>NC_133457.1:89643815-90964315 GCF_048565385.1 Saimiri boliviensis | reverse complement strand
GTGACACCCAGAGTAAGACCTTGTCTCAAAAATACACACACACACACACACACACACACACACACACACACACACACACACACAAACTCTCTCACACAATCTAGAATTTGATCACTTGCCATAACCTCACAGCTAACCACCTGGTCTGAATCACCACCACCTTTCACTTGGATTTTGATATTAGTCTCAGGAGCTTGTCTCCTTGCTTCTATCCTGTGCTTTTAGCACAGCATTCAAAGTGACCAAAACATAAATGCAGTTTTTTCAAAGTCTCTCCTGGTCACTCAGAGTAAAAGTCAAGTCCTTATAGTGCGCTCTGACCTCCCTGGCCGTTCAGCACTGCTGGCTCTGCTTCGGGCTCCACTGAGCCCCTGCTGTTTGTTGTTCACGCTGGGCACACCACACCTCAGCATTTGCACTGGCAACTCTACTCTTGAGCATCTTTATCTCAGGTGGCCCTGGATTAACTTCCTCACTTCCCTCAAGTCTTTACTCAAATGTCACTTTTTCAATAAGGCCTGTCCTGATCACCCCATTTAAAATTGCAACCCCACTCCCTAAATGGTACACCTGATCCTTCCTAATCTATTTTAAAAACATTTATGACCTTCCAAAATACCATATCATTCAAACCACCAGGAAGCTGATATGATCCCAACTTTCCCAGGGTGGTTATTGTTCAACCCCACAGCTTTCCAAGGCAAGTGCCTTTCCCTCAACATAGAGGCAGACTTTTGTCCCAACATTCTGAGTCTTTTATCAGTTGTGTGAAACTTGCCAAGGAAAATAAAAAATGAATGACTGGATACATTGATGATGAGCTCTCCCTGCTATTGCTGTCGGAGAAGGCGGAATATGTGTGTATTGGGGTTGAGGGTGCCTTGGTTCAAATTCTGGGCTCACTCTTTCGTAAGTATATGAAAATTTGCAAATTGCTTCAGATAATGAGAACTTGGGATCCTGCAGTACAGAAGTGAGGAAGTGAAGTGGAGAATTAGCTGTTGAGAGCAGCTGGGTCTGAGGTCAAGAGGTAATTCATCCACTCTTTGGACAAATGTTACCAAGAACCAATCATATTGGAGAGATTCACCAAATGGTTGAGAGTCACAAGTGCCTGGAAGGAGATGCAACTTGGGTCCTAAGGACAGTGTGAAATGGAGACTGTCAGCCCTCAAAGCTTCTGCTCACCTTGCAGGACGCTGAATGGACAGAATCCTGCACTTTGAGCTCAAATATGTCTACAGGGAGACTTGGAGCCAGAGTTGAGCCCTCAAGGGAGATTTTGGGAGAGCAGGCAGGCCCCTGTAGAGGACCTCAGAACCCTGGCCACTGCTGCAGGGAGAGCCATGTCATGTGAGGATTCAGGTGTCAGGTCAGCATGTAGACCATCCTCACCATCCTCACTGCAGCCAGGCTCTACCTGGGTCACACCTGTCCAGGGATGCTCTACTGTTGAAAGAAGGTGGTCTTCACCAGCCAGCTCTGTCTAGGGGAAAAACAAACAAAGCCAGGCATGGATTCTGAGAAGGCAGGAGGTTCTGATTAGCATAATTATCCAAAAGTTGAAGGAACAAATAGCCATTTAGAACTCATTATTTTGTTGTACTGGGTGGCAGTTTCCACAGATTTCAAAAACAAATGCAGGCTTGTTATTTTAACTCTTATCATCAGTAAAAGCCATGAAAGGCATATGCAATCAGCCCTTAATATTTAAAAAATTTCCCCATTAAAAAAATTGAGATACTTGATGGGGTGCAGTGGCTCATGCCTGTAATTCCAGCACTTTGGGAGGCTAAGGTGGGCGAATCATGAGGTCAGGAGTTCAAGACCAGCCTGACCAACATGGTGAAACCCCATCTCTACTAAAAACACAAAAATTAGCTGGGCATGGTGTCATGCACCTGTAATCCCAGCTACTCAGGAGGCTGAGGCAGGAGAATCGCTTGAACCTGGGAGGCAGAGGTTGCAGTGAGCCGAGACCATACTATTGCATTCCAGCCTGGATGACAGAGTGAGACTCCGTCTAAAAAAAAAAAAAAAATTGAGATACTTATATATAGTAAAATTTACCTTTTTTCATGTAGAGTTATCTGTGAGCAACCATCACCATAGTCAAATAATTCCAGAACCCCCTTGAAATTCCTTGGTGCTACTCCTCTGTAGACAGGTAAGCTCCATAATTTTTGAGATCCTGTGCAAAATGCAGGGAAAAAAGGTCATTAAAGTTACCAAAGGACAAAGCTTTTTTATTTCATCTACAGTCTTTTTTGTTTTTTGACTTGGGATTTTTTTTTTTTTTTTTTTAGACAGAGTCTTGCTCTGTTGCCCAGGCTGGAGTGCAATGTCATGATCTCCGCTTAACATAACCTCCACTTCCTGGGTTCAAGAGATTCTCCTGCCTTAGCCTCCAGAGTAGCTGTGATTACATGTGCGCACCACCATGCCTGGCTCATTTTTTGTAGTTTCAGTAGATCTGGGGTTTCGCCATGTTGACCAGGCTGGTCTGAAACTCCTGACCTTATGACCCACCCATTCCACCCATCTCGGCCTCTCATAGTGATGAGATTATAGGCATGAGCCATCATGCCCAGCCAGGCTGGAGGTTTTTGAATTTCCTATTTAATGTTCTAAGTGAAAAAAATTAAAATTTTACACTAGCATAAACTTTATGTAATATCAGCTTTATGTGCAAATATAAAACATTCAACTGGTATGTGGAATCATGGAAGCAGTTTATATTTTGTAGCTTGTACACACAGCTGTGTTTCATTCTTACTAGAATGACGGAAAGCAGCACAGACCTAACTCTGTTGTGTTTATTTTACTTCTTGATGAACACACTTTCTACCAACCACCTGTGGAGCCAAAGGTTTGCAGAACATGCTTTGCTTTGAGTCTGTGTGTTATTCTGTGTCCTGGATCCAGCATCTTCCTGCTGTTCCCACTGGGGGCCACTCTTGGATTTCCTTACCAGCTTTCTGGTGATGGAGCCCATCTCTGATTCCCCTTCCAGCTTGCCAAATGGCTCCCTGTCCTGCCTGTATTTTGGTGGACACCATTCTCATTCTCTTATTCTCACTATGTTAGCAGCTTCACTTTGGTCAAGCCAGCTCTGCATTCTCTGGTTCCTGGGTTAAAACTTATTTATCCAGAGAACAATCTGTAAGCAACAAGTAAGATGATGACCAAAGGAGGCCTCCTTCGCTATAGGGATCCCTTCTCATGCAGCAGTATGAGGGAACAGGTGTTCCTCAATCCTCTTCTGCTGCCAGAGCCCCTCGCTAGAATACCATGCTCAGAGGGCCAGTGTGAAGCGGGAGTGAGAGCCTGGGGTCCAGAATCCGAATGTCTGGGTTCTGATTCCAGAGTACCATTTTCAGCTATGTGACCGTAGGCAAGCTCCATGCCTCAGTTTCCCATCAGTAAAAGGGGAAAAATAATAGCACTAAGTGGAATCTGTGTTTTAATTCTTTTGAAAAATAACATACATAAGTACATATAAGTGTGGAGTGGAGAAATTTTCACAAACGGAACACACCCACGCAACCAGCATATAGAACAAGAAACAGAGCATTCCCAACACTCCTCATTCCCACCCCCACAGATCAGGGTTGCTTTGAGGATAAATGAGCTAACATTTATAAAATCCTTAAAACAGTGCCTGGCATATAGCAATCACTTTGTCACAATCTGTTTTTTAAAAAACAAGTTAATCAGGAGGGAACCGTTGGCTTCATGAATCTCAGCCACTTACTTCATTTTAGTAAAAGCTTGGCTGTCTCACAAGTTTAGGGCCCCCTCTCTTCATATGGTGCAGCCGGCAGGATGAGTTAAGAGTCTTCAAAAATAATCAATTATTTTCTTATCCCAAAGGACCAGGTGGTACATTATACAGCAAATGGCTCCCGTGGAATGCCAACAATTTTGCTTAGATGGGAAAAGCAATATGCAATCAGGCTGCTGTCACCACTTAATAAAGGACCAGATGCTGTTGTGCATGGCAGCCAGGGTAGCCCACGGGGAGCCAGCAGAGCCTGGACCCTGGTTAACAGGGCCAGAAATAGAGGTCTAGGGGCAGAGGGAAGGGGACTTCTGGATGTGGCTTTGTTCATTGCCTCATTATCCCATGAGATGCACAAGGAAAACTGGCCTGAGAAAAGTTTCTATAGACATGGCCAGAGTGAACTGAAGCAGGGTTGGAAGAATTAGTGCATTCACAACTAATTTCACACAATCTTTTAAAACTTATGAACAGATGAAATGGTTATACCATTTACAGTGTCTTACTGCACTTTTATTTTAACTCTGAATACATTGGCGCTCCTTCTCTTGCCTTTTATGATGCAAAGACCAAAGGGGAAAAAAAAAGAGAAAAGAAATAAGGAAAAAAGACAATAACACCAGATCATAAAATTAAATCAAAGAATTTAGAAGGAGAAAAATAATGGTTGCCAATATATTTTCCGGAACACATTAAATTATGGAAAAATAATACATATTCTCTTCCACTATTGCTGGGAGTTTTCTCCACAATACAGTTGGAAAACTAAAGACACATGCGAGAAGAGGGTGAAGACATTTCCTGATAGAGTGGACTAAGGGCAGGAAGGAGTTTCTGGGGTTATTGGTGCATTACATTGTCCTGGAAGGAATCCACTTCCATATTTTGATAGTACAAATCTTACATGGCATTGGCATTAAGGAAAACAATCAAGCAACCATGTCAGAAAATTTGTAGCATTCTCTGCATTGTAAAGAGACTTTAAAAACTTTTAGAATGTTTCTCTAAACAAGGGCAGATGTAATTTTAAAAGTCATTAAATAATTATGCTTGCAGAGCTATAGGCCCACAGTCCATCAAGGCAATTTTCATGAGGCTTAGAGTTCTCTTTAGACACATCTCAGAGGCCAGAATTGCTTCTAGGGTGCAGAGTGTCACCATTACACCTGGATAGGGCCTGTGCTTGTGTCTGTTGGCTGGCTGGCCCTCATAGTTGTATTCTTTTGCTTGTTGGAGTCCTGGAGGAAACTGAATGCATAGACTAGGAGGTGCATCTTGGAAGCTCTGGACATCACTGAATTGTTCAGGGCAGCATCTGTAGCCTATATGTCTACCTTCTCAAGATTCTCTTTTAGGATTGCATCATCATCACTGAATTTAGTTGTGACTTTTTCTTTCCCATATGGGCTTGCAGAATATAGAATTCTGCAAAGTGGAACCTTATAAATTTGGGCCATGCGTGCAGGCAAATGCAGCTTTGGGAGTGGAATCCTCCTATGCAGGGCTCTGGATGGGGTGACCTAGGGAGTAGCTGGGGGTGGAAGGTGCTACATTTTGTGCCCCCTTTTTCTGTGTGTCATCTACTGTACTTTTGCATAATGTAATGGGATTCCAACAGAAGGTCACAGGAACTCCTGATACAGTGAAACCACAACTACTCTGCCTTTCCTGCAGTGGAGGAGGCTAAGCCAATGTATATATTTTATAGAGACAAGGTCTCAACATGTTGCCTAGGATGGTCTCAGCAGTCCTCACACTTGGACCCTCCCGAAGTGCTGGGATTACAGGCGTGAGCCACAAGACCTGGCAGCCAATATATTTAAGATTAAAAACACATACACCTTCATCCTAGAAACTCCACTTCTAGAATATTTTTTATTTCACATTTTTGGTAGAAAAATATCTGAAACATCATGAATACATATTAACAGCCCATTGATTTAATACGTGGTCGTTCTTTCCAGGTAGTGTCATAGTGCTTTTAAGCATATGTATTAGAACTAGATCAGCTGATACGATAAATCTGAATGCTTAGAAGAGTGCCTAAAATATATTATGTATACAATAACTAATTGTTTTAGTTGTCATAGTGAGAAAAATAAAACTGCATGTATATGGCTATATAGTATGTGTAGGTATGTCTATGTAAATGAATATATATCATTTATATCTGTAAAACAAACATAAAAATCCTTTTTAAATGTGAACACATACATGTGTATGATTAGGTGAACATAGAGAACATTGTGGTTTGATACCATACCAGCTTGTGAATGATGAGATACCTGGAAGGGTGAGAAAAAGGGAGTTGGAGGTAGGGGAAAAAGACTAAAATCACATAAAAGTGTCCATAATAAAACATCTTTGAAAGTGTGTATGTGTAAATATACAGAGAAAGAGAGAGAGAGATGAAAAGCTAGTTATCAAAATATAAATGGTAAGGAGGGTCTCAGAATTTTTTTCTTAAATTCTTTGTTCTTTTCTCTACTTTTTGAATTTTTAGAAACACTGAACATGTGTTATTCATGTAAGTGTAAAATAAAGGCTATTTTCAATTTTGAAAAAACAAACAATATGAATAGTAAAAGTCCCTCTCTGATCCTTAACACTTAAGAAAGGCTGCTGCTGATGATGATAGTAATGAGTGGTAACACTATTTGCACGCTTACCATGTGTCTGACATTGTTGGGGTTTTAGAAGTAAGAAGCATCTTTATTCTTTTAAGAATTTACAAATGCTTCCAATCCTAAAGCTGGAAAAACCCTCAGCCCTCTGATCCCAAATGCTCATTTCACAGATGAGGGATCTGAATGAGGAAAAATTCAAGGACTTCTTACTGATGTCTCCATCTGGAAGAGCTGAGTCTCCTCACTCACAGTTCGATGCTCATTCCTCCACCTGTAAAGAACAATCCCAGCTGGGTGCAGTGGCCTGTAATCCCAGCACTTTGGGAGGCTGAGGCAGGCAGATCATGAGATCAGGAGATAAAGACCATTCTGACTAACTCGGTGAAACCCTGTCTCTACTAAAAATACAAAAAATTAGCTGGGTGTGGTGGCATGCGCCTGTAGTCCCAGCTACTCAGGAGGCTGAGGCATGAGAATAGCTTGAAGCTGGGAGGCAGAGGTTGCAGTGAGCTGAGATTGTGCCGTTGCACTTCAGCCTGGGTGGCAGAGGAAGACTCCTCCTCAAAAAAAAAAAAAAAAAAAAAAAAAAAAATCCCTCTCTATCAGCACATTTGAAAACCACAATTCCAATCCAGGGAATTGGGGGTGTGTTACCATGGTCATTATTTTTATGGGCCTATTTCTTTCTAATGCCCTACCGAAAAGAGAAAATGCTAAATTCTTAGAAACAACTGACCTGAAAGAGCAGAGGGAAGTTTTCTGAAATGATAGAAATGTTCTAAGTTGTGGCCGGGCGTGGTGGCTCATGCCTGTAATCCCAGCACTTTGGGAGGCTGAGGCAGGTGGATCACTTGAGGTCAGGAGTTCGAGACAAGCATGGCCAACATGGTGAAACCCCGACTCTACTAAAAATACAAAAGTTAGCCAAGGTTGGTGGTGGGCACCTGTAATCCCAGCTACTCGGGAGGCTGAGGCACGAGAATTGCTTGAACCCTGGAGGCAGACGTTGCAGTGAGCCAAGATTGTGCCACTGCACTCCAGCCTGGGTGGCAGAATGAGACTCTGTCTCCAAAAAAAAAAAAGAAGGGAAATGTTCTAAGTTGTGATTGGGGTGGTACTCGCATAGGCGTAACTTATAGGTATAAAGGCACCAAGATGTATGTTTAAGAATTGTAAGTGTTGTATCATTCATCATGTGAATTATGCCTCCATAAAACACAGTTAAAGAGAGACCCACTAGTTTATGTCATATACATAAAGAGTTTCAAAAGAAGGTAAGCTTGCCTGTTAATGCCAGCACTTTGGGAGGTCAAAGCAGGCAGCTCATGAGGTCAGGAGTTTGAGACCAGCCTGACCGACATGGTGAAACCTGTGTCCACTAAAAATACAAAAATTATCGGGGTGTGGTGGCATGTGCCTGTAATCCCAGCTACTCAAGAGGCTGAGGCAGGAGAACTGCTTAAATCCGGGAGGTGGAGGTTGCAGTGAGCTGAGATCACTCTATCCTGGGCGACAGTGTGAGACTCCATCTCAAAAAAAAAAAAAAAAAAAAAAAAAAAAAAAAAAAAAAAAAAAAAAGTGTGTTAACCCATTCTTGCATTGTCATAAAGGGTAAGTAATTTATAAAGAAAAGAGGTTTCATTGGCTCACAGTTCTGTAGGCTGTGCAAGTATGGCTCCAGCATCTGCTCCTGGTGAGGGTCTCAGGAATCTTCCAATCATGGCAGAGCAAGCACATCACTACAAGCAGGTGTGTGGTTCCAGACTTTTTCAAACAACCAGATCTTGTGTGAACTGAGTGAGAACTCACTCATCACCAACACAATGGTGCTAAGCCATTCATGAGGAATTTGTCCCCATGACCCAATTGCCTCCCACCAGGCCCCACCTCCCACATTGGGAATCACATTTCAATGTGAGATTTGGAAGGGACAAACATCCAAGCCATATCACAAGGTATGAGTGGAGTCATGGAGGTAGTATGTCGTGTCAGTCAGGAGGGGGTTCCCATTTGCTACCATGAGCTTGTTACTGTGGGTATGTTGCCATCATGTGCATTTTTTAGCCAGGCATCCTAATAATCTGAAATCATTTTGTCTTATCTTGGGAGGTGGGTATAGGTGCTTTCCTTTGCTTAAATCCTTCTGCCTTGAGAGAAGTGGCACTTTTCAGGTTAAACTACATACACAAGAGCATTGGAATGGTGCCTAGGTAGTGGGAGAAAACAAAAGAAACTGAAAATATAGCCCTACTGAGCAACACACACTTGGAACAAGTACAGAACCATTTAAATCATATCATGAGTAATCAGAGCCTTGAATGGTTGGGCAGATTAATACATAGCAGTTTCTTTTTTTTTATTTTTCATTCATTTATTTTTTTCTCTACTACTGTGACAGATTAACATAGCAGTTTCTTTGGCTTTGGGGGTTCAACTTTCTGAACAGGTATCAGGGCATTAAGAATGCATCACCTGGGAAGCTTCTATTTTCTAAAATTCCCTTTTCATGGCCACCCGGCCCCTCCCTGGCCCCTAGAGTGGCTTCTCCCCATAACTGAACTTGTTTCAGAGCGGCCCCAGGATGTGACTTATTTTGAAAGCATTGATAGCTTTCTAACACCAGCTTGTTGGGCTTTTCAATTTGGTACCTGTATGTGGCGCTAATGCTCCTCTGTTTACTTGGAATTAGGGTAATTTTCTCCACGTGTCACCAACCTCCAACATGTTTTATTTGTCATTGCTGATCTTCACTAAGTGCAGTAAGATAATGAAAGTGGCAAGGTTGTGAAAAGCAATCTAATAGTAGGAAATCAGACTCTTTCCACTCAACTGTGGGTTTTGCATGTGCAGATACAGCTTTACTTTATCCCTTCAAAACCTTATAGCCACAAGAAAGCAGAGATTATAATTCAGCTCTCCATGGTGGCTGCTTTTTGCCCTGAATAATAGAGTGGGGAAAGCTTTTGAGCCATTCTCAGTTCAGGAGAAGAAACAGGGAGAGCAATGGAACAAAATATCAGAGGTTGGACATTTAACGTGGCTTTATCAAAACAACTTCCAAGAACACCAGCTCCTGAATGCACCACAAAGAAGCCTGAGGACAGGCCCACCCAGCCCGGCTCTACCCGCTCAGTGCCTGAGCATGACCTCTGGGGGTCTAGGGATAATCCTGCCTTGCCCACCACCATTGGCTCCTGAGCACTCTTCCTTGGGGCCTGAGGATTGGCCCACCCAACCTGTTGCTACCACCTTAGCTGGTACCCACCCACATGTACTACATTTGGGCTGGGGAAATGGCTGCCCAGCCTGTCATAGCAACTGTTTCTCAGCCTTGGCTGCACTTGGGGAGATTTAAAGCCTTCTAATCCTCAGATGTAGCCCACACTAATCATGTCAGTGTCGCTGGTGGTAAGAGCCAGGTGGTTCTCATGGGAAGCTGAAGTTAGATCCATTGCTGTATGGGCTAGGCGGTAGTACCCCCGTTTGATGGCTACAAAACTGAGGCTTAGAGAAATTACCTCACCCAAATGCTACATGTAGTCAGTCTTGTGGGAAGATTTTAAACCCAAGGATGTCTGGCTCCAGAGTCCATTCTCTCAGCCACTGCTAAGGGCTCCCACAGTGACAACACCAGATTTCAATCCATTACTAATGGAGGAAAGCAGCCCTGCACATATTAAGCTATTAGGAACCAGCCTGAACTCACAGATGCCCTGGCACTGAGACTCTCAGTATGGCTTATAGTCCTTTAAAAATCGGAGGGTAGAAAGCTTTCCCTGGGGCTTAAGGTGACTCCTGCTCTGATGGACCCAGCACATGCCCTGGAACTGATTATGCCTCATTGGTTTCATGGCTTTCCAATAAACGCTGATTGGTCAGAGTATTTTCTCTCCCACTGAGGGTTTAAGTGCAAGAGAAAGCCAGGTGCATTAAATCAGTGTAATTAGCTCTGAAGTGTTGGTGATTAAGGAAGTGGATTCCCAGAGGGAGAGAAACCCTCCAAGGCTTTATCAAGCTGGAATTGTGAAGCCCTGGGCTGGACAGTGGCCAAATGTCTGCTCCCTTCTGATGGGAAGTGAAGGATTCCCTGAGGGATGGACTTGCTGGCAATAGCTGGGCTTAGTTTCCCATCTGGGAATTCATTAATTAGGGCTTAGCTTTGAAGGCAGAAAATAAGGTAATCAAAAGGGGAAGTGAAGCCTCACAATTCATGCTGTTTAATGAGTAATGCTGCAGTGACCAGATGAGGAGACATCTGTCAGGATAGGTGGAGTGTCTTTTTGTTGTTGTTGTTGTCACACTGTTTTTTAAAAAATAATTTAAGTTCTGGGATACATGTGCAGAATGTGCAGGTTTGTTACATAGATATACACATGCCATTGTGGTTGGCTGCACCCATCAACCCATCATCTATATTAGGAATTTATCCTAGTGCTAATCCTCCCCTACCCCCTACTCCCTGACAAGCCCCAGTGTGTGATGTTCCCCTCCCTGTGTCAATGTTTTCTCATTATTCAGTTCCCACTTATGAGTGAGAACATGCAATGTTTGGTTTTCTGTTCTTGTGTTAGTTTTTTGAGGATGATGGCTTCCAGCTTTATCCATGACCCTGCAAAGGACATTAACTCATCCTTTTTATGGCTGCATAGTATTCCATGGTGTATATGTGCCACTATGGAATTCAGTCTATCTTTGATGGGCATTTGGGTTGGTTCCAAGTTTTTGCTTTTGTGAGTAGTGCTGCAATAAACATACATGTGCATGTATCTTTGTAGTAGAATGATTTATACTCCTTTGGGTATATACCTAGTAATAGGATTGCTGGGTCAAATGGTATTTCTTGTTTTAGATCCTTGAGGAATTGCCACACTGTCTTCCACAATGGTTTAACTAATTTACACTCCCACCAACAGTGTAAAAGTATTCCTATTTATCCACATCTTCTCCAGCATCTGTTGTTTCCTGACTTTTTGCAGATGACATGATTGTATATTTAGAAAACCCCATTGTCTCAGCCCAAAATCTCTTTAAGCTGATAAGCAATGTCAGCAGTTTCAGGCTATAAAATCAATGTGCAAAAATCACAAGCATTCCTATATACCAATAATAGAGAGCCAAATCATAAGTGAAGTCCCTTTTACAATTGCTGCAAAGAGAATAAAACAGCTAGGAGTACAATTTACAATGGATGTGAAGGACCTGTTTAAGGAGGACTACAAACCACTGCTCAAAGAAATAAGAGAGGACACAAAAAAAGTGGAAAAACATTTCATGCTCATAGATAGGAAGAATCAATATTTTGAAAATGGCCATAGTGCCCAAAGTAATTTATAGATTCAATGCTATCTCCATCATGGCTTTCTTCACAGAATTAGAAAAATCTACTTTAAACTTCATATGGAACCAAAAAAGAGCCTGTATAGCCAAGACAATCCTTAGCAAAAAGAACAAAGCTGGAGGCATCACGCTACCTGACTTCAAACTGTACTACAAGGCTACAGTAACGAAAACAGTAAGGTACTGGTACCAAAACAGATATATAGACCAATGGAACAGAAAGAGGCCTCAGAAATAACGCCATACAACTACAACTATTTGATCTTTGACAAACTTGACAGAAACAAGCAATGGGAAAAGGATTCCCTATTTGATAAATGCTGTTGGGAAAACTGGCTAGCATATGCTGAAAATTGAAACTGGACCTCTTCCTTGCACCTTATACAAAAATTAACTCAAGATGGATTAAAGACTTAAATGTAAAACCTAAAACCATAAAAACCCTAGAAGACAACCTAGGCAATACCATTCAGGACATAGACATGGGCAAAGACTTCATGACTAAAACACCAAAAGCAATGGTAACAAAAGCCAAAATTGACAAATGGGATCTAATTAAACTAAAGAGCTTCTGCACAGCAAAAGAAACTATCATCTGAGTGAACAGGCAACCTACAGAATAGGAGACAATTTTTGCAATGTATCAGTCTGATAAAGGGCTAATGTCCAGAATCTACAAGGAACTTAAACAAATTTACAAGAGAAAAACAAACAACTCCATCAAAAAGTGAGCAAAGGATATGAACAGACACTTCTCAAAAGGAGATATTTATGCAGCCTACAAACATATGAGAAAAAGCTCATCATCACTGGTCATTAGAGAAATGCAAATCAAAACCACAATGAGATACCAACTCACACCAGTTAGAATGGTGATCGGTAAAATGTGGAGTGCCTTTTAAGCTACCATGCCGACAACTGGTTTTGAACCAAAAAGCCAATAGAGAAATCCCAGGGTAAGAGTATAATTTAAAGCCAGTAATGGCACAACCTTCCTACATCAGTCTCTTCTCTCCAGCTTCTTTGCCCCCATGACCACCTCATCATTCCAGCAACCTAGACTGTGAAGTTTCTGCCCACTAGGAATGCCACCTGGGCCCAAGGCCAAACCAGCTGGCTGAGCAGGCAGGGAGAAGAGGCCTCTGGCTAGGCCACAAGCTCTCAGAAAGAGAACACAAATAATGATGCAGCATTTACATACAAGGATCAAACTTTTACTTTATGCTTTAAAATAGGAATTTGGGGGAATTACAAAATTAAATTTGGTTGTACATTTAGAATCGCTTGAGAGGCCATGTAAGTTGAGGAAGAAGCATGATGAATGTAATGAAGATAGTTTTATTTTTCAGATTTTCTTTCCCTCATTCTGAAATCTGTGACACTTTCTGACATCTAAGTACTGGTTTAGAAGTTTTCCAATGCTCAATACATCTCTACAGCTTTGCTTCTGATCAAAGGTGAAAAATGCCTGAAGCCTTGCCCCCAGTGTCACCTTTGTGGGTCTTCTCTGGCTGTGCCTCTCCTGTGAGTAACACAGTTTGGAATCAGCTTGAATATTTGTATGCTACCAAATTGATGACCCACATGGCCTCTCTCTACCCAGGTGTCTAACAAGAATTGACAGTTTTTTTGTGTGCCAATTCCTTTCTCTTTTGCCCTTCCCTCTTATTCAAATTCTTCCCCTTCCATATAAAGAACCACTAAGTTTCTTAGTTCTTGCCAATTTTGCAGCTTCTGGTGGCCTTTGATGTAAATTAGAGGCAACTGATCTCTGCCAGGTAAATGAACTCAAAGTCCCTAAATGGGAAGGAAGGGCTGATGGAGATGTAGCATATCCACTGCAGATGGAAATCTTTCCTCCTTTTTCAAGAACCTAAAATTCACATATAGCTCACACTGCTAGAGGTAGTTGCTTCTTGGAAACCCTCAGCAGATCTATATGATGGATTTATTTACCAATATTCCCAATTATGTTACTAAGTTCTCCCTCAATAGCTTGGTATGGTAAAGCTTTATGACAAACCACTTCTTCCTAACGTATATTTTCCACCTGGGTGGGGAGAGAGGGTGGAGAAGAAGATGGGCAGGAATGTGGTCTCACCATGTATAGAATGTCTTTTTATTTTATGTAGCCATTGCATTGCTCTCTCATCTCTAAATCATTGGCTCCCAACCAGACCACACAACTGAATCAGTTAGGGAACTTGGAGGAATCCTGGTGCTCAGGCAGGACCTTTTGCAACTCCACGTTTCCGATGGCACCCAGGCATCAGTAGTTTTTTTGATGGCAGTAGTTTTAAAATCTGCCTGCACATTTAGAATATCTTGGTAGGCTTTAGAAAATACTTATACCTGCTTCTACTCCCAGAGATTCTGATTAATGAATGGGTTTACTGTGCAGCCTTGGCACTAAGCATTTCAAAATGAATCAAATGCACAGCCAAGGTTGAAAACCAGTGCTCTAATTATTTTCTTCTTCCAAAATTTCCAGCTTGAGGGCCAAATAAAAGAAAGTTTTTGCTGGTTAATGGAAAAATTCCAGTGATTACTGGTTGATCTATTCTCATCTTCATCATGATTTGTTGCACTGAGTATATAGGATATATCATTTTTTAGGCAGAAAGCCTATAGTTTATGACTTCATTCTACAAGCACTCCCTCTCTTTGAGCTGCAGTTCACTGCTCTGAGTCATAATAAACCATAAATAGCAAATAAGAACAATGGGTTACCTGAGCTACTTCTCCTGGACTTTCATTTTTAATTGAATTCTAATAACTGGGTTGCTAGAGAGACTCAGTTAATGCAACCTATCTGGACTTCCATAAAAGAGCTCCGAAACTCTTGAAAATGTTTATTTTTTAAAAATCCCTCGTGTGTATGGGGTCAGATGGATTGGTGAGGGAATAGCTGTCCAAAGACTAGGAATTAGAGATACTGCAAATGCACTCTGCTGTCTTCACATCCAGGGAAGATAAAAATAGGTTACAAATTAGAAGGGCTATTTTCAAAATGATTTTTAAAACATATTACCTTAGAATGCCTATTGGAAGTTGAGGATGAAATTTAAGATCCTTTCTAGTCCTAGGATTCTGTTTCTACAAAACAGTTTGCTATAATCATATCCATAGTAAAAACAAATACGTTTAGGAAAGACATTAGATCTAGAAAGTTTGTAGATTCAATTTAGTGAGACACTTACATATATAATGCAATATAGTCAAGGATGCATATGTATGTAGCAAAATATACTGAGAAATGGGGTGTGTCTTTGTGTTATCTCTGACTACATGTTGTAAAGAAAGGCACAGTCAATGAAAAGAATCTTTTAAACTTGAAATGGTGGATTCGATTTCAGATTGCTAATTTTTAAATTCTGTAATTTGAAAATGCTATAGTTTTAAACAAGTCCATGTATGCTCACAACCCTTTCACGGTTATTAACAAAGACTTATTTACTATTGAAACAAGATATAGGTTATGTGTTAAATAGGAAATCTAGGGATGACTTCTACGTTAATACTTCCTCAACTAAGAGTTGTTTCAAGAAGTAACGTGGTTAACAGGTCTGCCTGTACTGGAATGGATAATATGGCTTCTTTCCCTTTGCTGTCTCTGAATACTCTTGTGTGAATATGCCAATTAAGTAAGCAAAAATGAAGGACTGGGAAATAAGACTGACTCACAAAGGCATTTAGAGTCTTGAGGGATCAATTATATTTGCTTCATACTCGCCAAATGACTGTAGACATGAAAAGAGGAAATCTCATATGCCCAGCCTTCTTTAAACATTTCATTAGGTCAGTTTGGAAACCAGCTTATATAGACACCTACATTGTGGGTCAAGTCAGTTAGAGTGTAGGGTATGAGACTTCCCTTGAGGTCTCTCCAAATTGGCTTATTGCAAAGAGTAAAACAGGAAAGTGGTGGCCATCAGTGACTGTCCCACATCCCATTGCCCCCACTATGTAGGGAAGACTTTGCAAGGATCTATCCACTCAAATGGATTAACAGTCAGGACAGAGTCACTAAAGTCTGTAGTGAACTCTATAAAACCAGGACCATGGCCCCTCATTCACAGCAGAATGAGGACAATACCTAGGACAGTAGGTGCTTCCTAAATATATGATGGGGTGCTTCCTAAATATATGAACAGCATTACTGTTCAGTAGACACCATTTCTCATTCTCTCAGTCATCCATCACCCTCTAGGTAGGCTCAGGGTTGCTTGCAAAAGTTGGGGCCAATTGCACCCCAAAGGAGAAAAAGAGACTTGGATGATGGTATTTGTTCCTCAGTAACCACCTGGCCTTCATGAAGCCATCTGAACTCTGCTCAGTTTTCCCCCCTGGAAACTTACACATAATCTTCTCCCTCTGTCCACCTTACAAAGGTATTTTAACAATCAAATGGATTAAAGAAATATGAAAGCACTCAGCAACATTCATCTTGGTATACATGGATTCTTGTTCATAGCAGGTGTTCACAATGCTTTTAACAATGAGTAAGATAATCTCAAAACCCTTGTCTTCAGCTTGTATAGTACTAGGCTTCCTTTTTTTTTCTCTCTCTCTCTCAGAGTCCAGTTTAAGGTCAGATACTTACCTGGCAGGGAAGACACCATGATTATGACTTAAAGTGAGATGAGCCAAAGGCCATGACAGCCTCACATTTTTATTACTACAGTTTCTACAGCATCTCCTCTATATTATAGATGCATACTCACTGACATGCTCCACCTTCCCATGCCTCCAACACAGGGAGCACCCCTATTTCCATGCCTTTGCCTAGGCTCTTCCCCTCACTTACAGGGCCTTTCCCTTTCTTTCCAGCATAATCAAATTTTATGTGTCCTACAAGCTTCCTCTTTTAAGCCTGCCCCAACATTGGTCTTTCTTTCCTGAGAATGCCAATGCTGTTTTACATAATTATCATTTTAGTGTGTGATTGTCTTATGCATCCAATTAGATTGTAATCTCCATGAGAATGAAGAACGTTTCTTATTCTTTCTTGGAGCCTGGGCAGTGAGAATTACACAGTTACATATGATGGAAATTGTAAAACTTCCAGTTTATCATACAGCTTAGTTTGCATATTTACCTAATTTACATACAAGATAATTTCGCAGACTGATGAGCTGTGTGTATAATACCCCAAGTAAACCCTAAGGTGAGGAAACAAGTTAACCTGTGCCAGCAAAGAAAAAAAAAAAGGGAATAATATGGTTGAACAATCATGCTTTTTAGTACACCCCAAGGGTATAGATATGATCCTCCAAAGAGTTGTCCAGCACCTTTATGTCACTGGGTTAGTTGGGTGAGAGTCCTGACTGGACTGGAGCTGTCCTCAGTTGTGGTGCTGAAAGGCTAACTTTCTGGAAACACTGGATAGACTGAACAATGAACAAAAATAGCTACTGGGCGGAGGATGGGTCTTATTCTTGGGTGATCTTAAGACCCCTCCAACTTTGCAGTCTCAAATGAAATTCATTTTCTTTCAGACACCCTGTTCTTTCTCTCATATTCCCTAAGTCGCGGCATCCCTGCTTCCTAAATAGCTTGTAAAACCAGTTTCTCCTCTCCATTCTCATTGCCACTGCAATAATTTCCTTAACTTGTTTCTCTTAGATGTCTTGCTACTTAATGTCTGCAGTTATCAACTTCCACCCCTGATGCATATAGAACTTAATTCAAGGTCATTAAAGTGGGCAACAGGTAGAGTTTAACTCTGCCAGCTAAACTATAAATAGCAACCCCAAATGGATGAGAATGATATATATAGAAAGCTCCTTAGAGATAAAATAGTTCCAGGGCCAGAAACAGCAAAAGTGAAAAAAGTCTGTCTTTGTGAGCCAAACCAAGTCCAGGCAGAGAAAAGATCATGTCCCTGTTTAAAGAAGTTTGTGAAGAAAATGTGTTGTTCACAAAGGGGAGAGCCATCAGTAGCTGGGAGGAAAGTGAGTGTGCAACCAGGAAGAACTGCAATGTCCATTTGAGCATTGCTCAGGGAGGCTTGCCCCAGATGCAACTCTGTTAGATAAACATAATGTGCTGGCTGTTCTCAGTTGGCCCCTCCATCCTGCTCTGGTCTTGGAATAATGACATGAATAAACTGCATCCATGGGTTCCCTTGCCATGTGGCTTTGCATTGGCTTTAGTTAATGGAAAACACAACATGATGAGAGTTTGGATTACTGATTCCTCCTGCTCCATTCCATGCTGTCCTGACTTAAGGCCATGGCTTCTGCACTATGATTTCTCTAACAGCTCTCTTTCTCTGATTTCCAATTGCCACTCCTTCCCCCATTTCTTCTGACCTAGGGGTAGTTATGGTATACTGAACTGTCTCCATAGTTATCCAATTTGAGTGTGCCATCTGTTTCCTGCTGGGACCCTGATCAGGGCTTGATATCATTAAGCATTCAAATCCCAACTCCCTTGTTCCAATCTCATCCTCACCCAGCATTATTCTGTTCATAAATTGGCTTCACACGTAAATCCATCTACAGGGAGAGAATGTACTGGTCGTGTTGACACAAGCATTCTGTCCTGCCTGATATTTTTATTTCTCCTTGTTAATTAAGAAACTGGCATTCTGATTTTATCCCTTCATATTAAATTAGCTTTGTTAGTGCAAGTCAGCCTGCCTGGGATTAATTCAGAGGTGCTGCCAAAACTGAGGATTTGGGTTTAATTCACTTAGATGCTATTACCCTTGAAGGCCTCTAGAGACCATCCATTCCCACCTCCCTTCCCCGCCAAATACTTGGAACTTCTGGCCAAGGACTTATAGCTCAAAGTACTTATAGTTTCTTAACCATGTCATACTTTCATGCCTCTGGGCTTTTATCCAAACTGTTACATCTTTCTCTGAAATCCAATGTCTCAAGGCACTGTTTAGTCATAATTTCTTCTATGAAACCTTCTTAATCTTTTTCAGAAATAATTTTGTTTAGTGTCTATTCATTGAGTACCCTTGTACCAGAAATTCTGAGATGTCCTGGAGACATGCAAGTGGTTCAGACATTGATGCTTTTTAGTTTCATACTTGATACAAAGTGATAAAAAAAACAAACAAAACCTATATAAATGTCATTGTATTAGACCATTCTTGCATTGCTATAAGAAATACCTGCGACTGGATAATTTATAAAGGAAAAAGGTTTAATTGGCTCATATCTCTGTAGGAGAAGCATGGTGCTAGCATCTGCTTGGCTTCTAGGGAGGCCTCAGGAAGCTCACAATCCTGGCAGAAGGTGAAGGGAGAGCAAGCATGTCACATGGCCAGAGGAGGAGCAAGCAAGAGAGAAAGAGGTGGTGGAGGGGGGTAGGTACCACACACTTTTAAATGATCAGATTTCGTGGGAGTTTACTCACTACTATGAAGACAGCACCAAGCCCCCATGACCCAAAGACCTCCCACCAGGCCCCAGCTCCACCTCTGGTGATTACAATTCCAAATGAGATTTGGGTGTGGACAAATATCAAAACTATATTATTCTGCCCCAGGCCCCTTCCAAATTTTATATCCTTCTTATATTGAAGAATATAATCAGTCCCTAAAGTCATTAACTCCCAGGTCCAAAGGCCAAAGTCTCATCTGAGACAAGGCAAGTCCTTTTCACCTATAAGCCTGTAAAATGAAGAAGTTAGTTACTCCCAAGATACAAAGGGGGCATTGGGTAAACATGCTCATTCCGAAAGGAAGAAATTAGTTAAAAGAAAGAGACCACAGGCCCCATACAAGTTTGAAGCCCAGCAGGGCAGTCATTAAATATAAAGCTTCAAAATAATCTCCTTTGACTTCATATCCCACATCCAAGCTACACTGGTGCAAGGAGTGGGCTCCCAAGGTCTTGGGCAGCTCTGCCTCTGTGGCTTTGCAGGCTTCAGCCCCCACAGATATTCTCACAGGTTGTTGAGTGCCTGCAGCTTTTCTAGGTGCAGAGTACAAGTTGCCAGTGGATCTACCCTTCTAGAGTCTGGAGGGCAGTAAAGCTAGTCTCCACTGGAGGGCAGTGGAGTAGAAACCTCACTGAGGCACTGCCTAGTGGAATCCCCTTTTCATAGCTCCACTAGGTGGTGCCCCAGTGGTGACTCTGTGTGGGGGCTCCATTCCCACATTTCCCCTCCACACTGCCCTAGTAGAAGTTCTCTCTGGGGGTGTCCACAGCAGGCTTCTGCCTGGTCACCCAGAATTTCTCACACAACCTCTGAAATTAGGTGGAGGCTGCCAAGCATTCACTCTTGCACTCTGGTCACCCTCAGGCTTAGCACCACATGGAAGCTGCCAAGTCTTGTGGTTTGCATTCTCCAAAGTGGCAGCTTGAGCTCTACCTGAGCTCCTTTGATCCAGAGCTGGAGCTGGAGCTGGAGTGGCTAGAATGTGAGGAGCAGTGTTCTTAGGCTGTGCAGAGAAGTGAGACCCCAGATTTGGCTCAAAAAACCATTCTTCTTTCCTTGGTTTCAATGCCTGTGGTAGGAGGGGCTGCCTCTAAGATCTCTGAAATGTCTTTGAGGTCTTTTTCTAGCTTTCTTGGGTATTAGCACTTGACTCCCTTTTAGTTATGCAACTATCTCCTCTAGTAAGTGATTGCTGCCTACTTTAATTCCTCTCCCAAAAAAAAAGCTTTTTCTTTCTCTGCCACATGGCCAGGCAGAAAATTTTCCAAACTTTTAGTTCTGCTTCTCTTTTAAATATAAATTCCAACTTTAAGTAATTTCTTTGCTCTTGCATCTGAGTATGGGCTGTTATCATAGAATCAACCAGGCCAAATCTTTAGTGCTTTGCTGCTTAGAAATGTCTTCCACCTTTGACAGGCTGCCCATGTCTGTCACCAGATACCCTAAATCATTACTCTTTAGTTCAAACTTTCACAGATCCCTAGGGCATGGACACAATACGGCCACGTTCTTTGCTAAGGCATAACAGGGGTGACGTTTGCTCTAGTTTCCAATAAGTCCCTCATTTCCATCTGAAACCTTGTTAGCCTGGACTTTATTGTTCATATCACTACCAGCATTTTGGTCACAACTGTTTAATCAGTCTCTCAGAAGTTCCAAACATTCCCTCATTCACCCATTTCCTTCTGATCCCTCCAAACCCTTCCAACTTCCGCTCATTATCCAGTTCCAAAGTCACTTCCACACCTTCAGGAATCTTTATAGCAATGCCCTACTCTTCAGTACCAATTTTATGTATTAAGCTGTTCTTGAATTGCTATAAGGAAATTTATAATTTAAAAAGTATATTATAATTTGTATGTTTTATAAATTATAATTATAATAAATTTATAATATAAATTTATATTTATAAATATAATTTATGGAGAAAAGAGGTTTGATTGGCTCATAGTTCTGCTGGCTTTATAGGAAGCATGGTGCTGGCATCTGCTCAACCTTTAGGGAAGCCTCAGGAAGCTTACAATTATGGTGGAAGGTGAAGAAGCAAACATGTCACATGGTGAAAGCAGAAGCAAGAGAGAGAGAGAGAGAGTTGGGGAGGAGGTGCCACACATTTTTAAATGACTATTTAAAAATGTGAGAACTTACTCACTATTATGAAGATGGCAACAAGCCATGAAGGATCCACTCCCATGACACAAATCCCTCCCACCAGGCTCTGCCTCCAGCATTGGGAATTACAATTCAACATGAGATTTGTGTGGAGACATAGAAAGACAGAAGCATGCATAGTATGCTATGGAGACAGGAGGGTGGGGGCAGTGGGTGGGCACGTGTCAGGGGAGAAGGCTATCTGTAAGAGATGGCATGTGTTCAGCTGTGAATGGCTGAATGGGACAGCAAAGATCGTGAAGAATACAAGGCCCTCTGGGATTTCAGGGCAAATTGTCTGGAGTCCATTAAACTAGTAACCACCCTCTGAGTGGCTCCTTATGCAGATATGGCCGTGTCTAGAACATTGACCCTCTCACTGTGGCCCCAGCTGGTTGGAGCAGGACTGGGTAGCAGATCAGATGGCAGCCATTCAACAGGCTGGCCAGTGACCTATGAGCAGCCTGGCATGGAAACAGTCCTGTTGTATAAATGAACCAAAGAGGGCCTCTGTTTTTGAATTTGAGCTCCTAAATGAACCAGAGAGGTCCTCTCTCTGGGCTATTTCTTCATAGTAGGCTGAGACCTGTTGACTCAAAAGCCTGCAGACATCAAACTCAAAACCTTTTAAGCCCACTGTCTTTGCCTACCATGTGAAATTACACCCAGTATCTGCTGGGCATTGATAAGATAGAGTCTTGTGGTTTTAAGACCACAAGCCACCCCTACGCCTCGGAGCTCTCTGACCCAGGGACTCCCTACTGTGCTGCTGAGCGACATCACCTAGACACATAAGCCCCCCTCTGATCTCTTTCTCCCCTGGGAGTTCCCTTGCCCTCCTCCTCTTCTAGAAGCTTCTGAACAATGTCATACTGTGAGGGACTGTTTCTCTCACCCAACCCTGTCCAAGCACCAATCGATAACTCTTTTGTGTTAGTGCTTCTTATGATCATGTCTTTTCCCTTAATCACTAGAGAAGAAGATAGTAGAGAGTTCCCAAATGACTTTTTAGATCCTGAACCACATTCTGGTCTCTACAAGAGGCTGTGTCTTGGTTTTCATCCCACCTTGAGGACATGCCACTCCATGTAAATTCCATTCTGATAGACAATAACCCTTTTCCTAAGGCAATCCTAGTGTATCTTTATTCTTTGCATCTAAAAGAGCCTGCTCCCACATAGGCCATAGGAAGAACAGGAGAGGTCTGGAGTAGAACTGTGTGTGGTGTTTGAGGGAGTCGCAGGCAATTTGATATTCTGGAAAAGATGAGGCCAGTTGGAGGTTTGGTGGAAATGAGTCTGGAGAGACGAGTGATATCAGGCCACAAAGTCCATGTGTGCACTCCACTGAGAGTCCCAGCATTCATCTTGCAGGGAGACAGTGAGGTTTTCAAGGCAGGAGAATGGGTTGGATTTTGCATATTCATTAGGTCACTTTGGCAACAAAATAGAAGGAGTTTGAGATGGGCAAGTAACAAGTGGATGTTAAGTGATGAGAGAATAGAAGGAATGGAGAGGAGGGGACATATTCAATAAATATTTAAGAGATAACACCAACAAGAGTTGGTGACATTGCTTTGAGGTTGACAGAAAGATAAACAAATCTGTAAAGAATAATTCCTGTTTTACAGATTTTGGCATGGGATGAATGAGATGCCTTAGATTGATGTAAAAAAGCAAACTGGGGCAGGGAAGAGAGGAGGAAGAGGAAAAAAACATGTTTGAGGAATGCACAGGTCATCCATGTGGAGAAACCAGTGGGCAGTTGGCTCCATGCATCAGAACTTCTGCGTGAGTCCTAAGTCACATCTCGGCAGCATCCATCATCACTCAGACTCATCCTGTGCTGCTGAGTTCATCCAGTAAGATGGACTGGTCCTTCATCCCAAAGCCTGGCTCTGTGTGCTGTGAAATGCCAGCAAAATTCCTCTGTCATCGATACCTTCTCAAAACATGCCTCTTCCTTCTGAACTTATATAGGCCCTCCTGAAGGTCCCCCTTTCCAAGCTCTCTCAAGCAGAGGGTGGTATTAACTTATTTATTTTTCCTGTATCCAGCACAGGTTCTTGGGGGTCAGGAAGTGGGGTCTGTGTTCTTAATTCCCATTTCCACATTCCAGCCATTTCTCCTGTAAGCCCCAGTGCCTCTGAAGATTGTTCCGTCTGTCTCTCCTCCCCTCTTCCTCATTGTTGTAATTCACCAACATCCTCAACACTTCCTGTCATTCACTGAAGAAGGGAGCTCCTGTTTTCTGTCAACATTTGCTTCATTCTGAATGATTTTCATTTCCATATGGAGGAATCATCAACCACTCTGGATCTTCATTTTCTTGACTTACTCATCTCCAAAGACTTTTCCATTTCAACTCAGACATCCATTCAAAAGTTCTCAGATGGCAACTTCCAACATCCCACTCTCCAACCACCACTTCCTGTCAAGTACACCACTGCAACTATCTTTCAACTTTATTGAAACCTTTCAGCTTTTAGTCTTCATCCTTTACTACTCTCTAGAGCTATTGGGTATTTACTCAGATCATAGGCTTTGGAATCAGGATGTGAGGTTAATTTGTTGGGGAGGCTACCAAGATGTGGATATATCATTAAAAAAAAATAAATCTAGGTTCCAGAATCATCTTGGTGCTTGGGAAGAGTGAGTGCGGGCTGTGCAGAGAAGTAGGTATCAATAAGTGGTTTCTACCATAGTCACGGAAGGAAAGCAGAAGTGCTGGAATCCATTCCTCACGCATTCCTCTCACCATTTATCATCTGTCTGCAATGCTGTTTGGCTCAGTTGCTTAGCAGTTAATCAGGTACTCTTTAATTTTTCACGTCTGTCTGTCTGGAGCCTAGAATGTGATCATGGAAAGCTCTTTGGGTCTGTATTCAAAATAACAGAATTCAAACACAACTTAATTTCTGCAAGATCTTGAGCAGGTCATTTAACTGCACCTGAAAATGTAAATAACTGTCCTGACCTCAACCAGCTGTTGTAAGGATTAACAAGATAGTAGATATAAAAACATTTGATAAGCTTTAAAATGTTTTAAGAACATAAGGTGTACTATCTCCCAGTGATAACTGAGAAGAGTAATTGTGTGCTCCTTGTATGCTTCATTAGGCAAGATGCGAAAAAATATTTGTCAAATGAATGCACAAATTAATGAATGAGTGAGTGAGTGAGTGAATGGACAAGGGAATAAATCAATAAATGCCTAAATGCAAGCTAAGCCTCAGGCATTTTGATCCCAGGCTCACAAGGAGAATTGGCTGTCTGATCAGGTTAACACTTGTTAATATTATTCATTAATGATTCACTTAATGTGGCAAACAGATTCACTGCCTACCACGTATCTGGTAGTATGTGTTCCTAATTACTATCGCATTCAAAACTCACAGTGTCTGCATAAAAAAGTTCTTTTGAATTTCATACTACAGATGGGAAATCAGAAGCATAGAGAAGTTAAGTAACCTTCCAAAGTTCACAAAAGTAGTAAGTTGTAGAGCTTGGAATACAGACAAGAGGTGCTCCCAAGAGTATGAAATGGAGGGAATGACAGTTCCAATAGACAGTTCTTCATTGTGAGCTGGGGTGAGAGGGGTAAAATTTTTTTCTTTTCTTTTGAGACAGAGTTTCCCTCTTGTTGCTCAGGCTGGACTGCAATGGCAGGATCTCAGCTCACTGCAACCTCCACCTCCTGGGTTCAAGTGATTCTCCTTCCTCAGATTCTTGAGTAGCTGAGATTACAGGCATGCACCACCATGCCCAGGTAATCTTGTATTTTTAGTAGAGATGGGGTTTCTCCATGTTTGTCAGGCTGGTCTCAAACTCCCAACCTCAGGTGATCTGCCCGCCTTGGCCTCCCAAAATGCTGGGATTATAGGCATGAGCTACCACCGCTGGCTGAGGGGTGGGCTTTTATACCTCTGTATCCATTAGTCATTGGATGTTGGATGTCCTAGGGAAGAAGCTTCCCTGGGAGGGACTCAGCACCTGGATGATTGAGTGCCTCCATTCTGCAGGTGGATCTGGGCAGCAAAGCACAGCATCTACCATGTTATTAATGCTTCTAAAGAGTGTGTTAGCCAGCCTGGGTAGACTCAGTCAAATAAAGAGGGATTGTGGAAAAAGCAGAACCCCAGAGACAAGGGTATCCATGGAAGATCTGTGCAGCCCATCACCCAGATCCTCTGCTAGGGATGGCTGCAGGGGCCGTCCCAGCCTGGTGTCAGGAAGCCTTCCTGTTACCCAGATCAAACTTCTTGCTCTTGGCCCAAGCTCCTCAGGAGGCATTTGGACTTCTCATACAGCTTGGCTACAGAGAACAAATGAATGCAGTGGCATTTTGCCCTGAGAGGTCAGCCCCAGTTATCTTAGTAAGTGTGAGTCCCATTCCCAAGTCCTGTCACCTCTGGGACAATAAGAAGATCAAATTTCTGAAGTGGCAGTATTAGCGCCACAGCAAGGAAATGACCTTTCCATGGAGAGTTGTTTGAGAGGCCAACAGACTTTTTCCAGGCCAATACCATAGTCATAGTCATTCTTAATGAATTCAGACCCTGCAGTGGGGCCAACCCGGCAGGCAGCTGGGATTACAGGGAATTCCTGAGAAAGAGAGGTCCAGACAAAGATGTGGCCAAGAAATAACCATGGAAATCCATATGGACTGGGACGTCACTGAGTGGGTAGGTGTCTCAGTGGTCGAGGTCAGCATGGTAGCCATTGAGGGTGTCTAAGGGGAAAAATGAAGCCAAAGTGCTTTTCGATTCTCTCACCCAACAATCAACACAGAAGACTTCTGTGACCAAATGTGTGGATTCTTTCTCCCATCTATTAAGTAAGCAACCAATTCTCCAGTGGATACTTGCTGAGTGTCCTCTGATTCAATTCTAACACTATCTACCTGGAAATAGCATCAGATCCCACAGGTTGAGGGCTCAGTTCTACAAGAGTGCTTTCCACTTCCAATGACAACAGCAAGCCCCAGGTTGTTTTACCTGTGCTTCTGATGGACTGGCTATAAGTCATGGTTTTCACCAGCCCTGCCCTCTCCTTGGGTTCAATTCATTTGCTAGAGCAGCTCACAGAACTCAGGGAAATACCAGTTTGTTAAGATACAGATGAATAGATGCATAGGGAGGGTAGTAGGAGAGGTACAGGGCTTCCATGCCTTCTAGATGGAGCTCCTGGGACCCCACCAGGAACATCCATGTGTTCAGCTATCTGGAAGCTCCCTGAACCAAGTCCTTTATGATTTTAATGGAAGCTTCATTACATAGGCATGATTGATTAAACCATTGGCCATTGGTGATCAATTTAACCTATTTAATCTTCAGTGCTTCTTCCCTCCCCAGAGGTTTGGGATTCCCATACAGCTGAAAATCTAAACTCTCTAATCCTGCTTTGGTTTTCCTGGTGACCAGCCCCCCGCCCCCCCGAATCTGTGTAGGGGCTGCCAGCCACTAGTCAATCATTAGCATACAAAAGCCATCACTTGGGGGAGATTTGAAGGATTTTAGGAGTTGTATGCACACCAAATATGTATTTTATAGTATCATAGTGTGTCAGTGTGGAACTGAGCGTTAAAAGATTAAGGAGCTTGAGTTTTTACTGGGGCAGGACCAAATTAGGAAAAGTAGGCACATTTATTTTGAAGAGATTAACTAATCTCACTTTGTGTTTTAGAAACAGTCTAATACAATAAACCAAAACCTAACTGAGCTCATTTAAATAAAGAAATGTCAGGCTGGGCATGGATGGTGGCTCATGCCTGTAATCCCAGCACTTTGAGAGGCTGAGATGAGTGGATCACCTGAGGTCAGGAGTTCGAGACCAGCCTGGCCAACATGGTGAAATCCCATCTCTACTAAAAATACAAAAATTAGCTGGGCATGGTGGCAGATGCCAGTAATCCCATCTGCTTGGGTGTCTGAGGCAGGAGAATGGCTTGAACCTGGGAGGCAGAGGTTGCGGTGAGCTGAGATCATGCCACTGCACTCCAGCCTGGGCAACAAAGTGAGACTCCATTAAAAAATAATGTAATTGTAAGATGTCTGGGGTATTGTACAAAGCTTAGCAACAAGAAGACATCACACACAACCCATGAATACAGAGAGAAGGAATATGAAATGCCATGAAATGGCACTGAAGGACGAAGGAGGCTGCATAAACACACCAAAGTCATTTCTTTATAAGTGATTTGAGGTTAGCGCTTTTTGCTAATAGTTGTGGGAGCATAATGAAGCACAAGCAGGATTAACTTGCTGATATTCAATGACTCTTCACTGGAGCTCAACTTTATATACATTTATAAAAGACTCATGAACACTTTTCCTTATTTTATTTTTATATTTTTTGCAGACCTCTGGAGAGCAGATTAGGATATCAAAGTGTAACAGAAAGCAGAAAAAAGTTTAACTGAAAGATGAAAACTTTAGATGCATTAGTGCTATGGCAAACAGCCAGATCACTCCAATTATGTCCCTAATTGGGTCCATAAATAATTTATAACCTACCATTTGTGTCTGGGGCAAAGGATTTCTAACAGTAAATGCTTAAGTAGCGGTTAGAGGGACCTAATGATTTCCAATTCTGAACTCATCAGAACTCCTGTAGGCTGTGATTCCAACAGCCCTTCTTGAAGTAATTTGGATTTGGTGGGGATTACTCAAGTATGGGGAGAAATTGTCTTTGACATCTAATTGAAACAGACTGTCAGAGAAGTAATGGGCTCACCTCCCTTTGCTGCTAACCTTGTCACTGGCTTTCATTTAAGGTCAAAAGCCAAAGCCATGAAAATCAGAAATAAAAGTAGGAGCAAAGCTTCCAAAGGCCCTATGATTAGCGGTAGGATTTCTCTCATTTCTTCATAGGATGCTGAAGGTAATTTCTACTGTTTGAGAATCTGCACTAATTGTTTTAGGTGCTTGTATGTGACCTGTTAATTTTTACAGCTTCTTCACATCTTATTTTTCTTTTCATTGTTTAGTTTAGTTGAAGTATAATAACGTATCTATAGTACAGTGGATGAAGTGCATACATCTTAAGTACAGAGCTGAAAGAATGTGCAGATGGGCGTTTTTCATGTAGCCACCACCCAGACTGAAATACAGAACATTCCATTTCCCCCGAAAGGCTCCTCTTTTCCTTCCTAGGATGTGTGTCTCTTGAAGGAGACACCTGGAGGAGGAAGCAAAGTCCTTGAGGCTTGGTTACTTTAGGATTCATGTGCTGTCCGCTGCAAAGAGACACCGAACAAGCGAGAGCAACATCTCAGCAAATCTGAGCAGACCATTAAAAAACCCAAATGCACCCGAGGGTGCTTGTGAGTAAGATCTGTGTGGGTCTGCAGTAGGAGAAGGTCTTGTTCACTTCCTGCCAAAAGCCGTGGAGGTTTACAAAGGCCCTTCTTCTGTATCCCCATTCAGGGAAGCCACAGCAGTTCTATCTGTGAGCTCCTTCAAAATTCTATAATCCCTGGAAGGTACCTGCATGACCACATAGGACAAGTAACAACCTGAAGGTTTGGTTTGGCCAAGGGACACCCCGAGGTCATCTGATACTGGTCACTTCTGAAGAATGATGAGGCTGAGGCTCCCCAGAGAGCCTCCTTTGTCAAGGCCAGTACCAGCAATGAGCATCCATTTGGGTTTGTGACTGGCCAGGGTGGAAGCCCCAGTTTTCCTTTTATACATAGCTTTTAATGCCCAGGGGAGGGATAGCTGATAGCTCATACTTGCTGTATATTTATTAACTGCCAAATACTATGATGAACACTCACATCAATAGTCTCATTAATCTGTAACTTGCATTGACCAATTTCTCCAATTTAGAAATGATGAAACAGAGGGAAAGACAGTAAAAGACAGACTCAGACTCCAGACCCTGGCAATCCAGTTCCAGGGCCTCTGAGCTTCCCCACACTGCTCCTCGCCACCCCTAACACCTGCTACTTCCTAGACAGAGCTTCTGGGAATCCCATGTACACTCAGCATCCTGACACCCACAGTGGCATTGGCCTCTGGGCTGGGAAAAGAAACACAATTCACTTGACTTATGATTTAATTAAATTTCTGAGCCATGGCGGCAGATCAATAATTCGTAAATTAAACCCTCATTTCCCAGAGGCATGAAGTTATGAATTGAAATTCTGTTCCTAGAAATTGATATTATTTCATAAAAACATGAAAGTTGATCATGAAAATAAAACACGATATACAGCATGCACACATATACACACAAAGATGTATTAGGTAGAAAAACATAAGTAATATGAAAACCAAATGTTACAAATATTAAACTGGGTGGACTTTTCTGCAAGAGCTTGATGACTAGAGTGTCTTAAAATATGAGTTAAAGGAGATTTAAAAGATTGAAAATGCCTACCACATTTTTTAGTAAAATTTCTAAGGAGCAAAAATAGGTAATTTTCATTGTACCAAGGACTTTCAAAGTGAGATGAAAAGCAGGGGTATTGTTCTAAAAAATTTTCATGGCATGAAGCACCTGAATGTACTGCTGCTTTGATCATTTCTTCTGCTCTGTTAAAAGTTGCCAAATGACTGTAAGTGTGAGTTTGATCATTACAGTGGGAGTCTTATGATGAGAAAGACTGTCATGATGGAGGGATAGTTCCTGTGGTACTATATATCCACACTGCTATAAAGCCTTGGGCAGTTTTTTATAGCAGTGTGAACATGGACTAATACATACTCTCTAATGTGGGTTGGCCTCATTCAATCAGTTGACAGTCTGAGGAGGTCCAAAATGCTGACCTTCTCTTGAGTAAGATGGAACTCCTCTTGCCTGACTGTCTTTGAGCTGGGACATTGATTTTTTTCCCTGCCTTCAAACTTGAACAAAAGAATTGGCCCTTCCTGGGTGTCAAGCCTGCTAGCCTTCAGACTCAGACTGGAATGACACCATCAGCTCTCTTGGGCCTCCAACTTGCTGACTGCAGATCTTGGAATTTGTCAGCATCTATAATTGCATAAGTCAGTACCTTATTCTAAATCTTTTTCTACATATGTATACATCCTAGTAGTTCTGTGGCTCCGGAGAACCCTAAAACACTACTTTAAGCAATCAGAACTGAAAAACAATCATTTAAAAGAATTGATGGCTTCTCTTCTCATAGGAATTACCTGAGGATCTTGCCAAGTGCAGGTCCTGATTCAGCAGGTCCAAAGTAAGTCCTGAGAATCTGCATTTCTAACCAACTTCCAGGTGATGCCAATGGTGATGGCCGGTGGACCACCCCTTGAGTAACAAGGGCTTACAGATCAGTAGCATGGATCAGTTTATTCTACTTTGTGTAGTCTCTGCCCCAGATAGTGCTTCCTTTGGACTCCTATCCAGAAACACCTAATTTTGGGTCATCAGTACTTTGAGTCTTGGTAATTTTATATTTGATTGTATTAATTCATCAATTCAGCATTTTAAGACTTCTATGAATCAAAATAGAATACAGTGTTTAGAAAGGGCTCTACTAAAATCCTCAAGCTTCTGCAAGATGGCCTTTTTCCAGGCTTTGCCCCTATTCTCCAATTCCCAGAAACGTCAATCTGATCGTTTTCATTTTTTGCTCTTTGACTATACATTTTCTTGTGACTGATAAAAATCTTGATGTCAATTTGCTTCTTCTCTCATTGTTAATAAAAAAGTGATCCATGCTAGTGATTTTGTATCATTTTTAATGTACAGGAAATTAGAAATAAATGAATGAGGTACACAATGTAGTACAGATAAAATTCTCAGGTTGAAAAAGCATGCTTATGAAAAATAAATGAATAAACATGATTTGGGCTGGATGGGGTGTTGGAAGATTAATCACGATCTGACAGCTGGCTGAGATGGGACCCCAGAGTTAACAAGCCAGATCTGAGATGCTCGCTGCTCTGATTTCTCATCACAGAAACCTGAGGGGACAGCCACAGGCAGGCACTGACCTGCCCCTTCCCCAGCCCCAGATAGACACCCACCCCTGACATTTGTAGAAATTAGGGAAGGATGCAAATGGAGGCCCTTGAACCATTTGTCTAAGTATTTAGACAAATAAATCAAGGGAAGTTATAAATCAAGGGAACAAAGGTAAAGAAAATGTTCTATCTTCTGCCATGACGCATATATCTCTATAATCACCTGCAAGAGCAGGTTCAATGTCAGAATTCTTGAATTCCTTGGATTTCTGGGCCAGAAGTTGGTGGCACCGAGTTATCCATTGCCTGTGGCTTATGCCTACTCACTTTCTCTTCTACTTCCACCCTTAGCTACATTCTGCACCAAAAGGACCTTTTCCCATGGGTCTGGCTGCCCCTTGGCTACACCTCTAGTCTAGGGGAATGTACACCTAGGGTGTGGTCTGCCCCTTGGGAGGATGGCCCCCAAAATGAGACCCCCAAAACCCACTCCATCTAGAAACACTTGATCTTAGGTCATCAGTACTTTTAGTAATTTTATATTTGGTCATACTAATGAGTCAATTCAATATTTTAACACTTTTATGAATCGAAATAGAATAAGGCTTTCAAAAAAGAGCTCTACTAAAATTCTCAGGCTTCTTCAAGATGCTCTTTCTCCAGATCTTTTCACCGTTCTTTTATACACAGAAGTCTTATTCTGTTCATCTTCATTCTTTGCTCTTTGACCTGCTCCACCAGGGGATCAGTTTGAGCTGAAAGGGTGAACAAGGAAGGAAATGTCTGTATTGTCTGTATTAGTTTGTTCTTGCACTGCTATAAAGGAATACTGAGACTGGGTCATTTACAAAGAAAAGAGTGTGAATTGGCTCATAGTTCTGCAGGCTGCACAGGAAGCATAGCAGCTTCTGCTTCTGGGGAGGCATCAGGAAGCTTCCAATCATGGTGGAAAGCAGAGGAGAAGCAGGCATGTCTTACATGGCCAGAGCCTGAGAAAAAGGGTAGGGGGAGGTGCTACACACTTTTAAACAACCAGATCTGGTGAGAACTCACTCACTGTATGGTACCAAGTGGGGATGGTGCTAAACCATTCATGAGAACTCTGTGGCCATGATCTGATCACCTCCCACCAGGCCCCATCTTCAACACTGGGGATTATAATTCAACATGAGATTTGGTGGGACACAAATCCAAACCATATCATAATTAGAATGAGTCACTATGAAATAAAACACTCCAATAATCTGGGCTGCAACATCAATTCTCCCGGGACATCCCACAGACCGTGCTCTGTGTGATAGGGTCTGTGCTGTGGGCTATGTCTGGTCTGTTGGGCAAAATCCATACATGGCTTTTTTATTTACTGTACTAACATTGCTCTTCAGAGAAACCACTGCCAAATTTCTGTGTCGGGATAACAGTGCGAAGGGAGTAGGAGCCTTCCCTATAATTTGATGCATTTTCTGTTGGAGGGAAGCATGACAGAGTGCAGGCTTCTGTAGTGGCTGATGGCTTAATTGCCACGTGCATCTTGTGGGGAGTACTTACTTGGTGTCCCTGTGCTTGACTCCCTGGCACTGGGAAGCAGCTGACACCTGGAGGGAGGGGAGGGAGCCAAAGGGCTGGTGGCTGATACCCAACAGTGAAGGAGCTGGAATCACCGTTCTCTCACTCCCATTTAAATCACTTATTCATTGTTAAAAGCCATGCAGTCTGATGACATTTTATTCACCAGAAACTGTTCCTTGATTATTCAGATACTGTAGGGCCAGTATGCAGTGCATTGCCTGGCATAGGTCAGGGTCTCAGCAGTCTACTAAGCTCACCCTAGCTCTGGGCTGGCTCTTTGTGAGTGACTGCATGACATACCTAGTCTGCACAGTTGACACCTTCTCCTCACTTTCCCCTCTTTGGTAGATTGTGTAGTTGGTCAGGAATTACTACTGTTCTTCCCATCCATGGTGGCATGCACATCCCTTTCCTACTCATGTTGGGCCTGGGCTTGTGACTTACTTCAGCCAATGGCACATGAAAAAAAAAGATGCAAGCAGAGGCTTTAAGTGTGCCTGGTGTCTTGCTTGGCCTCTTCTACCCTCTCCTCTGTCATGAGAAGAACATATCTCAGGTAGCTGCTGGCTCCTGAAGAAAGAGACTTATGGAGTAGACTTGAATCCCACACGCAGCCTGGAGCTAAGCCCAGCTGAACCCAGCCACACTTTGTCAAATCCAACAGAGTCAGCTGGGTGCAGTGGCTCATGCCTGTAATCCTAACACTCTGGGAGGCCAAGGCAGGTAGATTGCTTGAGCCCAGGAGTTTGAGATCAGCTTGGGCAACATAGTGAGACCTCATCTCTATTAAAAAAAAAAAATCACACAATTAGCTGGGTGTCGGGGTGCATGCCTGTGGTCCCAGCCACTCAGGAAGCTGAGGCAGGAGGGTTGCTTGAGCCCAAGAGGTTGAGGCTGTACCACTGCTCTCTAGCCTGGGTAATAGGTGAGGCGCTGTCTGAAAATAAAAAAATAAAACCAACACACAGATTTATTATCAACCTTCTGATCTGTGAGAGAGAATTAAATATGTATTGTCATAAGCTGCTGAGATGTTAGGGTTGTTACACAGCATTATTAAAGTAATAAACTGATTAACACACTCTCCCGTGCTAGACACTAATACCTGGTTCAGAGCAGCAGCAGAGATGGCTTTGATAATCACAAAGACCAGAAAGAGAGAAGAGCTGAGAAGATCCCATTGTATCTCATCCATTTTCCAGCATTACCGTATTCCTTTTATTTTACAGTAATAGCCCATTAGTGAACACATCTCATTCTATCCTCACAAGTTGCTTTACTCCAATCTCTTCTATTAGGCCTGTTAATATCAAGCTGACCTTCAAATTCTATCTCGACCTCCACTTTCTCTCTTACACTCTTCCTGGGAACTTCATCCTTCATTTTCTCCAAATTGCCATAACGTGGTTCGAACCACAGAATTTAGCCCATTATGTATTTTTAATGTTGTATATTCTTCCTGCTGGAATTCTTCTTTTTGTACCTTTCTCCTCCTTCAGCTTCTGCATTTCTTCTCTCTCTGGTTTTTATCCTGGGACATTTTCTCCAAGAAAACAAAAGCATGTATCTGTTTGTTAGGAGCTTCTGGGTAACTTTTTGCTCTTTTGTTGATCACCTCTCCTCCTTTCTCCTGCCTTGAATGATGAAGTGAAGCTTGGCGCTGTGACAGCCATCTGTGACCATGAGGCAAGAAGCCTCAGGACAAAAAGCCCAAGTCTTTAACCAATACTGGGCTTCCCACCTCCAGATCTCTGGATATGCAAGTTACTAAGGCCACAGCTAATCTAATACTCTACTTACAGCTGAAGAGATTCCTAATGCAATTCACATAGGAAAAGAAAACCAGGGGCCCATGGAAAGCTTAACTCTTCTCGATGTGCCTAATGTATCAGCTTGTGACTGCAACCATGATCTATGACTCACAAATCAACCTCATCAAATAAAGGGCAACTGCTTCTGTAATACAGTAGTACCCCCTTATCCAGTTTCACTTTCTATGGTTTCATTTACCTGTGTGAGGATATTAAATGAGAAGTTCCAGAAATAAAAAATTCATACGTTTTAAATTGCACACCATTCTGAGTAGTATGGTGAAATCTCACATTGTCCCGCCCCATCCCATCCAGGAAGTGAGTCCTCCCTTTGTCTAGTGTATCCACTAGATGGGACGCTTCCCACCCATTAGTTACTTACCAGCCATCTCAGCTTTTAGACTGTTGAGGTATTAAAAGCAGAAGAGTAGTGATGCTGGCAATTTGAATATCCCAGAGAGAAGCAGTAAAGTGCTTCCTTTAAGTGAAAAAGTGAAAGTTCTCTACTTAATAAAGAAAGAAAAAAATGTATGCTAAGTTTGCTAAGATCTATGGTAAGAGTTGCTAAGCTCTACAGTAAGAAGGAATCTTTTGTCTGTGAAATCGTGAGAAAAGAAAAAGAACTTCACGCATCGTATATATAGGGCTTGGTACTATTTGCTGTTTGGGGGCTTTGGAATGTGCCCTGGCAGATAAAGGAGGACTACTGTATTCTTCTCATCAGTCCCTGTAGCTAGCTATGAGCCTGTCTCAAAACTTTTTCAACTATAGCACAAGGCTTTTGGCGATCACATGGAACGAGAGATTATAAGCATTTTGACATACTGGCTGATTTCAAAGAAGCACACACATGAACATGGCTCACTGGAGCGATAAGACTATAGCAAAACTAGAGACTTACCAGCTGGCATGAAATTGGAACAACATGTATTCTAGCCTTTCATATTTCCGTAGAGATTTGGTGTTGTCCAAGTATCTGCATATAGACAATCTTAGTTCAGCCTCACAGCAACCCAGTAGCTCAGTTACTGCTTTTAAAACAACCACTTTTTAAAACTTTTGATATTAAAAAAAATTGTTTGGAGACATGAAGACTCCTTAGTTATGTATCTCTATGGGAAAGAAATTGAGCCAAAAGCATCAGTTTGAACCATCCTGGAGTCTCTGCTTTCTGAGATTGACTAGATACTCAGGCATGTCCCTATCTCCTTGCACCAGACCAATGCAGCAGGGATAATGAACCCCAAGGCCTGTCTGCAGCACAAAGGGCAAAGGAGGAAAGGCTTGCTTGCTATTGGTTTTGTTCAAAAAGAGAAAAACTCCTCTATTAATTAGAACCCTATCAACTTACATTTATCTTACTGAAGACAGAGAGGCTTGTAGGCTCTAGAATAGGAGTAAAGTCATGACATCTTCTGTCCACATCCTCTCCTCCTGTATGAACATCTTTTTACAGGACATAAAAGACTCAGCAAGAGTTAAAGGATCTTCACTCCAGCACTGCGAGCCAACTGAGCTCATTGCTCTGACTCTGGTTCAAATTTTTGGCAAGGCCAGCCCATCCCAGCCATTGCTTTGGGCTCTCTGTCCACTCCCAGCCACTGGTGGGACACAAGGACTCCCCAACCCTGGGATTCTTGGCTTAGAAAATCAAAGCAGTGGAATCTCTATCTGACCAGATGAACTCTAAAACCCAGACGTGGTGTCCTCTGTTCTAATAGAATCCCCCTCACTCGGCCTTGCCACTCCAAGACAGAACTGCCTTAGGTAATAGGCCATTCTCCCAATCAAACACACGTAAGTCCCTAGCTTACCTCCTAAGTTTTATTTCTGAATGTTTTGATCAGAATAACTGCTCTACGTGATAATCAAAATCACTGATTATGACTTTTGTGGGCCTTAGGCACTTTTGCCTTCGTAGGTCCCTTCCTTAATAAAATGACACACACACAGATAGATAGATGATAGATAGATAGATAGATAGATAGATAGGTAGATAGATAGATAGATAGATAGATAGATAGATAGATAGATAGATTTTATGACCATACTGGTATAAAGACAAATATACTCCAGGCTGGACTGACTTTTTCTTTTAAATTAAATTGAAAACATTTTCATGGCCCTGAAAAGTCTTGTAAGTCAGAGATGCTGTGCCTACTATGCCTAACAGATAAGTTGACTCCAGTAGCAATAAAATGTCTAAACAGTGGAATGGGTTAGCAAGGCAGATATTGGACTTTCATAGACAAGATCAGTGTTAGCTGAACATCAGAAAGCTCTGGGGATTTGAAGATGTTAAAGTACATATTTCGAGGTCCATCATAGACCTACTGAATCAGAAAGTTTGGGAATTGTGGAATACTGTGTCCCAATTCTCCCCTGCCCTATGGTAGAATTTTACAGTCACTCCCTCATTGGCTTCATGTGGCTCAGACATGAGACTTGCTTTAGCCAATAGGAAGTGAGCAAACGTGTCACAGACCGAGCTTGCAATGTGCCTGTAGTGTTGGACTCGCAATTCAGTGCTTCTGCCATCACCATGAGAAAACCCTGCCCTACATATATGCTGCTCCCCTAGCCTAGGCCCTGGAATAAAAGTGATCTGCAGCCTATAACCATGCCCAGCTGAACCCCGTTGAGATCAGCAAACCCCAACAGACTCCTGGACTTGTGAGAAAAATAAATATTTGTTTCTGAAAGCCACCAAAATTTTGAGATTGCTATGCAGCATTATTACAACAATAGCTGACTGATACAGGAATGGGGGCACGACATGGATATACTTTTAAACTCCTCTGAGTAAAGCTGATATACGGCCCAATTTGGGAACCAGGAAGCTAGAACTTGCTGTACTTACAAAGTAATATCAAATAAATACTAGGATTTTTTTCCCCACAGTGTTGCTATTCTATATACATCTTCTCTCTATAAGAAAATGTTGGCTGGGCGCGGTGGCTCAAGCCTGTAATCCCAGCACTTTGGGAGGCCGAGGTGGGTGAATCACGAGGTCAAGAGATCGAGACCATCCTGGTCAACATGGTGGAACCCCGTCTCTACTAAAAATACAAAACATTAACTGGGCATGGTGGTGCGTGCCTGTAATCCCAGCTACTCAGGAGGCTGAGGCAGGAGAATTGCTTTAATCCAGGATGCGGAGGTTGCGGTGAGCCGAGATCGTGCCATTGCACTCCAGCCTGGGTAACAAAAGCGAAACTCCGTCTCAAAAAAAAAAAAAAAAAAAGGAAAAAAGAAAATGTTGTATAAAGTTAAAATTTTTGTTATTCACTCACATAATCATAAACAATTACATCATTAATCAGATATTTTGATAGTTGTTCATTGGCAGTATTCTGACCTTAATTTTTATTTCATTGCACAAATCAAGCTTTTTCAGAAAAGATTCCTCCAAACATATTTTATTCAGTGCTCAGATGATAGAGAAAACATCTAGAAAAACATTTTCCTTGACACAGTTCTTGAAAACCAGTAAGCATGGGAAATCTTCCCCAGGTTCAGTAGGGTCTCATTACGGATCCTCTTCTACTTTCTTTCAGGTTTATTTTGGCTGATTTAACACATCAGAACTCCATCATTATCTGAATATTCTGATTTCTTCTTGGTTGATAAAGTGGGATCTTTCAAAACTACGAATAATCATCTCTCTGCCATTACAGTGTTTGAGGGTGATCAGCTTTTACTGGGGTTAAATGGCTCATGCTGTACTATTTCTGAAATACCAGCATGTGTTAGGGTCGGTGGACTGCTCTGACAGCCAAGAGATTGGGTGTTAGCTTTGGCTCTGCCCTAATCAGTGGAGTGGGCTGTTCTGTGGCTGCTTTGCATTTATATTCCACTTTATTTTTGTAATAATAAGTAATAGTAAGGCTAAGGTTTACAAGAAAATCTATAAAAACCCAACATACCTTGGTGTCTTGTAAGAGAGTTAAAGGTCTTTCCATGATGGCATCTTAACTTATGTAGAAAGAGGAACTCACAGGAGATCTCTGGCCCAACCCAATAACAGAAGGGAACAGAGACTATTCATTCCCTGACTATTAGAAAGTAGTAAAGATTCGTTTTCTTAAACATATTCTGCCCAGATGGACCAAAGTGTTGATCGAAGTAGAAAAATTTCACAAAACATTTGCAATCAGAGCTAAAAAGCCATTTCCAAGAAACACTGAGAGGATGCTCCTATGAATATCCTCCCATCTCTACCGGGATAAAGCCTCTGCTTAGCAATCCATCCCCTTCCCCAACACACTGCTTCTCATTTATTTAAAATGTCACAGTCACTATTAATTAGAGTTCTGGATGATAGCTGCCTCAACTCGAAGGTGGTTTTTGAATTAAAGATTTCAGCAGACAGTCAAACTAAAAGGAGGCAGGATGAGAAACTGATTCAAAACAAAGACAAAAACAAACAAACAAAACAGGAGAAACTGAGAAATTAGCTTAATAGTTTGAAAAAGAATTTAACTGTGTGACTAAAAGAGCCCAGCGAGGTGCCTGAAGCAGAATTAATACTGTACAGTTTTGGAAAAGGTGACAGTTTTGGTGCAGCACACCTGTCTCATCTGTTCTTCTCTCATTCTCACCTCGGAGAAACAGACAGGCAGACCCTCTGAAGCTCATGGACACTCGTAATGTAAATATATTATTCCCTTTGTAGTAGTCCCATCTCATGTCCTCCATGTAAGTTCACTTAAATGAAAAGGAAAATCAACTGCCCAGAAATTTCAAGAAATCATACCTTATTAGCATCCATTACACCATTTTGTTGGTTTTGCTGATTTTCTTCTGAAGCATTTAAAAATCTCATGGTGAGTTCACTTTTTGCAATGGGAAATACTGTTTTTTAACTTTTGTTGTTTCAAAAACTGTTTCCCACTTTGATTTTTCATTCCTCACAAGGACACAAACATAAAATATTTTCCTCTGGGGGTAAGTAATTTCACATATAAAGTTAGAAATTCACCTTGCCAAAATGGACATCTTCCGTCTTTAAAGATGCATTAAATACTGGATATTTTTAGTTTATTTTTCTTAACTTACCCCCAGAAAAATTTTATTTCACCTAAAATGCAGTAAGGTAACAAAGGTGCTGTCATGGTCTCTAAGTTTCCATCCGTCATGGCCAAATAATTTTAAAGTAATAGTAGAAGTAATGTCTGTTTATCTGCCATATGTGCCCTAGTGGAAAATGTTACAAGAGCAATACTTTGTAAATTGCCAAGCTGAGCCACTTGTCTCTAATGCTGCCAAGGAAATAGGACTATGTGTGGTGAGATTTAATGTTCCTAGAAATTGTAGGGTGGAGGTGTGAAAAGCATCATAATTAACCTCATGAGCACTTAGGGGACCAGAAGCAGATGGTTTATGTGTACAAAGTGCTCCGTTTCAGTCTACCTGAGAAGAAGAAATTGGTTTATTCAAATCCAGCCTTTCATGACCAAGTTGGGTTCCCAATAAATTCCTCCAGTCATATTTATCTTTCCCATCTCTGAATTCCACAAACTCTGGTTCACTGCTCAGGGGATCCTCAAGCTGGAAGGATTTGAGAAAACACCAGTTTTACTAGACTCAAAGCTCCTGAAGGACCAAATGTACCATTACCCGTCTTTGGACCTCCAGCATCTATATGATTCAGGCTTGACTCTCAGCTAAAAGAACATAGTCAATGCAGCCAAAACAAATATTCAAATATTCAAGTGTTCCCCTGGTGTTTTCCAAACACATAAAAGAGACTGAAGTATTCAGCAGTTCTTCCAGTCTTTTCCCCTCTACTGTGGGCTGCACTTTCACATATGGCGGCTGCTGATACTCTTTATTTAGCAATCCTCTCCCAAGTAGGTTGTCCTGCTTTCACTCCCATAGTCCTCCTATTTCTTCCTCTCCTTGCCTATCCCCATCTTCAAAATCAGTCTGCCAACCCTTGGAGGATGAGGGTAAAGAGGAGGAAAAATAAGTTTTTCTTCAACCCTCACAAATTCTTATTTGGACCTGGGCACAGTGGTTCACACTTGTCATCCCAGCACTCTGGGAGGCCAAGGTGGGAGGATTGCTTGAGCCCAGGAATTTGAGACCAGTCTGGGAAATGTAGTGATTGCACACTCTACAAAAAATAAAAAAGAATTAGCCAGGTGTGGTGGTGAGCAGCTATAGTTCCAGCTACTGGTGATGGGGCAGGGATGGGGGTGTGCTGAGATGGGAGGATCACTTGAGCACAGGAGGTTGAGGCTGCAGTCAGCAGTGATCATATCATTGCCCTCCAGTTTGGGCAACAGAGCTGAGTGTTTATTTGATAAAATAACAAATAAATTATTATTTGGAGCAGACCGTGTAACAAAAAACAACAGCAAGAGAAAAACAAAAAGAAGTTCATCATGATGTATATATATATATATATGAGCCACCCAAGGAATAAGTAAAACTCTAAGAGGTGACTTTGAATTCCAGCTTATAGAGCATCTTCGACAAGGAGTAGTAAATTTTTAGGGAAGAAACAAAACAAAACAAGAAAGACTTTAAGTCTCTAGTAGCCACATATTGTAGAAAGGCAAATAAATAGCAGATCAAGGCCAGCCAGTAAAGCTTGTTAGTGTAGATCCCTATGGTACCATCTCCGGACCAATAAGGGTCTAACTCTCCCGCTTCTGAGTCTCTGAAATCCACTATATCACTCTGTAAGCCTTTGTGTACTCATAACTTAGCTCCCACTTATATGGGAGAACATGCTTTTTGGTTTTCCACTCCTGTGTTGCTTCACTTAGAATAATGGTATCCAGCTTCATTCAAGTTGCTGCAAAAGACATTGTTTTGTTCCTTTTAATAACTGAAAAGTATTCCGGGGTATATATATGCTACATTTTCTTTATCCATTCATTAATTGGTAGGCACTTAGATTGGTTCCACAGCTTTGCAATTGTGAATTGTGCTGCTACACACATACATGTGCAAGTGTTCTCTTGTATAATAACTTCTTTTCCTTTGGTTAGATACCCAGTAGTGGGACTGCTGGATCAAAAGGCAGATCTACTGTTAGCTCTTTAAGGAATTTCCACACTGTTTTCCATAGAGATTGTCCAATTTACGTTCCTTCTAGCAGTGTATAAACATTCCTTTTCCCTCATACCCACTCCAACATCTATTGTTTTTTGACTTTTCAATAATGGCCATTCTTGCAGGAGTGAGGTGGTACTCATTGTGGTTTTAATTTGCGTTTCTTTGATGATTAGTGATGCTGAGCATTTTTTCATGTTGTTGGCCATTTGTATATCTTCTTTTGAGAAATATGTATTCATGTCCTTTGTCCACTTTTTAATGGGATTATTTGTTTTTTTCTTGCTGATTTGTTTGAGTTCCTGTAGATTCTGGATACTAGTCCTTTGTCAGATGCATAGTTTATATTTTCTCCCATTCTATGGGTTGTTTGTTTATTCTGCTGATTATTTCTTTTGCTGTGCAGACATTTTTCAGTTTAATTAGGTCCCATCTGTTTATTTTTTGTTGTTGCATTTGCTTTTGGGGTCTTAGTCATGAATTATTTGCCTAGGTCGATATCTGGAAGAGTTTTCCCAACGTTGTCTTCTAGAATTTTTAGTGTCAGGTCTTGTATTTAAGTCTTTGATTCATCTTGAGTTGATTTTTGTATAAGGTGAGAGATAATAATCCAGTTTTATTCTTCTACATGTGGTTTGCCAGTTTTTCCACACCATTTATTAAATAGTATGTCCATTTCCCAATTTATGTTTTTGCATGCTTTGTTGAAGATTGTTGGCTGTACATATTTTGGCTTTCTTTCTGGGTTCTCTATTCTGTTTCATTGGTCAATGTTTGACACAATTATTAATAGCATTCCCTTTCCCTCTTAAAAACACCCAGGTCTGAATGATAAATTGTATGCCTCCCCTCTTTCCTTGGTCCCATAAAGATCCCATAAGGACCCTTGTGATTACATGGGACCCACCTGGATAACCAAGATAATCTCCCTATCTCCAGATCTTTAATTTAATGACATTTGCAAAGTCCCTTTTGCCAAGTAAAGTAACATATTCACGGGTTCCAGGGACTAGGTCATGGACATCTTTGGGGGATAAGTATTCTACCTACCATGATAATTTAAAGTCTAGTCTTCTTGACTCCAAAAGCCATGCCCATCCAAGGGCATACACTCTGCTCTTGCAGCCCACATTTAAAGCATGGGCCACATGTACACAGAAAGAATTCTGTAGGTACAACTGACATACTAAGCCTCTTTTGAGCTGTGCATGCAAGCTAGTGATAATAGCGACAGTGATAGGTCAGCCCCTGGTGTCACAGCCTTGAGCCCTCTGCATACTCTTAAGAGTTGAGGGTGTTTCTCTCTGGAGAAGGTATCTGTATCAGCAAGATCTTCATGTCCCACTCAAAAAGATGATTACAACCACTTCTCTGAAGCTACCTAAGAAAGGAAATGCTTTCATAGTACACTGAGAACTTTGCTGTAAACAACATTTTAAAAATCATAACATGAATATTGACAAATAATTTTAAAGAGGTTATTAATATAATTACCTTGAGAAGAAGGGATTGGGGGATTTATAAAGCCAACTCCTCACCTGGCATAACAGGGAGCTAATAGAGTTTAATGTGGATAAATCCTAAAATTATGACTCAAGCACGTTACTTTTTAAATGCAGAAACAACCAGAAGAAATTATGAAAAAAGTTAAAAGTGTTTCTGGGCAGCAGAACTTAGAGGCAGAAGACTGTTGTTTTTTATTATAAGCCTTTCAGGATATTTTTATTTAAAGCCAGATCTTAAAAAAAAATAAGATCCAGATCTATTCTTAGTATAGAATTGTGGAAATATGATGACTGGAAATTGGAAAGATCATTTAAGAGCTTCCTTCACATCATTTCAACTTGTTCGCAAAAGATGAGAAAGGAAAAAAAGAAGACAAAGCCCAACCTTTTTTTTGTAATATGTAGAGATTAAAATCATATATAGATGAAAATCCAAGTTTTATTTCCCCTGCAATCTAAACTCAGCACAAAATAAGCAATTAAATTCACCTTCTAAGGCAGACAAAAATCATATCACTCTTTTACACTTCTACCAGCATTTGAACGACCTCCATGTAGACATAATTAGAAAAAAGTCAGGTTAATCTTTTTGTCTATGTGTGTGTGTGTGTGTATGTGTGTATCTAATAAGTTTGCAAATACACCTTCATCTCCTGATGAAGAGACCCAAATTATAACTAATTCTGCTAAACGTCCAAGTCTCCTGTCCCAGCAGGGCTGAGACAAGCATCCTGCTTTTGGTGGGAATGTGGGGTTATTACCTGAAGCAAGGTAGCAGCCTCTCTATGACTATGTAAAATAAGAGGCTACAGATGCCCTAAGTACCATCCTATGACAAAAATATCTCTGTCATCACCCCTGCCTAGGCTGCCAGTTCCCAACCTGGAATTTCCCACTTCACTTATTTCTCTGGGTTGAAGTTCAGCCTCCAGGAAGACCCAAGTAAAATAGCAGATTAATCTGCAAGGGACCAACTTGTCATAACTCACTAACCCTTTGTCATGCATTCATTCATCTCTTACAGAGAGTTGGGTCCTAAGGAATGGGACAGTAGAAAGATGGTTTTCCTAGAGAGGGTCTGGAGTATGGGAACTGGTGAAGAAGTAGGAGTAGGGGTCATGGAGTTATCTTAGATGAGGGTGGAAAGGCAGCATGGGGCTCTGGGAGATGGTTTGGATGGCAAAGACAAAGCAAAATGTTTTCTTTGGTCAGGAATCCATGGTGGCACTGCCCAACACCACAGACTATGAGTTAAATGGCACCCTGGAGCTGTTCAGCATGGCATTGGGGGTTGCAAATGGATGCCAGTCTTGCCGGTGTCACTGGGGAAATGGGAGAGTCAAATGAACTAAAGCAGTGGTCCCCAACCTTTTTGGCACCAGAACTGGTTTTATGGAAGGCAGTTTTCCCATGGACCGGGATGGGGGTGGAGACGGCGGGTAGGAAGAAATGGTTTGGAGATGAAATTGTTCCACCTCAGATCATCAGGCATTAGTTAAGTTATCATAAGGAGCGTGCAACCTAGACCCCTCGCATGCTCAGTTCACAATAGGGTTCGTGGTCCTATGAGAATCTAATGCTGTCACTGATCTGACAGGAGGAGGAGCTCAGGTGATAATGCTCATTCACCCAGTGCTCACCTCCTGCTGTGAGACCCAGCTCCTAACAGGCTACAGACCAGTACTGGTCCACAGTATGGGGGTTGGAGACCCCTGAACTAAAGGATTGGAAACTACTTTGATAGGTACAATGTAGATAAAATAGAAGCCTCCATTAGAAACCACAATAGACCCATGGTGGTTTCCTGAAATGTTGGCTTTTCATTCAAATGCTTTAGCATCCACAATGTGGAGTGTTAATAGTTTATCTACAACTGGCTATCAGAAGACACATGGAGTACAACGAAGGGCTGAGATTAAGACAGACATTAATGGGAGCTCTCCCCCACAACTTCCAATGAAACACACCTAACATGCCTATGGAGAGAAATGTTGGAATGTATAAATATCACCATCCATTTAGAATCTATAAAAAGCTCTCATGGGCAAAGCCTTGCTTATCCTTAAAGACTTCCCTTGAAAAGTCTTTTCAGACATTCCTAGATAAAGTATCCTCCCATAGCTCCTTTGTCCTAATTCAGAAAAGCATTTATCACTTGATGAGTTAATACAATTGTTTATACCACCCAATTGTGAACTCCTAGGACTGAAGGGTATCTTTGGACTGAGGACATGTCCCCGGATGGAAGCACTGGGCAGAACACATAGGCATTTCCCACTGAGTACTTCTTGAAATAAATAAACAAAAGGGTCACAGAAAATTGAAGCCTTTGTAATCTTTTCCTTTCCTCAAAAGCATAACTTAATAAATGTGCAAAATGTACAAACTTACTTGCATAATCAACCTTTGGCCTCCCTCCTCAAGTGTCAAGGGAGCAAGAAGATGAGAGGTAACATATTTAAGAAAGATAATGCCATCTTCCATCCATCCAAGGGAGGGGGAGTAACTTCTATGACCATTAAATGCTGGAAGATTGACATGGGCATGCTCTGCTTGCCTCCCCCCTCTTTTTCTGGAAGCTGGCTGCATCTGGGAATATACATTCTCTGTCTCTCCTCCAGGGGTGAGCTCTCAGTTAGCATTGCCTGAGACAGGGGATCAAGTCTGTTCAATTATGAGGTCCTATTAGGCAGGCCTATGTGGTTCTTGCACTAAACTACATCCTCCATCTTAGTAATGAGGTACTATTTTGGTTTCCTCCTTCTGTTTCTTTTTCCTGTTTCTCAAACAACAGTGAGATGTGATGATTTTAAATTAATTGGATGATATATTTAACCCTGCAAAATGCTAATACTTGATCTGTTGTTTGACCTGGTTGTTTTATAGGGCTTTATCATGGGGAAAGAGAGCCTAAAGATATTTCTTGTCTCCAATAGAGAATATAAGATTGTCAGGGATTTATAAAGATGCAGTAGGCTGGGTGTGGTGGCTCACAACTGTAATTCCAGCACTTTGGGAGGTCTAGGCGGGTGAATCACCTGAGGTCGGGAGTTTGAGACCAGCCTGACCAACAGGGTGAAACCCCATCTCTACTAAAAATACAAAACTTAGCTGGGCATGGTTGTAGTGCCAGTAATTCCAGTTAGTCAGGAGGCTGAGGCAGGAGAATTGCAAGAACCCGGGAGGTGGAGGTTGCAGTGAGCCAAGATCATGCCACTGCACTCCAGCCTAGGTGACAGAGTGAGACTCTATCTAGGAAAAAAAAAAAAAAAGGATTAAGTAAACTGTGGTTCCATCACCTGTGACCTTAGAAGGTCCTATCACAGATGGTTATGAACCATGATGACTACCCATGATCCCTTCCTGATGACAAGCATGGTGATGACAATGGTAATTTGATGGATAGCTGGCCTTCTCTTAGAGGTCACTATAGGCCAGGCCACATGCTAAGTGTTTTACATGCAATATCCCATTTATTCTAGCAAGTCTGTGAAGTAGGTATTTATCCTAAGTTATAAATGAGCAATCCAAAGAAATCAGCTCAAATGACAGAAATCAGGTCATTTGATAAAGATCACACAGTTGGTAACGGCTGAAAAGGAACTTGAACCCAGGTCTCCTAGCTTCGAATCTCCTCTCAGAGTTGTGATTTTAGGAGGCCTTCACCAGAATCAAGGCACGCACTACGGTCCACAATCTCTGTGCAGGTGACTAACAAGAATGGACCTAAGAATGTCTCTCTCCATACTGCAGGAAGTGGTACAGGAAGTGGCAAAGATGCATTGTGAGTAGTAAATGAATGGAGCTTTTCTTTTGGTTTTCAGTTCACGCCATATCCCTTAAAACCGTAACACTCATGGATACCGTAGTCTACAAAATCAAACCAAAATTACTTACAAGCACTGGAAAAATCCAAGCAGTGGTGTGCCAGCGAATATTTAACAATTGGTTCTCTGAAACAAACAAAAAGCTGTAATATGTAGCATCTGCCAGTTTTCATGCTGTAAATACTTCCAGCATAGCCAATTTCAGGCTACCAACTTGACAACTCTGGATGTGGAGCTGAGAAGAGATGCATCAGATTGGTTCTTCCCAGCTGGTAGGAACCTGCTCCAGCACACCACTGAGTGTAAGCAACCCAGTAAAGTCAAATTTTGGGGAAGAAGATGAGAACTAAGCCTCTTCCCATTAATCTGAACTGGAAAATGTGTCTTCCATTTATTTGTGTTTTTCTATATTGTATACATTTATTTCATTCCATGTGTGCCATCACAGAGCAAAAGTACAGTTCCACAAAAGCTGTGATGGGAGTAGGCAAAAGTCATAGAGAATATGGTCCTACCTTGTACATACTCAGCCCCCTCTAGAGTCACAAATCTGAACTCACTACACCTCACAGCAACCCTGTAAGGTGAGGGAGACAGAATAGTGTTAGGCCAGGCACAGTGGCTCATGCCTGTAATCCCAACACTTTGGGAGGCCGAGGTGGGTGGATCACCTAAGGTCAGGAGTTTGAGACCAGCCTGGCCAACATGATGAACTCTATCTCTACTAAAAGCATAAAAATTAGCCGAGCATAGTGGCAGGTACTTGTACTCGCAGCTACGCAGGAGGCTGAGGCAGGAGAATCACTTGACCCTGGGAGGTCAAGGTTGCAGTGAGCTGAGATCCCACCCCTGCACTCCAACCTAGGTGACAGAGTGAGACTCTGTCTCAAAAAAAAAAAAAAAAAAAATAGTGTTTGTTTTAGAGATGAGGATACCAAAGCTTTATGTGATCTGCCCAAGGTCATACAGGGATATGAAAGACTATGTCTTGAACCTGTCTCTTTCCCCCAGTCTAGAGACTGTCATTTGCCACTCATCCCTCCTCAGTGGGGAGTAATTGTAGGGTTAGGTCAATGCTAATTCCTAAATCTGAGTGTCTCAGGGTCCTATTTAATACTGCTTTTCTCTTCTACGTAACAGTTTAATAGCAGGTTGTAGCCTTTGAAATTCCTTTGGCCTCCATACCCAAAGAATGATTTTCCATTTCCTTTAGACCAAGTTCTCTCTCCTTTCAATAGCATATTTTCAGTAGAAAGAATGCAATGGCTCCACAGCTGCTACTCCACTTGGTAAATGCAGTGGAGGCTGAACAAAAACTGGGCTGGGGTAAAAAAAAAAATTGGGTTGATAACCACCAAAGTTGATTCTTTTCTTCCATGGGATTTACTGAAAATTCAGGTGAACTACCTTTGTATGACTAAAAGGGACTTAGGGAAAAATAGCTGAGATTCCATTAACCAAATTTCCTGGAACCAAAGGAAAATTGTGCACTTGGTTGCACATTTAAAATGGGAACTGTGAGTATTAAAAGAGCAAAGCATCACATTTAGAAATCATGAGGTGAGGCTTAATGATAAATGACTATATCTACATATGCACATCATGTACTTAACAGACTGCTGGAGCAAAACTTAAGGAACTATGAATGCTAATTAGCTAGTTTATCTGAAATGTCTACCTGTTCTTAATTACCTCTTTTTTTTCCTAAGAAGTAAGCTTGAATCTGGCCTTAAATACTTTTTTTTTTGAGACAGAGTCTTACTCACTTTGTCACCCATGCTGGAGTGCAATGGCATGATCTCGACTCACTCTAACCTTTACCTCCTGGGTTCAAGCGATTCTCCTGCCTCAGCCTCCCAAGTAGCTGGGATTACATGTGTGAGCCACCACGCCTGGCTAATTCTTATATTTTTAGTAGAGGTGGGGTTGCACCATGTTGGCCTGGCTGGTCTTGAATTCCTTACCTCAGGTGTTCCACCTACCTTGGCCTCTCAAAGTGCTGGAATTACAGATGTGAGCCACCGCTCCTGGCCTCTTAATTACTTATTAATCAACCTGGCTTTCTCTGAGTTCTCAGAGGAATGGGACATTCAAATTTAACTTAAACAGAATCCATGAGAACATATACTCAATACAAATACTTTGAAGCTGCAGAATATTGAAAGCACTTTAGTTGAATTCTATTTAGTAATCTTCTCCTCAGTTTTTTTCTTTTTAAAAGCCTGTTTCCAACATAATTAGAGAGAAGGCATTATGCTAAGATTCCTAGTTTGCTCTCAGAAACGCCCCTTCTTACTTTCTTGATGGTTTTTTTTGGATGGCAGAGAGAAAAGGGCCATGTTGTAGCAGGGTCCCTATGATATGAGTAGAAACACTTTAATTATTGTTAGAAAGCTGTGGTTACCTTGGCAGAGAGTAGCCACCTTGCTAGGGAAGCTCCCTCTGGTTGTGTCTCTGGGAATCAGCCCCCAGTTAACCAGGCAGTTCTCTATTTATTGTATTTATGGCTTAACCTTTAACGCAGACTTCTTTTTTTTTTTTTGAGATGGAGTTTCGCTCTTGTTGCCCAGGCTGGGGTGCAATGGCACAATCTCAACTCACCGAAACCTCCACCTCCTGGGTTCAAGCGATTCTCCTGTCTCAGCCTCCTGAGTAGCTGGGATTACAGGCATCCGCCACCACACCCAATTAATTTTTTTTTTTTTTAGTAGAGACGGGGTTTCTCCATGTTGGCCAGGCTGGTCCCAAACTCCCTACCTCAGGTGATCTGCCCGCCTCAGCCTCCCAAAGTACTGGGACTATAGGCGTGAGCCACCGCGCCTGGCTGACACAGACTTCTTTTAAAGGGACCTGCAATAAACCAATCTAACCCTATTCTAGAATCTGCTTTACATTTCTTTCATTTACCAGGAGGGAAAGAAATAATTCCAGGTTGTTTGCAGATCAAAAAAGGAGAATCGTTAGGAGAAAGATGCTGTGAAAACTAGCAATGAAGTGAGAAAATGGTTTACAGGAGACAACTGCACAGCAGCTGCTCCTCCACTGTGTGTTTTGCTGATGAAAATCTTTTCGAGGGGTTGTACTGGAACAAACCCATATTAGGAAGTCCCCATTCTGTCTACAGCTAAGGCACACACGAAGTCAGAGCACGTTAGTGTTTCTGTTTCTTGAATATTTCTCTTTGTTGTCTCTGTAACTGAATATCTTAGAAAACTACTAATATCTTCCTTCAGCTTCCACAAAGAAATTTAGGTTAAGCAAGAGAGAAAAGCAATTTCTAATTTGTTTTGGGGTCTGCGAGTTCTTCAGAATCTGAGAAGAGAAGGATATATTTATTCGTAAATAATTCACCTTCTTACCTCTCAGATAGAAACACTCCAGGCACACACGAAAATTCTCCACTTCGGAGAGCAGCCCCAACAGCGGCTCCCCCTTAACTGGCAAACTTTGCTCTAGAAGCTTCCTCACCTCCACCGTGGAGAACTTCAGGGGAAGCTGCTCTAGTCCACGACAACGCCTGTCCCTACCTGCCCACTGGTTCCTAATGACCCCAGTCTTCTGTTGGAGTTCTCTCCAGTTACGGGGAAGAAAACAGACAGTATTCTTTGACACCAGCTCCCCGTCCCAGCCAGCCTCCCAGCACACACACAGGAGCCTCCGCCAAAAACCAGAGTGCAAACATATTTTCTTACGGAACTGTCCTGGATTCCTCCTCTGTCCCAGGCCTCCTATTTCCCTTCCCAATGTAGAGCCACGCCCTCATCATTTTCAACATTTTTTGTTGTTGTTGTTCTTGGTTATTCAACAAAATCCACGATCAATGTAGTACTTTAATACGTCTGATTTCACGAATGCACAAACAACCTTGCCTGAGGCTGGTATGAGCATTCTCATCTTACATACGGAGAAACGGAGTCTCCAAGACAGCCCAGGTCACTGTCACTTGGCAAGGGCCATCCCCAGATCGGAGCCTTCCGCGCAGCCCAGGCCGCTCGCAGCTGCCCCGCGTTCTGGGTCTCACTCTTCTCCGGGGCCAACGTCTTTAGGACCCGTAATATTTTCTTTTTTTTCTTTCTTTCTTTTTTTTTTTTTTTTTTTTTGAGACGGAGTTTCGCTCTTGTTACCCAGGCTGGAGTGCAATGGCGTGATCTCGGCTCACCGCAACCTCCGCCTCCTGGGTTCAGGCAATTCTCCTGCCTCAGCCTCCTGAGTAGCTGGGACTACAGGCACGCGCCACCATGCCCAGCTAATTTTTTGTATTTTTAGTAGAGACGGGGTTTCACCATGTTGACTAAGATGGTCTCAATCTCTTGATGTCGTGATCCACCCGCCTCAGCCTCCCAAAGTGCTGGGATTACAGGCTTGAGCCACTGCGCCCGGCCTGACCCTTAATATTTTCAACTGATTATTTTATGCCTTGGAAGAACTCAATTTTGAGACTGCGGTTGAAGCTTTCACATCAGGAAATGCTCATACCGCGGGCTGGAGCGGGTTTAGAGTCATTGTGTCCTAAGGTCTCCAGTCCTGCAGCAAGAGGAGCAGCAGAAGTGGGCGGGCGGAGGACGCGCTTCCTGCTGGCTGCTGGCGGCACTGGGGGCTCCCGGCAATGAGGCCTGTGAGGGACGCCTTTCCAGACGCATGCATCAAAGCCAGCGTTCAGACACCAAGGGGGACACCTGCGAGGGCGACAGCAGAGTCACTGGAAAGGGGCAGGGTGAAGTCCTGAAGTACTGATTGCCTGGGCTCCACGCACCATGCTGAGTAGACCCTTTCTTCAAGGCAGCATTCTGAGTCGTTCATGCCCATTTTGCGGATGCGGGATGAAGGCTTCTGAATGTTAACTAACCCGCCAAGCTGAAGAGCTGGGAGGATCTGGACCGACCGCAGACCGCCTTCCCAAGGTCACCTTCTGCTGGCCCACCTCCATCTCTCAGGACCTGAGGAATCTGAGGGAGACAAGAGCCCTGTATTAGTCGGGGTTCTCCAGAGAAGAAATAGTTACAGATCAATAGCTATGAGGAGATTTATTCTAGGAATTGGCTCATGTGGTTATGGAGACGGACAAGTACTCCCATCTGCTGGCTGCAAGCTGGAGAACCAGGAAAGTCAGTGGTGTAATTTGGTTCAAGTCCAACAGCATAAGAATTGGCATAGCGTTGGGGGAGTGGGGGAGCTGTGTGAGTCCCAGGGGACTTACAGGGGGTCAGGTTAAGTCCCAGGATTTGAAGGCCTGAGACCTAGGGCGCAGATGTCCAAGAAGATGGATGTCCCAGCTCAAGTAGAGGGAGGGGATTCACCCTCAGTGGATTGGACGGTGCACACCCACATGGTGAGAGCAGATCTTCACCTAGTCCACTGAGTCCAGTGCTAATCTCCAGGGGGCAGCCTCACAGACACACCTAGGAATCTTGTTCTACCAGCTGGGTGAGTATCCCTTAGCCTAGTAAGACTGACACATAAATTTAGCCACCACAAGCCCTCTGTGCAAGGCCACGGGCCTACTCCCTGGGCTGGCTTCTGATGCTGTCTACAGGCCAAAGCACCAAGACCTCGACTAGGGTCCCTGTCCTCTGAGCCATGCAAGGTCATTCCTTCCCTCCTGTCTAAAGCCCTTCACCCTTCTCACCACTCAGCTCCAGTGGCCAAGGCTTTGAGGGGGCAGGAGAGAAAGCTGTGTATTCAAACCCCTGAAAGAAGAGGTCCTAAGTTTGTCTTGGATGGAACTAAACCATCCCACATCGATAACTGTGGGATCCCTGCCATCCCACAATTATCTTATATTCACAACTCTGACTTAAGGCACAAACAGAAGCTACTGTCTGACACATTGGCCCTTGGCTGGTACACACAGAGTTGAACCATCTGTTGGGCAGTTTGCCTAGGGCTTGCCTTGCTTTTGGCAGCCCATATTTATCTACAATGGGCCTCTCTGATACAAGGGTAGGTCTTGCTGGAGGCCAGGATAACAGAGCATAAGAATTAGGCCTGTATCTCCTTCCTTGATTTTCCAAGATGCCTTTACAGAATCCTCAACCTGCTGACACTTGCTATCAAAGCACTTCCCTTTTCCATAGCTGTACTTAGGAATATCAGATAAAGACAGGAAAGACTGGGGAAGTGGGAAAGAGTCCCTCGCAGCTGTGTGGGGACCCTATCGCCTGTCCTTTTTGCCAGCTTTCCTCTTTCCAGAGAGTAAGTGCTTGGGCTTCATATCAAACACATGTCTATCCACCTCCCTTTTCTTCCCTAACCGATTCATCTTCTTCTGAGCATTCTTCATCATAGTCTTGGCTTTCTTCACCATCTTGACATCCCAGAGACCAGAAATGTCACATGGAGTTTGAGCACAACTCCGACTCCGGGCCACAGAGAAGAGGGGAGCAGAGTCTTCCTTTTTCTTTTCCTAGTGACACTCCGGGATCGTCTTGCCTGGACTGCGTAGTGGGCGTCGTCTTTATTGTCCATGTCAACACCAAGACTATGCGACTCATTCTCCAAAACTGTTCTCTGAACCTTCTTAGCAGTTCAAGGGTCCCTGTGTGTTCTTTTCTTCGGACTCAAGAATTTTCAACTTCTTTTTCTCTCTAATCTGCTTTGCCTGCTGTCAGATTTCCAGCATCTCCTCACCTTCACTCTGAGTCGCTGTCATACCCTCTGGCAGCTGTTCTCAGTTCTTCTCCTTTTTCTAATTCTTCCAATTTCTTCATGATGGCTGAATCAATATAATCAGCTATATTATGGCCTTCCCAGATTTCTGGTATCTTATGTTTTTCAGACAAATTCATTAAATCCCAGTACTTCTGAAGATCCAAAATATAATCATCTCCCATTTCCAGCTCAAGATCTCGTTCCCTCTTCTTGGGCTCCTCCATTTCCATCCTTTTCCTGAGTGCCATCACTCCTTCAGGGATCAAAGGGGGCCTCTCCTTATTGTCCCCCCTGGTTGGGACAGCCAGGTGCAGTCTACTCAGTGCCTTATTCACTTTATTTCCCTTCATTTTGGTTTCCACTTGATGAGCCAAAAGCCTATCGCGAACCTTTGTTTTAACTTTAATAACACCATCCTCAGTCAGGGTGCTGGTCTTTATTACAGGGAATCCTTCAGCCTGCAAGTCTATAAATATTTTCTGATCATCTTCAGAAAGTTCAGCTATTCTCTTCACATCACATTTGTTGGCTACAACTATAAGAGGCTTGTTGATGAAGAGAGGTCTGATGTTCGGGAAGAGTTCTAGCTGCTCCCTCAGCCCATGCCCACACTGCTCAGACAAATCTGTCATGTACAGGACTGCAGCACAGAGATGGGCCAGGGCGGTGATGGCCTGCATCACAATGGTGTTCCTGTCCTCCAGAGGGTGGTCCAGGATCCCAGGAGCATCTACAGCCAACGTAGATACTTAGAATCCATGTGCCCAACAGAGACTTGGTTGTGAACGCATAGGGCCGGACATCCACATCTGCTCTGGTCACCTTACTGATGAAGCCGGACTTCCCAACATTTGGGTACCCACACAAAAGCAGAGTCCTGGTATTTGAATCAATGGTTGGCAGACAGGATAAATGCTGACGCACTTGCTCCAAGTACTCCAAACTCTGCTTCTGCCTCTTGCTCATGGTGCACATCCGCCCTGGGGCCTCACACTTCAGATGCTTGCAGCGGTAGAGGGAGTCGCCCTACTTCATCAGCTGAATGTAATCTTCAGCAACATTGTCCACTAAAATTTTGGCAACATTTATTTGCCCCAGAGCCAAATTGTAGTGATCTTGTTGTAAAGAATATTCATCAAATCTGCATAGAACGGATAAATGTCATCCAACTTAGGGAAATCTGTTAGAATTTGTGAAAGTCTATCATGGTAATTCTGTTGAGTAAATTTGACTTTTCTCATGTAAAAATGTCCAATGCGATGAATTTGGTAATGTTTATGAATAACAGCTGGAGTTTTATGTTGAGTCTTTTGACAACTTCAAGTCAATAAAGTCTTTGGCAGACGGCATTACCATAATTTTTTTGAGGTTGTAATGTGCCATGCCGGCTGCCGTGTGCACGCGGGGACTGGGTGCTCCTGCCACTCCCCTTGTTAGCTGTATTCCTAGGAATTTTATTCTCTTTGTAACAATTGTGAACGGGAGTTCATTCATAATTTGGCTCTCTGCTTGTCTATTGGTGGTATATAGGAATGCTTGTGAGTTTTGCACATTGATTTTGTATCCTGAGACTTTCTGAAGTTGCTTATCAGCTTAAGAAGCTTTGGGGCTGAGATGAAGGGGTTTTCTAGATGTAGGATCATGTCCTCTGCAAACAAAGACAATTTGACTTCCTCTAAGAAAATAGAAAATAATCAAATAGACACAATAAAAAATGATAAAGGGGACATCACCACTGACTCCACAGAAATACAGACAACCATCAGAGAATACTATAAACACATCTATGCAAATAACTAGGAAATCTAGAAGAAATGGATAAATTCCTGGACACATACACCCTCCCAAGACTGAAACAGGAAGAAGTTGAATCCCTGAATAGAACAACAAGAAGTTCTGAAATTGAGGTAATAATAAATAGCCTACCAACCAAAAAAAGCCCAGGACCAGATGGATTCACAGCTGAATTCTACCAGAAATACAAAAAGCTGATATCCTTTCTTCTGAAACTATTCCAAATAATTGAAAAGGAGAGACTCTTCCCTAACTTATTCTATAAGGCCAGCATCATCCTGGTACCAAAGCCTGGCAGAAATAAAACAAAAAAAAGAAAACCTCAGGCCAATATCCCTGATGAAAATTGATGCAAAAATTATCACTAAAACACTGACAAACCAATTACAGCAGCACTTGAAAAAGCTTATCCACCATGATCAAGTTGGCTTCATCCCTGGCATACAAGGCTGGTCCAACATATGCAAATCAATAAAAGTAATCCATCACCAAAGACATCTAAAGACAACAACCAAATGATAATCTCAATAGACACAGAAAAGGTTTTCAATAAAATTCAAAATCCCGTCATGTTAAAAACTCTCAATAAATTAGGTACTGAGGAAACGTGCTTCAAAATAATAAGAGCCATTTATGCCAAACTGACAGCCAGTATCATGCTGAATGGGCCAAAGCTGAAAGCATTCCTCTTGAAAACTGGCAGAAGACAAGGATGCTCTCTCTCTCACCAGTCCTATCCAACACAGTATTGGAAGTTCTGCCCAGGGCAATGAGGCAACAGAAAGAAATAAAGGATATTCTATATCCACACTTACTCAAATTCTATTAAATTTCAAATTGTAAGAGACTATTGTCAAAGCTAAAACAAAATTATGTTGGAGATTTATGGCATATATCACTGCAATGAGGTCAAACTTTAGGAATTTTTAGCTCCTAACAGTTTAAACAAGGAGATATATTAAATATACTGATTTTAAAGTCATCCCTCTGACTTTCTGGACTAACCAATATTTTTCCTGAAGACATAGAAAACTCAAAATTAAATAAAAAGGTATTTTTGAAAACAACTCCTGCATTTCTAAAATGTGAATGAGGCAGAACAGATGCAGACTGACAGCTACCTCCACCATTTAGAAGGGAGTTTCTGAGGCAGTTCTAACGAAGTGGCAATTTTGCAGACAATGTAAAATTCAAAAACACTAAGGAGATGTTAGGCACAAACAGGCCAAGCACATAAAGCAGCATCTGGCAGTTTCCCTTTGGAGACCTCCTGTGCCAGCATTTCACTTAGATAAGAAAAAAGTCTCCTATTTTCAGCAATCTCCTTAAATGCTTTAATTTGACACTATCTGAAAGTGATACTTAAGTTGTGGTAAATCACATTTAATTGCAGCAGTCTACTCTGTTATTTCACTATTGCTTTAATTTCTCTCTGAGCTCTCAAAGACCCAATGGAAAATAAAATATTCCTTAATGGAAGTGCTTTCATTCTTAGTGACTTTTTGCCCATCTTGGTCAATTATTTTGACATAAGCTAAAGCCCTAGCAGTCACATTAAAAGGCCAAGGAAAGCTTAAAGGCACAACTTATCTCTAAGAACACACTTGGTTGTGTTTCTCTATTACCTGCTTAGAGTCTAATTCTTGTTTTTAGCCACTCTTTATCCACAGCACATGGTTCTCTAACTTCTAATGTTGGAGTAATGCCTACCAGCCATGGGGACTAGGGGCTCGGGGTACAGATAAAGAAGACACAGACACTCCCTCCAGGAGGTTGAAGGAAAGAAGGGCAGGCCCGTCAGTGCTCCTGAGACAGGGTGGCTCCGCTTCTGAGTCTTCTGTTTATTGAGGGCCTTCCTGCTGGATACTGGGCCGCTCCTCCATATTCATTACCATCTGATATGGTTTGGATTTGTGTCTCCACCCAAATCTCATGTTCAGTTGTAACCCCCGATGTTGGAGGTGGGGCCTGGTGAGAAGTGATTGAACACAGGAGCACTTTCTAATGGTTTGGCACCATCCTTCTAGTGCTGTTCTCTTGTTAGAGTTCTCACGAGACCTGGTTGTTTACAAGTATGTAGCATCTTCCCCCTCTCTCTTCCTCCTGCTCCAGCCTGCTTCCGCTTCTCTATGCTTCCTCTTATACCATGATTGTAAGTTTCCTGAGGCCACCCCAGCCACGTTTCCTGTACAGCCTGGAGATTCGTGAACCAATTAAATGTCTTTTTTTATAAATTACCTAGGCTCAGCTATTTCTTTATAGCAGTACAAAAATGAACAAATACATGGTCCCTCCTGACAGCAATGCCATCCTGCAGGGAGAGAGCCTTACATTCAGCTAAGGATGCCTGGTCTTCTGAACACTTTGGTCCTTTTTATAGGTCCATAGATCAGGCCTCCTTGAAGAGGCAACTTGGGTTGAATTACAACCTCAGGGAGCTTGTAATTCAAGATCAGGTTAATTCAAGCACAGGGCTTTTTACCAAGAAATATTTAAATGATTGAACAATTGGTACAGCTGTACAGGTGCCTCCCAAATGAATATCAGCCTAAATGCTCCCAATACTTAGACTTGTTAATATGGCTATATAACATATCACTCCCAAATTTAGGATTTAAGACAATACTGATTATTTCTCACGGTTTCAGTGGGTTAGCTCAGAAGCAGCTCAGCTGGGTGGTTCAAACTCAGGGTCTCTCATGACGTTGCAGTCAAATGTCAGTCGGAGCTGGAGGCTCCAGTTCTAAGGTGGCTCACTTACAAGGCTGGCAAAGGGATGCTGGTGATTGCAAGGAGCCCTTAATTCTTCTCCATGTGAATCTGTAGATGGAGCTGCTTGAGGGTCCTTGCAGAGTGGTGGCTGGCTTCCCTAGAGAGAGAGATCTAAGAGGTAGAATGTACAATGCCTTTTGTGACATAGCCTCAGAATTCATACTCCATCACTTCCTCCGTATTCTGTTGGTCACCCAGAGCCAGCCCTGATTCAATGTGTGAGGGAACTAACAAGGACATGAATATGAGGGGCAGGAATCATTGCAGGCTGTCTTGCAGACTGGTTACCACAGGCAGAAATTGGGACTTAAATCCAGCTATCTGATGGCAAAGTCCTTGTACCTTACTGTGCTGCCCTCCCGAAGCATCCTCTCGGATCTGTGGATCCCTCTAAGTGGAATGTCTCCTTCAGCCTGCAACAGTACAGAATAGATAAAGTAGTGACATTAAGCATGTTGTAAGAGAAGCAGAGAAGCCTAGGCTCCTTGAGCATGATTATAAAATAGGGACCAGTGAGCAGAGGATGGGCTTAAGAAGAATTGAGAGGGGCTTGGTTAACTACCCCATTGAACATTCGCTTTTTGCTGTCCCTGGCATCAGCTATCAGAAAGTCTCTATGGGTGAGTCTCTGAGCACTCTTTTATGCCATTAACTACACTCCTGCAAAGCTTCTGTCTGGTGGGTTTGGATTTTCTTAGGCAATGCCAGGTTTTCAGAATATAAATTGACTTGATCTGCCCTGGAAAGTCTACAGCCTACTGTGTTTAACCCAAGCCTCATGTAACAGCTCAATCCATGCTGCGCCCCCAGGGTTTGCAGAACAGAGTCTCGGTCAGAAACACTGCAATGAGCAGCTTGCGGTTTTTCTCTTTTTCTTCCACTGTGTTTTATATTGATATTTAATAAATGTTTCTTTGGTGGTGTCACTATGTTCATTATTTAAACTCTGAAAATTGAAGCCCTGTGGCTTCCATCAAAAGTAATCGTTGACTCACTATAGGGAACCATATAAATATTGTTCTGAATTCTAATGACAATGACCATTGGGGTTATTTTTTTGTGAAGTGTAATTTCCATTGTTTTGAAAGCCCTCAAGTCAGTATCTGAGAAGGAAAGCTATTTTCTTGGCTATCTTCAGTAGGTTTTTCTTCTTTCTTCATTTTTCCTTCCCTCCTTGCCACGTTGCACATCCTCCTTTTATTTCTTCCTTTGTTATTCTATTATTACTATTTTACAATATTATTATTTTACAGTCTCACTCTGTCACCCAGGCTGGGTACAATGGCACAATCTCAGCTCACTGCAGCCTCCACCTCTCGGGTTCAAGTGATTCTTCTGCCTCAGCCTCCCGAGTAGCTGAGACTACAGGCACGTGCCACCACACCTGGCTAATTTTTGTATTTTTAGTAGAGATGGGGTTTCACCATATTGGCCAGGCTGATCTCGAACTCCTGACCTCATGATCTGCATGCCTCGGCCTCCCAAAGTGCTGGGATTACAGGTGTGAGCCACTGCACCCGGCCTGTATTGTTATTACTGTTGTTAATATAAACGAGGCCTCAGGACTTAGAACTTGACAACTAAATAATACCTGCTTATGTCATTTTGTATTTTCAAGTTGTTTTTACAAATGTCACTTCATCTGATGCACATTATAACTGAGTGAGGTAAATTGGACAGACTTCATCCCCATTTACAAATGAGGACAAAGCCCCCAAAATTTGCAGAGCTGCAGGGCTGGTTAGAGCAGGTCCCTCCTCCTAGAGCAGATCTCCCTCCCTTAGTATTATCCTGCCCCTCCTGGGCCTGGGAAACCTAAAGATACTATGTGAATGCATGTCTGTATCTTCAGAAAACTCTGCTAAAGAAACTACCCTAGACTGAGATGTGCTCTAAGGGGCTGGTGAGCTGTTATTTTTTTAATTACTTTTTATTTATTTATTTATTTATTTATTTATTATTTTTTTTGAGATGGAGTTTTCGCTCTTGTTACCCAGGCTGGAGTACAATGGCGTGATCTCGGCTCACCGCAACCTCCGCCTCCTGGGTTCAGGCAATTCTCCTGCCTCAGCCTCCTGAGTAGCTGGGATTACAGGCACGCGCCACCATGCCCAGCTAATTTTTTGTATTTTTAGTAGAGACGGGGTTTCACCATGTTGACCAGGATGGTCTCGATTTCTCGACCTCGCAATCCACCCACCTCGGCCTCCCAAAGTGCTGGGATTACAGGCTTGAGCCACCGCGCCCGGCTATTTATTTATTTATTTATTTACTTTGTACAATATTATATTAAAGGTCTTTACAGAGCAACATCTAGACTCCAGAAAACAGCTTCCAAGGAGACCCTGTTACGTGTGGGGACAGGCTGGGACATGGCAGGCAGCTCTGGCTTCCCATCCTTCTGTTCTGAGATGGGGGTGGTGAGCAATATCTCATCTTTGGGTTCCATGATGCTCACGTGGTCAGGCAGGGGCTTCTTAGGGCCAGTCTTACCAGTTGGGTCCCAGGGCAGCATGATCTTCACCTTGATGCCCAGCATACCGTGTCTGAGCAACACATGGCACATGGCAGTGTCAACGTAGTAGTTAACAGGGTCTCCGCTGCAGATCATCAGGCCATCCACACACTTCATGGATTTAGCTCTCTGTTCTCAGAGTTTCCCAGACACCATGACCTTGCAACCTTTGGCCCCACTCTCCATGATGAACCACAGCACACCACAGCAGGCCCTCTGCACAGCAAGCCCTCATAGGAGATTGTAACACAGAGACACTGCCTTGGCAATGGCACACAGACCTCTCGTGGCCACCTTTTCAGCATAAAGCTCTACACTGCCCTCTGGAAAGCCAAACCTCTTCTGAACTTCAGCAGTCAGTTCTGGAAGCTGCTGGCCATTCTCACCAAGAACATTTGTGTTCTGATGGCTCAGATGATGATTTCTGTCCTGGTTGGTATAACTTACCCTCAACTCCAGAGTAGCCATCTTTAGCCAGCTCCTGAGTAACAAACTCATTCAGTTCAGCTTTGAAGATGCCATCAGTGACAAACTTCCTCTTCTTGAAATTTGCACAGCCATCTTGCTGTGGCTTTCTGCTGAAAGGAAAGGCTTAATTTACATTAAATATTTTTTTCTTTTTAATTAAAAGAATGAGTCAAACAGAAAGGATTAAAGAAAATAATTTGAAACTAATCAGATTTATCTGAGTTAATATTTTGCTATAGATGCTTGAAGTCCATCTGTCTCTCTTATGAAATGAAACATTACAGAAACAGTTCATTCTCTCCCCCTCACCATTCCTTGCCTCCCTCCCAAGGCTACTTTCATCCTGAGTAGTGGTTTCTTCAGTTGCATGTTGTTCTACTGTTAAACACAAGAATGAGTCATAAGTCATATGCCATTAGCTTTGCATTTTGCAAGAATTTGCATGAATAGTGTGCTATTGCATGTACAGACTTTAGGCTCACTGCTGAATAATGCCCTAGCTTCTTTCACTTTTCCGATGTCTCGCTCCTCTGGTTATGCTTGGTTGGTCTCAGAAATAATATGGGGAATGTCCAAGATATTAGCAGTTCCTACTGCAGCAAGTTGCTGGTTTATATGACTGTGGTTCCCTAAGAGAGGCGGAAAAGCAGGGGACTAAGCTCCCAATGAGCACCTAAGCGCAGGGGCATAGCCCAGGTATGTTGTAAAGGCTGATGACATCCCACGACAGGCTGGAACCTGAATTGACATTTTATAGAGGAAAACCAGGCCCAGAAAAGAAGATGGTTGCTTTAATGCCACACTTCCAGAAATTGGTAAAGCAGGGACCAGCTCAGAGCTTATGACACCTTTGTACTAAACGCTTTGCCTTTAGGCAGTCTCATTCTTCCTCTAGCAAACAGCAGACCATCGATTTGATTATTTTCTTGCCTCTGCTCCCCTGAAGGAAATGCCAGCAAACTATAAAAGTTCAATCCCTGAAATCCTGGCAAGCTACATTGGACTTAAGTGCCTGCTGTTTCTGGAGGCAGCAAGGATCTCAGAATTTGGGGGAAGATCAGGTCACAGGGCTGAAGCGTAGCCTCAAGATATGTTTGCCTGGGTCGCCCTCTGGTGGCAGATTCAATAACAACCGCTCTAATTCATCCTCAAATGCAAAGTGGTTGCAGCTCAAGTTTTCCTTGCTCCTCTTGGGACTTGCTTCTTCCTCATTAAGGCATCCCTATGCCCACTCGATACAAGACACATTTACTTTGAGCTGCATCCCTGAGATAATTGACTCCAAACCAATATTTCTGTGTGTCAGTCACAGCACTGGAGCTGCGGCGTGGAAAATACGAATGCATTCTTCCTGCCCCCCAGGGATTTAAGTTAACTGGGTGAGACAGGCCTACAAGCAGCTGACCAGACTCCAAGTCAGTGTGGCCGAGAATGGACAGGCTGAGGGAGCACAGAGGAAGAAGGAAATGAATATCAGCCACAGAAACCCCAGACGCCTTGGTGGGGACGCTAGTGTCTGAGTTCTCAAGGAGCAATGGGAATTCTGAGGCTGGGGAGGGGCAGGGGCAGTGGAGGAGGGGAGGACAGGGCATGGCCCGTTTCCCATTTCTCCCTCCCTGTTTCCCCTTCTCCTTGGGGCCTTCCTCTTGTTCCCTTCCTCCTTACTTACCCCAGTCCCAATAGCCCTGCAATTCATGACCACCTAAAGTGTCCATTTTCTGGGAGAAGATTGGGCTCCTCAGCCTCTTCCAACAGACCTTCCTCTCTGCTTCTTCCCATGGGGTCGTTCTGACATCTGAATTGAGTGACCGAGGCATAAATCTCAGTCAGCGAGGTTCATTAAAGCAGCTTTAGGGTGCGTCTGGGAAAAACACAAGCCACAGGCCTATCTGTGACTGTTTTCCTCAAAAGAGTTCCAGGGGATTTAGCATTTACATACTTCCTTAAATGGAGGGAAGGCACTTAGGGAAAAGGGCAGATAGGTAGTAAGGCGAATGGCTACATTCCTGTGAGACTCTAGTTACTGCCTGGCAAATCTACATTTTACACAAGATAAATTGGATGTTTGAAAAAAAAAAAGGAGAGTAAAGGAAGAGTCAAGTATGCAGGTGTCTCTGGGTAGGTAGAAGAATGAGTCTTGTCTTTATTCTGCACCTGTGCTCCAATCTAAGCTTGTGATGGGCATTACCCGCATGGAATCAAACAGACTTTAATTTTAAGAGCTAAGCTGGGCGTGGTGGCTCACGCCTGTAATCTCAATACTTTGGGTGGCCAAGGTGGGCAGATCACTTGAGGCCAGGAGTCTGAGAGCCTGGCCAACAAGGTGAAACCCCATCTCTACTAAAAATAAAAAAATTAGCCAGGTGTGGTGGTGGACACTGGTAGTCCCAGCTACTTAGGAAGCTGCCTGTGAATCCATCTGGTCCTGGGCTTTTTTTTTTTTTTTTTTTTTTTTGGTTGGTAGGCTATTAATTACCACCTCATACCACCTCAATTTCAGAACTTGTTACTGGTCTATTCAGGGATTCAACTTTTTGCTGATTTAGTCTTGGGAGGGTGTATGTGTCCAGAAATTTATTCATTTCTTCTTGACTTTCTAGTTTAATATTCTCAAAAAACCAGCTCCTGGATTCATTGATTTTTTTGAAGGGTGTTTTGTGTCTCTATCTCCTTCAGTTCTGCTCTGATCCTTAGTTATTTTTTGTCTTCTGCTAGCTTTTGAATTTGTTTGCTCTTGCTTTTCTAGTTCTCTTAATTGTGATGTTAGGGGGTCAGTTTTAGATCTTTCCAGCTTTCTAATGTGGGCATTTAGTGCTATGAATTTCCCACTTAACGCTGCTTGAGCTGTGTCCCAGAGATTCCAGTATGTTGTCTCTTTGTTCTCTTTGGTTTCAATAAACTTCTTTTTTTTCTGCCTTAATTTTGTTATATACCCAGTAGTCATTCAGGAGCAGGTTGCTGAATTTCCATATAGTTGTATGGTTTTGAGTGAGTTTTTAAATCCTGAGTCATAATTTGATTGCACTGTGTTCTGACAGACTGTTAGGATTTCCATTTTTTTGCATTTTCTGAGGAGTGTTTTACTTCCACTTATGGGGCTGATTTTAGAATAAGTGCTATGTGGTGCTGAGAAGAATGTATATTCTGTTGATTTGGGGTGGAGAGTTCTGTAGATGTCCACTAGGTCCACTTGGTCCAGAGGTGAATTCAAGTCCTGAATATTCTTATTACTTTTCTGTCTCATTGATCTAATATTGATAGTAGGGTATTAAACCTCCTGCTAATATCATGTGGGAGTCTAAGTTTCTTTGTAGGTCTCTAAGAACTTGTTTTATGAATCTGGGTGCTCCTGTATTGGGTGCATATATATTTAGGATAGTTAGCTCTTCTTGTTGCATTGACCCCTTTACCATTATGTAATGCCCATCTTTGTCTTTTTTGACAAAGAAATTGGAACTTTGTGCACTGTTCTGGGATGTAAAGTGGCGTAGCTGCAGAGGAAAACAGTATGGTGGTTCCTTAAAACATTAAAAATAGAATTACCATATACTCCAGCAATTATACTTCCGGGTAGATATTCAAAAGGATTGCAAACAGTGTTTCAAAGAGATATTTGTATACTTTTGTTTATAGCAATAGCTAAAACATGGAAATAATCCAATTGTCCATCAGTGGATGAATGGATAAGCAAAACATCATGTGTCTGCAATGGAATATTACTCAGCCTTAGAAATTCTCTAATATGCTATGCTAAGTCTTGAGGATATTATGCTAAGTGAAATAAGCCAGTCACAAAAAGGCAAATGCCATATGATTCCATTTGTATAGAATCTATGTACTTAGTCAAAATAAAGACAAAAAATAAAATGCTGGTTGTTAGGGACTGAGGGAAGAAGGGAATGGAGAGTTTGTGGTTGGCACAGGAGCCAGGCATCAGGAGCTCTGGGTGCTGGGACCTGCTCTGCTCAGACTGTTTGAGACCTCAAGACTCTTCCACAATTCTGGACCTAGTTCCTTCGGGGAAATGCAGCCTTTCCGATATATGCAGCATTGCACAGAATCACCCTGGGCTATGGCCCCTTCATTTCATCTTTACAAGAATAAAAATAAAAAATCAGCCAAGTGAGCTGATGCATATCTGCAGTTCCAGGTACTCAGAAGGCTGAGATGGGAGGAGAGCTTGAGCCCAGGAGGTCAAGCTTGCAGTGAGCCAAAATCACCCCACTACACACCAGTGTGGGCGACAGAGTGAGACCCTGTCTCAAAAAAATAAAAATAAAAATAAATCACTATTGCAATCACAATTTTGTAGATGGCAGCATGAGTTATGACTCATCTCTGTATGCTCAGGGTCTCAGGAGCTCCAAACCATGGAAGTGCAGCTATTCTGCTAAATCACTCCAGGAACTGACCCCTGGGCCTCTGAGGCACATGTCTACACCGTGGAAGAAAACCTCCTCCTTAAGGATAAATGCTGAACGTGACAGGAACAGGACTTGGATAAAGTTATTGCACTTCACCTACCGCAGAACTATTTGGGCAGCACAGCTGCTGTTGGCTCCAGCCTACCCACGCCACACAGCTTACCCAAAAGAACCTGGCATCAAGGATAAATGCCATGTATTGAAGGAACCTCTGCGGAGTTGGACATCACAATTTCCAGTCATACTTTCTGCCCTCCCGGTGGGGAGTGAAAGCAAAGAAAGAACTTGTGAGCTAGGTCAAAAGCTTCATCCTTGGTAGGAAACTGGAAGGCCAGGTTAGAGTGTGTGTCCTGATTTCCCAGAACTGAGCTGGTGTTTCCAAGGGACCTCCCTCAGCCCTAGGCAACAGGACAGCTGTCAGCATAGTGGCTATGGGTGCTTGGGTGAGAGAGATGGCAAGTGGTGATGAGGTGGCTGCTAGAAGAATGAAGGGTTGGGACAGACAGCTGCTCATCACAGTAATCTGGGAGCTTTCAAACTACTAATACTCACTCAGCCCCGCAAAACAGTATCAAGAGCTGGGGAAGTGAGGGCCAAGGGGCAGTAACTTTGATGAAACTACCAGTGGGTTTCATATGCAGCCAGAATGACAGCACATGGTAAGAACACCACCAGTGGCCATCAGCACCAGTGGCCAGCATGGGAGGGGTTCTCATGTGGGGCTTCTGCCTGGCCACCTGGTAAGATTGTCCAGGGCTGAGTGGTTTCAGAGGACCTAGTTGTTACCAATCATCCTGCATCTGCCCCTCCTGGCACATTAATGATCACAGTCAGCATGCAGCACAAAGCCAGGTGGAGCTTTCAGGTAAGGAGGGTAGTGGGCAGGCAGTAGCTCCGCCTTCATGTGCAGACACCCTGTGTTCTCAATGATCAACACACAGTCACCGAGGACATGAACACACTGTGGCATAAACCGTGTTCTGGTGTGAATGTCCACAGACTCCAGCATCCCCGCATGCACACAGGTGCACAACCCCTTCCAGCTCTCAACTGCAGTTGCTGGGAATCTCAGGTAAAAATGAGGGCCGTTGGTACTGAGCCAAGGCAGGAATTCTCTATTGTCCTGGGTGTCCTGGACCAGAAGTAAAGGGAAACTTCTGCCTTTTGCCAGTGCCCCTTTCATATGGTGACTGCTCGTTAAGGGATTGCTGAGTGAAGGGCTCAGAGCCCCAGTTGGAACTCAGAGGGTCACACAGGGCCCCATCCCTCCTCCCTGACAACCTCACTCCCAGCTCAGTTTTTGGCATCCCGCTGAGGTGCCTCCACAGGGCTTCTGGGAGCAAGAGTGAAATAGGATTTAATGAGTTTTATTCTGGGACCTTCCTGACGTTCTGGAGGGTCTCCGTGGAGAAGTGACTCCTAACATCTTTAAATTCTAAGACAATCATTTTTGAGAGCTAGATAGGTACCATGACCTCGCCTTACGCAAAGATGAATATACTTGCAGGAGCTCAGTGGTCTCTGTGGAGCTCATCTTTGGGCCTCACATCAAGAAACTTCCAGAGACAGATCTGACTCTGAAGACTGCAGGGCACTGCAGAGAACTCAATGGGTCCCTGAGGCCAGAAAGTGGCAGAGCCTGTGGAGGAAGCCTCCGGGCGCGGACCCATCCTCCCTCTAGGCTCTTCCTCCCTAGGGCGCCCACAGGGCAGTAGGTTTCACAGGCAGCTGGAGGATCCAGGCGGGTGGTTCCATCAGTCACTGGACACGCGGCTCAGCCAATCAGAATCCCCCGGCAGTTGATTCCTGGAGGCTGAATCCGTTAAACTGACGAAGCCCCAGCCTCAGGGTCAGGTGTCTCCGGGAGTCGGGACTCTTAGGTCACCCTGGATCGTCAGGACTCTAGACTGAGCTGCCTTGGCCACTTGGGGCAGTTGGCAGTGTAATCATGGTCAGAGAGGTGACCCATGGTCAGCAGGGTCAGGCCACCCAGGGAAAGTGTACTCCTGCGCCAGATCCTGGAGGGGACAGACCGCTGGGGACTCGGGGTCAGCGGGGGAGCCTCGGCGGATGGGGAGTCACCACCTGCCCGGTAAGAGGGGACTCGGTACAGGGACTGGGGCGGGGCAGGGTGAGTGTCCCCTCCAGTCTCAGGCCGGGTCCCAGACCGGACCCCTCCCTGTCCCTCAGGGCCAGCCTCCTTCAGAGCTGGCTGGCAGCGGGCCAGGAGGGGAAGGGGAAGTAGGAGGAGCTCGGGGCACAGGGATTGGGGCCAATCCTGGGGTCTGAGCTGTGAGGTAAGGAGAGGCTTACCTGTCCCCTGGAGAGTGAGGATGTCACCTGCCCATGGCTGGAGGTCAGGATCTGAACCTTGACAGGTTACCCCAGGGCTGTCTGTCCTTCTCCTGGGCTGTCAGGGACACCCCCCCACCCCGCTTAGTTTTGTTTTTAAGTGACCAGAGACTGACATGTAACATAGAAAATGCTGTCACTTTCATCATTTGTTTCAAATAGAAGGAAAAATGGCACAGTTGGGTTTCTGGTGGGGAGTGCTTCCCTCCAACTCCAGGAACTCCATTAAGGAGTTAAGAAAGCAGAGAGTCGGCCGGGCGCTGCGGCTCATGCCTGTAATCCTAGCACTTTGGGAGGCCCAGGTGGGTGGATCACCTGAGGTCAGGAGTTCAAGACCAGCCTGGCCATCATGGTGAAACCCCATCTTTAAATAAAATTTAAAAAGAAAGAAAGAAAGAAAAAGCAGAGAGTCCTGTTAGTCGGCAGAGATGCACTGGGCAGTGGTGACCTGGGAGCCGCCCCAGTCATGAAGAGCTCGAGCGCTACCCTCTGTGCAGGGAGATTCCTTTTGGAAAAAATCTCTGGTCACAGTGGAAGAGTGTAGGGGCCAGTCACAAACAGGCTTGCTGCTAGAACCGCTTAGCCGTGGGCAGGGTGGGCACAGTGACCAAGGCCAGGAAACTTACAAGCCCATGAAAGAGTGTCAGTTTCTTTCAGTCAGGAGAAAACAATTGAACTATATGATATTAATATACTTATCATTATACCAATGACTCATAAAATCAAACTTCAAACTTTGTAATGGAACAAAAACACACAGGCAGTAATCCCCAGTGTCTATCAAGGTTGCAGTGCAGGTCTAATGACCTGGCATCCTTGAAAGGGGCATGCGTTTGGCAGTGAGATATACACAGCAGTGTAGACAGCTCTGTGGTGTATTCTCAGCTGGCCTCAGCAGCCCCGATGCAGACATCCATAAAGAGCAGAGCCAGTTTATCCAGAGGTGAAGTTTTGCAGCAAGACAGCATTCACAGAGGGAGTTCTCAACAAATGTCAGTCCCCAAAAAGGGAACTGGTTTTATTATGGTCATCAGGATATTCACTCGCAGAGAACAGGACCTGACAAAGCAAAGAATAAGCTCTAAGATTAGACTAAGTATTTGGCAAATTTGGGATGAGAGGGAGGTGCAATGGGAAAGTGTTGAGTTGAAATCAAACTTGGATTAAATGTGCTCAGTTTTACCCAGGATCATTCTTGGCCTCAGGACAAAGTGATCATGGGAAATAGAGGGCCCCCAGGGCAAAAAGTCCATCTTTTTCCTGCAAGACTATACCTGATCAGAGGAATCACTTGGGCACTCAGTTAACTGGAGGTGTTTGCTGAGCAGGTACACAACACACAAGGATACAAGCAGATATTGCACACAGACACACCCACATCAGACGAAACCTGCTCTCCTCTCCTCCCTGCACCAAGAGGCACATATGACAGGGGTCCCAGTGGAGCACTTCCAGGAGGAGTGTTCTGGGGACCGTAATATGAAGGGAGCATCATGTCAAGGCACCCCCATTCCTCAGCCAAAATGAGCTCTTGGGAGCTGGACAGTGGTGTGGGGGAGGTTGTAGGAGATAGCAAACAGGGGAACTAGCCTGGAATTGTCTCAGAAAGACCAGGCCACTAAGAGTACAGATGGAGACATCTGAGGGAGGAAAGGGGACCCTCTCGTGAAATTGGGATCCACGTAAACCTGCATCAAGCTCTGTGGCAGTGTTCAATCAGAAATGCTGCCCAGTACCCAGTGGGGCACATACATCCTCAACACCTGGAAAATAGCTTCTGATTGGTGCTTTAAGAGAAGAGTAATGTCTCCTCCTTCTTTCCCTCTAGTAATCAACCCCTGGCAGCCTTTGCATTGTCCATGATCTCAGCCTACCACCTCCTCCCCTTGAGGCTGCTGCACCTGAGCTGGGCCATTGCGGTGGCTGACAGTGAGGATGAAGACCAAGACACCACAGGCTTTCTCCAGCACCTCTCAGATATGCACAGACAAGGACACAGGTCTCAATCCACAACTGCTGGAGATGGCCCCTGGCTACATGGGATGGACAGACACACCTGCCCACCCCCACCCAGCTATCTCCAGGCGAAGACGCTCAGAAGAGGTTTGGGGTCCTGAAGGACGTCTTGCTCCCATGGTCCACATGGGCAGACGGTTTCTGCTCCACGAGTCAATTCTGCCATATAAAATACTTAAGTTCAGCCATTCCAGGGTGCTGTAGGATGCACAGCTTCCTGTCCAGCCCACCTGAACTCCAGCCATGCCATTTAGATACCAGGAATAAGGTCACTTGCTTTCCTGCCCTTTAAGGGGCCAGAGCCAGGGAAGCAAAATGGCACTTTTGTTTACCTGTTATATTATTTTTTGTAATCCTCATATGTTTGAAAAACACAATTATATGAAAAAGTTTAGTAATTGCAGACATAACAGCAGAAAGACCTCGGGAACCAAGATTATTCTCTCAGGGCTCATTCTGCTTCACCTGGGACTCTGCTGCGCTGCAGGCATCATGTGGACAGAATCACAGAGGGGCCGTCAAGGAGTGCCTTCCCAAAGGACGGACTGAGCAAACGGTACTGGCCACTCTGCCTGGAGAGAGGAGTAAACACAGGGCTGGCCCCGGAGACCTGCACACTGTGCTACTGATACTTGCCCATCTTTAGCCTCTAATTTAAAAATGAGGAACACACAGACCAAGAGAACCTTCAAGAGTTAGCATGGACCACAGAAATGCCCTGAGTCTTTCACTCTCTCCTTTTGCAAATTCCTAGGTGTGGAAATGCTGTTTGGATAATGAAGGGAGCCTGAAGGAAGTAGACACATGAGCAGCCCCAACAGGGCTGGCTCCGTCTTCCAAAAATGGGGGCCCATGCCCAGTGCGTGGCTTTACTGATTCAGTGTCCAACTAACAGGGAGATACTGAGTGCCCAGATGCCCAGTGCCTCCTACCTGGAACAGAACAGGTCCGGGCTCTCCCCTGGAAAAATCCCATGCAAACTTTGTTATTCAGGGAGTTTCTTCAACAGCGCTCGCCTCTGTGGCTAACCTGGTCTTGCTGCTCATATTTGCCAGAAAAGGCCTGGACTTGTAGAGAAACCTGTGATTCGGACTCAGTCCTTACGGGCCTGGCTGGTTTCATTTCCTTAGCTCTCTCTGTGGAAGCCTGTGCTCCTGAGAAGTGACTCAGAGAGGGCATCTGAGTACAGGGTGGGGAGCCTCGGATGGGAAGACATCAAAGGAACCAGAATGTATCAGAGAACATGGAGTCAGGTGCCTGAGCTCAAAGGCCCGCTTGGCCATAGGTTGGCTGTGTGATCTTGGGCAAGTTCAGCCAACTTCTCTGTGCCTCTTTTCTCTCCTTAATAAGATAAATGGCTTCACTAATATGCTGAGGGCTGCCATTAAGTTCTATGTGCCAAGATCCAAGGGAGATCCTAGGCCTCTCCGTGAGCACTAATCCTTACAATTTGCTGCCGGGAGCAACACTGGGTGAGAGAACTTCTCAGAGCCCTGGCAGTCTTTTTCCTCCTTGTCCCTCTGTTTTGAGGGTGGAATCAGGTGAAGGGCAAGGCTTTCCCAGCTGGCCAGGTGCTCTACCAACTGGGTATGTTCTAATCCCCCCAGAATGTACAGATCAGAGTTTGATATGGCCGATGGGTCCAATGCCCAAGTGAGAATCTAGAATTTCTTGATGAAGTTATTGGTGTGGGGTTTTGCTTTGGTTCTTAATTATAGAGAACAAAAGTATTGAAAGTATTATATTTACCCTAAAGTTGTAAGCAAGTGATGGTTGACTAAGATAGAGACCCATCCTCAAACACAAGTTCCATTCTTACCTATCTCATTTAAAAGAGAGAAAGGCCTTGCAGATGGAACATGATGGGAGTAGACAGGCATTCAGCCAGTTTCAGTGTTTGGCTCCAGGAAGTGAATTTGGGTTTGAGGACCTTTCTCTGGAAGGGTTTTATGACCAGATCTTCTTGGAGATGATATTATAAGTTTTTCTCACCAAATATTTGTTTTGCTGGGGTTCATCTTCTGCTTCCTTCTCTCTTTAACTCCAGCTGACTTTGGACTCAGTGCAGGTTGCTCACAGGGTCCTACAAAGTAACTGTCTTCCCAAATCTCACCCACCATTGAGCTTCTGCTGTATTCCTGTTATTTTTATTTATTTATTTATTTATTTTGAGCTGAAATCCACTACTTTGGATGACGCATGCTGGTGTTTTCAAAAGGGCCTTGTTTCAAACAGGGAGAGCCCACGTCTGTGTCTTTAAAAAGCTGATTGTGTCTTTAACAATCTGATGATAATTTAGCTGCTTCTTGAATTTTGTGGCATATTTTTAGGCTTCTGCTAAACCCATTTTTGAGTGCCATGACATTATTCACGGATGGAGTTGTGTCAGTAGAGACAAAATGCTGTCATGTAGGCTCCCGTAAAAGTTCAACCAAATCTGGTCCAGGTCTTAGGTTCTGACAGGTTCTGCCGTCATCGGATCTCAGTGAGACCTTTGTACCCATTTCCTCCTTTTGTGATTCCTCCACGGACATCTCCCTTCATCTGTTTGAGGATATCTCAGGAATAAAGAAATGTCCCACACTTGAGAGAGCAAAAACAACAATTGGAGCTCAGAGAGGGTGGACTTGTCAAGATCACACAGAGCTGGGAGTGTGGTAAGCCCTTGAAATGGAGGCTCAATGACACCGCTCCCTCCCAGGGATTCCTAATGTCTGAGGGTCCCAGTGAGCTGGGATGAACTCAGGACCCGAGAAGCACCGTGACCCCGTCACCTCCAAACCCCACCCAGTGCACATGGCCTGAGGCTTCCATGGTGATGGTAAAGAAACCTCACCTGCCTTCTTTCCCATTACTGCTGTGTCTCCTCTCTTATTCTGTGCTAAATGTCCACATGTGATAAATAGAATCAGAGGAAAATTGAGCCCTGAGGAGAGGGGGCCAGACTCTGGGAGTTGAGAGTCTGAAGTAAGACAAGGGGCTGTTGAGCAATGAGTTCAGAGCCTTCAAATGTTGGGAGCTTGGCAGCAATGCCAAGGGGAATGCAGGGGATTTGGGTCCAAGTTTATGTTGGGAAGAATATAAGCACGATTTGGAGACTCCTGATGTTCACGTGTCCCCATCAAGCAGAGCTAGGAGTTGCCAGAGGAAAGATTGGTGCTAGAAGTTCATGTGAGAACAGGGCAGACCCCTGCATAAAGGTGGGCTCTCCCTGTTTGAAACAAGGCCCAAACACTGTGGCAGGGATACTCCCAAGGAAATCAGACATGTATTTTATCAGGGCTTTAACATAAGGAATATTGATTCTTAATAAAATCGGCAACATATGAATGAGAATCTCATTTACTCTGTTATGAGATGCCATATACCTGGAATAGGTTAACTGTCAAATTATTACCAAATTGTTGCAAAAATTTGCCAATGCAGCAATCATACAAAGCTCAGGTAACAGAGTGGGTGGCCATCACTCTGGGAGAGGGAGATAGCACCAGAGAAAGTCCTTGTGACTCAGATCAAAGAGAACAAATGGCAAAGAAGGGAAAGAGTTGCTGTTTTCTGAACACCTCTTAGGTGTTATATGACCATTTGTTACCTGTGAATGTGTAACTTTGATTTTTAAAATAAATTTTAAAAGAGCCTCTTAACACCACTTAATTTCTGAGCCCCACAGATGGTGTTCTGGTGTCTTGCAGAAGGTTCTGGTCTCATCTGCCTGCTCCCTTCTAGGACAACCCCACCAGCAAGGAGGTCTTCTAGTTCTTTGTGTGTGTGTATGTGTTTACCTGCTGGTCGTGGCTGGGGCCATAGGTGACCCAGGAACCTCTGAGTTCTCTCAGCTGCACTTCCATCCATGGTGCCCAAACTCAGTGCCTAGGACTCTGTGTACCTGACCTCCTCCAGGCAGGGCTGCTACCCCAAGGTGTCTACCTGGTACAGGCCTCCCATGGCAGCTCTCCTCTGATGACCAAGTGTGGAGGGGATGCTAAGGCCAACTTGCTGCTGGCACACCTGGACCTTCTTTGCTGGCTGTTTCAAAGACTCCCGAAAGGCTCCATGGATTTTCCTTAGAATACAGTCCTGAGCAGTCCCACCCACCCTCTTCCTCTCTCGTTCCCACTAAGGCTGATACTTGCTTTAAGGTCTGATGGCTCACCCAGTCCTTCATAATTTTCACAATGTTCTTTTCTAAAACCCTTGCAGTTTAATCTGTTCTTGGCAGCTGCTCCTCGGAGTTAATAACAGACTCCAGCCCTTCTTCTCTCAGGCCCTGCTGCCCCTGTGGTGAGGTTGACAGTTGCAGACCATAGAGCCAGCCTGGCCTTGCCCAAAGGATACATGACCTCTTAGCAAGACCGGGCCCTGCTAAGGGCTGTGTTTTATGCACATTCCTGCTAGTCACATCCAGCACATCTGGGCTACCACTCGGCAACAGTAGATTGGGAACCACTGTAGTCATGGCAGGAGTGGACCAGGTGGCAGTCCCGTCTTCAGTCATCATGGAAACCCCAGCTATGCAGCACTAGCAGGTGTCTCAGATGTTCAGGCCGCTGGGCTGGCCTCTACTGCCCTCTGGCACCATCTTGGCAGCAGCTGTCTGGCATCATCTTGGCAGCAGCTATCTCAGGAAGGCATCCTGACTCTGGGTTCAGGAGCTTGCTGGGCTTCTTCATGAAGGTGTGAAGCACAAATGTCACCTTTTCTGATTTACATTTTTGTTTTCTACTACAAACTTGGGATATTTTCTGAGGGATGCTGAATAGATGCGGATAGGTCAGGGAGGGAGGCAGGAATTAGAAGGTGTCCTCCTGGGGCCACTGTCTGGCCTGGGGCGTCTGATGGATGAGGAGGGGAGAATCTTTGAAATCCGGGTTATGAGGGCACCACAATGATCACATGTTTTTGAAAATTCTAGTGGAGAGGTTTTACTAGGTTGGGAGAGAGGCCTCGGAATTAAGTCCCTGTCTCCTGCCAAAGTTTACACCAATGAAGCTCCCTGGCTGAGCATAAACTCCCGGGTGGAGTACAGCCTTTATCAATGGCACCATCATCAGTACCAATGGCATTGAGAGGAGGTGGCACTGACACCCTAAGCAGGTGGCTGCCTCACTGCTCCCTGGAGAGCTTTGTCTCCATCACTGGTACCCACCTCAGGAATTCCCAGGAACTACTCTTCACAGGTACACTCGGATGCCCACCCTGCAAGGCCAGTTTGTTCCCTTACTGTACCTCTGAAATCATTTTGAGGCAGGAGAAGAGGGAATTAGAGTAACCAACGGTTAAGACATAAGCAAAAGAACAGCGGCTGCAGCCAGTTCTAGACAACATGTAGGCCACAGCCTGACTCCTGTTACAGCAAGACAGAAGTTTCCACTTCTGTCTCTCGATTCATTGTGGGCCAGTTCTTCACAGGGTGTAACCAACTGGAGGCCTCTCAAGTGCACCTAGGGTTGTTAAATGATTTTATTAATAGCTTAATAAAAACTCTAAAGAACATGGTGATCAGGGCTTTTGAGCCCTTTGCTCGAGCCTGCTTCCACTCTGTGGAGTGTACTTTTGCTTCAGTCTGAGCTTTCATCGCCTCATTCTTCTGTTGCTTTGTTTGTGCACAACAAATGTGTGCTTTTGTTCCTTCTTTCATTGCTTTGTTCTTTTGTGGCTTTGTTGACGTGTTTTGTTCCATCCTTTGTTCAATGCCCCATGAACCTGGACAACTCAGAGTCAAGACTTTTTACCTTGTAACAGTTTGTTATCCAAGCATCTGCAAATCCATCTGTCTTCTGTGTGTGGCTTTCTATGTGACATGTCTATAGACACTGAAGGTGAAAAACAAGGGTAAGACTCCATTCCTTAATGAGCTCACAGTTCACTGGATGAGACAGAAGGAAGTCACTGACTCTGAAAGGAAACAGTGTGGCAAAGATGGAGTAGAGGGGTGAGCACAGACAGGATCAAGAGAAAGGGGAGACAAACCATTGTCGTTAGTGCAACCTTTCTGGGGAGCAATGTGTGAGCTGAGCTTTGAAGAAGAAATGAGGAAGCTGGGCGTGGTGGCTCACTCCTGTAATTCCAGCATTTTGGGGAGGCCAAAGCAGGTGGACAACTTGAGTCCAAGAATTTGAGACCAGCCTGGACAACATGGTGAAACTCCGTCTGTGCTGAAAATACAACAAGTTAGCCAGGTGTGGTGGCACGCATGTGTGGTTCCAGCTACTCAGGAGGCTGAGGTGGGAGAATCACCTGAGCCTGGGAGGTCAAGGCTGCAGTGAGCTGAGATCACGACATAGCACTCCAGCCTGGGTAACTGGAGTGAGACCCTGTCTCAAAAAAACATACATACATACATACGTAACATATGAGAGAAGAGCCTTCCAGAGCGGTATGGAGAGGCCAACGCCCCTCCTCCCTGCTGCTCCTCCTGTAGCTGTCTGCTTCTCCCCTCCCTCCTTGCTTGGAACAGCCACAGCAACTCTCCAAATCATGAAACTCAAAATGCCACTTCTAAAAAACATCAGGGTTGGTGCCTCTGCTTCTTCTGACTCGACCTCCCTTCTCTGTCTGATGTAGTTCTTTCCACTCATCCAACCTCCACACTCCCTCGACAGAAGAAAAATGTACATCTCTGAAACCCATATCTGCTTGCGTATGAGCTACTTTGTGAGTCAACAAGGTGAACTTATTCCTCATATTTCATTATCCAATGATTAAAAAGTCTAAAACAAACTCTGCTCCTGAGAAAGTAAATTCATGCACCTACAAAGAGAAAGGAAAGGACATCCACCATTTGACTACTGAGTTTCCATCTGCACCCTTCAACACTTATTAGAACTCATATGAAACATTGTAACAACTCTTATTCCTATCAAACAAAATAGAACTTTCTTCCTTGTATCTAAAGAAGTTTGCACCTTTTACACAGAATAAGGAGATGTACCGTTCGAACAGTTATTGTATGTATCACTGCCCATATTAGTCACTCCTCAAAATCCATCACAGATCCATCAAATATTCTGTTGCCTGAAGACAGAATTATAAAATTAAACTCCAACAACATGTGTATATAACAAATGAATGGAGAGAAAAATAAAAATGGTGAGAATATTATATTATGTGCACATATTACAAAGAAAAATATGCAAAGCTACTACCATACTTGTTTCTGTAATTTACCATGAGGCTGTAACACCTTTAAAAATATATAAAAATTTTTTAAACACTTAAAAAATGCATTCTTTTCACTACACTTCTTTTATTTTGTGGAATCAGACCATGATGATACAATGGTTTTCTTGTTTTATTACCCAGTCCATATTTTCCCTGTCCTCATTCAGAACCTCAATTTGTCTCAGGTCTTTTTTTTTTTTCTTTTTCTTTTTTTTTTTTTTTTTTTTGAAATGGAGTTTTGCTCTTGTTACCCAGGCTGGAGCGCAATGGCGCGATCTCGGCTCACCGCAACCTCCACCTCCTGGGTTCAGACAATTCTCCTGCCTCAGCCTCCTGAGTAGCTGGGATTACAGGCACGTGCCACCATGCCCAGCTAATTTTTTGCATTTTTAGTAGAGACAGCATTTCACCGTATTGACCAGGATGGTCTCTATCTCTTGACCTCGTGATCCACCTGCCTCAGCCTCCCAAAGTGCTGGGATTACAGGCTTGAGCCACCGTGCCCAGCATCTCAGGTCTTCATCTAATATGAGTGACCTGAAGCACCAAAGTCCAGTCCTGAAGACAGGCTTTTCTGGGGACTATACAGGGTTTGAGCAACCGAGGCCTGCTGAGTGAGCTCTTTCTAGGCACCAAGGGAAATGTCTTCAGGCTAAGGAGGAGGAAAAATCTAACCAAAGATTCAAACCATAGGACCCTGTGGGCATGGCTATAATGCCAGGTGATTCCCAAAGAGGAGATACTGGTAACGTCCCATGAGGGAAATTCTCTTTTGTTATCAGGCCACGAGAGGGCAAACACACTTAAGTTCTGAGCAGTACCAGGAGAAGATGCCTGAGCAGCTTTGAAGCTGACTGTGAAGAAAGTGGAGGGTGACCAGAAAGGCCTGAATCTCCATGCTGAAGTCTGTGCTGTGAGGACAGGGGTGTGTCGAAGGCATCAAACTCCACCTTCTACCCTGACCTCAAGCTCTTCAAGAATAACTGCGTCAGGGCAGAGGCTGAGGAACTTCTGTCCATAATAAAACCTGAGGCCTTTTATGCCCCACAAGGTGTGTTAGGGACTTGATGCCAACCAAGGTTGCCAAACATTTCAATTCTTCTGGATACAGGAGCACAAGTCATAGGGGTACCAAGAAATGTCCACGCCCGTTTTGAAAAGCTGCTTTAACTGGATTTGGAAGTAACTCTGGACAGTGGGCTGATGTATCTTTGTGGGCGGGCCCTTCGGTGCCAATACAAACTGGAGTGGCTGTAACAATGCTGAATGTATTGTGGGAATAGATGTAGAGTGTGTATGTAATACTATGTTTAACCGTAAAGGACATTACCTGTAAGAAAATACCCAAAGTAGAACAATGAAAAGGCACAAGTACATAAGCAGGAGTGACAGCATGTGTTGTTACACACCGACATCCCTATCCTGGGCTAGGTCAGAAATGAGAACTCTAACGAAGTGGGTACTGCCCGACAAGCATCCATTACTAATGGAAGCATCACCTCCAGGAAAGTAGCAAACTAGACATTAATGGCATCTCACAGCTACATGGAAAAGTGCCCGGTCACCTTCCCGATGTGGCTGTCTCGGACACAGGATCTGTGCCAGCAACTTGGACTTCTTGGGGACTTTGGTGCACTGAAGTTCTGGGGGATACTGGGCTGGGTTCACAGATGGGTCAGCTAAGTTCAAGGCCAGTGGGGGATATTGTGCTGCTGCTGTGAGGACCCAAAGGAAATTGCTCAAAACTGCATGTAAAAGGGAACTCTGATCAGTGGGTGGAGTTGCTGGTCAACACTCGCCCTAGAAACACCCCCCAGAAATGCACCTCGTTACAGGTCACTGACTTGGGGGCAATCAACAGTGGAATTGGCACTGTGGTCTGGTGCTGGTGATGAGACGATTGGATGATCACGTTGAAGCTTCTATGAGGACAAATGTTCTGGTGCAGATTGCACAAGATCCTAACCTCTGGTTTGTGACTCATGTGGATGCCAGGAAAAAAATGGACATCCCTTCAATAATGGACATCCTTGAAACCCTCCACAAGCCGATAAGGAGACCTGTACTGCCGTGGTGCCAGTAGCCATTAAAAGATGGAATGGGCTGCCCTTAAGGAGAAACAGATAAAGCTAACAGTGAAGGCTATACACCAAGTAGAGCATACTCATCGTGAAGGCACTTTGGGCTCTAAATGCAGCAATACCCTGAAATGATACCTTCCGTTATATTTAAATAGAATGTTGGACAGGTTGGTGAGCAGAGGAGGCCCAGACAGCCTGTAAAATTCCTAAATCACACAATTAACACTGTTGCACTCTCTCCTTTGTGTACTTCTGAGCTACTGGAATTTCAGAGTAGCAAAAATGATCCAGAGAATAGGTGACTCTAATATGGTACATCTTTTGCTGTCTGGCTATGCTTACTGAATTTAGGCAGTTGTGGACGTTGATGACGATGATCATGAATACGAGGCAACAATTCCTCAGGTAGTCCTGGTGGCCCACAGTGCATCAGTGGGTGAAAAAGAGTTTTTAGCGTGCTCCACAGTGTATAAGGTAGAAATCCCTGAGTCACTTAGGGATGAGTCGGAATGTGTGGTATTGGCTAGACATGGAAAGAACTGCAAACACAGTGAAGTGACTGCCGCAAGGACTGGTCATACTGAGCACTTGGCTGTGGAAAGAGAAGAGTAACCCTGGTTGGTGTGAGGAGGGAACCCCTTGGGCCCTGGGTGTCAGGGGTAGAAGGAGCTGTCTGCAGGCCATCTGGACAATTTATCTCAGAGTGCCACCACCCTCCACTGCTGGCCAGCATAGAGTCTACATCAGAAACCTCCTGATAGCCCTTGACACCAGGAAATAGCTTCCAGTGAAGTGAAAGAACAAGATTTACTTTGCAGAAACTCATATTGTTAGGCTTTTTAATATGCTTTTCACTGACTGTTCTAAACTCTATAGCATGAGTGACAATGGGCAATCATATTGCCCTAGACTTCCTGCTGGCCAGTCAGGGGGGTGTGGGAGGTGTGTGGCTGATGATGCCTCATGCCTGCACCTGGGTTAATGACATAATTCACTGGCTTAACTCCAAATGTGGCACCCGGCTGTGGTCTGATCGCACTAATGGGATCACTTTCATCTAATGTTGCCCAAGACAAAGAGAACAAATTTGGTCTGATACGTTTGTAGTTACTTACAGAATGTAATTATGGTGGCCTATGCTACCAAGAATTCTTTACTGGCTATGTGAACGGCCAGGAGATGGGAGCATGAAGTTGTAGTGGAATGCCTCCACCCTGCATCCTGACAACCTAGCACATATCCACACAGGCCTTCCAGGCAAAGGCATGAGTCACAGGTAATCTGATTCTTGGCAGAACATCTTGTTATCCTCCTGGAACACAAGAAGATGAGAGGCCTATGAGGAGCTGCTGTAAGGCCATTTCCCACTCCTGTATATCTGCCAAAAGGCTGCTATTGCCTCTGGGTTCTGATGAAGTATGAGACTTTCTGCCCCACCCTCCTCAGAATAGAGTTGCAGAACATAAAACTGGTTAGCTGCAGTCTAGAATTTGGTCCTCAGCAGTGGGTATCCCCCAACTTGTCTTGCAGCTGTCTGGCTCTTTTCATTTCAGTTTCATGTGTGTGTATGTGGGTGTGTGTAGGGGTGTGTGTGAGGGTGTGGTTAAGGGACAAGAGCCACAGGGAGCTGTCACATTTCGCTATTCTTCCTTTCAGTGTCTATGTACATACTAAACAGTCTAAATCAAAAAACAGCTTTTTCTTCTTTACTGGCCAAGTCAGTCATGCCTTGCCCTTTTTTGTACACTTGACAAGTGAAAGTTCTTGAAACTTCCCCTCCCTACCAAGAATAAACCAGAAGCGAAGAAATTGTATCAATGAACGCCACAAAGACTCAAAAGAGGTGGCAATACCTATCACATCCCCATTTAACTTACCAGTTTGGCCTGTTCCGGAGTCAGATGAATTTTGGAGAGAGGCTATGGGTTATCATTAAGTAAATCAGGTAGAGACTCTCATTGCAATTGCAGGCTCAGATATAACAGCTTTACTGGAGCAAATCCACAAAGCCCTTGAAACTTGGTATGCAGCTACTGACCCAGCTAAAGCTGGTTTTCTTCATACCAATTTTCTAGGACCACCAGAAATAGTTTGCTGTTACCTGGTGGTGCTAATAGTATACCTTCACAGCATTGCCACAGGGTAGCTCTAGTCTGTTCTCTGCCATGACATGATCTATAGAAATACTGAGTGTCTTGACATTCCACAGAACATAATACTGGTCCATGTTGATGACATTATGCTGATTGGATTTGACGAGCAGGAAGTTACAAGTACTTTAGATGTCTTAATAAGACATATGTGAACCACATTGAGAGAGGTAATACCCACACAAAATTCAGAGTCTGGTCACCTAGGTGAAGGCTCAGGGTTCAGTAGTTTGGAGCACATAGAAATATCTCCTCCAAGGCAAAAGACCAAAGTCTGCATTCTGTACTACCTACCACAAAGAGGCGCAACTCTTGATAAGCCTTTTGGGATTTTGGAGGCAACATGTATCACATTTGTGAATCTGCAGAGATACTTGTAAGGCTCCCAGTTTACATGGGACCTGGGACAGAGAAGGCTCTGCTGTAAATTCAGGCTATAGTACAAGCTGCTCTGTCATTGGTCCTTCTGACTCAACAGACCCAATGATACTTTAAGTGTGGCAAAGAGTTGATGTATGGGGCTTCTCACAAGCATGAATAGGAAATGACACCTGTAGAATTTTTGAATAAAATCCATGTCTTCTTCTACAGATAACTATTCTCTTTCTGAAAATGGTTTCTATCTTGCTACCATGCCTTGGTAGATACTGAATGGCTAATGCTGCCCACCACAAACTCACCTTGCCAACAGGTCAGGCATGTACACATGTATCATCGAATAGACATGGTATATGAGAGATCAAGTTTGAGTAGGTCTGGTATGAGTAGATTTCATAAACAGGCACTTCAGACTCCTTTGACGCAAACTCCTATTGCATTGTGTCTGTCCTTCACCCCACGCCTGTGACCTCATGAAGTGCTCCTTATGACTAGTTTACTGCGGAAAACCCTCGGACCTGGTTACAGCTGAACCTGTGCAATAAGCTGGTCATACACAAAAATGAACAGCCTCAGCATTACAGGGGTGATCCTGAAGAACGACGAAGTTGCCTTCCTTGCCTGTAATTGCACTCCAGCCTGGGTAACAAGAGCAAGACTCTGTCTCAGGGGAAAAAAAAAAAAAAGGTAACCCAAATGCTCTGGATATGACCAGCAGGAGCATGGAGAAATGCAGTTATTAGCGGGGTCAGGGCTTGTGAAGCAGCAGCCTGCGGTATGGACAAGATCAGGCTGACTCTGTGGTCACCCAGGGGCTGCAGGGACCGGGAGAAGGGTTGGAGTCTGTTATCCAGCTCCTCTGAGAAGCAGACACCAAGACGGGATTAAATTGCAAGGGTTTAGTGGGGGACATGCCTTTGTGAAAAGAGTTACAAAAGACTGGGAGAGCCACCAGACCGTGAAGCAAGTCTAGCTGCCAACGTGAGGGAGGGAGGCGACAAGGCGGGGAGGGAGCGCTCTAGACTGCAGTTGAGAGGAAAATCCACAGAGCCTATACTCAGTCTTTGAAACAGTCAGCAAAGAAGGCCTGCATATCCAGCAACCGGCCTGGCCTCAGCATCCCCACCACACTCAGTCATGAGAGGAGAGCTGCCGCGGGAGGCCTGGCCTGGCTCACTACAATGTGGTTACCTATGAGGAGCCACCTCCCTCCGGGAAGCCAGCCACAGGGTCCTGGGCACTGAGGTTGGGGACCATGGATGGGAAGTGTAGCTGAGAAAACCCAGAGGTTCCTAGGCCCCAGGGGCCCATGCCAGGACCAGGAAGGGAACACTCACAGAAAGAACTAGAAGACCTCCTTGCTGGTGGGGTTGTCTTAGAAGGGAGCAGGTGGGTGGGACCAGAACACCATCTGTGGGGCTGAGAGACAGGCGGTGTCAGGAAAGAGGCTGTTTTCTCTTTATTTTTAAAATCAAAGTTATGTATTCATAGGGAACAAACCAGTGGTCAAAAACACCTTGGCCGGGCGCAGTGGCTCACGCCTGTGATCCCAGCACTTTGGGAGGCTGAGGTGGTTGGATCACCTGGGGTCAGGAGTTCAAGACCAGCCTGGCCAACATGGTAAAACCCCATCTCCACTAAAAATATAAAAATTAGCTGGGCGTGGTGGCACGTGCCTATAATCCCAGCTACTCAGGAGGTTGAGGCAGGAGAATCGCTTGAACCTGGAAGGCAGAGGTTGTAGTGAGCTAAGATCGTACCACTGCACTCCTGCCTGGGTGACAAGAATGAAACTCCATCTCAAAAAAACAAACAAAAATACCCAAGAGGCTTTGTCTCAGAACACAGCAACTCTGTCCCCTTTTCCTGTCTTTGAGCTGAGTCACAGACCTTCTCCTGTGCTGTCTCCTTCCCCCAGGATGATGGTGACCCCCTCTGTTCCCTGAGCCCTCACAGCTATGCAGGATTGCTGCATTGGTAATTTGTTGCAACAATTTGGTGATACTTTGACTCTTAACTTAGTTTTCCACATGCATAGCATCTTACAGAAGATTAAATGAGATTTTAACTCATGGTGCCTATTTTCTCCAGAATTGATATTTATGTTAAAGCCCTGATAAATCACATGTTTGAGCTCCTTGGTGCTGTCCCACCATAGTGTTAGGGCCGCTATTCAAACACCTGCAGTGCCTGGGAGACCCCACATTATCCATGTGTCTGCCCTGTTCTCACATGAGTTTGTAGCACCAATCTTCCTTCCAGTGGCTCCCAGCTCTACTTGTTGGGGACACAGGAATCTTCAAATCATGCTTATATTCTTCCCAACATAAACTTGGACCTCACTCCCCCAGCCTCACGCTACTGTTGAGTGTTGAGCTCCTTTTTTTTTTTTTTTTGAGATGGATTCTCACTCTGTTGCCTAGGCTGGAGTGCAGGGGCGTGATCTCAGCTCACTGCAACCTCTGCCTGCTGGGTTCAAGCAATTCTCCTACCTCAGCCTCCTGAATAGCTGGGACTACAGGCACATGCCACTATGGCAGGCTAATTTTTTGTATTTTAGTAGAGACAGGGTTTCACTTTGTTGCCCAAACTGGTCTTGAACTCCTGAGCTCAGGCAATCCACCTGCCTCAGCCAGTTTGAAGCCCCTGTACTCAGAGCTGCAGAGCCCCCAGTTTGACTCCAGTCCCTCTCCTCCCAGAGTCTTGTCCTCCCCTCAGGGCTCCATTTCCCTTTGATTCTATCAATCACATATGCACATTTAGCAAGAATAAGATGAGAGGGGATTTGGCAGTAATGGGAGAGGCAGCAGGGGAGGTTGATTTATGTGGGAAGTAGAAAAGTTCCTTTTTAAAGTTTCCTTTCGCTGGGCGCGGTGGCTCACGCCTGTAATCCCAGCACTTTGGGAGGCCGAGGCAGGTGGATCACGAGGTCAAGAGATCCAGACCATCCTGGTCAACATGGTGAAACCCCGTCTCTACTAAAAATACAAAAATTAGCTGGGCATGGTGGCGCACGCCTGTAGTCCCAGCTACTAGGGAGGCTGAGGCAGGAGAATTGCTTGAACCCAGGAGGCGGAGGTTGCGGTGAGCCGAGATCGCGCCATTGCACTCCAGCCTGGGTAACAAGAGCGAAACCCCGTCTCAAATAAATAAATAAATAAATAAATAAATAAATAAATAAATAAAATAAAGTTTCCTTTCTTGTTAAAGAATAAGTGTGCTAATAACTTTACTAAGCCCTATCCTATGTAGCTGTTAGACATACCATGCTTACAGGCACACAGTATATTCTGTGTCCTTGTACTTTACAAGATACCTGTGCTGGACATGCTCACAGGCATGTCCCAGCTCCCCACTGCTTTTACCTGTTTAAAAAAGTTTTAAGTTATTAGCCAATTGGGTTTTAGTTTAGATTATTAGTCTGGCTCCAGCCAGTGGAGATCAGACACAGCAGTAAGGACAACCCCAAATGCACGAGGGATAAATTTGTCTGTTTTCCTTTGTTCGTTGTACTCCCCTTCCTGCAGTCCAGTAAGTAGAATTTGTGTCGCTGAAAGATCCTTTGTCTCAGTGCTGATTTTTCTTTGCAGCACCAAGCATCTATTTCCAACACTTTATCATCACCATGGAAGCCTCAGGCCATGTGCACTGGATATGGCTTTGGAAGTGATGGAGCCAGACAGCCATTCTTGGGCCCTAGGTTCAGCCCAGCTCATTGGTACTCATGGACATTAGGAATCCCTAGAAGACAGCCCAGTCATTGAGACCCAGTTTCAAGGGCTTACCACACTCCCAGCTTTGTGTGATCTTGACAAGTCCACCCCCTCTGAGCTCCAATTTTTTTTTAATCTCTAAAGTGTGGGGCATCTCTTTATTCCATAAGGAAGAACAACAGGCAGTTTGGATGGAGTGAGAGACTGGCTGGAGGTGGAAGAAGGCAAGGAATATTGCTGAAATGGTTTTCAAATCGATGGAGGGGCATGACCATGGATGAATCACAAAGGAAGGGAATGGGTGCAAAGGCCTCACTGAGATCCAGTGACAGGAAGAGCTGCCAGGATCTGAGCTGGACCAGATTTGACTGAAGTTTTAGGGGAGCCTACATGATGTCATTTTCATTGGCACAACTCCGTACATGCACAACATCATGGGACTCAAAATTAGTTTGGCAGAAGTTCAAAATTATGCTACAAAAGTCAAGAAATGGCTAAAATATCACATATCAAATTTCCTTTTTTTTGAGATGGAGTCTTGCTCTATTATCCAGGCTGGAGGGCAATGGTGTGATCTCAATTCACTGCAACCTCGGCCTCCCGAGTTCAGGCAATTCTCCTGCCTCAGCCTCCCAAGTAACTGAAATTACAGGCATCCGCCACCATGCCCAGCTAATTTTTGGTTTTTTAGTAGCGACGGAGTTTCCCCATGTTGGCCAGGCTAATCTCAACCTCTGACCTCAGGTGATCCACCTGCCTTGGCCTCCCTAAATACTGGGATTACAGGCACGAGCCACCACACCTGGCCAACTATCAAATTTTTAAAAGGACAAAATCAGTGAGAGACCTTATAGAAATATGAGTCTAGAAAATAAAGGATGGGAGGAGTAGCACAGAAGCTCTGTGGAGAGGTGAGCCCTGGGAAGACAGTTGAAGACTCTGTGATCAACCAGCTCCTGAGCCCGAAAAGACAGTCGTGGTTTTCCATGTCCTGAGACAAGGCAGGAGGAAATCTGGGCACGGAGATACAGCTCTCTAGGCCCTATGCTCCTTCCGATCCCTTCCCCAATCCTATAAATAGGACTCTAGTAGAGTATACCTGGGGCCACCAGGGGGCTGTGAGGCCTGGGGAGCCAGGATAGAGCTGGCTGCTTCAAAAGATGAGAAGCCATGGGGATGAGGAAGGTGGAAGGACAATGCCTCAGTGTACAGTCAAAAATCAGGATTCCTGATCTGTGGTAAGTAAAGAATACCAGTTACTAGCAGGCCCAGCAGCCCCAAGTTATATTAGGACCTCAAGAGGAGAGGAATTCATGCAACTCATACAGGTATGTGATGGCAAAAACCCATGGCTGCGCTCAAGGCTTTCATGTCTTATATGAGATTCTTTATAGAACGACACTCCATCAAAGCCGATACAAAAAGGAGCCAATTTAGCAAATAATTCTTCTTGCTGTGCTTTATGCAAACAATCAGGCCAAGTATTATAAGACTACAGCTTATTTTGCAAACAAATCAGTCCTATCATGGTTTGTTTAATAAAAATGAAAACTAGAGAGAGAAAAAGTATGTTTTAAGAACTATGGTACACGTGTTACTCGATTCTAGTCTCATTATTTGTTTTTGGGATTTCTTTCTGCAATTTAGACCGATCCTGCTTATTTCTGTGAACCAACCAGTGATCTCTGGCTACAGCTAAGATGAAATAAGAGGCATAGGTAATGTAAAAATCTTCATCAATGTTCTAATTCTGGGCACATATGGGAATCAGCTAGCAATATCATGCACCCAAGTCTTAGCAGGTATGATAACAGCCATGAGCTACCTGGGCACATTGGCAGCTTCAGGGTTTTTTGAAGCTGTCCTCACCCCCTTATTTCATTTGGACAACTCTACTTGTCTTAAAACCCCAGGAACCATCTGTATTTGTGGCCAATCAGTTCACCAATGCCTCCCCTCTAACTGGGCTGAAACTTGTACCATAGACTATGTATACCCAGACATCTTCATAGTTCCTGGAACTCTCTCTCTTCCAGCACCACTCTACAGGCATCCTATCTTGCCCAAGGTGAAGAGAGCTAGCCAATTAATTCCACTTCCTGTGGGCTGTGGCATTATAGCCTGTGTGGAAACCAGAATTGCTGGAATCACAAAAGTCTCCTTGATCTATAGCCAACTCTCAAAGGAAATAGCCAACAACATCGAGGCCACAGCTGAAACCTTAACAATGGTGTAAGAACCAATTGACTCCTTGGCAGCTGTATCCTCGAAATCTCCAAGAACTAGATATGTTAATGGCAGCATGGGTTGGAATTTGCTTAGCCGTAGATAGCAAAAGTTGCATTTGGGTAAATGAATTGGGAGAAGTACAAGATAACAACAGACAATTCCTAAATTGAGCCTCTACTTGATGGAAACAAGCCTCTCAGGTTTGATGAGGAAGAAACATGGAAATGGTTCTCTGGGGTTTTTCCCCTTTTTAAAACCACATGTTAATCTCCAACTTTTGCTCCTTTTTGGTCCACGTCTTCTAAATCTAATCAACTGATTTGTGTCCTCTCACCTTCAGGCTGCCAAGCACCAGATGATCCCCAGTGAGGGATACCATTCTCTCAATGTTCAAGAGTCATCCTTCTACAGAAGACCCCTAGACTGCCCATCAGTGGGACACAACAGAGGTGAATTCCCCATCTCTGTTAGACCTGGCTGGATACTATCTTCTTTCTTTCTTTCTTTCTTTTGAGATGGAGTCTTGCTCTGTTGCCCAGGCTGAAGTACCGTCGTGCCATCTCAGCACACTGCAACCTCTGCCTCCCAGGTTCAAGCAATTCTTTGCCTCAGCCTCCTGAGTAGCTGGGATTACAGGTGCCTGCCACCACACCTGGCTAATTTTTGTATTGTCTTTTTTTGAGATGGAGTCTCGTTCTGCTGCCCAGGCCAGCGTGGAGTGGCACTATCTTGGCTCACTACAACCTTTGCCTCCTGGGTTCAAGCAGTTCTCCTGCTTCAGCCTCCGGAGCAGCTGAGACTATTCAGTGCAGGCACAACGCTAAAAACCTGGAGCAAACCCAACCTGTGGGTAATTAACATTTATTGTTCCCCTTTCAGGGAACGTCAGGGGTGCAGATGATCAATGGTCAGTTCCTGGCCAATACAAGTAAAGAAGCCTGTTTAAGATAAATTCCCCTACACTCCCTTCTACCTGCTTTTTGCCCCCTACCTCAGTGTATAGAACAGCTGCCTTCAGCTATTCTCTCCTGGGACTCTGCAAAAGCTTCTGACCTTTCAGAAGGTTTGCCTCCTTTTCCTGTAGTTTTCCCCACCAATACCCCACAGCCTTCCAGCTACTCTGGAGGCTGAATCGGGAGGATCACTTGAGCCCAGGAATTAGAGACACCAGTGAGCTATGATCATGCCACTGCACTCCACCCTGGGAAACAAAGCAAGACTCCATCTCATTTAAAAAAAAAAAAAAAAGTTAAACATGCAACTACCATATGACCTAATATTTACCGTTCTCAGAATTAGCCAACAGAAATGAGAACTTACCTTCACACAAAAGCCTGTACACAAGTGTTTATAGTCGATTTATGCATCCTAGTCCCAAACCGGACACAACCCCCATGACCTTCAGTGCGCAAATGTCCAAAGGAGTCTGGGGACTGGTGCTTTTTCTTGGAATGTGTGTAGCTTTCCAGAGAATGAGTTAAGGTGTGTGTTGGGGAGCTAGCAGAACTGAGGAGGTCAGTCTAGAGTTGGGTCCATCCTGAGCTGAATCTCTAAAGCCTTCAGTTTCCCAGATCTGTTTCCCTCGGAAGCGCTTAGGAAACAGGGCTTCCCTCCATAGGGAAGCTCCTGAGCCTGCGAAGGGGCACGCACGGATGTGCCTTGTCCTCTTTTCTCCTACACTTAGAAAAACCTGTGAATAATTTGATGGGTGAAATGACCCATTGTCTGGAACACCATTTTTGGTGTGGATTTATGGGTGCCTATGTACCAGGTGTAGTCACATGTAATCCTTCTCAAAAAGGATAGAACTCCTTTGTGTCAGCTAGCGACTCCAGAATAATCAGACACGTTCCCCCAAATTACCACAAGATGGCAGCCCATGCACGCTGCATTTCAAGTTCCTGCAGTGAGCTGAGATTGCACCACTGCATCACAGCCCGGCGACAGAGCCAGAAAGTTCATAAGATTCTTTTTTCAGTTCTGTTGTCTTTTTTTTGAGACGGAGTTGCACTCTTGTTGCCCAGGTTGTGCAATGGCGTGATCTCTGCTCACTGCAACCTCCACCTGCCGGGTTCAAGCAATTCTCAGCCTTCTGAGGAGCTGAGATTACAGGCATATGCCACTACACCTGGCTAATTTTGTATTTTTAGTAGAGATGGGGTTTCTCCATGTTGGTCAGGCTGGTCTTGAACTCTCGACCTCAGATGATCACTTCAGGTAATCCTCCCGCCTTGGCCTACCAAAGTGCTGGGATTACAGGCGTCAGCCACCACTTTTTTTAAGTGGAAAATCCCAAATCCTATCAGAGCATATTTGGCATGTGAATTTTTTTTTTTTTTTTTTTTTTTTTTTGAGACAGGGTCTCACTCTGTTGCCTAGGCTGGAGTGCAGTGGTGCAATTACGGCTCACTATAGCATCAAACTCTTGGGCTTAAGTGATCCTTTCACCTCAGCCTCCTGAGTACCTGAGACTATAGGCAACCACCACCAGGCCCCACTAGCTTTTAATTTTTTTTTTTTTTTTTTTTTTTTTTTTTTTAGAAACAGAGTCTCGCTTTCTTGCCAGGCTGGTCTTGAACTTCTAGCTTCGGGTGACCCTCCCTCCTGGCCTCCCAAAGCACTGGGTTTACAAGCATGAGCCCCCATGCCACGCCTAACATCTCTAATTTATTTTTATGTATTTATTTAGAGATGGAGTCTTGCTCTGTCACCCAGGCCAGAGTGCAGTGGCACAATCTCGGCTCACTGCAATCTTTGCCTTCCAGGTTTAAGCGATTCTCCTGCCTCAGCCTCCCGAGTACCTGGAACTACAGGCACCTGCCACCACGCCCAGCCCTTTTTACTTATTTTAAGGAGGCTATTTAGCTGGGTGTGGTGGTTCACACCTGTAATCTCAGCACTTTGGGAGGCCAAGGTGAGTGGATTGCTTGAGCTCAGGAATTTGAGACTACCCTGGACAACACGGTGAGACTCTATCTCTACAAAAAAATACAAAACTAGCTGGGCATGGTGGCAGGTGCCTGTAGTCCCAGCTACTCAGGAGGCTGAGGTAGGAGAATAGCCTGAGCCTGGGAAGTTGAGGCTGCAGTGAGCTGTGATCGACTCACTGCCGCAAAGCAAACAAACAGAAAAACAGGAAAATTTAGATTATATTTAGGGTTGCATTATGCTTCTGTTGGGCAGTGCTGGCCTCTAGAAAGAAGACGAAGGGAATGTGTAGAGTGGAGAGGTGGATGAGGGCATTTAGCTGACGACACACCAGGCAGCACAGGGGAAAGGCTGCAGGGCTTGGCAAGAGCTGGAAGAAGGGCTCGGAGAGGCGGAGGCATAGGTGTATGGAACAAAGCTCTCAGGGCTGAGGGGTCTCCAGAGAGTCCTGGAATGTTTGTGGTGCCTGTAATAAGCAGAGAAATCCTTAGTTTTTCAATGGTGGCCAAGCTGTGACCAGAAGCAAGGAGGAGGTCCAGTTCTAGCCAGAGATCTCCATTTATGCTGGAAAAAAGAAATATTTTGAAGGAAGCACCCTACAGGATTTGCTGATGAATTGGAAGTTGGAAATGAAAGTAAAAAAATCAAGGATGGGCCAGGCGCAGCGGCTCAGGCCTGTAATCCCAGCACTTGGGGAGGCCGAAGCAGGCAGATCAGTTGAGGTTGGGAGTTTGAGACCAGTTTGGCCAACATGGCGAAACCCCGTCTCTACGGAAAATACAGTAATTAGCCAGGCATAGTAGCACTTGCCTGTAATCTCAGCTACTCGGGAGGCAAATCAGGAGAATCTCTCGAATCCGGGAGTTAGAGGTTGTAGTGAGATGAGATAGTGTCACTGCACTCCAGAGTGGGTGACAGAGTGAGATTCCATCTCAAAAACAAACAAACAAACAAACAAACAAAACCCAGAAAAAGAGAAAGAATGAATGGTGACTAAAGATTTGACCTGAGCCGCTTAAAGGATGGAGCTGCTGGTTAGGGGAAAGACTGCAAGTAGAATGTTTGGGAGGCAGGGGTTGCACATGAGTTCATACTGAGATGTTAAATTTGAGAGACCTGCTAGATTTTGAGTAGGCAGTTGTCTAATAGGGCTCTGCAGCTCACTGGAGAGATGAGGCTGCAGGTATAAGTCGGAGGGTTGGACGGGCATGGTGGCTCACACCTGTAATCCCAGCACTTAGGGAGGCCGAGGTGCGTGGATCACTAGCTCAGGAGTTCAAGACCAGCCTGGCCAACATAGTGATACCCCATCTCTACTAAAAATACAAAAGTTAGCTGGGCATAGTGGCACATGCCTGTAGTCCCAGCTACTCGGGAGGCTGAAGCAGAAGAATTGCTTGAACCTGGGAGGCGGAGGTTGTGGTGAGCTGAGGTTGTGCCACTGCACTCCACCCTGGGTGACAGAGTGAGACTCTACCTAAAAAAAAAAAAAAAAAAAATCTGAGGGTCTACAGCACATAGATGGTATTTAAAGCTCTGTAACTTGACTTCTGAGATTAAAAGAATTATAGCTCAATCCACAGTCAACTCCCTATAGCTTGCTGAAAAACAATGGTATAACTAACTCCCAATCCACTTTTAAGAGTGCATTTTTTTTTCAGATGTGTTTTCCTATAGACATTTGGCTCAATCTAATATTACAGTCAATGTGCCTGCCCTAGACAAACACGAGCTGACAAAGTATAAGAATTCAGAAGCCAGACAGGGTTTCTACATTTCATAGTATAGAAATCCTATAGCCGCTCATCAAGAGCTTTCTACCCTCTGCTCACAAGCTGCTCTTGCCTCATTGCAGACACTTCCCTACGTACCTACAATTTTGTTTACAATGAAAAAAATGTTTGGGTAAGAGTCTCTTGAGCTGAAACTTACACCCTCCCACAGCTGAGAAAAGCTGTTCCTTCTGCATTAGGCCAACAGGTGAGCAAGCAATTCTCCCATCTAGACCCACAGGTTAACAGCCTCTGTATAGAAATTACCCAACAGCATACACTGAAAAAAAAAGTTGGAGAGGGAATTGCATCAGATGAATCCTTCCCCTTTGCGGTTCCTTGCTTAGCTAAGAAAAACACAAACTCTTTGTGATCACCCTTTAACCCTGAATTGGTTCTGCATTCCACTTCCCTCAGGAACCCTACACCTTCTGACACAACCCATACCATGATTGCCTTCCCCTCCTGGACATCACACAGAAGGCATTTAGAAATAGAAATTCCATTTGACCCAGCAACCCCATTACTGGGTATATACCCAAAGAACTATAAATCATTCTACTATAAAGACACATGCATATGTATGTTCATTGCAGCCCTGTGTACAATAGCAAAGACCTGGAACCAACCCAAATGCCCATCGATGATAGATTGGACAAAGAAAATGTGGTACATATACACCATGGAATACTATGCAACCATAAAAAATGATGAGTTCGTGTCCTTTGTAGGGACTTGGGTGAATCTGGAAACCATTGTTCTCAGCAAACTGACACAAGAACAGACAATCAAACACCGCATGTTCTCACTCATAGGTGGGTGTTGGACAGTGAGAACACATGGACTCAGGGAAAGGAGCATCACACATTGGGGGCATTTCTCTTGTAAATACATTATACTGTGTTTCTCTAACTGATAAGAATATTTTAAAAATAAAAACACATGCCATCAAACACCCAGTAAAGCTAACAACAAGCCCTTTAATATCACCTAATATCTGTCTATATATTTTTTTCAGTTGGAGTCTCTCTCTGTCACCCAGACTGGAGTGCAGCGATGCTATCTCAGCTCACTGCAGCCTCGGCCTCCTGGGATCAAGCAATTCTCCTGCCTCAGCCTCCTGAGTAGCTGGGACTACAGGTGCGTGCCATGACATCCAGCTAATTTTTTGTATTTTTAATAGAGACAGGTTTTCACTGTTAGCCAGGATGCATATTTATTTATCTGATTATCTCAAAGATATCTTTTTACGGTTGGCTTGTTTGAATCAGGATTAGAAAGGTCTGTATATTGCATTTGGTGATTATATCTCTTAAGTCTCTTTTATTCCAGAGCAATCTTATATCTCTTTTTGTTTTAATGCCATTGACTTTTTGGAAAGGATGAATCAGTTGCCTTCTAGAATGTTCTGGGTTCTGAGTTTGGCTTTTTGCTTCCCATCGTGTCATCTGCATCCTGTGGTACCCTGTCCCCAGTGTTCTGTGTACATCGGAAAGTCGGGTCTAAAGGCTTGTTCGGATTCCGTTTTTTAGGCAAGAAGAATTGATAAAAAGACATTGGGCTTTTGCTATTGCTGCCTGTCCGGATGCCTCCTTGTACATTTGGTGAAGCTAGGGCCAAATGCTCAGCAGGTTCAGGTGATGTAAGCCTGATCCCTTCGTCATAAAGTTCCCTGTAAACCTTTTACATCATGGTTCTAGCATCTCCTGATGATCATTATCTACATTCATTGTTTCATGCATGCCTACAAAATGCTTTTTAAAAATTCTATCACTCCTTTGCTTTTACTAATTAGAATTCTTCTATAAAGGAAAACTTTTCCTTATCAATGACTTGGTGTTTTTGAAATATAGCTGATGTTTGGGCGTGGTGGCTTATGCCTGTAATCCCAGTACTTTGGGAGGTCAAGGCAGGTGGATCGCTTTGAGCCCAGGAGTTCGAGATCAGCCTGGGCAACATGTTGAAACCCCATCTCTAAAAAAAAAATACAAAAGGTAGCCACGCCTGGTGGTGCATGCCTGTGGTCCCAGTTACTCAGGAGGCTGTGGTGGGAGGATCAACTGAGCTTGTGAAGTAGAGGCTGCAGTGAGACATGATTGCACCACTGTACTCCAGCTTGGGCAACAGAGTGAGCCCCTGAGGAAAGAAAGGGAAGAAAGGAAGAAAGAAAAGAAAAAGGAAAGAAAAGAGGAAGGAAAGGAGGGAGGGAGGGAGGAAAGGAAAGAAAGAAAAAGAAGGAAAGAAAGAAAGAAAAAGAAAGGGGGAGGAGGGAGGGAGGGAGACGGGGAGGGAAGGAAGGGAAGAAAGACAAGGAGAGAGAGAGGAAAGAGGGTAGGGAGCTGATACAGAAAGTTTCGATAAATGCTTAATCCTGTCCATTTATTTATCAGTTGTCAAAAAACTGGCCTATTCCCCAGGAAACTCCAGTGGTGACAAATGCAGGGCTCTTGCTGTTGTGATCATTCTGTAATTGTGTCATTATAATACGTTTATTGTAAACATTTGTTTTGGTGCTAAAGCTGTCCCATTGTAGGTGAGTTGAAGTCTCTTCACATCGGTTCTGGATTCCTTTTCATCCTATTAGTGTTTGATACTTTCCTTGCTTTCTTTATTTTATTTTATTTTATTTTTATTATACTTTAAGTTCCAGGGTACATGTGCAAAACATGCAAGTTTGTTACATAGGTATACACATGCCATGGTGGTTTGCTGCATCCTTCACCCTGTCATCTACATTAGGTATTTCTCCTAATGCTATCCCTCTCCTATTCCCCCACCCACTTCTATCCCTCCTCTAGCCCTCCACCCGATACCTTCCTTGCTTTCAATGTGATAAGCGGTCCAGTGCTCACCTCATTTATGCCCTGCCCTAGACCTGTGAAAATCTATTTTCCTGCTGGTCCAAATGAATCATGTGCCATTCCACAGCCTTCCTGTTCCTTGGACTTATTTGGGTCACTGTCGCTGGCTAGGAGCTGTGGTCATTAGCAGTTGGTTTTATTAGCTGAGCAGAGTGGATCATGCCTGTAATCCCAGCACTTTGGGAGGCTGAGGCAGGAGAATCACTTGAGCCCAGGAGTTCCAGACCAGACTGGGTAATATGGCAAAACTTCATGTCTACAAAAATTTTTTAAAAATTAGCTGGGCATGGTGGCATGTACCCGTAGTCACAGCTACTGGTGGGGGCTGAGGCGGGAGGATGGCTTGAGCCCCAGGCGTCAAGGCTGCAGTGAACCACGGTCATGCCACTGCAGCCAGGCCTGGGTGACAGAGTGAGATCCTGTCTCAGAGAGAGAGATTGAGAGAGACTGATGCTCAAACAGACAGATTCGCATGGGTGGAGGCAGGACTGCAACATATTGCGTGCTGCAGCTGTTGAGCTTCATGAGGGGTAACCACATACACACTACTGAGCCTCCAGTGCCTAGCCATGACATGGTGCATTCTATCCAGTAGGTATTTCTGGGTTATGTAAGATCATGAGCAATTCCTGTACCCCACAGGGAGACTGGGAACTCAACAATACAAGCTGCAGCACTTCCCTGCCCATACTTGACCTACTCCAGTACAGGATTCACTGCCAGAGTCACAGCAAAGGAGACACAGTTTCTGCATTTTTGTCATCGATAGTCATTGGCCTCCTTGTTTCCTAACGTTTCCCAAACTTAAAAAAAATTAATTAGAGGCCAGGCGCGGTGGCTCAAGCCTGTAATCCCAGCACTTTGGGAAGCTGAGACGGGTGGATCACGAGGTCAACAGATCGAGACCATCCTGGTCAACATGGTGAAACCCCATCTCTACTAAAAACACAAAAATCAGCTGGGCATGGTGGCACATGCCTGTAATCCCAGCTACTCAGGAGGCTGAGGCAGGAGAATTGCCTGAACCCAGGAGGCAGAGGTTGCGGTGAGCCGAGATTGCGCCATTGCACTCCAGCCTGGGTAACAAGAGCAAAACTCTGTCTCAAAAATTAATTAGAAGAGGTGCAAATATTTTGAGGACTCCTCTTTGAGCCAAAGTCATCTCACTGAGATTCTACCGATGTGCTAGTGGGGCTGTTGGTTCAGATTCCACACACTTTGATGTCAACAGTGAAATGCTTTCAGAGGGGAAGGTGGGAGGCGTGCACCTGTAGTCTCAGCTGGGCGTGGTGGCTCTCCCTGTAGTCCCAGCTACTTGCAAGACTGTGGTGGGAGGATTATTTAACACATGGACACGGGGGAATCTTCCAGGACCCACCTACCAATTCCCAGAAGGGACAGCTGGGAATGTATGCACCATGTGCATCTTTGGAGTACTTCCTAAGAGAAGAGAGGCTGAGGCATCGTGCACAAATTCTGTATCTCTGGCAGAGCCCTCACATGAAACTGCCTTTGCAAACTTAGACAGAGAAATCTGACATAGCTGACCTTTCTTTCTTCTAACCTCCAAGCTGTTCTTGGTCATTTCCGGGCATAAGCCAAGCTAACTGTGGGAGAAATTTAGTTTATAGTTTAACCTTAGCCTGTCATAGCCCTTCTCAAAACTAAATCACCTTTTAAAATGAATGAAAGTCCACAGGGTTAGGAGAATGAGCAGGACCTGAATTCTGCTAAGATGTAGGTTTAGCCTTTGGATAAACAGCCATTGTTCCGGAAGTCACAGGAGTTGCAACTTCTCCAGTTTCTCCATCACATCACTATTGTACGACCTAAGACTGGAGTTTTCAGATGTCTTTTCCAACTTCTGCATTTCTGACAATTGGCTAACTCCACCCAGACTCATGACTCATGACTAACCAGTCCTCTGGCACACCCACCCAGAGGCAAAGTGTTTTCCACACCTTCTGATGGCATCCCCAACAAATCAGTGGCATTCCCTGGTCCCCTGCCCACCAAACTATCCTTGAAAAACCCCTAAACTCAAAGCCCACAGGGAGATCGGTTTGAGTAATAACTCCATCTCCTGTGTGGTGGTGGATCTTACATCGATTAACTCTTTACTGCAGTGAAATGATTTTGTCTGTGTGACAGGCAAGAAGAACCCTTCAGGCAATCACAGAACACGCAGGGAGCCTGGGCACCTCTGCCTCTGCTATCCACATGGCTACTGCCTTCTAACACCAAGCATGGGATATCTTCATCACACTAATTCTCCAAACCTCGGCCCTTTCCTCATAGAACAACCTTGCTGAAAGTCAATGGAGACAGACTTTCACTTCTATTTCAACTAGAAACACAAGAAACTGTGCTTCTAAAGATCACTTATAAGTTGCTTCCTAGAAACTTGAAGCCCATTTACCCATTGGGTATGGTTTTTTTTTGTTTTTGTTTTTGTTTTTGTTTTTTTCTGAGATGGAGTCTTACTCTATTGCTCAGGCTGGAGTGCAATGGTACAATCTTGGTTCACTACAACCTCTGCCTCCTGGGTTCAGGAGATTCTCCTGCCTTAGCCTCTCAAGTAGCTGGGATTATAGGCGTGTGCCACTACGCCGGGCTAACTTTGTATTTTAGTAGAGATGGGTTTCACCATGTTGGGCAGACTGGTCTCAAACTCCTGACCTCAAGTGATCCACCCACCTTGGCCTCCCAAAGTGATGGAATTACAGGCATGAGTCACCAGGCCTGACCTTTATCATGATTTTAATTTGCATTTCCTAATGGTTAGTGATGTTGAATATCTTATGTGTTTATTGATATTCTTATATTGTCTTCAATGGGATGTATCCTCATATCTTTTGCTCATTTTTAAACTGAATTTTCATGTTTTGTTTTGTTTTGTTTTGTTTTTTTGGTTATTGTTTGTTTTGCGACAGGGTCTTGCTCTGTCACCCAGGCTGGAGTGCAATAGCAGAATCATAGCTCACTACAGCCTTGAGCTCCTGGACTCAAGTGATCCTCCCACTTCAGCCTCAGCAGTAGTTGAAACTACAGATATCACTGCACCTGGCTACTAATGTTGAATTTTGAGAGTTCTTTGTCAGACAGTTGTTTTGCAAATATTATCTCCCACTTTGTAAATTTGTCTTTTTATCCTTTATGTATTTATGTATTTATTTATTTTGAGACAGGGTCTTTGTTTGTTGCCCAAACTGGAGTGCAGCGACATAATCTTGGCTCACTGCAGCCTCAACTTCCAGGGCTCAAGTGATCCTCCCACCTCAGCCTCCTGAGTAGCTGGGACTACAGACATGTGCCATCACACGTAGCTAATTTTTGTATTTTTTGTAGAGATGGGGTTTCACCATGTTGCCCAGGCTGGTCTTGAACTCCCAGACTAAAGCAATCTACCCACGTCAGCCTCCCAAAGTGCTAGGATTACAGGCATGAGCTACCACGCCAGTCCCTTTTTATCCTTTTAACAGGTCTTTCACAGAGCAACAGTTTTACATTTTTACAAAGTCCAGTTTATTGATTTTTTTAGTTTTATGGATGGTACTTTTGGTGTCATGTCTGAGAGTTCTGTAGCAAGCCCTAGGTCCCGAAGATAGTCTCCTGTTATTGTCTCTCTCTCTCTCTTTTTTTTTTCGGAGACAGGGTCTTGCTCTGTTACCAGGCTGGAGTACAGTAGTGCAATCATGGCTCACTGTAGACTTGACCACTGGACTCAAGCAATCCTCCTGCCTCATAGCTGGGACTACAGGTACACATCACCACGCCTGGCTGATTTTTAAAATGTTTGTAGCGATAGGATCTTGCTGTGTTGTTCAGGCTGGTCTTCATCTCTTGGCCTCAAATCATTGTCCCACCTTGGGATCTAAAAGTTCTGGAATTACAAGTGTGAGCCACCACACCCAGCCTGTTACCTGCTAAAATATTTGAGGTTTTGTATTTTATTCTATGATTCATTTTGAGTTACTTCTTGTATAGGTGTAGACTTTAGGCCAACGTTCACTCTCATGGCATTGGATGTCCCCTTGTTCCAGCATCTTTTTTTTTTTTTTGAAACAAGGTCTTGCTCTGTTGCCCAGACTGGAGTGCAGTGGCGTGATCTTGGCTTACTGCAACCTCTGCCTCCCAGGTTCAAGTGATTCTCATGCCTCAGCCTCCCAAGTAGCTGGGATTATAAGTACATGCCACCAAGCCCAGCTAATTTTTGTATTTTTAGTAGAGACAGGATTTTCCCATGCTGGCCAGGCTGGTCTCAAACTCCTGACCTCAAGTGATTCACCCACCTCAGCCTCCCAAAATGTTGGGATTACAGGAGTGAGCCATTGCACCTGGCTGCTCCAGCATCATTTCTTGAAAAGGCCATCCTTCCTTCAATCCTTCACTGAATTGCCTTTGCATCTTTGTCAAAAAGCAGTTGGCTGTGCTTGTGTGGATTTTTCTATTCTGTGCTACTGATCTATGTGTCTATCCTTCTGCCAGTAGCAAAGTTTTGGTTCCTGTGGTTATATAAGTTTTAAAATCAGGTTGAGTGATTCCTCCTACTTGCTTCTTGTTCAAAATTGTTTTAGCTATTTCAGTTCCTTTGCCTCTCCAAACAAATTTGAATTTAATCATGAGTATATCCACAAAATATTTTTCTGGGATTATGATACAAATTGAATTAAAACTAGACATCTGGCAGGCATGGTGGCTCATGCCTGTAATCCTTGCACTTTGGGAGGCCAAGGCAGGCAGAATGTCTGAGCTCAAGAGTTCAAGACCAATCTGAAACATGGCAAAACCCATCTCTACTAAAAACAAAACAAAAAAAATTAGCCAGGCATGGTGGCAGGAGCCTGCAATCCCAACTACTCAGGAGGCTGAGACAGGAGAATCACTTGAACCTGGGAGGTGGAGGTTGCAGTGAGCTGAGATCGCACCATTGAACTCCAGCCTGGGCAACAGAGTGAGACTCTGTCTAAAAACAATATAAATAAATAAATAACAAACAAATAAAACTAGATATCAATGTGGAAGAATTGACATCTTTACCATGTTGAGTCCTCCAATGCATAAATCTGGACTATCTCTTCATTTATTTAGATATATATTTAGATTTCTTTTAACAATATTGTGTAGCTTTGGGCATACAAACTCTGCATATATTTTGTTTCATTTGCACCTAAATATTTCTTTTTTAGCAATTGTAAATGATAATTTTAAGTTTGGTGTCCACATGTACCTTTTGTCTTTCTAGGCTGATCTTTTCCTGGTCCTATGATTAAAGACAGCAGGCTTTTTTGTCCACCCAATGCTAGTCTCATTGTTGTTCATGTTTCTTGACTGCCAACTTCTCCAGCATTGTCTGGGATACATGAGGCAAGAAGAAAACCCAGGGAACTCATACTAGGTTGCTCCTTGAGTCCTGAAGTCCCTAGCTAGTCTGTCTTCTCTCTACCTTTTAGAGTATTATGTTTGCTACATATATAATGCCTGGAAATTTTTTTATTTTATTTTATTTTTTTTTGAGATGGAGTTTCGCTCTTGTTGCCCAAGCTGGAGTACAGGTGCTATCTCAGCTCACTGCAACCTCCGCCTCCTGGGTTCAGGCAGTTCTCCTGCCTCAGCCTCCCGAGTAGCTGGGATCACAGGGATATGCCACGATGCCCGGCTAATTTTGTATTTGTTTAGTAGAAACAGGGGTTCTCCATGTTGGTCATGGTGGTCTCAAACTCCCGACCTCAGGTGATCCCTCCGCCTCAGCCTCCCAAAGTTGCTGGGATTACAGGTGTGAGCCACCGCCCCTAGCCCATGTCTAGAGTTTTCTTTTTTTTTTTTTTTTGAGACGGAGTTTCGCTCTTGTTACCCAGGCTGGAGTGCAATGGCGCGATCTCGGCTCACCGCAACCTCCGCCTCCCGGGTTCAGGCAATTCTCCTGCCTCAGCCTCCTGAGTAGCTGGGATTATAGGCACGCGCCACCATGCCCAGCTAATGTTTTGTATTTTTAGTAGAGACGGGGTTTCACCATGTTGACCAGGATGGTCTCGATCTCTTGACCTCGTGATCCACCCGCCTCGGCCTCCCAAAGTGCTGAGATTACAGGCTTGAGCCACCGCGCCCGGCCCTAGAGTTTTTAATTGTACTAGCAGGAGTAACATGGGAAGTACTTCTAGTCCATCTTTTTGGATGAAGTCCAATTTTTCATTATATAAGTCAAAAAAAGTTTTAAAAAGTAGAGTTGACAATTTTGTTGAAAACAAAACATACTATATGCATTTTTAAAAGACTAGAAGGCCAGGCACTGTGGCTCATGCCTGTAATCCTAACACATTGGGAGGCTGAGGCTGGCGGATCATCTGAGGTCAGTAGTTCGAGACCAGCCTGGCCAACATAGAGAAATCTCATCTCTACTAAAAATACAAAAAGGAGCTGGGCATGGTGGCATGCACCTGTAATCCCAGCTAATCCGGAGGCTGAGGCAGAAGAATTGCTTGAACCTGGGAGGCAGAGGTTACAGTGAGCTGAGATTGAGCCACTGCACTCCAGTGTGGGCTGGAGGGAGACTCTGTTTAAAAAAAAAACTAGAAATACATACAGTAAGTCCTCAATCTCATTGACAGGCTCTTGGAAACTGTGACTTTAAGCAAAATGATATACAGCAGGTCCTTAAATAATGTCGTTTCCTTCAATGTTTTGTTATAATGTTAATGAGGACAAAAATTGCCTTCACTATATGTCATTTTGCTTAAAATCACAATTTCAAAGAACCTATTAATGATGTTGAGGACTTACTGTACATGTCATATCATAAATTATAATAATGCAAATATTTGGGTAGTAGTCTTCTGAATATTTGTCTTTTCTTTCCTTCTACTTTCTAGTTTATTGATTGATTGATTGAGATAGTGTCTTGCTCAGTCACCTAGACTGCTGGAGTGCAGTGATGGAATCACAGCTCACTGCAGTGTCAAACTCCTGGACTCAAGTGATTCTCCTGCCTCAGCCTCTTGAGTAGCTAGGACCACAGATGTGCACCATTGTGCCTGGCTACTTTTTTTTTTTTTTTTTTTTTTTTTTTTTTTGTAGAGATGGGGTCTTGCTAGTTATCCAGGATGGTCTTGAACTTTTTTTTTTTTTTTTTGAGAGAAGGTCATGTTCTGTCACCCAGGCTGGAGTGTAGTGGTGCAGTCATGGCTCACTGCAGTCTCAACCTCCTGGACTCAAGCAATCCTTCCACTTCAGCCTCCTGAGTAGCTAGGACTATAGATGCATGCCACCATGCCCAGCTATTTTTTTTTTTTTTTTTTTTTTGTAGAGATGAAGTTGTCCAGGCTGGTCTCAAAACCCTGGGCTCAAGTGATCCTCTCAAGTGCTGGGATTATATGCCCCACTGGTCTTGAACCATTGGTGTTAAGTAATCCTTCTGCCTTGGCCTCCCTAAGCGTTGGGATTACAGGCATGAGCCACTGTGCCTGGCATAGTTTTTAGTTTGTGTGTGTGTGTGTGTGTTTGGGACAGAGTCTAGCACTGTCACCCAAGCTGGAGTGCAGTGGTACAATCTCAGCTCACTGCAACCACCACTTCCTGGGTTCAAGCGATTCTCCTGCCTCAGTCCCCCAAGTAGCTAGGACTACAGGCGCCCACCACCATGCCCAGCTAAATTTTGTATTTTTAGTAGGGCGATTTCACTGTGTTGGCAAGGTTGATCTTGAACTCCTGACCTTGTGATTTGTACTATTTAGTTTTTAAAATAATGAACATGTATTGCTTTGGAAATGATTAAAAAATATTTTCCCACAAACTGATTTCTACTAGCATCTTCCCTTCATGTGAAATCCCTTCCCCACGAGGTCATGTTCACCTTTGCTTTGTTGTGTATGGGTTCCAAACTACCGAAACAAAATATAATTTGGATCTCTAGTGTTTTTTTGTTTATTTAAATTCCCAATGGCTGGCGCGTTAGGTTTATTAATATGTCCTGGTCCCTGCTTTCCAGGAACAGGAGCTCTAGGCTCTTTCTGACCAAGGGAATCAATAGAGCCAGGGAACAGAACAGTCAGCATCTTGGGCAAAGGTCCAGGCTCTTTGTGATTACCATCACCAATGAAGGACACAGCCTCAACACAAGTGAGCAGTCCCCACCTCCCCCCGTGACCATGATGAGTTCTTCTGAGTGTCAACATCTACCTCACCACCCTATAGTTCCACGTTATGTGGGTCTGGGGATCAGTTGTAATAACTTTTCTTGTGAGACATGGTTTATCTTCAAGACATGTTTGTACTATCTATATGGAACTAGGGTACAAAGAATAAACTATATTTTTATTTTTATTTTTTAGACGGAGTCTTGCTGTTGCTCAGGCTGGAGTGCAGTGGGGCGATCTCGGCTCACTGCAACCTCCACCTCCTGGGTTCCAGCAATTCTCCTGCCTCAGCCTCCTAAGTACCTGGGAATACAGGCATGTGATGCCCACCTAATATTTTGTATTTTTAGTAGAGAGGGGGTTTCACTTTGTTGGCCAGGCTGGTCTCGAACTCTTGACCTCAGGTGATCCAACCGCCTTGCCTCCCAAAGTGCTGGGATTACAGGTGTGAACCATTGTGCCAGGCTTTTTTTTTTTTTTTTTTTTTTAAATAAGGTTTTCCTCTTACTTTTTTTTTTTTTTTTTTTTGGAGATGGAGTTTCATTCTTGTTGTCCAGGCTGGAGTGCAATGGCACGATCTCAGTTCACTGCAACCTCTGCCTCTCAGGTTCATACGATTCTCCTGCCTCAGCCTCTCTAGTAGCTGGGATTATAGGACCTCCCCCATACCCAGCTAATTTTTTGTATTTTTAGTAGAGAGGGGGTTTCACTATGTTGGCCAGCCTGGTCTCAAACTCCTGACCTCAAGTGATCCACCCACCTTTGGCCTCTCAAAGTGCTGGGATTACAGGTGTGAGCCACTGTACTGGGCCTGTAGATTTGTTTGTATTTTCTAGTTTATGTAAATGGATTCACATGGTATGAACTCCTTATCTATCTTGCTTCCCTTTTTTTATTTTTTTTAGAGACAGAGTCACTCTGTTACCAGGCTGGAGTGCAGTGGTGTGATCTTACCTAACTGCAACTCCACTTCCTGGGTTCAAGCAATTCTCTTGCCTCAGCCTCCAAAGCAGCTGAGATTATTGACACATGCCACAATGGCCAGCTAATTTTTTTTTTTTTTTAAGTAGAGACAGGGTTTCACTATGTTAGCCAGGCTGGTCTCGAACTCCTGACCTCAGGCAATCTGCCCACCTCGACCTCCCAAAGTGCTAGGATTACAAGCGTGAGCCACTGCACCTGGCCTCCCCCTGCCTTTTTTTTTTTTAAACAGAGTCTCATTCTGTAGCCCAGGCTGGAGTACAGTCGTATGATCTTGGCTCACTGCAACCTCCATCTCCCAGGTTTGTGATCATCCTGCCTCAGCGTCCCAAGTAGCTGGGATTACAGGCACACATCACCATGCCTAGCTAATTTTTGTGGTAGAGATGGGGTTTTGCTGTGTTGGCCAAGCTGGTCTTGAACTCCTGACCTCAGGTAATCTGCCCTCCTAGGCCTCTCAAAGTGCTGGGATTACTACAGGTGTGAGCCACTGCACCTGGCCTATCTTGCTTCTTATACTCAGTATAGTTATTTTTCCAGATTAACTCTTGTTCTGTTAAGTGACTTTTTATTGAGGAAATATATCCTATTGTATGTATGTGTATATGTACATATGTGTGTGTGTGTGTGTGCGCGCGCGCATATAGTTTTTTCTTTTCTGTTTTTTTTGAGAGAGTTTCATTCTGTTACCCAGGCTAGAATGCAATGGTGAGACCACAGCTCACTGCAGCCTTAATCTCCTTGGCTCAAGGCATCCTCCTACCTCAGCCAGCGGAGTAGCTGGGACCACAGGAGCATCACACTTAGCTAATTGTTTTTACCTTTCCAGCCATTCTTTTTTTTTTTTTTTTTTTTTTTTTTTTTTTTTTTTTTTTTTTTTTTTTTGAGACAGAGTCTCCCTTCATCTCCCAGGCTTGAGTGCAGTGGCACAGTCACAGCTCACTGCAGCCTGACCTCCCAGGCCCAAGCTGTCCTCCTTCCTCAGCCTCCTGAGTTGTTGGGACTACAGGCACACATACCTGGCTTGGCTAATTTTTTGTGTTTTATTGGTCGAGACACAGTTGCACCATGTTGCCCAGGCTGGTCTTGAACCCCTGAGCTCCAGTGATCCATCTGCCCCAGCCTTCCAAAGTGCTGGGATTACAGGTGTAAGCCATTGTGTCTGCACCCACCATTTTTTCAATCGATTCACCTGTTGGTGAACATTTAGCTTCTTTACAGTTTGGGGTGTTACATAAATGGCTGGCATAAACAGCCATGTACATGTCTTTATGCAAACAAAAACTTTCATTTCTGGTGGGTAAACAACTTAGAATGGCCAGTCATATGGTATATTTTTTTAATTTTTGAGACAGGATCTAGACTGTCACCTAGATTGGAATACAGAAGCATGATGACAGCTCACTGCAGGGTTGACCTCCAGAGCTCAAGCAATCCTCCCACCTCAGCCTCCCAAGTAGCTGGGACTACAGACATGTGCCACGCTGTCCAGCTAATTTTAAAACAATGGTTTTTGTAGAGATAAGTTCTCTGTAAAAGAACACTCAAAAGACAATAGGCAGCTGGACGCCGTGGCTCACGCCTATAATCCCAGCACTTTGGGAGGTCAAGGTGGGCAGATCACCTGAGGTTAGGAGTTTGAGACTGGCCTTGCTAACATGGTGAAACCCCATCTCTACTAAAAATACAAAAATTAGCTGGGTGTGGTGGCACATGCCTGTAATTCCAGCTACTTGGGAGGCTGAGGTAGGAGAACCGCTTGAATCTGAAGGTAGAGGTTGCAGTGAGCTGAGATCTTGTATTCCAGCCTGGGCGATAAAGCAAAACTCTGTCTCAAAACAAACAAACAAACAAAAAAAAGACTTTAGGCAATATAACCTGTTTATGTTGCCCAGGCTGGTATCCCAAGAAAGTTTCTGACAGTTCCTTAAGAACTAGAACCAGCAGTAAAGACAAAAATTAACCACTGGATGTCACCATTGACTAACTCAATGAAGATGATACTGTCCCTTCTCCAATCATCGATCACTATTAGAGGGGCAACAAGATTCCCAGTGCCAGGGAAATGTGGGAAAAGAGAAAGTCCGGGTTTTCACTAACCCAATGCCTAAAAACAAAACAAAAAGACAATGAAAAAGTCCTGGATGGGCTGTAATGAAGTATCTTGGCAGAAGTATGAAGCCAAGAAAGACTGGCATAGAGAAGGTGAGTAAGTCCCTGTGGCTGGGCCATGAAATCAGGGAGCAAAGAGGTGACAGAGACGCTGAGAAGGCTGTGAGATGCTCGAAATTTCAGGAAGCAGGTTCAGAAAACTAGTGAATAGGCAGTCGAAGCCTTTTGGACACCTAGTTTTTTGCGATCCTGGGTGCTGAGTATCAACTTTTTCTGCGTGTGGGATCTGTCTACTTAACAGATTAAGTGGCACAGATATAACCCCATGCCAAACATTTGCCAAAGACAAAAGGCAAGTGTGTGTAGAAACACTGTAAGAGGTCGCTCTGACCATGGTACTTGCAACATAAAAGTATTCCTGCTGGCCAGGCGCTCATGCCTGTAATCCCAGGACTTTGGGAGGCTGAGCCAGGCATATCATTTGAGTTCAGGAGTCCAAGACCAGCCTGGCCAATATGGTGAAACCCCATCCCTATTAAAATACAAAAATTAGCCAGGTGTGGTGGTGCATACTTGTAATCCCAGCTACCTGGGAGACTGAGGCAGAAGAATTGCTTGAACCTGGGAGGTGGAGGTTGCAGTGAGCCGAGATGGTACCATTGCACTCCGGTCAGGGTGACAGAGCAAGACTCCTTAAAAAAAAAAAAAAAAAAGTATTCATGCCATCAAAAGCACTGTCTCATTTTTTTTTCTTCTTCGGAGTTTCACTCTGTTGCCTAGGCTGGAGTGCAGTGGTGCCATATCGGCTCACTACAACCTCCGCCTCCTGGATTCGAGCAATTTTCCTGCCTCAGCCTCCTGAGTTGCTGGGACTACAGGCACATGCCATCAAACCTGGCTAATTTTTGTATTTTTAGTACAGACAGGGTTTCACCATGTTAGCCAGGCTCGTCTTGAACTCCTGACCTCAGGTGATCCACTCATCTTGGCCTCCCAAAGTGCTGGGATTACAGGCGTGAGCCACTGCACCCCACCTCATTATTCTTTATATCCTAGACTCAGGTACCTGCGTCACAAGGTAGGCAACCGTCAAGTGGATAGTGGTTAGCTACTTTGGGAGTTCAGAGAGGGAAGGAAGGGCATTGTGCTATGGGCTGGAGTATTCATAAAAGATGTCAAGTTCATTGATCTGGTCTTACAAGAAAGAGAGGTGAAGTAATAGAAAAATAGTGAAAGTGAAGTACAAGTGTGCCTCCTGGAGTACTGAGCTTTAGAATGGGACAGGAGAGGAAGCTGAGACTGAGGATGCTGGGAGGTAAGCTGGGGAAGCAACTGGGAAGCAGAACAGGCATAAGAACACAGCCACGCCAGCCAGGCTATCCGTAAGGCAGCAGCAGCACAGGCTGGGCTCCTGCTGCACTGAGATACTTGTTTAGTTAACTGAGATATGGTCTACTACTTGTTAATTTATCCCCAAACCAAGTCAGATTAGAATGGAAAAAAATGCTTTCTGTTAAGTGCATAAGTCATCTGACATGCCTAAAGAAAATGCAAGTTGCTGAACTGTAAGCAGAGTATGTAAAATCATATTTGAGTATTTGTGTGCTTATAGATGTATGCATATGTGACTGTAAAGATATAAATTCTATCAGTCAAGTTTGTTTTTTTTTTTAGATGGGAGTCTCACACTGTCACCCAGGTTGGCAGGTTGGAGTGCGGCGATCTCGGCTCATTGTAACCTCTGCCTCCTGGGTTCAAGCAATTCTTGCCTCAGCATCCTGAGTAGCTGGGATTACGAGCACCTGCCACCACACTCAGCTAATTTTTCCATATTTTTAGTAGAGAGGGTGTTTCACCATATTGGCCAGGCTGGTCAGGAACTCCTGACCTCAAGTGATCCACCAGATCCAGCCTCCCAAAATGCAGGGATTACAGGCATGAGTCACCGTGCCCAGCTTATCAGCCAAGTTTTTTTGGGGTGTGAGCAACAGAATTTACCTCTAAAACTTGAAGAAAGGAATTTACTAGAGGGATGTGAAAGATCTCAGAATTGAAACCCAATGAGGTCAGAACAAACAGGAATCAGGGAAGTCCAGTGGATTTCACTGCACAAATGGCTTGAGTCACTCTGTTATGAAAAGTCTAAGCACTTGCTCTGTCCTCCAGTGGTTCTGATTAAGATGCAGTCTGGATCCACAAGAGTCCAGTTAGTCTGGCTTTGTTAATAAACCCAGTCTTTGGTTGGAGGAAAGTGGGGAATGGATGGGACTAAAGGTGCACAAGACCATGCCTGGCTAATTTTAAAACATGCTTTTTGTAGAGATGGGGATCTTAGTATGTTGCCCATGCTGATCTCAATCTCCAGGCCTTAAGTGATTCTCCCTCCTCAGCCTCCTGACCCAGCCACACATCACATCCTTAATTTTGGTCCCCTGTGGGAAGGAGAAACCTACCCCATACTCTCTGGAATGGCAGGGATCTTTAATACTGTATGAGAGTTTAATGAGGTCACGCCAAAGGAAAATAACAATCTTTGCTCCAAACACACAGGAAAACTGGACAAACTATAATGATAAAATAAACTGAAACAGAACACAAAAACCTCCTTGAATCAGAAATCAAAATAAAGCTATCTGCTAAGTCTGGGATGGAGTACAGTGTCCCTAGCGTCCTTCTGGGCTTTAAGTACCAGAAACAATCATAGAGCTGGGTTTAGATGGAGTTTTCGGAGCTACCAGCAGAGGTAACCGTAAGACCACCAGAAGGTTGGAAGAGGGAAAAAACACACAAAAATGTAATCCCGGCCAGGTGCAGTGGCTCACGTCTCCCAGCACTTTGGGAGGCTGAGGTGGGTGGATCACTTGAGGTCAGGAGTTTGAGACCAGTCTGACCAACATGACGAAACCTCATCTCTGCTAAAAATACAAAAATTAGCCAGGCATTGTGGTGAGTGCCTGTAATCCCAACTACTTGGCAGGCTGAGTCAGGAGAATTGCTTGAACTTGGGAGGCAAGTGGAGGTTGCAGTGAGCCAAGATCATGCCACTGCCCTCCAGCTTGGGCAACAGAACAAGATTCTAACCCCAACACCACCAAAAAAAAAAAGAAAAAAGAAAAAAAAAGAAAAAGAAAAGAAAAACAAAGCTTCACAATCTGAAACATTTTGAGTGCTAACATGATGCTTAAAGGCGATGTGCATTAGAACCTTTTGGATTTGAGATTTGGGATGTTCAAATCCAAATAATGCAAGCATATAATGCAAATATTCACAGCTCCAGGAAAAAAAAAAATCGGAAATCCGGACATTTCTTGCCCCAAGTATTTCAGATAAGGGAAGCTCAATCTGTATTTAAAATGCAGTCAACAGAGGTGGGAGGATCCTGTGAGCCCAGGAGGTGAAGGCTGCTGTTAGCTGTGTTCATGCCACTGCACCATTCCAGAGTGCATGGCAGAAATTTAAAAAATAAGAACAGGTAAAAGCAAAGCCATTCTGGTTGAAGTGGAGGTGGTAGGACTGATCCGTTACTAAAGGAGCATTAAAAGAGTGTGGTTTGGTGACTTTCCTTCTACTGCTCTTTTGGACAACTACAATCTTGTATTTTTTAAAAACATACTGCTTCAAGCAAGTAAGAAGCACCTTAAAGACAGAAACTGCTTTGTTTTCCTATGGATTACCCACACGATCAACAAATATTTTAGTTATGCTATAAGGAGTTACAATAAGAAAGCTCCATTTAATCAGTTTAGAAATTGAAAAATAAGGTGTTAAAAAAAAAAAAAAAAGAAAAGAAAAATAAGGTGTATACTTTGGTGCATAGTCCCATTATATAGAAACACCAGCTCTAAGGAGTATAGATTTTTTCTTTTTTTAGAGGCAAAGTCTCACTCTATCACCCAGGCTGGAGCGCAGTGGCACAATTTCAGCTCACTGTAGCCTCGACCTCCTGAGCTCAATCTTCCCACCTCAACCTCCCAATAGCTGGGACCACAGGCCCATAACAGCACACTGGCCTAATTTTTGTATTTTTTGTAAAGACAGGGTTTCACCATGTTGCCCAGGCTGCTCTCAATCTCTGGGTCTCAAGTGATCCACCTACCTCAGCCTCCCAAAATGCTGGGACTGCAGGTATGAACCAGCCTAGTTTTTTGTTTTTGTTTTTGTTTTTTTTTTTCTATAAAAGTTATTTCACCCCAGCACTCTGGGAGGCCGAGGCGGGTGGATCACAAGGTCGAGAGATCGAGACCATCCTGGTCAACATGGTGAAACCCCGTCTCTACTAAAAATACAAAAAATTAGCTGGGCATGGTGGTGCGTGCCTGTAATCCCAGCTACTCAGGAGGCTGGGGCAGGAGAATTGCTTGAACCCAGGAGGCGGAGGTTGCGGTGAGCCGAGGTCGCGCCATTGCACTCCAGCCTGGGTAACAAGAGCGAAACTCCGTCTCAAAAAAAAAAAAAAAAAAAAAGTTATTTCACTTCCATTCAAATATTTCTCCATGATCACGGTGAAAGTCTAATATTTCACTGTTATAGAACCAGGATTGTCTTAATACTGTGGTAGACTCAACTCAAGGTCCAAGAAAAAGTATAAAATGAGTCCAAATTAAGTGGAATTTTAAAAACCAAAGGGCAATAATGAGATTGTAAAAACATTGTTCAATAATACTAAAAGCTAGTTTAGAAAAAAAATGTAGAGATCTTTGACACTCTAATCAAGGTTAATGCAGAAGAAAAAGTGGTCATGCCTAGGGAAATACATATATATATAAATCAATACCATGTAGAGCTTTATATACCTTTTTTTGAGATGGAGTCTTGCTCTGTTGCCCAGGCTGGACTGCAGTGGCACGATCTTGGCTCACTGCAATCTCCACCTCCTAGGTTCAAGTGATTCTCCTGCCTCAGCCTCCCAAGTAACTGAGATTATACATGCCCGCCACCATGCCCAGCTAATTTTGAATTTTTAGTGGAGATGGGGTTTCATGATGTTGGCTGGGCTAGCCTTGAACTCCTGACCTCAGGTGATCCACCAGGCTCAGCCTCCCAAAGTCCTGGGATTACAGTCATGAGCCACTGCACCCAGCCCCTGCTATATTCTTAATATAGCAAATTAGTCCAAGACTGATCAGACTCTCAAGCATACTCTTCTGGCATTTGTAAAGTATCAAGTTATTTAAAAATATTTGGAAAGGCCAGGTGCAGTGGCTCACGCCTATAATCTCAGCACTTTGGGAGGCCGAGGCGGGTGGATCACGAGGTCAACAGATCAAGACCATCCTGGTCAACAAGGTGAAACCCCATCTCTACTAAAAATACAAAAAATTAGCTGGGCATGATGGCGCATGCCTGTAGTCCCAGCTACTAGGGAGGCTGAGGCAGGAGAATTGCTTGAACCCAGGAGGCGGAGGTTGCGGTGAGCCGAGATTGCGCCATTGCACTCCAGCCTGGGTAACAAGAGCGAAACTCCGTCTCAAAAAAAAAAAAAAAAAAAAAATCATTAACTTTTACCTCTTATCTGATGCTAAGCTTCTCTCTGGCATTCATAATATATTCTCCATTGTCAAGATGGCTCCTTCATTCCCCCCGAACACACCATGAATATAACCCTGGCCTCTGACTTTATGCAGACTGTGACCCAACTCCCTTGACCTATACCTCAATCTGTAAGAGCTTGAGAGCCCCATGATGTCTCCAACTGTTCCAGCCCATCATCCCCCCTCACCTCCACACACATTTGCATGGTAGTCTTCATCATCTGCTCTCTTGCATCTTAATCTCAAACCAACTTCTTACATTTTACAAGCCCACTAAGAAGTCATATTGGAATGATTTTCCAAACATCAATGCCAAAATCATGCAGTATTTCTAATACAAATACTTACTTTCTACCCCCAAAATACATGATCCAAAACTAAAATGCAAAGGAATAAATCAATCATATCCAAATCTAAATTAAGAGGACTCCATTATGAACCTAGAGTACCATTATGAACCTAGAGCCTGTAATACTGTGAAAGACAGAATTTAGTCAGAGGCTTAGAGAGCGAGCCTAGGCAGAAACGGCGATGAAGTGTCCACCAGAACTAATGAAACGACCTCCCTGCAGGCCACACAATTCCTATCCAAGGCTGTACCTTGTTCACTACCAGTGAAACCACCACCAACTGTGGGATTTAGGTATACTGTCCCAGGAGGAGGTAACAAGACCCGGGGAAAACTGTACCTTATCTTCCACTTAAATGGAATTAACTATCCCTGTATTTCTCCCCAGTCTGCATGGAGCAAAAACCTGGTTTTAGCATAATCCATCAAATATGAGACTCCAAGCAATCAGGACAGAGTGAGAACTCCCTGTGTAAACATGCAAACACATACACACATGCACATGTGAGAGCACACACACTCCAGACAATATGGCCAAGCATGCCATACAAGACTATGTTTATTGTGAAACAATCTGAGTTAGGAAACTAGGATTGTTGCCACCACCATTTATTTATCTAGTTCATAGCTAAGGACAGAACACTATAGCAGTGCTGTAGATGCAAAGAAGTCCCTGCCCTTAAGGGGCTTACAATCTTACTGGCGAATGTAACAGGCACATAAGAAGCTGGACTACAAGAAAGCATAAGCTAACAAATGCCAGACTTCGGAAGGCAGCATAGTTTGAGAACATGGGATTAAGAGTCACAAAACCCACATCCTAGTCCCAACCCAGTACGTCAGTTAAACTCTCTGGGTTTTTGTTTGTTTTTTTATCCCAGCTACAACATTAAATAGTAAGACTGAGAGGCTGTCTGCGTTTCCATCATGATTCAGATCAAAAGCTGGAGGTGGCGGCACCTGAGCGGGACACTGAAGGAAGGCCAAGGAGGTGTTTCAGACAAGGAAAGCGGTACTGAGGTAGCTGTAAGCTTGGAGTTTGGCGGGGAGAAGACAGACAAACGTCACAAGGAGCAACGGCAGAGAGGTGGGTGGGTGGCAGGAGTAACCACCGCACTTCCCACGCAGCGGTGAGCAGCGTGCCTCATATTTACATCCAATCATTTACAGTACGTAATTCCAGAGAGCAGAAAATACCAGAGGACAACGGCGGCATTGTGTCAAACATTTCACTTGGTTTCCATAAAGTACAAAATAATTTAACATTATGCCTCTACATTTCAAAATTCACATCGATAAACCATCCTAACAATTGTCAAAATGTAAACCAATTCAAAGTTTACAGTCTTAGTAAACATAACTAAATCTCTTAATTCAAAAGGACGTTTGATACAAATCACATTACTCCAATGATTCCAACATTCATTTCCCATGCACTGTGAAAATATAAATGACTATGGCAAGGTTCCTGCCCTTGAAGAGCCCGCAGCCTGGCAGACGAGACAAACGTCAACTCTGCCCAGTTAGAATTACTGTGACGCACAGCCTGAGAAGGTATGAGCATACTGCCATGGAGCACAAAGAGGGATTCATCCTTTCTGGAGTTTCCGCAAGGGCTCAGGAGAGAGGTCTTGGGCTCAAGAAGAAATGAGTTTGGAAGAGAGAAAGTGACTACGGGAGGAGAGGCTCCCAGGCAGAGGACACATGGGCACAGAGAGGAGGTCCAGGGCCAATGAAGGGACAGTGTGGCTGAAGCGGGGTGTAAAAGGCAACAGCTAGTGATATGAAGGCCCAGACTTAGTCCTGTGAAGTAAGGAGCCACTGCTAGTCATGCTTTAATCATCGAACACTGGTTCATGAGGTCAGGAAGAGATAGGACAGAAAGTGAGCAGGAAGGTTCTGGCTGTATTGTAGGCAGTGACTGCCTGCTCTCCCCAGCAAACTAAACTCTTTAGAAGCCCACACCCACCGTGCCCGCCTTTCTTCATCCTTTCTTCTGTCTCTTTTTTCCCTTTATGATCTGCTTCCCCTCTGTCCTTAAGTCTTCAAAATGGAGCCCGCATTGGAAAGGCATAGGCGAGGAGCAAAGGAGCAGGACTAGAAACAAATATGGCTAACTGAGTTACCATAGAGAAACGGTAACCGTCTTGGACAAAGGTCTGCAGATGATGGGAACAAATTCATTTTCAAGAGTTTTCCTAAAGTGCCCAGTTCCACCAAAGTGTTGGAAAATCTCATTCGATATGGGAAAAGTATACAGAACCCTTGCAGAAAACTCCATTTCCTAAACTATTTTCCATTAAATATCAATGTTACAAATGCAATACCATAGGATTTCAGAGCCTATCTTCACACAAACAAGATCTGACCAAAATTGCATTGCTTAGCTTAAAATATAATATACAATGTGTAATTTCAAGTCTTAGGTTCTCAGCTACTACCAAAATATGTCAATATATGAACAAACTGCCTCATGAAAAACATGCAGTAAAAGGTAGATGCAAATAAGCCATCCCTTTAGGGTAGACACTATATTTAAATTTCTCGTCGTATTATAAAACCGTTCTACAAAAGTAACACCTTCCTGAAATTTCATTTTGTAATGAAGAAAATAAATGTTTCATTTTATTTAACATTCATTCTTAAGTTAGTTAACACAATCTGCTTCTAATCCAATAAATCCTAGTATAATCTGAAACACACGCATATACATTTAGTAAGACCTACATTTCTAAATAAATTACATGCATGATGTACAATAAAGAATACCAATATGAGAATTCAGGACATTTATTTTTCTGCATGGAAATTTAACTACTGTACAACACACACATACAAAACCGACCGACAAAGCAACAGTGTGTAATAGATAGTGAGAGACACACAAAATAAGCATATTTAAAATGCCTACAAACAGGCTTTTTTTTTAGGCAACAAAATTATATCCAGTCCTTGACATCTTCTCATACTCACCTAGCACCACAGATGCAAGGACCTAACAGTAAACATGTACAATCCCATGCTTAAAACCTAAAGCATGCACTGAATTGAATTTATATGTTGTGAGCTACTGTACTAAGTACGCAATACATACTTTTTCTTACTCATATTTTATACATTAAATTACCCTGCAGCATTTTGAAATTTCAACATTGATGTAAAACAACTTTTGAAAGATTTATGAAACAAGTTTCAAGGTTCACCTTCAGGCTGGTTTGGTTAAGTGGAAAAATGGCAGCAGCCTCAAGGTCCATACTGAATGCAAACGGTGTTATGTGCATGTCAACCCATGTAAAAAATACCTATATACAAGATGGCACAAGATTTGTGCAGTTGGAATCACCAGTGCAAATGCATGCATTTGAGGTACTTATTTTTCCATGGTCAGGTATAATAATGCATAGTCATTTTCCTCAAGTGCTAAAGATTTCAGACCTGATCAAATGTAAAGTTATAAGTGTAAATATGAGCTACTTATATAATTTCAAAGTGCTACAAACATTCGTTTAACATTATAGATTTATATATTTAGTTTAAAATATTTATATTTGCCAACCAATACATTTTCTCACTATAAAGAGACTGACTGGCAATTATACCTGGCCAAGTGATTTAAATAGCATACTTGAAATTCTTGCAAGAACTGTAGTGAAAGAGTTAAATACTTCATTATTGCTTCATTGAACTGAGAAGCCCAAAAGGCATAAACAATGCTCAGTGATGAAAAATGAATACCCAGAACAGCGGTGCATGCCCCCAAAATGACCTCTGTGCAACAAAAACTAAGCATTCTCCACGTTATCAATGCCATTGGCATCCACGTGGATATCAGAATCCCCACACAAAGAGGAGGGGACAAAGCGGCTAACAGTGGGACACAAACAGCTCTTAAGCTCTGGCAATTCTTGCTTCAGGCGTTCCAACTGCTCCACTTGGAATATATTTGGCTGTTCAGGCATCCAATCATATATCCTATGATGAAACAAACACAAAATACATAAAATACTGTAATTTTATGGCTTATCGAAGACCTGCCTGACTCAACCTTTTCATAAGAATTCATTTACAGAATGCCTGGACATCCATATCAGAGGTTTTGTTTTGTTTTAAAGGTGAACGTGTCCATTCTATTTTTAAAAATTTCCCTTCTCCCCAATATTTCCAATAATCCAGAATAGCAGCATTGCCCTTTTGTATCCCTGATGCAACGAAGCTCGATATAAAGCAACCAAATCAGAAAATGAAATGTCTAGTTTACTTGTGTTCTAGCTTAAAGTATCTGCTCTCCAACTTGCTTTTTTAAACAAATGAAAATCTATAAAGAACTGACAGTTCTGACTTCAAAGTCACCAAAGACGAAGATAAGAAGACTGCTCACCAGTGTGGGAACTACTATAAAGCTGCTCAATAACGTCATATGCATCCAGAGTGGAGAACTCTGAAAGAGCCTCCGGTGACTGACACTGGCACTGCCCATCAGCAGAGAAAGGATGGTCTCCTGTGCATGAAGGTAACAGCCAGGCAACTATGTGAAGGAGTCACAGAGAATCTTTACGACATCACAGTAGGAAAGAATTTTTTAAACAAGATTTTAAAAATATGGTGACTTGGCCAGGTGCGGTGGCTCACACCTGTAATCCCAGTACTTGGGGAGGCTGAGGTGGGCAGATCATGAAGACAAGAGTTTGAGACTAGCCTGGCCAGCATGGTGAAACCCTGTCTCTACTAAAAATACAAAATTAGCTGAGTATGGTGGTGCATACCTGTAATACCAGCTACTGAGGAGGCTGAGGCAGGAGAATGGCTTGAACCCAGGAGGTGGAGGTTGCAGTGAGCCAAGATCATGCCACTGCACTCCAGCCTGGGTGACAAAGCAAGACTCCACCTCAAAAAAAAAAAAAATTATATATATATATATATATATATATATATATATAGAGAGAGAGAGAGAGAGAGAGAGAGAGAGAGAGAGATCTGACTATATTAAAACAAAGAGGTTCTACTAATTAAAGACACATCTAAGAGAATGAAAAATGACCTCTGTGTTAAGGTATCAAGACAGAACAAACATCTAACTTCAATATCTCCCTATGTCCCAATAAAAATAAGACAAAGGGATTCTTCTTTTTTTTTTTTTTTGAGCGGAGTTTCGCTCGTTACCCAGGCTGGAGTGCAATGGCGCTATCTCGGCTCACCGCAACCTCCGCCTCCCGGGTTTCAGGCAATTCTCCTGCCTCAGCCTCCTGAGTAGCTGGGATCACAGGCACGCGCCACCATGCCCAGCTAATTTTTTGCATTTTTAGTAGAGATGGGGTTTCACCTCGTTGACCAGGATGGTCTCGATTTCTTGACCTCGTGATCCATCCGCCTCGGCCTCCCAAAGTGCTGGGATTACAGGCTTGAGCCACCGCGCCCGGCCAGGATTCTTTTTTTTTTTTTTTTGAGACGGAGTTTCACTCTTGTTACCCAGGCTGGAGTGCAATGGCACGATCTCGGCTCACTGCAACCTCCGCCTCCTGGGTTCAAGCAATTCTCCTGCCTCAGCCTCCTGAGTAGCTGGGACTACAGGCACGTGCCACCATGCCCAGCTGATTTTTAGTATTTTTAGTAGAGACGGGGTTTCACCGTGTTGACCAGGATGGTCTCGATCTGTTGACCTCGTGATTCACCTGCCTCGGCCTCCCAAAGTGCTGGGATTACAGGCTTGAGCCACCGCGCCCGGCCGACAAAGGGATTCTTAAAAAAAAGAAAAAAATCCATTAAGTATGAGAAAAGCCCAAGAGACAAAGCTAAAACATTTTGGAAACTGGACAACAGATGGATAAATAAGAACTAAAAGGTTTTCGGTAAGAGAACTGAAAAGGCTGGCTCACAGGCCAGAGGTAGGAAACCACCCCTACTCCTAATCTCCCAGCTACAGGAGAAAACAATCTAATCAGGAGGTTGCTAACCCAGAACACTATTTCTAAGTTTGATCCTGTTGAAGACTTTTGAGCTCTGTACAACCATATCCAAGTGTGTAGTAATTTAGTGCCTGGCTGTGCCTACTCACTTTTTAAGGATGGTAATGAACCTATGGAAACAAGAGAAAAACAAACAGGAAGGACGATGGCTAATTACATTAAACAGACAGCAGAGACTAAGTGACCTCGATCACTTCTGGCTTGAGTCTCTACTGTGCCTTATTGAATAATCTTTTGATGACTGCAGTGATGATGTATGTGGAGCTGCTGTAAATGTTCGAGCTAAAGGTGATAAAATAGCAGTATGGACAACTGAATGTGAAAACAGAAAAGCTGTTACACATACAGGGAGGGTATACAAGGAAAGGTCAGGACTAACTCCAAAGATAGTGATTCCTTATCAGTCTCACATAGACACAGCTACTAAGAACGGCTCTACCACTAAAAATAAGTTTGTTATTTAAGAAGATACCTTCTGAGTACTCTCATAAGAGACCACGTCAAGCAATTGAGATTTGGGAGCTTAATCGAAGCCTCTTCAAAAATCAGAAGAAAATCTAGGCAAAACCATTCAGGACATAGGCGTAGGCAAGGACTTCATGACCAAAACGCCAAAAGCAATGGCAACAAAAGCCAAAATAGACACATGGGACCTAATCAAACTCCACAGCTTCTGCACGGCAAAATAAACAAGTCAGCAGAGTGACTCGGCAACCAACAGAATGGGAAAAAATCTTTGCAGTCTACCCATCTGACAAGGGGCCGATACCCAGAATTTACAACGAACTAAAACAGATCTACAAGAAAAAAACAAACAAGCCCATTCAAAAGTGGGCAAAGGATATGAACAGACACTTTACCAAAGAAGACATACAGGAGGCCAACAAACATATGAAAAAATGCTCATCATCACTGGTCATTAGAGAAATGCAAATCAAAACCACATTGAGATACCATCTCACACCAGTTAGAATGGCGATCATTAAAAAAACTGGAGACAACAGATGCTGGAGAGGATGTAGAGAAATAAGAACACTTTTACACTGTTGGTTGGAGTGTAAATTAATTCAACCATTGTGGAAGACAGTGTGGCAATTCCTCAATGACCTAAAAACAGAAATCCCATTTGACCCAGCAATCCCATTACTGGGTATATATCCAAAGGATTATAAATCGTTCTACTGTAAGGACACATGCACACGAATGTTCATTGCAGCACTGTTTACAATAGCAAAGACCTGGAACCAACCCAAATGCCCATTGATGATAGACTGGATAGGGAGAATGTGGTACATATACACCATGGAATATTACGCAGCCATCAAAAACGATGAGTTCGCGTCCTTTGTAGGGACATGGATGAACCTGGAAATCATCATTCTCAGCAAACTGACACAAGAGCAGAAAATCAAACACCGCATGTTCTCACTCATAGGCGAGTGTTGAACAATGAGAACACATGGACACAGGGAGGGGAGCACTACACACTGGGGTCCGTTGGAGGGAAACAGGGGAGGGACGGGGTGGGTGGGGAGGTTGGAAGAGATAGCATGGGGAGAAATGACAGATACAGGTGAGGGGAAGGAAGGCAGCAAACCACACTGCCATGTGTGTACCTATGCAACAATCTTGCATGTTCTTCACAAGTACCCCAAAACCTAAAATGCAATAAAAAATCTAAAAACACACACACACACACACACACACACACACACACACAAAAACAGAATAGACTGCATTTAAATTTGATTTCCCTCCAAATGTTGCTAAGACATAAAAAGTCTCAATTTCTCATTTGCTTTTCTCTTGTACTTCTGTGTTCATTTTTTTTGGGGGGTGAGGGGGATGTTAAGAGTGTCCACTATACCAATCAAAGAATTACAGTATACATCATCCTAAAATCCATAAATGTGTTCCTGGCCCATTCTGTAATAGTTCAGTAGAATTACCATTAATTACACATACATTACATTTTACCTATCCACAATATTCAAAAAACAATTTGGCATCTGTATACTTTACAGGAAAAACAATTCTATTGATGTTCTATTGTATGCAGGAGCATATTTTGCTGGTGTGAAAGACTATGGTGCATATAGTTTTCTAGCAATTTTGTTTCTTTTTACAGCACTGTCTTTGCTGTACTCTTGCTGATGGATTTTAGATTTTAACCTACTTGTTTCCCTGCTTAATAAAATGAGTGATTCTGATTTCGGTTTTTAATTTTCTTAGCTTTTGCTTTTTTCCTCATGTGACCACTGGTGAAGGATCCAGGAATATGACATGAAAGTGAAATAAATATTGATTTTGTGCATTCTTTGATAATTTTTTTGTAACTACAAAGATTTGCTACAAATTTATGCACTTCATTCAAATCAGTGATCTATATGTGTGTGATTTCCTAAACATAGTTGTGAATCATAAAAAATGTGACATGTGGCCAGGCACGGTGGCTCAAGCCTGTAATCCCAGCACTTTGGGAGGCCGAGGCGGGTGGATCACGAGGTCAAGAGATCGAGACCATCCTGGTCAACATGGTGAAATCCCGTCTCTACTAAAAATACAAAAAATTAGCTGGGCATGGTGGCACGTGCCTGTAATTTCAGCTACTCAGGAGGCGGAGGCAGGAGAATTGCCTGAACCCAGGAGGCGGAGGTTGCGGTGAGCCGAGATCGCGCCATTGCACTCCAGCCTGGGTAACAAGAGCGAAACTCCGTCTCAAAAAACAAAAAAAACAAAACAAACAAACAAAAAAAACCGTGACATTGTAATTACATTTCTAACTAGAATTAGTATGTCTTTATGTATCTTTACGCTGTATTTTATCACTTCGTATTACTTAGGTTATTTTGCTTTGGTTAAAAATGGCTCAAGTAGAAAAGCAGTCCCATTCATTTTAAGAGTGTACAAAACTGTAAATAAAATGTGTACAGTGAATTGTCTTTTAGACAACCAGAAAAAAAATAATTAAATAAATAAAAGCAGCAGTACATTCCTCTTCAATTGGGAGTAAAAGGTAGAGGAACTAAGAGAGGATGAGGGGAAAAGTCTGATTCAAATGAAGTATTTCCTTTCCTCTACTCCCTGCTGTTGCGGCTGCCCCCATCCCCTAACCAAGAGTTTCATTTTGAGAAGTAAACAGCAGTCTTTTGAAATGGAAGATAATTTGGGCATTTTACAAAACCATCAGCATTGAGGCAATTCAGAGACATTGTGTATGTGTCACATGCTAAATACAGCAACATTCCTTCTTCCTGCAGCTCTCTTCCCTCACTTGACTCTGAGAACCGTGGCAGCCAGACCTGGAACCCCCAGGTAGAATACACAGATTCTTTTATATGGAATCTGATCAGCCAAAAGGTAAAATTCTAAATCTACTGACATCAGAGGTATGAACCAACTGGCCACCTAGATCATCTCTGTTGCCCAGGCTGGAGTGCAGTGGCATGATTTCGGCTCACTACAGCCTCTACCTCCTGGGTTCCAGCAATTCTCCTGCCTGAGCCTCCTGGGTAGCTGGGATTATAGGCACACACCACTACACCCAGCTAATTTTTGTATTTTTAGTAGAGACAGGGTTTCACCATGTTGGCCAGGCTGGTCTTGAACTCCTGACCTCAGGTGATCCACCCGCCTCAGCCTCCCAATGCAAGGATTACACACGTAAGCCACTGCACCTGGTCAAGAAAGCTTCTAATATGGAAGATTCCAAAGAAAACAGATGAATATCCCCAAATGACAAAAACAAAAGATCCATTATGGGCCAGGCATGGAGGCACACGCCTGTAGTCCCAGCACTTTGGGAGGCTGACGTGGAAGGATTTCTGGAGCTCAGGAGTTTGAGGGCAGCCTGGGCAACATGGGAAAATCTCATCTCTACAAAAAAAAAATACCAAAATTAGCTAGATGTAGCAGTGTGTACCTGTAGTTCAAGCTACCCACGGGACTGAAGTGGGAGGATCTTGAGCCCAGGAGGTCAAGGCAGCAGTGAGGTGAGACTGCGCCACTGCACTCCATCCTGGGCAGCAGAGTGAGAGAGATCCAATCTCAAAAACAAAAAAAGAGATCCTTAATGACTCTGCATATGTTCATACTAATGAATAGTATGTTCATTAAATGAGAATAGGATGCTAAATATATAGAAAAGAGTATATTAAGAGAAGAAAAGACAGTTCTTCGAAATTGAAGACACAATAGCAGACATGAAAATTCAGTAGAGGCCAGGCAGGGTGGCTCCTACCAGTAATCCCAGCACTTAGGGAGGACAAGGCAGGTGGATTTGCCTGAGCTCAGGAATTCGTGGCCAGCCTGGGCAACATGGCAAAAACCTGTCTCTACTAAAACACAAAAAATTAGCCAGGTGGGTACCTGTAGTCCTACCTACTTGGGAGGTTGAGGCATGAGAACTATATGAACCCAGGAGACAAAGGTTGCAGTGAGCCCAGATCGTACCACTGCACCCCAGCCTGGGTGATAAGAGACTCTGTCTCCAAACAACAACAACAATAACAGAAGAACTCAATAGAATAAGTAGAAAGACAGAAAATTTTTCAAATGAAGCATGTGTGCACGCATACGCACACACACACACACACACACACACACACACACACAACCAAACAGGAGAAAAAAATGAGAAATCTGGTTCAAGAGCTATTTGGTTCAAACAAAAAGACTTCTATAAGGGGGGAAAAAAAATCCAGAAAACTGAAAGGGGCAAGAATCAAAAGAAATATTTTTGAAAAAATTTTCCCATGTTTAAGAACATATATTGATAGACTAAAAGGGTTACCAAGTGTCCAGCAAAGTGGGCAAAACCAGACCTGCAAGAAAACACATCTCTATAGAATTTCACAACAGTGGTAACATAAAGAAGACCCTCAAAGCTTCCAGAGAGGAGACACGGATTATATGTGAGAGAACATAATCAAGATGGCTTCACACTCAACAGCAACACTGGAATGGTAAAGATGATGGAGAGTATTTCTTTTTATTTCTTATTTTATTTTAAGACAGGGTTTCACCATGTTGGTCAGGTTGGTCTTGAACTCACGACCTCAGGTGATCCGCCCGCCTTGGCCTCCAAAGTGCTTGGATTACAGGCGTGAGCCACTACGCCTGGCCAATGGAGAGTATTTCTAAAATTCTAAAGTATTTCTAACACAGACTTCTATACATGGCCACAACATTTCTAGGCATGTAAGACCTCGAAAATGTTTACCTCCCATGTCCTCCTTTTTTGAAGAAGATGCTGAAAGACATGTTCTGTACAATTCACTGAACCAAGAAAGAAAAAGATATGGGCTGCAGGAAACAGGAGATCTAACACAGAGAACGCCAGGGCACAGGATGATAGCTGTGTGCAACCAACCAATCAGTACTGAGCAGCCCAGTGCAATGGCAGATGCATTAAGGGCTATCACTCCGAGAGGGACAATGTCATTCTAGCAGCTATGAATACAATGCCTCATGAGCCTTAACTGGCATATTACTTAAATATGGTCTTAACCGTGACCTGGTTAAGTTTCCACATTACCTGCAGGATTATAATGCCTTGCCCTACTCCTGAGAACTGGTAACAGGCTACAATGAGTATAGAACCAGGAACTGCTATACTGCCTGACCCACAGACGGATGTGCTGAGTAGAGACCCAGCGGGCCACACAATCACATCAGAAAGTTAAGACTAGCATTTAAGTGCACACACACACACCAAGGAGTACACACATAAGCAGGAAGTATCTAAAGGACACTTTGAACTGTTTCAGGTACATACTTGTAAATATACCTTATTTGTGTACTGGGTTGCCACATAAGATAGGTTGAGTGCAAAAAGGTTTGAAAGTCACTTTACTATCATTAATATTCATAGCAACCCTATATAATAGCAATTGCCCGACAGCAACCTAAATGTTCTTAAATAGCAGTGTAAGTTGTGTTAAAGACAACAATGGAATATTAATATGACCATGAAAAGGAAAAAGGTATAGCTAAATGCACGATATAGGTTAATTTTAAGAACATAATTACAAGTTTTTCAAAGTATAATTAGAGCTTGAATCTATACAAAACTACAGCTGGGGCAGGAGAATCACTTGAACCTGGGAGATGGAGGCTGAGGCAGGAAAATTGCTTGAACCCAGGTTGCAATGAACCAAGAGAGTGCCACTGCCCTCCGGCCTGGGCAGCAGAGCAAGGCTCTGTCTCAAAAAAAACATAAAAAACGGCCTCTTACTCATCACCCTATGTGCAAATTTCCCAAACAAAATACCAGAAAATGATATGCAGCAGTTTAGTGTTTGATCATCGAAAACACACACTCACCACACCTCTCTCCAATCCAAAATGCCTCAAAGGCTCCAAGTCACTAATAATTCAAAACCTTCCATATGATGTCTAAATTTGGTAATTAAAAAAAATAGCACGAGCAGATTTAGAAACAGAGATAACTGCCAGAAGAGCCAGATAATAAAGATATTAGGGGATAGGGTCTCAGCCAGGGACAATGGAAGAAATAGGTTAAAAAAAATATTGTTTTTTACTATAAGACTTATCAAACTATTTGAATTTTTAAAGTATATACATGTACTTCTTTGATTAAAATTAAACATTAAAAATTAAAACTTTTGAGGGTAAAAACCAACTCAACACAACCACCAGACCCCTCCTCAGTCCCTATCACAAATCCGGGCCAGGAGTGCCTGGCCACCTCCCCGAAATCCTCAACACAGTCGTGCCCTGATTTACCCTCTTGCCTCTGCCTAGAAAACAAATCCTGTCGAAGTCAACATAACCACTCCCCACATTCCAACTCAGTTCTTCCTCTTTAAAGCTCCAAGCCAGGAAAAACTTTAAGCACCTGTTACATCATGTATCTTCCTGTTCTCCTTTACACGTCAAAATTTGATTCCAATCAAGTAAAGCCCTTAAGATGAAGGATCTGCCTGAAATTTGTATACTCTACAAAACCATAAATGGTATAATCTCATAATATACTCCCTTGCCTAAAAATATTTGTAATCATTTCTTGTAACAAAAATATAACCATATATATTCAAAAATTTGCTGAAGCCAGCACTTGTCTCAAATTATTAATTTAAAACTTTAATTTTAATAAAATTAATTGGAAATGTTAAAGAGAGCTATGAGTTATGCATGCTGTTTCATGTAAAATAAACCAAATAGGTTAAAAGGCAGGTAGGCAGGATTAACTTGAACTACAATTTTAAAACCAAACTAACTGAGACAAAATACTGGGAGGAAAACAAGCTTTATTAAGAAAGTAATATAATTTTATGGTAAGAATAGTAATATGAACCAAATCCAAGTATTGTTTAAAGCAGGCCTAGTGAGGCTTTATCACTTACTCTTTGTAGGACACTCCTCAAGCCCAGGCAATCTTCATCTTACTGCACTTTGTCTTCTTTTCTTATAATTGCTTATAATTTCATTTCATTTTATATGAGATGGGGCCTCCTCCCAGAGTGCTGTGATTACAGGCATGAGCCACCAGGCCCCACCATGCCCCACCGGCGCCTCTTTTCAGATACTGTGTTTCTTACAAATTGAAGGTTTGTGACCACTGCACTCAGCAAGTCTGTTCGTGCCATTTTCCCAACAGCATGTGCTCACTTCGTGCCTGTCACATTTCGATAATTCTCACAATATTTCAAAGTTCCTCATTATGATTCTATCTGTTATGGTGATCTGTGATTAGTAATGTTTGATGTCACTACTGTCATTGTTTTTAGGTGCCATGAATCGTACCCATAAATCAGTATGTTCTGACTGCCCCACTGACCAGCTTCTCCCCTATCTTTCTGCCTCTCCTCTGGCCTCCCTATTCCCTGAGGCACACCCATATTGAAATCAGGCCAATTAACCTTACAATGGCCTCTAAGAGTTCCAGTGAAAGGAAGAAACTTAAATCTCTCAATGTAAATAAAAAACTAGAAATAATTAACATTAGCGAGGAAGGCTTGCTAAAAACTAAGATAAACTGAAAGCTGGGCCTCTTGCACCAAACTGTTACCCAAGTTATGAATGCAAAGAAAAAGTCCTTGAAGGAAACTGAAAGTGCTATTAACGGTGAACACAACAATGATAGTTAAGCAAAGCAGCCTTATTGCTGATGAGGAAGTTTTAATGGCCTTGATAGAAGATCAAACCAGCCAAAACATTCCCTTAAGTCAAAAAATTCAAAGGGCTTCACTCCCTTTAGTTCAGCAAGGCTGAGAGAGGTAAGGAAGCTGCAGAAAAGTTGGAACCCAACAGAGGTTGGTTCATGAAGTTTCAGGAAAACAAGCTGTCTCCATAATGTAAAAGTGCAAGGTGAAGCAGCAAATAGTGATGGAGAAGCTACAGCAAGGTATCCAGAAGGTCGTGCTAAGATCACTTAAGTGGCCACATTGAACAACAGATATTCAATGTAGATGAAACAGTCTTCAACTGGAAGATGCCATCTAGACCTTTCATAGCTTAAGAGATGTCAATGCCTGGCTTCAAAACTTCAACAGGTCGCCTCTCTTGTTAGGGGCTAATACAACTGATGATGAGTTTAAGCTGAAGCCAATACTCATTTAACATTCTGAAAGCTGTAGGACCCTTAAGAATTAAGTTTAATCCACTCTGTCTGTGCTCCAGAAATGCAGAAAAGCCTGGACGACAACTGAATATTTCAAGCCCACAGTTGAGACCTATAGCTCAGGAAAAAAAAGATACTTTTCAAAATATTGCTGTTCATTGACAATGCACCTGGTCACCCAAGAGCTCTAAGAGAGATTGCTGTTTTCATGCCTGTTAACACAAAATCCATTCTGCAGCCCATGGATCAAGGAGTCACTCTGACTTTCAAGTCTTATTACCTTAGAAATACATTTCAAAGACTGTAACTGCTATAGACAGTGATTCCTCAGTGATTCCTCTGAAGGATCTTGACAAGGTAAATTGAAAACTTTTCATCATTCCAAGTATCATTAAGAACATTTCGGCCGGGCACGGTGGCTCAAGCCTGTAATCCCAGCACTTTGGGAGGCCGAGGCGGGTGGATCACAAGGTCGAGAGATCGAGACCAACCTGGTCAACATGGTGAAACCCCGTCTCTACTAAAAATACAAAAAATTAGCTGGGCATGGTGGCGCGTGCCTATAATCCCAGCTACTCAGGAGGCTGAGGCAGGAGAATTGCCTGAACCCAGGAGGCGGAGGTTGCGGTGAGCCGAGATCGCGCCATTGCACTCCAGTCTGGGTAACAAGAGCGAAACTCCGTCTCAAAAAAAAAAAAAAAAGAACATTTCTGGGCCGGGCGCAGTGGCTCAAGCCTGTAATCCCAGCACTTTGGGAGGCCAAGGCAGGTGGATCATGAGGTCAAGAGATCGAGACCATCCTGGTCAACATGGTGAAACCCTGTCTCTACTAAAAATACAAAAAATTAGCTGGGCATGGTGGCGGGTGCCTGTAATCCCAGCTACTCAGGAGGCTGAGGCAGGAGAATTGCCTGAACCCAGGAGGCAGAGGTTGCGGTGAGCCGAGATCGCGCCATTGCACTCCAGCCTGGGTAACAAGAGCGAAACTCCGTCTCAAAAAAAAAAAAAAAAAAAAAAAACATTTCTGATTCATGGGACAAGATCAAAATATCAACATCAACAGGGCATTTGGAAGAAGCTGATACCAATCCTCATAGATGACAGAGGGGTTCAAGACTTCAGTGGAGTCACTGTTGATGTGGTGGAAAAAGCAAGAGACCTAGAAATAGAAGTGGACCCTAAAGATGTGACTGAATTGCTGCAATCTCATGATAACACTTTAACAGATGAAGAGCTGCTTCTTGTGGATGAGGGAAAAAAATGGTCTTCTAAGATACATCCACTCCCAGCAAAATGCCCTGAATATTGTTTAAATGACAACAAGAGATTTAGAATATTACAGAAACTTAGTTAATAAAGCAGCAGCAGGGTTTGAGAAAACAGACAGACTCCAATTTAAAGATGTCCCACAGTGGGATCAGGCGTGGTCACCACCTGTAATCCCAGCAGGTGATTACAGGTGGAGGCCAAGGCAGGCATATCACCTGAGGACAGCATGGCCAATATGGCAAAACCCTGTCTCTACTAAAAATACAGAAATTAGCTGGGTGTGGTCATGCATGCCTATAATCCCAGCTACTCTGGAGGCTGAGGCAGGAGAATCACTTGAATTCAGGAGGCGGAGTTTGCCATGAGCCGAGATTGTGCCCTTGCACTGCAGCCTGGGTGACACAGTGAGACTCCATCTCAAAAAAAAAAAAAAAAAAAAAAAAAGAAGAAAATAAAAATAAATGAATAAAGATGTTTTGGCCAGCCACGGTGGCTCACGCCTATAAAACCAGTACCCTGGGAGGCTGAGGTGGGTGGATCACTTGGGGTTGAGAGTTCTAGAGCAGCCTGGCCAACATGGTGAAACTTCGTCTCTATAAAAATACAAAAATTAGGCCGGACGTGGTGACTCACGCCTGTAATCCCAGCACTTTGGGAGGCAAAGGTGGGCAGATCACAAGGTCAGGAGTTCGAGACCAGCCTGGCCAACACGACAAAACCCCGATTCTACTAAAAATATAAAAATTAGCCAGCCATGGTGGTGGGTATCTGTAATCCCGGCTACTTGGGAGGCTGAGGCAGCAGAATCGCTTGAACCCAGAAGGCAGGGGTTGAAGTGAGCTGAGATCATGCCACTGCACTCTAGCCTGGGTGAAATAACAAAACTGTCTCAAAAAAAAAAAAAAAAAAATTAGCCAGGCATGGTGGTGTACGCCTATAATCCCAGCTACCCAGGAGGCTGAGGCAGAAAAATCATTTGAACCCGGAAGGCAGAGATTGCAGTGAGCCAGGATCATGCAAAACAAAAAAGATGTTTTACTATAGGTGAAAATGCTCTAAACACCATCATGTGCAACAGAGAAATACTATGCAAAAGGAAGAGTCCACTGGTGCAGCAAACATTATTTCTGTCTTATTGTAAGAAACTGCCACAGCCACCTCAAACTTCAGCAACCACCACCCTCACCAGTCAGCAGCCATTAATGTCAAGGCAAGAGCCTCCAGCAGCAAAATGATTATGATTTGCTGAAGGGAGATTGTTAGCATTTCTTAATAATGTATTTTGAAATTAAGATTTCAAAATACTGTGTTTTCTCAGACACAAAGACACAACACTGTCATATACTTGATAAACTACAGTGTAGTGTAAACATAACATTTATATGCACTGTGAAACCAAAAGATCTGGGACTTGCTTTGCTGTAGTGGTCTGGATCCCAGCCTTCACTATCATTGAGGTCCACACTTGTATAAGCTGGCCTGCTAATCCCTCAGCAGAGTAAATGACATTCCCTCTAACCCCAAATGTCTTTATACTAAAAAAAATTTTTGTTCTCAGATTAGATTAATGGCTGCCAAGGAAGCTGATGGGGGAAAAAAAAAAAGAGATTTGTCCAATAAATTATTTGAATTCCTATTGTGTGTGCCAGATTGTTCTAACCTCAATAACAATGAATAAATCAGGTAAACAGCTTTGCCCTCCTCATGGAGCCTACATTCTCATTTGCATGTATACATTAGTGCCAAGGAGGATGGAGAAAAGGCGCTAGGGAGAAAAACCAAGTAAAATACAGCATAGTATATGTGGTGAGTTAGATGATGATAAATGATATGGAGACAAGTCAGGAAGTGCACTGTGAATAGAGGCTGTTATTTGAAATTTGTTATTCAAGACAGGCCTCACCGAGGTGACATTTCAATTGTTAACCAAAGTCTTTCTCTGAAGAATGGGAAACAGCAGATGGGAGAAATTTGTGAAAGGTCAGAGAGGGCAAGAGGGCTGGAAGGTGGTGGGGGTAGAGGGGTGCAGATTGGCTCATACAGGGCCCTGAGACTTTGGCTTTTCCTTTAGGTGACACAGAAAACCATGGGAGAATTTTAAGTAGCAACATGATCAGACATAAGTCTTAAAAGCTCCCTTCTGGCTGCTGCACTAGTAATAAACAGCCTGATGGTTAAGGGTGGAGGCAGTCAGCAGGGGGCAGCCGACCTCAACAATCCACACCAAAGATGAGCTGGTTTAGTTGAGAGTGACAACAGGTAACTTGGTGAGTAGACTGATTCAGAGTATATTTAAAGACAGAACAAAAAAGCTTTTCTATCTGACTGGATTTGGGGTATGTGATAAAGAACAGTCATGGAAGACTATGAATTGGTTTGAAATGTCACTGATACTGAAATCAGGAAGACTAAGAGGAACAGGTGTCAGCACTGGGAAATAAAAGTCTGGAGAGGTCTGGGGAATGGTCTGAGTTGAAAATATGTAAGTTTGGGAACATATAAAGTTATGAAAAGCCATAGAATTGGACAAGAGCACTGAAAAAGTCAGTTACCCCTCACCCCAAGGATGATTTAGTATATATGTATCTGAGTTAGGGCCCAGGCAACTGAATCCTTAACAAGCTTCCCACGTGATTCTGGTATCCTACAAACTGAAAACACCCACAGGCAAATGTCAAGATAATCTTAGGCTGAACTGCAGAATTTTAACTAAGTTTAATTTTATTTATAATTTTGTAAGATGGAATCTATACTTCTAAATTCCATTTAAATTTTTCATAAAAAACAAATACCTATCATAAATTAGACCATTAACTCCAAGTTCCTTCAATTTCCTCCTGTTTTCCGGATCATTGGTGTCATCACCCCAGCAGAATATTACTAGTCCCTTAGCTTTTGCCTCTTGAATATAGGATGGATTTCTGAGCAAGTCTTCTGTATGTGCATTTATCCCCTAGAAGAAGAAAAATTCGTTGTGCATGAAAAGGAAACAAGTAAACTGCAAAGCTAGATGCCCACGCTCTAGATCAGTGATCTCCAAAGTATAGTAGGTGGGAAAAGAAAAGGTTAGATTTTTTTTCTTCCAATTACTTTCTTCTTTTTAATGGACATCTCATACATATATTCACAACATATTAATAAAATATACATAATTTATAAACATACACATTGAATGTGCCATCAAACAATTTTACTAATGGATGCTCTATCAAAACAACTTTACATACATCTGTAAAATGGGAATAATATTTTTTAAAAGGCATACAGTCTAACCATTTTTAGATTATTCATAAAATCTATTCAGAAAGTTAAACCGAAAAGTTTAATGTGGGCCTACAACAAATTTTGTACTTAATTAACTGTTTTTCATTCTGAGATCTAATATCCTCACTTTTAAGTAGAGCTACTTGTTTGCTACAGTTTATTCAAAACGTTAACGATTAGATGTGTAAAGTAAAATGAAATCTTTACTACTCCTCTAAAACAGAAAATTAAAAGATAAAAATTCAAACATAACTTACCAGTAGATTTTCAAACTGTGCAAAGCTCATTGCAATGGGGGTTGTCCGAGATCTGAGATCCATGAGTTCGGGATAAATCTCAGATTTTCCTTGAGTTAAAAATAATATGGGATATTTGTTCTGCTTTTGCCGAACCCTGAAAAGAAACAATTTAAAAAATACCTTTCAATGGGGGGTAACTAATACTCCTTTTTGAAATTTTAGAAAACACTAAAAGTATAAAGAAAACAAATGAGGCCGGGTATGGTGGCTCACACCTGTAATCCCAGCACTGTGGGAGGCCAAGGCGGGCAGAGAACTTGCAGTCAGGAGTTCAAGACCAGGTTGGCCAACATGGCGAACCCATGTCTACTAAAAATACAAAAATTGGCGAAGTGTCATGTGCACACCTGTAGTCCCACCTACTCAGGAGGCTGAGGCACAAGATTGCTTGAACCCTGAAGGCAGAGGTTGCAGTGAGACAAAATCACGCCACTGCACCCCAGCCTGGGCAACAGAACAAGACTCTGTTTCAAAAGAAAAAAAATTGATTTAAACAGACAACAAAGGTGTATAGTCCCATTACTCAGATATAACCACCATTAACATGTGTTGCCTTTCAGTCCAAAAATAAAAATTTCTAAGATGACAGCAAGAATGGGGTAGGGTTGGACAGTGGCAGAACAAAAACTAAAAACAACAACAACAACAAAAATTTAGGCAAGGTACAGTGCAGTGGCTCATGCCTGTAATCCAAAGACTTTGGGAAGCCACGGCAAGCGGGTTGCTTAAGCCTAAGAGTTTGACACCAGCCTGGGAAACGTGATGAGATCTCGTTTCTACAAAAAAAAAAAAATACAAAATTAGCCAGTCTTGATGGCATGCACATGTAGTCCCAGCTATTCAGGAGGCTAAGGCAGGAGGACTGCTTGTGCCCAAGGAGGTCAGGGCTGCAGTGAGTCATAATTGCACCCCTGTAGCCTGGGTGACAGAGTGAAATCCTATCGCAAAAAAAAAATTTATTTGATAAAAGATAAATTTAAAATCTTTCTATACAAGAGCTAAAATTTTCTCAGAAATCAGCAGTTATAAAGCTCTTGGGAGCTTACAACACGGTAAGGAGCGTATGACATGCCTGTAAAATAAAGGGTATAAGTCTCTAGGACCCAGTAGATGTGGACTTCACAGGAGTAGTAGGCATGCTAGCAAGCAGTCAAGAAAGGACATGAGAATACACACAACCTGACATGATTTGAGAGGACAGATCAAGGGGGAAAGCTGGACAACTACCCCACCTCCAGATTGGTGACTTAAGTCCTAGACACACTCTTACAGGAAAAAAAAACCTGAGTATTACTCACATTGTGCAAATATCTGCATCAAATGAAGAAAACACTATTCTCCTCTTCCCAGAATTTTCTAAAACAGTTTTTAAAATTATATCCAAAAACAGATTCATGTCAAAATATGTTGATAAGTTACCATCCCACATTCCATCCTATGTGAAAGAGATAGCAAAATAAAGTCACCGCACACCGTAAAATCACAGTCCTAGAAACTCTGTTTTTATTCTGGCAAACTGTGATAGAAAAAAAGTCCTCATCCAGTCCAACTATTATTTTACAGATGATGAAACCTGAAAAGATTAAGTGATCTGCCCATGATCACACAGCTGTTTAGTGATGACACAGATCATAATTCAGTTATACAGACTCTCACACAAAAAGCAAGTTACTATTAACTATAACATCAATAGACTTTTGCATTAAAGTTTTAATAAAATCTAAAACTCTATAATAAAAGTTAAAAGCTAAAACTCTAGAATTTTGCAATCCACTATGACTTTATTTCCATAAATGATAGGACATTTCATTTGCCAACACATTAACAAAATGCTCCTACTAATTGTTAATTACCAGTTTAAAAGTCTCATTCTTTGGGTCTTGGGCATATCAAGCAACCAAAAATTAATTAAAATAATTCAATAAACATAGCCAAGACACCAAACCAGCTCTATTGACATTCAAATATTAAATGGGTTAAGTACCAGTCACTGAAATCATTCTAGCTCAGAAAACTAAAAAGCACATATTAGGGAAACCTTGGTTGAGCATTCACTACATTAATGAGGACCAGCTTGTCACAAACAGCATGACTTGAGGGCAATTATAGATTATTCTGACCGAAACCAATTCAATGCCCAATCATGACATCTGAATCAACTACTTCCAACACCCCACGCATCTCATCAATTTGTACATACTCTCTGATATATTCAATAGTTAGCTAATTGTTTTCCACAACTGAAATATAAGTCCCAGCAAGAAAAAGCTTTATTCTCTTTTGTGCACTACTTGTCCCCAGCACTTGGAAAATGCCTGGCCCATAGCAGGTTTTCAAAAAATACTTGTTGAACAAAGAAATGACTAAATTTGGAAATGATTTAAAACTGCAGAAATTTTTTTTCCTGAGTAATTATTACTAGCTACTATTACCAATAGAAAACTGCTTAGAAAATTATTTAAAACACATTAGACAGGAAATAACTAAAAATTAAATCCAAGAGATGTGACCGTCCACTTTATAAGTATCTCCCCAAAACCAACATACTGTGCACACAAGACACATGTAAATGGAAATTTCTACAACATTCATCATTAATTTGAAGTACTCACAAACTAGCATGAGTGTAAGATAGGTTTTATTTAAAAGGTCCAATAAGCATTGTGCTTGATGGAAGAAGCCACATTGAGATTTCAGTTTAGCTTACTCCATTAAAATACAAAGATAGGAATGAAAGATTTGTTTAGAAAGGACGGAGAGAGTACAGAATGTGCTGCATAGAGACTTACTTACCCTTTGTTGGCAGATCCATTTTATTTCAATGTTAAACCCTACATCTTCTGGCAAAGACTCTAAAACCTAGAGTTTGGTTTGTTGGTGGTGAATTTTGTTTTTGGAGAGATGGATAGCAGAATAAGAAAACAAGAAAAATAGAATTATTACTAAAAACATTAGGAACATATCATTAGCAGCAATAAAATGTTTTGTGTATAATGCACAAACATTTTGCCATACTCAAAGGGACAACCTGGTAAATTATTACATTAAATAAGTTCAAAAGAAATTAAGCAGCAAAAGCAGGAGACTCAGGCACCATCTGTGATAACTGACCAACATAAACATGGTCCTTAACCTCAAATCCTTTTCACCATTACTAGTGAACAGCCAAAGTGAACTCTACCACGAGAGGCAACATCGTGAATTCAAGACATTTGTCATGTATTCTACATTGCATTTGGTGATGTCAGTCTATTTGTCTAAAATGTATGAAAACCCATGATTTTTAGATTGTTTTGAAGGTGACGATACTAAACAAATACCATAACACCTTGAAAAGATGTATCCCCAAATGAAAAGATTATGCTGCAGCTCATAAATCAAAAAGGTTATAATTCATATAAATGACAAATGCCATCAACGTATCTAAACTAAACTATCCAGACACTTTGCCATCAGGTTATTTTGGCAGTTGTAACTAGAAAATGACATTGAAAATATGAAACTTGGTCAGTGACCTCCAAAGAATGGTCTTGTTCAGTCTTAAACATGAAGGCCAGGCATACACATAAATATGCTCAGGGCAAAATGAATTTGACAGAGATTAAGTTTTATCATTATTTTTGAATTGTAGTCTCAGTCTGTCACCCAGGCTGAAATGCAGTGGTGCAATCTTGGTTCACTGCAACCTCCACCTCCAGGGTTCAAGCAATTCTCCTGCTTCAGCCTCCAGAGTGGCTGGGATTACACATGCCTGCCATTATTCCTGGCTAATTTTTTGTATTTTAGTAGAGATGGGGTTTTACCACGTTGGCCAGGCATAAACATAAAAAATGATGTTTTAAATGCACCAGGATAATGTTCATTGCAGGGGCTCTCTTTTTGCAGTGAATAATCATTACTTAATTTTAACAGCAAATAAATGCATACAAACAGAATAATATAGTGGTAAGAACATAGCCTGGGAGTCTGGTGATCTGGCATCTAGCTCTGGGTCTTCTCTAAACAGCTGCATATAAAGTACAGCACCTAAAACAGTTTGTATTCAATTCTGTGTGGGACTTATTTTTTCCTGTATCTAAAGGCTTATTTAACATATCTGTCATGTTTTTGCTGGACTAATGCAAAATGAGAAAGATTAGGACAATATATTAGTGTCGAGATTGCTAAACAGCAAATTTGCTGGAAAAGTGTCTGTATAAGGAGATATTTGGTATTATTTTGGCATTAAAATTTGTGATTGAATGATGATGATGGCAAAGTGAGTAAATGAGTTTGTGAGTTTTAACTTATTTGACTAAAAGGTTGTCAAACCTGTATTACAATCGAAAATTTTTTTTCTGGGAATCATGTGATTTCTAAGAAACAAATGATTTTAGAAAATTGAATTAGAAGAAATGATCTTACTTAGATGGGCTTCATAAATATCTTAAAAATTATACAAATTAGGCCGGGCGCAGTGGCTCAAGCCTGTAATCCCAGCACTTTGGGAGGCCGAGGCGGGTGGATCACGAGGTCAAGAGATCGAGACCATCCTGGTCAACCTGGTGAAACCCCGTCTCTACTAAAAATACAAAAAATTAGCTGGGCATGGTGGCACGTGCCTGTAATCCCAGCTCAGGAGGCTGAGGCAGGAGAATTGCCAGGCAGAGGTTGCAGTGAGCCGAGATCGCGCCATTGCACTCCAGCCTGGGTAACAAGAGTGAAACTCCGTCTCAAAAAAAAAAAAAAAAAAAATTATACAAATTATATTTTGCTTATTTATTTTTGAAACAGGATCTCTATTGCCCAGGCTAGAGTGCAGTGGCACAATCACAGCTCACTGCAGCCTTAACCTCCTGGGCTTAAGCCATCTTCCTACCCTGGCCTTCCAAAGTGCTGGGATTACAGGCATGAGCCACCATGCCCAGCCAAAAATGATGTTTTAAATGCACCAGGATAATATTAATTGCAGGGGCTCTCTTTTTGCATCCTTTTTGCAGTGAATAATCATTACTTAATTCACCATTAATCACTGAGATTTTAATGATTTAGATTGTTTTATGAACTCCTCAAGAAATATATGCCTACATATTTTAACAAAGTCTTTGTTATACATTAAATATTGTCATGTCTTTCCTTTCTAAATCATATACATATATTTATACACACACATTTTAGCAAGTGGCTAATATACTATATAAAACCCATCAAGTTAATAAGCTCCATTCCCCAAATAAGAATTTCCATATTATGGTAAACCAAAATTACCTATTTTTGCTTAAGAAATCTCTAGCCTGGTCAACATGGCAAAACTCTTTTTCTACTAAAAATACAAAAAATTAGCTGGGCATGGTAGTGCGTGCCTGTAATCCCAGCTACTCAGGAGGCTGAGGCAGGAGAATTGCCTGAACCCAGGAGGCGGAGGTTGCAGTGAGCCGACATCGCGCCATTGCACTCCAGCCTGGGTAATAACTCCGTCTCAAAAAAATACAAAAAGTAGCCAGGCGTGGTGATGTGCGCCTGTAATCCGAGCTACTCAGGAAGCTGAGGTAGGAGAATTGCTTGAACCTGGGAGGCGGAGGTTTCAGTGAGCTGAGATAGTATCACTGCATTCCAGCCTGGGCAACAAACTCCGTTTAAAAAAAAAAAAAAAAGAAAAAGAGAAAAAAAGAAAAGAAAAGAAAGAAAGAAATCTATTATACCTGACATGGACAGAAAAAGACAATGAGAAAGACCAGAATTTAGAAACTGGAGTCGGCAGAACAAAAGCAGAGCCAGCATCTTTTTGCATATGTGTGGGCTCTCCTGATGCTGTCAAGGGTATTCCTGTATTAAACTGTGTCTGGTTTTTAAATCTGCATGTTGGTTTTTGTGTGAAGATCTACTTTCTCAGAGTACATTTCTGAAATTTCAATCTCATTTTAACTAAGAGGCCACTTATTTTCTTTGAAGAAACTCGCCTCTCTCCCAAAACTAAGCAGTATAAAACATTGTATAACTGCCTCTCCCACCATCACCTTTCTCTCACCCCGATACCTGTGCCCTCTTCCTTTTCATTTATAAACAAATACATGGATTTGCTTGCTACTCGTACCAAATTAACATACTGACGGGAATTTTTATTCATTTGAGTAGAAGTTACTCTTGGGGAAAGAAAAATAAATAGCACAGGGTGTGTTGGCTCATGCCTGTATTTGTAACTCTTAGGGAGGCTGAGGCTGAATGACAGCACAAGTCTAGAGGTTCAAGACCAGCCTGAGCAACAAGGTGAGACCCATCTCTACAAAAAATTAAAAAACTAGCTAGGCATAATGGTGCACACCTGCAGTCCCAGCTACTTGAGAGACTGAGTGAGGTGGGAGGATCGTTTCAGCCAAGGAAGTTGAGGCTGCAGTGAGCCTTGATCATGCTACTACACTCGGCCTGGGTGACAAAGTGAGACCGTCTTAAAGAAAAAAAAAAAAAAAGGCTCTTCTCTACAAGCACCAATGATGATAAATTTATATTAACGTTGTCTTTAACACAGCCTTTGTAGGATCATCTTAAGAAACAAAAGTAAATTATTGATACATAAGAAAATTAAGAAAAGCCTTGCCTTGGTTTTCCTCAATAACTTACCATCTTAAGAGAAGGAAATGGCTGATTTTCTGAAAAGGAATTTTCCTCCTGGACCACAGATTCTGAAATTTTAAAATAGAAGATCTTAGTAAATAAAATACCAGTATATCACTAAGAGCTTTCCTAAATCCTTAGCACCAAAAAGAGAGGGAAAGAAAGAGAAAGAGATTGTGTAAGTTCGAGAGCACTAAGCAATTCTGAGATTCTTTTACTTTTTTTTTTTTTTTTTTTTAGAAATAGGGTCTCACTCTGTCATCCAGGCTGAAACAGTGGCATAATCCTTACTCAGTGCAGCCTCAAACTGAAGTGGGCTCAAGCAATCCTCCAGTCTCAGACTCCTGAGTAGCTATGTGTGCCCACAGGCATGCACTATCACATCCAGCTCATTTTAAAAAATCTTTTGTAGAAATGGGGTCTACATTCCTCAGGCTGATCTTGAACTCCTGGCCTCAAGCAATTCTCCCAACTCAGCCTCCAAAAGTGCTGGGATTACAGGAGTGAGCCACTATGCCCATCTCATATACACAGGATTTTTAAAGGTTCTTGTATTTATTAAGCATTAAAAATCCATTTTCTAGCTGGGCGCGGTGGCTCAAGCCTGTAATCCCAGCACTTTGGGAGGCTGAGGCGGGTGGATCAGGAGGTCGAGAGATCGAGACCATCCTGGTCAACATGGTGAAACCCCGTCTCTACTAAAGATACAAAAAATTAGCTGGGCATGGTGGCACGAGCCTGTAATCCCAGCTACTCAGGAGGCTGAGGCAGGAGAATTGCCTGAGCCCAGGAGGCGGAGGTTGCGGTGAGCCGAGATCGCGCCATTGCACTCCAGCCTGGGTAACGAGAGCGAAACTCCGTCTCAAAAAAAAAAAAAAAAAAAAAAATCCATTTTCTAAATAAGCAACCTGCACGAAAACCAATTTGCAACGATTAATAGACACCAGACTGCAGACGCAAGAGTGATTATTTTTTCTTATAAATTGTTTTCTTTATAAAATTTGTACTAAAGTACTACTCACACAGAAATAAGCTGTGTGATTTTGCTAAGGCTTCTATTTGAAATACTAAAATCAGCTCAGAAATTAAAAATTAGGAGAATATATAGCTACTACTGTGCTTCTGTTAACATTATCAATACAGACCAAAAATTATTTTCCAAAAGTGGAAAAAATTAAAATATCAAGTTTTTCTTAAAAACACACACAAAACCTGTATTACAAATTTAAAGATTAAATCATGTAAAATTTTCTAGTAGAATAAGCTAAAGGTAAAATTCATTTTATTACTAAGAGTCATGAAATACCTGTAAGTCTACACAGTTACATTTATGTTCTGGGTGGGGATAATCTTTGGTCTTAAGCACTTCACAATCTTTATAAAGATATTAAAACTGCAGGTTGCCGGGCGTGGTGGCTCACACCAGTAATCCCAGCAGTTTAGGAGGCTGAGGCAAGCAGATTGCCAGAGCTCAGGAGTTTGAGACCAGCCTGGGCAACACCATGAAACCCCGTTTCTCCTAAAATACAAAAAATTAGCCAGGTGTGGCGATGTGCACCTGCAGTCCCAGCTATTGGAAAGGCTGAGGCAGGAGAATTGCTTGAACCTGGGAGGCAGGGGTTACAGTGAGCTGAGATTGTACCACTGCACTCCAGTGTGGGTGTCAGACTTCATCTCAAAACAAACAAAAAAACCTGTATGGTTATCACAATTATTATAAACATCTGTATCTATAATACACCTACTGTATGTATACTACCACCAGTCTCTGGGAATATAAAAACATTTTCCTACCTGTGAGGGGCTTACATTCTAGTTGAAAAGAAGGGACATATATGAAAATAAAGGACTTAAAAATGAATGCAATAAGCCTCATATGAATGGCACAGCTATTAATTTCTATGGGAGTAGAAAGTAAAGTGAAATTATAAAGGGATGTGCTAGGCAGCACAAGCTTTGAGGAAAGCTAACCTACAGTCATAGCAGGCAAATAACAGAGCTGGTTCAAACTGACTCTGAAACTGGATTCTACAGTTGATTTACTTTCCACTTTGTAATGGTTAAGAATGTTTGGAAAGACTGATAGGTATTAATAATTTGATCGTCAAGCTAAAAAAAGCAATACAATGGTTACTATACACATGATACATATTCAGTAGAAAACTAACACAAATTAATTTCAGAACTATCAAATTACATTTAGAAGACCCAGTTTTATATTCATTAAAATGACCGAGTACGTGCTAAAATGGATTTTAAAAATCCTATTAATGCTAACTACAAAAGGAAAACAGTGTTTCCATATTGGTGCATACCTTTCCGATCCTTAGATTTCAGTGCCGTCACATGAGTGAGCTAGGAAACACAAACGGAATGAAATCAGAAAAGAAGCCTTAGCTTATGAAGAGATGGTTAACAGAACTATAACTTGAAAAACTAGCAAGATAAAAAAAAGTCTATATAGAATAAGCACAAACCATTGTATATACTTTACGTATGCATATACATATGTTAGATAATGATCAACGGAATATAAAAATTCTCTATTAGATAACTGTTTATAGTTAATCATGCATTTATTTAGGTACCTAATGGGGATAGGAAGAGGAACCATGTAAAATTACATGATGCAAAATATTCAAAGGTTATTAGAAATTAACATATATTTACCAACTACCGCATAAAAAACCTATTGTAAAATAATGACTATTATATGAAGAAGGGCTACTGCAGAACAGAAGCAACCTAAGGCTATGAGTGAGAAGAGCTAGCTAGCCCCTGTGGCCTACCAGAATTTGTGGTCTAGTTCGTTCCTTCATAAATACAAAAACCAATGGGGTCCATGGATATGGTTGGAGAAGACAGCGGGACCAACACAGACCCATTATCCCAAACAGAACAGAACGCCAAAGCACACACCGTACACATTAAATATAACAGCCATCTCCATGTGCAGAGAACATTACCATATACTAGCAAGTACAATAGTCCTAAAGCTAAAGGATAATTTACATTTCATGCTACTATTACTACCTTTAACAACTGGAGTTGGTCAAATGTTAATTCTTTTACTGGAATTTCAAATAATTCAACTGGATCAGCATCAAATTTCTAAAAAAAAAAAAAGAAAGAAAGAAAGAAAGAAAGAATAAAGTTAAAAGTGAGCTCTAAATTATTACTGAATGCTTACACTAGACAGGCCTAGCATCTCTATTTACTCAACAATGAGAATAACTGTTAGTAGCCACACTGAGCCCATGCAGGAGAGCCCTTCTAACCTAATACCACCTCCTAGCCCTCATATTCTGGCTTTTGTTTTTATTGCAAGTGTAGAATACCTGCAAGAAAAGAACAGCAGGGAGAAAGTGTAGCACTGAAGACAACTGAGAACAGAACCAGAAGTCAGTCATTTCCCCAATTCTTGTTATGCTGTCTATACATTTTGTTTGACACTTACCCATGCTACATGACTAGGAAATCAACATATGAAAGTACTATATAAAATTTATTTCTGTCACTTCCTAATCTTTTATTTTTTGAGACAGAGTCTCGCTGTTACCAGACTGGAGTGCAGTGGTGCAATCTTGGCTCACCGAAATCTCCACCTCCTGGGTTCAAGTGATTCTCCTGCCTCAGCCTTCCAAGCAACTGGGACTACTGGCATGCACCACCATGCAGGGTTTCACCATGTTGGCCAGGAGGGTCTCAAACACAACCTTGTGATTCACCCGCCTGGGCCTCCCAAAGTGCTGGGATTACAGGGGTGACCCACCACGCCTGGCTGTTCCTAATCTTGTCGAAGCCTTTTAAACATTTGATTAAAAACAGCAGACACATCAGGTGTCATGAAAAAATTGTCTTATTAGCTATAAACACTAATACTTAACAAGCATGCTGATAATCATCTTTCCCCTACAAGCAAATCTGTTGTTTTAGGTTTTGATGTCTATCAAATGATCAAATGTCACTCTGTTGAAGGCACTTCAACAGAAATGACTTAAGGTATCACCAACAAATCATCTGTGCAACAAATATACTAAAATCCATCACATATATATTCATTCACGTACATTGGCATGAACCTGTACATGCGTAAGGTTTTTCTGGAATGTACAAGTAACTATTAAGAGTAAGGGAGTGGCCGGGAACGGTGGCTCAAGCCTGTAATCCCAGCACTTTGGGAGGCCAAGGCAGGTGGATCACAAGGTCAAGAGATTGAGACCATCCTGGTCAACATGGTGAAACCACATCTCTACTAAAAATACAAAAAAAAATTAGCTAGGCATGGTGGCGCATGCCTGCAATCCCAGCTGCTCAGGAAGCTGAGGCAGGAGAATCGCCTGAACCCAGGAGGCGGAGGTTGCTATGAGCCGAGGTCGCGCCATTGCACTCCAGCCTGGGTAACAAGAGCGAAACTCAGTCTCGGGAAAAAAAAAAAAAAAAAAAAAAAAAAAAGAGTAAGGGAGTAAGAACAAGGAAAAACAGGAACAATTTATTTTTCATTTTATAACCTTCTGAAATACTTATTTTTTTTAATGAACTTGAATTGTTTTTAATAAGAAAAATACCAGCTTAAAAATTAAAATTCAATATAAAAATTCATTGCTTTCATTTCCCAATTATTTCATTCAGGTTCAACTTCAGATCAAGAGATAGCCTAGTGAAAATAGGGAATTAAAATACTTGAACTCTCACTGATTTTTAGACATAAATTATAGCTCGGTCAGGCACAGTGGCTCATGCCTGTAATCCCAACACTTTGGGAGACTGAGGCAGACAGATCACCTGAGGTCAAGAGTTCAAGACCAGCCTGGCCAAGATGGTGAAGCCCTGCCTCTACTAAAAAATACAAAAATTGGCCAGGCGAGGTGGCGGGCACCTGTAATCCCAGCTACTAGGGAGGCTGAGGCAGGAGAATCGCTTGAACCCGGGAGGCGGGGATTGCAGTGAGTCAAGATCATGCCACTGCACTCCAGCCTAGGCAACAGAGCTAGACTCCATCTCAAAACAAAAACAAACTAACAAAACCAAAATAAGCTTGGCATGGTAGCGTGCACCTGCAGTCCCAGCTACTTAAGAGGCTGAGACAGGAGAATCACTTGAACCCAGGAGTCAGAGGTTGCAGTGAGCCAAGATCACACCACTGCACTCCACTCTAGGTGATACAGCAAGACTCAGACTCAAAAAATAAATTCATAAACAAACAAACTGCAGCTAGATCAATTAATCTCGATCTTGGCTAATAAGATCATTTATCACTTCACTCTTTTTCATTTATCTTTTCATTAATGTTCTTCCATGGCAAAAACGACCTGTTCCAAGTGGGTGGTCATTCTACTTACGTAATCTAATTAGATGCATCTCCCTCCCTCCCTCCTTTCCTTCCTTTTCTTCTTTCCTTCCCTCCCTTCCTTCCTTCCTTCTCCTAATATACTTTCACAGAAACAAAGGGTCCTTTCCTATACATCATAATAATCCAACCCCTAGGAACTCTGATTAAAATCCACTAGCAGGTGGTGCCAGGTTCCTTGTCACATTCTTTAATACAACAGGCAGTATCTGGTACAGCGATGTTAGCAAACTGGCCTAACTTTAAATCAACTCAGTTGGAAATTAATACCCAACATGGTTTTAGAGAAAATGTGGAATGAACCCTTCTAGAAATGAAATCCTTCCCTGAGAAATCACTTAAGTATCAGTCAGGGACAATATATTGTTTAGGGACAATATCGTTATCTCAATTATGTTTGTACAAAAACAATCACCGTTTTTTAAAAACTATATAAAATTTTAAATCTCCTCTGGTCTCCGCTTCCTTACACTCTCTTTTCCATTCTTCCAGTCGCTTACTCAAATTCAGGCTTACCTTACCTGTAGCCCACATTGCTGCTGCCCCTGCCTGCAGTCTCTATCCTCTGAAGTTCCTATTATATCAGCTACCAAAACATTAGTCTTGAACATTTCGTTTTTTTTTTTTTTTTTTTTTTTAGACAGTGTTTTCACTCTTGTTATCCAGGCTGGAGTGTAATGGTACAATCTCAGCTTACTGCAACCTCAGCCTCCTGGGTTCAAGCAATTCTCCTGCCTCAGCCTCCCGAGTAGCTGGGATTATAGGCATGCGCCACCATGCCTGGCAAATTTTTGTATTTTTAGTAGAGGTGAGGTTTCTCCATGCTGGTCAGGCTGTTCTTGAACTCCTGACCTCAGGTGATCCACCTGCCTCAGCCTCCCAAAGTGCTGGGATTATAGGCATCAGCCACCGTGCCTGGCCAGCTAAAAAGTATTTCTTACCTCCCTAGTTCTTGAGTCTAAACCTCTTGACTGAGGCCCTTCAGCATCTAACTCCAAACCACCTTTTGAATTTTTCACTGTGGCTTACTGGCCTTATTAACTGTAGAAGAAGCTTGAAGCAGAAACAGCTGGGATCCTAGAAAATAAACACTACAAGTCTTCTTCTCTCGCCTCAATATAGTAGCACAAACAGGCTGCTACAGAAACCACCTGGAATGTCCTTTTTCTGTAACACAGTAAAGTATATTCAGCAACAGACCCTACTCTAGGAAGGCAGTATTTCCATATCATCACTCACTCAGCGTTGTAAGAGCATGGCAGGGAACACTAGCAGTAATTCACCAAGAAAATAAATGAACCAATTCTATTTAATAAGTAATTAAAAATACACAAACGTCCTAGTTTTTAAACCTTTTACCTAACATTAACAGTTTGAAATGAAGAAACTTCTTCTGTAGGTGTCTATTATGAAAAAAAAAATAAAATAAAGAAATTTCAACATACCTTTTTCATAGTCAAACAACAGGTAAGATCATGATATACCACAGGCACGAAGTCCTTTGAAAGGTGTACATCAAATTCTACAAAGGCTGCACCCTGACAAAAGGAAACAAGTATTTGAAAAACATTGCCTGGTACACAGTACATCTCAAACTGCAAGAACATAAGAAATTTTTGGTCACTATAAAATTATGGATCTGTACAAAAAAGCAAGATTTTTCTAAAATGTAATGTATTATCTTAAAACAACGGCTTTTCTCTTTTGTAAAAGCACAGCTACTTTTTCCTGGCAAAAAATGGGCACAGATCCACTTCAGAACACCCAGAGGCACCTCAGTGGCAGTGAGATAGCCTTCAGGACTGTCATTTCTGCAACTGCTATTGGCAGAAAAGGAACCCATCAAGAGCCTGGAGTTCAGGGATCCCTCACATTGCTGCCTACTGCCCCTGCAAACCTTAGCTGCATAACTAACATGAAAGATTTGGTGAGGGAAGAACAAGCTGCAAATCATCTCAGCTCTGCTACTTGGTACACCTGAGCAGTCCACTGTACAGCCTTTCTCAGCAAAATGTCAGTACTGAATGAAAGAGGAAGTTATGCCAGGCACGGTGGCTCACACCTGTAATCCCAGCACTTTGGGAGGCTGAGGCGGGTGGATCACCTGAGGTCAGGAGTTCAAGACCAGCCTGACCAATATGGTGAAACCCCATCTTTAAAAAAGAAAAAGAAAGAAAGAAAGAGGAAGCTGTAATTGCTGATGAACAGACAGAGAAAACAGAAACAGGAAAAAGATGATGCTCATGTCCAGTTTCCTAATGAAACCCAAACAAATGAGGAAGACCTGAATTACAGTTAAAGACAAATTTCTAAAAATCAGATCCATACAGAAGGAGGACTGAAATTTATAGAAAGAAAGAGAGAAAGAGAGAGAAACAGAGAAAGGCAGGCAGATCCATTCAGCCTTATAAATTAATTCAGTTAAAGGTTGTATGTCATAAACTGAAAGCAAGCCAGCTGCAATAGAAGGAAGCAAGGTTTGAAAAATCTGAAACACTACTTTACTGTGACCCCCAGAGGCGCTGTACTTTAAAAGATGTATGCATTTCTACCCCTTATCCTGGCTCCAAGTTGTGAAGGGGTAAAACTCAACTTGTGAATACAAATGGATCACATCACAGACTAGAGTCAAAGGGTTCAAGAGTCTGGCCAAGGAAGCCGACTTCCTTGCTGACTTCTGAAACAGAAAGCTTAGCACCTCCTCTTACTTTAAACTAGACAATATCAAAAACCATTTCTACTGAAGAGGACAAACCCTACCATTGCCAAGTAGTTTTAACTATCAAACATTTTAAGTTGTAGCTTTTTAATCTGGTTTTAGACAACCATAATCCTTACAGAAAATCATTTTGTGAGAGACAAAATTTAATCTCAAAATTCATTGTGAGATTTAAGTAATAAGCCAACAATAGACCAAAACATCTTCACAGATACGTATTTAAAATAAGCCAATAATAATTAAAATAAGACAGCTGAAAATGTGATTCCTGTGAGTTATAAAGGATTCCACTAGAATATGGAAAAAAAAGTCTTAATGAAATCCTCTCTCAAAAAGCACTTATCTAAAAATTCTTGGCCAGGCTCACACCTATAATGCCAGTACTTTGGAAGACTGAGGGGGTCGGATCACCTGAGGTCAGAAGTTCGAGACCAGCCTGGCCAACATGGTGAAACCCTGTCTCTACTAAAAATATAAAAATTGGCTGGGCATGATGGCACATGCCTGTAATCTTATCTACTCAGGAAGCTGAGACAGGAGAATTGCTTGAATCTAGAAGGTGGAGTTTGCAGTGAGCCAAGATTACACCTCTGCAGTCCAGGCTGGGCAACAGAGCAGGACTCTATCTCACAAAACAAACAAACAAAAAACTAACAGAGTTATTACACTGGGCATAATGGCTCACACCTGTAATCCTAGCACTTAGGGAGGCCAAGTGGGGGGATCACTTGAGCCCAGAGTTTCGAAACCAGTCTGAGCAATACAGTAAGACCCTGTCTTTACAAAAAATACAATTAGCCAGGTGTGTTGGCACATGCCTGTGGTTCCAGCTACTTGGGAGGCCAAAGCAGTAGGATCACTTGAGCCCAGGAGGTGGAGGCTACAGTGAGCTATGATCCCGCCACTGTACTCCAGCCTGGGCGACCAGGCCATCATGTTTATAGTTAATGAAATGTCTTTAGACTAGCTGTGACACTAGTAAAGCTGGTTCCAAATTAATTATAAACTATGGCCCAATAATACTAATAAATATCATAACAGAAAAATAAAACAATCTATTATTTTAAACATTCAAATTATAATCAATTCAAGATGACATGAATTTTAAAATGCATTATTTTATATGCCACTAAGAGGGGGAAATATGCTGCCAATTAAACTATGACTCAAAGCTAAGCTGTAAACCCATTCCCATTTCAGAGAGGTTAATATTTTAAAAGTACACCTTAGAATAGATGTTAGTTCATGTAAATGATAAAGCTAAACACTGACTAACCAAGTTTACTTCCTGCACTATTTTTTACAAAACAAAGTTGGAGGCATATGGAGGACACTGTGGAAAAAGTGGAAATTATGAGATGTTCCTCCATTTTTCTCTAGTTTCACTTTGGAATGTGAGGCGGTCTAGACAGATACAGAGGAATAGGGGAGAAAAATCTCAGGTTATTGATTAAAAATGTCCAAGTTACAGTTGCTGAAAATACTAAAAGCTAAAAAAACAGACTCTAATCCTCTATAACTGGATTTAAAAAAAAAAAGAGTTAAGGAAGTTAAAGACAATCAAGTTGTATGTAAGGGTGGGAACTGACACTGTGTTTTTAAGCGATAGAGTCTCACTCTGTCACTCAGGCTGGCACTCACTAGCCAGATCACGGCTCACTGTAACCTCAAACTCTTGGGCTCCAGCAAAGCTCCTGTCTCAGACTCCCAAGTAGGTGGGACTATAGGTATGAGCCACCACATCCAGCTGATACACTTTATCAAGTGTTACATAAAATCTCCATCAAATCTTTCCTTTTTCTGAGACTGAGTCTCACTCTGTCATCCAGGCTGGAGGGCAGTGGTGTGATCTAGGCTCACAGCAACCTCTGCCTCCCAGACTCAAGCAATTCCCCCGCCTCAGTCTCCCAAATAGCTGGATTACAGGCATGGGCCACCATGCCCAGCTAATCTTTTGTATTTTTAGCAGAGATGGGGGTTTCACCATGTTGGCCAGGGTGGTCTCGAACTCTCAACCTCAGGGGATCCACCAACCTCAACCTCCAAAAGTACTGGGATTACAGTTGTGAGCCACCACGCCCAGCCCATCAAATCTTTCCATAGGCATTTTTTCCAAAGTGAGGATCTCAAAAAAAAAGCATCATTCAGGTAGTGAAAAACCAATGCTTAGTGGGAACTTTTTTCTTGTCCCAATTACTTAAAATTTATTATTCCAAAAAAGGATGCTGGCTGGGCATAGTGGATCATGCCTGAAATCCCAGCACTTAGGAAGGCTGAGGCGGGAGGATAGCTTGAGCCCAGGAGTTCGAAACCAGCCTGGGAAACATAGCAAGACCCTGTCTCTAAAAATGAAAAAAAAAAATTAAAAGTTAGCCAGGCATGGTGGCACATGCCTCTAGTCCCAGTACCATGGAGGCTGAGGTGGGAAGACTGCCTGAGCTCAGGAGGTTGAGGCTGCAATGAGCCATGTTCGTACCACTGCAGTCTACGCCTGGGACAGAATGAGACCCTGCCTCAAAAAAAGATGCTTATGGTTCTATTGTCTTCATCCCAATTTTCACCATGTATCTGAATATAAATGCCAAGAGATATTTTGCCTGTCCAACTACTAATAAAAACTGAAGGAGACTCCCTGATCCAAATTTTTCTACCTCAGTAGTGTAAAGTTGTTTAAAGAAAGGTTACTTACATGACTAGCAGCATTTCTTAAAGAAGCAATAGTATTTTCTTGAACTTTAGCCAGCCTGAAAAGGAGAAGAAATACAGTTATCATAGACTATAGAGAAGATAAAGAAGCAAATTAATAAAGAAGCAAAGTATACTTTCAACAATGGGAAATGGTACTTATTTTGTATTTTGAGGCCAATTTTGACATCCCCAAAACATGACTGTGGCTCACTCGAAACTCATCTTTGAGTTATTCATTCCTTAAATGCAAGCTCTAACACTGACAGATACACAACATACATTCGAAATTCATTCCTTAAATGCAAGCTCTAACACTGATAGATACACAACATACACTTCCCCTGTGGACTTTTTTCTTGGAGACATGCAAGGTGATCAATAAGGAAAACAATCCTTTTAAATGGCAGAAGAAATAGAGACATAGAAACCTGCTCCTTGCAATACAGCCTCCAAATGACTTAATACTGGCAGATTTCGGGGGAATGAGAGATTACTAACACACACACAGGATAGAAGTATGAAAACTCTATTAATAACAAGAACAGAAAGTGGGAAAATGTATTGCTTGATTAAGATGGGGCCTGAGAGGTTGGGTGTGGTGGCTCACACCTGTAACCCCAGCACTTTGGGCGGCTGAGGGAGGCAGATGACTTGAGCTCAGGAGTTTGAGACCAGCCTGGGCAACAAGGTGAGACCTGGTCTCTACAAAAAAATGCCAAAAAGTAGCTGGGCATGGTAGCACGCGCCTGTGGGTCCAGCTACCAGGGAGACTGAGGTGGGAGAATGGCTTGAGCTCTGGAAGTCGAAGCTACAGTGAGCCAAGAATGTGCCACTGCACTCCAGCCTGAATGACAGAGACTGTCTTGAAAACAAACAAACAAAAAAAGGTGGGGACAGGTGAGGGTGCTTCTTCCTTAAATGGTTATTTGTTTTATAGACCTTAAAAGATCCTAATGATCTCCACAGCATCCCTTTAAAATAAAATGAGGAAGGATTAAAACTTACAGTAGAAAATCTGTGGTATGAGCTATAGCACTAGTAATTAAATAAACTTACAAAAGTAGAAAGGGAAGACAACTATTCCAGGCTGGAAGCTAATGTCTGTTGAGAAGAGAGAGCATCTTTCGGTTACGAACTAAGTTAACTAATATTCCTTGAGTTTAACACTTTTCTAGGCTCATGGATGGCTGGAGCTAAACACTAGGGATAATGTTGTTCAAATCCTTCCATTTTATAGATGTGGAAACTCAGAGAGGGCAGCATGTCAAAAGTAAGAACCACAACACAGACACACTGATGCTACCAAAGCTTTCCGCATCAAGCTTTCCTTCCTCCCTTTCTACTGTTACTGTTTTCCTCCTTATCAATTCAGTAAATATACTATAAAAACAGACCAGAATCTTAAGGTTAGTCTCTAATTATTTTGAAACGGTAACTCCAATTACCAAATGACATTAAATTCCCTGGGTAAATTTAAAAAAAAATCATTTAACCTTTGCTGAGAAAACCAGTATAACTTTATCAAACATGAGCTATACCAAATGCTAATCCTACTCAAATATTCAACTTACTGGGCAGTTGTTGTAGAGTTTCCTGCACCTCGATGGCCAACATCCAAGGGTATTCTTGGCTTCCAATACTTGGAAAATGAGGATTTCATGTCACAGTTGTATCCTGGTAATGGCTTAATAATTATATAGTCAACTTTCATAGGAAAAAAGAGGGAAGAACAAAAATAAAAATTATTAAAAGGGCCATTATGAGCTGAATTATATTTAAATACCACTCAGGTCAGCTTTATCAGTCTCAAACAGAAAAAAGACAGGATTGAAAACTTTTAGAAAATGTAACAGACATGCTCCTTAAATTGATGCTACTCTAAATTATTAATTTTGCTTTTATCATTATTAAATGCTTAATTTGAAACTAATTAAAATTCTAACTTAATCTTAGGTTATTTGCCAGTGTTTTCAAACTTACCTCTCACTTTGCCTATTGTTTTCCTGGAATTTCTGCTCATGATGGGAAGAGTAAGAATTCCAGCACTCTTCCCACTCTCAGCAATGGTGGATGATAACAGGCAAGCTGTGCCCACATGTCCAGGAAGGGCATCACCCTGTACTACATGCTCACTGAGATCTTCCTGAAAAAATGAGGTTTAAAATAATCTCAATTTTTAAACTTCTGTGTTATACATGCGCCCAGGAGCATGCGCACGCACGTGCGCGCACACACACATTTGTATCTCCTATATATAATGTGTTTATTTTTTTTTCTTAAAAAGATCAATATATTCAATTTCAAGATCAAAAAATTCACTTATAGTCAACAGAATCTCTGGGGGAGAAACAGTAAGAAATACAATCAAATTTATATTCAGGAGACTTGATGGCTTCTCTATAATTAAATACTACATTTTCTTTATAGTATTTAAAATATAAATTCATTACAATTTTATATTACTTTATTAATCATAATTCTGCTGATTTAAAGAATTTACTGATCTAACATGCATTAGGTAAATTTAGAGCACTGCTCGAAAATTTCTAATCATTTTTACATTGCAAGACTATGATACATTTGTAGTGATTTTTTTAACATATTCTCTAAAAATGTGTCTACACAAGTGTCATATAGGGATAGCAACTCTTTAGGAAACCACATACTGTACTTACTTTGAGATTACACTGGATATGTTATCAGCCTAGTCTATGCATAAAACACTATTACAAAAAATACTAACCAAATTAAAGGGAAGATAGGAAATTCAACAGTTTGTTAAAAGACAGGTTTATTAAAAGGAAGCAACAAAAAAATGTTCAGGCCAGAAGTAGAGGCTCATACCTGTAATGCCAGCCCTTCTAGGGATTGAGGCAGGAGGACTGCTTGAGCCCAGGAGTTTGAGACCAGCCTGGGCAACAAAGACCCCATCTCAACAACAAAAAAAGTTCTGTTTTGTTTTTTTCTTTTCCCCAAGACAGTCTTCCCCTGTCGCCCAGGCTGGAGTACAGTGGCGTGATCCCGGTTCACTACAACCTCTACCTCCTGGAGAGGAGCAGCACTTCACTTCAGCCTGGGCGACAGAATGAGACTCTGTCTCAAATAAAGAAAAGAAAAGGGGAAAAAAAGGAAAGAAAAAGAAGTCATCAAAACTTCGTATTTTTATAATAGAGTCCCATAGATCTTACTACTTAAGATTACTTAGGTTTTTAAAAATCCATCCTGAATTCTGTTGTTCTCAAGAAACTGGCTGGGGGCTACTGGTAGTCAAGACATGTTCCCTACCCTCCAAGATTTAAATGGGTGTGGAGGTGGAGCTAGAAGCTAAGGAAACCACTACAGACTGCTATGAGCCAGGTCCATGGCAGTAAGGACCTTAGGGGATGTACCAAGTATTATGTGTTGGGGAAATATGAACAGCCAGTGAGCTACAAGCACTAGTTTATTAAGTATTATATGTAGCTCCAGAAAGTTAGCAGCACAGATTGTGAATAACCTGGCACAAGCTTTACAATTACCTTCATTAAATATTTACAATATCAAGTTGCAAAGTCAGGCCCATCAACAAATCCTAACAAAGTACCCGCAATAAATGACAGGCTTCCATCATAATGAGAACTCAGTCACCCTTGTTACATCAGGTTGCCCACCAAGAAGGTAAAAACCTGCCCGGGTCTCTATTTACCACTGATGGCTCCTTTGGATAAAATTCATTTACATTTAGATTGTTTAGCAGACAAAGCATCAAGACATCTGTTCTTGATTTCAAACACCAATACAGCAGGTGTTCTATTAATTATGTTCTTAATAGTACTTAAAAATGACAACTCTAAGTTTTTAAAGCTTAACTGTACAGAGGAGCCTACCTCTAAAAAGTTAGTTTTACATAAACTAGATTAAAATAAAAATCAAATAAATGAAAAAAATAATAAGTAAAATAAAAATCAAAACATACATAAAAATAAGCGTATCCCTGCATTCTTCTGAAACCCCTCACTGCAGTAATTACTCACTTCAAAAAAATCAAAGATTAGTTCCAGGTTATCTGGTTCCATTGTCTGTATACTGTACTCTGTCCAACGATCAGGCTGTAGGCCATAACCACACTCCGGTTGTGAATGCCTGCACTTGAATTCATTGTCGCTTATTAAGGATATCTCCAAGCTATTGGACATTTTGTGAAGTACAGTGGGAGATACCCTATCATCGTCATCTTCCTCCAGGCCCTCTAGTGTCAGCTTCACCCTATATAAGAAAAAAATGAGATTAAAAAAGCGGCAGAAAAGAAAATCTCATACAAATGTTACCTAAACGCTACATTTTAAAGTGTCCCCAAATATGCTAAATCTTTAAATAACAGAAATAACATATTATGCAAGACTACACATACTAAAGGTTAAGGAATTAGGTGTGTTTTATAGAATACTGATGTTATTATCTGCATGTATTTTTGTAAAGTATTAAAATGAAATAAATGACCATTATGCCTACTAAGGTTGTTGATTCTTTCATTAAAAAATAAATTAATAAATCTAGGGTTGGGCCAGTGCCTCACACCTGTAATCCCAGAACTTTGGGAGGCTGAGGCGAGAGGATTCCTTAAGCTCAGAAGTCTGAGACCAGCCTAGGAAACGTGGTGAAACCCTGTCTGCAAAAAATATAAAAATTAGCCAGGCATGTGCCACATGCCTGTAGTCCCAGCTACTTGGGAGGCTGAGGTGGGAGGATCACTTGAGCCTGGGAGGCAGAGGCTGCAGTAAGCTGAGATTACACAGCACTGCACTCCAACCTGGGTGACACAGCCAGACCCCCTCTCAAACAAAAATAAATGGTTAAATGTTTATGGCTGGGCGTGGTGGCTCACGCCTGTAATCCAAGCACTTTGGAGGCCAAGGTGGGTGGATCACCTGAGATCAGGAATTCAAGACCAGCCTGACCAACACAGTGAAACCCTGTGTTTAAAAAAAAAAAAAAGGCAAAAAAAAGAAAAAAAGTTTATTAAATATATTTTTATTAAACATATATAATAACCAAAAATTTTCTCTTCTGTGGAAAATTTTTCATTTTCAAGACACAGAAAAATTTAGAACACTGAAGAATATTTCAAAAAAAAAGAAAATTTTCCCTTTATCTCATTCTTATGTAGCACACAATCATTTCCATTATACCAACTTTGAAACAAACTATTGCTACACTAGGAAAATTTAAATAGAAACTATAACAATACATAAGCTTAGGTACTTATCTATTTAAAAACAAATTTTTATGCCAGATATAGGTGACGGGGGTGGGGGGAGATGGAGGCAGCAAACCACCTTGACATGTAGGTACCTACGCAACAATCCTGCATGATCTGCACATGTACGCCAGAACTTAACATACACTTGAAAAAAAACCAAAAAAAACAAAAAACCTAACTTAAGTATGTGCAACAGTAGCAACCAACCTGAGCAAGGAAGTAGTTCACTATTACAAAGCTGTAGTTATTAGAATATGTAACATTATCCCAAACTGTGTACATTTAAAGGCTCAAACCAATTGACTCTGAAATCTACAGCACTAGTGAAAACAAATGGCCCAAGTAACACAAACACATGATCATACCTAAATCTAGATTTCTTTAATTTTTTCTTGGTTATTGACACAGGAGGTTTTTCAGAATAATGCAAACGTAATCTTAATTCAGTCTGACATGTCAGCCATCCAGAATCCAAAGTTTCAACACCATCTGATAGAATAAATATGAAGAACAGTAATTATTATACATGTTTTTTTAAACAACAGAGTAAGTACCTACTGCATTGATAATTCCAGTTAACACTTTCTTTTTTTAATCTCCAAAGGAAATCTTTTTTTGGGGGGGCGGGGGGAAGGACGGAGTTTTGCTCTTGTTGCCCAGGCTGAAGTGCAATGGCACGATCTCAGCTCACTGCAACCTCTGCCTCCTGGGTCCAAGCAATTCTCCTGCCTCAGCCTCCTAAGTAGCTGGGATTACAGGTATGTGCTACCATGCCCAGCTAATTTTATATTTTTAGGAGAGACAGGGTCTCTCCCTGTTGGTCAGACAGGTCTCGAACTCCTGACCTCGGGTGATCCACCCACCTCAGCCTCCCAAAGTACTGGGATTCAGGCATGAGCCACCACACCCAGCCTCAGGAAATAAATTTTTTTTTTTTGAGACTTGCATTGTTGCCCAAGCAGGAGTGCAATGGCATGATCTCAGCTCACTGCAATCTCTGCCTCATGGGTTCAAGCAATTCTCCTGCCTCAGCCTCCCAAGTAGCTGAGACTACAGGCACCTGTCACCATGCCTGGCTAATTTTTTATATCTTTAGTAGACGGGGTTTCACTACGCTGGCCAGACTGGTCTTGAACTCCTGACCTTGTGGTCCGCCCACCTTGGCCTCCCAAAGTGATGGGATTACAGGCATGAGCCACTGTGCCTAGCTGGGAAATACATTTTTTAACAAGATCTAATCCTTGATTTGTTTCATAGACCCTGCCTAAACCCTTGTTCACATGCAGCTCAAGGGTGCCAAAAGTAAAAATCTGAAGGAAAAGAATCCTTTCAAATAAGTGTCTTTAGAATAATAATAAAAAACAATTAACTTTTTTCCTTTCTAAATATGAAAATAATCCCCAAAAAATGAATCATTGTGAATAGGCAGATTTAGAATAGATATTACAAAGACTTTTGGAAAAGATCCTGGTCTATCAATATCATCTTTGAAAAAATCTAAAAGAAATCAATTTTTCTTTTTTTAGACAGTGTCTCGCTCTGTTGCCCGGACTGGAGGGCAGTGGTGCGATCTTAACTCACAATGGCCTCTGTCTCCCAGGTTCAAGTGATTCTCATTCCTTAGGCCCCCAAGTAGCTGGGATTATAGGTGCCCACCATGCCTGGCTGATTTTTGTTTGTTTTTTCCTGAGATGGAGTTTCATTCTTGTTACCCAGGCTTGAGTGCAATGGCACGATCTTCGCTCACTGCAATCTCTGTCTCCTGGGTACAAGTGATTCTCCCGCCTCGGCCTCCCAAGTAGCTGGGATTATAAGCATGCACCACCATGTCCAGCTAATTTTGTATTTTTAGTAGAGATGGGGTTTCACCATGTTGGCCAGGCTGGTCTTGAACTACTGACCTCAGGTGATCCACCCACCTCGGCCTCCCAAAGTGCTGGGATTATAGGCATGAGCCACCGTGCCTGGCCAATTTCTGTATTTTTAGTGGAGAAGGTGTCACTACGTTGGCCAGACTGGTCTCAAACTCCTGAACTCCTGACCTCAAGTGATCCACCTTCCTCAGGCCTCCCAAAGTGCTGGGATTATAGGCATGAGTCACCTTGCCCTGCCCACATTCACACTGTAATAATACATTCAGGTTACATAACACTGGTACTCTTCTCCCCAAAGCAAATATACAGGTAGTCTTAAATTCGTCCTTAAAAAAGAACTTTTGGCCGGCATAGTGGCTTATGCCTGTAATCCCAGCACTCTGGGAGGCCAAGGTGGGTGAACTCCTGACCACAGGAGATCCAAGACCAACCTGACCAACATGGTGAAAGCCCATCTACACTAAAAATACAAAAAATTAGCCAGGCATGATAGCAGGCGCCAGTAATCCCAGCTACCCAGGAGGCTGAGGCAGGAGAATCGCCTGAATTCAGGAGGCGGAGACTGCAGTAAGCCTAGATTGCGCCATTGCACTCCAGTCTGGGCAACAAGAGCAAAACTCTCTCTTGGAAGAAAAAAAAAAAAAACTTTTATATGAAGTAGGGGGGAAAATTAAATGAATATTAATAATTAGCTATGCACGCCGGGCGCGGTGGCTCAAGCCTGTAATCCCAGCACTTTGGGAGGCCGAGGCGGGTGGATCACGAGGTCAAGAGATCGAAACCATCCTGGTCAACATGGTGAAACCCCGTCTCTACTAAAAATACTAAAAATTAGCTGGGCATGGTGGCGTGTGCCTGTAATCCCAGCTACTCAGGAGGCTGAGGCAGGAGAATTGCCTGAATCCAGGAGGCGGAGGTTACGGTGAGCCGAGATTGCGCCATTGCACTCCAGCCTGGGCAACAAGAGCGAAACTCCGTCTCAAATAAAAAAAAAAATAATAATAATTAGTTATGCTTTCACAACGTAAGTAAATTATTCAGATTGAATCCATGATTGAAATAATACAAATCTATTTCAGAAACAGCATCTAACCTAGCAATTGTTCTACTAGGGATCACTGCTACACTTACAGAGTGTCACTTTAGATATTCAGCTGCCACTAGTAATGCCACCAGTAACACAGACTATTTTCTGATCTAATATAAACAATCCCAAACAAAATCAAGGAAAAGATGTCTTAATTCCTATCTGAATACTGCCAGAGCGTGTTCTTTTTTTTTTTTTTTTTGAGACGGAGTTTCACTCTTGTTACCCAGGCTGGAGTGCAATGGCGCGATCTCGGCTCACCGCAACTTCCGCCTCCTGGGTTCAGGCAATTCTCCTGCCTCAGCCTCCTGAGTAGCTGGGATTACAGGCACGCGCCACCATGCCCAGCTAATTTTTTTTGTATTTTTAGTAGAGACGGGGTTTCACCATGTTGACCAGGTTGGTCTCGATCTCTCGACCTTGTGATCCACCCGCCTCAGCCTCCCAAAGTGCTGGGATTACAGGCTTGAGCCACCGTGCCCGGCCAAGAGGATTGTTTTAAATTCAGATATGTCATTCGGGAATTTTAGAAAACAGAAAACATGGTGCAATGGATCCAAGGTAGGGGGTAAGGAGAGGAGACAGTTTTTGTTTTGTTTTGTTTTGTTTTGTTTTTGAGACGGAGTTTCGCTCTTGTTACCCAGGCTGGAGTGCAATGGCACGATCTCGGCTCACCGCAACCTCCGCCTCCTGGGTTCAGGCAATTCTCCTGCCTCAGCCTCCTGAGTAGCTGGGATTACAGGTGCACGCCACCATGCCCAGCTAAAGTTTTGTATTTTTAGTAGAGACGGGGTTTCACCATGTTGACCAGGATGGTCTCGATCTCTTGACTTCGTGATCCCCCCGCCTCGGCCTCCCAAAGTGTTGGGATTACAGGCATGAGCCACCGCACCCAGCCAAGCATGTTCATTTCTAACATACATAAAACATATGCACCTAGTAAAAACCACAACCAAAACATGCAGGTCTGTTCTTTCCTGTGCTTAGCAGGAAAACAAACTGGTTATCAGCAATTTATCTGATTGACAGTCAGTACAAGCACAATTCTGCCCACCCTCTTTTCGCCTTTTGACTCCTACAGTACAGCATCCAAAATGAGAATGCAGGCTGGGCACCATGGCTCATGCCTGTAATCCCAGCACTTCGGGAAGCCAAGGCAGGCAGATCACTTGACGTCAGGAATTCAAGACCAACCTGGGTAACATAACAAAACCCAACTCTACAAAAAATACAAAAATTAGCCAGGTGTGACGGTGCACACCTGCAGTCCCAGTGACTCAGGAGGCTGAGGCAGGGGAATTGCTTGAACCAAGCAGGTGGAGGTTGCAGCAAGCCAAGATTCTGCCACTGCACTCCAGCCTGGGTGACACAGCAAGACTCCATCTCAAAAAAAAAAAAAAAAAAAAAAATGTAGTTTAGCATAACAGCCTGATACACTGTAAGAATTCCAGTCACCCGGCCATGCATGGTGGCTCACGCCTGTAATCCTAGCACTTTGGGAGGCCAAGGCAGATGGATCACCTGAGGTCAGGAGTTTAAGATTAACCTGGCAAACATGGCAAAACCCTGTTCACTACTAAACAAAAAATACAAAAATTAGCCAGGCATGGTGGCGGGCACCTCTAATCTCAGCTACTCAGAAGGCTGAGGCAGGAGAATTGCTTGAACCCAGGGGTCAGAGGTTGCAGTGAACTGGGATTGTGCCACTGCACTCCAGCCTGGGCAAAAGAGCAAAACTTTGTCTTGGGTGGGGGGTGGGGGGAAGAATACCAGTCACAAAGAAAATCTGAATTCTCAGGATATACTATTTACTAAAACAGAAAAGTATACAAATACATAACATTTTCAACATATTCAGAAGTTAAAGCATTTTCTACTCTATCTCAAATTAACTTTTAAACATTCAGCCAGAACTACTAGAACATTCTGGTTAGTCTAAATTTTACTATATATGCAGACATAAAAACACAAAAAATACACAAACTTAGCCTCAGTGTAACAGTTCACACTTTAGATGTTTAGAACCATTAATATAATTTCAAAAATAACAGAGTTAAAAGACTACATCAGCAGTTAATTATACTACACTTTTAATTACGTAATGTCATATACTTGAAATTGCTAGTCAAATAAAAGCCAAAAGAATAAAATCTTAAAGCGCAAAAATTATATTAGAAACTACTTCTTATTTAAGAGAAGGGATCTGTTTCTTTTTTTTTTTTGAGACGGAGTTTCGCTCTTGTTACCCAGGCTGGAGTGCAATGGCGTGATCTCAGCTCACCGCAACCTCTGCCTCCTGGGTTCAGGCAATTCTCCTGCCTCAGCCTCCTGAGTAGCTGGGATTACAGGCACGTGCCACCATGCCCAGCTAATTTTTAGTATTTTTAGTAGAGACGGGGTTTCACCATGTTGACCAGGATGGTCTCGATCTCTTGACCTCGTGATCCACCCGCCTCGGCCTCCCAAAGTGCTGGGATTACAGGCTTGAGCCACCGCGCCCGGCCCGGGATTTGTTTCTTGGATCTAGTCTCTATTTTCAAAACCACACTACGGTCATGCATTGCTTAACAATGAAGATAAGTTCTGAGAAATGCGTCATTCGACAATTTCACTGTTATGAGAACATCAGAGAATATACTTACACAAACCTAAACAGTATGGCCTATTGCTCCTAGATTCTAACACTGTACAGCATATTACTGTACTGAATACTGCAGGCAACTATATAACACAGTGGTAAGCATTTGTGTATCTAAACATATCCACACATAGAAAACATAATGCATTGCACTATAATGTGTGCTACGTTACAACTGCTATAATGTCACTAGGCAACAGGAAGTTTTCAGCTCCATTATAATCTTATGAGACCACTGCTGTATGTGTGGTCTGTTTTGGACCAAAACATCGTTATGCAGCACATGACTCTATGTTCTATTTTCCTGTGCTATATATTTCCAGTGAAATGTAAAGTAACATCTCAATCATTTCAGTAAACATTTAATAAGTCAGTCTCACTTACTGTGGATTCCAAATTGTCCATCATCAATAATAATTTTGTTTTCTAGAATTTAAGGAAAATAGAAAATCTAGTTAAAACTCTTGATGCACACCCAATGAACAATTGAGAAATTACCCACCTTAAAGATCGTTTATAATATTAAATCTATAGCTTAAAAGCAGCCCAAGGTGAATAAGCATATTTATTGTAGCCCTCAACAAAGAATTCCCTTTAAAGGAGGCTAGCAAACAGCAATAGTTCTTACATACTTTGGTGATTATTCATTATATTATAAAAAAGAAAAAGAAAACTCTTCAGAGACGTGCTCTAGAGGCACTGGGATGAACTTCTACACTATCCAATGTACAAGACTCACAGGTTGCTGTACTATAACTCCTTCTTGATTTTCAAACCAAAGGTCTTGGCACAATTAAAATGCTTATTCTTATGTAGTGCATATTCTGAACTTGTCTCAAATGTAATTCTCCTCATATCCCAACTATTCTCTACCGCCAGTTAAAAGCTTTACAAATGGTGTGAACTTACCTGTATGTACAGAGCTGTGAGGAACTACCAAAAGAATAAATGCAAGCATATCCCCTTCTCCTAACAGAAATTTCAACTCAATGAGAAAAGCTGTAAAGCCCCACCCACTAAGTGAAATAAAATTTATCTTACTTGCCTACTTCCCTTCCCAGTTTACTTTAAACATAAGTCTGAAATACTTTCAAAATGAATGTGACAGTTCCTAAGAAAGACTTTCTGGTAAGTTTCAAACAGCTTTTAAGTTCAAAAGTTATATTTCTCAAAAGTATACCTTCCTTTCTAAAACAGCAGAAACAAAACTATCCCACTTCTCATAATAAGGAAATACATTTAACTGCAAGATGCTTTAAAATACAATTTTTTAAAACGTTGAACACCTAATAAGTTCCAACCTCAGTATGGGACTATTATAATTTTAAGTATACTCTCATAAAAATTCTAAATACAGTATAAGAATGTATTAAAATGTACAAAAAGAAAATCCAATAAAGAGGATGGAATGAGATACTGTTTAAACGAGATATGTCCTTGCTCCAGGGTAAAGCAGAAACTCCCACTGCTTTCTAATTTAAACCGGAAAACTAGCATCCAGTTATCTTTCCATTTTAACTTTACCTAGAAACGAAAAGATACATTTCTCAGCACTGAGTCCATTTATAGATGAATACATATGGGTAATTTAACGTATGTGAAATGAACTTCGAATTCTATTTTCAATACGGACAAGGAAATTCAAAAATACTTGTATGAAGAGAAATGCCATATTTAAGCATAAGCAAATAATGTGTTCAAAAGAAAACAACTTTCTGAGTAGCAATTCTAGAATAGCCAGCAGGGAATTTAAGAAATTTGAATTCATTCATACAAGTTTATTCAAGTATGTACCAGTTTCTTAAAAAAAAAAAAAGGAAGAAGAGAAAAAAGTAGAATAAGTTATTCTATTAATATTCAGTTAAAAATTTAAGTCTTTGTTTTGGATTCTTTCTTCAAATGTTCTCTAAGCCTGAGCAAGTAATCAAATAGTCACTGATGCTCATTCAACAAGAATGGTATCTTATAAACTTTCTAACCAATCCAAATGAAAGTATGTATTTCATAATAAACTAAACTAACCCAAGAAAACAAAAATATTCAGGTAAGCATTTCTAATAGTTTATTTTAAGGCATTAAAAACTGTTTAGTTTTGAAAGATCCATGAAATGCTCAGTGAAATTTGTAGCACTGACAATGCACTGATCTTAAACTTTAGAATAAAAATTTATTAAATCCCACTAAGCCATTGTGCAGCATATTAGTAACTTTATGCTTATGCCTCAAACAGATGCAGTTAATGCCCATACCTAAAGGGGTTATTGATCGTGGTTGTAGATGAGTCTCCCACTTGTGAACTATCACTTGACATGGACCACCGATAGTCTGCAATTTAAAAGTTAAACGTCTGCAATAATTTCTTATATCTTATTTTCTACCCATGACTCCATTAGATGATTGTGGCCTAAATCTTATACTAAATATGAGACCAAAAGATTCATCTTATTATCAATATTATATGCCAAAAGTCAGGAATGTACCAGATCACAAAACACGATGAAATGCTGGAAGAAAATGAGAGGCAGTAAACAAAGAAAAATGAGATGAACTGGCACACAGAACTCTCTTGAACCCATTCCTAAATCTGCCTATAATACTCAATTGTTTCAAAGAAATTTTCATTTTTAACTGATAGGAATTCTTAAGATAAACATCAAATATTCTTTCTTCGGTATGTCAGCCATCAATGAGGTATTGCTAGATAAAGGATGTACCTCCTGCTCTATTTAACTAAGTCTCCATGTGTTTAGAAAAAGCCTAAACAAGTCTATAACAGCAGAAATAGTAGGAACAAGTATACTTCAAGAGCAATTATCACAGGCTACTCAAGGAACTAACAAGCACAGTAAAGTTCTTTATTTATTTAAGAATACTAAGTGAAAAATGGTAAGATTTCTCATATCATAGGAACCAGTGTTTCTAAGGAATACAGGAAATTCTAGAAGGGACACGTGGCCAGGTAAACTTGAAGAGCAAGTGTCATAAAAGAGGAACTAACATCCAGTGTCATCATATGCCTTAGTTTATAAACTCATACAGTGTGACAATTCCTCATACTGTTTTCTGTTATCAAGTTCCCCTGCTAAAAAAAGAACATAAAGCTCTATGTTGATGACATATGGAGTTTTAAAACAAGAATGAACTACTAAGAAAGATTCCAAGTATACCTAAAAGACTAATATTTAAGTGTTCTAATTTTCCTTTAATTATTAAAAGGAAACCTTACTAGTTATAATTATGAGCTGAAATAAAACCTTTAAATACACATTTTGGAAGCATATTTTCAAACTATAATCTTACAAAGTATTTTATTCTTTACATGTTCTGTGAAGACATGTAAATACAGAGAAACAAAGAAAATATAAAACTCACCCATAATATACCATTTAGAGATAATCACCATCAATATTTTCACATATAATCTTTGAGCCCTTTTCTAGGCATTGTATTATACATACTTTTTTATTTTTATTTTTTAGTCTCTTTTTTTTTTAAGATGGGGTTTCACCATGTTGGTCAGGCTGGTCTTGAACTCCCAACCTCAGGTGATCCACCCCACCTTGGCCTCCAAAGTGCTCGGATTACAGGCGTGAGCCACTGCGCCCAGCCCCACACTTTTTTTTTTTTTGAGACTGAGTTGCTCCATCACCCAAGCTGGAGTGCAATGGCGTGATCTCTGCTCACTGCAACCTCCGCCTCCCATGTTCAAGTGATTCTTCTGCCTCTGATTCCCAAGTAGCAGGCAGGTTCGACACCAGCCTGGCCAACATGGTAAAATCCCTTATCTACTAAAAATACAAAAATTAGCCAGGTGCGGTGGCACACTCCTGTAATTCCAGGTATTAGGGAGACTAAGGCAGGAGAATCACATGAATCAGAGAGGCAGAAGCTGCAGTGAACCAAGATCACGCCACTGCACTCCGACCTGGGCAACAGAGGGAGGCTGTGTCTCAAAAAAGAAAAAGAAATGGGTGCTGTGAATAGAATATTAAATGTCAAAAGAGATAAAAAGGAGGCATAGCAGAGAGTTTGTTTTGTTTTAATTTAAATGTCAGGGGAACTTTATAGACTGTTGATAGCAGTATCTTTATTTAATTGCATAAGAATAGTCCTTTGGATTCAATTTGATAGGGAACATATTTTAACAACTCCACTCTCATCTACCCACTACCCACTGCATAAAACCATCTAGACTTGAATAGAACAGCATATCTGAGGAACAGTCCAAAGGGCCAGTAAAACAGATGACTTAGAATTATGTCTATCATCATTCAGACTACAAATGCACACTGGTTGGTAAACTGTTTTAATATAGAGAAAAAAAAAGAACCTAGTTTTAAAATATACTGAATTTCCAAAATTGTTATGACTACTTTATTAAACTTTAGAAGGTAATCTTAAATTTTTAGCTTTAGTTCTTTAAAAACAACAAAAAAATTAATGGGCCAGGCACAGTGGCTCATGACTGTAATCCCAGCACTTTGGGAGGCCGAGGAAGGTGGATCACTTGAGGTCAGGAGGTTGAGACCAGCCTCACCAACATTGAGAAACCCCATCTCTACTAAAAATACAGAAATTATCCAGGCATGGTGGCGCATGCCTGTAATCCCAGGTACTCAGAAGGCTGAGACAGAAGAATCACTTGAACCCGGAGGCGGAGGTTGCAGTGAGCCAAGATCGTGCCATTGCACTCCAGCCTGCAAAAGTGAAAATCAGTCTCCCAAAACAAGACTATAAAATAAACTTAACTGAGCATGGGAAATTCAAAATCTCAGTGATAACTCCAAAACCTGCATTCCTTTGTTTCCTTTTCCTTTTTTTTTTTTTTAAATCCTGGTCTTGTACATGCAATCCTTTGTAACATACTATCTGTAATAACTCATTCTTTAAGATCTAAGGAAAAAAAAAACAGTTCCATTCTAAAAAAGTCTGCCAAAATTTTAAGCTTTTTGGAGTAACATGGGAGACACATCTTTGGAGAAAAAAATGATGATGTCAATCTAAGACAATATTCCATTAACAGTACTTGTAGTTATTTCACAATTTAGCGTACATAATGTCAGATGACTGCAGAAACATGCATATTAACAAAAACATAAAAAAATTTCTTTCCACAAGAGTAAGTCTTAATGATTGTTTTCTTAAACAGTTACTGACATCACTCAGTTACACCAAGCACTGAAAGAAAGAAATAAGACTATCTAATATGTAGACTGGAAGTTTGTCTTTGTTTTGCAACAAATCACCAAGCAAAATTATCAGTTAGCCATGTAATACCACTGCTTGCATGTATCACAAATTTTTTAAACTTTTACTGATTGTTTTCCTTCCACAAGTTTGAAAACAAACTGAAACGTAACAGGGGACCTGAGGAATCAAGGCCACGCGAGGGGTCTCACGCCTATAATCCCAGTACTTTGGGAGGCTGAGGCGGGAGGATCACCTGAAGTCAGAAGTTCGAGACCAGCCTGGCTAACACAGCAAAATCCTGTCTCTACTAAAAAATACAAAAATTAGCCAGGCATGATGGTGCATGCCTGTAATCTCAGCTACTCAGAGGCTGAGGTGGAAGAATCACTTGAACCCAGGAGGCAGAGGTTACAGTAAGCCAAGATCGCACCACTGCACTCCAGCCTGGTGACACAGTGAGACTCCGCCTCAAAAATAAAAAGTCACCTAAGCGTAAGTAAAGCAAAGGAAGCTAAATCAAAAGACTCTCTGAGGATGTTCAAATCTCAAGTTAACAGCTGACAGTATTTACTATTCAGAAGAATTTTAGATACTAAATTATTGTACAAAATGACAAACTATTCTGAAAATAAACAATTATCACAGGTGTCTGTCTTGTTAAAGGATTTAAACAAAACTCAAGGAAGATCAAGATGAAAATAAGAGTTTGTAATGAATCTAATCATGAATTAATGTGAGCAGCTATCAAAGTTAGAAGCATAGATAAGTGCTAAAAACTAAAGATGAATTTCTACAAAAATGAAGGAAAAATTTCAAAGGATATAATGAAAAACTGGCTAACATTTCACTATGAGGAAACATTCCTAATTCTACCCACAAGCAAAGATGGGTGGATAGGAAAAAAAAATGTTGAAATTACGTGTTAATTCAAAAAATATCTTTGGTGAGGATGTAACATCAATGGACTATCTGCAGATTCATACCAATGTTTTCATTCCAGGAATACTCACTACGTTTGTGTGCTATGTTCAAATAATATTTGGCTTTGTCATCTGTGAAATTATCTTAAAATTTAACACATTAACACCTCCTAATTCACAGAGAGAACACGTAGTTGTGAAAATTTGAGAAAAAGGATTTCAGGACTCTTCTAAACTAAAAGAAATATGCCAGAAAAAGCATAGCATGAGAGAAAAATATGAATGGTAAAATTTTATTTACTCAATAAAATTTCAGTAATGAAGGGATCTAAAAATCTATAGTTCAAACCTTTTGTTTTATAGATGAGGAAGTTAACGCCTAAAGGTCAATTGGCTTTTCCATAATCACAAAACTTTTAGCTTTGGTTCCAAAACTCGCTAGTTAGATTACTTCCTAAAACTGTCAACCCGGTAAAATTAACTTTGCTCCCATTTCAGCTTTTTAATGCTTTCATTATTTGTTTTCCTATCATTCTTTATATTCATAACATTATGTATTACAATAATTTACATCATTTAACAATTTAAGATGCCTTGCACATTACTTCTATTATTTGACAACGCACAACTAAAGTTTCATAATACTTCTATTAAAAATGTTTCATTTAAAAAGCGCCACCAACTTTTTTAAAAAAGTGTCACATTAAGCTGAAATGTGGGGGGAAAAAAAACTGGGATTTTACGTAGCTATTTACTCTATTCCATGAAAAACATACTTACCATGGCAGCCCCTGCATCACACGGTACATGTGTACACGATACAGAGCACCTACTTAAAGAAACACACTCACCAACACATACTGTAAACTTTTGCAAGTATTACAAGGGGAAAAACTTGTTTTTTACTGTTAAGCAGACTTCTTGCCAATTTTGTCAAAAGGTATTTTGGACTGATCTGCTGCTTTTGATTACATTTTCAATGAAGAGGATACTTAGGTTGGCTTAATTTGACCTGTGTTGACAATAGTCTTACTTTAGAAAACTATGCCCAAAGAACTCATTATCATCTTTCTTGTCCAAACTCCCCTTTCTAAGTAAAATTTAGTTTTCACATATTACAAAGCTAAATTTCATGTACCAGGATCCTCAGATAAGCTTGCTGTGTCTATGACCTATGTACCTACACACGATTGCTCAAGTTATACTGAAGAACTTTACCATGAAGCATTACCCCATGCCAAATAAATGAGATGCCCTTAAGTTAAAGTGAAACTATTGTCAAGAAAAGCCAACACCATGATCAACCACAATGTAATTTAAGTTCAGTTACTGGGTATTCACAAAATATTCTTGGAATAAGAAACGTAATAGGTGCAAAAGACAGCTAAAGTGGGTTTGCCAAGTTTTTTATCTTTTCTTTTTATAATGGTGGCTAAGAGAATGAGGTAACAGTGGCTGCTTGCATTTTTCACATGTAACAAAAACACTTAATGACCCCCAAAGGAAATAAAATTTTTAACAAGATCTAATCCTTTGTTTCCTAGACCCCTGCCTAAACCTTTGTTCATATGCAGCCTAAGGGTGTCAAACGTAAAAATCTGAAGGAAAAGAATCCTTTCAGCAAATAAGTATCTTCAGAATAAAAGGAAAATAATTAACTTTTTTCTTTTTGAATATGAAAAGAATCCCAAAATAATCATTGTGAACAGGCAGATTTAAACTAGAAATGCCAAAGGCCTTTAGAAAAGATAGGGGTCTATCAATACCATCTTTGAAAAAAATGTAAAAGGAATCAATTCAACTTTGATCAGAGTTAACACAGCCACTAAGAGACAGTTGCTGTGAAATAATTTTTTAAAAATTATTCACTTAAAACGGGCTATATACTTCTCTAAATGTATTTACATCACATAAGGATTAAAAACCAAAAGTAAAACTTCTGCAAGCGGTTCCTAGTTTACGAAAGTTACCAAAATGCACACTTATAAAGAACACATTAATAAAACCAATTTCACGATAAGAATATTACAGAACATACTTACTACGTCTTTTTAAAAGTCCATGGCAGACATCATCTGCCTCTGAAGTGGCTACTTCCTTGGTTTTGGTACATTTTATTAATCAAGAGTTCTATTCCTTATTTGACCAAAGCAAATGCATTTACTTTGAACGTTTTCAAACTTAAGTGAGTTGCTTTTGAAGGAAGTGCTAAAGCAATTGGAAACTAGATAAAGAAAACGTACCTTTGGTTCTAAAAAGTACCCTTTGAAGTAGCGATACTGAACTGATACTCCTCTACTGAGTACAATGGTTGCTTTCCATAACATGCTGTGAAGAAAGAAAATTAAAAGCAGCAGAATCAGTATCCAACTACAGTGCATAAAGACTTCTTAATTCACCAAACCCCTCAAATAAAACATGTGACCAATATCATTTATTCCTACACAAAATTTTATAGGCCTACTCTGTAGCAGGCAATAGGAACACAGTGATACATATTGCAGAAAGAGCCTCATCTTCAAGGAGCTTCCTTTGCTGTGTAGGTGGACAGAAAAATAACCAAAGAAGATACTAGGAAGTTTTGGAGGAGGCTTTTAAAAGAAAGGAAGGTTTTAATGGGGAAGCGCTGTCTGAGCTGAGACCTAAAGAATGAGAAGGAATCAGCCATACAAAGAGCCAGGATAAGTTTCCAAATGGAAAATGTAAATTGTACAAAAGTGGAAGCCAGAGTCAGAATCTTCTCTGACTTCCCACTTGGAGACGGATGTTACATGGCTGCTAAGAGACTTTGGGGCACAGCTTCTGTGTCACAAATGAGAGATAAACATGAGTTGAACTCCTGTTCTTGACTATTCCTTATTCTAAACTGTCCTACTCAGGCTCTGACTATTCCTTAGCCAAGCAGTCAGAACCTGTTTCTTGTTTCAGGCCAATGTCTTTCTCTGAACTATGTATTCTAATAGAAACTAAGATTTGACTCAACAGCTGCCTCCAGGTCAAGAATTCACTACAATTCATTATTGTAACTGGTTTTTAGCTTCAAATAATAAGCTAATGGTATCCAAAGCATGGTCCCAGACCATCATTAGCAGCTGGGAGCTTCTTAGAAATGCAAATTCTCAGGTCCCATTCAAACCTATAGAATTAGAAACTCTGGGGGTGGAGGCCCAGTAATCTGTATTTTAACAAGCCTCTAGGCAACCCTTGAGAACCCCATTCTCTGAGAACCCCTTTCAGACCAGTAACCAAACGTTAATTCAGCATGAGTAGTTTAGCCCTACCTGGCTCTACTAAGACAGGTTTTACGGCATTGTCCTCACTCTGATACAATCCTAGCTCCTAAAATAAATACAGATACAGCTCATTGTACTGCACTTTATTATCTTTCACAGATACTGTGTTTTGTGTGTGTGTGTGGGGGGGGGGGCAAGCCTGAGGCGATCAAGTCTATCAGTGCCATTTTCCCAACAGATGTGCTTACTTCGTGTCTATGTCATAGTTTGGCAAATCTCATAATATTTCAAACCTTTTTGTTATTATTTTATCTGTTATGGTGATTGTATGCTACAGAAAATCTTTCATGAAAGGAACAGTTAATCACTGTGGTAAACTTCATTGTCTTATTTTAAGAAATTGACACTGTAGGCCGGGCGTGGTGGCTCACGCCTGTAATCCACGCACTTTGGAGGCCAAGGCGGGCGGATCACCTAAGGTTGGGAGTTCAAGACCAGCCTGACCAACATGGAGAAACCCTGTCTTTAAAAAAAATAAAAATAAAAAATAAGAAGGCAAAGCAGTGTCTTTTTACTCTCTCTCTTTTTTTTTTTTTTTAATTAAGACAGGGTTTCACCATATTGGTCAGGCTGGTCTTGAACTACTGACCTCAGGTGATCCACCTGCCTCAGCCTCCCAAATTGCTGGGATTACAGGCGTGAGCCACCGCACCCGGCCTACTCTACTTCTTAAGAAGGAACCAGAACCCAGGCATGGTGGCTTACACCCAGCATGTTGGGAGGCTGAACTGAGAGGATAGCTTGAGCCCAGGAGTTCAGAAACAGCCTGGGTCTTGACAAAGTGAGACCTCATCTCTACAAAAAGTTTTAATTAGCTGGGCATGATGTTGTGCACTTAATAGTCCTAGCTACTCAAGAGGCTGAGGCAGGAATATCACTGGAGCCCAGGAGTTTGAGGTTAGAGTGAACTGAAATCGAGTCATGGCATTCCAGCCTGTGTGAGGAGACGCAGTCTCAAAAAATAAAAAAGGAAATCAGAACTATTCAGTGAACTGAAGACAAAATAATCTAATGAAATTAAATCAAAACCAGGAAAGATGGGTAGTCATATGATGGTTTAGTGCAGCTGCCCAATTCTGAATTGCCCTCATATCCTTTCCCAAAATACCATAAAATCTACAAGGAGGGCAAATGAAGCCACAAGTGACCCACATCTTCAGCATTATTAGAAAGCAATACCATGACCTTCAAGTTATCTGTAAGTAGAAAAAAATTCCAGGAGAGCTCTAGCTGCCATGAGCCTGTGGGCATGGAGAGCTGGTAAGGGAAAGCTTAAGATACTCCCTGAAAGAGAGGAGCACAGCAGACATAGATGTAGAGCACATTAAAATTCCAAAGAAACACAATTCTAAAGCTCACAAATATTGCCTAAAGGCACATGGATTCTTACATCATCTACTTCCTTCTCCCTGTGAAACACTGTTTCTCTGCTACAGATCAACAGTGAATCAGTTCTCTTATTGTACATGAGCAACATATGAACTGGTCCTCTTAAAGTTGTTAAGTGCCTCATCCTGTTCACATCGTTTAGAGCAAGTGGGCTGAAACTGACTTAGGACAGGCAGGGGTGTGTTTTAGAGACAAATTTAGAAAAATAAGAGGTTTCACTTCAGACCAGAGTGGCTGATCTGAAAATCAAAGAAAAAAGAACCCCTTGAAGGGAATACTTGTCTGTGAAACACTACTAAATAATATATACTATTAAAATAACACTATTTACCAATAGAACTCTTATAAGAGCTGAGAATTGGCTGAGAAAATGTCACACTAGTAACAAACTAAAAAAAAAGAAGAGTTCTGTGTGTTTTCATTTTCTTTCCCTTAGCTTACATTACTGTTATTATTTTACTTTGTTATTTTCCTTTGCTCGCCCACCAGTGCCCTTCAAACTATTTGCTGTGAATGACCAGCAGTTGTTTGCTGGTTTTACTCAAACTATCTGGTAACCAACATTCTGATCTACATACCCGGTTCAGTGGGATGTGTCCACAGTGACATGCATGGAGTCCAAGTGTTATACACATTTACAAATGCTTGCACTGGGCGTGGTCACTCACGCCTGTAATCCAAGCACTTTGGAGGCCAAGGCGGGCAGATCACCTGAGGTCGGGAGTTCAAGACCAGCCTGACCAACATGGTGAAACCCTGCCTTAAAAAAAAAAAAAAAAAAAAATGCTTGCTCTCAATTTTTGTATTTCCCATATTGTGGATTGATTTTTTTTTTTTTTAAAGTCTTTTGTACCGGTACTGGTGCACAGGCTACATTTTTAGTCACGCTGCTCTACAGAAAAATAGAGCCTTAGCAATCACCTCATCTGGCACTGGATATACCTGCATGCTGTTTAAGAAAACCCATAAGATGTCCAATTTTCTACAGTGTGGTTAAGTGCCACCTCTGCTGACATCCACTGACCTATGCTAACCCCTTTACTGTGTTGATGAGGTTAACTGAGGCCTATAGACATCAGCTGTCCGAGATCACACCTAACTGCAGAAGAGTGACTGACACCCAGATTTACCTTTCCCCATCCACTGGGCCCATATGAAGTTTAATGATGGATTCACGAAAGTGGTTGAGAGGTGGGAATTAAGGGCAAGAGAGGAACCTGTTTTTATCACACTAATTTTGTAAAATTATTTCACTCATAAAACTATTCAGTGTGGGCTGGGCACAGTGACTCACGCCTGTAATCCCAGCACTTCGGGAGGCCGAGGTGGGCAAATCATGAGGTCAGGAGTTTGAGACCAGCCTGACTAACATGGTGAAATCCATCTCCACTAAAAATACAAAAAATTAGCTGGGTGTGGTGGCAGGAGCCTGTAATCTCAACTACTTGGGAGGCCGAGGCAGGAAAATCACTTGAACCCAGGAGGTGGAGGTGGCAGTGAGCTGTGACTGCAACACTGCATGACAGTCGCCAGCCTGGGTGACAAAGCAAGACTCTGTCAAAGGAAAAAAACAAAAACAAAAAAAATCATTCAATATAACTTTGATAAAAATTAAAACTAAAATTAAAAATGCCAAGATGCCTTAAAAGCCTCTAAAATTGCCGGGTGCAGTGGCTCACGCCTGTAATCCCAGCACTTTGGAAGGCTGAGGTGGGTGTATCACCTGAGGTCAGAAGTTCAAGGACCAGCCTGACCAATATGGTGAAACCCCATCTTAAAAAAAAAACAAAAAAACAAAAAAAAAAACAAAAAAAACCTCTAAAATTATAAGGTTAATGTCACAGTTATTCTGTAACCTAACATTTCCATACTCACCTTTCACCTGTCTCACTCTCTGGAAGAAGAGCCACAGCATTTTGAGGATTCCAGTTTCCCAAAGCATCACAGCTTCCACATATTGCAAAAACTTCTCCTAAAGAAACAGAATAATCAGTTACAGTGGGATAAGTAGGGAAGCTTGCATTAGTTCAACCAGATCTGCTGCCTCCTTTAGCAGAGATAAAAGAGCCTCACTAGACATAGGTTTGGGCCCACATACCTACCACACACTGACACCTGCCTGTTAACTTGACTCACCTTTCTAGAACTGAAGCCAGAGAAAAGGCATACGGAAGTTTTCTTCATCTGTTCAACTAGTCATTAGTCAGTAACAAGCACCCAAGTATACAAATGGGATAAAACCACAGTCCTTGCCTTCAGGATAGCTCCCAATTTTAACGGGCAAACACTAAATGCCTATCAGTACTCTAAAGGGTTATTAATCAGTATCTTCCAGAAACTCAAATAGTAGCTATTAGTAAGTTTCACATCAAGAACATTTATCAAGGCCAGGCATGGTGGCTCACACCTGTAATCCCAACAATTTGGAAGGCCAAGGTGGGCGGATCACCTGAGGTCGGGAGTTTGAGACCAGTCTGGCCAACATGGCAAAACCCCATCTCTACTAAAAATACAAAAATTAGCTGGGTGTGGGGGCAGGTGCCTGTGATCCCAGCTACTTGATAGGTTGAGGCAGGAGAATAATTTGAACCCGGGAGGCGGAGGTTGCAGTGAGATGAGATTGTACCACCGTACACCAGCCTGGGGGACAGAGTAAGATTCATCACAAAAAGAAAAGAACATTATCAATGGGATAGCAGAAATGTAATTTAAAACCCCACAAAACAAAGACTTATATAATTGAAAAATCTCGTAATGCTTTTTTGTTTTTTAGAGATGGAGTCTTGCTCTTTTGCCCAAGCTGCAGTACAGTGGTATGATCTCAGCTCACTGTAACCTCTGCCTCCTGGGTCCAAGCAATTCTGCTTCAGCCTCCCTAGTAGTTGGGATTACAGGTATGTACCACAACACCTGGCTAATTTTTGTATTTTTAGTAAAGATGGGGTCACCATGTTGGCTAGGTTGATCTTGAACTCCCAATCTCAGGTGATCTGCCCGCCTTGGCCTCTCAAAGTGCTGGGATTATAGGCATGAGCCACCACACTGGGCCAAAATCTAGTACTTCTTAACTAAAGTAATAACTATCATTTCTTTTGAACATTTATCAATAGGCTTTAAAAGCCAACATATAGCTACCACCTCTTCTTGCTAAATTTTATATATTTCACAGAACATACTTGGATAAAAGTATGCAGAAGTCTCTGACTTACATATCAACACATTCCAAATACAATTAAAATTCATAAAGATAATGAACTGAGTTCAACTGCCAATTTGGCTCAAGACAAACTCCTCCACATTTTGAGAATAGCTGGGCTTCCAAGCTTGAGGCACTGCTCTAGTAAGACTAGAACTGTAGTCAGCTTCAGCCACCTGCATGAGCATTGTTAGCTTGGACTGTCTAAAACTTAAGTAAAATTCCAAGTGTGATAGTCATTCAGATTTCAGAGCTCTAAATACATGTGAGCCAGGTGCAGTGGCCCATGCCTGTAATCCCAGCACTTTGGGAGGTCAACACAGGGAGATCACTTGTGGCCAGGAGTCCCAGAATAGTCTGGCCAACATAGCAAAACCCTGTCTCTACTAAAAATATAAAAAGGCCAGGCATGGTTGGCTCGTGCCTTTAATCCCAGCACTTTGGGAGGCTGAGATGGGCAGATCACATGAAGTCCGGAGTTCAAGACCAGCCTGGAAAACAAACATGGTGAATCATAATCTCCACTGAAAATAAAATATTAGCCAGTTGTGGTGGCAGGTGCCTATAATCCCAGCTACTCAGGGGGCTGAGGCAGGAGAATCACTTGAACCCAGGAGGCAGAGGTTGCAGTGATCCAAAATCATGCCACTGCACTCCAGCCCAGGCAACAGGGCAAGACCCTGTCTCAAAAAAATATTTTTTAAAATAAATAAATAGATAAAGACACAAAGTTGGCCGGGTGCAGTGGCTCACGCCTGTAATCCCAGCACTTTGGGAGGCCAAGGTGGGCAGATCACAAGGTCAGTAGTTCGAGACCAGCCTGGCCAATATGGTAAAACCCTGTCTCTACTAATACAAAAATTAGCTGGGTGTGGTGACATACGCCTGTAATTCCAGCTACTTGGGAGGCTGAGGCAGAAGAATTGCTTGAACCCAGGAGGCAGATGTTGTAGTGACCTAAGATTGCGTCACTTCACTTGGCCTGGGCATCAGAGTGAGACTCCATCCTCCCCACCCCCTGAAAAAAAAGACAACAAAAAACACACACACATGCAACACAAAGTTAGCTGGGCATGGTGGTACATGCCTGTAACCCCAGCTACTCGGGAGGCTGAGGCACAAGAATCACTTTAACCTGGGGGAGATGGAGGTTACAGTGAGCCAAGATTGTGTCACTGCACTCCAGCCTGAGCAATATAGTGAGACCCTGTCTGTACTATATATATATATATATATATATAAAGAATAATTTGGCCGGACATGGTGGCTCATGCCTGTAATCCCAGCACTTTGGGAGGCCAAGGCAGGTGGATCACGAGGTCAGGAGTTCAAGACCAGCCTGATCAACATGGTGAAACCTCGTCTCTTTAAAAAAAATAAAAATAGCCGGGCGCGGTGGCTCACGCCTGTAATCCCAGCACTTTAGGAGGCTGAGGCGGGTGGATCACGAGGTCAAGAGATCAAGACCATCCTGGTCAACAAGGTGAAACCCCGTCTCTACTAAAAATACAAAAAATTAGCTGGGCATGGTTGTGCGTGCCTGTAATCCCAGCTACTCGGGAGGCTGAGACAGGAGAATTGCCTGAACCCAAGAGGCGGAGGTTGCGGTGAGCCGAGATCGTGCCATTGCACTCCAGCCTGGGTAACAAGAGTGAAACTCCATCTCAAAAAAATAAAAAATAAAAAATAAAAAATAAAAATAAAAAATAAAAAAATAATAAAAAAAATAAAAATAAATTAAAAAATAGAAAACAATTTTAAAAATTAGCCAGGCATTGTGTTGTGCACCTACAGTCCCAGCTCCTCATGAGGTTGAGTCAGGAGGATAACTGGAACCCAGGAATCTGAGGAACTGTGATTACACCACTGCACTCCAAACAGGGCAACAGAGGAAGACCCTGTCTCTTATAACAAAAAAACAAAAAAACCTTCATGGACTCAAGTTATTTCTCATCTCCCACATGCTACTTTTTGCTGTGAAAAGAACAAACTCCAGGTGGAACAAGTGAAATAGGGAATCAGTAGTTCACTTTCCTCTTCCAGGTGCTCCTGCATTTTACCAATTGCCCCCTGCAATGTAACTTTCTCTTTCTGCTGATTCCATGGGAATATGGCTTCTGAAAATGAGGAAATTGTTAACTAAAACACACAGACCCTTTTCAATCGGCTCTCATTGATAAAAGAGTATGCAGACTTGGATGCTAACTAAAGGAATCTGCAAACAGCTCCTCCACATACTCTTTTTGTTTCCTCGCCTGGTTGTACTTTTTCCCCCGACAAGCCTTCTCTACTCTACCCATTCTCTCTACATTTAGCTGAGGAGCCTTCCTTCTGTACAGTGAGGAAATTAAGTGAGGGGGGAATTGAGGCGGGATCTCCCTCAATATCCCCTTGCTGTCCCTCAGCCTCCTCCTTGCCACCTACAGAGTCATCTGTATCCACATCCACCATTATCTCTTCCCTCTCATCCCTGACTATAGGCATTCCCCCCAGTCCCAATCAAGCTGACACTTCTGTGGCCAGTTCTGTGGTCAGTTCATTTGTCTGAAATAGCCAACTCCTTCTAGCTTTAACTACCAGCCTAAAACTCCCTATGAGAGAATTCCATCTTCTATCCACGGAGATGGCCACATGCTAAACCAGAGGTGAGCACTTGGCTCAAGGGAACCAATCAGCTAACTAGCAATCTTCAATCTGCTGAATTCTGCCCAGGGGTGGAACTACACCAGATTATCTTAGCTAAGAATTTGAATTCAGACTCACACACACTCTGCCAATTGCTGTGATGAATGCTAAAACAAAGAAGCTAGATGTGGTGTGAGTCACTCATTCATTGTTTGAATATATATCTATACTATACTCTGGCTCTGACCCAGGCAGTCTGCTAGGTGCAGGAATTCAGCATAAACAAGACAAGGTCCTGTTTTGGCCGGGTGAGGTCTATATCTCACACCTGTAATCTCAGTAATTTTTGGGAGGCCAAGGCAGACAGATGACCTGAGGTCAGGAGCTCGAGACTAGCCAGCCAACATGGTGAAACCCCATCTCTACTAAAAACACAAAAATTAACCAGGTGTGGTGGCAGGCGCCTGTAACCTAGTAACTCAGGAGGCTGAGACAGGAGAATCGCTTGAACCCAGGAGGCAGAGGCGGCAGTGAGCCGAGAACACACTATTGAACTCCAGCCTCAGCAACAGAGTGAGACTCCATCTCAAAAGAAAAAAAAAAGTCATGTTTTCAATAGAGTTACAATCTGTCACTCAAATAATTCTATAAAATCTCCAAGAGGTGCTATAAAATAGTGCCAGAACCTAGTGGAATCTGGAGGCTGGCAGTGGGAGCAGGGGAGAAAAGAGAGGGAACAGGGGGAGTATGAGAGTGGGCACAGATCTACGCAGAGGAAACAGCATTTGAGAAAGTCCCAAAAGACGAAGAAAAGAGGAAGGAATGCAGCACATTTAAGGAACTGAAAGAAGGTCTGTACAGCCAGAATACATCAAAACTGAGAGGTACCTAGCCCAGGTGTGATACTGCTTTGACATGCTATCCTACACTAAAATTATTCAGTGCTTTAATGGACAGCAAAAAAATACAATGAGGCTAAAAAAACACATTCACATATAGGAACGAGGTTATCCCAGCCAAATGTTTCACCAACTTATTCTTTTTTTTGAGATCAAGTCTGCCTCTGCCATCCAGGCTGCAGTGCAATGGCACAATCTCAGTTCATTGCAAACTCCGCCTCATGGGTTCAAGGGATTCTTTTTTTTTTTTTTGAGACGGAGTTTCGCTCTTGTTACCCAGGCTGGAGTGCAATGGCGCGATCTCGGCTCACCGCAACCTCCGCCTCCTGGGTTCAGGCAATTCTCCTGCCTCTGCCTCCTGAGCAGCTGGGATTACAGGCATGTGCCACCATGCCCAGCTAATTTTTTGTATTTTTAGTAGAGACAGGGTTTCACCATGTTGACCAGGATGGTCTCGATCTCTTGACCTCGTGATCCACCCGCCTCGGCCTCCCAAAGTGCTGGGATTACAGGCCTGAGCCACCGCGCCTAGCTTCAAGGGATTCTTTTGCCTGTCTCCCAAGTAGCTGGGATTACAGGCACAGGCCAACAGGCCCAGCTAATTTTTGTATTTTTAGTAGAGATGGGGTTTCATCATGTTGGTTAGGCTGGTCTTGAACTCCTGACCTCAAATGATCACCTCCCACCACCACCTTGGCCTCCCAGACTGCTGGGATTACAGCAGTGAGCCACTGTAGCTGGCCTACCAACTTCTTGCACTAGCAAAGTTTCCGTCATTTTCATGCTGCCTAGAAACCAAAGCCCCACCATCTTTGTCCTGTGCAAAATTAAGTAAATTCACAGCTTTCTTGGGAAAACATGAGAAGTAGAAGACAGAGTTTGAGGAAGTTTTTGTTGTGTCTACTATGCTCCAAGTGCATTTCCCATATCAGGCAAGACCTACAGATATTCTCACGTAAAAAATCAGCCCCGCTCTAATAGCAACTCCATATTTAAGGTAATCCAAATAAGAAAAATGCTAATTTAATTTTAAAAACCGTTTTAAAGAAAAACTTTTACAATACCTGGTAAAAGAGTTCCTCTTATTTCAAAGGTAATATGAGAAGGTGTCATTCTGATGATTTATTTTATGACGTTGTGCTAGAAAAAAAGAAAAAAACACTTATAAAAATATTAACTTTAGATAGCTACCATCAAGAAACAACTTCAATCAAGAGCTATTTATATTTTTAAAAAGCAATATTTAATGTCTTTGCAGTTTTATGGTGGGTTTTTTTTTTAAAAAAAGTATAATTTAGTGCGGGGGAAAAAAAGTAGAACAGCAAAAAATAAACCAGGCACAGTGGCTCATGCATGTAATACAAATGTTTAGGGAGATTGAAGCAGGAGGGTGACTTGAGCCCAGGAGTTTGAGACCCGTCTGGGTAACACAGTGTGGCCCCATATCTACAAAATAATAATTATTTTATATATATATATATTTTTGTTTGTTTTTTAAGATATGGGGTCTCACTATGTTGCCCAGGCTGTAGTGCAGTGGCTATTCACAGGCACGATCCCACTACTGACCAGCACCGGAGTTTTGACCTGCTCCGTTTCCGACCTGGGCCGGTTCACCCCTCCTTAGGCAACCTGGTGCTCCCTCGCTCCCGGGAGGTCACCATATTGATACTGAACTTAGTGCGGACACCCGATTGGCATAGCCCACTACAGCCCAGAACTCCTGGACTCAAGTGATCCTCCCCTCTCAACCTCCTGAGTAGCTGGGACTACAGGCACGCGTCACCGCGCCTGGCAAAAATAAAAAATATTAGCACGGCATGGGGAGCATGTACCAGCTACAGATTAAGATTGAGGTGGGAGGATCACTTTAACACAGGAAGTTGAGGTTGTAGTGAGCTGTGACTGTGTCATTGTACTCTAGTCTGAGTGACAGGGCAAGACCCTGTCTCAAAAAAAAAAAAGGCTGAAAAAAGTTTTTTAAAAAGCCAAAAAAAGAAAAAAAAAAAACCCTCAATCTCAGAGTTCTTATATATACAGGTTGAAATGGCCATCTTTTTTGAAGAATTTTGCATCTGTAGAGAAACTCCATTATATAGCCAAGCTTTTCCTTTCAAGGATAAGTGATATTAAGGTCTGAAAATGACATTTGCCGTCTATTTTGATGAAGGCTTATAGGTAACAGCCTATGAGCTGTGACTCAGTTACTTGAGAAGTAGCTAGCAAGTCTGGAGCCTAATGCTTCAAAACTATTATTTAAGAATGTAGCCGGGCGCGGTGGCTCAAGCCTGTAATCCCAGCACTTTGGGAGGCCGAGGCGGGTGGATCACGAGGTCGAGAGATCGAGACCATCCCGGTCAACATGGTGAAACCCCGTCTCTACTAAAAATACAAAAAATTAGCTGGGCATGGTGGCGTGTGCCTGTAATCCCAGCTACTCAGGAGGCTGAGGCAGGAGAATTGCCTGAACCCAGGAGGCGGAGGTTGCGGTGAGCCGAGATCGCGCCATTGCACTCCAGCCTGGGTAACAAGAGCGAAACTCCGTCTCAAAAAAAAAAAAAAAAGAATGTATGCCCAGTCTGGGCACAGTGGCTCACGCCTGTAATCCCAGCACTTTGGGAGGCCAGACAGGCAGATCATGAGGTCAGGAGACAGAGACTATCCTGGCCAACATGGTGAAACTCCATCTCTACTAAAAATACAAAAAAATTAGCTGGGCATGTGGCACACACCTGTAGTCCCACTACTTGGGAGGCTGAGGCAGGAGAATTGCTTGAACCCAGGGGATAGCACCACTGCACTCCAGCCTGGGTGACAGTGCAAGACTCTGTCTCAAAAAAAAAAAAAAAAAAAAGAGAGAATGCATGCCCAAAACCAAAACAAGACAGAATTTATGCCCAAAATATACACTGTAAAACAAAGTATCCAAATTTGTTATCTTTTTAAGTAGTCAAGATTCTCTTGCTACACAGTTTCTCTTCTGATAAGCAGGTGTTCTGAATTCAACCTATCTTTCATGACTAACACTGTGGTCCAGGAGAAAAACAACTATAGATAGAAAAAAGCTTGACTCTAGAAAGAATTTCTACTTTACAAAAAGGAAACAAGCAAAGTATCACTCCTTAAAAAGCAAGTTTGAGAATCTGCTTCTAAGACTACAATGTAACTTACCACTAAATATATATACACATATATATAAATATATATATAAAAATATATATATATAAATTTATATATAAATTTATATATATTTATTTATATATATAATTTTATATATAATATATATAAAAGGCCAGGCTTGGTGGCTCCCAGCGCTTTGGGAGACCAAGGAGGGCAGATCACCAGAGGTCGGGAGTTTGAGATCAGCCTGACCAACACAGAAAAACCCCATCTCTGCTAAAAATACAAAATTAGCTGGGTGTGGTGGCGCATGCCAGTAATCCCAGCTACTCAGGAGGCTGAAGTAGGAGAATCGCTTGAACCCGAAGGCAGAGGTTGTGGTGAGCCAAGATCTCCCATTGCACTCCAGCCTGGGCAATAAGAGTAAAACTCTGTCTCAAAAAAGAGAGAGACAGAGACAGAGAGGGAGAGAGAGAGAGAAAGCTAATTTTTAAATTTCTTCCTTGTCTGTGTCAGCCAAAGTAATCTGTTTCCCATCCACTAACTTAAATACCTAAAGGAAGTTTTAAAAAAATAGATTAACACACACATACGTATACTTCGAGATAGTTACATAATTTAAATGGAGAGAGAACATACTCCACCAAAAGACATACCATAGTCTACAAATCTTCAACAACCCCTCAAAAAAACCTTTGCCCCCCAACCCACCAATGTTCCTACAAGAATTCCAATCACATCTTTATTCTGCATCATGTACATTAAAAACTTCACTTGCACTTATATATTACTTTATGAAACAATTCTAAAGTACCTTTCATAGCTACCTTAGTCATTTTTCTAGTTCTGCTTTGCTCCCTTCCCCTCCCCTTGAGTCTGCTATGCACAATTAGCCACACTTCCCAGTCAAGGTAGATAGATCTATACCAGCAGTTCTCACCGAAGGCAATTCTGCCCTCCAGGGGATTATCTGGTAATGTCAGAAGGCATTTTTGGTTATCACAACTGGGAGTGGCACTCCTGGCATCTAGCGGGTAAAGGCCAAGGAGTGCTGTTGAACACCCTACAATACACACAACAGCCCTCCACAAATAATTAATTGTCCAGCTCCAAACAACAGGGCTGAGGTTGAGATGAGGATCAAGAGTCCAGGCTCCATGTTAGCTATAAACTATGTATCAACACATTTATGTAAATTATAAAATGTAACACCGAATGTTTATATATATATATAAATGTACATTGTCCAATATTCATCTCACAGAGTGCAAGACCATCAATGTGGAGTCATGTCATATTTGGATAAGAGGATAAGAAATTCTATATTTAAAAAATAAAAACAAAAAAAATTAAAATTAAAAAAAAGAAATTCTATATTTGGCAACTTCACCATTTTGGTTAGAACACCCAATACTACATTAGTGAAAACCTTCCCTTTGGCGGGACACAGTGGCTTATGCCTGTAATCCTAGCACTTTGGCTGAGGCAGGCGGATCACCTGAGGTCAGGAGTTCGAGACCAAAGAAAGAAAGAAAGAAAAGCTTCTCTTCATTCATCAAAATAATTTCTAAGATAAATAACTTCTTATTCTACTTTCGGCAACCAAGAGTAAACATGGTGCCCAGGCCTGATCGCTCATGCCTATAATCTCAGCACTTTGGGAGGCTGGGACAGGCAGATCACTTTAGGTCAGGAGTTCAAGACTAGCCTGACCCACATGGCAAAACCCCCATCTCCACTAAAAATACAAAAAAAAAAAGAAAAAAAAAAAAATTAGCCAGGAGTGGTGGTACATGCCTGTAATCCCAGCTACTTGGGAGGCTGAAATATGAGAATCACTTGAATACAGAAGGCAGAGGTTATAGCAAGCTGAGATTGCACCACTGCACTGCCTGGGTGACAGAGTGAGACTCTACCTAAATAAAATAAAATAAAATGCTTGACAAACATTTAAGTTACTGAATTAATTTTAAGAGAGCAAATATTCCATCACCCCTCAAAAGGGCTGAAAGAACAACTTCAATCTTAACCTTTAAGGTGTCCTTTCATTTGGCATTGACTGCCACAGTTCTCAACTAAGAACAACCTCATATACATGATTAAATAATAGTTGGTATTTTGCTATTTGCGGATTAATTTTAAATAACTATTTTCATCAACTTAAGGGAAATCAGATATTATTCCCATGTATTAAAATCAACAGCTAGTACAAAATTATCTCTAGATTTCTATTGCATTAAGGCAATAGAAAACTTAAGTAAATTTAATAAAAAGGAAATGAACTGATTACAGAAATTGAGTCTTTCATTCTCAAAGTTGTTTATAAGAGTGACTATAGTAACTTGGCAGTAAACAGCTCCAGTAAATACAAAACTACATACACAAGCACAAAAACATCTTCCAAAAAACCTCCAGAAAACAAAGCATCATCTTCCACTTGATTTGCCAAAGTCAAGCAATCCGGTTTGATTTCCACCCTGACCACCCCTCAACCCCCAAATTTGATATCATACCATATAAAAGGCTGGGGAGCTGCTCCAAATGCAGTTAACTGGATCATGGACAGAGGCCAAAAGTCTGGTGCAGTGTTGAAGTATACAATTTTGGCATCCAGTTACCACCAGCAAAGCAGCAGTGACAAAGTAAACAATTGTGCTGTGGTACAAAAAAATTTATGCACCCACCCATACGTCTTCTTCTAAACAAGGAAAAAAAAAATCTTAACTTGAAAAGGGGAGATCTGGGCCAGGCGCGGTGGCTCACACCTGTAATCCTAGCACTTTGGGAGGCCGAGGTGGGTGGATCACCTGAGGTCAGGAGTTCAAGACCAGCCCGACCATCACAGTGAAACCCCATCTTTAAAAAAGAAAAAAAAGAAAAGAAAAGAAGGAAGGAGAAAAAGAGAAAGAAAGAAAGAAACAAAGAAAAGGGGAGGTCTTCTGGATATACATGAAACAAGAGTAAGATGAAAAACGTTAAGTGATTGTATGCACGTGAGCTGACCAGCTAATTTAACCAACTCGCCTATTACCTCACATAGGACTATGAGACAGGCTTTTGCTTTTTGGTTATTGAAAACATAACATTCATTTTTTACTTTTTGAAGAGAAAAACTAAACAGCATTTTCATCTGAGATTCTGAGTATTTACATAACCCTTTTTAAAAGACTCAAGCAACTAGCAAAATAACATGGTAATTAATTTACATTTTTTTAACTTTCAGAGTTCACACTACCTGGCAAAATAAATTTTACTCTATTCTTTTCCTCGAATAAACTTTTCCAACACGTGACACTACTGATTTACCAGCCTGGGAAACAAAAGGGATATGAAGTAAACTAAGGTACAGGGACATTTACTTTAGAGCTAAACTGAAGTCAGATATTTTAGCTAAAGTGTTTTTCTGGCTAAAAGGAACACCTGTTTTCCCTCGAATTTTTTCAAAGAAAAAAGCCGTTTCCAATTCTCCTTGCCCTTTCCTAGGCTTTGGCAGCTTTGATCCTCCTAACTAGCTGAATAAAGGAATATATACAATTCCTACCTTTCCCTGAGTTAATTTTTGTTCATCTTAGTGATGAATGATTATGGCCTTTGCTACGTTCTAACAAGTTGTGACTGTCATTCTGATTCCCATATACGTTAAGCCAATATTTTAATAAAACATGTTAAGATATTAATGGATCTTTATTAAGAAACGGTTTCAGTTTGGGAGCGGTGGCTCACGCCTGTAGTCCTAACACTTTGGAAGGCCGAGGTGGATGGATCACCTGAGGTCAGGAGTTTAAGACTAGCCTGGCCATCATGGTGAAACCCCATCTTAAAGGGGAAAAACAAAACAAAACAAACAAACAAAAAAAAACCCTGTTTCTGGAATAGATTTCATTAAGCCTAGTCAGTTCCTTGATCAACTCTGTAAACAATGCAGTAACATTTCCCCAAATGTTTTCCATTCATTTTATCGTGATATTATTCTCAGGTGTGTTTCACACATTTTTCCTGTTTTAACTCATACATAAAGATTTAATTAATCAACGTAGTTTATGTATATATCAAATTTTACTCACTTTGCCACGATGAGTTTTCTTTTGTGGTCATTATTTCTCTGAGTCCAACTTTCCCACGTAGTTGTTTGCAGATTTAAATTTTGTATAGAATACTAGGGTTTTCTCTAGCTCTGGTTCTTCCTAGTTCTTAATCAGGAATAGATTACACCATGTGCAGTTTTGCTTGGTGTTATTTGTATCCACGACATTAGGAATTTTGGGGGGGGGGGAAAGACTGCTAGCTTGTATTTATTTCTTAGTTAAGTCACAACTTGTCAGAAACGTAGCAAGGGGAAACATGAAGGGGTAGAGTAGTGGGTGAGAACTGTGCAGAAATGGGAGGAGGGCGACCGAAGAGTATGAAGAAAACATCGAGTCCAAACATCCTGCTCGCTTCCATCAGTTCCTCTATGCAGGTTACATCAGACTAACAGCTGCCTTAAGGTGGAAGAATCCTCTACAACTCATGCCCGCTTTCTTTTCCAGCCGGCCAGTGGAGCTTGGGGAGAGGGCTGATGAAAAACACTTAAGTGATTGAGGCTCTCTCCCCTAACTCAGCAAGGAAGTCTTAAGAGCTTTGGGAAAGTAGAGCTTTGAAGAGAAGGGGCAGCAGAGCTAAAAAAATTGTATCGAGGTCACTGACGACTATTCCTGGAACCTTTTCGTAGCAAACGCACTTCGGTTTCTGGGAATAACTGAATTATACAAGCATGCCCTAGACTACGTGCCCAGGCCATTTCGGAAAATAAGCAGTTGTCAAAACACGATGGATTACCTAGGGACACCGCGCGGCGGTGCGCCAGGGGCCCGCGGTGGGGCAGGGATGTCCGCAGAGCGCTTCACCTGCGTCTTTGGCGTCTTTGTTCCCTGACTCGGTACTCGGCACGCCGGCGGTGGTCCTCCGCGCCACGCGTCCTGCTATGCCTCAAACGCCCCACGCGTTTTTCAGAAGGGAACTGAGCCCCAGGCAGCCCAGCGGAACCGCGGCCGTGAACAATAAAAGTCCAGGAGTGCATCCCAGCCACCGACTTAGCGCAGCGAACGCCCGGGCCGCCGTTCCCCCGCGGGCAGCGCCCGGCCCGGCCCGAGGACCCCGCCCGCGCCTCGGCCCCGACGCCCCCAGCCCCGCCGCGTCCCGGGGCCGCCCTGACAGCTCGGCCCGCCACGTGAGCGGCTGCCCGGCCCCCGCACCCGGTGCCGGCCCGCCCGCCCGCCTCACCTGCAGGGTTCGCTAGTCCGCGGGTCCGCGTCGCCCTCGCCCCTCCCGAGAGCGAGGACCGCGGGCCGAGGTGCCGGGCGCCCGCCGTCCGTACCTCGCCAGCGCTCTCCCAGGCGGCCCGCCGCGGCGCGGAGCGGCAGGAAGCGGCGACGCTCAAACCGGTTTCAGCTGCTCCAGACCAAACTGCCAGGCCACCCCGCGGGGCGGGGCCGGAGGGCGGCGGGGCGGGGCCTGACGTCACGCCCGGCGCTGTCTCAGCCAATCGGCGGCCGCGCGCGGTGGGGACGGGCCCGCGCGTTCCTGGAAAGGGCTGACGTCTACGGCCGTGGGCGGCCGGGCATCCCCAGTGTCCCCTCCGCCCTTCTCAGCTGACCCTGGCACCCGCACCTTGGAGAACTGCCCTGGGGTCACAGGCGTGTACTGTGGTCCTTCAAAGCAGCCTTAGAATAACCGGCTGTGGAGCCTGGAACTACAATTCAAGAGTTGCATTTTTTTCCCCATTTGAAAACGGGGGAAACGAGCAGTACTGATGTTTTCTGGAAACTTTCTTTCGTTGCAAAACAACAATCACACTTGAATCATATTATTAATTGAAAACGATTGAGTCACCTGAGCTTGATGAGAGTTTATACCCTTGCTGTTCAAAGTATGGTCGACAAGCCAGTAGCACCTGCCGGCACTCAAAATTACAGACTCCCAGGACCATCCCAGACCTGCCCTATCAAATCTGCCTCTAGCAGCATCCCCAGGTTAACGAGTATGCAAATTAAAGTTTGAAGCAGACTCTCCCTGCCAGAGTTGTAGTTTTTGTCTTTTCGACACGGAGTTTCGCTCACACCTGTGGTGGCTCACACCTGTAATCCCAGCACTTTGGGAGCCTGAGGCAGGTGGATCATGAGGTCAGGAGTTCTACACCAGCCTGACCAACAAAGTGAAACCCCGTCTCTACTAAAAATACAAAAATTAGCCGGGCCTGGTGTGGTGGTGCAAAACACCTGTAATCCCAGCTACTCGGGAGGCTGAGGCAGGAGAATCCTTTGAACCTGGGAGGTGGAGGTTGCAGTGAGCCAACATCCTGACACTGCGCTCCAGCCTGGGTGACAGAGTGTGACACACACACACACACACAAAGGAAAGAAAGAAAGAAAAGAAAAGAAAAAAAGCCCCATCAAAAAAAAAAAATTTTTCCCCTTTCTCCTTTGGTGGTCTCCAGAAAGTTATTCAGCATTTGCCATTTGAAGTTCTCCTACAACACTTTGCAACTCACCTAACTTACACTGTTACTTTACCAGTATCAAAGTTACCCTCTGGTTAACATCCAATATAAAATTATATTAGCAGATTTTACTTAAATCCAGTGAGATGTTGAAAACTAAAAAGAGGCCTGGTGTCAAGGTGGCTCACACTATTAATCCCAGCACTTTGGGAGGTCGAGGTGGGCAGATTGCCTGAGATCAGGAGTTTGAGACCAGCCTGGGTATCATGGCGAAACCCCGTCTCTACCAAAAGTACAAAAATTAGCCGTGTGTGGTGACTCATGCCTATAATCCCAGCTACTCGGAGGCAGCCTGGGTGGTGGAAGTTTTCATGAGCTGTGATTGCACCACTGCACTCCAGCCTGGTGACAGAGCTAGACTCTCGAAAAAACAACAAAACAAAACAAAAAAATGACTACAAAGAACCACCTTTTGGGAGATGTTGAAGTTCTCTTACAACAAGAAGTGGACAAATAGCTCGAGTTGCATGCTGGTTCAAAATGGGCCTACTAAAAAATGTATTTGGATTAGATGAGCTCTAGCTTTAGACCAAATTTCTGGTTTTAGAAATCTGGTTGTTCTTTACCACATTTGATATTTAGCTTGGATTCAATCCCAGAAATTTTCTGACAATGTCATCCATTCACGTAAATAATTAAGTGCCTGTTTTATGCCAGGCTCAGGATGCAACAGTTTTTGATAGTACTCATTTTAATCCCAAATTTCTTAAAGAATTAAAATCCCTTCTGGTATGTGCCATTACTCATCAAACTCTGCTGCCCTATGTTTTCTAAGTAGTTTGGAGTGAATTTCCTGTTAGTCATACTTCAGTGATAAATTTTTTCATGAGTTTGCTTCCTTTAAATGTTTATAGATCTTTATTTTTCTTTGTTTCTTTCTTTCATTTTAAGAGATGGGGTTTCACCATGTTGGCCAGGATGGTCTCGATCTCCTGACTTAGTGATCCACCCACCTTGGCCTCCCAAAGTGCTGGAATTACAGGTATGAGCCACCGTGCCCGGCCAGATCTTTATTTTTCTTTTTCCTTTTTCATTTTTTTTGTGACGAAGTTTCGCTCTTTTTGCCCAGGCTGGAGTGCAATGGTTGTGATCTCGGTTCATTGTAACCTCTGCCTCCCAGGTTCAAGTGATTCTCCTGCCTTAGCAGGAGGATTACAGGCTCCCACCACCACGCCTGGCTAATAATGTATTTTTAGTAGAGATGGGGTTTCTCCATGTTAGTCAGGCTGGTCTCGAACTCCTGACCTCAGGTGATCTGCTGGCCTTGGCCTCCCAAGGTGCTGGGATTATAGGCATGAGCCACCACACTTGGCTCCCTAAATCCTTTTGAAATGACAGAATAAATATACATATTCAAAGGATGCCTTCTTTGGACAGAAACTGAGGAATGTCTAGCACAAGGGTTCTTTTGGTCCCCTGGGTCACATTGGAAGAATTGTCTCAGGACACACATAAAATACACTAACACTAAAGATAGTTGATGACCTTTTTTTAAATCACAAAAAAAATTTTGATAAAGTTTGTTTGTTTGTTTGTTTGTTTGTTTGTTTGTTTGTTTTTAGACTGAGTTTCGCCCTTGTTACCCAGGCTGGAGTGCAATGGCGCGATCTCGGCTCACCGCAACATCCGCCTCCTGGGGTCAGGCAATTCTCCTGCCTCAGCCTCCTGAGTAGCTGGGATTACAGGCACGTGCCACCATGCCCAGCTAATTTTTTGCACTTTTAGTAGAGACGGGGTTTCACCATGTTGACCAGGATGGTCTCGATCTCTCGACCTCGTGATCCACCCGCCTCGGCCTCCCAAAGTGCTGGGATTACAGGCTTGAGCCACCGCGCCCGGCGCTGTTTTTTTTTTTTTGAGATGGAGTTTCGCTCTTGTTGCCCAGGCTGGAGTGCAATGGCGGGATCTCGGCTCACCGCAACCTCCGCCTCCTGGGTTCAGGCAATTCTCCTGCCTCAGCCTCCTGAGTAGCTGGGATTACAGGCACACGCCACCCATGCCCAGCTAATTTTTTGTATTTTTAGTAGAGACGGGGTTTCACCATGTTGACCAGGATGGCCTCGATCTCTTGACCTCGTGATTCACCCGCCTCGGCCTCCCAAAGTGCTGGGATTACAGGCTTGAGCCACCGCACCCGGCTAATTTTGATAAAGTTTTAAGAAAGTTTATGAATTTGTGTTGAGCTGCATTCAAAGCCACATGTAGCCCATGGGCCATGGTTGGACAAGCTTGTTCTAAAAGATGTTGAACAAGCCAGTAGCATTAGAAGACTGGCAGAGATGGGTGGGTGTGGTGACTCCTGCCTGTAATCCCTGCACTTTGGGAGGCCAAGATGGGCAGATTATCTGAGGTCAGGGATTTGAGACCAGCTTGGCCAAAATGGTGAAACCCCATCTCTACTAAAAATATAAAAATGGCTGGGCATGGTGGCTCACGCCTGTAATCCAAGCACTTTGGAGGCCAAGGCGGGTAGATCACCTGAGGTCGGGAGTTCAAAACCAGCCTGACCAACATGGTGAAACCCCGTCTTTAAAAAAAAAAAAACAAAATAAAATAAAAAATAATGCTAGCTTTGGCAGCACATATACTAAAATTGGAAGGATACAGAGAAGATTAGCATGGCCCCTGCGCAAGGATGACACACAAATTCATGAAGCATTCCATATTTAAAAAATAAAAGTATATATATATATATATATATATATATAATTAGCTGGGCGTGGTGGCACATGCCTGTAATCCAAGCTACTTGGGAGGCTGAGGCCGGAGAACTACTTGAGCCCAGAAGATGTAGGTTGCAGTGAGCTGAGATCGTGCCACTGTACTCCAGCCTGGCCAACAGAGCAAGACTCTGTCTCAAAAAAAAAAAAAAAAAAAAAAAAAAAAAAAAAGACTGGTGGATATACCTATACCCACCCAAGAGAAGAAGGAATTCCTGCAGATGCCGTTTAACACAGCCTTGCTTAGAAACCCTTTGATAATGCAACATATTTTAGATTGCTCCCTAATCACACTGCACTGATTGGGATATTGAAGTAGAATACAGATAATTAAAATATAGAGCCGGGCGCGGTGGCTCAAGCCTGTAATCCCAGTACTTTGGGAGGCCGAGGCGGGTGGATCACAAGGTCAAGAGATCGAGACCATCCTGGTCAACATGGTGAAACCCCGTCTCTACTAAAAATACTAAAAATTAGCTGGGCATGGTGGTGCGTGCCTGTAATCCCAGCTACTCTGGAGGCTGAGGCAGGAGAATTGCCTGAACCCAGGAGGCGGAGGTTGCGGTGAGCCGAGATCGCGCCATTGCACTCCAGCCTGGGTAACAAGAGCGAAACTCCGTCTCAAAAAAAAAAAAAAAAAAAAAAAAAAAAAAATATATATATATATAGATAATACATTCCCGCATTCCTTTTTCCCAACACTTTGTGAAATGTAAATTTTTTTTCTTTTTTTTCTGAGGCGGGATCTTGCTCTGTTGCTGAAGCTGGAGTGCAGTGGCATGATCACAGCTCACTGCAACCGTGACCTCCTGAGCTCAAAGGATCGTTCTACCTCCACCTCCTGAGTAGCTGGGACCACCATGCTAGTATGTCTGGCTAATTTTTTTAAATTTTATTTTTTGTATAGATGGGGTCTTGTCATGTTGCCCAGGCTGAACTTGAACTCTTAGGCTCAAGAGATCCTCCCACCTCACCCTCCCAAAGTGTTGGGATAATAGGCATGAGTCATGGCCCCCAGCCATATGAAACACATAGTTAATGAGATCAATTTAGGTCTTACCTGATTACTTCCAGAAATGCTCCATATGTTTTGAGTTGTATAAAATATTTAACATTCATTATCATATTTGATTAAATAATGAAATTCATTACCTCATTTGTCTGAAATCAAGACCACAGGATCTCACCTTATGCAATCATTTTTTGAAAAACATTAATAGGGAGTCTGAGCCTACTCTGGCTCTGGAGGCTGCCTGATTTAAAAAAAGAGAAAAACAGTAGCAGGCCAGCCTGGGCAATGAAAAGTGATTCTAGCTTAAATCTATGCCTATGTTAGATATATGGCAGAATATGGTGGCACCAGCCTGTAGTACTAGCTACTCTAGAGGATTAGAGGGGAGGATCTCTTGAGTCTGAGAGGTCCAGGCTGCAGCAAGCCATGATCACACCACTGCACTCTAGCCTGGTTGACAAAGGGAGGCTATGTCTCTTAAAGAATAAAAAATAAAATATCAGCAGTATTGATGCAAAAAAAACTCTAGACACAGAAGCCAGACATGGCTTGAATCCTGCCCTTTCAGAAGTGGACTTTGATTTATTTATTTATTTATTGACACAAAGTCTCACTCTTTTACCCAGGCTGGAGTGCAGTGGTGCAACCTCAGCTCACTGCAGCTTCCACCTCCCAGGTTCAAGCGTTTCTTGTGCCTCAGCCTCTCAAGTACCTGGGATTACAGATGTGTACTAGTATGGCCAGCTAATTTTTTTTTTTTTTTTTTTTGAGACGGAGTTTCGCTCTCGTTACCCAGGCTGGAGTGCAATGGCGCGATCTCGGCTCACCGCAACCTCCGCCTCCTGGGTTCAGGCAATTCTCCTGCCTCAGCCTCCTGAGTAGCTGGGATTACAGGCACGTGCCACCACGCCCAGCTAATTTTTTTTTTGTATTTTTAGTAGAGACGGGGTTTTACCATGTTGACCAGGATGGTCTCGATCTTTCGACCTCGTGATCCACCCACCTTGGCCTCCCAAAGTGCTGGGATTACAGGCTTGAGCCACCGCGCCTGGCCTAATTTTTGTATTTTTAATGGAGACAGGGTTTTACCATGTTGGCCAGGTTGGTCTTGAACTCCTGACCTTAAGTTATTCTCCCGCCTCTGCCTTCCAAAGTTCTGGGATCATAGGCATGAGCCACCATGCCCAGCCAGTGACATTGTAAACATTAATCCCTCTTTAGTAAAAATTTTGCTGCAACTGATTTATTTATTTATTTATTGACACAAGTCTTTCTCTGTCCCCCAGGCTGAAATGCAATGTTGTGATCTTGGGTCACTGCAGCCTTCACTTTCTGGGTTCTAGTGATTCTCCTGCCTCAGCCTCCAGAGTAGCCGGGATTACAGGTGTGCTATGCCAAGCTAATTTTTGTATTTTTACTAGAGAAAGGGTTTTTTCATGTTGGCCCAGCTGGTTTCAAACTCCTGACCTCAAGTAATCTGCTGCTTTGGCCTCCCAAAGTGTTGAGATTACAGGCATGAGCCACTGGGCCCCACCACGACAAGATCTTTTTTTTTTTTTTTTTTTTTTTTTTTGTTTTTTTTTGAGACGGAGTTTTACTCTTGTTGCCCAGGCTGGAGTGCAATGGCACGATCTCGGCTCACCACAACCTCTGCCTCCTGGGTTCAGGCAATTCTCCTGCCTCAGCCTCCTAAGTAGCTGGGATTACAGACACGCACCACCACGCCCAGCTAGTTTTTTGTATTTTTAGTAGAGACGGAGTTTCACCATGTTGACCAGAATGGTCTCGATCTCTCGACCTCGTGATCCACCCGCCTCGGCCTCCCAAAGTGCTGGGATTACAGGCTTGAGCCACCGCGCCCGGCCCCACCACGACAAGATCTTATTCTGTTGCTGAGATTACGGGTGCACATCACCATGCCTGGCTAATTTGGTGTGTGTGTGTGTGTGTGTGTGTGTGTGTGTAGAGAGATAGTCTCACTATGTTGCCCAGGATGATACAGTAATTTTTTTTTTTTTTTTTTTGAGATGAGGTCTCACTCTGTCACACAGGTTGAAGTGCAAGTGGCGTAATCTCAGCTCACTCACTGCAGCCTCTGCCTCCCAGCCTCAAGCAATTCTCCTACCTCAGCCTCCCAAGTAGCTGAGACCACAGGAGCATGCAACCACTTTTGGTGGAGGGTGGTTTCTCCATGTTGCCCAGGCTAGTGTCAAACTCCTGAGCTTAAGCAATCCTCCCACATTCACCTCCCAAAGTGCTGGGATTACAGGTGTGAGCCACCGTGCCCAGCCGATATACTGATTTTTTTAAAAACCAACCACCAACTATAGCTTTAACCATTGTGAGTTTCCTTTTGTAGCTATTACTTCATGATAATAGCTTGTGAGTTTCCTTTTGAAACTCGTGAGTTTCCTTTTGTAGCTATTACTTCAAAATTTGTAGCAAATCCAAATTTTGTTACAAAGTGTTGATTCTTCCAACAATGGTTAGGTAATAACAAAGCTTACCTTGGCAGTTTTAGCTATTATCAGCTTCCTTTTGCACAGATTCTTCTCCCAGAAACATTCATTATAAGTTGGATAAAAGAGTAATAAGAGTAATCACTTATACTTATCTCTTGGCCAATTCATGAAAATATTTTGACTATTCTCAGGTATTCCATAACTGCTCTACTATGAGAGTATTTTGTCAGACTCAAACACTATCAATTATATGTGTTTTATGCACCTCATTGGTGACCCTGCTACTCAAAGAAAGTGTCCATGCCTTTTACTCCCTTGGCTTGAGTCCATGGGTAATTTCCCAAATTATAGTATGCATTACTTAGGCTTCACGTAGGTGACAAAATTGTTAGTGCTTGCTATTGATCATTCTTTTAGATAAAGATCAATCCTATGTGGAGAAGACTAAGGAAATTGCTGATTTCTGATGGAATTTAAGTGCCTCCAATGTGAGCCTTTAAACCAATTTTAAATTGGCTGCTGCTTTTCAGGTATATTGCTTTCCAAGTTCTTGAATCCATCATAAGATCCAAATGTCTGGAGAAAGAAAGGTTCACATGATAAGATAAAAAGGTCTTCCTTGGCCCATTTCTTCCTTTATGAAATGGGAATTTAACACCACAGGACAGCCTGGAGTGGTGGCTCATGCCTGTTTTCCTAGTGCTTTGGGAAGCTGAGGTGGGAGGATTGCTGGGAGACCAGGAATATGAGATCAGTTGGCCAACATAGCAAGATCCAATCTCTAAAAATAAAAGTAAAAGATTAGACAGGCATAGTGGCTCACGCCCATAATCCTAGCTACTTGGGAGGCTGAGGCGGGAGAATTGCATGAACCGGGAGGCAGAGGTTGCAATAAGCCAAGATAGCCACTGCACTCCAGCCTGGATGATAGAGTAAGACTCCATCTCAAAAAAAAAAGAAAAAAAAAAAAAAAAAAAAAAGATAAATAAATAAATAAACAAGGGCCAGGCATGGTGGCTCACACCTGTAATCCTAGCACTTTGGGAGGCCATAGGAGGTGGATTACTTGTGCCCAGGAGTTAGAAGCCAGCCTGGGGAACATGGCAGAACTCTTGTCTCTACAAAAATATAAAAATCAGCCAGGCATGTTGGCATGTGCCTGTAGTTTAAGCTACCTGGGAGACTGAGATGGCAGGATTGCTTGAGCCTGAGAGCTCTTGGCTGCAGTGAGCTCTGATCATGCCACTGCACTACAGCCAGGGGAACAGAGGGGAGATCTTGTCTCCTAAAGAAAAAAAAAAAAATTCAACAGCCATCTCAAAAGTCTGGTCTTTTTTTTTTTTTTTTTTTTTTATGAGACGGAGTTTCGCTCTTGTTACCCAGGCTGGAGTGCAATGGCGCGATCTCGGCTCACCGCAACCTCCGCCTCCTGGGTTCAGGCAATTCTCCTGCCTCAGCCTACTGAGTAGCTGGGATTACAGGCACGTGCCACCATGCCCAGCTGATTTTTTGTATTTTTAGTAGAGACGGGGTTTCACCATGTTGACCAGGATGGTCTCATCTCTTGACCTCGTGATCCACCCGCCTCGGCCTCCCAAAGTGCTGGGATTACAGGCGTGAGCCACCGCGCCCGGCTAAAAGTCTGGTCTTAGGTTCTACAATAGCAATGTTAATTACAGGAGTGATAGGAGAAGTTGCAAATCTTGTGATTTCAGAATAAAGACTGGTGGTAATCCTTTATGCCTGCATCTTAGTTGAATTTAAACCCCTCTCATCCTCCTAACCTGTGGCTTTCATTAGTTTTACAAAGGCAGTTTAGTTTTGGGAAGGGCCGTTATCTTTTAAAAAATTTTTAAAAATCTTTTTCTTTCTCAGGCCGGTGTGGTGGCTCACGCCTATAATCCCAGCACTTTGGGAGGCCAAGGTGGGTGGATCACTTGAGGTCAGAAGTCCAAGACCAGCCTGACCAACATGGTAAAACACTGTCTCTACTAAAAATACAAAAAATAGCTGGGTGTCATGGTGGGCATCTGTAATCCCAGCTGCTCAGGAGGCTGAGGAATGAGAATCACTTGGACCTGGGAGTGAGCCGAAATTGCTCCACTGCACTATAGCCTTGGCGATAGAGAGAGACTCCATTAAAAAAAAGGGGTGGGAAGTATCTATAAGTTTCCCAATGAAAAAGAAAAAGATTTTTTTTTTTTTTAAATAGAGTCTCTCTGTACCCCAGGCTGGAGTGCAGTGGTTCAATCTCAGCTCATTGCAACCTCTGCCTCCCTGGTTCAAGCGATTCTCCTGCTTGAGTACCTGTGACTACAGGTGTGCACCACCACACCTGGCTAATTTTTGTGTTTTTAGTAGAGACAGGGTTTCACCATATTGGCCAGACTGATCTCAAACTCCTGACCTCATGATCCATCTGCCTGCCTTGGCCTCCCAAAATGCTGGGATTACAGGCATGAGCCATCACCCTGGACCTGGGCTATTATCACTAAAACTGCAAACTAAATTTCTCCCATGGTTAGCTTTGCCCATGTCCAGGAATGACCAAGGGCAGTTTGGAGGATAAAGACAAGATGGAGTTGTTTAGATCAGATCTCTTTCACTGACATAATTTTCTCTCTATTATAACTTTTTCAAAGGTGGTTTCAATACCTCATTTTATTGCATTTCACTTTATTATGTTTCACAGATGTGTTCTTTTTACAAACCGAAGTTTAGTGGCAATGCTGTATTAAACATTCTATGGGCGCCATTTTTCCGATAATATGTTCACTTCATGCTTCTGCGTGGAAGTTCCATTATTCTCACAATATTCTAAACTTTTTCATTATTGTTATATCTGTTGATGGTGATATGTAATCAGTGACATTCGATGATATTATAGTAATTGTTTTGAGGAACTACGAACTGCACCTATATAAGATGGCAAACAAGGCTGGGCATAGTGGCTCACACCTATAATCCCAGCACTTTGGGAGGCCCAAGCAAGTGGATACCTGAGGTCAGGATGTGACACCAGCCCAACCAACATGTTACAACCCCACTTCTACTAAAAATAAAAAATTAGCAGGGCCATGGTAGCACATGCCTGTAATCCCAGCTACTTGGGAGGCTGAGGCAGGAGAATCGCTTGAACCCAGGAGGCAGCAGTTGCAGTGAGCAAAGATCGTGCCATTGCACTCCAGCCTGGGCAACAGAGGGAAACTTTGTCTCAAAATAGTAACAATAATAATAAGATGGTGAACAATCTGGAAAGAATTCACCATTCTAGATGCCATTAAGAACACTCATTATTCATAGAAGCAGGTCAAAATATCAACAGGAACAGGAATTTGGAAAATGTTGATTCCAAACCTCATGGATGACTGAGGTGTTCAAGACTCCAGTGGAGAAGTCACTACAGATGTCACAGAAACAGCATGAGACCTAGTATTAGAAATTGAGCCTGGGCTGGGCACTGTGGCTCATGCCTGTAATTCAAGCACTTTGGAGGCCAAGGCAGGCGGATCACCTGAGGTCGGGAATTCAAGACTAGCCTGACCAACATGGTGAAACCCCGTCTTTAATAAATAAATAAATAAATAAATAAATAAATAAATAAAAGAAGTTGAGCCTGAAGCTGTAATGGAATCCCTGCAACCTCATGATAAAATTTGAATGGATGGGGAGTTGTTTCTTATGGATGAGGAAAGAAAACCTTTGTTTGTTTTGAGATGGAGTAGTCCAGGCTGGAGGGCAATGGCACTGTCTCAGCTCACTGAGTTGCTGGCTGTTTGTTATTGTTTTTGAGATAGGATCTCACTCTGTTGCCCAGGCTGGAGTATGGTGGCCTGAGCTCCGTTCACTGCCACTGCCACCTCCACCTCCTGGTTTAAGTGATTCTCCTGCCCCAGCCTCCCAAGTAGCTGGGATTACAGGCGTGGGCCACCACGTCCGGCTAATTTTTGTATGTTTAGTAGAGACAAGGTTTCACCTTGTTAGCCAGGCTGGTCTCCAACACCTGGCCTCAAATGATCCACCCACGTCAGCCTTCCAAAGTGCTGGCATTATAGGCATGAGCCACTGCACCCAGCCAGAAAATGTGTTTTTTTTTTAGGTAAAAAATCTACTCCCGGCTGGGCGCGATGGCTCAAGCCTGTAATCCCAGTACTTTGGGAGGCCGAGGCGGGTGGATCACGAGGTCAAGAGATCGAGACCATCCTGGTCAACATGGTGAAACCCCGTCTCTACCAAAAATACAAAAAATTAGCTGGGCATGGTGGCGCGTGCCTGTAATCCCAGCTACTCAGGAGGCTGAGGCAGGAGAATTGCCGGAACCCAGGAGGCGGAGGTTGCAGTGAGCCGAGATCGCACCATTGCACTCCAGCCTGGGTAACAAGAGCGAAACTCCGTCTCATTAAAAAAAAAAAAAAAAAAAGCCGGGCGCGGTGGCTCAAGCCTGTAATCCCAGCACTTTGGGAGGCCGAGGCGGGTGGATCACAAGGTCGAGAGATCGAGACCAACCTGGTCAACATGGTGAAACCCCGTCTCTACTCAAAATACAAAAAATTAGCTGGGCATGGTGGCGCGTGCCTATAATCCCAGCTACTCAGGAGGCTGAGGCAGGAGAATTGCCTGAACCCAGGAGGTGGAGGTTGCGGTGAGCCGAGATCGCGCCATTGCACTCCAGCCTGGGTAACAAGAGTGAAACTCCGTCTCAAAAAAAAAAAAAAAAAAAAAAAAAAAATCTAAAATATTACATAAGCTTAGTTGATAAAGTAGTGGTAGCTTTTGAGAAGACTGATTGCAATTTTGAAAGGAGTCCTATTATGGCCAAAATGCTATCTTTTTTTTTTTTTTTTTTTTTTTTTTGAGACGGAGTTTTGCTCTTGTTACCCAGGCTGGAGTGCAATGGCTCGATCTCGGCTCACCGCAACCTCTGCCTCCTGGGTTCAGGCAATTCTCCTGCCTCAGCCTCCTGAGTGGCTGGGATTACAGGCACGTGCCCCCATGCCCAGCTAATTTTTTGTATTTTTAGTTGAGACGAGGTTTCACTATGTTGACCGGGATGGTCTCGATCTCTTGACCTCGTGATCCACCCGCCTCAGCCTCCCAAAGTGCTGGGATTACAGGCTTGAGCCACCGCGCCCGGCTATCTTTTTTTTTTTTAAAGGGGTTTCACCATGTTGGTCAGGCTGGTCTTGAACTCCCGACCTCGGTTGATCCGCCCATCTTGGCCTCCAAAGTGCTTGGATTACAGGTGTGAGCCACCACACCTGGCCTGGCAAAATGCTATCAAACAACATCACATATTATAGAGAATTCTTTTGTGAATCAACATAGCAAGCTCCATATTGTTTTATTTTTTTAAAAATCCTTTATATTTTTTCTTTTATCTATAGTTAAGAGTTGGGCGGGCTGTGCGTGGTGGCTCACACCTGTAATCCTAGCACTTTGGGAGGCTGAGGTGGGTGGATCACCTGAGGTCAGGAGTTCAAGACCAGCCTGGCCATCATGGTGAAAGCTCATCTTATATTAAAAAAAAAAAAAGAGTTGGGCATCTTTTTATTTTAAGAAATTGCCACAGCCACCCAAGCCTTTAGCAGCCACTACCCTGATCAGTTAGTAGCCAACAGTATAGAGGAAAGAGCCTCTGCCAGCAAAAAGATCATGACTTGCTGAATGCTCAGATTATTAGAATTTTTTAGTAATGTGGCTGGGTATGGTGGCTCATGCCGGTAATCCCAGCACTTTGGGAGGCCGAGGTGGATGGATCACTTGAGGTCATGAGTTTGAGACCACGATGGCCAAAATGTTGAAATCCTGTCTCTACAAACAATACAAAAATTCGCCAGGTGTGGTGGCTCATGCCTATAATCCCAGCTACTCAGGAGGCTGAGGCAGGAGAATCACTTAAACCTGGAGGCCAGAGGTTGTAGTGAGCTAAGATCATGCCATTGCGCTCTAGCCTGGGCAACAGAGTGAGACTCCATCTAAAAAAAAAAAAATTTTTTTTTTAGTAATTTGGTATTGTATGAGCATGGTGGCTCATGCCTGTAATCCAAGCATAATCTCATGCCTGTAATCCAATCCACTCAGGTGGGCAGATCACCTGAGGTCCGGAGTTCAAAACCAGCCTGACCAACATGGTGAAACCCCGGTCTTTATTTATTTTATTTTCTGTTTGTTTGTTTGTTTCAACCCTGTCTTTATTTTTTTTTTAAAGTAATTTGTTTTTTTTTCTTTTTCTTTTTCTTTTTTCTGTTTATAAAGATGGGGAGATGGGGTTTCATCATGATGGCCAGGCTGGTCTTGAACTCCTGACCTCAGGTGATCCACCCACCTCAGCCTCCGAAAGTGCTAGGCTGATTTTTCATCTCAGCCTCCCAACTAGCTGAGACTACAGGAGCATGCCACCATGCCTGACCTTTTTTTTTTTTTTTTTGAGATGGAGTTTCACTCTTGTTGCCCAGGCTGGAGTGCAATAGCGGAACCTTGGCTCACCATAACCTCCGCCTCCTGGGTTCAGGCAATTCTCCTGCCTCAGCCTCCTGAGTAGCTGGGATTACAGGCATGTGCCACCATGGCTAATTTTGTATTTTTAGTAGAGGCGGGGTTTCTCCATGTTGGTAAGGCTGGTCTCAAACTCCCAACCTCAGGTGATCCACCCTTGGCCTCCCAAAGTGTTGGGATTACAGGCGTGAGCCATCACTCCCCACCTATTTTTTTTTTTTTTTTTTAAGAGATGAGATCTCACTGTGTTGACCAGGCTGGAGTGCAGGGGCACAACCGCAGTGCACTGAGGTCTCGAACTCCTGGACTGAAGTGATCATCCCACCTCAGCCTCCCAAGTAATTGGGACTACAGGTGCTAGGATTACATGTGCTAGGATCACTTGAGACCAGATGGTCAAGGCTGAAGTCAGCTAATGATCATGCCACTGTACTTCAGCCTGCTGAACAAAGCAAGACCCTGTCAGAAAAAAAAAAAAAAAAGGAGGAGCTCAAATAATTTTTTTTTTTTAATTTAATGGAAGAATTGTCTTAAATTTGTCTGGCTGGGCCGGGCACGGTGGCTCACACCTGTAATCCTAGCACTTTGGGAAGCTGAAGTGGGTGGATCACCTGAGCCTAGCCATCATGGTGAAACACCATCTTTAAAAAAAAAATTTTGTCTGGCTGGGAGCAGCAACTCACACCTATAATCCCGGCACTTTGAGAGGCCAAAGTGTGAGGATGGGTTGAGCCCAGAAGTTAGAAACCAGCCTGGGCAACATAGGGAGACACCATCTCTATTTTTAAAAATTAAAATTAAAATAAAATAAAATAAATAAGAAAGTCTTTTTGGTCAGCTACTACATAAAATTTCTTTCCCCACAGAACGAGACAGTGGAATAAATCGACATCTGGGATTGACAAATTTTGACTTTCTTTTTTTTTTTTTTTTTGAGACAGAGTTTCGCTCATGTTACCCAGGCTGGAGTGCAATGGCGCGATCTCGGCTCACTGCAACCTCTGCCTCCTGGCTTCAGGCAATTCTCCTGCCTCAGCCTCCTGAGTAGCTGGGATTACAGGCACGTGCCACCATACCCAGCTAATTTTTTGTATTTTTAGTAGAGACGGGGTTTCACCATGTTCACCAGGATGGTCTTGATCTCTCGACCTCGTGATCCACCCGCCTCGGTCTCCCAAAGTGCTGGGATTACAGGTTTGAGCCACCGCGCCTGGCCTCCTTTTTTTTTTTTTTTTTTTAAAGATGGGGTTTCACCATGATGGTTTTGAACTCCTGACCTCAGGTGATCCACCCACCTCAGCCTTCCAAAGTGCTAGGATTACAGGCGTGAGCCACTGTGTCCAGGGAAGCTTTATTTATTTATTTAGAGACAGAGTTTCACTCTTATTGCGCAGGCTTGAGTGCAATGGTGCAGTTTCAGCTCACTGCAACCTCAGCCTCCTAGGTGCAAGCAATTCTCCTGCCTCAGCCTCCCAAGTACCTGGGATTACAGGCATGTGCCACCACACCCAGCTAATTTTGTATTTTTAGTAGAGATGGAGTTTTGTCATGTTGGCCAGGCTGGTTTGAAACCCCTGACCTCAGGTGATCCACCCACCTCCGCTCCCAAAGTGCTGGGATTATAGGCATGAGCCACCACCACCAGCCCAATAAAACTTTAAAGAAAAATTGCCACCTTGGACACAATGTAACATAATTACAGCTCTGTAAGGCATATGTACTATGGACTCTTTAGAAATCAAGACCTCATAAAACTAAAGCAAAAGTTATTTCAAAAAACATTGAACTGAGCCATTTTGTTTCCAGCCTGATCCATTTATAATGACAATGAATAATAATGTTATTATGATTATTTTTTGTATCTTTCCAAATGCCTCTCAGTCTTGTGCATTCTGCTTTAAAGTGGATGCCCCAAGGGAATTCTTTCTACTGCTTAAATGTTTTAACGATTCACTGGCTATCACTTTATCATTTTAGTAAAAATATTGATGACTATCTATATTAGTTAGCTGCTGTTTTCAGGGTATATCCTTACTGTGAACAAAAGAACTCTAACAGCGCAGTTACCACTCACCAGGCTCAAAAACCCAGCTGCCAACTCCAGGCTGGAAGCCTGCCAAAGTGAGCTAGGACTGGAGTCAGGAAGACAGGGGTTCTTGGCAATGGCACAAATTAATTGTGTGCATGATTGAGATGGGGGAAGATTAGAGGCCATGCGTCTGCTCTCTGTTCTTCTGATTTGCTGGCTCAAACCCTACCTTTGTTGTTTACTCATAAAATGAAAACCAGAGTGACAACTAACACTTCCTTACCTTTATCTGTTATATCTCTGTTTTGCTTTCCTATCAGCAGGCTTTCAAGGCAAAAACTATGTCATTGATCATACTCCAGCACAATTGCTGGCACAGAACCATGCAAATATACTTAGCACTGAAAATTTCAGGAGAAGTAGTAAGTTTGTCAATCCCAGATGTCAATATTTTATTTTATTTTTATTTATTTATTTAGTTTTTGAGATAAAGTCTAGCTCTATTGCCCAGACTGGAGTGCAGTGGCACGATCTCAGCTCACTGCCACCTCTGCCTCCTGGGTTCAAGCAATTCTCCTGCCTCAGCCTCCTGAGTAGTTGGAACTACAGGCACACACCACCATGCCTAGCTAATTTTTGTATTTTTAGTAGAGATGGGGTTTCACTATATTGGCCAGGATAATCTTGACCTCCTGACCTCATGATCCACCCACTTCGGCCTCCCAAAGTGTCAGGATTACAGGCGTGAGCCACCTCACCTGGCCAATGTTTTATTTATTAGTCATATAAGGATGCTATGCTTAGCCACTGGAGAGGTTTTTTTAAAAAAATTTATTGAGTTTGGAATGCATACCCCAACCCAGCACAGGCTCCTCCTCCTCACTCACTCTCCATTTTTTTTTTTTTTTTTTTTTTTTTTTGTAGAGATGGGGTTTCACCATGTTGGCCAGGATGGTCTCAATCTTGACCTTGTGATCCTCCTGCCTCGGCCTCCCAAAGTGCTGGGATTACAGGCCTGAGCCACCATGCCCAGCCACTCACTCACTCTCCTAATCATACGTTTCATATTTCCTGCCTGGCCCAGGATTCCAGGCTTTGGATTTCAGAACAAAGAACAAACTCCTGATTATCCCAGTCCTGCTCAGTAAAGGGAACTTTATCCTCTTTCATGAAAATAGGTGGGCATCCTGGCTAAGTCTCTTGCTGTATTTTCCTGCTAAAAGAGCAAACTAAATCCAAACCCAAGGTGCACGGAAAGAGGGTGGAAATCATTCAAACCATCTGAAATTCACCAGTGCTATCATACAATCAATTAATATGATTAGACATAAAAAGGCTAAGAGATCAAAAATGAAATAATAAAAACATTTTCCTAAAAACAAAAAGGAAGACAGGCCAGGTGGGGTGGCTCACACCTATAATCCCAGCACTTTGGAAGGCTGAGGCAGGCCAATCACTTGAGCCCAGGAGCTTGAGACCAGCCTGGGCAACAAGGTGAAACCCCATCTCTATTATACAAAAATTAGCAAGGTGTGGTGGCATGCAGCTGAGGTGGGAGGATCACTTGCGCCCCAGGAGGGAAGGTTGTACTAAACCAAAATAGTGCCACTGCACTCCAGCCTGTGTGGTGGGAGTGAGATTCTGTCTCAAAAAAAAAAATGAGTAAATAAAATAAAAATAAATTAAAAAGAAAAGAAAAAAAATACCAGGGGAATATGAAAGTAACAATTAGCATTCTAAGGCCTCCCTGCTTTTTTTTGAGACAGGATCTTGCTCTGTCACCCAGTAGTGGGGACTAAGGGTGCATGCAACCACGCCTGGCTAATTTTTGTATTTTTTTGTATGGGGATTCGCTATATTACCCAGGCTTATCTTGAACTCCTGAGCTCAAGCAGTGGACCCACCTTGGCCTCTCAAAGTGCTGGGATTACAGGTGTGAGCCACCACCCTGGCTGGTATTTTTTTTTTTTTTAAATCAGAATAAGTGGTCTTTACTTATTTAATACAAACATTATACCTAAAACTCATGATTGGAAAACTAAATTAGGGCCAGGTGCAATGGTTCATGTCTATAAGCCCAGGACTTTGGGAGGCCAAGGTAGGCAGATCACTTAAGGTCAAGAGTACACGATCAGCCTGGGTAACAAGATGAAACCCTGTCTCCACTAAAAATACAAAAATTACCCAGGCATGGTGGCACACACCTGTAATCCCAGCCACTTGGGAGGCTGAGGCAGAAGAATGGCTTGAACCCAGGAGGCAAAGGTTGACATCAGCAGAGACTGTGCCACTGCACTCTAGCCTGGGTGACAGAGCAAGATTCTGTGTCAAAAAAAAAAAAAAAAAAGACTAAATTATAGTGTGTGCAGTCAACCAATGCCCACCAGAAGTGAAAACTATCTCCTACATTATTTTATTCCTCAGCCAAGTATGGAAATAAGCATTTGCATGGGCATGGTGGCTCATACCTGTAATCCCAGCAGTTTGGGAGGCTGAGGTGGGAGAATCCCTTGAGGTCAAGAGTCTGAGATCAGCCTGGGCAACAAATTGAGATACCATTTCCAAAAAAAATTTTTTTTAAATAGGTGTTAATAAACTCTATTATTAGTTGAGGCTGAGTGCTGCTGGCTCATACCAGTAACCTCAGCACTTTGGGAGGCCAAGGCAGGTGGATCACTTGAGGTCAGGAGTTCAAGACCAGCCTGGCCAACATGACTGAGTTGTATGTTTTATCCCATGGCATGAGTAAAACATACTCATCTTTTTGTAGAGATGGCAAAACCCTATCTCTACTAAAAATACAAAAATTAGCTGGGGTATGGTGGTGAGTACCTGTAATCTCAGCTACTCAAGACGCTGAGACAGGAGAATCACTTGAACCTAGGAGTTGGAAGCTGAAATCAGCTGAGATCAAGTCATTGCACTCCAGCCTGAGTGAGAGTGAGACTCCATCTCAAAAAATTTTAAAAAATATATTGTTAGTTGACTTTAGAGAATTTGTAACCACCTGGTGTTCACCTTGCCTGCTACCTAGACAGAGCTGATTTCTCAAGACAGAGGAATTGCAATAGAGAGAATAATTAACACAGAGCTAACTGTACAGGAGACTGGAGTTTTATTATTACTCAAATCAGTCTCCCTGGGCATTCGGAATTCAGAGAATTTTTGTTTTTGTTTTGTTTTGTTTTTGTTTGAGACTGAGTCTCGCTCGCTCTGTCATCCAGGCTGGAATGCAGTGGCACCGTCTTGGCTGACTGCAATCTCTGCCTCCCGGGTTCAAGTAATTCTCCTGCCTCAGCCTCTGAAGTAGCTGGGATTACAGGCATGCACCACCACAACTGGCTAATTTTTGTATTTTTTATATAGATGGATTTCACCGTGTTGGCCAGGCTGGTCTTGAACTCCTGATCTCAGGTGATTCACCCTCCTCAGCTTCCCAAAGTGCTGGGATTACAGAGGGTAACCACTGCGCCTGACCAAGGGATCACAGTTTTTAAAAACAACTAGGTGGGTGGGAGGAAGCCAATGAGCTGGGAGTGTGCATTGGTTGTGTCAGAGATGAAATCACAGGGATTGGACGCTGTCTGTTTGTACTGACTCAGTTCCTGGGTGGGGTCACAAGATCAGATGAGCCAGTTTATCCTTCTGGGTGGGGCCAGCTGATCCATCAAGTGCAGAGTTTGCAAAATATCTCAAACACTAATCTTAGGAGCAGTTTAGGGAGAGTCAGCAACTTGTAGCCTCCAGTGGCGTGACTCCTAAATCATAATTTCTAATCTTGTGGCTAATTTGTTAGTCCTACAAAGGCAGCCTAGTCTCCAGGCAAGAAGGAGGTTTGTTTTGGGAAAGGCTTGTTATTGTCTTTGTTTTTTTTTTTAAAGACGGGGTTTCACCATATTGGTCAGGCTGGTCTCCAACTCCTGACCTCAGGTGATCGGCCCGCCTCACCCTCCCAAAGTGCTGTGATTACAGGTGTGAGCCACTGCGCCCGGCTCTTTGTTTTGGTTTTGAGATGGAGTTTTGTTACTGTTGCCCAGGCTGGAGAGCAAGGCCGTGATCTCGGCTCACTGCAACCTCCACCTCCCAGGTTCAACCAATTCTGCCTCAGCCTCCTGGGTAGCTGGGATTACAGGCATGTGTCACCACTCCTGGCTAATTTTTGTATTTTTAGTAGAGACAGGGTTTCACCATGTTGGCCAAGCTGGTCTCGAACTCCCGACCTCAGGTGATCCACCCACCTGGGCCTCCCAAAGTTCTAGGATTACAGGTGTGAGCCACAACCCCCAGCTGTCTTTGTTTTAAACTATAAACCAGGTTCCTCCCAAAATTAGTTCAGCCTGTCTCCAGGAATGAACAAGGACAGCTTGGAGGTCAGAAGCAAGATGGAGTTGGTTAGGCCAGCCAGTTATAATCGTCAACACAGAAAAAGACTTCTGTGTGGCCGGGCGCAGTGGCTCAAGTCTGTAATCCCAGCACTTTGGGAGGCCGAGGCGGGTGGATCACAAGGTCGAGAGTTCGAGACCATCCTGGTCAACATGGTGAAACCCCGTCTCTACTAAAAGTGCAAAAAATTAGCTGGGCATGGTGGCACGTGCCTGTAATCCCAGCTACTCAGGAGGCTGAGGCAGGAGAATTGCCTGAGCCCAGGAGGCAGAGGTTGCGGTGAGCCGAGATCGCGCCATTGCACTCCAGCCTGGGTAACAAGAGCGAAACTCTGTCTCAAAAAAACAAAACAAAACAAAACAAAAAAAAAACTGTCTCCTCTCCTTACCACCTACCTTGGATCCATTGCACCATGTTTTCTGTTTTCTAAAATTCCTGAATGACATATCTGAATTTAAAACAATCCTCTTGGCCGGGCGCGGTGGCTCAAGCCTGTAATCCCAGCACTTTGGGAGGCCGAGGCGGGTGGATCACGAGGTCTAGAGATCGAGACCATCCTGGTCAACATGGTGAAACCCCGTCTCTACTAAAAATACAAAAAACTAGCTGCGCGTGGTGGTGTGTGCCTGTAATCCCAGCTACTTAGGAGGCTGAGGCAGAAGAATAGCCTGAGCCCTGGAGGCAGAGGTTGCGGTGAGCTGAGATCGCGCCACTGCACTCCAGCCTGGGTAACAAGAGGGAAAACTCCGTCTCAAAAAAAATAATAAAAAAATAAATAAATAAAAATAAAAAATAAAACAATCCTCTTTAATATATGTAAACCTTTCCTTCTGGGAGGTCATGAAGCTGCTCCCAGTAATTTAATCTCAATGATGTATCAGTTATCTCTTGCCATAGAGCAGGCGTCCCCAGACTTTTCACGCAGGGGGCCAGTTCACTCTCCCTCAGACCGTTGGAGGGCCGCCACATACTGTGCTCCTCTCACTGATCACCAATGAAAGAGGTGCCCTTTCCCGAAGTGCGGGGGGGGGGGCGCGGATAAATGGCCTCAGGGGGCCGCATGCGGCCCGCCGGCCGTAGTTTGGGGACGCCTGCCATAGAGCAATTCACCCCAAACTTAGTGGCTTGAAACAATAAGCATTTCAGCAGAGTTTTAAACTAGGGGAAAAAAAAAAAAGAAACAATAAGCATTTTATATTGCAGTTTCTGCAGATCAGAAGACTAGAAGCAGTTTAGCTGAGTGGTTCTGGCTTGGGGTCTCTTGGAAGGCTGCAGGCAAGATGTCAGCTGGGGCTGTAGTTATCTGAAGGCTTGCCTGGGGTTGGCAGACTTACTTCCAAGAGGGCTTGCTCGAATACAGCTGATTATTGGCCGGAGCCTTCAGAACCTCCCTGTGAGGCACTGCTTTATTGTTCTCCATGGACTGCTTTACTGTTCTCATGATATGGTGGCAGTCTTTCCCAGAGTAAGTAATCCAAGAGAGAACGAGGAACAGCTGCAGTGTTTTTTGTGTGACCTAGCCTCAGAAGCCATCCTCTGCCATTTCTGTAATATCCTATTGGTCACATAGGTCATTCCTATTCAATCAGAAAGAGTATGAACACCTGCAGGTGGTGGGAGACTGGGCCAAGGAAAAGCTAACTTGAGGGGAGAAAAGGAGAGACAGGCTAAGCCTGGTGGCTCATGCCTATAATCCCAGCACTTTGGGAGGCTGAGGCAAAAGAATCACTTCAGTCTAGGAGTTTGAGATCAGCCTGGGCAACATGGTAACAACCCATTTCTACAAAAAAATTAAAAAAATATGCTAGTGCAGAGAAGGCTAAAAATAAATAAATAAATAAACAAACAAATTTTAGGCTGGCACAATGGCTCACACCTGCAATCCCAGCACTTTGGGAGGCCAAGGCAGGCAGATCATGAGGTCAAGAGATTGACACCATCCTGGCCAACATGGTGAAACTCTGTCTCTACTAAAAATACAAAAATTAGCTGGGCATGGTGTCGCTCACCTATAGTCCCAGCTACACAGAAGGCAGAGGCAGGAGAATTGCCTGAACCCAGGAGGCGGAGGTTTCGGTGAGCTGAGATGGTGTCATTGTACTCCAGCCTGGTAAAAGAGACTCCATCTCGAGGCCGGGTGCGGTGGCTCACGCCTGTAATCCCAGCACTTTGGGAGGCTGAGGCGGGTGGATCACGAGGTCAAGAGATCGAGACCATCCTGGTCAACATGGTGAAACCCCGTCTCTACTAAAAATACAAAAAATCAGCTGAGCATGATGGCGCGTGCCTGTAATCCCAGCTACTCAGGAGGCTGAGGCAGAAGACTTGCCTGAACCCAGGAGGCAGAGGTTTCGGTGAGCTGAGATTGTGCCATTGCACTCCAGCCTGGGTAACAAGAGCGAAACTCCGTCTCAAAAAAAAAAAAAAAAGAGACTCTATCTCAAAAAATATAATTATAAAATAAATACATTTTTAGCCGGGTGCAGTGGCTCAAGCCTGTAATCCCAGCACTTTGGGAGGCCGAGGCAGGTGAATCACGAGGTCAACAGATCGAGACCATCCTGGTCAACATGGTGAAACCCCGTCTCTACTAAAAATACAAAAAATTAGCTGGGCATGGTGGTGCGTGCCTGTAATCCCAGCTGCTCAGGAGGCTGAGGCAGGAGAATTGAACCCAGGAGGCGGAGGCTGCGGTGAGCCGAGATCGTGCCATTGCACTCCAGCCTGGGTAACAAGAGCGAAACTCTGTCTCAAAAAAAAAAAAAAAAAAAAAAAAAAATACATTTTTAAAAAGAGAGGAGGCCGAGTGCAGTGGTTTATGCCTCTAATCCCAGCACTTTGGGAGGCTGAGGTCAGTGGATCACTTGAGCTCAGGAGTTCAATACCAGCCTGGCCAACGTGGTGAAACCTGTCTCTACTAAAAATACAAAAGTCAGCCAGGTGTGGTAGTGTTCTCCCATAATCCAAGCTACTCAGGAGGCTGAGGCAGAATAATCACTTGAACATAGCAGACAGAGGTTGCAGTGAGCTGACCGCACTTCAGCCTGGGCAACTGAGTGAGAATCTGTCTCAAAAAATAAAAATAAAAATAAAAAAGAGGAGGCAAAGGAGGCATGTAATATTGGAGCCAGGATCATTTTAAGGAAAACTCAAGTACTAATTTGAGTCCCAGAGCCAGGAATGGAGCTGAGAGTCTTGAGACCTGGTTGCCCTTGACATGTCTTACAGAAGATAAGAGGAGGGAAAGCAGAAGTGAGAATAACAGATTCGTTTTTCCTCTTTCAATGTTATTTTTGCACTAACAGAAGGAGACAAGCTGCCCCTGCCCTTAAAAGGTCATTTTCAATCTTTTGGCCAAACTAGAAGGAGAATATTTCTCCTGAATAATTAATTGATTTTAAGAAGATGGAAAGATATGGTTAGCTTCTAAGAAGAAATCAGGGTCGCTTGAATGATATCTTTATTTAACAAGGACACAGTCTTTCAGGAAGTTTACTTGTGCCAATGTAATTAGTAGCTGCTTTGTAGGACAATGCTGTGCGGGTTTCATGCTGTGATGAAAGGAGATGATTTTCCAGCTACTGTTAGTAGAAGATGGAAGCAAAGTGAACTTTGCAATCAAAACAGGAAGGAAAACCGGACTACAATGAGACAATAACCTTAGAGCTTTGTTCTTTCACGACACACAGGGAAGTAAAGGGTTTTTTAAACTACTTTCATCTGGGCCAGATTTCTTGGAAGAATGCCCTCTGCCTACCATCTACTTCCCTTTGGCTGGCTTTTGCCCCTCCCGCTGCCATTTCACTGAAACTGCTTTAATCATGGTTGACAAGGACTCCATGTTGCCCAATCCACTGGACGTGTTTCTCTTTTGTGTTTTCTGATCTCTAAGCGACATTGACTCAATTGACCACGGACGGTTCTGAAGATACTTTCAGGGCTATCATTTTCTCCTTGTCTGCCATCTCCCTGGCCATCTATTTAAGTTCTTCCTCCACTGTCCAACCTCTGAATGTTGAGGATACTGGTCAGGCACAGTGGCTCATGCCTGTCATCTCAGAGCTTTGGGAGGTCAAGGTGGGAGAATCACTTGAAGTCAATAGTTCAAAACCAGACTAGCCAGCATAGTGAGATCCCCCATTTCAACTTTTGTTTTTTATTTTTTTGAGAGGGAGTCTTGCTTTGTCACCTAGGCTAGAGTGCAATGGCATGATCTCGGCTCGCTACAATCTCCACCTCGTGGGTTCAAGTGATTCTCCTGCCTTAGCCTTTCAAGTAGCTGGGATTATAGGTGCCTGCCACCATGCCTGGCTAATTTTTGTATTTTCGTAAAGATAGGGTTTCACCATGTTGAACAGGCTGGTCTCGAACTCCTGACCTCAAGTGATCAGTCCGCCTCAACCTCCCAAAGTGCTGGGATTACAGGTGTGAGCCACTGTGCCCAACCCCTATCTCTACTTAATAAAGGGAGAATAATAATAATAAAGCTGAGGATCCTAACCATTGCATCTCTTCTCTCTCTCTCTTTTATGAGATGGAGTCAAGCTGAAGTGCAATGGCACGGCCTCGGCTCACTGTAACCGCCGCCTCCCGAGTATAAGCCACTCTCCTTCCTCAGCCTCCTAAGTAGCTGGGATTATAGGCATGTGCCACCACTCCCAAATAGTTTTTGTATTTTTAGTAGAGACAGGTTTCACCACATTGGACAGGCTGGTCTCAAACTCCTGACCTCAGGTGATCCACTCACCTTGGCCTCCCAAATTGCTGGGATTACAGGAGCGAGCCACCAGCCCAGCCGCAACTCTTCTCTTTCTGTGCTTTCTGTTATGCAAGTACTGCACACTAAGCAACTGCGCTCCTGGAGCTCCTTTGTTCTCCCTCTGAATGATTTGATCCAATCCCATGGCTCCAATGCCACCTGGATGTTAAATTATCAACATTTATATCTCTAGCCCTAATCTCTTCCTGGATTCCTGGAACTTGAGACTCTTATCATTTACCTGCCTTCTTTTTTTTTTTTTTTGAGATGGAGTTTCGCTCTTGCTACCCAGGCTGGAGTGCAATGGCGCGATCTCGGCTCACCGCAACCTCCGCCTTCTGGGTTCAGGCAATTCTCCTGCCTCAGCCTCCGGAGTAGCTGGGATTACAGGCACGCGCTACCATGCCCAGCTAATTTTTTGCACCTTTAGTAGAGACGGAGTTTCACAATGTTGACCAGGATGGTCTCGATCTCTTGACCTCATGATCCACCCGCCTCGGCCTCCCAAAGTGATGGGATTACGGGCTTGAGCCACCGCGCCGGCCTGACCTGCCTTCTTAATATTCCAACTAGGAAATTCACTGACTGCACAATGTGTCTCCTACTACTCTTGGTTCCTCACTTCCCAAACCTGTTCTCCTACCCTGGGCCTTACTTGTCTTGTAGAGAGCACCACCTCCTATTTAGCCACACTAGTAAGACATTTCATTATATCTGGATTCGTTTTTTTCTCCTCACTCTCTACACCCAATTCGTTCCAAGTCTTGTTCATTCTCTGTCCCAGGCATCCCCAAACTACGGCCCGCGGGCCGCATGTGGCCCCCCGAGGCCATTTATCCGGCCCCCCCGCCACACTTCAGAAAGGGGCACCTCTTTCACTGGTGATCAGTGAGAGGAGCACAGTATGTGGCAGCCCTCCAACGGTCTGAGGGACAGTGAACTGGCCCCCTGTGTAAAAAGTCTGGGGACGCCTGCTCTATCCAAAGCCATTTCAAACTTTTCCACCTCCCTTACCACTCTCCATTACCACCCGGTCTCCTTGCCTTGTCCAACCCATTCTCTGCCCAGGAAATAGGTCTATCTTAAAAAATAAAAAATCAGATCATTCCCAGGCTATGCAACATCCTTCATTGGATTCCCACTACACTTAGAATTAAAAATAGGGTTGGCCGTGGTGGCTCACGCCTGTAATCTCAGCACAGGGATTACAGAGAGGATCACCTGAGGTCGGGAGTTTGAGACCAGCCTGACCAACACAGAGAAACCCCATCCCCATCTCTACTAAAAATACAAAATTAGCCAGGCATGGTAGCGCATGCCTGTAATCCCAGCTACTTAGGAGGCTGAGGCAGGAGAATTGCTTGAACCTGGAAGGCGGAGATTGTGGTGAGCTGAGATTGTGCCATTGCACTCCAGCCTGGGCAACAAAAGCGAAACTCCATCTCAAAAAAAAAAATAAATAAAAAGAAGAAGAAAAAATAAATAAATAAATAAGTAAATAAAAAATAAATAAATTTGCGGTGCCCTCTAAACTGCTACAGGACCTGCTTCTACCCATCCCCCCAAACTCAAGCTCATGTCACCCCACTCTCTCTTTGCACGCAATGCCAATCCTGTCTGGCCTCAGGGTCTTTGCTATACGTTCCTTCATCCTAGAAGCTCTTCCCCTACTCTTCCTATGCTAGCTGTATCTCTTCCTCTGGGTCTTAGCTTAGCTACTGTCCACTAAAGCAGACTTTCTGACCATTCTATCTGAAGTAAGCTCTTTGTCTCCTTTATTCACTTTTTAGCTCCTTCTTCCCTTCAATTCTCACAGTTACTCCCATAGTCATAATGCCAACCCAATTCTTCCACAAATGAGGGGACACAGACTTTTGAGGAACTTCTTAGATTTTAGACAAATCAAAGACCGCAGAAACAACAAACTGCTTCTTTCCTAATTGGGCATCCTGCTGGATAGGACCAGTCATACCCAATTCCACCCATACCTAAAAATTGACAGGCTAACTGAGTGTGGGAGTACACACCTGTAGTCCCAGCTACTTGGGAGGCTGAGGTGGGAGGATCACTTGAGCCTGGGAAGTTGAGGCTGCAGTGGGCCAAGATTGCACCACTGTACTCCAACCTGGGTGACAGAGCAAGATCTAGTCTCAAAAAAAATAAATAAATAAAAATAAAAAAATTATTTTTTAAAAAGTAAACATTGATAATGTGAATCGGCATCTCAAATCCAAAATAAAGACACTCTTGAGACCCCCTTGAGTGCAAAGTGTGTAGTGACCCAGTTCCTGTTTTGCTGCAATCTTGGCCCTACATGACACAGCAGCATTCAACCCAACATGGAAAGGCAAGAATAATTTTCTCACGAGTCTCACTTCCTGTGTTTTATATTAGGGCTCATTGTTGTTGTCTTTTTATTCCTCCTCTAAGACCAACGTCCCATGAGACGGATATTGGTAGGGTAAAAAAGGGTTTGAACTCAACTCAAATGCTATCTGAGTGCATGCGTGAAACTCTGGAATGGGCTCCAGCACTTAAAAAAATTTTTTTTTTCTTTCTTTCTTCTTTCTTTTTTTTTTTTTCTTTGAGATAGAGTCTTGCTCTGTTGCCAGGCTGGAGTGCAGTGGTGCAATCTCAGCTCACTGCAACCTCCGCCTCCTGGGTTCAAGCGATTTTTCTGCCTCAGCCTCCCAAGTAGCTGGGACCACAGGTGCATGCCACCACGCCGGTTAATTTTTCTATTTTTAGCAGAGAAGGGGTTTCACCATGTTGGCCAGGATGGTCTCGATCTCTTGACCTTGTGATCCGCCCACCTTGGCCTCCCAAAGTGCTGGGATTACAGGTGTGAGCCACTGCGCCCGGCCTAAAATTTTTTTTCATTGACACTATCAACATGCAGAAAACACACCCCGTAAAACACAACTTTTCCCTTTTGTTTCTAAGGTGAAAACTTGGGTCATGTACATGCAGCCGACAATGGATCTCCTAATAATTACATGCTTGAGGTTGTCACTTATTTGGCTAAAACCTATTCAGGAATTTGATTTCTGTTCTAATATCTTGAACAGTTTCTCTTCTGTTTTGTTAATACAACACTAAGTATGGAGTACAAATCACCAGCAAGTTTTCAGTAGAATTTAACTGAACTTCCTGCTTTCTAGCTTTTGTTTTATTTTATGTTATTTTATTTTTTATTTTATTTTTATTTTTTGAGACAAAGTCTCATTCTGTCACTCAGGCTGGAGTGCAGTGGCACAATCTCGGCTCACTGCAACCTCCGCCTTCCAGTTTCAAGCAATTCTCTTGACTCAGCCTCCCTAGTACTGGGATTACAGGCATGCGCCACCATGTCCGGCTAATTTTTTTTTTTTTGAAACTGAGTTTCACTCTTGTTCTCCAGGCTGGAGTGTGCAATGGTACCATCTCAACTCACTAAAACCTCCACCTCCTGGGTTCAAACAGTTCTCCTGCTCAGCCTCCCGAGTAACTGAGAATACAGGCGCATGCTACCACGCCCAGCTAATTTTTGTATTTTTAGTAGAGAAGGGATTTCACCATGTTGGCCAGACTGGTCTTGAACTCCTAACCTCAAGTGATCTGCCTGCCTTGGCCTGTCAAAGTACTGGGATTACAGGTGTGAGCCAGCATACCCAGCCCCGGCTAATTTTTGTGTTTTTAATAGAGACGGGGTTTCACCATGTTGGCTAGGCTGGTCTCAAACTCCTGGCCTCAAGTGATCCACTCGCCTTGGGCTCCCAAAGTACTAGGATTATAGGCATAAGCCACCGCATTTGGCCAGCATTTATTTTTTAATTTAACTTTTTATTTTATTTATTTATTTATTTATTTGAGACGGAGTTTCGCTCTTGTTACCCAGGCTGGAGTGCAATGGCGCGATCTCGGCTCACTGCAACCTCCGCCTCCTGGGTTCAGGCAATTCTCCTGCCTCAGCCTCCGGAGTAGCTGGGATTACAGGCACGCGCCACCATGCCCAACTAATTTTTTGCACCTTTAGTAGAGACGGGGTTTCACCATGTTGACCAGGATGGTCTCGATCTCTTGACCTCGTGATCCACCCGCCTCGGCCTCCCAAAGTGCTGGGATTACAGGCTTGAGCCACCGCGCCCGGCGCAACTTTTTATTTTTTTAATTTAACTGGGTCTCAGTCTGTCACCCAGTCTGGAGTGCAGTTGTGCGATCACGGTTTGCTCGACTTCCTGGGCTTAGGTGATCCTCCCACCTCTGCTTCCCGAGTAGCTGGGACTACAGGTGCATGCCACCACTCCTGGCTAATTTTTGTTTTTGTTTTTGTTTTTGTAGAGATGGGGTTTGGCCATGTTGTTCAGGCTGGTCTCAAACTTCTGGGCTCAAGTGATCTGCCCACCTTGGCTTCCCAAAGTGCTAGGATTACAATTGTAAACCACTGTGCCTGGCCTCCCAACATTTATAAAGCTGTAAATCACCTTAGTCGAGTTATAGGTCTTGAAATTTTAGCTCACAAAGGAGCCTATATTCTTCTAAGTGAATTCAAATCATCCTCCAAAGAAACAAAAATGTTTCAAGTGCTTCAAAGGAAGTCATAAAATAGTGAGCAGATAGATAAAATTCTCTGGGAAGAACTTTATTTTGCAGGGAATAAGCCTGTGTTGGCAAATCTTCAGACAACCATAATTATTTTTACATACAGAAAGTGAGTCACTAGATATAATCGCAAAGGGCAAACATCCTAGGCTCATTTGTCCCTGAGGAAATGTTGAGGAGGAAATGTGGTGAGTTGTTTATATTTGTTTCTATAAGGAAGAAAGCTTAAGGTAGAGCTGAAACGCTTTTTGCATTTTCTTCAGTACAGTCTCTATTCAGGACTCAATGAAAAATTTTAAATGATATCAAGAGAAACATTTTTGTTCCTGTCGTTGTTTTAACCTTGAGAATCATATGATTGGGCTAAGAGATTACCCTAAACTGTCCAAGCATGTTGTAACTGCTAAGGCCATTTTCTTGGCTACTGCTATTTATTTATTTATTTTTTTAATGACCTATATTGCCCCTAGATTGTCTGCTTCTAAAGGGAATTGTTTGTACTAGGCTCTGCCTTGACTTACCCAGTTTAACTTCTATGTAGAAAATTATACCAGCTCTGGCCAGGTGCCGTGGCTCATGCCTGTTATCCCAGCACTTTGGGAGGCAGAGGCGGGTGGATCACTTGAGGTCATGAGTTCGAGACCAGTCTGACCAACACGGTGAAGCCGCGTCTCTACTAAAAATACAAGAAATTAGCCGGGCACAGTGGTGGGTGCCTGTAATCCCAGCTACTCAGGAGCCGGAGGCAAGAGAATCACTTGAATCCAGAAGGTGTAGGTTGCAGTGAGCTGAGATGGTGCCACTGCATCCAAGCCTGGGCAATAAGAGTGAAACTCTGTCTTAAAAAATAAAATGAGTGGCCAGAAATTATAAAAAATATAAAAAAGAAAAAAAGAAAAAAAAAAGAAAAGAAAATTATACCAGCTCTATCTCTAATTTGGTGTCTGGTGAAATTCCGAAAGAACTTATGAAACGCTATGGGACGGGAGGCACAAGATGCAACTGTCTTCATTGCTCAACAGATGCTAACAGGGTGGTGCTTCTGTTCTCAGTGAGTCAGACAGACTGGCCAGCCCTGAGTCCTGTTTAATTCAGTCCCACAGGCATGGGCCTCCTTCAAGCACTGTCGCTTTCAGAAAGTAAAGCAAGACACAAAAAACAAAATATTTCAAAATAGAAAAAAAAATATTTCAGAGCTGGAAGAGACCTGAGGGATTACCTCCTCCAACATTCTCATTAAAACAGACAAACAAACAAACAAACTAGGCTGGCTGCAATGGCTCACGCCTATAATCCCAGCACTTTGGGAGGCCAAGGTGGGCAAATGACTTGAGGCCAGGAGTTTGAGGCCAGCCTGGCCAACATGGTGAAACCCCATCTCAACCAAAAATATAAAAATTAGCCGAGTGTGGTGGTGTGTGTTTGTCATCCCAGCTACTCGGGAGGCTGAAGCATGAGAATTGCTTGAACCTTGGAGGCAGAAGTTGCAGTGAGCTGAGATGGCACCTCTGCCCTCCAGCCTGGCCGACAGAGTGAGTCCCTGTCTAAAAACAAAAACAGAAACAAACAAAAACCTGACTTCTAATTCAACTTTTTGTTGTTCTTTTTGAGACAGGGTCTCACTCTGTGCCCAGGCTGGAATGCAGTGGTGCAGTACAGGTTCACCGAGGGCTCGAAAGTCTGGGTTCAAGTGATTCTTCTGCTTCAGCCTCTCAAATAGCTGGGATTATAGGCCTGCACCACCATGTCTGGCTGATTTTTTTTATTTTTTGCAGAGAAAGGGTTTCATCATGTTTCTCAGGCTAGTCTCGAACTCATGGGCTCAAACAGTCCTCTCATTTCGGCCTCCAAAAGTGCTGGGATTACAGGCCTGACCCATTGTACCTGGCCTGAAATCTTTTTTTTTTTTTTTTTTTTAATCATTGACAAATGTTTTGTTTTGGAGTTGATAACACAGAGTAGAACTTTCCTATATTCTTAATGAATGACTACACTAGGAAATGAGGCTGGGGCCGGGCATGGCGGCTCACGCCTATAATCCCAGCACTTTGGGAGGCCGAGGCAGGTAGATCACGAGGTCAAGAGTTGAGACCATCCTGGTCAACATGGTGAAACCCCGTCTCTACTAAAAATACAAAAATTAGCTGGGTATGGTGGCGTGTGCCTGTAGTCCCAGCTACGCAGGAGGCTGAGGCAGGAGAATTGCCTGAACCCAGGAGGCAGAAGTTGCGGTGAGCTGAGATCGCACCATTGCACTCCAGCCTGGGTAACAAAAAAAGAAACTCTGTCTCAAAAAAAAAAAAAAAGAAAAAGAAAAGAAAAGAAAATGAGGCTGGATGTGGTGGCTCATGCCTGTAATCTCAGCACTTTGGGAGGCCGAGGTGGGTGGATCATGAGGTCAGGAGTTCAAGACCGCCTGACCAACATTGTGAAACCCCGTCTCTAATAAAAATACAAAAATTAGCCAGGGGTGGTGATGCCCACCTGTAATCCCAGCTACTCAGGAGGCTGAAGCAGAAGAATCACTTGAACCTGGGAGGCGGAGGTTGCAATGAGCTGAGATCATGCCACTGCTCTCCACCCTGGACAACAGAGCCAGACTCTGTCTCGAAAACAAAACGAAACAAAGCAAAAAACAAAACAGCAACAACAAAAAAAGAAAATGGACATCAGTTATACATTTTAGGGAAAAAATCTGAAAGAAAGAAATTATGCTGGGCATGGAGGCTAATGTCTGTAATCCCAGCACTTTGGGAGACCAAGACAAGAAGATTGCTTAAGTCCAGAAGTTGGAGACCAGGCTGCACAACATAGTGAGACCTTGTTTCTGCAAGAAAAAAAATAAGATAAACAAAATTAGCTTGGCATGGTGGCTACTTAGGAGGCAGAAGTGGGAAGCTGAGGTTGTAGTAAACTGAGATCATGCCGTTGCACTCCAGCCTGGGCAACAAGGTAAGGCCCTGTCTCAAAAAAAAAAAAAAAAAAGAATAAGAAAGAAAGAAAAAAAAGAGAGAGAAAAGAAAGAAAGGATAAAGATATTAGTTTTTCCACCCTGAAGTATATTTGGCTCATACCACAACCCAAGAAGAAACGCAAGGGTGCTTTTGTGTTTGGGCTTTTAACAAGTACAACTAGCAATTGTTTATCAATAGAACAAACATTTAGTAAATCTCAACTCTTACTGCTATGACATGTATATAGATTCTACTTCCTTATTCCCTTGAAAAGGTGACGTGGGCTGGGCATGGTGGCTTACGCCTGTAATTCCAGCACTTTGGGGGCTAGAGGAGGGTGGATCATAAGGTCAGGAGATCCAGACCATCCTGGATAACATGGTGAAACCCCGTCTCTACCAAAAATACAAAAAATTAGCTGGGCATAGTGGCATACACCAGTAGTCCCAGCCACTTAGGAGGCTGAGGCAGGACAATCACTTGAATCTGGGAGGCAGAGGTTGCAGTGAGCTGAGATTGTGCCACTGCAGTCCAGCCTGGGTGACAGAGTGAGACTCCGTCTTATAAAAAAAAAAAAAAAAAAAAAAAAAAAGAGGCTGGGTGAGGTGGCTCAAGCCTATAATCCCAGCACTTTGGGAGGCCGAGGCGGGTGGATCACCTGAGGTTGGGAGATCCAGACCAGCCTGACCAACATGAAGAAACCCCGTCTCTACTAAAAATGCAAAATTAGAAGGGTGTGGTAGCACATGCCTATAATCCCAGCTACTTGGGAGGCTGGGGCAGGAGAACTGCTTGAAGCCGGGAGGTGGAAGTTGCAGTGAGCTGAGATGGAGCCATTGAACTCTAGCCTGGGCAACAAGAGCGAAACTCCATCTCAAAAAAAAAAAAAAAAAAAAAAAAAAGCGACATACATCCCTTAAAATTTGCCCACAAAGAAATTCCTTTTGAGCCTCAAGATCTTTTGTGTGTGTGTGTGTGATGGAGTCTTGCACTGTCGCCCAGGCTGGAGTGCAATGGTGCAGTCTCAGCTGACTGCGACCTCTGTCCCCTGGGTTCAAGTGATCCTCCTGCCTCAGCCTTCTGAGCAGCTGGGATTAAAGATATGCACCATCACATCAGGCTAATTTTTTGTATTTTTAGTAAAGACGGGGTTTCACCATGTTGGCCAAGGCTGGTCTTGAACTCCTGACCTCAGATGATCCGCTCGCCTCGGCCTCCCAAAGTGCTGGGATTACAGGCATGAGCCACCACGCCCAGCAATCTTTACTCTAAAACAGTTCTGTGGGATTTCACCCTGGTGATGTAAATTGAAAGCTCATCTTCACAGGTGCGGGACAAAGGCCAGATCTCAAAGTCATCCCTCTGCTCACCTGAGCCAAATGTGTATCAAATTGCTTCTTCTGCCTTATTGTTTATGCAAACATGCAGATTCACTGAGCCAGACTAAGGCATAAGTGACTAGTCCCCAATCCCAGTCTCACATGTAACTTGTGTATTCAGTGAAAGGCTGATCAAGGACTCAAAATAATGCAACTGTTTGCGTCTTATCTACCTAAGAACCGGAAGCCCCTGCTTTGAGTGATTCTACCTTTCCAGACCAAACACACGTACATCTTACAGGTATTGATTGTTGTCTCATGTCTTCCTAAAATATATAAAACCAAGCTGTGCCTTGACCACCTTGGGTTTATGTCATCAGGACCTCCTGAGGCTGTGTCACTGGTGGGTCCTTAACCTTCACAAAATAAACTTTCTATTTTTTTTTTTTTTTTTTTTTTTTTTTGAGATGGAGACTCACTTTGTCACCCAGGCTGGAGTGCAGTGGCACAATCTCGGTTCACTGCAACCTCTGCCTCCCAGGTTCAAGCAATTCTCCTGCTGCAGCCTCCCAAGTAGCTGGGACTACAGGCATGCAACCCCATGCCTGGCTTTTTAAAAAAATTTTTTAGTAGAGACAGGGTTTCACCAGGTTGGCCAGTCTGGTCTCGAACCCCTGACCTCGGGTGACCCACCTGCCTTGGCCTCCTAAAGTGCTGTGATTACAGGCGAGAGCCACCACGTCTGGCCCCACTTATATTTATAACTCAATAGTTAGTTTTCTGGATTTCCAAAGAACAGCACTTTGAGTTATATGAAGGGCACTCAAGGGTTGTTTGACATCCGCATCCTGGATCCCACTAGTTCACTAGGCCTGAGAGGCTTGTCTCTCACTTCTCCACCATGGACCACCACATCATTTTACAGCCTGCCCCCCATATCCTATCCCCCCAAATCTCCATGATCCACAAGGTAGGTGAGTGTATCAGATTTCATTAAATGGTTGTGGAAATTTCAAACTACATGTGAACTATATGAGTAAAGCAATTAAAAATTAGGCTATATAAGAAGCTTCCTCTTGTTAAAGGGAAAAATCTGGCAGGGCATGGTGGCTCATGCCTATAATCCCAACACTTTGGGAGGCCAAGGTGGGCAGATAACTTGAGGTCAGGAGTTTGAGACCAGCCCGGCCAACATGGTGAAACCCCACCTCCACTAAAAATACAGAAATTAGCCGGGCATGGTGGTGCCTGCCTGTAGTCCCAGCCACTTAGGAGGCTAAGGCTGGAGAATCGCTTGAGCCTGGCAGGTGGAGGTTGCAGTGAGCTGAGATCACACCTCTGCACTCCAGCCTGAGTGACAGAGGGAGACCTTGTCTAAAAAAAAAAAAAAGGGAGGGGGAGCGGAAACCTGAAAAGTTCAGTTCTTCACTGGGTTTTCTTGCTAGCACACTTCAGTTTCTGAATCTGCCCCCAACAATTCACTTCCCACTTCCTGTTGAACATCCTCTTTGACTGCCAGTCATAGCTCTATAGCCCATTCAAAACCCCAGCCTCTGCTCACAGGACTTAGTTTTTTTTTTTTTTTTTTTTTTTTTTTTTTTTTTTTTTTTTGAGACAGAGTTTTGCTCTTGTTACCCAGGCTGGAGTGCAATGGCACGATCTCGGCTCACTGCAACCTCCGCCTCCCGGGTTCAGGCAATTCTCCTGCCTCAGCCTCCTGAGTAGCTGGGATTACAGGCACGCGCCACCATGCCCAGCTAGTTTTTTGTATTTTTAGTAGAGACGTGGTTTCACCATGTTGACCAGGATGGTCTCGATCTCTCGACCTCGTGATCCACCCGCCTCGGCCTCCCAAAGTGCTGGGATTACAGGCTTGAGCCACCGCGCCCGGCATAGGACTTAGTTTTGGGTCCTTGTCTATGCCCTCGCTGAGCAGTAAATGTTCCTGACACTGATTCGTTAGGTCTAGAGCAACACCTTAGGGCAAGGGGTTCAGGAGAGTTCTCAAAGTCTTAGCATTCCAAATCTCACCAAAGGGTCCAGTGTGGACGTAGATGTTGGACTCCAAATTTTTTTGAGACAGAGTTTCTGTCGCCCATGCTGGAGTGCAGTGGCACAATCTCGGCTCACTGCAACCTCTGCCTTCCAGGTTTAGCAATTCTCCTGCCTCAGCCCCCTCTATTAGCTGGGATTATAGGTGCATGCCTCCACACCCAGCTAATTTTTTGTATTTTTAGTAGAGACGGGGTTTTACTATGTTAGCCAGGATGGTCTCCATATACTGACCTCATGATCCACCCTCCTCGGCCTCCCAAAGTGCTGGGATTACAGGCGTGAGCCACTGTGCCTGGCAATTTTTGTATTTTTTGTAGAAACGGAGTTTCACCATGTTGGCCAGGCTGGTCTCGAACTCCTGAACCTCAGGTGATCCACCCACCTCGGCTTCCCAGAGTGCTGGTATTACAGGTGTGAGCCACCTTGCCTGGCCACAACTCTTAGTTTCTTAGTTGCCCACCAGGGAACCAAAGGAGCATATACATACAGACACACACAGTCTCCCAAAGACAAACATAAATTCTCAGACAACACAGTCTAAGCCCAAATAGAGTAAGTAAATGTTTTCCAAATACCCCCTATAATTTGCGCAGTTTCCACTCTCCAATGAATATACAATTTCACATTTCTATATAAGGCAATATTCATTCCTTTTAAAAATCTGCCTTCCCCTTTCCCCTTTCCAGTTGTGTCCGCTCAAGCCTGGAATATGAAAGAGGTCTGTGACTGAGCTGCTTCGCCTATGACAACTGCTCTCAGCTACACAAAGACCCAGCCAGAGCTCTGAAATGAATTGTGTGTGTGTGTGTGTGTGTGTGTGTGTGTGTGTGTAGTTATTACTTTGGGGTATTCTTCCTACATATATTATATTTCCTGCTTTAAAAAAAAAAAAAAGTCTTGTGACCCAAAGCTGATTCAAAGTATCCATTGAGTCAAAGTCATCAAATTCCACATGGGATCCTCTGCACTCTTGTGAATTCAGAGGGACAGCTTCCCTAAAATCTGCAATAGCGATAGTAATAGTGCTTACCTCATGGGGTTGTTGGGAAGTTTCAGTGACTCATATATAATGCAAGTGTCTGCACAGGATCTATAAGTAAAATGGTAAGCATGGTACCCGGTAAGTGCTTTATAGGTTTTTAAAAATTATTGCTATGTATATCATAGCTATGGTTTCTACATGGGATTTCAATTTTTAAAAATGCCACTGCTCACTTTGGGAGGCCAAGGCAGGAGGATTGCTTGAGGTCAGGGATCAGACTGGGCAACATCGAAAAATGCTGTCTCTACAAAAATTTTTTTTTAAATTATTTTATTTTTAAAATTTTTTAATTTTAATTTTTATTTTTCTTTTGAGATGGAGTTTCGCTCTTGTTGCCCAGGCTGGAGTGCAATGGCGCGATCTCGGCTCACCGCAGCCTCCGCCTCCTGGGTTCAGGCAATTCTCCTGCCTCAGCCTCCTGAGTAGCTGGGACTACAGGCATGTGCCACCATGCCCAGCTAATTTTTTGTATTTTTAGTAGAGACGGAGTTTCACCATGTTGACCAGGATGGTCTTGATCTCTTGACCTCGTGATCCACCTGCCTCAGCCTCCCAAAGTGCTGGGATTGCAGGCATGAGTCACCGCGCCCAGCACTACAAAAATTTTTTAAATTAGTCAGGCATGGGCATGGGGGCATGTGCTGGTAGTCCCAGCTACTCAGCAGGCAAGGTGGGAGGATTACTTGAGGCCAGGAGTTTGAGGCTGCAGTGAGATATAATTGCACCAGTGTACTCCAACTTGGGTGACAGAGCAAGACCCTGTCTCAAAATAATAATAACAATAATAATAAATAGTAAAATGCCATTGTTTAAAAATTGTTTGAAAATCTCAGCTCTGGATCAAACTTCAAAGTACAGGCTTTTGACTCCAAGTCTCACATTAAAAAAAAAAAAAAGTACAGGCTGAAGGAAAGTCCCAATTGTTGTTGAAGAAAGACCTTTGTACCTTCAAGGAGCCCATGCTTAAAGAAAACACACTGTCTTTCATCGTGTAAATCAGCCGTGGGTTTTGAAAACCATCATCTCAAAAACATTTATTTTTGTTTCTTTTCTTTCTTTTTTTTTTTTTTTAGAGACAGGGTCTTGCTATGTTGCCCAGGCTGGAGTGCAGTGGCTATTCACAGGTGCAGTCCCACTACTGATCAGCCCGGGAGTTTTGACCTGCTCTGTTTCCGACCTGGGCTGGTTCACCCCTTCTTAGGCAACCTGGTGGTCCCCCACTCCCGGGAGGTCACCATATTCACATCGAACTTAGTGCGGACAACCAATCGGCATAGCGCACTACAGCCCAGAACTCCTGGACTCAAGCGATCCTCTAGCCTCAGCCTCCCAGGTGGCTGGGGACTACAGGCACACACCACTGCACCCAGCTCAAACATTTATTTTTTAAAATTTGTTTTTATTTATTTATTTTTATAAATAAGTGCTGGGGTACATGTGCAGATCGTGCAAGTTTGTTACATAGGTATACTCGTGCCATGGTGGTGGTTTGCTGCATTCATTGTTTGAGATGATGGACATGCTAATTACCCTTATCTGATCACTATACATTGTACCTATCAAATTATGTACCCCATGAATATGTAGACTTATTTGTTAATAAAAATAAAATGAATCAGTAACAGGCCAGGTGCAGTGGCTTATGCCTGTAATCACGACACTTTGGGAGGCTGAGGCCAGAGGTTTGCTTGAGCCCAGGAGTTCAAGACCAGCCTGGGCAAAATAGTGAAACTCCATCTCTACAAAAAATTAGCCAGACTTAGTGGTGCATGCCTATAGTCCCAGCTACTCACTCAGGAGGCTGAGGCAGGAGGATCACTTGAGCCTGGGAGGTTGAGGCTGCAGTGAGCTATGATCTCACCACTACGCTCCAGTCTGGACAACAGAGCAAGACCCTGTCTTCAGTATAAAACAAAACAAAACAAAATAAACAAACAAAAAATGAAAGAATCAGAAACATTTGTGGAGGAGCACTTTCGATGTGCTGCACGCATTGATGATTTATTCTCTAAAACATCCCCATAACTAGGCTGCAGTATCATCAATACCATTTTACAGATAGGGAACTCGAAGTCAACTAACCAAAGAGGAAACATACTGGCTCACAGATTGGAAAATCCAGGGGAAGGCTGTCTTCCAATGTGGCTGGGCGGGTGTAGTATGAGCCTGTAGGTCAAATCTTGTGATTATTTCTCGCCTCCTCTTTCCCAGGTCAGCCGTGATCTCAGCAAGCTTCTTTCCTCATCCTCTCGAGATGTCTGTCAGGAACTTACAGGCCCCATGCATGTTCCTTATTCACATCCAAAACTTCCCTTCTGGTGGATCTTTTGGAAAATTAGGAAGGCTTCTTTTTAATTATTTTATTTTGTTTTTTAGAGATGGAGTTTTATGCTTGTTGCCCAGGCTGGAATGCAATGGCAATCTTGGCTTACTGCAACCTCCACCTCCTGGGTTCAAGCGATTCTCCTGCCTCAGCCTCCTGAGTAGCTGGGACTGCAGGCATCCACCACCATGCCCAGCTAATTTTATATTTTTAGAAGAGACGGGTTTTCTCCGTGTCAGTCAGGCTGGTCTTGAACTCCAAACCTCAGGTGATCTGCCCACCTTGGCTTCCCAAAGTGCTGGGATTACAGGCATGCGCCACCCCACCCAGCTGAAAGCTGCTTTTTTAAAAGGCTTCAGCCAACTTCTCATTGTCTCACTGGCCTGATTCGGAAATCACTGTGGCCCAGGGAAGGAGGAGAAGGCTGGCTTTTCCTAATGCCTTAAGCCTGAGGCTGAGTATGGAATAAATCACTCCAAAATTGCACTGCAAAAATAGGGGAGGAACTTCGTTTGGAAAGTTCAGAGTTGTTGCAGATTTGTATCTCAGGAGCTGATTCTGAGAAGAGCATTTGTGTGCAGGTTTATTAGGGGGTGTCCTTGTGACCTGCACCTGTGGAAGGGAAGGGCAGGTAGCAAGGGGGGTGCAGGGAGAAGCTGGGCTGTGAGGTAGAGTAAGGGCTGCAGCCAGCCAGGTGACCCTTCAGACATGCCTGCATTGGAGCAAGGTGGATGGGAGTGAGGGGGCCAGGCCTTTTTCCCCTCCCCTCCACAAACCAGGTATTGTCTGTGGGATGCCCAGGAAGGAAGCAAGGCCTGGAGCAGGGTGGCTCTTTTTTTTTTTTTTTTTTTTTTTTTTGAGACAGAGTCTCACACTGTTACCCAGGCTGGAGTGCAATGGTGTGATCTCAGCTCACTGCAACCTCCATTTCCCTGGTTCATGTGATTCTACTGCCTCAACCTCCTGAAGTAGCTGAGATTACAGGTGCACGCCACCACACCTGGCTAATTTTTTGTATTTTTAGTAGAGGCAGGGTTTGACTCTGTTGGCCAGACTAGTCTTGAACTCCTGACATCGTGATCTGCCCGCCTCAGCCTCCCGAAGTGCTGGGATTTCAGGCATGAGCCACTGTGCCTATCCAGGGGTGGTTCTTTTTAGGAGGGGCAGTTCCTGGAGAGGCACTCAGCTGTCAGCTGACAGCACTTCCAGCAGCTGAGAGAGGAAATCCTTCCTGCCCCAAGGGGGAATCTGGAAGCAGTCGTGGAAAAGGAAATAAGTCACTGAGAGGCCAATCCTGGATTTCAACTTAGTCGTTTCAGAGGCCACTGCTTCAGCCCTCACCTCATCGATTCCTGTTCAATGTGTGCTGATTTCTACACACTGACCACTGTGGGCATTTCTGGAAAGAATCCCAGATTAGAGTTTCTTTTTTTTTTTTTTTTGAGACGGAGTTTCGCTCTTGTTACCCAGGCTGGAGTGCAATGGCGCGATCCCGGCTCACCACAACCTCCGCCTCCTGGGTTCAGGCAATTCTCCTGCCTCAGCCTCCTGAGTAGCTGGGATGACAGGCACACACCACCATGCCCAGCTGATTTTTTGTATTTTTAGTAGAGACGGGGTTTCACCATGTTGACCAGGATGGTCTCGATCTCTTGACCTCGTGATCCACCCGCCTCGGCCTCCCAAGATGCTGGGATTACAGGCATGAGCCACTGCACCCGGCTCCAGATTAGAGTTTCTAAGTGTCAGCTGCCTATCCATGTGCATAGTGTGAAAAACTAAGAGGGATGAAGGCAAGGAGGACACCAGTGGTGATACACCTCATTGAGTGGTTAAGGAGACAAGATATCTGGCCAGACTCACCAGAGAACTGTCCAGTCTGAACAAATGAGGAATGTGAAGAGCTTGGAAAGGTTACAAGGAAGTCACTGTGATGATGAATGTTTTCCTGAACCAGCTTGGTCAGGAAAGAGCAAAGGCTGCAAATCAGGGCTGACCTTGGTGATCTCTCAAGGTCTGTCTTTTACATTGGGATGCAGAATTCAGCACGCACCACATACAATTTACACACACAGGCTCCTTCTGGGAAATGTGCCAAATTATTTCATTCCTGACAAAATAATCAAAATCCTACAAATATTAGGCTCATGCCGTTAGCCATTTTATTTCAGCCTTTTTGTGGGTTCAGATGATGAAGTTAAAAACACATGTGGCCTGGTGTGGTGGCTCACACCTGTAATCTCAGCACTTTGGAAGGCTGAGGCAGGAGGACTGCTTGAGCTCAGGAGTTTGAGACCAGCTTAGGCAACATTGTGAGACCTTGTCTCTGCAAAAATTATTTTAGGCGAGGCACAGTGGCTTTCACCTATAATCCCAGCACTCTGGGAGGCTAAGGCAGGTGGATCACTTGAGGCAGGAGTTCGAGACCAGCCTGACTAACATGGCAAAATCCCATCTCTATAAAAAACATTAAAAAATTAGCCAGGTAGGTTGGCACACACCCATAGGTAGTCCCAGCTACTTGGGATGCTGAGGCACAAGAATCATTTGAACCTGGGAGGCGGAAGTTGCAGTGAGTTGAGCTGTACCACTGCTCTCCAGCCTGGGCAACAAAGCAAGACTCTGTCTCAAAAAAAATTATTCAAAAATTATCCAGGGGTGGTGTTGCACACCTGTGGTCCCAGTTACTTGGGAGACTGAGGCGGGAGGATCACTTGATCCCAGGAGGTAGAGGCTGCAGTGAGCTGTGATCATGCCACTGCACTCCAGCCTGGGAGATAGAGAGCAACCCTGTCTCAAAAATGTACAAATAAATATTTTTAAAACATGACAAAATTACAAAATACAAATAAAAACACATGTATTGGGGTCAAGCACAGGGACTCATGCCTTTAATCTCAGCACTTTGGGAGTACAAAATGGGAGGATCACTTGAGCCAGAGGAGTTTGGGACCAGCCTGGGCAATGGAGTGAGATCCCGTCACTACACAAAATAAAAATTAGGATTCCAAGGTGGGAGGATTGCTTGATCCCAGGAGTTCAAGACCAGCCTAGGCTACATAGGGAAACCCTGCCTGTATTGTTAAAAAAAAAAAAAAAAAAATTAAAAATTAAGAAAATCACAAACACACGTACTGGAAGAAAATACTCTGGCAGCTTCAAAAAACCTGACAAGAGGGGAAAACCCTAATCCAGCTTCAGAGCGTCAGCCATGGAAGCCGAATTCAATAAATGACTGAATCACGCCTGGTTCCCATGGCAACAGCCCTGAAGCAGCTTCACTGAACAAGACTGTGATCAACTGCCAGCATAGAAATATCAACCCTTCCTTTTCTCTGTTTTTCAGCATTTCTCTCACTGATACATGCTGTGTTGCAAAGCAGGCCTTGGAACACTGCCCATATCTCCCTCCTAGATTCACCAAATTTCCACGGCGAAGCCCCCTCTGCACTGCATTTTTAGTGTAGAACATTGCTGGGATTGGTGGGGGAAGGTGGGCATTGCACACATTCTAAAGGACAAGGAAAGTAATTTCAGATAGTTCCTTACCCACATGTCCCTCCCTCACTAACAGCCCTGGTTTTTCTCTCAGGCAGTAATGCTTCTTTCTGTTGGACTCAAATCAGCATATTTGTGTTCCACAGTAAGACAGATTTCCTAAGTAACAGAGAAGCTATTTTTAGGGGATCTTGAAATGGGGGAACATCTCAGAAACAACCTAAACTTAGATCCAACTTGTGGTACAGTGTGCCTCACAGGGACATAGACTGCATGTGCACAAACATTTCTTGCAGCCTGTGATAAACTCCCTGAGATGCCCTCAAAGCCTGTACTGGGATGTGGCCCGGAGCTTCCCCCAGAGCTGCCAGAGGTCCTTGCCCTTCTTCCCCTTTAAGGTCAGCACACTATCGGGCTGGACACGGTTGCCCACACCTGTAATCATAGCACTCTGGGAGGCCAACGCGGTTAGGAGTTTGAGACCAGCCTGACTAACATGGTGAAACCCCGTCTCTACTAAAAATACAAAAAAATTAGCCAGGCGTGGTGGCACATGCCTGTGATCCCAGCTACTCAGGAGGCTGAGGCAGAAGAATCGCTTGAACCTGGGAGGCAGAAGTTGCAGTGAGCCAAGATCGTGCCACTGCACTGCAGCCTGGGTGGCAAAGTAGGACTCTGTCTCAAAAACAAACAAAAAAAAGTACACATCGGCCGGGCGCGGTGGCTCAAGCCTGTAATCCCAGCACTTTGGGAGGCCGAGGCGGGTGGATCACGAGGTCGAGAGATCGAGACCATTCTGGTCAACATGGTGAAACCCCGTCTCTACTAAAAGTGCAAAAAATTAGCTGGGCATGGTTGCACGTGCCTGTAATCCCAGCTACTCAGGAGGCTGAGGCAGGAGAATTGCCTGAGCCCAGGAGGCGGAGGTTGCGGTGAGCCGAGATCGCGCCATTGCACTCCAGCCTGGGTAACAAGGGCGAAACTCCGTCTCAAAAAAAAAAAAAAAAAAAAAAAAAAGTACACATAACCAGCCCTTGGGGGGTCACCTGAGTTTCCTGGAGGAAGCGTTCTTTCTACTGAGACCTCAGGGATGAGAGCAGCAAGCAGGCACAAACTGAGGGTGGAGGGATGAGGTGTGAGGTATTGGTGGGATAAGTGTTCCAGGCAGACAGAACAACATGGGCACATGCCTGAAGGTGAAAGTACTCTCCTTGGTACTGGAAGAAGCTCAGTGGGATTGCATTAGAGCCTGGCAGGAGATGAGGCAGGGCACTGGAATAGGAGGTCAAGAGGCAGTGGTAAAAAATCTAGACACTTATCTTAAGAGCAATGGGGGCCGGGCATGGTGGCTCACGCCTGTAATCCTAGCACTTTGGGAGGCCGAGGTGGGTGGATCACCTGAGGTCAGGAGTTCAAGACCAGCCTGGCCATCATGGCAAAACCCCATCTTTAAAAAAAAAAAAAGAGCAAGGGGAAGCCAATGAGCAAGGGATTTACTTTACTGTATTCATGCTTTAGGAAAATTACAATTCAGCTTTATCATCCCAAGATAGTCCTAACTTTAGGAAGTCTCCTTTGGACAGGGTGTGGTGGCTCATGCCTGTAATCCCAGCACTTTGGGAGTCTGAGTCAGGCAGATCACTTGAGGCCACGAATTTGAGACCAGCCTGGCCAACATGGTGAAACCCTGTCTCTAGTAAAAATACAAAAGTTAGCCAGGCGTGGTGGTGCGTGCCTGTAATCCAGCTACTCAGGAGGCTGACACATGAGAATTGCTTAAGCCCAGAGGCAGAGGTTGCTGTGAGCAGAGGTTGCAGTGAGCTGAGATTACACCACTGCACTCCAGCCTGGGTGACAGAGCAAGACTCTGTCTCAAAAAAAAAAAAAAAGTCTTATTTGAAGATTTCATAAAGAACTACCGTTTGACCCAGCAATCCCACTTCTGCACGCATACCCAAAGGGAAAGAAATCATTATACGATAGATAATTGCACTCATAGGTTTATCGCAGCACTATTTATTCATAATAGCAAAGATATGGAATCAACCTAAGTATCCATCCATGGATGATTGAATAAAGAAGATGTAGTGTATACACACACCACACACACACGCATGCGTGCGCACGCGCGCGCGCGCACACACACACACACACACACACCATGGAATACTACTCAGTCATAAAAAAGAATAAAATTGTATCATTTGCAGCAACATGGATGGAATGGGAGGCTACTATCTTAAGAGAAATAGGTCAGAAACAGAAAGTCAAACACTGCCTGTTCTCACTTATAAGTGGAAACTAAACAATGAATACACATGGACATTCAGAGTGAAATAATAGACACTGGAGACTCCAAAAGGTGGGACAGTGAGAGGGGAATGAGGGTTGAAAAATTATCTATTATAGGCTGAGTGCAGTGGTTCACACCTATAATTCCAGCACTTTGAGTGGCCAAGGTGGGAGGATTACTTGAGCCCAGGAGTTTTGAGACCAGCCTGGACAACACAATGAGACTCCATCTCTAAAAAAATAAGAGTAAAAATTAGCTGGGCATGGTGGCATACACCTGTATTCGTAGCTACTTGAGAGGCTAAGCCAGGAGTTCCAGGCTATAGCTATGATCACACCACTGCACTTTACTCAGCCTGGGAGACAGAGCAAGATTCTGTCTCTTAAAAAAAAAGACCCTCCAGGTGTAGTGGCTTATTATGCCTGTAGTAATCATAAAAAAATTGCCTATTGGGTACAATGTTCACTGTTTGGGTGATGGATACATTCAAAGCTCAGGCTTTACCACTACATAGTATGTACATGTAAGAAATCTACACTTGTGCCCCCTAAATCTATACATATAAAAAAATGGCTGGCGTGGTGGCTTATGCCTGTAATCCCAGCACTTTGGGAGGCCAAGGTGGGTGGATCATAAGATCAGGAGTTTGGGATCAGCCTGGCCAACATGATGAAACCTTGTCTCTACTAAAAATACAAAATTAGCCAGGCGTGGTGGTAGGCACCTATAATTCCAGCTACTCGGGAGACTGAGGCGGGACAATTGCTTGAACTCAGGACAGAGGTTGTAGTGAGCCAAGGTCGAGCCACTGCATTCCAGCCTAGATGACAGAGCAAGACTCTGTCTCAATAAATAAATAAATAAAGTCTGGGAAACAAAGTGAGACCCCATCTCTATAAAAAAAATTTAAAAACATTAGCCTGGCATGGTCACATGTACCTGCAGTCCCAGCCACTCAGAAGACTGAGGCAGGAGAATGGCTTGAGCCCAGGAGTCTGAGGCTACAGTGAGCTATGATCCTGCCACTGCACTCCAGTCTGGGCGACAGAGCAAGATTCTGCCTCTTAACTAACTAACTAAATAAATAATCGAGCCTCCTTTGAGTACTCCAGCCCTCCTTGCTCTGAGCTGTAGCTTCCACACCTTTCTTACTGGTTGCTACTGTTTCATGTTAAGGTTAAGTGAGGTCATAAGGGTGGAGGCATAGGACTGGTGGCCCTATAGGAAGAGGAAAAGAGAGAGATTGCTATCTCTCCACATGTGTGCACTTAGGAAAGGCCGTGTGGGCATGCAGCGAGAAGGCAGCCATCTGCAAGTCGGGAAGAGGGTCCTCACCATACCCTGACCTTGCTGTTATCCTGATCTTAGGCATTCAGCCTCCAGAACTGTGAGAAAATACATTTCTGTTGGTTAAGTCACCCAGTCTATGATATTTTGCTATGACAGCCAAAGTAGGCTAAGACACTCTTCTAAGTCCCTCTCTGTCCAGATAATCTTCGGCTGGGACAAACTTTAGACACTTCAAAAGCTTGTAATCCATTGACCTTGACTGATCATTAAAAAATCTTCAGGCCGGGCGCGGTGGCTCAAGCCTGTAATCCCAGCACTTTGGGAGGCCGAGGCGGGTGGATCACGAGGTCGAGAGATCGAGACCATCCTGGTCAACATGGTGAAACCCCGTCTCTGCTAAAAATCCAAAAAAAATTAGCTGGGCATGGTGGCGCGTGCCTGTAATCCCAGCTACTCAGGAGGCTGAGGCAGGAGAATTGCCTGAACCCAGGAGGCGGAGGTTGCGGTGAGCCGAGATCGCGCCATTGCACTCCAGCCTGGGTAACAAGGGCGAAACTCCGTCTCAAAAAAAAAAAAAAAAAACTTCAACATTCACGCCTGTAATCCCAGCACTTTGGGAGGCTGAGGTGGGCAGATTATGAGGTCAGGAGTTCGAGATCAGCCTCACCAACATGGTGAAACCTTGTCTCTACTAAAAATATAAACATTAGCCAGGCTTGGTGGCTTGCGCCTGTAATCCCAACTACATGGGAGGCTGAGGCAGGAGAATTGCTTGAACCTGGGAGGCAGAGTTTGCAGTGAGCCAAGATCATACCACTGCACTCTAGCCTGGGCAACAGAGCAAGACACTGTCTCAAAAGTAAAATAAAATTAAAAATAAAATAAAACAGGAGAGAGATCCAAGATGGCTGATCACTAGCAGCTCGGGATTGTAGCTCCCACTGAAAACGCAAAGAACAAGAGGACGCCATACCTTCACATGAATTCTTGTTGCTCACGCACTAGGAGATTCCCAGCGGAGGAGCCCCACGGGTCGCCAGCACGACTCTTGTGACCGGCGAGGCGGTTTTGCCGGCACCTCGGAGCGTCGGTTCTTGGTGCAGAGTCAGAAAGGCACCATCAATCTTAACGCCGCTGATTTGGTCGGCGCAGTAGGTTGCTCAGATTTTGGCGCTGAGAATCAATAAGTTGGACGTCCACTCAGAAACCCAATTACAAAGACGGTAATTATAAAGACCACAGATGGATAAATCTACAACGAAGGGAAGAAAACAGCCAAAAAAGGCTGAGAATACCCAAGATCAGAGCGCCTCTCCCTCAGCAGGGGATCCCAGTTCCTCATCAGCAACGGAACAAGGCTTGATGGAGAACGAGTGTGTTCTAATTAGAGAAGCAGGCTTCAAAACGTGGATAATAAGAAACTTCTGTGAATTAAAAGAACTTGTTCTAACACAATCTAAAGAAACTAAGAACTTTGAAAAAAGGTTTGACGAAATGTCAACAAGAATACAAAATTTAGAGAGGAAAATAAGTGAATTGATGGAACTGAAAAACACAGTATGAGAACTACGTGAAGTATGCACAAGTTTTAACAGCCGAATTGATCAAGCAGAAGAAAGGATATCAGAGGTCGAAGACCAACTCAATGAAATAAAACAAGAAGACAAGATTAGAGAAAAAAGGATAAAAAGGAATGAGCAAAGTCTCCAAGAAATATGGGACTATGTGAAAAGACCTAATCTACGCTTGATAGGTGTACCTGAATGTGATGAAGAGAATGAATCCAAGCTGGAAAATATGCTTCAGGATATTATTCAGGAAAATTTTCCCAACTTAGTAAGGCAGGATAATATTCAACTCCAGGTAATACAGAGAACACCACAAAGATATTCCTCAAGAAGAGCAACTCCAAGGCACATAATCGTCAGATTCACCAGGGTTGAAATGAAGGAGAAAATACTAAGGGCAGCCAGAGAGAAAGGTCAGGTTACCCACAAAGGGAAGCCTATCAGACTCACAGCAGATCTCTCAGCAGAAACCCTACAAGCCAGAAGAGAGTGGGGACCAATATTTAACATCCTTAAAGAAAAGAACTTTCAACCAAGAATTTCACATCCAGCCAAACTAAGCTTCATAAGTGAAGGAAAAATAAAGTTTTTTGTGAACAAGCAAGCACTCAGAGAATTCATCACCACCAGGCCTGCTTTACAAGAGCTTCTGAAAGAACCACTACACATAGAAAGGAACAAACAGTATCAGCCTTTCTAAAAAATACCAAAAAGTAAAGAACATCAATACAATGAAGAATTTACATCAACTAATGGGCAAAATAGCCAGCTAATATTAAATGATAGTATTAAACTCACATATATCATTATTAATTCTAAATTTTAATTGATTAAATTCCTCAATTCAAAGACAGGCAATTTGGACAAAAAACTAAAACTGTATGCTGCATCCAGACCCATCTCACATTCAAGGATACACAAAGACTCAAAACAAAGGATGGAGAGAGACTTACCAACCAACCAGAGAGCAAAAATAAATAAATAAAAAGCAGAAGTTACAATTTTTGCCTCTGATAAAACAGTATTTAAAGCAACAAAGATCAAAAGAAGCAAAGAAGGACATTATATAATGATAAAAGAATCAATGCAACAACAAGAAGAGTTAAAGGTCCTAAATATACACGCACCCAATACAGGAATACCCAGACATACAAGACTTATAAAGAGACTTAGACTCCCACACAATAATAGTGGGAGACTTCAACATTAATATTAGACAGATCAATGAGACAGAAAATTAACAATGATATCCAGGACTTGAACTCAGATCTGGAACAAGTAAACATAATTAACATTTATAGAACTCTCCACTTTACACAAAATATACACTCTTATCAGTACCACATCATATCAACTTAGAAGTTTAAACGAAATGTTGGTTGGCTCCTTGTTTGTTACTCTCTTCCCTCATTTTCTTTCATGTCTCCATTATTAAGGACAATTATAGGCATACCCATATTTAGACTGCATTCTAGCCCGGGCAGCAAAGCAATACCCCCATTCTCTCTCCCTCTTTCTCTTTCTCTTTCTTCCTCTTCTTTATTCTTTTTCTTATTATTCTTTTTCTAAAAAAAAAAAAAAAAGAAAAAGAAAGTTAGTCAAATATACAGACAGATAGATTCACACATACATACATACATAGAAAGATAGATACATACATAGATAGATACACAGATTGATAGACAGCCAGAAACACAGACAGATAGACAGAGACAGAAAAAAAATAAAATAAAATAATAAAATCTTCAACATTATAGTCCCATGATAGTAAGTCACATTTTATATTTATAGATACAGGTGATTTTCTCCCCTATCATGAGGCCAAGCTGTGGTGTAAGGATATAGTTCTCCCACAGCAGTGAATATGTCTAGTAATAGTCTGATATTAACATAACTATTAATCTCCCTAGTTGACCTAAAAAGACACACCTTGTGGTTTTTTCCTATCTGAAAACTTCCAATCATTACATCAACATGCAGTTGCTGACTTCCAAGTTTGAATGAGCTGCACACGGTCTTTAGGGCATGTGTTTATAAGAAGAAGGTCTGTGTTTATATTGCTGCAATACGATGTTATCTTCTACTGGCTGCCTTCATAGGCAAGGCAACTGTTCAAAACAAATTGCTTGGTAGCCTGTAATTTCATCTACTCGGGAGGCTGAGGTACGAGAACTGTTTGATCCTGGGAGGTGGAGGTTGTAATAAGCCGAGATTATGCCGCTGCACTCCAGCCTGAGAAACAAGAGTGGAAACTCCGTCTCAAAAAAACAGAAGCAAAAACAAACAAACAAAAAAACCCAAATTGCTTGGCAAATGATGTTTTTTTGCAATTTTGGACATGTTTACTTGACTTTCAATTTCCAATCTGACAGACTATTGAAGTATTTTTCTTTGCAAAGTCTCTGAGCTCTTAGTGAGCCTTTTAAGAAAGCAGCCGCCAGGCACAGTGGCTCAAGCCTGTAATCCCAGCACTTTGGGAGGCCGAGGCGGGTGGATCACAAGGTCAAGAGATCGAGACCATCCTGGTCAACATGGTGAAACACCGTCTCTACTGAAAATACAAAACATTAGCTGGGCATGGTGGCGTATGCCTGTAATCCCAGCTACTCAGGAGGTTGAGGCAGAAGAATTGTCTGAACCCAGGAGGCGGAGGTTGCAGTGAGCTGAGATCGTGCCATTGCACTCCAGCCTGGGTAACAAGAGTGAAACTCCGTCTCAAAAAAAAAAAAAAAAGAAAAGAAAGCAGACTAGGCTGGGCATGGTGGCTCACACTTGTAATCCCAGCAATTTGGGAGGCCAAGGCAGGAGGATCACTTGAGGCCTGGAATTCAAGACCAGTCTGGGCAACATAATGAGACCTAGTCTCTTTCTCTCTTTTTTGTAAGTTAATTTTTTTTTTTTTTTTTTGAGACAGAGTTTCCCTCTTGTCACCCAAACTGGAGTGCAGTGGTATAATCTCTGCTCACTACAACCCCTGCCTCCCAGGTTCAAGCAATTCTCCTTCCTCAGCCTCCTGAGTAGCTGGGACTACAGGCACATACCACCATGCCCAGCTCATTTTGTATTTTAATGGAGACGGGGTTTTACCACATTGGCCAGGATGGTCTTGATCTCTTGACCTGGTGATCCGCCTGCCTCAGACTTCCAAAGTGCTGGGATTACAGGCATGAACCACCGCACCTAGCCAAGTTAATAAACTTTTTAATATAAAAATGAAGCAGGAGGAGAACAGCTTGAACCCGGGAGGCAGAGATTGCAGTGAGCTGAGATCATGCCATTGCACTCCAGCCTTGGCAAAAAAAGCAAAACTCCATCTCAAAAATAAAAAATAAAAAAACAAAGCTGGCTGGTTATAGTGGCTCACACTATAATATCAGGATTTTTGGAGGCTGAGGTGGGAGGATTGCTTGAGTCCGGGAAGTTGAAGCTGCAGTGAGCTAGGAGTATGGTGTCTGATCATGATTACTCTAGCCTGGGTGTCAGAGCAAGGTTCTGTCTCAAAAACAAACCCACAAACAAAAACAAAGCAGAGTAAGAAGGATCAGCCTTTCCGGTAAGGTCCGAGGGGATATAGGAACCCTGTCATTGTCAACAATTTCTCTCACTATTTCAGTACCCAAAACACCTTTACTTGCACTTCCTCTTGGATATTACATCTTATATATAGTAGCCCTTTAGTAATATGATTTTATGTCATATACATGAGTCTGTATGAATTTTTTCAGTGAGAATCAAACTCAAGAACTGTCACTTTTCTCTCTCTCTCTCTTTTTTTTTTTTTTTTTTTTTTGGAGATGAAGTCTCACTCTGTCACTCAAGCTGTCACCTCCGCCTCCCAGGTTCAAGTGATTTTCCTGCCTCAGTCTCCCAAGTAGCTAGGGTTTCAGGCACCCGCCGCCACCATACTCGGCTTTTTCTTTTTTTCTTTTCTTTTTTTTTTTTTTTTTTTTGAGACTGTCTAGCTCTGTCACCCAGGCTGGAGTGCAATGGCACAATTTTGGCTCACTGCAACCTTCGTCTCCCAGGTTCAAGTGATTCTCCTGCCTCAGCCATCTGAGTAGCTGCGATTACAGGCGTGCACCACCACACCCAGCTAATTTCGTATTTTTAGTAGAGACGGGGTTTCACCATGTCGGTCAGGCTGCTCTCTAATTCCTGACCTTGTGATCCACTTCCTCAGCCTCCCAAAGTGCTGGGATTACAGACATGAGCCACTGTTTCCAGCCCTAATTTTTAAAATATTTATTCTTTTTTATTTTTAGTAGAGATGGGGTTTCACCATGTTGACCAAGCTGGTCTTGAACTCCTGACCTCAGGTGATTCGCCTGCCTCAGACTCTCAAAATGCTGGGATTACAGGCATGAGCCACCACGCCCGGCCGGTCTTTCTTCTTATAAAGCAAGAATGACAAAGTGGTCTTTTCAATGAAGGATTGCATGGAGTGGTACCAAGTGGTTTGGATCTGGGAAGTCAGCTGTAAAATGAGGCTGTCTGGGAATATCAGGAGCCTTACAGCTGGGGCAGTTGGGGACCTTCTAGTCCCCGGGCTGTTGCAGTTCCCCACTAGCCAAGTATCCCAGGCCAATGGGCACCAGAGCTTGGGTGCTGTCCTTTTACTGGAATGGGCCTACTCTGTGTCCAGCAACTGTCGTGGCTATGGCAGATTGGTCCTTGATTTGATGAAAGCCTGAAGACCACGTATGACTTCGTCTTGCTATCCTTGTCTTGTAGAACTCATCTTTTCACAGTGAAGACTTTTTCTCAACTGATGTTGCGTAACGCAAAATGTACCCACCCTCTTGCAGGACAAATGGCAGACCTGAAGAGACCCATCTGGCACCACATCCAATTTCCAACACGCAGCTGGGTATGAGATCATCAGAAAAGCAGGGAGCAAGGGTAGACATTTAATAGTCATTTGGGTCTGACCTCTACATTTTACTGATAATTCATTTGGAGGATCCATTGTCTCCCAAGATTTATTACCTGTTTCTCATTTTGAGGAACATTTAACAGCAAGAAGATTGGATCAGGGTTCTGAGTGAGCCCCAAAAACTTTGTCTCTAAGAGCTCATAAGGTTTGAGAGACTTCTTTGCATTTTAAGTACATATTCCAAGGGCATTTTCCTTTGGTTCTTTGTGATCAGAGATTATTGTGGTCATGATGTACTTGTGCATTATTCCTGCATGAGCAAACCACTCATCTTATTTGCTGGTGTCTCTGTGGGTCACTGTTTGGGTTGGACTCAGCTGGGCAGTTCTTCTGATCCTCTCTTACCTGGGGTCATAGCGGTAGGGAGAGCAATGATCTAAAGATGTCAATTCTCTAATCCCTCATGTTAGACCTGCGCATGCTACATTACATGGTAAAGGGGACTTTGCAAATGCAATTAAATTTATGGAATTTTGAGTAAGGAAATTATCCTAGACTGTCTAGGTAAGTCTAATGTAGTCACACAGGCCCTTAAAAGTAGAAAAGAGGCTTTGGGAGGCTGAGATTGGCAGATTGCTTGAGCCCAGGAGTTCAAGACCAGCATGGGCACCATGGCAAAATCTTGGCTCTAAGGGAGATTCAAAGCATGAAAGGAACTTACCCACCATTGTTGGCTTTGAACTAGAGGAAGGGGGCCATGAGCCAAGGGGCAGCCTCCAGAAGCAGGGAATAGTCTTCACTCACAGCCAGCAAGGGGACTTCAGTGCTACAGCTGAAAGGAACTGAATTCTGCCAATAGCCTGAATGAGTAAAGAAACAGCTTCTCCTCATAGAGCCTCCAGAAAGGAGCGCAGCCATGCTGATACCTTGATTTTAGCCCAGTGAGACCTGTGTTGGATGTATAGAACTGTGAGATAATAAATTTGTGCTATTTTATTTTCTTTTATTTGGAGACAGAGTTTCACTCTTGTCACCCGAGTTGGAATGCACTGGCGTGATCTCGACTCACTACAACCTCTGCCTCCCAGGTTCAAACAATTCTCTTGCCTCAGCCCTTCAAGTATTATAGGCATGCACCACCACATCCAGCTAATTTTTGTATTAGTAGAGACAGGGTTTCTCCGTGTTGGCCAGGCTGGTCTTGAACTCTTGACCTCAGGTGATCCACCAGACTGTCTTCCAAAGTGCTGGGATTACAGGCATGAGCCATTGTGCCTGGCCAGTTTGTGTTACTTCAAGTTGCAAAGTTTGTAAGAGCAGCAATAGGAAGCCAATACAGTCACTGATGTTGTTGCAATCAGGCGTGACTGGGGCTGGCTGATTCTCATTACAGTTGGTGTAATCAGTACCAGCTGTCACCTAGACCCTCTCTTCACCTGCTCTCTCTTACTCAAGGCAGATTGGTATGGGGGAAACTGCCACCCATGATTCAATTATCTCCCACCCAGTTCCTTTCACAACCTGCGGGAATTATGGGAGCTGCAATTCAAGATGAGATTGGGTGCGGACACAGCCAAACCATATCATATACCTAGAAGTGGAATTGCTGGATCATAGGGTCATTCTATGTTTAATTTTTTGAGGGATCACCATACTGTTTTCCACAGTGACTGTACCATTTTACATTCCCATCAACCATGCACAGGGGTTCCAGTTTCTTTGTGTGTGTGTGTGTGTGTGTGTGTGTGTGTGTGTGTGTGTGTGTGATGGAGTCTCTCTGTCACCAGGCTGGAGTGCAGTGGCACACTCTCGGCTCATTGCAACCTCCGCCTCCCACATTCAAGTGATTCTCCTGTCTCAGCTTCCTGAGTAGCTGGGACTACAGGTGTGTGCCACCACATCCGGCTAATTTTTGTATTTTTAGTGGAGATGGGGTTTCATCATGTTGGCCAGGCTGGTCTCCATCTCTTGACCTTAAGATCCGCCTGCCTCGGCCTCCCAAAGTGCTGGGATTATAGCGGTGACCGTGCCTGGCCAGGAGCTCCAGTTTTTTGACAGCTTTCCCAATACTTGTTGCTGCTTTTTTGTTTTTGGTTTCTTTTCTTTGTTTGTTTTTTTGTTGCTTTTGTTTGTTTTGTTTTTGTTTTTGTTTTTTTGAAATGGAGTCTCACTCTGTAGCCCAGGCTGGAGTGCAGTGGTACTATTTCAGCTCACTTCACCCTCTGCCTCCCAGGTCCTGGTTCAAGTAATTCGCCTGCCTCGGCCTCCTGAATACCTGGGATTATAGGAATGCACCACCGCACCCAGCTAATTTTTGTATTTTTAGTAGAGACAGGGTTTCACCATGTTGGCCAGGCTGGTCTTGAACTCCTGACCTTGTGATCCACCTGCCTCAGCCTCCCAAAGTGCTGGGATTACAGGTGTGAGCTGGGATTACACTGCACCCAGCTTTTTGTTTGATTTTTGTTGTTGTTGCTTATTTTTTGTGTCGATAATAGTTACCTTATTGGTGTCAGACGGTCTCTCACTGTGGTTTTGAGTTGCATTTCCCTGGTGATGGGTGATGCTGAGCATCTTTTCATTTGTTTGTTGGCCATTTTATGTCTTCTTTGGAGAACTGCCTACTTAAGTCCTTTGCCCATTTTCATTTGGGTTGTTTGTTTTGTAGGCTTCCATATTAACCCTTTATTACATATATACTTTCAAATGTTTTCTCCCATTGTGTAGGCTGCCTCTTCATTTGATAGTGTCTCCTGATGCACAGAAGTTTTAAATTTTGGTGTAACCCAATTTATCTATTTTTATTTTTACTTTTGTTGCCTGTGCTTTTGGCCTCATATCTAAGAAATTATTGCCAAATCCAATGTCATAAAGCTTTCTTCCTAAATTTTCTTCTAAGAGTTTTATCGTTGGGAAAGTTTTAAGCAGAGAAGTGCTCTATCAATGGAATGTTCTCAGGACAGGGACGTGGGAGGCTGATTGTGTTAAAAGCTCCAGTCTTCACCTCGCCTCTCATCTACACCCTGTGCTATCACATTGCAGCTTCACCCAACAAGAGGCAACATGCACCTTCCTACCACTTAATTTTATTTCAGTCATGTACTTGGTAAGGACCTTCTACTCTGACTCTGGACTTGACCATATGACTTGCTTTGGCCCATAGAATGAGGCACAGCAGTTCCAAGCCTAGGCTTCAGGGAGCCTTGCAGGTTTCCACTTGCTGTCTGGTGCCTCTGCCATCATCCCGAGAATCTGCCCAGGTGAGCCTGCTGGAGGATGAGAAACAGATGGAGCAGAGCTGAATAGCCTCAGTCAATTCAACCAGCTGACCCCCAGACAGGTGTGAGCCATCAGCCGCTCCCCAGTTAACCCCAGAGGCATTAGTATTGTATGCCACTAAGGTTTTGTGGCTGTTTCTTATGAAATGTACTCCATAATATCCAATAAGGATATTCAATGAGGATAATATGGCATTGGATAGTTGATACAGGGGGTAGAGCAGAAGCAGAGAGATGTGTTGGGAGGATATCACAATAATTCGGGTGAGAGATGATAGCTGTGAAGGTGATGGGAAGCAGCTGGATTCTGGATGTAGCTTGAAGGTGGTGCTGATGGATTTGCTCTCACATTGGATATAGGGTTTGGGGAAAATAAAACAGTCAAGGATCACTCCAGGGGTTTTGGCGTGAGCATCTGGAAGGATGAAATTGCTATTAGCTGTGATAGGAAGACTACAGGAGAAGCAGCTTTGGGGAGGCTATTAGGGACTCAGTTTGGATATTCACACATTCAGGAATTTTGGGAGAGTTGACACATATCCTCTGGACTTTGGGGGTGCTCATAAAGCCAGAGGCTGGCAGTGCTTCCTGAATGAAAAACTGTGAAAAGGGGAGGCCTGATGAAACAGCCTGTTGCGGATAAGCAGGCCCCAAAGGGAGAGGATGAGGTCTTTCCCTTAGCCTGAGGGCAGAAAGAGTGCATCAAGGGCCCCTGTCTCCTTAGGAAGGAGCATACGGTGGAGGAGTTGTGGATACCTAGGGCTGCCCAGGTGGTACCCAGCAAAGAGACACTTCTCCCAGAAAGAGGCTGGAGAACAGCGGCTGGCAGAGGCTGAGGGGAGACCTGACTGCCTTTGTCTGAGGGGTGACCTTGGGAGTAGAAAGGGTCCACATAAAGTCATGTAGCATTCAAAATAATAGCAATCACCATCTCAGCAGAGTCCACCGCCCCTGTGGGGGCCTCCAGCTGCAGAACCCAGCCCGAGGGAGTCCTCCCAGGAGGCCAGTCAAGGAGGAGGCTCAGAGTCTCTTCTCTGTATGAATGTGGACAGTGCAGAACTAGGCTGGGAAGGGCACCCGGCTGAGGTGGGGAGCAGGGAGAATCCTGGAACATAGATTTCCAGCTCTCTGAGAGGAAGAGTCTTTTTTTTCTTTTTCTTTTTCTTTTCTTTTCTTTCTTTTCTTTTTTTTTTTTTTTTTTTTTTTTTGAGACAGTCTTGCCCTGTCACTCAGGCTGGAGTGCAGAGGTTGCAGTTAGCTAAGATTGTGCCACTGCACTCTAGCCTGGGCGACAGAGTGAGACTTGGTCTCAAAAAAGAAAAAACCAAAAAGAAGTTGGTATGGATTTGAGAGCTGTATTGTTAAGGCACCAACAGCATCTACTATAGATATCATTGAGGGATGGGATTCAAAGAGTACAGTAGACACGGTGGCTCACGCCTGTAATCCCAGCACTTTGGGAGGCTGAGGTGGGTGGATCACCTGAGATTGGGAGTTCGAGACCAGCCTGACCAACATGGAGAAACCCCGTCTCTACTAAAAATATAAAATTAGCCTGGCATGCTGGTACATGCCTGTAATCCCAGCTACTCAGGAGGCTGAGGCAGGAGAATCGCTTGAACCTGGGAGGCGGAGGTTGCCGTGAGCCAAGATCGCGCCATTGCACTTCAGCCTGGGCAACAAGAGTGAAACTCCATCTCAAAAAAGAAAGAAAGAAAGTATGTAGAAAACGTAGTTGGAGAAAATAGAGTTTTCTTTTTTCCACATGCACTGGATTGAATGAAAATAGAGTTTTCAAAACTCCTCTGCCTTGTACTCCCTAATGAACTGACAATATACATGAATTAAACTGTGAGTGGCTTAATAGCTGGAGAGAAGCTACATGTATAGGCAGAATTGAACACACACTTGTTATAACAGAAGCGCCCAACACACAACAGTGAAATTCACTCACAGAAAATCTTTGAGGTGAGAAAGTGAATTGTTCTTTTAAACCTACCACTTTTGCTGACTGGCATCAAAAATGCGAAAACAAGTGGTAATGGAACCACGAGTAATTATTTTTCTTTCTTTCTGCATGGTTATAATGATATTTGAGAGTTAAACAATGCTCCTAAAATTCATTCCTTTTTTGTTCACTTTAAAAAAATGCCCCCATCTTTAACTTTAGGGACAGAAGTCACGGATTTTTCTAACAACCTCAGAAACTCAGTATGATGCCCCTTTGAAAATAATGGAAAGTTTGTGCTCAGCTCCTTCAGTTTCTGCAGCAAGACAGCAAATGAGACTCATGAGAACTTCCCTAGACTGAGTCATTTGTAAAAGAAAGAGGTTTAATTTACTCACAGCTCTGCATGGCTGGCAAGGCCTCAGCAAACTTACAATCACAGCAGAAGGGAAAGCAAGCAGGTCTTACATGGCAGCAGGTGAGGCGGGGAACAGGGGTGGGGAGAGGAAGAAGTACATGTAAACACAGAAAAAACTACTATTTATAAAACCATCAACTCTCGTGAGAACTCACTCACTATCATGAAAACACCATATAAACAGTGTGGGGGAGCTGCCCCCATAACCCAGTCACCTCCTACCAGGTCTTCCCGTTAACACCTGGGCATTACAATTCAAGATGAAATTTGGGTGGGAACACAAAGTCTAATCATAACAGATCTGTTTTCAGATATATATAATGTTGAATTATATCTGTTCTTAAAGTAATAGTAGGAAATGTCCAAAATATTAATAATTTTTGTTCATAACCGAGGGATAGGTTTATACTTGATTTTTACATTTACTTTTTATTTATCTGTAGTGCCTATATTGTCCACAATAAACATGTATTATATATTTATATTTTTGGTAAGAAACAAAGGTTTTTCTAAAAGTGGGGAGTGAGACTCAACCCCAGAATTTCCCACCAAAACACTATTGAATTTGTTTTCATGAGAATTAAACATTTCTTGAGTTAAAAGACACCAAAAATGAACTTAGCAGCAGATGAACTGAGAAAAATATTTACAATGTGCAGAGCAGAAAAGGAGTTTTATTTTTCTAAAAAAATTTTATTTATTTATTTTGAGACATAATAATATGTCACTTTGTCACCCAGGCTGCAGTGCAGTGGTGTGATCTTGCCTCAGTGCAGCCTTGACCTCCTGGGCTCAAGTGATCCTCTCACCTCAGCCCCCACAAGTATCGGGGACTACAAATCGGCGCACCACCACACCTGGCTAATTATTTGTATTTTTTGTAGAGACAGATTTTTGCTTTGTTGCCCAGGCTGGTCTCAAACTTCTGGGCTCAAGCAATCCACCCACCTCGACCTCCCCAAAGTGCTAGGATTACAGACGTGAGCCACCATGCTTGGCCAGAAAAAGAATTTTAATCATTATATATACATATATTTATAGTCAATAGAAAAAGTCAGTAAGAAAAAGAAAAACAATCAATAGAAAATTGGGCAAAAGATAACAGCAATTTACAGAAGTTGAAGAAAAAAGTTCAATAAACATATGAAAATATTTTAATCTCATTAAAAATGAAGGAAATAGAGGTCAAAACCATTAATAAAATATTTTTTGCAAAAAAACCTTTTTGCCTTTCGCTTTAGAAAATACCTTAAAAATCAGTAACAGAATTTGCAAGGATGGCTATTCTTGCTAATAGTGCCAACATCTACGTGCACATATACTGTTGGTGGAACTGAAAACTGGCGGAGCCCTTTCTGAAAAGCGCTTAGTGGTATATGTCAATACTTTAGGTATGCATGCCCTGTGACACAGTGGTTCCAATTTCAAGTATCTAGGCCAGAGAAGTATTTGCCCGTGCGCACAAAGAGGCGTGTACAAGAAGAGGCATGAGTCATAAAACACTGGAAACAGAAAAAGTGTCTAGCATGGAAGAATGGTTATATAAACCATGATTCATCTATTAGAAAGCCACACAACACCTAAAACGACTAGAAAGAGCTATACGTGATGACGTGACAAGATAGAGCACCATAGCTCAGGGAACCACTCAGGGCCTGTCTAGATTCTAATCATGGTTCTGAAACTTGCTGTCTGTCAGACCTTGGAGAAGTCACTTAGAGCTCTTTAGGCTGGTTGGGCATACAGCATAGTGGTTTACGCCTGTAATCCCAGCACTTTGGGAGGCTGAGGCGGGTGGATCACCTGAGGTCAGGAGTTAGAGACTAGCCTGACCAACATGAAGAAACCTGTCTCTACTAAAAATACAAAATTAGCTGGGCGTGGTGGCGCATGCCTGTAGCTACTCCGGAGGCTGAGGCAGGTGAATTGCTTGAACCTGGGAGGCGGAGGTTGTAGTGAGTTGAGATCCTGCCACTGCACTCCAGCCTGGGCGACAGAGTGAGACTCTGTCTCAAAAACAAAAAAAACCTTCAATAGAAACAAAAATAATAATCATTATGATATGATACCCATGTATTAACCACTCAGATTTAATGGATTAAAACATTTTTACACGATAGATTCTGGTGTGATTTTTTAAAAAGTTTTTTATTTTATTAATTAATTTATTTATTTTTGAGACGGAGTTTCACTCTTGTTACCCAGGCTGGAGTGCAATGGCGCGATCTCAGCTCACCACAACCTCCGCCTCCTGGGTTCAGGCAATTCTCCTACCTCAGCCTCCAGAGTAGCTGGGACTACAGGCATGCGCCACCATGCCCAGCTAATTTTTTGTGTTTTTAGTAGAGACGGGGTTTCATCATGTTGACCAGAATGGTCTCGATCTCTTGACCTCGTGACCTCTTTACTTTATACAGAAGTAAATTTGGCTAGGTGTGGTGGCTCATGCCCGTAATCCCAACACTTTCGAAGGTGGAGGTGGGTAGATCACTTGAGTTCAGGAGTTTGAGGCCAGCCAACATCAAGAAACACTGTGTCTCCTAAAAATACAAAAAATTATCTGGGCATGGTGGTACACACCTGTAATTCCAGCTACTCAGGAGGCTGAGGCATGAAAATTGCTTGAACCTAGGAGGCAGAGGTGGCAGCGAGCCGAGATCATGTCACTGTACTCCAGCCTGGGCAACAGAGCAAGACTCTGCCCAAAAAAAATTGATTAAATTAAATTAAAATAAATAAATACCTGCTTTTAAAAAGTGAGCGAATTGAGATTATGCACATATCAACTTTACTAAGTACTGCAAAATCACTCTCTATTGTAATTATTCTAATTTTTCACTCCCACAGATTGAGTACAAAAGCTCGTTTCTGGTTCTCCTTCACCACAGTTAGTGTTACCAGGATTGAAAAAGTTGCCAACCTAATGGCTCTGAAATTGTGTCTCGTTGTTATTTTAATTTGCATTTCCCTGCTCTATACTTTTCTATGCCTCATAATCTCCAACGGTGACACTGAAATCATGGCAAAGCTTCTATTATCACGAAGCACATATTAATGCTGCTAATGTTCACAGAATCAATGGCCATTACAAGATGTGCCTTTAGTTGATTGCTCATACCTCAAACTCCTTGAGTTTTCCATACATACAGCTCAAGAATGCCAGATGACGTGCTGGGTGATTTTACGAAGGAACGTTTGCCAATCTGTTTCATGAGAAAACGACTCAAAATGGTATTGGTTTCCTGTGTTTTCTTGTCACTTTTGAAGAATCTTGTTGAAATGCAAGTCACTTATGGAATGAGCTCCAAGATCTTTTTTTTTTTCCCACATGAAAAAGGGAAGATAGGAAAAAGCAGGTGTTCGAAAGTTTGTGTTTGCTTAAAATTTAAAAATATATAAAATGCTTATGAGTGTGTGCCTCTGGGGAGGTAACATAATTTCAGACTTACTTGAAGTAGATTTAGTTTTCATATAGAATGCTTGAAAACTTTTCACTTTTGTTTGTTTTATCACCTCCAAATAGACTAACAAACCAAAGAATATGATCTGATTAAAACACAACTTGTGACTTTTTTTTAATCCCAAAGTCTTTTGTTTTAACTTGACATTAAGTGGATAATTAAATACTGTTTTGGTCCACTGGGGCTGTTATAACAGAATATCATAGCCTGGCTGGCTTATAAACAACAGACATCTATTTCTCACAGTTCTCATAGCTGTGAAGTTCAAGATCAAAGCCATAGCAGATTCATTCAGCCTCTAGTGAGGGCTGACTTCCCGCTTCGTAAATGGCTGTCTCTTGCTATAGTCTTGCATAGTGGAAGGAGGGGACAGGTGAACTCTCTGGGATCTCTCTTTTTTTTTTTTTTTTTTTTTTTTTTTTTTGAGACTGAGTATCGCTCTATCGCCAGGTGGAATGCAGTGGCGCGATGCCGACACACTGCAATTTCCTTTTTCTGGTTTCAAGCAATTCTCCTGCCTCAGCCTCCCGAGTAGCTGGCACTACAGGCACGCACTACCACACCTGGCTAATTTTTTGTATTTTTAGTAGAGATGGGGTTTCACCATGTTGGCCAAGATGGTCTCAATCTCTTGACCTCGTGATCTGCCCACCTCGGCCTCCCAAAGTGCTGGGATTCCAGGCATGAGACACCGCGCCCGGCCTGGGGTCTCTTTTATGAGGACACTAATCCATGAGGGCTCCACCCTCATGGTCTAATCATCTCCCAAAGGCCCCAGTTCCTAGTCCATTGAACTGGGGATTAGGCTTTAATGTCTGAATTTTGGGGGGACGTGAACATTCACTCCATAGAAAACACAGACCTACATGAAAAAGAAATTTCTAAAACTGTGAAGAAAAAGTCAACATTTTGACTTTCTTTTTCACCATCAGATTTTTTTTTTTACAATAAACAATACACACTCTTCTTTCCGTTTGAAAGTCATCCTACTTGGCTGGAGATGGTAGCTCATGCCTTTAATCCCAGCACTTTGGGAGGCCGAGGCGGGTGGATTATTTGAGGTCAGGAGTTCGAGATCAGCCTGGCCAACATGGTGAAACCCCGTCTCTACTAAAAATAAAAAAAAAATTAGCCGGGCATGCTGGTGGGTGCCTGTAATCCCAGCTACTCAGGAGGCTAAGGCAGGAGAATCTGAGCCCAGGAGGCAGAGGTTACAGTGAGCTGAAATCGAGCCACTGCACTCCAGTCTGGGTGACAGAGTGAGACCCTGTCTCAAAAAAACACAACTAAAAAAGAAGTCCTTATAAATAGAGTCCAGTTTAAGCTGGGCACGGTAGCTCACGCCTGTAATCCCAGCACTTTGGGAGGCTGAGGCGGGTGGATACGAGGTCAAGAGATCCAGACCATCCTGGTCAACATGGTGAAACCCTGTCTCTACTAAAAAAATACAAAAAAAATTAGCTGGGCATGGTGGCGCTTGCCTGTAATCCCAGCTACTCAGGAGGCTGAGGCAGGAGAATTGCCTGAACCCAGGAGGCGGAGGTTGCGGTGAGCCGAGATCGTGCCATTGCACTCCAGCCTGGGTAACAAGAGCGAAACTCCGTCTCAAAAAAATAAAAAAATTAAAAAAAATAAATAAAAGGCCGGGCGCGGTGGCTCAAGCCTGTAATCCCAGCACTTTGGGAGGCCGAGGCGGGTGGATCACGAGGTTGATAGATCGAGACCATCCTGGTCAACATGGTGAAACCCCGTCTCTACTAAAGATACAAAAAATTAGCTGGGCATGGTGGCGCGTGCCTGTAATCCCAGCTACTCAGGAGGCTGAGACAGGAGAATTGCCTGAACCCAGGAGGCGGAGGTTGCGGTGAGCCGAGGTCGCGCCATTGCACTCCAGCCTGGGTAACAAGAGCGAAACTCCGTCTCAAAAAAAAAAAAAAAAATAGAGTCCAGTTTAAAACCCTAGAAAAGCAGGACAAACAGTTGTCAAACTGTCGCAAAATTGCTTAGAAAACTTTAGGCCAGTCTCATGTTTTTATTTCAAGGAGGTTGTGAAATTTACTTTTCCATCTATAAAACAGACAGCAGTGTAACTGTGCTATGTTGACATCTATTTTTTATCTAGAAAAAATATTCCATGTGCATTCCTCCCATATGAGCAAACACATTTACCTAGGAAGATAGCAGGTGATTTTGTAATGCTCAGGTTCCATATGCAGGATCACTTTATCCTCTGCTGTTCTTCCAATAACTCCCTCCGCGGTGCCATCAGTGCTTTGCGTTGGTCCCTGGGGAAGAGACACTGCTTTCTGGATGAGAAAATGTTTCTCAGGGAGCAAAGCTACTAAGCAGATCAGTCAAATTCTTTTCCCTGTGGATTCAAATACACAATTCCTACCTACCAAGTTTTTTTTGTTGTTTTTTTTTGAGACAGAGTCTCACGCTGTCACCCAGGCTGGAGTGCAGTGGCGTGATCTCAGCTCACTGCAACCTCTGCCTCCAGGGTTCAAGTGATTCTCCTGCCTCAGCCTCCCAAGTAGGTAGGACTACAGATGCCTGCCACCACAGTCAGCTAATTTTTATTTTTACAAAGGCAGGAGGATCATGTGAGCCTGGGAGTTCAAGACCAGCCTAGGCAACCTAGTAAGTCCTTGTCTAGATGGGGTTTTGCCATGTTGACCAGGCTGGTCTTGAACTCCTGACCTCAAGTAATGCACCCACCTTGGCCTCCCAAAGTGTTGGGATTATAGGCACAAGCCACAGCGCTCAGACCTAATTTTTTTTTTTTTTTGGACGGAGTTTCGCTCTTGTTACCTAGGGTGGAGTGCCACGCAATCTCAGCTCACCAAAACCTCCGCCTCCTGGGTTCAGGCAATTCTCCTGCCTCAGCCTCCTGAGTAGCTGGGATTACAGGCACGTGCCACCATGCCCAGCAAATTTTTTGTATTTTTAGTAGAGACGGAGTTTCACCGTGTTGACCAGGATGGTCTCGATCTCTTGATTTTGTGATCCACCCGCCTCGGCCTTCCAAAATGCTGGGATTATAGGCTTGAGCCACCGTGCCTAGCCTAATTTTTTATTTTTAGTAGAGACAGGAGCTTCACTGTGTTGTCCAGGCTGGTCTCGAATTCCTGACCACAAGTGATCCACTCACCTTGGCCTCCCAAAGTGCTGGGATTACAGGCGTGAGCCACCATGCCCGGGCTGAATTATTAATTTTATCTAATTTTAATTAATTTAAATTTAAATGTACATCACCACATGTGGCTATAGCTATTGCACGAGACAGTGTACACTCAAGACTTTGGCCAGGCACAGTGGCTCACACCTGTAATTCCAGCACTTTGGGAGGCAAAAGCAGGAGGATCACTTGAGCCTGGGAGTTCAAGACCAGCCTAGGCAACCTAGTGAGATCCTGGTCTCTATAAGAAATTGAAAGAATTAGTTGGGCATGGTGATGAACATCTGCAGTCCCAGCTACTTGGAAGGCCAAGGTGAGAGGATCACTTGAGCCCAGGAGGTGAGAGGATCACTTGAGCCCAGGAGGTGAGAGGATCACTTGAGCCCAGGAGGTCAAGGCTGCAGTGAGCCATGATCACAGCACTGCACTCCAGCCTGGATGACAGAGTGAGAACCTGTCTCTAAACAAAACAAAACAAACAAAACAAATATTGCTTAACACATAGTGAGCATTCAACAAGCATTAGCTAAGTGTCAAATTGCTACAGCCAGAGTGGGAAAAGGAAACTCAACCCAGAAGTCAAAGAAAATGAGAAAACCAGTTGAGCACAGTGGCTTACACCTGTAATCCCAGCACTTTAGGGCGCTGAGGCAGGCAGATCACGAGGTCAGGAGTTTGAGACCAGCCTGGCCAAAACCTGTCCTTACTAAAAATGCAAAAAATTAGCAGGGCATGGTGGCATGCACCTGTAATTCCAGCTACTTTGGAGGCAAAGGCAGGAGAATCGCTTGAACCCAGGAGGTGGAGGTTGTGGTAAGCAGAGATCATGCCTTTACACTCCAGCCTGGGTGACAGAGCAAGACTCCGTCTCAGAAAAGAAAAAAAAAAAGAAAGAAAGAAAATGAGAAAATGTCTACACGTGGAGGAATGACCTCCCACAGAGCATTGCCCACCTTCACTTTGCCTTCAGGTAACAGCTTCGAAGAGAAGATATGCAACCATCTAAAAGAAACACTGGGGACACTTTGTTCCTCTTAGCCACCTTTGCCTGGGTAGAAAGTCACTCCTCACATAGAAAGACTTGGCCATGGACAGCAGCCCAGGTAGGAGGCACGTGGGTATGCACTCACCTCACTTTCCAGTTCAGCCCTGGTTCCCTTTACACCCTGGCTGCCCCATGTCTCATGCTGAGCCCACCGCCTATCCTTGCCTGCCCGGGACTTCATCCTCCTTCCCTCCAGATCTTCCGTGTCCAATCAGTAACTGCACTAGTTTCCTAGGACTGCCATAACAAAGCATTGCAACCTGAGTGGCTTCTCTGACAATTCTGGAGACCAAAAGTCAAAGTATAGGCAGGACTGTGCTCTCTGAATGCTCAAGGGTGAGAATCTATTCCATGTTTTTCTCTTAGCTTCTGGGCATTCCTGGGTTCTTACGTGCATTGCTCCAATCTCTATCCTTTCCATTACAACAGGGCACTCTCCTTGTGTGTCTGTGTTTCCTGTTGTGTCTGTGTGTCTTGTCTCCTTTTTTTTTTTTTTTTTTTTTTTTTGAGACAGGTTCTCACTCTGTTGCCCAGGCTGAAGTATAGTGATAAGAACTTGGCTCACTTCAACCTCTGCCTCCTGGGCTCAAGCGATCTTTCCACCTCAGCCTTCTGAGTAGCTGGGACTACAGGTGCTTGCCACCACGTCTGGCTAATTTTTGTATTTTTAGTAGAGATGGGGTTTCACCATGTTGCCCAGGCTGATCTTGAACTCCTGAGCTCAAGCGATCCACCCACCTCAGCCTCCCAAAGTACTGGAATTACAGGCATGAGCCACCGCACCTGACCTCTTCTCTTCTTACAAAGATACCAGTCATACTGAACTAGGGCCCGTTTGCTCCAGTATGACCTCATCTTAACCTGAGTGCATCTGCAGAGACCCTATTTCCAAATAAGTTCACATTCACAGGTACCAGGCGTTGAGACCTTAACATATCTGCCTGAGGGACACAGTTAGCCCACAGCAGTCACCATTCCCTTGTGGGCCTATTTTTTGCTGGGTGGCAGCTACTTTATCTGTCCCAGTTTTGAGGAGGACACTTGTCATTCTGTGTGTCTGGTATCCTTCTGAGAATAACTGAGCTGCTGCTAACACGAAGATGGTTTAGGGCAAATATGTTTAAAAGGCACTCCCTTTGGGTAGAGAAATTGCAAAATTCGTACTCACTCCATGTGATGGATTACAAACGGTTTGCACTCTCCCTTTCCTGCTTATGCAAGGATGTGCTGCACTCCTCCTCCTTCCCTTTGTGTCTGCACTGATTAGAATTGGGTTTTGTCTCTTGCACCCAAAGAATTCTGACTGACACGGATGGGACTGGGTGCCATGAATTAATGCGTTGCCTCTCATAACTAATTTCCTGGAGGTAATCCATACACCTGAATGGAGACTGGAGCACTGTGACCAGCAGTGCCGCTTGATGGCTTTGGCAGTTAGGGATCTCCGTGCCCCCCTAGGTCCAGTGTGGGTTGCTCCCTGTTAGACCTGCAGCAGGTGCTCCTGTTACCCACCATGTCCCCTCACTCTGACCTCTCTATCAGGCGGGACCCTATTCAAGTAGAGGCCCCTACCTCCTCCAAGAGGAAGCCAGTTGCTCAAGGTCTTCCTCTTGCTGCCAGAGCCCACTTTCCCCACCCATGTGGCAGGCCACAGTGTCCAGGACTTGGCACCACACTGGAAGGAACCTTTGCTTCCTGACTGATGGGAGGCAGTGTGTTCAACGCCTCAGCTCCCTTTCCCCGCAGGGCAGCATGCAGAGGTGTGTTCCACACTGGCTCCCAGGGGTCCCCTGAGGACAAATGCTGCTCAGCTCCCTTTCTCCCTAGTACCTTAATTAGCTAATCTCTGCCTCAGCCTCCCCCGCTCCGCTTCCCTTTCCCCTCTTCCCCACTGGTGTTTCCTGGAGTTGCCTCCCACATAAGCTATTTGCATAAGAATCCTTGTCTCAGAGTCAGCTTCTAGGGCTTTCCACCTTAAAATAAGATCTATGCCCAGGGTCATCACATGAAGACCCAAGTCAGCCACTGACTGGCCAGACAGGGGTTACCCACTGGTTCTACGTTTCTGTCTGGAAAGAGGTAGGCAGTCGCGCTAAAGGGGGACTTCTGTGCTGTTAGAGGGGCTGATTTGATCACTGCTTTTTTTTTTTTTTTTTTTAAAGAAAGATTTTTTTTCCCTCTGAATATAAAAGTAAAACATGACAATCATAATTTAGAAAAATAGAAAAATGGTCGGGCATGGTGGCTCACACCTGTAATCCCAGCACTTTAGGAGGCTGAGGTGGGCTTATCAAGAGGTCAAGAGATTGAGACCATCCTGGCAAACATGATGTAACCCTGACTCTACCAAAAATACAAAAAAATTAGCCAGGTGTGGTTGCACATGCCTGTAGTCCCAGCTACTTGGGGGGCTGAGGCAGGAGAATTGCTTGAACCTGGAAGGCGGAGGTTGCAGTGAGCCAAGATCACGCCACTGCATACCAGCCTGGCGACAGATTGAGACTTTGTCTCAAATAAAAAGAAAAACAAAAATAAATTTAGGCCCGGCTCAGTAGCTAACGCCTGTAATCTCAGCACTTTGGGAGGCCAAGGCGGGCAGATCACTTGAGGCCAGGAGTTTGAGACCAGCCTGGCCAACATGGAGAAACCCTGTCTCTACTAAAAATACAAAAATCAGCTGGGAGTCATGGCGCATATTTGTAATCCCAGCCACTCAAGAGACTGAGGCACAAGAATCACTTGAACCGGGGAGGCAGAAGTTGCAGTGAGCTGAGGTTGTACCACTGCACTCCAGCCTGGGTGACAGAGAGACTCCATCTAAAAAAAAAAAGAAAAATCAATTTTAAAAGTTAAAATTACCCAAATTCCACCACTCAATGATACTTTCTTTGAAAATAGAGGGCACAGGGTAGCCCCTCAAACCCTAACATACTGTGTGTGGGTTTTTAAAAATTTTTTTGTTTTGTTTGTTTGTTTGTTTTTGAGATACAGTCTCGCTCTGTCACCCAGTCTGGAGTTCAGTGGCACAATCTTGGCTCACTGAAACCTCCAGCTCCCTGGTTCAAGCAATTCCCCTGTCTCAGCCTCCCGAGTAGCTGGGATTACAGGCACACGCCACTGTACCTGGCTAATTTTTTTTTGTATTTTTAGTAGAGATGGGGTTTCACAGTATTGACTAGACTGGTCTCGAACTCCTGACCTCAGGCAATCTGCCGGCCTCGGCCCCCCAAAGTGCTGGGATTGCAGGCATGAGTCACCACGCCTGACTGTACATACTGTGCTTAGGCTCCGGCTATGCTGCAAAACTACTGTCCTAAGATTTCTGCAAGTGTCCAGTTGCTGTGTATCTACGAAACTTGAAATAAACCGCTTGTCCGGCATGAGGAGGAAATGTGACTGTCAGACCGTTATGTAACAGAGTAGGAAACCCTGAGTATAAACAGGGTTTTGTTTGTCAAGGAACGGAAATTGGTTACCAACCAGCGCTTTCAAGAGCAAACAGGGAGTTAGGAAAAGAAATAGAAAGTCATAGAATGTAGCAGAGGAAATTAGGAAATGAAAATCTATAGCCTCAGCATGAAGTTTACGAGATAATTGGATTGTTTTTCTCAAACTGTGCTGGACACATCTAGGAAGAAAGATTGATTTCTGATCCTAAGAAGACCTGCTGTATGGACCATCAGGTCATGCACAAGTGTGGCCTGGTTACATCTTTAATAATAACAGAGAAGGTTTTTCAAAGGCTTTATCCATACAGGAAGCTTGAGACCAGATAGAAATACCATATGAAAGACATGCCAGGAAGTGATAGGAATAATAGGGAAAATGGGCTGGGTACAGTGGCTCATGCCTGTAATTCTAGCACGTTGTGAGATTGAGGTGGCCTCGCTTGAGCCCAGGAGTTCAAGGCCAGCCTGAGCAACATGGTGAAACCCTGTCTCTACAAAAAACACACAAATTAGCTGGGGGTGGTGGTGCGTGCCTATAGTCCCATCTACTCAGAAAGCTGAGGTAGGAGGATTGCTTGAGCCTGGGAAGTCAAGGCTGCAGGGAGCCAGGATCACGCCACTGCATTCCAGCCTGGGTGACAGGCCAGACCTTGCTCAAAAATAAATAAAAGGCTGGGCGCATTGGCTCATGCCTGTAATCCCAGCACTTTGGGAGGCCAAAGCAGGTAGATCCTTTGAGGTCAGGAATTTGAGACCAGCCTGACCAACATGGTGAAAACCTGTCTCTACTAAAAATACAAAACATTAGCCAAGTATGGTGGTGCACGCCCGTAGTCTCAGGTACTTGGGAGGGTGAGGCACGAGACGTCACTTGAACCTGGGAGACATAGGTTACAGTGAGTCGAGATCACACCACTGCACTCCAGCCTGTGTGACAGAGTGAGACTCCTCAAAAAAAAAAGGTGGGGGGAGGGGTTTATTTTTAGGGAATATGAAATAACAATTCAGGACTTCTGAGTCTGAATCCGTGGATCCCAATGAGTCTGAATAAAATTTAGAAGGTCTATAAACTTGGCTAGGCAAAAAATCATTCCTATTTTCACTAACTTCCAACTGAAATTGACCTTCTTCCATGAAGAATGTGGGCAGCAAACCATAATGATTTAGCAGAAATTGTGATTTCTTCACAAGTTAAAAAAAAACTCCAGGTATTTCCAGATTGCAGACTTCTTAAAATAGCATTTATACCCATTACTACTTCAAAATAATGTTTTTAAGACCCGTTTTTAGACTTAGATTTATTTATTTTTTTTTTTGAGACAGAGTCTCGCTCTGTCGCCCAGGCTGGAGTGCAGTGATGTGATCTCGGCTCACTGCAACCTCCGTCTCCTGGGCACAAGTGATTTTCCCACCTCAGTCTCCCAAGTAGCTGGGACTACAGGCATGTGCCACCATTTCTGGCTGATTTTTGTTATTTTTGGTAGAAACGGGGTTTCACCGTGTTGGCCAGGCTAGTCTCGAACTCCTGACCTCAGGTGATCCACCCATCTTGACTTCTCAAAGTGCTGGGATTACAGGCGTGAGCCACCACGCCGAACCTTTGGGCCAGGCTTTAAAAAATCTCCCACAGATAAGAGATATTCTGTGCTTTTATCCCTTCTTGCTGTGATCTTGTTGTGACCAATGCAATCACAAGGGTGGAAGGGCCACAGAGGCCATATCCCAGTTAAAGAGGACGTCTCTTTCCCATTAGGATTGGAAAAGGCCAGGCCCTGCCTAGGTTGTGTATTTGCCCTTGATGAATCACGATGGATGCTGATGGATGACTCAGTTATGTTCCCAGCTCCCGGGTTGAGGCTATGGCTCCGTCAGCCTCATCATATCATGTGGAGTCTATTAGTTTCTATTGCTGCTGCAACAATTTACCACCAATTTAGCGGCTTGAAGTTGCACACATTTATTATCTCCCAGTTCTAGAGGTCACAAGTCTAAAATGGGAAGCACAGGGCTAAAATCAAGGCAGTGGCTTGGCTGCCTTCCTTTCTAGAGGCTCTAGGAGAGAATCTGTGTCCTTGCCTTTTTCACCTTAAAGAGGCCACCTGCCTCTCCGGGCTTCTGCCCTATTCCTCCACCCTCAACACCAGCAAGCTCCTTCTCATGCTTTTATTTTTCTGGTTCTCATTTTTCTGTCTCCCTCTTCTACTTATAAGGACTTTTGTGTTTATATCGGGTGCATTGGATAATCCAGGATAATCTCCCCACTCCAAGTCACCTGATTAGCAATCTTAATCCCTTCTGCAACCTTAATTCCCCTTTGCCATGTAATCTAACATATTTATAAGTTCCAGGGGTTGTGACATGAATATCTTTGAGAGGCTGCTATTCTGCATGCTGTAATAGAACCAACACAATCACATTAAAGTGGAGATAAAAGTGGTTCCCCAAAGGAAGGGATGTTGCACAGACAATAAGCATCTGTCTTCTACCACACAGATTTAAGGGGGCCTGTGCTCCCCTCTCACTGCACTTCATTTATACTTTTATTAAGCATTTGTAGCAGACATTTGTGATGTCCTGGGTCACCTCTCCGCAACTCACCTGATTGCAGTGCATCTTTGATAGACAGTTCTGTGCACTTTGCCAGCATTCTTTCTCAAGCATACATGGGAACACCTCTCTGCTTTCTCTAAGACAATGGAAGCCAAATTCACGTGCAATCTGAAAGTATTGGGAGCTATACTCACCCTAAGTGGAATGGAGGCAGTGCTTTGCTGCTGCAGCCTCCACCCACTGGTGGAACACTTACTTTTTTGAGATGGAGTCTTGCTCTGTCACCCAGCCTGGAATGCAGTGGTGCAATCTCGGCTCACTGTAACATCTGCCTCCCAGGTTCAAGCAATTCTCCTGCCTCAGCCTCCCGAATAGCTAAGACTACAAGGGTATGCCACCATACGCAGCTAATTTTTGTATTTTTAGTAGAGATGAGGTTTCACCATGTTGGCCAGGCTGGTCTCGAACTCCTGACCTCAAGTTTTCTGCCCGCCTCAGCCTTCCAAAGTGCTAGCATTACAGGCATGAGCCACTGTGCCCGGCCCAAGTGGAGCACTTCTTGATGTGCTTTCTACATGGTTCCTTAGAAGGTCCCAGCAGGATTCACACACCTGGTGTTGGTTTTTCCCACTTTTTGGTTTTGTTCTCCCTATTCCCTACACCTGCTTCCTGCATCACCTCCCAAATAAACTACCTGCACCCATGCCCTTCTCTCAAGTTTTGCTCTTGGGGGAAACCCAATTAAACAGCATGTATTCCTGATGTTTTGTGCAGAGTTTGTGATGTGGCTGTCTGCACGGTAGAGCCCTGCCAGTACAAACCAGTGCAGTTTGTTTACAGGCATCTGCCCTGATGAGCTAGTGTCCATTCTATTGGCTGGTGCTCACGCCACACAAGTCATCTGCCACTAATGAGGTCCATCAGCACAATAACATGAATCACTCTTCCTGACGCACCCTTCTTGGCTGCTTATGAGGTTCTAGTTCAAGACATGTGGATAAGGAGTATAAATATCATAAAATGCAATCCTTAGGATCATTTGCTAAAAGGTCTGTGTACCTAAAATGGGGAGGAAAGGTTGTCTGAGGTCACCTTTTTTTTTTAAAAAAAAAAATGTAGTTCAGGCTGAGATCAGGGTTGTTTATCTGAGTTCTGGCAATAGCCCTAGGAATTTATTTACATGCCAAGGGAAACATGAGGACAGTGGACTCTGGAAACCTTGTGCCCCAAGCTGCAAAAGACAGCAGGCTTGGGCCCAGAGAGACGCCAAGACCTTACTGAAGACTCAACAAATACCTGATGGCTGGGCGCGGTGGCTCACGACTGTAATCCTAGCACTTTGGGAGGCCGAGGTGAGTAGATCATCTAAGGTAGGAAGTTTGAGACCAGCCTGACCAACATGGTGAAACCCTATCTCTACAAAAATTAAAAAAAAAAAAAAAGCTGAGTGTGGTGGTGTACGCCTATAATTCCAGCACTCAGGAGGTGGAGGCCTGAGAATCACCTGAACCCAGGAGGCGAAGGTTGTAGTGAGCTGAGATTGTGCGACTGCACTCCAGTCTGCGTGACAGAGTGAGACTTACTTTCAAAAAATAAACAAACAACAAAAACCCCACAAGTGGCTGATGACTTTTGATGGGTGTCAAGTGTTCTTTGTCAGTTGATGGGGACATCATTTAATCTGTCCACTAGATGTAGATCAGGTAGAAGGTATGAAGTCTCAGGAAGATTTGTATCACCCCTCTGGGTTGTGCAGCTCTCCCCGGCCCCATTGCCTGACCCCCATGCAGCATGCAGTCATTCCCTTCACCTCCCTTCTCAGAATCTCAGCTGGTCACCTTGGAGCAGAGAGGCTGTCCATCCCCCAGGGTGAGCACCACCAGCAGACGGCAAAGACTTTCCACCACCCACCAAAATGGCAGGGTGACTTTGCAATAGGACAGGAAAATAGAATGAAAAATCCCAAGGCCCTGCTTTTTTTCTTAAAAGTACTTTGAAAGGAGATTTTTGGCCAGGCATGGTAGCTCATGTCTGTAATCTCAGCACTTTGAGAGACTGAGCCAGGTGGATCACCTGAGGTCAGGAGTTTGAAACTAGCCTGGCCGACATGGTGAAAACCCATCTCTAATAAAAATACAAAAAATTAACTGGGTATGGTGGCACATGCCTGTAATCCCAGCTACTAGGGAGGCTTAGGAGGGAGAATTTCGTGAACTCAGGAGACTCAGGAGTGAGCTGAGATTATACCATTGCACTCCAGCCTGGGTGACAAGAGTGAAACTCCATCTCAAAAAAAAAAAAAAAAAAAAAAAAAAGAAAAAAAGAAAAAAAAGAAAGAAACTCCATCTCAAAAAAAAAAAAAAAGAAAAAGGTATTTTTAAAATTTGCATTTAAAATTTACCTTTTCTATTTTTGTATATATTGTTAGGAGTCAGCTACACTTAATGATCTTGGAAGAATAAATCAGCCTTCAAAGCATTCTCTGCCCTGCTTCTGACTTTACTTGTGGAATGACTGTGTTCATTAAAATCTCAAAGGAAGGGCCAGGCGCCATGGCTCATGTATGTAATCCTAGCACTTTGGGAGGCCAAGGTGGGTGGATCACCTGAGGTCAGGAATTCAAGACCAGTCTGGCCAACAGGGAGAAACCCCATCTTTAAAAAAAAAAAAAAAAAAAAAAGTTGCTGTTTGTTTTTAAATGTTTTCACTTGTTTGATGTATGTGTGAAACAATGTTCAACAAATAACTAGAATTTTATTTTGCTGATTTACTTTTTTTTTTTTTTTTTTTTTTTGAGACGGAGTTTCGCTCTTGTTACCCAGGCTGGAGTGCAATGGCGCGATCTCGGCTCACTGCAACCTCCACCTCCTGGTTTCAGGCAATTCTCCTGCCTCAGCCTCCTGAGTAGCTGGGATTACAGGCATGTGCCACCATGCCCAGCTAATTTTTTCTATTTTTAGTAGAGACGGGGTTTCACTATGTTGACCAGGATGGTCTCGATCTCTCGACCTCGTGATCCACCCGCCTCGGCCTCCCAAAGTGCTGGGATTACAGGCTTGAGCCACCGCGCCCGGCCTGATTTACTTTTTAACAACGAAAATATAATAGTAAATAACAATTACAGTACACTTACTATGTACCAGGCATCATTCTAGGTGCTTTACAGATACTGTTTCATCTGTCCTCATAACAATTTCATGATGTAGATAGATGCAAAAAGCAGGGCACAGAAGGTCAAGTAATCTGCCCGAGGTCACTCAGCCAGGAGGCATCTCTACAGCCAGTTGAGAAATCATGACGTTATATAGAAGCATTTCAAAAGTAGCCCAATGCTATCAGAGACCCGTGGGTTCTAAGAGCTAAAATGACAGCCTCTTCTCTTATCATTGCGATCTTCTCAAATCATAGATGTTTAATCTTTCTGTAGCTCTGTTTTTGAAACCGTTTTTGACTCTGGGTTTAAGGAGAAAGGTAGCTGGGTGTGGTGGTGGCTTATGCTTGTAACCACAGCACTTTGGGAGGTTGAGGTGGGTGGATCACTTGAGCCTAAGAGTTTGAGAGACCAGCCTGGGCAACATTTTTTTCTCTAGAAAAAATACAAAAAAATTAACCGGGCGTGGTGGCATGTACCGATAGTTCCAGCTACTCAGGAGGTGGAGATAGGAGGCTCACCTGAGCCTTGGGAGGTCAAGGCTGCAGTTGAACCATGATCATGCCACTGCACTCCAGCCTGCGAGACAGAGTGAGACCATGTCTCAAAAAAAAAAAAAAAAAAAAAAAAAAGTAAAAAGGAGAGAATGCTGTTTTCTCTTTCTTTCTTTTTATTTTCTTTTTTTGAGATAGAATCTTGCTCTGACCCCCAGGCTGGAGTGCAGTGGTGCGATCTCAGCTCACTTCTGTCTCCTGGGTTCAAGTGATTCTCCTGCTTAGTCTCCTGAGTAGCTAGGATTACAGGCAGGTGCTACCATGCCTGGCTAATTTTTGTATTTTTAGTAGAAACGGGGTTTCACCATGTTGGGCAGGCTGGTCTCAAACTCCTGACCTCGTGATTTGCCCGCTTTGGCCTCCCAAAGTGCTGGAATTACAGGCATGAGCCACCTCGCCTGGTCCATCCCTCCCTCCCTCCCTTCCTTCATTCCTTCCTTCCTTCCTTGCTTCCTTCCCCGCCTCCGTCTCTTCTTCCTTCCTTCTGTCCTTCCTTCCTTCTGTCCTTCCTTTCCCTCCCTCCCTCCTTCCTTCCTTCTTTTACCTCCCTCCCTTCCTTCCATCCTTTCTTTTCCTCCCTTCCTCCCTCCCTCCCTCCCTCCCTTCCTTCCTTCTTTTTCTTCAGATGGAGTCTTGCTCTGTAGCCCATGCTGGAGTGTAGTTAAGTGATTTCAGCTTACTGCAACCTTCGCCTCCCAGGTTCAAACAATTCTCCTGCCTCAGCCTCCTGAGTAGCCGGAGTTACAGGCACCTGCCAAAACGCCCAGTTAATTTTTTGTATTTTTAGTAGAGATAGGTTTTCACCATGTTAGCCAGATTGGTCTCGAACTCCTGACTTCAAGTGATCCACCCGCCTCGGCTTCCCAAAATGCTGGGATTACAGGCATGAGCCATTGCACCTGGCCTTCTCTACCCTTTCCAATGCCAAGTAAATTCTCTGCACTGTAAGATTTCCTCACCTGTTCTCATTCCATTGTCTTCTCCTCTTCTTAACTTAACTGGTCTGTCTTCATTTCTTTGTTATACCTGTATCTCTTATTCTTAGAGTATTTTATTTATTTGTAAAATTATTATTTTTGAGACAGGGTCTTATTCTTCTGTCACCCAGGCTGCAGTGCAGTGGCACAATCACAGTTCACTGTAGCCTCGACCTCCCAGGCTCAAGCGATCCTCTCATTTGTCTCCTGAGTAGCTGGGCATATGGGTGCTCGCAACCATGCCTAGTTAATTTTGTATTTTTCATAGAGATGAGTTATTGCTATGCTGCTCAGGTCGGTCTTGAACTCCTGGGCTCAAGTAATCCTCTAGCCTCAGCCTTTCAAAGTGCTGGGATTACAGGCATGAGCCACTGTGCCTGGCCTATGAGAGTATTTTAGGCCACTTTTGGTGGCTGACGCCTGCAATCTCAGCACTTTGGGAGGCTGAGGCTGGTGGATCATGAGGTCAGGAGTTTGAGACCAGCTTGGCCAACATGGTGAAATCCTTTCTCTACTAAAAATACAAAATTTAGCCAGACGTGGTGGTGTGTGCCTGTAATCCCAGCTACTTAGGAGGTTGAAGCAGGAGAATTGCTTGAATCCAGGGGGCGGTAGTTGCAGTGAACCAAGATCACGCCACTGCACTCCAGCCTGGGTGACAGAGCAAGACTCTGTCTCAAAAAAAAAAAAAAAAAAAAAAAAAAGAGAGATAATTGGAGAGCATTTTACCTGTACTGAGAGTGATTTTACTATGAAGGCAGAAATGTCGTAAAGTGGACACAAATGCAATGCCGTTTGATGGCTGGAGTGTAGCTATTTTGTGCAGGTTGTGAGCTGCAAAAAGGAGTATCGTTATGTTTCTTCAGCAGCTCTGTTGGAGCACAAGAAAGTATTCTTGGCCGGGCACAGTGGCTCAAGCCTGTAATCCCAGCACTTTGGGAGGCCGAGGCGGGTGGATCATGAGGTCAAGAGATCAAGACCATCCTGGTCAACATAGTGAAACCCTGTTTCTACTAAAAATACAAAAAATTAGCTGGGCATGATGGCACGTGCCTGTAATCCCAGCTACTCAGGAGGCTGAGGCAGGAGAATTGCCTGAACCCAGGAGGCGGAGGTTGCGGTGAGCGGAGATCGTGCCATTGCACTCCAGCCTGGGTAACAAGAGCGAAACTCCAACTCAAAAAAAAAAAAAAAGAAAAGAAAAGAAAAGAAAGAAAGTATTCTTGTATGTCAAATTGCATGATAATGACTAAGCATGTGGGGAATGAAGTCATCAAAACGGGGCTATGTGAGAGTCCTAAAGGAGGTTCACAGCTTTACCTTTCTTTTTTTTTTGTCTTTTTTCTTTTCTTTTCTTTTTTATTAGAACTGTTGAGATGCAAAGAGGCTGATATTTCTTCTTATTCTTTTTTTTTTTTTTTTTTTTGAGGCAGAATCTCATTCTGTTGCCCAGGCTGGAGTGCAGTGTTGCAATCTTGGCTCACTGCAACCACTGCCTCCCAGGTTCAAGCAATTCTCATGCTTTAGCCTCCCAGTACCTGGGACTACAAGTGTGCGTCACCACACCTGGCTAATCTTTGTATTTTTGGTAGAGACGGGGTGTCACCATGTTGGCCAGGCTGGTCCTGATATGCCCAGCTACCTTTATTTATATTCAACAAATGATCCTTGAACTTGCTCAGGCCCTGCGCTGAACATGAAGCTATACCTGGAATCATTCAACAGTGAAAAGCTATGAACTTTATTTACTCATGTGTTAATGTATACAGTCGACTTGTCATGCCAAACATCTTCTATGTGTTTGGAATTTCCTGGAATTTGGAAAAACAAAGAGAAATAAGGCTGGGGACTTGCCCTGAGGAATTTATAGCCTAGAAAGGAAGACATAAACGAACAGATAGCTAATGTAACAGTTAAGAACATCAAGAACCTGAATCTTCTAGAAGACCCAAGGAGGATTCAAAATCAAATAAACTTTGTATCCCCCTTTACAGTGTTAATAATCTGTATCTAAAAGTCTTGACTAAATGCCCTTCTGGTTAATCAGTCACCATTGGCTGAGGGCAGGGGCTCATACCTGTAATTCCATCACTTTGGGAGACTAAGGTAGGAATTTGAGACCAGCCCAGGCAACATAGCAAGATCCTGTCTCTATTTAAATTTTTTTTTTTTTTTTTTTTTTTTTTGAGATCGAGTTTCACTCTTGTTGCCCAAGCTGGAGTACAATGGCATGGCCTCGGCTCACTGCAACCTCTGCCTCCCAGATTCAAGCAATTCTCCTGCCTCAGCCTCCTAAGTAGCTGGGATTACAGGGGTGCACCACCAAGCCTGGCTAATTTTGTATTTTTAGTAGAGACACAGTTTCCACATGTTGGTCAGGCTGGTCTCAAACTCCCTACCTCAAATGATCCACCCGCCTCAGCCTCCCAAAATGCTGGGATTACAGGCGTGCTTAAAGTTATTTATTTTTAAAAAGGCTGGATACAATGGCTCTTACCTGTAATTCCAGTACTTTGGGAGGCTGAGGTAGAAGGATCACTTGAGGTCAGGAGTTTGAGACCAGCCTGGGTAACTTAACAAGACTCCCGTTTCAACAAAAAATAAAAATCTTAACAACAATTTAAAAGAAAGAAAAGTAACCATCCTTTCTTTTTAAAATGAAGTAATAGCCCAGTTGCCTTTCCCCCTTGTATCTAGCGCTATTTAGAAAGAAATGGGAAACGAAGAGAGAGAGAAAGAAGGAGAAAGCCTAACATAATCGCACACTGACCTGCAAGGTAATTGAGATGCTTTCTCCAAACTCCAAGATTTTTCCCAGGACACAAAAACTTTCACTGCTACATTCGTGGCAGGTTTATATTCACATCAGTGTAGTCACTAGCCTAAAATGTCTGGTGGATTTTCCTGCTGATGCAGCTGTGGTGAGTGAGGCTCTTTATGCTCCAACAATCCAAAGCCCAAATCTAGCTTTCCTTGCGGAGCTAAGAGAATGGGTTTTCCAGAAATGTCATAGCACTGATGTTTCCATTACTCCAGTCTGGAAACTTCATTGCTGGAGTTGGTGGAAGTAAGATTTAAGTATTAGATGTGACTTCTACAGTGAAAATACCAAAGAGCCTTCCTATGAATAATTAAATGGCTGTAGTGAGCCAGAGCCAACAGCAAAAGATAGAAGTACCCATTTGTAATCAGCCGGACTTAAAGGGGCCAAGTCCAGTTTTTATTCAACCTGCTTCAAGTGAAACTGCGTCAGCCTTCGATCTTTTACTGGCAAGAAGGGAAGCTTTTGGCCTCAGATGTTTTTTCACAGGAGAACACAGGAGAATTTGTCATATGCTTAGTGAAACTGCAATAATAAAATTACTTAAAAGCTTTTTATCATTTAGGCATAGCACAGAGGAAGTATAAATGGACATTCAAAATGTCAAGATGAGTTCAAGGCCACTATAGTTGGTGTAAGGATTAAAGCAATTAAGATGCTTTTTTTTCTTTTAACTTTTTTCTTTTTTTAAACATAGGGTTGCCGGGTGCGGTGGCTCACGCCCGTAATCCTAACACTTTGGGAGGCTGCGGTGGGTGGATCACCTGAGGTCAGGCGTTCAAGACCAGCCTGGCCATCATGGTGAAACCCCATCTTTAAAAAAAAAATATATATATATATATATATATATATATATATATATATATATATATGTGTGTGTGTGTGTGTGTGTGTGTATATATACACACACATATAGGGTCTTGCTCTGTCGCCCAGGCTGGAGTGTAGTGGTTCAGTCATGACTCACGACAGCTTCAAACTTTTATGCTCAAGGGATCCTCCAAGCCTCCCAAGTAGCTGGGACTACAGGTGCATACCACCATGCCCTGCTAATTTTTTTTTTTTTTAATGCAATAAGGTCTCACTATGCTGCCCAGGCTGGTCCCAAACTCCTTGGCTAAGTGATCCTCTCACCTCAACCTCCCAAAGTGCTGGGTTTACAGATGTGAGACTGTGCCTGACCTAAAATACTTAAAGTGCTTAGTGCTGGCTCATAGGAAATACTATTATGTGGTAGCAATTCTTATTCCTGGGCACCTTCCTATATTAGTTTCCTATTACTGCTGTGGCCAATTACCACTAGCTTAGTAGCTTAAAACAAATTTATCTTACACTTCTAGAGGTCAGACGTTTCAAATGCGTCAGCAAGACTACATTCCTACTGGAGGCTCTAGTGGAAATCTGTTTTCTTGCCTTTCGGAGCTTCTGGAGGCCACCTGTGTTCCTTGGTTCATGGCCCCACGTCACTCTGATCTCTGTTTCCATCATCACTTCTCTTTTTCCAGCTCTGACCCTCCTGCTTGGCTTTTATAAAGACTTGTGTGATGACATCGTACCCACCTGGATAATTGGGAATAATCTTCCCATCTCAAATCTTTTATTTGATCACATCTGCAGTCACTCTCGTCCGAGTAAGGTAATAACCACAGATTCTTTTTTTCTCTCTCTCTTTTTTGATTTTTTTTTTATTTTCTCTTCTCTCTCTCTCTCTCTCTCTCTCTCTCTCTCCCTCCCTCCCTCCCTCCCTCTCTTTCTTTCTTTCTTCTTTCTTTCTTCTTTTTGTTTAATGACCACAGATTCTGAGGATTAGGATGTGGTCTTCTTTGGATAGGAGTTACTCAGTTTGCCACATCTTCTTTCAATTTCTCTGCTCTAGGCTGGGCACAGTGGCTCAAGCCTGTAATCTCAACACTTTGGGAGGCTGAGGCTAGTAGTTTGCTTGAGTCCAGGAGTTCAAGACTAGCCTGAGCAACATGGCGAGACCTCATCCCATAGAAAATAGAAAAATTAGCTGGACATGATGGAGCTCACCTGTGGTCCCAGCTACTCGGGAGGCTGGGGTAGGAGAATCACTTGAGCCCAGGAGGTCGAAGCTACAGTGAGCTGAGATCATGCCACTGCACTCCAGCCTGGGTGACACAGATCCTGTCTCAAAAGAAAAAAAGAAAAGAAAAAGGAAAAAGAAAATTTCTGCTCTATTTTGGCTGAAATGATAGCAGCTTCTGTTGACTGAGGTGCTCCTATGAGCAACCCTATGAAGGGGGTTAGAAAGGACAGAAAATGCATTGAGTATAGCAGATGCTGACTGCACTGTTATCCATGCACTTAGCATTTCTGGGCTCCCTGGCCAGATTTTCAAATGCCGACAGGTATAACTATTTGCCTGAGGGCCTTCTCTGGCTGCCAGAGCTTTACTTACCCCTGGGGGGCAGATCAGAAGTGCCAAGGAATTAGTCCCCCTCTTTGCCCCAAGCAGCTCTTAATCGATGGCTGATAAGGACCCAACTCCCCACCCCTTGCTGAGAGAACTCTCAGGTGTGTGTTGTACAGTCTTCTAAAGTGGAGGCTGGAAGCAGTGGCTTGTGCCTGTAACCCCAGCACTTTAGGAGGCTGAGGAGAATTGCTTAAGCCCAGGAGTTTGAGACCAGCCTGGGCAACATGGTGAGGCTCCATCTCTACTTACAAAAAAAGAAAAGAAAAGAAAAGAAAAAACAAAATAATAGAGTGCTCCAGTGTGGTGACTTGCTTGGGAGTATACCCTCGCCTCTGTTGTCTGCCTTCGCTTTCTGATCTCATTTTCTCTACTCCCCAAGTAATGTTTTCTGGATCATCTGCTAAATAGACTACTCACATGTGAATCCTTGCCTCAGGATCTGCTTCTAGGGGAATTCAAATTAGTATATTTGAGCAATTAAGTAAGTTGTCCAATGTCCCATGGCTACTAAGTGATAGAGCAGGCATCCCCAAACTACGGCCCCGTGGGCCACATGCGGCCCCCTGAGGCCATTTATCTGGCCCCCTGCCGCACTTTAGGGAGGGGCACCTCTTTCATTGGTGGTCAGTGAGAGCAGCACAGTATGTGGCGGCCCTCCAATGGTCTGAGGGACAGTGAACTGGCCCCCTGTGTAAAAAGTTTGGGGACGCCTGTGATAGAGGAAGGTTTTGAACCCAGGTCTGTGCAAAGCTCACATTCTATAAGCAGTCCCAGTCACTTCTTGTTTAAAAAAAAAAAATCCTTTTTTTTTCGCCTGCTGTCAAACCCAGTCAATTTTTTTTCTTTTTATTTATTTATTTTTTGGAGATGCCTGGAGAGAAATCAAATGTAAATTTTCTTTTCTTTTCTTTACATATATATATATATATATATAAAGACAGGGTTTCACCATGTTGGTCAGGCTGGTCTTGAACTCCTGTCCTCAGGTGATCCACACGCCCAGCCTCCCAAAGTGCTGGGATTACAGGCATGAGCCACCACACCCAGCCTTTCTTTTTCTTTTTTTTTGAGATGGAGTTTCGCTCTGTCACCCAGGCTGGAGTGCAGTGGCACTATCTCAGCTCACTGTGATCTCTGCCTCCCAGGTTCAAACCATTCTCCTACCTCAGCCTTCTGAGTAGCTGGGATTACAGGCACATGCCATCACACCAGCTAATTTTTAGTAGAGATGGGGTTTCACTATATTGGTCAGGCTGGTCTCAAACTTCTGACCTCATGATACACTTGCCTCAGCCTTCCAGAGTGCTGGGATTACAGGCATCAGCCACTGTGCCAGCCTCCAGTCACTTCTTTTAGCTGGCTTTGCTGCTGATCATACCTAAGGGAGACTGTTGACCCAAGGTGTAATAAAGCTAAAAGGTGCCTATTTTCAAGTTCCTAATTTGAAGGAAGAATGTAGACCTGATCTGGTGGGGACGGGGATGCAGTGACTCTCAGGCTCTGGCAGCGTGTGGGAGCGCCCTGAGCATCCTTGGGCAGCAACACAGACTCATGGGTCAGATGGGAGTGGCTGGATTTGCATGATTTTTCTAAGTTCAAATTCAGTGACAGGCCATAGCAACAAGAAACTGGCTTAAAAGGTATGTACACACATGTTCTTTATCAATACATAATGTGCTTAGGGTAGTGTGCATCAGGACACAGACCGAGGACCCAGGGAATTTTCCTAAAATGTGGTTCTAGTAGATGTAGCTTTTCTAGAATATAGCTTTTAGCCCACAAACAGCCTGCATTATGGAAGAAGATGGAAAAGAAATAGGTGGGCTGTCTCTGCTCCCATTTTTGTTTGTTTCTCTTTCTTTACCCTTTAGGGCTGATATTGTCATACTTTTAAATCTGATTTCTGATTTCATTAGGACAAAAACTCACGTGGGAGGCGAGACTGATTTTGCTAGTCTTTCTACCCTTAAGAGTTTTGTGAAGCTTTTCCCTTTACTTTTTTTTTTTTTAGACACAGTCTAATTCTTTCCACCAAGGCTGGACTGCAGTGGCGTGAACATGGTTCACTGTAGCCTCCACCTCCAGGCTCAAGTGGTCCTCCCACCTCAGACTCTGTGGGACCATAGGCGTGTGGCACCACACATGGCTAAGTTGTTTTTTATTTTTCTGTATTTTCTGGAGAGAAAGGGTTTCGCCATGTTGGCCAGTCTGGTCTTGAACTCCTGGGCTCAAGTGATCTTCCTGCCTTGGCCTCCCAAAGTACTGGGATTACAGGCATGAGCCACCGCCCCTGGCCTTGTATTGTTTTTTAAGAGACAGTCTTACTCTGTCCCCCAGGCTGGAGTGTAGTGACCTGATCATAGCTCACTGAAGCCTTGAATTCCTGGACCCAGCTATTTTTTTTTTTTTTCTTTTTGTAGAGATGGGGTTCTCCTTATATTGCCACCAGGCTGCTCTTGAATTCCTGGTGTCAAGCAATCCTCCTGTCTCAGCCTCCAAAAGTGCTGAGATTACAGGTATGAGCCACCATATCCAGCAAAATTCTTTGAGGTTTATGTGTTTATTTTGCATTCAGACCCTTTAGTCTTTGGAAAACAAAACCCGGAAAAGCAAAGAGTTATATTAGCATTAGAGTATGAGAAAAAGAAGGGTCACATTCAGAATATTGCAAGGCTACCAATTCACAGAAGGCATACCTGGCACGTCCCTCTGAGTATTAGATGCCACTTGGTTTGAAGCCTTTACTTGCTGACAGGATAAAACCGTAGGTGATCTGCCTAATCTCTATCAGTTACCTTATCAGTGACATAGTTAATGTTACAGTTGTTGGCTGTATCCCTACTGGAAAGCTGGAAGAATGGTCCATGCTAGTACATTATTCGTGGGTTAATCTATCTCTATAGCTGAACCATTCCCGGGAGCCTAAACAATGTGAAGATTTACGAAATTGAAACATTGTTGACTTTTTACTCCTTGGCATCTTGTCATCCCTCCCTCCTGGCTTTCTCTCTTATTATTGGTTTATAATCCATGGGCTCTGAGTCTACCACAATAACTTTATATTATCTATTACACATTGTATTTTATAATAGCAAATATTATATTATCAATATCGTGTGTGGTTGATTGCATAGCATTTATTGCAAAATCGTGATTTGGGCACAATTTTACTCAAAATATATTTGAATCAATTAATTTAAAAAAAATTTTTTTTAAAGATAGGGTCTCTCTCTGTCACCCAGGCTAGAGAATAGTGGCATGATCATAGCTCACTGTATCCTTGAACTCTTGGGCTCAAGTGACTATCCCACCTCAGCCTCCCAAGTAGTTAGGACTACAGGCGTGCACCACCACACCTGGCTAATTTATTATTATTATGTTTTGTAAAGATGGGGTCTCACTATGCTGGTCTCCAACTCCTGGGCTCAAGTGATTCTCCTGCCTCAGCCTTCCAAAGGCCTGGGATTACAGTCATGAGCCACTGTGCCCGGTTGAATCAATTTACTTGTTTTGTTTTTGAGACCAAGTCTCATTCTGTTTCCAGGCTGGGGTGCAGTGGTGTGATCTCGGCTCACTGCAACCTCTGTCTCCTGGGTTCAAGCTATTCTCGTGCCTCAGCCTTCCAAGTAGCTGGGACTATAGGCGTGAGCCACCACACCTGCTAACTTTTGTATTTTTAGTAGAGACAGGGTTTCATCATATTAACCAGGCTGGTCTCGAACTCCTTACCTCAGGTGATCTACCCTCCTCAGCCTCCCAAAGTGCTGGGATTGCAGGCATGAGCCACTGTGCCCAGCCATCAAACTATCATTCTAAAAAAAAAAAATAGATTTTACCTTGACCAAAGAGTTTGGGACTAAATATTTTCCCAACTAGGGAAATTTTAAAGTACTTATGTGGGAATAGGAAACAACACAGGAAATGTTGCTGAGCGTATCAATTTCCCCCCTCTTTTCAGACTGCAATTTCACGGGGATTCCTAAGCCTAAGTGCCAATACTTGTGCCTAGAAAAACAGAGGTAGCATGGGCGTTAGATGGTTGTGTGCAAGTGGTCAAATCCATAGAGTGCTTAGAGAACAGTGGAGAAAAGATGAATGGATGAAGAGATTGTGAAGCCACAGGTCTTAAGGCTGTTGAGGAAGCTCAAGGGGGATTGGGAGTCGGAGACTGCACCCCCACAGGGCTGAGCTGCAAGAGTAGCTCGATTCTTTCTCGATGACAGTTACTCCAAGCCAGATCATATTTTGCCTGGCCTCCACTCAGTGAACTGAAAATGTGCAGCCATTGGAAACTACACAATGGCAGTGGCTCATGCCTGTAATCCTAGCACTTTTGGAGGCCAAGGTGGGCAGACTGCTTGAGCCCAGGAGTTCGAGACCAGACTGGGTTACATGGTGAAACCCCCTCTCTACAAACAAATACAAAAAATTATCTGGGTGTGGTGGCTCATGCCTATACTTCCAGCTACTTGGGAGGCTGAGGTGGGAGGATCACCTGAGCCCAGGAGACTGAGGCTGCAGTAAGCTGAGATCACTCCACTGCATTCCAGGCTGGGTTACAAAGTGAGACTCTGTCTCAAAAAAAAAAAAAAAAAAAAAAAAAAAGACAAAAAACTGCACCATGGGACAAGTATGGTGGCTTGCACCTGTAATCTTAGCACTTTGAGAGGCTAAGTGGGGAGGAGGATCACTTGACTTCAGGAGTTCAAGACCTGCCTGGGAAGCATAGCAGCGAGACCCCGTCTCTCTTAAAAAAAAAAAATTAAAACTACTCTAGATGCAGATTTTGGGAGCACGAGGATTTGTTGTGCACAAGCTGGGACACAGCTAACTGTCCTGAAAACAGAGGGGTCTTTTCTACTTTCCCACTGTATGCTGTGGCCATCCTTTTGACAGTCCACTCCATTGATGGAACAGATCAGTCAGAAGCCCTGCTGGAAGGAAACCAATTGTTCAGCTCTATATTTGCAAAAGAACCCAAGTCGTTTAAGGTTAGCCTTAAAATAGAACACCCCAGTAATGTGATCAACATGGAACAAAAACTCTGCAGGAGAGACAGAGAGAAAATGATACCTCTGGCCAGCAATCCTGCCGAGACTTCCAGGAAATAAGCAGGTAGCAGGCTCAGAAATGCCACTGATATCTGATGTGTCAGCAGTTTTTATTTTGTTGTTGTTTGCTCGTTTGTTTGTTTTTGAGACAGAGTTTTGCTCTTGCTACCCAGGCTGGAGTGCAATGGTGTGATCTCGGCTCACTGCAATCTCCACTTCCCGGGTTCAAGTGATTCTCCTGCTTCCGCCTCCCAAGAAGCTGGGATTACAGGCATGTGCCATGACGCCCAGCTAATTTTGTGTTTTTAGTGTTTCTCCATATTGGTCAGGTTGGTCTCGAACTTCCAATCCCAGGTGATCTGCCAGCCTTGGCCTCCCAGAATGCTGGAATTACAAGCGTGAGCCACTGCGCCTGGCGTGTCAGCAGTTTTTAAAGACCCTGGATGTTCCTTCTCTACTACTTTTTTTGTGTCACTAAACACTAACTCTTACATAACACAAGTTTCTAAACAGATATTGAATATAATCCCATTAATTCAACAGGGGAGATGAGCTGCAATGTAAACTCAGTGAAGAATTGGTATCTAGACAAAAGAAGAGAGTATGAGCCCACCAGGGGTACACACAATCAAATCACTTTGATGATTTGAAGATCATTTCACTCTCCCAAAATAATGCCTGTTAGATTTTCCTTTAACGTATGTTTGCTGGTGGTTCAAGTCTTGTTCAGTTTGTCTGAAATGTTTTTATGTTGCCTTTTACCCCCAACTCATACTTGTAATTGCCTTGCTCCTGAAGGATGCTTTTGTGCTAGGTAGAATTCTACATTGGCAATGATTTTCTTTCAGCCTACTGAAGATTTTCCATTCTTTTCTAGCTCCCGTAAATAAGTCTTTTGAAATGAATTAATTTTTCCTCTGAAGGTTTTAAAATTGTTCTCTTTGGTTTCTGAAATGTCTTCATGATATATCCAAAAGTGAATAAAAAAAAAAGTTTAGGGCCAGGCATGGTGGCCCTAAATTACATACAAAGTGCCTGCAATCCTGACACTTTGGAAGACTCAGGCAGGCAGCTCATGAGGTCAAGAACCTAAGACCATCTTGGCCAACATGGTGAAACCTGTCTCTACTAAAAATACAAAAAGAAATAGCCAGGTGTGGTGGCACACACCTGTAGTCCCAGCTACTCAGGAGGCTGGGGCAGGAGAATCGCTTGAACTGGGGAGGTGGAGGTTGCAGTGAGCTGGGACTGAGCCACTGTACTCCAGCCTGGGCAACACAGTGAGACTCCATCTCAAAAAAAAAAAAAAAAAAAAAAAAAAAAAAATAGAAACTCTGCCAGAATGTTGATCTTGGACTTTCTGGCCTCCAGAATGGAGTCTCCTTGAGAGTTATTGTCTGAGAAAATAATTTAAGTTTTTAAACCACACGATCATCTGGGCACAGTGAGCTATGCCTGTAATCCCAGCACTTTGGGAGGCCAAGTGGGCAGATCACTTGAGTCCAGGAATTTGAGACCAAACTGGACAATATGGCGAAACCTCATCTCTACAAGAAATAACAACAACAAAAAAGTAGCCGGGAGTGGTGGCACATGCCTGTAATACCAGCTACACAGGAGACTGAGGCACAAGAATCATTTGAACCCAGGAGGCAAAGGTTGCAGTGAGCCATGATCAGGCCACTGCACTCCAGCCTGTGTGATAGAGTGAGACTTAAAAGAAAAAAAATGTTTAAAAAAAATGAAAGAATAAGCATTTAAAATTTTACCGGGAACTTTCTTTTTTCTTTCTTTCCTTTTTTTTTTTTTTTTTTTTTTTGAGATAGGGTCTTGCTTTTACCTCCAGGCTGGGGTGCAGTGGGGTGATTATGGCTCCCTGCAGTCTCAACTTCCCAGCCTCAAGTCATCTTTCCACCTCCGCTCCCGAGTAGCTGGAACTACAGGCACACACCACATGCACAGCTAACCTTTAAATTTTTTGTATAAATGGGGTCTCACTATATTGCCCAGTCCGGTGTTGAGTTCTTTGGCCTCAAGAGATCCTCCCACCTCAGCTTCCCAAAGTGTTGAGATGACAGGTGTGAGCCACTGTGCCTGGCCAGGACGCTCACTCTACACTCCTATCCATTTACAGCCCTTTGTCTGCATATCCCTAGATCTGTGTTTCCCAGATTTTCCCATAGTTAAATTCCCTGCAACCTTCCTTTTGACCTTTAGCGCTCTACACAGTCATCCCATTTCTAGTTCACCTACAGGAATAGTGGGGGTGACAGCAAATAAGGTTTTTCAACTGCTTGAATATTAGAGTCCTGCTCCCTTGTAGAGAAATACATGTCTGTGAGGAAGCCTAGTGAAATAGCTGTAGAACCAAGTCAGAGAGAAAATTACAGGAACTCTATAACAGCACACGTGGCTTTTCTCTGTCTCTGATTCTACCTCTTCTGGAAATGAGCAGGAGGAACTTAGCTGAGCTCACAAACATAGGTACCACGCAGTATGTACTCTAACACCACCCCGCCCCCACTTGCACTGTATTTCCAGGGCTTTAATCTGTTCTAAATCCTTTGGTGCTTGAGAAGCGACTTCGGCTAACTTTATTGACACTGACATTGTTACCAGGCTTACCACTGAAGTCAGACAATATACTGAAGGGGAGTTGCTTCCTGCCCTGCCAGGCCAAAGACACTATAACCTTTGAGGCTGCTGGTGTATTGGTGTCCTCGGTGAACAATTCATGACTGGAGCTGAGGTTGCCAAAGAAGCAGGAAAGCTCGCTTTGCCCCACCTCTGCCTCACACTGTGTTACACTGAGCCAGAAGACATTTACATGCAAAACCCACAGTGAGACACTCTGTTCTATCTGCGAGGTTGGCAAGATCAAAATGTCTGATAAACTGCGTGAGAAAGGGCGCAGAAAAACAGACATTGCTGGTGGAATGGAAATGGACATAATCTCTTTAGAAAAACAATTCGGGCATATCTATCACAATTTTAAACATCCGTACCATTTGACGGAGCAACTTTATCCCTAATTTATATAGAAACGTGTGCAAAACAAGCACATGGACAGAATAGTTGAAGCAGCAGAATCTGTAAGTCGAAGATTGTAAAAAATGGGACAGCAGACTCAGTGTGGCCTTCTCATGTGTCATTGGCTCCCCTCCCAGTTCACCTGCAGCCAGGGAGGAAGGTTCCCTATGTGCTGACAAGGCTTCCTGCCTGAAGCCACCTGCAATGCCCTCAAGGGAAATCTTCAACCAGTGATAATGAAAGATGACGCTTGTCTTAGTCTACGCAGGCTGCCATACCAAAATACCAAAGACTACGTGACGTAAATGACAGAACGTTATTTGCTCACTGTTCTTGATTCTAGAAGACCAAGATCAAGATTCTGGCTGATCTGGTTTCTGATAAAGGCTTTCTTCCTAGCTTGCAGGAAAGGCCATGTGAGGAGGTCTTCCTACGAAGGCCTTAGTGCACACACTTGGGGAAAGAGAGCAAGCTGTCTGCTGTTTCTTCTCATAAGGGCACTAATCCTAACAGATCAGGGCCCCACCCTTATGGTCTCATATAACTTCACACTTGATCCTTGAACAACGCAGGGGCTAGGGACAGCAACCCCTCCCACACACAGTTGAAAATTCATATACAACTTCGACTCCTCAAAAACTTAACTATGTCAAGGAATTAGGATGTGGGAAAAAAAAAAAAACCTGACTACTAATAGACCATTGTTTGTTGACCAGAAGCCTTACAGATAACATAAACAGTTGGTGTGTGTTATATGTATTGTATACTATATTCTTACAGTAAAGTAAGCTAGATAAAAGAAAATGTTATACAGAAAACCATCAGGAAGAGAAAGTCTATTTACTATTCATTAATTGGAAGTGGATCATCATAAAGGTCTTCATTCTTGCTGTCTGAATGTTGAGTAGGCTGAGGAGGTGGAGGAGGAAGAGGAGGGGTTGGTCTTGCTGTCTCAGGGGTTGTGGAGGTGAAGGAGGTGAAGGGGAAGCAGGAGAGGCACACATCATGTAACTTCTGTTGAAAAACATCCACATACAAGAGGACTCAAGCAATTCAAACCATGTTGTTCAAGGGCCAAGCATAATTACAAAAGGTCCAATCTCTAAATATTAATACATTCTCACTGGGTTTAGGGCCCTAAGATATACATTTAGTTAGGGGATACATAGACATTCACTTTATAACAACATGTAAATACCACAGCTTTCCAGTCTTTTGCTGTGAAGTTTCTGAGGCCTGTTCTACACAGTCTCTCAAGGGGCCCCACTGAGCCAGGGATGCCCTAAGTTGGACTCAGTGATTAATCTCCCTTTTTATGGCTGTCCTCCCTTCTTTCTCACTGAGCTTCCTGGGATCTCCTTCCAAATAAATGACCTGTACCCAAGTCCTTGTCTTAGGGTCTTTTTTGGGAGAACAGGACAATGTTTCAAACCACAGGTGATTTAAATCAAAGGTATTTTTACAAGAACGCTGTGGTCTGAATGCTTGTGTTGCTCTCTGCTCTCCCAACTCCTGTGTTGAAATCGAATCACCAACGTAATGGTATTGGGAAGTAGAGCCTTTGGGAGGTGAGTAGATCATGAGAGCAGAATCTTCATGAATGGGATTAGATCTCTTATTATTATTTATTTATTTATTTATTTATTTATTTTTGAGATGGAGTTTCGCTCTTGTTACCCAGGCTGGAGTGCAATGGCGCGATCTCGGCTCACCGCAACCTCCACCTCCTGGGCTCAGGCAATTCTCCTGCCTCAGCCTCCTAAGTAGCTGGGATTACAGGCACGCGCCACCACGTCCAGCTAGTTTTTTGTATTTTTAGTAGAGACGGGGTTTCACCATGTTGACCAGGATGGTCTCGATCTCTCGACCTCGTGATCCACCCGCCTCGGCCTCCCAAAGCGCTGGGATTACAGGCTTGAGCCACCGCGCCCGGCCCTCTTATTATTATTATTATTATTATTATTATTATTATTTTCAGACAGGGTCTCACTCTCACTCGGCAGGCTGGAGCACTGTGGCGCGATCTCAGCTCACTGCAACTTCAGCCTCCCAGGCTCAAGCAATCCTCCTGCTTCAGCCTCCTGAGTAGCTGGGGCTGCAAGTACGCACACCACACCCAGCTAATTTTTGTATTTTTTTGTTGAGACAGGGTTTTGCCACATTGCCCAGGCTGGTCTCAAACTCCTGAGCTCAAGCAAATCAGCTTGCCTCCACCTCTCAAAGTGCTGAGAATATAGGCGGGAGCCACCGCACACAGCCTAGATCTCATAAAAGAATCCCAGAGAGTTAGTGCACCTGTTCCACCACATGAGGACACAGCTATAAGGTGTCATCTATGAATCAGGGAGCAGGCCCTCACCAGACACTGAATTTGCCAGCACCTTGATCTTGGACTTCACAGCCTGTGGAAAATAAATTTCTGCAGTTTATAAGCCACCCAGATGACAATATACTGTTATAGCAGCCTAAACAGACGAAGACAGGTATTCAGTCCTGCAGGTTGTCCCGTATTCCTAGTACTGTGGTTGAAATTGTTATATATTGGTTCCTGGCAAGTGCCAGCTCATTCTACAGAGTGGAGAGACTGGAGGTGAAGAGACTCTAGAAATAGGTCTGCCCTGAACAGGGGATGAGGCAAGAAACAGGAGAACCGACCCAGTGGCAAGTACCTAGAGCCCAGGCTAGGGGCGGGAAGACCATATCTACCAGGCGCATCAGAGGCCAAAGCAGGGCTCCCATTTCCCATCAAACCCAGAAGGTCCTCGTAGGTAAATGGAAGATGCATCTACTCTTGAAGAAACAAGGCAGAAATCGAAATTTTAAAACACATTCTAACAAGTTGTGATTGAAAAGTTAGATTTAGAGAATTACAGTCATGTCTGTTCTTATTTTTATCGCCATTGCCTGTTCTTAAGCTTTCTATAAATGAAATCATTCAGTCTATCTTATTTTTCTTTTATTTTAGACATTCTTGTTCTGTCACCCAGGCTGGAGTTCAGTGGCACAATCTCTGTTCACTGCAACCTCTGCTTCCCAGGTTCAAACAATTCTCATGCCTCAGCTTCCTGAGTAGCTGGGGCTACAGGCATGCACTATGATGTCCGGCTAATTTTTTGTATTTTTAGTAGGAATGGGGTTTCACTGTGTTGCCCAGACCAGTCTTGAACTTCTGAGTTCAGGCAATCTGCCTGCCTCAGCCTCCCGAAGTGCCAGGATTGCAGGCATGAGCCACTGTGCCCCACCAGTGTATCATTTTGTGCCTGTCTTTTGTCACTCACCATGCTGGTGGGGTTCATCTGTGTTGTTGTGTGTATAGTGACTATATGTTAAGTAGCCTGCTACAGACAGTACAAAGTTGATAATAAAGGCAAACATTGAAAATTGTGTTTTTCGCCGGGCACGGTGGCTCAAGCCTGTAATCCCAGCACTTTGGGAGGCCGAGGCGGGTGGATCACGAGGTCGAGAGATCGAGACCATCCTGGTCAACAAGGTGAAACCCCGTCTCTACTAAAAATACAAAAAGTTAGCTGGGCATGGTGGTGCATGCCTGTAATCCCAGCTACTCAGGAGGCTGAGACAGGAGAATTGCCTGAACCCAGGAGGCGGAGGTTGCAGTGAGCCGAGGTCGCGCCATTGCACTCCAGCCTGGGTAACAGGAGCGAAACTCCATCTCAAAAATAAAATAAAATAAAATAAAATAAATAAAATAAAAGTCATGTCATCTTTAAAAAAAAAAAAAAGAAAGAAAATTGTGTTTTTCATCTTCTCACATATGAAAGAAGAAAGATACAAGTAATCCAAATAAGATACATCTCACTCTGTCACCCAGGCTGGAGTGCAGTGGCACAATCTCAGCTCACTGCAGCCTTAACCTCCAGGGCTCAAGTGATCCTCCCACCTCAGCACTCCCCTCCCCAGAGAAGCTGTGACTATAGGCATGCACCACCATGCCCAACTGATTTTTGTAGAGATAGGGTTTTGCCATTTTGCCCAGGCTGGTCTGGAACTCCTGGGCTCAAATGATCCTCCCACCTTGGCCTCCCAAAGTGCTGGAGTTACAGGCATGAGCCATCGTGCCCAACGTGTTTTTTTTTGTTGTTGTTGATGAGGAAGGGTCTTGTTCTTTTGCCCTGACTGGGGTGCAGTGATGTGATGATAGCTCACTTTCATCTCAAATTCCTGAGCTTAAGGAATCCTCCGAGGCTGAGACAGGAGAATTGCTTGAACCCAGGAAGCAGAGGTTGCTGTGAGTCGAGATCATGCTGTTGTTGTACTCCAGCCTGGGCAACAAGAGCAAAATTCTGTCTCAGAAAAAAAAAAAAAAAAAGGAATCCTCCTGTCTCAGCCTCCCAAGTAGTTAGGACTACGATTGCAAACCAGCACACCAGGTACCTTTCTTTTTTGTAGACACAGGATCTTGCCAGTGCCCAGGCTTGTCTCAAACTAGAGGATCACTGCAATCATGGATAACTGTCTATATTTACAGCACAACCTTTGAAAAATTCTCATAGCGTGTATGCATCTGACCCTCTGCCATAGCATCCTGCAAGAAGCAGCTCGGTATTTCTTGTTGGTTGAATCTGGTACTGGTTTCCACCCTGTCAATGGGCCTTGCCATTTAGGTATTTCTGTCCTTCAATTGTAAAGCTTCAGGCGTTTCCAGATAGTAGCCAAAACCTTGATTCTCTATCATGTATGTTTCCTACACCTTGTAATCCTACATCACTGTCAGAGTTAAGAATCATTTCATGAATAACTTTTGGGGACTGACTTGATTATAAGGAGCCAAAGCCAAGCTTCAGCTCAAGGCAGTGAAGTACTGGTCACAGGAAAGTTATTAATATATAATGTTCTAGTTATTAGGGCTATGTAGCAGATTCCTCCAAAACTTAGTGTTGTAAAATGACCATTTTTATTTTATTTCATTTACTCATTTATTTATTTATTTATTTATTTTTGAGACGGAGTTTCGCTCTTGTTACCCAGGCTGGAGTGCAATGGCGCGATCTGGGCTCACCACAACCTCCGCCTCCTGGGTTCAGGCAATTCTCCTGCCTCAGCCTCCTGAGTAGCTGGGATTACAGGCACGCGCCACCATGCCCAGCTAATTTTTTGTATTTTTAGTAGAGACGGGGTTTCACCATGTTGACCAGGTTGGTCTCGATCTCTTGACCTCATGATCCACCCGCCTCGGCCTCCCAAAGTGCTGGGATTACAGGCTTGAGCCACCGCGCCCGGCCTTACTCATTTATTTTTTAAAGCACAGACGTATTGAAATGAAAGTATACTCCATCGAGTGGGAGCAGGCTGGAGCAAGAGGCTCAAGAGCCAAAACAATCTTTTTTTTTTTTTTTTTTTTTTTTTTTGAGACCGAGTTTCACTCTTGTTACCCAGGCTGGAGTGCAATGGCGCGATCTCGGCTCACCGCAACCTCCGCCTCCTGGGTTCAAGCAATTCTCCTGCCTCAGCCTCCAGAGTAGCTGGGACTACAGGCGCGCACCACATGCCCAGCTAATTTTTGTATTTTTAGTAGAGACGGGGTTTCACCATGTTGACTAGGATGGTCTCGATCTCTTGACCTCGTGATCCACCCACCTCGGCCTCCCAAAGCGCTGGGATTACAGGCGTGAGCCACCGCGCCTGGCCCAAACAATCATTTATTATGCTCACAGATTATTATGCTTGAGAATTCAGACAGAAATCACGATGGCGAATCTCTCTCTGTTCCACAGTGTTTGCAACCTCAGCTGGAAGGCTCAAAGACTGAAGTTGGAATCATTTGAAGCTTCATTCACTCACATCTCTAAAGGGTAAATGTGGCTGTTGGCTGAGGGATCTCCGTTTCTTCCACAGAGGCTTCTCCATGTGGTCTCTCTGTGTGGGCTAGTTTGGACTCCTTCATAGCACGGCAGCTGGTTTCCCCAAAATAGGCATCCCAAAGAGGGAGAGTCAGGCGGTAGGTTTTTGCGACCTCACCTTGGATGTCACATAGGATCACTTTCACTATATCCTATTGGTCCGAGCAGCCACTGCCCAATCAGGTTCAAAGGAAGGGAAAATGGAATCTACATTGTGATAGAGGAGATGCAAATTCTGGAAGAGCAGGCCCGACTGGCAATATCATTTCAGCTATTTTTGGAAAACACAAACTGCCCTAACATCCTATGTAATACCCGACATGAAAATCTTTTTTTTTTTTTTTTTTTTTTTTTTTTTGAGGCAGAGTCCAGCTCCATCGCCCAGGCTGGAGTGCAGTGGCACAGTCTCGGCTCACTGCAACCTCTGCCTCCCGGGTTCAAGGGATTCTCCTGCCTGAGCCTCCAGAGTAGCTGGGATTACAGATGCACGCCACCACACCCAGCTAATTTTTCTGTTTTCTTCAGTAGAGATGGGGTTTCACTCTGTTGGCCAGGCTGGTCTTCAACTCCTGACCTCGTGATCTGCCTGCCTCGGCCTCCCAAAGTACTGGGATTACAAGCATGAGCCACCGTGCCTGGCCAAAGATCTTTTAATATAGTAATTGAAGGGGAGAAAGGCTTACACATAATTTCAAGATTATATAAGTATTTTTGCTTTGTAGAAAAATCCTAATTTTATGCACATTTGAAAAAATAGTCTATCTAACTCTGATGTTAACAGGGCTTTAGAATTCAATGAACAGCATCAACTCTGGTCCTTGCCACTTTCTCTTTGGGGAAGTTGCTTACTCTCACCTTGCTTCCTTGTCGATAAGATAGGAGAACCACCCCTTATCTCCTAGGATTGTTGAGATTAAAAGAGACAATTACTTTTCAAGTTCTTCGGGCAGATTGCATTTTCCAAAGATGGCTGAACATCTCCTGTCCCACCTATTTCTCTACAACATGAACTGACCACAGCCCCATCAAGAGGTGGAGTGTTTAAGTGGGGACATGAGTTTGGGTGGGCTTGTGACAGTTCCAGCCAAAGGCATACAACAGAAGTGACGACATGTGGTCTCTGAGGCTGGCTCACAAAAGGCCATGCAGCTACTCTGCCTTGTTCACTGGAACACTCACTCTTAATTAGAGCCCTGGGCTGCTGTGTAAGAGGTCTGACAGTGCTGAGGCCACTAGGCTGTCAGTGGCAATCCCAGTCTTTTTTTTTTTTTTTTTAAGACGGAGTTTCGCTCTTGTTACCCAGGCTGGAGTGCAATGGCGCGACCTCGGCTCACCGCAACCTCCGCCTCCTGGGTTCAGGCAATTCTCCTGCCTCAGCCTCCTGAGTAGCTGGGATTACAGGCACGCACCACCTTGCCCAGCTAATTTTTTGTATTTTTAGTAGAGACGGGGTTTCACCATGTTGACCAGAATGGTCTCGATCTCTTGACCTCGTGATTCACCCGCCTTGGCCTCCCAAAGTGCTGGGATTACAGGCGTGAGCCACCGCGCCTGGCTGGCAATCCCAGCTTTGAGCCATCCCAGTCCAGGAGTCAGACAGGTGAATGAATGGAACTGCAGACCATTCCACTTCCAGCTGCTAAGCCACCAGCAGCCCTCAGGTCTTCTCAGCAGAGGCTCTAGACATTGTGGAACAGAGACAAATCACCCCCAGTCTACCCTGTCTTAAATCTTAACTCATGGTATACGTAAGCAGAATAAAATGGTTGTTTTAAGCTGCTACATTTGGGGGTAGTTTTTAATGCAGCAATAGTAACTGGAATAGGTCAAGTGCAGTGGCTCATGCCTGTAATCCCAACACTTTGGGAGGCTGAAGTAGGAGGATCTCTTGAAACCAGGAGTTTGATGCTATAGTGAGCTATGATGGCATCACTGTACTCCAACCTGGGTGATGGAGCAAGACTTCATCTCTTAAAAAAGTAAAGAAAGAGCCGGGCGCGGTGGCTCAAGCCTGTAATCCCAGCACTTTGGGAGGCCGAGGCGGGTGGATCACGAGGTCGAGAGATCAAGACCATCCTGGTCAACATGGTGAAACCCCGTCTCTACTAAAAATACAAAACATTAGCTGGGCATGGTGGCGCTTGCCTGTAATCCCAGCTACTCAGGAGGCTGAGGCAGGAGAATTGCTTGAACCCAGGAGGCGGAGGTTGCGGTGAGCCGAGATCGCGCCATTGCACTCCAGCCTGGGTAACAAGAGCGAAACTCCGTCTCAAAAAAAAAAAAAAAAAAAAAAAAAAAAAAAAAAAAAAGTAAAGAAAGAAATGAAGTAATTAGAATATCTTTTTTTTTTTTTTTTTTCTGAGACAGGATCTTGCCCTGTCCCCCAAACTAGAGTGCAGTGGTGCTATCATAGCTCACTGCAGCCTCAAACTTCTGAGCTCAATGATCTTCTCACCTCAGTCTCCCAAAGTGCTGGGATTACAGGCATGAGCCACCATACCTGGCCTGGGACACTCTTAAAGCAAGTTTTCACATATAGGGCTGGGCACGGTGTCTCATGCCTGTAATCCCAGGACTTTGGGAGGCCAAAGCAGGCAGATCACCTGCGGTTGGGAGTTCAAGACTAGCCTGACCCACATGGAGAAACCCCATCTCTACTAAAAATACAAAATTAGCTAGGTGTGGTGGTGTGCACCTGTAATCCCAGCAGCTACTTGGGAGGCTAAGACAGAAGAATCACTTGAACCCAGGAGGCAGAGGCTGCAGTGAGCAGAGATTGTGCCATTGCACTCCAGCCTGGGCAACAAGAGCAAAACTTGTTCTCAAAAATAAAAAAGTTAGGTGTGGTGTGGCTCATGCCTATAATCCCAGCACTTTGGGAGGCTGAGATGGGCAGATCACTTGAGGTCAGCAGTTCGAGACCAGCCTGGCCAACATGGTGAAACTCTGTCTCTACTAAAAGTACAAAAATTAGCCGAGCAAGCCTGGTGGTGGGCACCTGTGATCTCAGCTACTCAGGAGGCTGACTGAGGCAGGAGAATATCTTGAACCTGGAAGGCAGGGGTTGCGGTGAGCCAAGATTACGTCATTGTACTCCAGCCTGGGCAATAAGAGCAAAACTCCGTCTCAAAAAAACAAAACAAAACAAAACAAAACAGAAAAAAAAGACTTGACACATAGATATTGAATTTAGTTTTCCTTTTTGTTTTGCTTTGAATGCTCTGAACATCTTACCAAAAAGCCATAGAAAGAATCTGATAATGTCTGGAACCTACATGAGCACACATTTGAAAGTGACTGTAATAACATTACATCAAATACATACTGTAAAAAGAGGCTAAGAGAACAGGAGCCAGGCACATAGCCACCCTTGGCAAGGCTGCAGCAGATTTTGTGCCACTGGGCAGGTGCCCAGAGCTCAGAGCTGGGGATAAGGTCAGGAAAGGATGGGTCATCCAAGTCCAACATGTCACAACTCAGCAGGCAATGGATCCTGGGGCTTACTGCCTAGGTAGCATGAAGCACTTGGGGACAGTGTTTGTTTAATCCTGGGGCTCAGATTGGTGGGATATGGTAGTGGGTGGCATGGGAGGGAAGAGACATGGACTGTATGGTCCACCTTGAAATGGACTAACACCATAGACTCTCCATCATCCAAAGGACCGTGGTGCACTCAGCGTGCTCTGAGTTGCTGTTGGTATCTAAGATGCGCAAATACAATGGATGAGACAAGGTGGCAGATCTTTACAGACTGCCGGTCTTCCTTGAAGTAAAGCAGATGGCAGTCTTGGGATTTGCAGTGTTTTTCCCAGCAGGAAACTGATGTCACATGCAAATAGGGTAATTAGGAGAATTTCATAGACTGTTTACAAAGGAGAAAGCCAGGCAAGGGAAACCAAAGTGAATGGTTCAGTGAGAGGGAGCTAGCAAGAAGGGGAAGCCCTTTATATCCCTAGACCTGAAGGGACAAGGGGCAGTAGTAGTTACAGTTAATGAGACCAGCAACCTCCTGCTAGAAGCTCAGGCCATCAGCAGGAGGATGAAGCCAACCTACAGCAATCTGCAGGGAGGATTCCAGGAACATCAATTCTCCAGCCTTACTTTCCTCCTGTCGGCACCCACCTTGGCTGAATCCAAAGGGAAGGAGCCCACTGAAGCCATTCACAAAGATCTGCCTTCCAGGATGCAGAACAGAATGGAGAAAGGTCAAGATTGGATTTGAAGGAGCAACTGCAAGATACCAAATACACTATGTCATCTGCACATCCAATTCGGGACAACAGTCTGAGGCTGGTGCGGGAGGAGAACACTGAGGACCCCCGAAGGAAGTGGCTGGTAAAGACGTGGCATGGGCGTCCAGCTATGGCTCTCATCCCACTGTAGAACTAACAGCATCTGCTGGAAACCACAAGCAACCAATAGATAAGGCAACAAGGCCAGGGCAAGTTGTGACTCAGTGGACAATACAGTCAGTTTCACATCGGATTCATTCATTCATTTAGTCATTCATTCCAGGCTTCTCAAGCTCAGCACTATTGACATTTTGGGCCAGGTAATTCTTTGTTTTGTTTGGCACTTGGTTTGATATCAGCTGGGGTGACAGAATGATTTAGTCACATGCCATTCATCAACCAGCAGGCTAGCCTGGACTTGTTCATATGATGGCAGAAGAGTTTACAGCAACAAAAGGCTAAGCCTCAATGCACAAGTGTTTTTCTTTTCTTTTCTTTTCTTTTTTTAAATTCTTCAGCTAAGACAGTGGAAGAGGTGACTTATTGTATGGTTGTTACACTTGGCCACAAGTAAACACAGAAATAGTCTAGAATGTCACAAGTCCAGGGCAAAAGACCAACACGGGCAGTTTTGGTTATGAGCAAGGTGGGTCTCAGAGGTGATCAGCGATCAGATGGCAATGAAGTTCTATATCCATTGAGACAAGCTCTAGACAGTAGCATGCAGTCTCACAACTTGTACCAGCATCCCCACCGTCTGGCATTCCATGTTTCTGCTCCTGTGGCCTCCACGGTGCAACAAGCTAGTGGTTTACTTGGACCTCTGCCTCATCTTTCTTCTTTTCGCTTCAGGCTGCACATTCCCTTCTTCCTCCACTTGGCTCTCATGGCGCAGAGGTTTCCAAGGAAATGGCGCTAAGGCCGAGAGAGCGCATACGTGTTTTTCACGCCTCTGTTTGCATCCCATTTCCTAGTGTCCCACTGGGCAAAGCAAGTGAGTCAAGCCTAGATTCAAAGCACCAAAAAAAAAAAAAAAAAAAAAAAAAAAATTGACTTTATTTCTGGATGGAAGAAGCTGCAATATATTGTGGCCTTCTCTCAAACTAATACATTGTGTGGTGAGGATGGTGATAAAGTAACTGTGGAGATGTTCAAGAGAAGTGTCACAGACAAGCCACCTAATGTTGACAATATAAATGAACTGAATTTACCCTATAATTATCTTAGACTTCCCGCTTGCCCTTACCAATAGATGCATAACCACCAAAGATGGTGGTATGTAAAGTTATAAATAGAGCTATCAGGCTGGCATACTGGCTCATGCCTGTAATCCAGACACTTTGGGAGGCTGAGGCAGGTGGATCACGAGGTCAAGAGATCAAGACCGCCTGGCCAACATGGTGAAATCCCGTCTCTACTAAAAAATACAAAAATTAGATGGGTATGGTGGCATATGCCTGTAATGCCAGCTACTTGGGAGGCTGAGGCAGGAGAATCACTTGAACCTGGAAGGCGGAGACTGCAGTGAGCCGAGATCACTGCAGAGTGCCAGGGCACTCCAGCTTGGTGACAGAGTGAGACCCCGTCTCAAAAATAGATAGGTAGATAGATCGATCATGGAATGACAGAATGTATTTAAGTGGCCAGTTAAGCCCTTCCAGTTTGCCAGTTTCCAGTTCATGAGAAGTTTATCCACCCTTTACATATTTCTGGTATAAGCATTGTCCCAGGTTTTGTCTCAGAAGCTTGGCAGCTTCTGAAAACCGACTGTTTCACTGGAAAATGTTGTGCAAACTAGATCCAGCAGGATCTGCATGCCAGCCGTGAACATATCCTTTCCAAGAAGGGGCTCTCCAAAACAATACATCCTAATGTTCTGTAGGTCAAAATTCAGTACAAAAGGCTATAAATCATTGCTTCTAACTAACAATTAGTGGGTAGGTGAGCCTTGGACAAGGACCAAATGCATCATCAATTTGGCCTATTAGAATTTTTGTTTTGGAGTAATATTTTTAAGAAAGAGAAATATAAACTTTAAAAAAAGCACTTTTTTTGAGACAGGGTCTTGCTCTGTTGCCCAGGATGTAGCACAGTGGCATAATCATGGCTCACTGCAGCCTCAACCTCCTGGGCTCAGGTGATCCTCCCACCTCAGCCTCCCAAGTAGTTGGGACTGCAGGTGCTGGCTAATTAAAACAAGTTTTTGGGCCGGGTGCTGTGGCTCACGCCTGTAATCCCAGCACTCTGGGAGGCCGAGGCGGGTGGATCACGAGGTCAAGAGATCGAGACCATCCTGGTCAACATGGTGAAACCCCGTCTCTACTAAAAATACAAAAAATTAGCTGGGCATGGTGGCACGTGCCTGTAATCCCAGCTACTCAGGAGGCTGAGGCAGGAGAATTGCCTGAACCCAGAAGGCGGAGTTTTCAGTGAGCCGAGATCGAGCCATTGCACTCCAGCCTGGGTAACAAGAGCGAAACTCCGTCTCAAAAAAAAAAAAAAAAAAAAATTAATTAAATTAAATTAAATTAAAAAAAGAAAGAGTAAGGTACTTGATATGCACAAATACACAAGGGCCATTATTAAATAGGCTAATTCAGTCAGGTGTGTTGACTCATGCCTGTAATCCTAGCACTTTGGGAGGCCAAGGCAGGAGGATTACTTGAGCCTTGGAGTTTGAGAGCAGCCGGGCAACATAGTAAGACCTCGTCTCCACTAAAAATCAAAATAATTAGGCAGATGTAGTGATGTGCCCCTGTAGTCCCAGCTACTCAGGGGGATGAGGCAGGAGAATTGCTTGAGCTTGGGAGGTCAAGCTTTTAGTGAGCCATGATCACACTACTGCACTCCAGCCTGGACAGGAGAACAAGACTCTGCCTCAGGAAAAAAAAAAAAAAAAAAAAAAAAAAAAAGCTATGTCTCTATTTTGCATTATTTGAAAACATTTCGGCCGGGCGTGGTGGCTCAAGCCTGTAATCCCAGCACTTTGGGAGGCCGAGGCGGGTGGATCACGAGATCAAGAGATCGAGACCATCCTGGTCAACATGCTGAAACCCCGTCTCTACTAAAAATACAAAAAATTAGCTGGGTATGGTGGCACGTGCCTGTAATCCCAGCTACTCAGGAGGCTGAAGCAGGAGAATTGCCTGAACCCAGGAGGCGGAGGTTGCGGTGAGCCGAGATCGCGCCATTGCACTCCAGCCTGGGTAACAGGAGCGAAACTCCTCCTCAAAAAAAAAAAAAAAAAAAAAAAAGATGAAAACATTTCAAAGAACACAAGGTAACATTAAATGCCTAGGCAGAAAAATGAATGAACAAATTCCTTAGTGTCAGTATCAGGCCACTTAATTAAATCACACAGCACTTTGTTTAGGTTGATTAAATCAATTGTCTACTCCACCCAAAATTTTCATCTAATCCATCATCTCTTCTTATTGTCCCTCCTGACCACAGAGCCAATACAAATTTTTGTTGAATGAAATAGTGGTTTCCTCCATGTAACTGATCTCACAAAGCACTCTATCAGGAAACAATTACTTCCTGAAATCTGAGTCAACAGATAATTTTGAAGGGTGGGCAGAGAGTTGTAGAAGGATTTAAACTAGCAAAATAGATCAGAAAATTATCTCAGAAAGAACTCCATTCAACAAATGTATAATCATTAATGTTCTAAGGGTGGAGAAACCTCAGAAAAGTAAAGGATTATTTTCCTGCCAATTGGGCATCATTTGTAATCTTATTCTCAAGCTTTGGCTTCTGATTCTGAGCCATTCTACTCTCACCTCCTTTCTCCCCAAAAAGGGTTTCCTTCTTGATTTGTTACCTCACTGACCACATTTAAGAAAAATACTAAGTTTATTATTTTAAATGGGGTTTGTTTCCAGATTCTGTTTGGTTTAATTAAATCTCTAGAGCACTGAACTCTGGCCACATAAATTGCTAGAAAAAGAATAATTGGGCCAGGCTCGGTGGCTCATGCCTGTAATCCCAGCATTTTTCAGGGGATCACCTGAGGTCAGGAGTTAAGAGACCAGCCTGGCCAACATGGTAAAACCCCATCTCCACTAAAAATACAAAAATTAGCTGGGTGTGGTGGCAAGAGCCAGTAATCCCAGCTACTTGTGAGGCTGAAGCAGGAGAATCGCTTGAACCCTGGAAGTGGAGGTTGCAGTGAGCTGAGATCATACCACTTCACTCCAGCCTGGGAGAAAAAGCAAGACTCCATCTCAAAAAAGAAAAAAAAATTGATTGTTTTGGAGGAAGAAGGAAAGGCCAGCTCTGAATTTCTGAATTAGATTAACAGGGTTGAGACTTTTTTGTTTTTGATTTTGTTTTTTGTTTTTTGAGACGGAGTCTCACTCTGTCTCCAAGCTGGTCAGGTCATGGTGGTACGTGCCTGTTGCTGTGGCACGATCTCAGCTTACTGCAACCTCTGCCTCCCTGGTTCAAACAGTTCTTCTGCCTCAGCCTCCTAAGAAGCTGGGATTATAGGCACATGCCACCATGCCCAGATAATTCTTCGTATTTTAGTAGAGACAGGGTTTCACAATGTTGGCCAGGATGATCTCCATTTCCTGACCTTGTGATCCACCCACTTCGGCCTCCCAAAGTGCTGGGATTATAGACGTGAGCCACATCACCAGCCCTATTTTTTTTTTTTTTTTTAAGAAACAAGCTTGGGCCAGGTGTAGTGACTCATGCCTATAATCCCAGCACTTTGGGAGCCCAAGGTGGGAGATTGCTTAAGTCCAGGAATTCAAAACCAGCCTAGGCAACATGACAAAAGCCCATCTCTACAAGAAAATATAAAAATTAACTAGGCATGGTGGTGTGTACCTGCAGTCCCAGCTACTCAGAGGCTGAAGTGAGAGGATCACTCGAGTCAGGGATGTCAAGGCTGCAGTGGGCTGAGATCATGCCACTGCACACCACTGTCTGGGGACAGAGTGAGACTTTGTCTTAATTTTAAAAAATTAAAAATTAAATAAAAATAGAAACAAGCTAGAAGCTGGGCATGGTGGCATGCACCTTATAGTCCCAGCTACTTGGGAGGTGAGTGGGGAGGATCGTTTAAGACTAGGAGTTCTTAACCAGCCTCGGCAATCTGAGGTCCTGTCTTGAAAAAAGATAAAAATAACTTTTTCCTTTTTTTTTTTTTTTTTTTTTGAGACAGAGTAGTCTCACTCTTGTTGCCCAGGCTGGAGTGCAATGGCGTGATCTTGGCTCGCTGCAACGGCAGCCTCCCAGTTCAAGAGATTCTCCTGCCTCAGCCTCCTGAGTAGCTGGGATTACAGCTACCCATCACCACACCTGGCTAATTTTTGTATTTTCAATAGAGACGGGGTTTACCCATGTTGGCCAGGCTGGTCTTGAACTCCTGACCTCAGGTGAGATCCACCTGCCTTGGCTTTCAAAAGTACTGGGATTACAGGTGTGAGCCACTGCGCCTGGCTGATTTTTTCCTGTTTTGTTTTTTTTTTTTTTTTTTGAAAGGAAAGAAAAGAAACAAGCTGGGGAGGAAAAGTGGTAAAATGCAGACATTTTGCTATAGTTATTGTGTTTGCAGATAAGAATGCCCACTATCTTTCAACATTTGCATGTACCTGAGCATTCTCATTATTATTATTATTATTATTATTATTATTTTTTTTTTTTGAGACAGAGTTTCGCTCTTGTTACCCAGGCTGGAGTGCAATGGCGCGGTCTGGGCTCACCGCAACCTCCGCCTCCTGGGTTCAAGCAATTCTCCTGCCTCAGCCTCCTCAGTAGCTGGGATTACAGGCATATGCCACCATGCCCAGCTAATTTTTTGTATTTTTAGTAGAGACAGGGTTTCACCATGTTGACCAGGATGGTCTCGATCTCTCAACCTCGTGATCCACCCGCCTCGGCCTCCCAAAGTGCTGGGATTACAGGCTTGAGCCACCGCGCCCGGCTCATTATTATTATTATTATCCCTGCAGCACAAACGACTCCAACTTAATAGTGTAAAACAGTGCCAGGTGCAGTGGCTCACACCTGTAACCCCAGCACTTTGAGAGGCCAAAATGGGAGGATCACAAGGTCAAGAGTTCAAGACCAGCCTGACCAACTTGGTGAAACCCCATCTCTACTAAAAATACAAAAATTAGCCTGGCATGGTGGAGAGTGCCTGTAATCCCAGCTACTCAGGAGGCTGAGGCAGGAGAATCACTTGAACCTGGGAGATGTAGGTTGCAGTGAGCCAAAATCATGCAACTGCAGTTTAGCCTGGGTGACGGAGTGAGACTCCGTCTCAAGAAAAAAGAAAAAGCATAAAACAGCAACCATTTTATCATGACTATGTATCTTATTGGTCAGGAATTCAGAAGGAACAAAGCCCGGACAATTTGTCTTGACTCCACAATCCCTGGGGCCTCACTGGAAAGATTCAATCAACAGGGAGTGACTTTGCAGGTTCTGGCTAAAATCATCTGAAGGTTTGCTTACTCACATGTCTGGCAGGGCACGGTTGAGAACTCAGCTGGCCTGTTGGGTGGAACACCAACACATGGCCTCCACAGTGCTGTCTATGTTTTAAGAGTGAGTATCCCATGAGAACCTAGGGGAAGCTATACTCTTATCATCTAGCCTTGGAAGTCACATGATATCATTTTCACCATAGTCACAAACCCATCCAGATTCAAGGGGAGGGAAAATAGGTCACACCTCAATGGGAGGAGTGTCAGTTACACTGTAAGAAGTGGGGAAAGGAAAATATTATTGTGACAATCTCTGGAAAACACAAGGTGCCACATTGGGCTTTTTAATGTTTTAAAAGACTTTTTAATGTTTCTCAGGTAGTAGAAGGGATAAAAATGACCCTAGCCTTTGAATAGTTTGCATAGTTTGAAGAAAATTAATTTGTTTGCATAGTTTGAAGAAAATTAATTACTATCCTTTTCTCTTTAGACAGGTAAAGGGGAAAGATAATCCTTTGTTTGTTAACAGAGAGCAAAGATAGAGAAAGTGAGAATTATTGGTAAATATACATACATTTATAATAATGACTCCTCCTTGAAACTCAGTAATATATTAAATCTAAGCAAAGTAGCTACAGTTAGTGGGAGAGGAAGCTTGATCATATAAAGCCACAGCCTGGGGAAGAAGCTTAAGAAAAGCAAATCTGGCAAAGCCAAGTGTCAATGAAGCAGGAAGTCTCTGCAGAATCAGCCTCAAATGAATAAGAGAATTATTGGGTTTAATATAGCACTAATGCTTAACATCCTTTTTTCTCTCCCAGAACATTTACAAAGGTAAGTAGGCTTGAAAACCCTTGGATACTGAGCAGTCTTATTTTGGACTAGCATGTTTTAATAAAAGGTATGGAATTAATGAAGTATCAATTGAGAACTACTGGAATTTGCCAGGCATGGTGGCTCACACATGTAATCCCAGCACTTTGGGAGGCCAAGGCAGGTGGATCACGAGGTCAAGAGATTGAGACCATCCTGGCCAACATGGTGAAACCCCATCTTTACTAAAAATACAAAATAATTAGCCAGGTGTGGTGGCACGTACCGGTGGTCCCAGCTACTTGGGAGACTGAGGAGGAAGAATCACTTGAACCCGGGAGGCGAAGGTTCCAGTGAGCCGAGATTGCGCCACTGCACTCCAGCCTGGTGACAGAGCAAGACTCCATCTCAAAAAAAAAAAAAAAAAAAAAAAAAAAAGAATTACTGGAATGCACCCTCATGCCAAACGACCACTAACATGATATTTCCTCCTATCATGACTCCCTGATTTGAGTCAGATGGCATAAAACAACATTGCTAGCTATACAATGAATCTTACTCTTCTGCTTCTGCTCTTTAAAGAAAAATCTTATTTTTCCACATAAGAAACTAGAGACAGGGTTTCTACTAAAACAGTCAGCCATGTTGGGCAGGCTGGTCTTGAACTTCTTATCTCAAGTGATCTGCCTGCCTCCGCCTCCCAAAGTTCTGGGATTATATGCATGAGACACCGTGCCCAGCACCATCAGATTCTCTTTCCCTGAGTTTTTCTTTTCTTTTTTTTCACCTTTTCCCTTTCCCTGAGTTTTTGCATGGGAACAGAGAGCACGTTGATTAGTGTCTGCAGAAGGCTGGAGCTTTCACATGTGTGCTTGGAAACTTTGCAGGGACATAGTTTACCATGTGGGTAGGGAAAGCAAAGAAAGCCTTTCTGCAGAAAGAGAGAGAGAGAGACTCGGAGTGAGAAAGGAGAATGGGCAAGTGAATAAGAGATGAGAGATGGCTTTCTCTTCCAGGGTTTCTCCCTTCCCTAAACCCTCCTACGTCCAGCTCGTGGTCTGTGAATATTGCCAATATGCGTATAATAAATTCCCTGCTGTCTCTCAAGCTAGCTCAAATAACTTCTATTACATATCACCAAAGAGTCAATTAGTCCAGAAAAGCATCATAAAATTACACTCACATTCTCAGTGAGCTGGAAAGTTCTGCCCTCACTATGCCCCTTGTAAGAATTTCCTTCTCACAGCCCCGAAAGCACAATGACTGTTAATCTCCCCACAGGTGAATGAACAAGCTTTCCAATACCCTCCGGCGTTCATAAAACCTGGCTTGAAGACCTGGCTGGCACATAGAGTAGGGCCTTTGTGGTTCAAGACAGTCTGGGGTGGAACAATGTATTTCCTAATTGCCTTAGCTGGAGCTGCAGAAGCTCATGAAGTGGCTCCAGATTTAGAGATATTCGGCAGTAGGAGGGAAGGCAGGATATGCATGGGCAAGAACAGACTGTGATGCCAATTCTGCAAGCTTCCTGACTCCTGCTTGCTGCCTGCCAGGGTTGCCAGATCCTCAGCCTCTCTGTCTTTGCGATTAGGCTGCTTGAAGGTATGGCTCTAACAGGCAGCTCCCAATGTCATGCTGACATTGAGGAGCAGCAGAACCTTGACACAAAACCTCTTCTTTCTCCCAGCGTGCCACAGCTCATAAAATCCTCACTACTGCATTGTTCTTTTGGTTAAAGTATGACTGACAGAATGTCACTTCCAGAAGCACAGTGTTTTTGTTTTTTGAGATGGAGTTTTGCTCTTGGTGTCTAGGCTGAAGTGCAATGGCCTGGTCTCGGCTCATTGCAAACTCTGCTTCCTGGGTTCAAGCAATTCTCCTGCCTCAGCCTCCCGCGTTATCTGGGATTACAAGCATATGCCACCACACCCAGCTAATTTTGTATTTTTAGTAGAGACGGGGTTTCACCATGTTGGCCAGGCCAGTCTTGAACTCCCAACCTCAGATGATTCGTTTGCCTCGGCCTCACAAAGTGCTGAGATTACAGGTATGAGCCACCGTGTATTTTAAAAGAACAGAAAGAAGACTGGAAGCATAGTCACTACCTATATGTTCTGCTGCTCTGGGCCACGGAGCCACTCGATGACCCCAGGTTTGGTCACCAGGACCCTCACTGCCACTTTACCCCCTGTAGACATCCATCCACACAGACCTCTCCCATGGAAGTCCTGCCACCTTCCAGGAGCTCTTGTAGAGGTAGGGGCAGGATCCATCTCTTCTTCTCCTAGTGGTGGGGTTTTCCAGGGTGTTGAATCCATCATCCCACCCACGATCTTATCCTAGAAAAAGAAAACTGCTTTCTCTTCCCTCTCTGGACAGTTGATATAATTCCAGACCTGCCTTCTTAAATCAAGGCCTGAGACTGGAGATGTGTTCAGCCCCTGCGTTCCTGGCCAGAGAAGCCTGGAAATTTGTCCTTTCTTTTCAGGATAGAGTGGCAGCAGGGAGATATGTTTTCTTGCTTTTTGGTGATGAAAGGATAGAAGCAAGGGATTAGTGCAGAAACAGACAAAGGGCCTTAAACTCTGCTGGACTTAGAGTCATTCATCTGTTGAGTATCTATACTAAGTACTGGGAATACAAAAACAGGGTCCTGCGTTTATGAAACTTAGAGGCTAAACTAGGAGATGGCTAGGAATCAGGTAGCCACTCCAAGACAGCAGTTGTCAACCAGGGCAATTTTGCCCTCCAGGGGACATTTGGGAGTATCTGGAGACATTTTTATCACAACTGCAGGAGCTGCTACTGACATCTATTAGGTAGAAGTCAAGGGTGCTGCTAAACAGCCTGTATCGCACAGAACGACCCCTGTGCAACAAAGAATCATCAGGCCCACAATGGTGACAGTGCCAAGGCTGAGAAACTCTGCACTAAGGCGGCGGTTATCAAAATGTGCTCCATAGACAGGCAGCATCTGCATGGCCTGGGAACTTCTGGGAAATGCAGATTCTTCGGTCCTACTCTAAACCTACTGAATCAGAAATTCTGGCGGTGGAAGCCAGTGATCTGTGCTTTAATGAGGCCGCCAGGGGATTCTGGTGAACACTAGTGTTTGAGAACCACTTAATTAAGGAACGGAAGGGATCTATTGTTACAGAGACAGATGTTCTGAAGGAAAAGGACTGTATCGACGCCCAGTGCTACTCACGAAGTGGTCTGCCCACATCGGCGGCATCAGCACCCTCAGAGCTCCTTAGAAATACAAATTCTTGGACTCCATCCTAGACCTACTGAATCAGAGGGAGGTGTGTAGGAGCCAGATCGAGAAAACCACAGGTGGGGTAGGGAGGGAGGTCATTCTAAGTAACTAAGACTTTACAGGCCAGGTGTGGTAACCCACACCTGTAATCCCAGCACTTTGGGAGGCTGAGGCTGGAGGATGATCTGAGGTCAGGAGATCGAGACCAGCCCAGCCAACATGGTGAAACCCTGTCTCTACTATAAATACAAACATTAGCTGAGCTTGGTGGTGGGTGCCTGTAATCCCAGCTGCTCAGGAGGCTGAGGCAGGAAAATCGCTTGAACCCAGGAGGCGGACGTTGCAGTGAACAGAGATTATACCACTGCACTCCAGCCTGTGCGACACAGCAGGACCCTGTCTCAAATAAATAAAAATAAAAATAAAAATAAAAAGACTTTACAGTCAGGCATGGTAGCTCACAGCTGTAATCCCAGCACCCCAGGAGACTGAGGCAGGATGATTGCTTAAGTCCGGGAGTTCAAGGCCAGCCTGGACAACACAATGAGACCTTGTCTCTACAAGAAGAAAATAAAATAAAATAAATTAGCCTGACATGGTGGCATGTGCCCTGTAGTCCCAGGTACTTGGAAGGCTGAGGTAGGAGGATCAGTTGAGTCTGGGAGATAAAGGCTGCAGTGAGCTGACATTGCACCATTGCACTCCAGCCTGCATGACAGAGCAAGACCCTGTTTCAAAAACAAAAAGATTTTACATAATGGGAAACTGGACAGCTCTGAATGATTCAAGGACTGACCTTAAAGAGGATTATGTTGGAGAAGATTAGAGGGAGGAGGCCGGTTGGGAAGCTGCTGAGGTAGCTCCGTGGGGATATGAAATATGGCAGATATAACAAGGACCGAAGAAAGGAAATACATGTGAGAAAACCTCTGGAGATAAAGTGTGCAGTGGCTCATGACTGATTGTTAGGGAATGAACGTCTGTCAGGAATTCTTTTGCCTGAAAATCTCAATTTAGGCTGGGCGTGGTGGCTCATGCCTGTAATCCTAGTACTTTGGGAGGCCCAGGTGGGCAAATCACTTGAAGTCAGAAGTTCAAGACTAGCCTGGACAACACAGCAAAACCTGTCTCTACTGAAAATGCAAAACTTAGCCAGGCATGGTGGTGAATGCCTGTAGTTTTAGCTACTTGGGAGGTGAAGGTTGCAGTGAGCCAAGCTCACACCAGTGCACTCCAGCCTGGAAGACAGAGCAAGGAGACTCCTCCTCAAAATAAATAAATAAATAAATAAAAATAAAAATAAAAATAAATCACAATTTAGAGTGGCTTAAACAAAGAAGAATTTATTTCTCTTGAGTAACAAAAAGTCTGGGCTGAGACAACTGCTGCCCTTGGTTCTAGGATTCAACAATAAGGCTGATGTCTCTGTGATTCTCTCAGCTTTTCCTTACTATCTGTCACTTCATGGTCACAAGATGGCGGCTGTTGCTCCAGACATCTTACCTGTGTTCAGGGATGGAAAGAGGAAATAAGAAAGGCAAAGTTGTCCTTTCACTAAGAAAGACCAGTTGTAGACTTCTTATTGGCCAGAACCACAAAAAGTAGTTTGAGAAAATGTTTATCATTGAGCATCTGCATCATAAGGAAAGGGGCTGGGACTCAACATCAAGCTCTCCAACCTCCACAATTTGCTGCGGGGAATGAGGAAGTAATCTAGAATAACTCTGGCTGCAGTGATTTGGTGAACATTGACACCATTCCCAAGGATAGGAAAGACAGGAGAAGAAACAAGTTTGGGATGGGAAGAACATTGTGGTAGAATGCTACAATAACCCTCCCACCTCTGAATACGTGACCTTTTGCTGTGTGACTTTGCTATTCTTCCCATCAAGAAGTGGAGTTTATTTCTCTGCTCCTTGAATCCATGCTTGACTGTGTAACTTGCTTTGGCCAATGAGACATGAGCAAGGCGAACCCAGCAGAGACCTAAAACTTGCACACTGAGGCTTGCTCTCTTTTTGCTAGTGTTGGAACACTGAAAGAATGATATAAATAAGCCTGGTGGTAAGCCATATGGAAGAGAACTGAGGTGCGTTAGTCAAGAGCTAGCACTAACCACCAGACGTGTGAACAAGGCCATTTTAAACCACTGAGCTTCAGATGAACCACCAGATTTCTATAGCTTCAAGAGGGAACCCCAGTGAGATCAGCAGAACTGCCTAGCTGGCCCAGCCCAAATGGCTACCCATAGGATTATAGGCAAACCAATATCATGGTGAAAATGTCCTGGAGGTAGCTGAATTCCTTGGTCTGGAGCTGGAGATAAAGATTTAGGAGTTTTGTTTTGTTGTTTTGTTTTTAGCATAGATGGGGTATTTGAAGCTATGCAAAAGCATGAGGTTGTCTTGAGGCCATCTGAGGAACTTCCATGAGAGACAGAAAGCGAAATGGAAAAAGAATAGGCATACAGCCGGTCGCGGTGGCTCAAGCCTGTAACCCCAGCACTTTGGGAGGCCAAGGCAGGTGGATCACGAGGTCAAGAGATCAAGACCATCCTGGTCAACATGGTGAAACCCCGTCTCTACTAAAAATACAAAAATTAGCTGGGCATGGTGGTGCGTGCCTGTAATCCCAGCTACTCAGGAGGCTGAGGCAGGAGAATTGCCTGAACCCAGGAGACGGAGGTTGTGGTGAGCCGAGATCGTGCCATTGCACTCCAGCCTGGGTAACAAGAGTGAAACTCCGTCTCAAAAAAAAAAAAAAAAAAAAAAAAAAAAAAAAAAAAGAATAGGCATAGAGCTCATAAGAAGCCGTAAGAGGAATTTCCAGAAGAAGAAAAGTATCAGCAGTGCCGTGTGCTGAAGAAGTGTTAGGAAAGATGAAGATGGAAAAGAGAGCACTGGATTTGGCCACTGGTAGATCATTAGGGATCTGGGTCAGAGCAGTTTCAGTAGACAAAAGGGGTGGAGGTTATGTTGCAATGGGATTCCATGGGTTGAAGAGTAAATGGGGCCGGGTACGGTGGCTCATGCCTGTAATCCCAGCACTTTGGGAGGCTGAGGCAGGTGGATCACCTGAGGTCAGGAGTTCAAGGCCAGCCTGGCCAATATGCCAAAACCCCATCTGAACTAAAAAAGAAAAAAAACACAAAAATTAGCCAGGTATGGTGGCAGGCGCCTGTAATCCCAGCTTCTCGGGAGGCTGAGGCAGGGCGAATTGCTTGAACCCGGGAAGTGGAGGTTGCAGTGAGCCGAAATTGTGCCACCGCACTCCAGCCCAGGTGACAGAGCAAGATTCCATCTCAAAAAATAAAAAAGAAAAGAAAAGAAAAAGAGTAAGTGGAAGGTAAATAATTAGTTTTTTTTTCTAGGACTTAAGATTATGAAGGCAAATTAGAGACAGAGATGGTAGAGAGAGGAATACAAACAGTCAAGGAAGTCTGAACCTCTTTAATTTCTTCTAAGATGGGACAACTTAAAAATATTTAGGGGAGAGAGATCCAAGATGGCTGATCACTAGCAGCTCGGGATTGTAGCTCCCACTGAAAGCGCAAAGAAGGAGAGGACGCCACACCTTCACATGAATTCTTGTTGCTCACGCACCAGGAGATTCCCAGCGGAGGAGCCCCACGGGTCGCCAGCGCGACTCTTGTGACCGGCGAGGCGGTTTTGCCGGCGCCTCGGAGCGTCGGTTCTCGGTGCAGAGTCGGAAAAGCACCCTCAATCTTAACGCCGCTGATTTAGTCGGTGCAGTGGGTTGCTCAGATTTCGGCGCTGAGAATCAGTAAGTTGGACGTCCACTCAGAAACCCAATTACAAAGACGGTAATTATAAAGACCACAGATGGATAAATCTACAACGAAGGGAAGAAAACGGTCAAAAAAGGCTGAGAATACCCAAGATCAGAACGCCTCTTCCTCAGCAGGGGATCCCAGTTCCTCATCAGCAACGGAACAAGGCTTGATGGAGAACGAGTGTGTTCCAATTACAGAAGCAGGCTTCAAAACGTGGATAATAAGAAACTTCTGTGAATTAAAAGAACTTGTTCTAACACAATCTAAAGAAACTAAGAACTTTGAAAAAAGGTTTGACGAAATGTCAACAAGAATACAAAATTTAGAGAGGAAAATAAGTGAATTGATGAAGCTGAAAAACACAATACGAGAACTACGTGAAGTATGCACAAGTTTTAAGAGCCGAATTGATCAAGCAGAAGAAAGGATATCAGAGGTCGAAGATCAACTCAATGAAATAAAACAAGAAGACAAGACGAGAGAAAAAAGGATAAAAAGGAATGAGCAAAGTCTCCAAGAAATATGGGACTATGTGAAAAGACCTAATCTACGCTTGATAGGTGTACCTGAATGTGACGAAGAGAATGAATCCAAGCTGGAAAATACGCTTCAGGACATTATTCAGGAAAATTTTCCCAGCCTAGTAAGGCAGGATAATATTCAACTCCAGGTAATACAGAGAACACCACAGAGATATTCCTCAAGAAGAGCAACTCCAAGGCACATAATTGTCAGATTCACCAGGGTTGAAATGAAGGAGAAAATACTAAGGGCAGCCAGAGAGAAAGGTCAGGTTACCCACAAAGGGAAGCCTATCAGACTTACAGATCTCTCAGCAGAAACCCTACAAGCCAGAAGAGAGTGGGGGCCAATATTCAACATCCTTAAAGAAAAGAACTTTCAACCCAGAATTTCACATCCAGCCAAGCTAAGCTTCACATGTGAAGGAAAAATAAAGTTTTTTGTGAATAAGCAAGCACTCAGAGATTTCATCACCACCAGGCCTGCTTTGCAAGAGCTTCTGAAAGAACCACTACACATATGAAAGGAACAAACAGTATCAGCCTTTCTAAAAAAATTATCAAAAAGAGCATCAATATAATGAAGAATTTACATCAACTAATGGACAAAATAGCCAGCTAATGACAGTATTAAACTCACATATATTATTATTAATTCTAAATTTAAATTGACGAAATCCCCCAATCCAAAGACAGGCAATTTGAATAAAAAACTAAAACCCATCAGTATGCTGCATCCAGATCCATCTCACATTCAAGGATACACAAAGACTCTAAACAAGGGATGTAGAAAGATTTACCAACCAAACAGAGAGCTAAAATAAATAAATAAAAAGCAGAAGTTACAATTAAGCAACAAAGATCAAAAGAAGCAAAGAAGGACATTATATAATGATAAAAGGATCAATGCAACAACAAGAAAAGCTAAAGATCCTAAATATATACGCACCCAATACAGGAATACCTAGACATACAGGACTTATAAAGAGACTTAGACTCCCACATAATAATAGTGGGAGACTTCAACATTAATATTAGACAGATCAATGAGACAGAAAATTAACAACGATATTCAGGTCTTGAACTCAGATCTGGAACAAGTAAATGTAATTAACATTTATAGAACTCTCCACTTTAAATATACAAAATATACACTCTTATCAGTACCACATCATATCAATTTAGAAGTTTAAATGAAATCTTGGTTGGCTCCTTGTTTGTTATTCTCTTCCCTCATTTTCTTTCATGTCTCCATTATTAAGGACAATTATAGGCATACTCATATTTAGACTGCATTCTAGCCTGGGCAATAAAGCAATACCCCCATCCTCTCTCCCTCTTCCTCTTTCTCTTTCTTCCTCTTCTTTAAAAAAAAAAAAAAAAATTAGAAAGTTTTGTGACAGAAAAGATATCAAGAAAAGTTGGCCAGGCACAGTGGATCACACCTGTAATCCCATCGCTTTGGGAGGCTGAAACAGATGGATCACCTGAGCCCAGGAATTTAAGACCAGTGTGAGCAACATGGCAAAAACCCATTTCTATTTTATTTATTTATTTTTTAAGATGGGGTTTCACCATGTTGGCCAGGCTGGTTTTGAACTCCTGACCTCAGGTGATCCACCCACCTCAGCCTCCCAAAGTGCTAGGATTACAGGCATGAGCCACTGCGCCCAGCTAAAAAACCCATTTCTAAAAATAAAAATGCAAAAATTAGCCAGGTATGGTGATGGATGACTGTAGTTCTAGCTGTGTGGAAGTGGAAGGTTAAAGAAGGAAGATCACCTGCTGAGTCTCACAGGTTGCAGTGAGCCCTGATCACTCCATTGCATTCCAGCCTGGCAACAGAGTGAGACCCTGTTTCAAAAAAAAAAAAAAGAAAGAAAAGTTGAGATTTCTTGAGAAGTGGGATTTATCTTAACTAGGAGAAAGGGCACCATAAAACAAAAAATGGAACAAAAACCCCCTAGAAGACCAGGCACAGTGGCTCACACATGTAATCCCAACACTTTGGGAGGCCAGCTTGAGGTCAGGAGTTTGAGACTAGCCTGTCTAACATGGCAAAACCCTGTCTCTACTAAAAATACAAAAATTAGCCGGGCACAGTGGCACACGCCTGTAATCCCAGCTACTCGGGAGGCTAAGGCCGGAGAATTGCTTGAACCTGAGGAATTTCCTGAACCTTCTGAAAATTCCTCTTAGAGCTGAGGTTGTAGTGAGCCAAGATTGTGCCACTGCACTCCAGTCTGGGCAACAAAGTGAGACTTGTCTCAAAAAAAAAAAAAAAAAAAAAATTACACACACACACACACACACACACACACACAATAAAATGAAGAAACTTTTGCATGATAAAAGTCCAATAAACAAACTAAAAAATAACCCCACCATAAACAAACTCAAAAGACAAGTAAATGACTCAGAGGAAATATTTCTAACATGTATTATGCGTTATGGATAAACGGATCAATTCCTTTATCTGTGTATTTAACAAGTTGAGAGGGAGAAACTGGCTGGAGAACAGAAAGGAAGAGAAGGAAAGTGAAAGGAAAAAAGAGAAGAGAAGGAAGGGGAGAGAAGAGGAGGGTGGGAGAGGAGAAGGAAAGGAAGAAAATGAATAGCGTGAGTGTCCTGGGAACATGCTGGGACAGAGGATGGGGGCAGGAAGACAAAAAGGGACTGTCATCAACTTCGGTGCTAAATGAAGGGAAGGAGGAGCAGGTGGCCCGGATCTGGAAGGGTTTGGATGTTTAATTGCATGAGGAAGCAAGCAGCAGCTTTGAAGAGGAGGGAAATTTAAAATAATCCTGGTGGAGGGGAGGAGGCTGTCCTGTCCAGAGCCATTTGGCAAAAGACCAGACTCTGTTGAGTGAGTGCAGCTGGTGAGAATGAATTTACAAAGGAGTCGTTGTCCCCATGAGTGACTTTTCCCTGGCAGTTCTTGAGAATCAAGTTATTTGACTTTTTATTGTCTTTTCAGGCAAAGGAGTTCCTTCTGATTTGACTCTGTCATCATGTAAACTTTTTCCCTACAGATCCAGAAGGACATAGAAAATAAACGGATGATCAGCAAGAAGCAGTTTAATTACTATTGAAAGTAGCATAGGCTGGGTGCGGTGGCTCAGGCCTGTAATCCCAGCACTTTGGGAGGCCAAGGTGGGTGGATCACTTGAGGTCAGGAGTTCAAGACCAGCCTGGTCAACATGGCGAAACTCCACTAAAAATACAAAAATTAGCCAGACTCAGTAGTGTGCACCTGTAATCCCAGCTACTCAGGAGGCTGAGGCAAGAGAATAGCTTGAACCTGGTAGGCAGAGGTTGCAGTGAACTGAGATTGGGTCACTGCACTCCAGCCCTCCAGCTCCCAGAATTTTGGGAGCCTGAGGTGGGAAGTCTGCTTGAGCCCAGGAGTTCAAGACCAGTCTGGGCAACAGTGAAACTCCTTCTCTAGCCAGGCATGGTGATGCACCTGCCACCACATCTGGCTAATTTTCGCATGTTTGGTAGAGATGGGGTTTCACCATGTTGGCCAAGCTGGTCTCAAACTCCTGACCTCAGGTGATCCACCTGCCTCAGCCTCCCAAAGTACTGGGATTACAGGCAGGAGCCACGTCGCCCAGCTACCTCCTTTTTATAGAACAGGAAGAGCAGGAGCCCCCAGAGCTGGTGCTGCTGCCTCCAGAAGCATCACTGCAGATGCGATGTTAGCGCTTTGCTTCTCTCCTGAGTCTATATGGCCACCCCCAACAAAGGAGGAAAAAATTAAAGATAAGAAGCCTAAGGAAAGCACTGTCTTCACATTTTTATTTATTTATTTATTTATTTATTTATTTATTTTGAGACAGTTTCGCTCTTGTTACCCAGGCTGGAGTGCAATGGCGCGATCTCGGCTCACCGCAACCTCCGCCTCCTGGGTGCAGGCAATTCTCCTGCCTCAGCCTCCTGAGTAGCTGGGATTACAGGCACGCACCACCATGCCCAGCTAATTTTTTGTATTTTTAGTAGAGACGGGGTTTCACCATGTTGACCAGGATGGTCTTGATCTCTTGACCTCGTGATCCACCTGCCTCGGCCTCCCAAAGTGCTGAGATTATAGGCGTGAGCCACCGCGCCCGGCCACATTTTTATTTTCTACTTCAAATGGGTTGGGGCATCTGAGTTTCTTAATCACACATTTTTCTTTCATTTGTGCTTTTATTAGTGATTTTCCATGGCGTGGCCTTTCAACAAGCCACTCTAGCAATGACACTCTCTGACACTGGGGTTGTTGTAACACATGAGGGATGTTTCTAAAACACACAAAGGATTTGGGTCACAGCTATTCATACAGGAATGTCTGCTGTGTCTATTTTAGTGATTTTTTTTTAAAATAAAAACAATTCATGAGTTCAATATGCTCTGGTTCAATTTTTAAGTTATTTTCTGGGGTTGGGAATCATAACTGTTATTTTTTGGGGGATAATAGCTTTTTTTTTTTTTTTGAGATGGAGTCTTGCTGTGTCGCCAGGCTAGAGTGCAGTGGTGAGATCTTGGCTCACTGCAACCTCTGCCTCCCTGGTTCAAGCGATTCTCCTGCCTCAGCCTCCTGAGTAGCTGGTATTACAGGTGCCTGCCAACACACCCATCTCTCCAAAAAATACAAAAATAGCTGTGCATGGTGGTGTGTGCCTGCAGTCCCAGCTTCTGGGGGGTGGAAGTGAAAGGATCACTTAAGCCTGGGAGGTGGAAGTTGCAGTGAGCCGAGATCCTGCTACTGCACTCCATCTGACCTGGGTGACAGAGTAAGACTCTGTCACAAAAAAAAAAAAAAAAAAAAAAAAAAAGAAAGAAAGGAAGAAAGAAATGGTGGGGCACCGTGGCTCACACCTGTAATCCCAGCACTTTGGGAGGCTGAGGAGGGCAGATCATTTGAAGTCAGGAATTCGAGATGAGCCTGGCCAACATGGTGAAATACAAACAAATGAGCTGGGCTACTGCACTCCAGCCTAGGTGACAGAGTGAGACCCTGTCTCAACAATAACAAAAAAATTCAGGCTGGGTCCGGTGGCTCACACCTGTAATCCCAGCCCTTTGGGAGGCCAAGGTGGGGGAATCATCTGAAGTCAGTCAGGAGTTCAAGATCAGCCTGACTAACATGGAGGAGCCCCATCTCTACTAAAAATACAAAATTAACTGGACTTGGTGGCGCATGCCTGTAATCCCAGCCACTTGGGAGGTTGAGACAGGATAATTGCTTGAACCCAGGAGGTGGAGGTTGTGGTGAGCCAAGATCGTGTCATTGCATTCCAGCCTGGGCAACAAGAGTGAAACTCTGTCTCAAAATAAATAAATAAATAATTTAACAAAGAGGTTTATAAGGTAAAAAATGGTAGTGTCCTCTCTTGACCCAACCAGTCCCACCCAATCCTGCCTTCTATAGATAACCACTGTATTTGGACTACAGCCTTTCCAGGCATATTCATGCAAATGTCTTGGAACTCTGCCTTCCCATCTAACAAATTGACCATGACATCTCTCCATAGCAGCTCTGCGGGAACTACTTCTTTACATGATATGGGTATGACCTTGCCTGATTTGTATGTGAATCCAGTATGTGCTTAGAGCCTCTTTCACATTTCTATGTAGTCAAATCCTCCTTCTTTTCCTTAGACCTACCTGGGTTTTGCCTAATGCTTTTAAAGACCTTTGCAGTCACAAGCATTGAGAAATACATTTGCCAGGATTGGAACATAAAGAGACCCGGCGTGGTGGCCTGTAATCCCAGCATTTTGGGAAGCTGAGGCAGGAGGATTGCTTGAACCCAGGAGTCTGAAACTAGTCTAAGCAACATGGTAAGACCTGGTCTCTACCAAAAAAAAAAAAAAAAAAAATCAGCTGGGCATGGTGATGTGCTCCTGTAATCCCAGCTGCTCAGGAGTGTTAGGTGATAGATCACTTGAGCCCAGGAGGTTGAGGTTGCAGTGAGCTATAATCATGCCATTGCATTCCAGCCTGGGCAACAGAGTGAGACCCGATCTGAAAAACAAAAACAAAAACAAAAACAAAAACCAACTCCATTCAAAAGCATTTGTCAAAAAAACAAGGAATATTCAAAAAGAGAAAAAAATCTGAGCGATTGTTATATCTTTGACAGTGAGATATTTCCCTTAATATGCTTTTTTTTTTTTTTTTTTTTTTTTTTGAGACAGAGTCTTGCTCTGTCGCCAGGCTGGAGTGCAGTGGCGATCTCAGCTCACTGCAACCTCCGCCTCCTGGGTGGAAGTGCTTCTTTGCTGCTTCTGCCTCAGCCTCCCGAGTAGCTGGGATTACAGGCACCCACCACCGTGCCCAGCTAATTTTTATTTTTAGTAGAGATGAGGTTTCACCATCTTGGCCAAGATGGTCTGGATCTCTAGACTTCATGATCTGCCCACCTCGGCCTCCCAAAGTACTGAGATTACAGGCATGAGCCACCGGCCCCAGCTAATCTTGAAGATAGGCAGTATTGTAAGCACATAAAAATCTTTATCACCGTATTGTACCTACTGATTTCTAAGCTCTGCTTTACAGTGGTTCCCCTAACATGAGATAGCACATTTCAATAAATACATAAGAATCAAATTATTCTTTAGTATTCAGAAGCATCATCAGTTTCTTTGACAAAAAAATTCTCTTCAAATTGCCTTTGTTTTCTGCTAACATGCAATACTTTTATTATATCTGGCATGGTTCAAATAATTAATTTGGGAGGAAAATGAATTTAGAATTGCTAGCCAACAGTCTGTCACTTACTCCATCAAGCAATATTATTTTAATAGTCCTGAAAAGCATTTATTGTTCCCTTTTTACAGAAGAGAAAATTAAGGCTTCTCTGTAAAATTAAGGTTAAATGGCTGGCCAGGCGCAGTGGCTCAAGCCTGTAATCCCAGCACTTTGGGAGGCCGAGGCGGGTGGATCACGAGGTCAAGAGATCAAGACCATCCTGGTCAACATGGTGAAACCCTGTCTCTAATAAAAACACAAAAAAATTAGCTAGGCATGGTGGCGCGTGCCTGTAATCCCAGCTACTCAGGAGGCTGAGGCAGGAGAATTGCTTGAACCCAGGAGGCGGAGGTTGCAGTGAGCCGAGATCACGCCATTGCACTCCAGCCTGGGTAACAAGAGTGAAATTCCATCTCAAAAAAAAAAAAAAAAAGATTAAATGGCTACAGTCATGCAATGGGTTAGTAAGAAAGCCAGGATTCAAGCTCAGCCTCTTAACTCCACATTCAAGGCGTTTGCTGCTCTACTCTTGAATGTCCGTTGTTGACAGTGGCTCTGGGCCATGTGTCAGTCATGCCTGTCCCTAGTGTGACGAAATCTCATGCTCTCTATTAAGCCCTCACATACTTGAGGTGCCAAGAAATGAATTATTTTTCCTAGCATCGTGGAATATCCATCAAGTAGTATTTATAAAGTCTTTACTACTTGCCTAGTATTGTGTTAGTACTGATTTTAGTTCTTTCAATCCACACTTACATAACCATAATAGGTTCACTATCAGATGCACATGGCAAGTCAGCACACTGAGACGCCAGGTTGCAGCACAGAAAAAAGTTAATTATATGGTGCTGAATGAGGAGATGGAAGGCAAACATCAACTCTTTCTCCCTGAGGAGTTTGGTGATCATTATTAAGGGTTTTGAAGTGGGCCAAAGTGTGGACGTCATTGATTGGTAGAAGACTGCAGGAAGAAGCCACAGACAGGGAGATTAAAAAATTACATTCTCAAGCTGGGCGCGGTGGCTCACGCCTGTAATCCTAGCACTTTGGGAGGCCGAGGCGGGTGGATCACGAGATCAAGAGATCGAGGCCATCCTGGTCAACATAGTGAAACCTCGTCTCTACTAAAAATACAAAAAATTAGCTGGGCATGGTGGCTCGTGCCTGTAATCCCAGCTACTCAGGAGGCTGAGGCAGGAGAATTGCCTGAACCCAGGAGGCGGAGGTTGCGGTGAGCCGAGATCGCGCCATTGCACTCCAGCCTGGGTAACAAGAGCGAAATTCCGTCTCAAAAAAAAGAAAAACAAAAAACAAACAAAATAAAAAATAAAAACTGCATTCTCGGCCAGTCATGGTCACTCATGCCTGTGATTCCAGCGCTTTGGGAGGCCAAGGCAGGCGGTCAGGAGCTCCAGATCAGCCTAGCCAACATGGTGAAACCCCGTCACTACCAAAAATACAAAAATTAGCTGGGTGTGGTGGCGTCTGCCTGTAATCCCAGCTACTCAGGAGGCTGAGGCAGGAGAATGACTTGAACCTGGGAGGTGGGGGTTGCAGTGAGCCAAGATCGCACCACTGCACTCCAGCCTGGGCGACAGAGTGAGACTCTGTCTCAAAAAATTAAAAGAAAATAAAATAAACTATATTCTCATGCTTATTTGGTTCCTCTGTAGGGGGATCTTCAAATTGGTAGGCAGAAGTGGTTTCATTGGAATTTGGAATCTGAAAACATCTTAAGTGATTCTTAAAAGCCTTATGATTCTAATGTCGGAGATCCTATCTATCTTAAACAAAAGTCTTATGCTCCTAACCTCAGAAATCCTATCTGTAAGAACAATGGGGATGCAAATGGTCAGTATCTAGTGATTAATGCATAATTATTGTAACTATACATCTGTCCAAAACCCTTTTTTTTTTTTTTTTTTTTTTTTTTTTCAGAGACAGGGCCTCATTCTGTCACCCAGGCTGAATGCAGTGGTGCACTCACCGCTCACTGTAGCCTTGACCTCCTAGGCTCAAGTGATCTCTTGCCTCAGTCTTCCAATTACTGGGACTACAGGCACACACCACTGTGCCCAGCTATTTTTTTTTCTTTCAGTTTTTGTAGAGATGATTGTCTCTACAAAAATGCCGAGGCTGGTCTTGAACTCCTGGCTTCAAATACTTGGCCTCCAACGTTAGCGTTACAGGCATGAGCCACCATGCCTAGCCCAGAATTATTCTTAACCTTGCGAGGACACCTTCATTTATGTTCATTATAAATGTACAGGAAGTTACTGAGTGAGACACTGTGTGAGTGCTGGAGAGGGCGCGATGGCTCATGCCTGTAATCCCAGTGCTTTGAGAGGCTGAGGCAGGCAAATCAATTGAGGTCAGGAGTTTGAGACTAGCCTAGCCAACGTGGTGAAACCCTGTCTCTACTAAAAATATAAAAATTAGGGCCGGGCGCGGTGGCTCAAGCCTGTAATCCCAGCACTTTGGGAGGCCGAGGCGGGTGGATCACGAGGTCAAGAGATCGAGACCATCCTGGTCAACATGGTGAAACCCCGTCTCTACTAAAAATACAAAAAATTAGCTGGGCATGGTGGCACGTGCCTGTAATCCCAGCTACTCAGGAGGCTGAGGCAGGAGAATTGCCTGAACCCAGGAGGCGGAGGTTGTAGTGAGCCGAGATCACGCCATTGCACTCCAGCCTGGGTAACAAGAGCGAAACTCCGTCTCAAAAAAAAAAAAAAAAAAAAAAAAAATATATATATATATATATATATATACACACACACATAAATTAGCAGAGAATGGTGCCATGTGCCTGTAATCCCAGCTACGCAGGAGGAATCGCTTAAACCAAGAATATCTTGAACCAAGAGGCAGAGGTTGCAGTGAGCAAAGATTGCTCCACTGCATTCCAGCCTGGGTGACAGAGTGAAACTCCATCTCAAAAAACAAACAAACATAAAAAAAAAAAAACAGGTAGTTTGCAGTCTATCTGACATATTTTTTCCTTGGCTGTCAACTTACTGTTTAATTATGCCTTTAGACTACTGCATGATTAAAAAAACACTAAGATGTCTTTTTTTTTTCTTTCTTTCTTTCCTTTTTTTTTTTTTTGAGACAGCGTCTCATTCTGCTGCCCAGGCTGGAGTGAAGGTGCAATCTCACCTCCCAGGTTCAAGTGATTCTCCTGCCTCAGCCTCGCAAGTAGCTGGGACTATGGGCTTCTGCCACCACGCCCAACTAATTTTTGTATTTTTAGTAGAGGTGAGGTTTCACCATGTTGGCCAGGCTGGTCTCGAACTCCTGACCTCAAGTTTTCCACCTGCCTCTGCCTCCCAAAGTGCTAGGATTACAGGCATGAGCCATCATCATCGGTATAACCCCATCTCTACATAAAATACAAAAATTAGCTGGATGTGGTGGTGTGCACCTATAGTCCTCACTACTCGGAAGGCTAAATGGAAGGATGGCGTAAGTGCAGGAAATGGAGGTTGCAGTGAGCCAAAATTGTACCACTGCACTCCAACTTCAGCAACAGAGCCAGATCCTATCTCAAAAAAGAAAAAAAATGCCTTGAGACTCATTAATAATTAATTATACTTAACCCTTGAACTTTTGTGATGTTTTCTTTCCCCTTTCTTAAAGCCAAGTCCCCAGATGACAAAGTAATTAGATCAAAGTTCAGAATGGCAAAGAGAGATAAGATAATTGCAAAGAACCTCATCCTACTTTGAAAGAGCTATTTTGGTCTTTCAACTAAACTGACTTTTTTCTGTTGAAAGAGATTTGGCTGAAGTGTCTGGCTCAGCTAATGGCAGAAAATCAGCAAAATATGAAGCACTTCATAAAACTGTGGCCTAACCCAATTTATGTAGTCGTTATATAATCAATGGCAAAACCTAAGGGAATCTAAAACCATTTATACTGTACTTTGGGAATGCAATAACCTTTATTTTGTTTTCTCTGCAGAGGTAAAATCTTGTTTTGATGTTTAGTTCAATTAGTTTTCATTTCTTATGCACGGACTAACTAAAAGTGGTAAGACAGCATGGTCGCAGGCATGCTTACGAAATTACCTTTGCAAAAATTACAACTGAGAAAATTATGACAGTGAAAGAGATCTGACCTAAATGACTCCATCTTGCTTCTAACCTCCAAGCTGTCCTTGTTCATTCCTGGGCATAGGATGCACTAACTTTGGGAGTTTATAGCTTAACTTTGAAATAAAGATGTTAACAATCCTTCCCCAAAACAACTCCGCTTCCTGGGGACTAGAATGCCTTTGCAGGACTAGTAAATAAGCCTCAAGGTTAGAAATTATGGTTTAGGATTCATGCAGCTGGAGGTACAAGAGTCTGAACCTCTTCAAATTGCTCCTGGGGATAACATCACTATTGTAAAACCTAAGATCACGTCGGGCGAAGTGGCTCAAGCCTGTAATTCCAGCACTTTGGGAGGCCTAAGTGGACAGATCACTTTCGGTCGGGAGTTCAAGACCAGTATGGCCAACCTGGTAAAACCCCATCTCTACTAAAAATACAAAAATTAGTCAGGTGTGGAAGACTGAGGCGTGATAATCACTTGAACCCATGAGGTGGAGGTTGCAGTGAGCCAAGATAGCACCAGTGCACTCCAACCTGGGTAACAAAGCAAGACTCCATCTCAACAATAACAACAATAACAACACACTAAGACTTGTGCTTGAGATATTTTGCAGACCCTGCACTTGATGGATTAGCTGGCATCACCCAGACCAATAAACTGGCTCATCTGGTCTTGTGGCCCCCACCCAGGAACAGACTTAGAGCAAGAGGACAGCTTCGACTCCCTATGATTTCATCTCCAACCTGACCAATCAGCACATCACACTTTCAGATCCCCTACCCATCAAATTATCCTTAAAAAACCCGATCCTTGCTGGGTACAGTGGCTCATGCCTATAATCCCAGCACTTTGGGAGGCCAAGGTGGGCAGATCATGAGGTCAGGAGTTCAAGATCAGCCTGACCAATGTGGTGAAACCCCCTCTTTACTAAAAATACAAAAATTAGCCGGGTGTGGTGGCACACGCCTGTAATCCTAGCTACTCAGGAGACTGAGGCAGGAGAATCGCTTGAACCCAGGAGGTGGAGGTTGTGTGAGCCAAGATTGCACCACTGCACTCCAGCCTGGGTGACAGAGCTAGACATCATCTCAAAAAACAAACAAAAAAAAACCCCAAACCTGACTGCTGAGTTTCAGGGTGACTGATGTGAGTAATAATAAAACTATGGTTTCCCATGTAGCTGACTCTGCATCCATTAAACTCTTTATCTATTGCAATTCCCATGCCTTGATAAATTGGCTCTGTCCAGGCAGCATGCAAGATAACCCATTGGGTGGTTACACTTATATGGCAAAGAAAGTCACCATCGATTTCAGAAATTTGCATCAGAAGCCCACAGAGAGGTAAGCCTCATTTCAGAAAAACCACAGCAGAATAAATAGTTAACTTATACCCAGACTTTTTTTTCAAGCAAAGGTGACACTAGAAAAGGCTTTAAGGTTTGTTTCACTGAAAACAAGCGCTGAAAAAGCCATGATTCTGAGACTTCCTGGAGGGTATAAGGTTGAGCGGAGTGTGAACGAGGAGTGGGGAACAGGGGAGACCTGGGTTGTGACTTATTTATTCATGCATGTAACAGTGATTTCTGAGTCACTGAGCTGGGGTCTGAAATACAAGCAGAAAAAGAGAAACAGGGTCTTTGCCTTTGAGATATTTACAGTTTGGTGGGAAGAGCAGAAAGGACAAAGGCGTTTAGAGTAATCTGGGTAAACAGGAAAGTGGGCATTCCTGCAAGGGACAACTAACTCATTTTAGACAAGTCAGAGAAGGTTCCTGGAGGAGGAATTTGCTAAAGTGGAGATACAAGGATCATAAAGATCAAAGAAGAGGAGAGAAGAGTGTTTGTAAGGGAAGAAATTGCATGGGGGGAAAGCTCGGAATTGAAAGAAGGCAAGCATGAAGTATTTAAGGAAAAGAAAGGCTGGTGTTGGCTCACTCCTGTAATCCCAACACTTTGGGAGGCTGAGGCAGGCGGATCACCTCAGGTCAGGAGCTCAAGATCAGTCTGACCAACGTGGTGAAACCCCATCTCTACTAAAAATACAAAAATTATCTGGGCATGGTGGCAGGCACCTGCAATCCCAGCTATTCAGGAGGCTGAGGCAGGAGAATCACTTGAACCCAGGAGGCGGAGGTTGCAGTGAGCGGAGATCGCACCACTGCACTCCAGCCTGGGCGACAGAGTAAGACTCAATCTCAAGAAAAAAAAAAAAAGAAAGGAAAAGAAAGTAGTGTATAGGTAAAGTATTTATCTTAAGTCCAGGACTCCTAATTTACGGGTTACTATTACAATGTAGGCATCTGTAGGAGGCTATGAGTATACATTACTCTTTCAAGAAAATGGTGAAATGGAAAAGAAAAAAAAAAAAAAGAAAGAAAATGGTTAAATGGGAAAATAGCCCTCAGTCTTGTTAAAGTTTATGGGAGGCCATTGTTTTGGTATGACCTCCTGCGCTAGGCCCCAGCAGGCCAGACCAAATCAGAACTGAGTTACTTGTGCTAAGTGCCCCGTAAGGCGTAAGGAGGGGTCCCCAAACTACGGCCCGCGGGCTGCATGCGGCACCCTGAGGCCATTTATCCGCCCCTCCGCGGCACTTCAGGAAGGGGCACCTCTTTCATTGGTGGTCAGTGAGTGGAGCACAGTATGTGGCTGTCCTCCAGCGGTCTGAGGGACAGTGAACTGGCCCTTGTGTAAAAAGTTTGGGGACGCCCGGAGCCTTACGGCGTAAGCAAACTGAACTTTGAATCAAAGTCATTTTCCGGAAAACAGGAGATTCCAGTCAATCTGAGTAAATGTAATAAGGAAGTCTCCTCTGTTTTTTGTTTGTTTGTTTGTTTGTTTGTTTGTTTGTTTTGAGACGGAGTTTCGCTCTTGTTACCCAAGCTGGAGTGCAATGGCGCGATCTCAGCTCACCGCAACCTCCGCCTCCTGGGCTCAGGCAATTCTCCTGCCTTAGCCTCCTGAGTAGCTGGGATTACAGGCACGCGCCACCATGCCCAGCTAATTTTTTGTATTTTTAGTAGAGATGGGGTTTCACCATGTTGACCAGGATGGTCTCGATGTCTCGACCTTGTGATCCACCCGCCTCGGCCTCCCAAAGTGCTGGGATTACAGGCTTGAGCCACCGCGCCCGGCCCATCTCCTCTGTTTTAACCCTACAAAGAAAGTAACTTTGAAATGATCAATTTGCATTGATTCGGTGGCTCATGTCTGTAATCCCATCACTTTGGGAGGCCCAAATATTATTTCTGTTCTCTTTGTTTACCAAGCACATTTTTCTACAAGCCGACTCAAGAAATTGCCCAAAGGCCGGGCGTGGTGGCTCACACCTGTAATCCAAGCGTTTTGGAGGTCAAGGCGGGCGGATCACCTGAGGTCGGGAGTTCAAGACCAGCCTGAACAACATGGTGAAATCCCATCTTAAAAAAAAGAAATTGCCCAAAATAGCCACAGGTGGCAAGCTTCATTGACAGGCCAAAAGCCCTCAGTCAACATGGCCGCAGCAAGCTTCCATTGCCCTTCTCTGCCAGCAGTAAGGATGGCTTCGGTGACTTCCTTTGAACGTCGCATTTCCCATAACAAAGATGGCGATTTCGCTTCCGCGTTCCGGTTGTGGAGGCTGAGTGTTCGGGGCTTGGCGTCTTTTCTCGTCAGTTTTCTCTGTCGCTTCTGGAGTGCTTTGGAGCGAGGTAAGGGATGGGTAGGGCGGGAGGGTCACAGCAGTGCATCTGATTGTGCTCTCTCAATTAGAAAGTTATGGAGGCTTTCCTTGGCATGTCAGGATTTCCCGCCAGCTCCCCGCCCCTTCCGCCCCAACAGCGGTCTCTGTAGCCTTGTGGGTAGTGGGTTTGGATAAGCTTCGGTTTTTTTTTTTTTTTTTTCAATTATTATTATTATTATTATTATTATTTATTTTTTCAGTGACCTGTCACTTCAGGAGGTCCTGCCAAAAAGAAAAGCAAAACAAACCAAAAAACAGCTTTCTTGATAAATGTCTATTCATATACAATGTAAAATTTGCCCCTTTAAAACTAAAAAAATTAAAGCCAAGCATAGTGGCATTCGCCTGTAGTCCCAGCGGCTCAAGGCCCTGCCAGGGTGCAGTGAGCTGACATGCACCACTGCACTGCAGCCTGGGAGACAGAGCAAGACAACGGACCTAAACATAAATAAAATAAGGTGTAACATTAAGGGTTTTTCTTGTTGTTGTTGACAGAACTGTGCATCTACTACTGTGATCTAATTTTAGAATATTTTCATCACTCCAAAGAAAAATCCCGCATTCAGTAGCAGTCACTCTGCATTCACCATGTCCATTCTGCCCCAAGTCCTAGACAATTGCTAGTATACTTTCTGTCTGTATAGCCTTGCCAATTTATATCAAATTCATTTGATATAAATGAAATCATACAGTGTGACTGGTTTCTTTAATTAAGTATAATGTCAGCGTTTTGGTGACTAGCTTCTTTCATGACTTTTTTTTTTTTTTGAAACGGAGTCTCATGAATCTCACACTGTTGCCCAGGCTGGAGTGCAGTGGCACGATCTCGGCTCACTGCAACCTCTGCCATCCAGGTTCAAGCTAGTCTCCTGTCTCAGCTTCCCGAGTAGCTGGGATTACAGGCGCCTGCCACCACGTCTGGCTAATTTTTGTATTTTTAGTAGAGATGGGGTTTTACCACCTGGGCCAGGCTGGTCTTGAAGTCCTCAGCTGGTGATCAACCTGCCTCGGCCTCCCAAAGTGCTGGGATTACAGGCATGAGCCAGCACTCCTAGCTGACTATCTTCTTATACTATATATAATATTTCCAAAGCTTGTCTTTGTAGCATGTGTTCGACTGTTAGCAGAGAAACCAAACTCTGTAAACTATTTTAAAGAGGTTTATTCTGAGCCAGTATGAGTGACCATGGCCCAGAGAGAAAACACAAAACCAAAAAGGCTTGAGTAAGCAATCCTGAGGCAGTTGGGTTATAGCTTTTTTTTTTTTTTTTTTACATTTTAGGGAGACAGGAGTTACAGGTAAAGAAATAAATCAGTACATGGAAGGTATACATTGGTTAGACCCAAAAAGGCGGCTATCTCAAAGGGTGGTCGTAGGTGGATTTTAGGGATTTTTTATTTTATTTTATTATTATTATTATTATTATTATTATTATTATTATTTTGAGACAGAGTTTCGCTCTTGTTACCCAGGCTGGAGTGCAATGGCGCGATTTCAGCTCACCGCAACCTCCGCCTCCTGGGTTCAGGCAATTCTCCTGCCTCAGCCTCCTGAGTAGCTGGGATTACAGGCACGCGCCACCATGCCCAGCTAATTTTTGTATTTTTAGTATAGACGGGGTTTCACCATGTTGACCAGGATGGTCTCAATCTCTTGACCTCGTGATCCACTCGCCTCGGCCTCCCAAAGTGCTGGGATTACAGGCGTGAGCCACTGCGCCTGGCTTTTTAGGGATTCTTCAGCTGACAATTGCTTGAGAGTTAAGCTTTTTCTAAAGACTTGAAGTCAGTAGAAAAGAATGCTTGAACTAAGATAAGGGAGTTGTGGGGTTCAAGGTCCTGGTTTCATAGATGAAACCTCATGAGTTGCAGCCTCAGAGAATAAATAGGCTGGGCACTGTGGCTCACACCTGTAATCCCAACACTCTGTGAGGCCAAGGCAGGTGGATCACTTGAGGTCAGGACTTTTGAGATCAGCCTGACCAAAATGTTGAAACACTATCTCTAGTAAAAATACAAAAATTAGTTGGGCGTGGTGGCATGTGCCTGTAACCCCAGCTACTTGTGAGGCTGAGGCACAAGAATTGCTTGAATCCAGGATACGGAGGTCATAGTGAGCCAAGATCATGCCACTGCACTCCAGCCGGGGTGACAGAGTGAGACTTCATCTAAAAAAAAAAGAGAGAGAGAGAGAATAGATGGTACTTTGTCACCACATGTCTCTTTTGAAAATTTAAAATTTATGTGTCAGAATCAATCTTTCCTAAATCTGGGAAAGGCCTAGAAAAGGAAATTCTGGCTGCATTAAAGGAGATTCTCTGCATATACAAATTTCTGTTACAAAAGACAGTTTTGTAGGGCCATTTCAAAATATGTCAAAGAAATATATTTTAAGATTTTTTTTTTTTTTTTTTTTTTTTTGAGACAGTCTTGCTCTGTCACCCAAACTGGAGTGTAGCACGATCTCAGCTCACTGCAACCTCTACCTCCTGAGTTCAAGCAGTTCTGCCTAAGCCTCTAGAGCTGCTGGAATTACAGGCATGCACCACCACACCTAAATTTTGTATTTTGTTTGTTTTTTGAGTTGGAGTCTCACTCTGTCATCTAGGCTGTAGTGCAGTGGCGTGATCTCAGCTCACTGCAACCTCTATCTCCCAGGTTCAAGCAATTCTCCTGCCTCAGCCTCCTGAGTAGTTGAGGTTATAGGCATGCACTGCCATGCCTGGCTAACTTTTTGTATTTTCTGTAGAGATGGAGTTTCTCAATATTGGCCAGGCTGGTCTCAAACTCCTGACCTCAAATGATCTGCCTGCCTTGGCCTCCCAAAGTTCTGGGATTACAGGTGTGAGCCACTGTGCCTGGCTGACGTAAAATATTTTTATTTCCTTCAGGGTTTGCCATCTGTCATGTGATGCTATACTAGTGTCAGGTTGGAAGGTAAGCCACATTATACCAGGTTAATTAAAAGAGAAAGAAAAAAAAAACTCATTTAACAAGATTTTATAGTCTATAGGGTATGACATAACCTATGTCTTGCATGGCCTAGGTCTTGTTTATAATTTGGTATATTTTTAAACAATATGTATAAATATAAAACATAGAGACAGGGTCTTGTTATGTGGCCCAGGCTGGTGTCGAACTCCTGGTCTCAAATGATCCTCCCACCTCGGCCTCCCAAAGTGATACAGGAGCTAAAAAGAAATTATTTAGGCTGGGCGCGGTGGCTCACGCCTGTAATCCTAGCACTTTGGGAGGCTGAGGTGGGTGGATCAGCTGAGGTCAGGAGTTCAAGACCAGCCTGGCCATCATGGTGAAACCCCATCTTAAAAAAAAAAAAAAATTTAGACAGCCATGGTTAGGGAGTTTTTCTTTTAATAAAAAGTAGTCCCCAAATCATTTCTAACAAAAAGCAGCCTGAACAATCAAGCTGCAAGCATAGACAAGTAAGTTGGAAGCTTGCACAGGTAAATGCCAGCAGCTGTGCCAATAGAAAAGGGATACCTGGAAGCCAGGTATATTCAACATGGAGGTTTCCTCTTCCCTTTACTTTGTCACCATGTGTGCAAGCAACATGGTACTGGCCAGGGTAAAACCCATTTGCATAATAAAAGAAGAGGATAGGATGGCCAACCTCTTCTAGTGCTTTGTAAAAGGCACAACTGGTCCAACCAATCCTCTTGGCCCTAAGTAAATCAGACACCAGCTCCTTAAGCTCATCTATAAAACCAGCCTCAACTCATCCCAAATTGGAGAGATCTGTTCAGAACCCCCTTCCCTCTGCAGGGGAGAGCTTTTCACTTTTGCCTATTAAACTTTCCTCTCTTAAACACACTTCTTGTGTGTTCATGTCTTTGATCTGCTTCACATGAGACAATGGACCTTGGGTATCACTCCAGACAAATGACGCTGCTTCAGAAGTGCTGGGATTACAGGCATGGGCCACCACACCTAGCCATCATTTGGTATCTTACTGCCACAAAGAGTCTGTTTTGCCAGTCATGCGATCTCTTTTTTTCTTTTCTTTCCTTGAGACAGGGTCTCACTCTGTCACCCAGGCTGGAATGCAGTGATGTGATCTCAGCTCACTGCAGCCTCGACCTCCTGGGCTCAAGGGATCCTCTTATCTCAGCCTCCTGAGTAGCTGGGACCACAGGCATTCACCACCATGCCTGGCTAGTTTTTTTTTTTTTTTTTTTTTTTTCTGCCTGGCTTGTTTTTGTATTTTTTGTAGAGTCGAGTTTTCACAATATTGCGCAGGCTGGTCTTGAACTCCTGGGCTTAAGTGATCTTCCTGCCTCAGCCTTCCAAAGTGCTGGGGCTACAGGCGGTAGCCACCTCACCTGGCCATGATCTCTATGTTAAAGCTAACGCTGGTCAGTCAGTGTGCCTAAACTCCAAAAAGAGATGGGTGTAATGAGGTATGTCTGACCTCCTTTCCCATTGCTGATGAAAAAAGCCAAATTCTGTAAAATATCTAAAGAGGTTTATTCAGAACCAAATATGAGTGACCACGGCCCGTAACACAGCATCAGGAGGTCCTGAGAACTTGTGTCCAAGGTAGTTAGGTTACAGCTTGGTTTTGTATATTTAGGCCTCAAAATGCATAACTGTTTAGGGAGGGGGTTTCAGGTTATAGGTGAATTCAAACTGATTGGCAATGGGTTGCTTCGCCTGAAGAGTTGAAATCAGCATAAATAAATGCTTGAGTTAAGATAAGGGGGGCTATGGACGCCAAGGTTCTTGTTGTATAGATGAAGCCTCTTAGTAACAGGCTTTAGAGAGAATAGATGCTAAATATCTCTTATGAGGCTTCAAAAGGTGTCAGACTCTGGATGAGATCTAAGACAGGGGTCCTCACCTCCTGGGCTGCGGACTGGTACCAGTCTGTGCCCATTAGAAACCGGGCCACACAGCAGGAGGTGAGCGGCAGGTGAGCTAGCATTACGCTCTGAGCTCTGCCTCCTATTAGATCAGTGGTGGTATTAGATTCTCATAGGTGTGTGAACCCTATTGTGAACTGCACATGTGAGGGATCTAGGTTATGTGCTCCTTATGAGAATTTAACTAATGCCTGATGCTCAGAGGTAGAACAGTTTCATCCCAAAACCATACCGCACCCCCCAGTCCATGGAAAAGTTGTCTTCCATGAAATTGGTCCCTGGTGTCAAAAAGTTTGGGGTCTGCTGTTGTAAGAGAAGAACATTTTTGATAGCATGCAAATGTTCCCTCAAAAGATGGCTTTGCAGAGCCGTTTCAAACTATGACAAAGAAAATATATTTTGGGGTAAAGTATTTTGATTTCCTTCAGGGCTTTTTATCTGTCATATGATGCTATACCAGAGTCAGGTTGGCAAAAGGCACAGACCACAGTTTCTGTGATTCTGTGTTTATCTCTTCTGGTCACATCCTTAACCTCGGCAAAATAAACTTCTAAATTGATTGAGACCTGTTTCACATACTTTTTGGTTTATGTCATCAAGCCATTTTATAGACAAAGAAACTGGCCAGGCACAATGGCTCACGCCTGTAATCCCAGCACTTTGAGAGGCCAAGGTGGGCAGATTGCTTGAGGTCAGGGGTTCGAGACCAGCCTGTCCAACGTGGTAAAACCCCATTTTTACTAAAAGAAAAATAGAAAAATTAGCTGGACATGGTGGCATGCACCTGTAATCCTAGGTACTTGGGAGGCTGAAGCAGGAAAATTGCTTGAACACAGGAGGCAGAGGTTGCTGTGAGTGGAGATCATGCCACTGCACTCCAGCCTGAGCAACAGAGCCAGACTCTCTGTCTCTCTCTCTGTCTCTCTCTGTCTCTCTCTCTCTCTCTCTCTCTCTCTGTATATTTTCTTGTCTATATATAGACAGGGAAATAGGTTAAGTGACTTGTCCAAGGTGACACAGCTAAAAAATGACAGCAGGGGTTTGAACCCATTCTCTTTAACTTCACAAATGATTATGGTTCTCCAATTCATGCTTCATTCAGCTAACAGAGTGAGTGTTTAAAAATACAGAATGTAAAGGCCAGGCAGAGTGGCTCATGCCTGTAATTCTAGCACTTTGGGAAGCCAGAGTGGGAAGATGGCTGGCTTGAGCCCAGGAATTCAAGATCATCTTGGGCAATATAGTGAGACCTTGTCTCTACCAAAAAAAAAAAAAAAAAAAAAATAGCTAAGTGTGATGTCTCATGCCTGCAGTCCCAAGTTGAGGACCCCTGTCTTAGATCTCAGGAAGCTGAGGTGGGAGAATCGCTTGAGCCCAGGAGGTTGAGGCTGCATTCAGCTATGATCACGCCACTGCACTCAAGCCTGGACGACAGAGCTTTTATTAAGATATAAATGGAAATATGTGTTTTAAAAATATGATGGATTGATGAATGGATAGAAATTTGGATAGATGCATAGTTGTGTGATGAAGCAAATCATAGTAAAATGTGAATTGGGGAGTCTGGGGGTAGCTCTATGGATGTTTGAAACTTTTCATGTAAAATATTTGGAGGGAAGTGGCTGAATAGAAGAAAAATAAATGAAATTAAATCATAAGAATCTGTAGAGTAATAGAAGAATGACTGTCTCCTACTGGTAAACAGGTTTTTATGCACTGTACTTAGAGGCTTCTCATTCCTGCAACCCAGGGCATCCTAGACTGTCCGGTATTGAAAAAGAATGTGTATTTATTTATTATTTCAATTTTTTTTACAGACAAGGTCTTGCTCTGTTGCCCAGGCTGGTCTTGGAACTTCTGGCCTCAAGCAATCCTCCACTTTGGCCTCCCAAAGTGCTGACTACAGGTATGAACCACTGAGCCCAGAAAAAAAGGAATATTTAGATTGCATAATTCAATAACTTTTTTTATTTTTGTATTTTTTATTTTTATTTATTTATTTTTTGAGACACAGTCTCACTCTGTCACCCAGGCTGGAGGGCAGTGGCACAATCTCAGCTCACTGCAACATTCGCCTCGCAGGTTCAAGTGATTCTTCTGCCTCAGCCTCGTGAGTAGCTGGGACTGCAGGCATGTGCCACCACGCCTGGCTAATTTTTTTGTATTTTTAGTAGAGAGAGGGTTTTACCATATTGGCCAGGCTGGTCTTGAAGTCCTGACCTTGTGATCTGCCTGCCTCGGCCTCGCAAAGTGCTGGGATTATAGGTGTGAGCCACTGTGCCGGGCTGCGTAATTACATCAACCATAAGAGAGGAAAATAAGCACTTCTGGAGAAGGAAGTTGAACCACATTGTCAAAAGGTTTGGGACAAAGGACGATCATTGCATCTGCTTGGATCAGACCACAAGAAGGGTTTAATCTGCCTTCATTGCTTGTTTTTTTTACTTCTGTACAGATTCACTGAGTCCCAAATAATGTATGCACAAATACTTTTTTTTTTTTTTTTAAGGAGAGATGGGGTTTCACCATGTTGGCCAGGCTTGTCTCAAACTCCTGACCTCAGGCAATCCACCTGCCTGGCCTCCCAAAGTACTGGGATTATAGGTGTCAGCCACTGTGCCTGGCCATTTTTTTTTTTTTTTTTTTTAATTGAGATAGAGTCTTGCTCTGTCATTTAGGCTGGAATGCAGTGGCGCAATCTCAGCTCAGTGCAACCTCTGCCTCCCAGGTTCAAGTGATTCTCCTGCCTCAGCCACCCAGTAACTGGGACTACAGGTGTGCACCCTGGCGCCCAGCTAATTTTTTATTTTTTATTTTTAGTGGAGACGTGGTTTCACCACGTTGGCCAGGCTGATCTCAAACTCCTGACCTCGTGTGATCCACCCACCTTGGGCTCCCAAAGTGCTGGGATTACAGGTGTGAGCCTCCACGCCTGGTCGACATGTTTTCTTTTTGTGGTCCAGTTCCCAGCTCGTCAGGTATTTGGTATTTAAGTTATTCTGAAAACAAAGAAAAGATAGGTATCACATCAATGTGCTAATTATTTTCAAAAAGGATTCCATTCATTTCATATCACTGATGATACCCTCAGTTGATGGTGGATTTCAAGGCGCCTTTGCAGGCAGGCAGGATATGCCAGCATCATTCATTGACCTGTTTGTTCCCTTCCAGAAGCCTCCAGAGCAGAATGTTAGGTAACATGAAGGGAGACGGGGAGACAAAGTTGCCTGGTGCAGAGCTGTTTGCTGAAGCTTCAGGCTTGGTTGGCTAATATAGAACCCGTGAAAAGACAGGATGTTCTTGCTCCTTTAGGAACCTTGATCACTCCACTCCTTTCAGGAGCAATCAGCTGATAGCTTGGCTCACTCTTGGCCTGAGTGAATGTGCACAACAGCATGTGACTGGGTGTCCTCAAACAAAAAGGTCTTGCCAGGTCTCACTGTTGATTTGTTTTTATATACTTCCTATCTTTGCCTAATCACGTGGTAGTTTAGGCTGCAGCACTGGGGCTCTGCAGACACAGGAGCCTGGAAGGCCACTGTGATACCACAACAGACAATCTGACAACTGAGAAGGCTACTGAATGACTAAGGGGCAGGTGGCATGTATAGTTCAAATATACTGGACAGAAGGGTAATGAATGTCCCGGGTGGGATGGAGCGGGACAGCATGAGATTTCATCACAATATGCAGAATGGTGCACAATTTAAAATTTATCAATTGTTTATTTCTGGAGTTTTCTATTTAATATTTTTGAATCATGGTTGAGTGAGATTAACTGAAACTGCAGAGAGCAAAGTCGCAGATAAGGGGAGACTACTGTCAGTCATTCTGATTTCACTGTTGTTTGACCTTTAAAATTATTGGCTGGGCGTGGTGGCTCACACCTGTAATCCCAGCACTTTGGGAGGCCAAGGCAGGTAGATCACAAGATCAGAAGATAGAGACCAACCCTACCAACATGGTGAAACCCCTTCTGAACTAAAAATACAAAAATTAGTCAGGCATGGTGGTGGGCACCTGCAATCCCAGCTACTTGGGAGGCTGAGGCAGGAGAATTGTTCAAACCCAGGAGGCGGAGGCTGCAGTGAGGCAAGATCACGCCACTGTACTCCAGCCTGGCAACAGAGTGAGACTCTGTCTCAAAAATAAATAAATAAATAAATAAATAAAATTATTTGTGTGGGTACAGTGGCTCATGCCCATAATCCCAGCACTTTGGGAGGCTGAGATGGGAGGATTGCTTGAGCCCAGGAGTTCAAGACCAGCCTGGGCAACATGGTGAGACCCGATCTCTATAAAAAAAACAATACAAGTAAAAAACAAATAAAATGATTCGAGCTGTGGCTCTAATGAAGGATCCTGCTATGTGATGCCTTTTGTATTGCATTGTTCTATTTCTTCCATGGCAGGACTATGGCAGCTGAGGACGCCACTTCAGGCAGCCTGTCAGAGGAGAGCAGTGCTTTGGACCTGCCATCTGCGTGTGACATAAGAGATTATGTCCTGCAGAGACCCAGCCAAGACACCAACAGTGAGGCTTTCAGTTCTGTGGAATTCCATTCTTTTCCTTGCTCTTCTGATGTGGATCCAGGTAATAAGCAGAGTTTAAAACAAACTAACTTAAAAACAACCAGCAAATGTACGGGTGTGTGATAGTTTGTTTCTCCCTCTTCCAATAGCAGATCTCTGAGAAGGCTTCATTGTCTTAGGCAGAAAAACATCTTCCCTAAGCAAAGCTGTCAGGAGGGACTTCAAAGGACAGCTTCCCTGGCACAGCAATGACAGGGAGCTGTTTCCTGCATGTCTTTTTGTTGTCGTTGCTGTCGTTGTCCCTTTCTAATCTCCCTCAGAACAAATTCAGAAGCAGGGGAATATTTGATTCAACAAAGACCGAGTGGAATTATTTTTTTGTTTTGTTCTTTTAAAACTTCAGAAAATAGCAATGTGAGCCTGTCATGTGTGATGAGTAATAAAAATAGAGACTTTGCCATTTCTTTTATGCAGCGTGCTCTGGATTTAAGTAACAACCTTTCTACAAGGTTTTCTGACTAGATTGCCAAAGCATCTATTATTAAGCCTAATGATAATTCCCTGTGGTAGGTAGTGACCGTCTTTAGTGGTAAAGTCCTCTCTTTCATGTTTCGTGAAAATTAACGTTTCGATGTTAATTACCTGATCTGTTTGGAGGTCCACAGACCTGGCTTTATTTATTTATTCATTTATTTCTTGTTAGTTTGGGATCCCTGGGTTTATCACACAGACCTGGATTTAAAGTTCAGCTCTGCCACTTACTGACTGTGTGACTTGGGGCGTGTTCCTTAACTCCTCTGAGCTCCAGAGTCATCTACAAAATGGTGATCAGGCTGGGCGTGGTGGCATGTGCCTGTAGTCCCAGCTACTCAGAAGGCTGAGGTGGGAGGATCACTTGAGCTCAGGAGTTCTGGGCTGTAGTACGCTATGCGGATCGAGTGTCCACACTAAGTTCGGCATCAATATGGTGACCTCTCGGGAGCAGGGAACCAGCAGGTGACCTAAGGAGGGTGAACTGGCCCAGGTCGGAAATGGAGCAGGTCAAAACTCCCGTGCTGATTGGTAGTGGGATCACGCCTGTGAATAACCACTGCATGCCAGCCTGGGTAACATAGTGAGACCCTGTCTCTAAAAAAAAAAGAAAAAAGTTAAAAAAAACAAATGGCGATCAGAATGCTTGCCCCACCCAGTCAGGTTTAACTTATAGTAAACCCGTAAGGTACTTAGCATGGTGTCTGCCATCTATGGGTGCTCAGTCAATGTTGTTGTTATTAATATTGAGAAATCCAAGTGGCCAGTCGTGCTGGCTCACGCCTGTAATCCTAACCCTTTGGGAGGTCTAGGTGGGTGGATCACCTGAGGTCAGGAGTTTGAGACCAGCCTAGCCAACATGGTGAAACCCCATTTGTACTACAAAAATTAGTCAGGTGTAATGGCGTGTACCTGTAGTCCCAGCAACTCGGGAGGCTGAGGCAAGAGTATCACTTGAACCTGGGAGGCAGAGGTTGTAGTAAGCTGAGATTGCGCCACTGCACTCCAGCCTAAGCAGAAGAGCGAAACTCTGTCTCAAAAACGAACAAAAAAAGAACCCCAAAGAAATCCAAATATATATTTTTTGAAAGAACTCACTGGGCACTAAGAAAATGTAGGCTTTAATGATGATGAATTCAGTGATGACTGTAGGTAGGACATGTAACTGTCATTGCCTTCAAGAATTCTATGGAGAAATATATTTAAACTCCTTTGGGATTCTCTTCTGATTTTCAGGATATAATCAGGATCAGCAAGCCTCCTGTTTAATTTAGTACCTGACTGTGTTAGTCCATTCTTACACTACTATAAAGAGACACTTGAGGCTGGGTAATTTATAGAGAAAAGAGGTTTAATTGGCTCATAGTTCTGTGGGCTGTACGGGAAGCCTGGCACATCTGCTGGGCTTCAGTCAGGGCAGAAGAGGAAGAGGAAGCCAGCACTTCACATGGCTGGAGCAGGAGGAAGAGAAGGGGAAAGTGCTACACACTTTTAAACAACCAGATCTCATAAGAACTTAGCACCCAGGGGATGGGGTGATCAACCATTCAGGAGAAGCCGCCCCATGAACCAATCACCTCCCAGCAGGCTCCACCTCCAACACTGGGGATGACAATTCCACATGACATTTGGGCTGGGACACAAATCCAAACCATATCACTGACCAAAAATTAGATAATCCTTTTTTTGGAAACAGTCTGGCCCTGTCACCAGGCTGGAGTGTAGTGGCACAATCTCGACTCACTGCAACCTCTGCCTCCCAGGTTCAAGTGATTCTCCTGTCTCAGCCTCCTGAGTAGTTGGGACTACAAGCACGTGGCACCAGGCCCTGCTAATTTTTGTATTTTTTTAGTAGAGATGGGGTTTCACCATATTGGTCAGGCTGGTCTCAAACTCCTGACCTCAGGTGATCCGCCCAGCTCAGCCTCCCAAAGTACTGGGATTACAGGCATGAGCCACTGCGCCTGGCCAAGAATCAGACCATTCTTTATCCTTTTCCTTTCTAGACTTAACATCTTAGTTCCTTTAACCTTCCCTTTTGTCCCTGCCATCCTGCTGCCTCTACACTGCTTTCTGTCCTAAAACTGATTTTGTTCATCATCCCTGGGTAGCAACAATATTTCTTAGAATGAGTGAATTTGATACTATTTTATTCCAACTTAAACACTTAAAAACAATTTTTATTTTACTGTGCACTCTGCCATTCTGTAGTACTTTAATATGTCGTGCCACAATACCCACTAGGTTTGTTTTTAAAAGGACCAGGGCTGTGTGCCATGGCTCACGCCTGTAATCTGGCATGTTTTGAGGCTGAGGCAGGAGGATCCCTTGAGTTCAGGAGTTATGAGACCAGCCGGCAACATGGCAAAACCCTGTGTCTACTAAAAAAATTTTTTAAATTAGCCAAGTGTAGTGGTACGCACCTGTGATTCCAGCTACTCTGGATGCTGAGGTGGGAGAATCACTTGAGCCCAGGAGGTGGAGGTTGCAAGTGAGCCATGATCGTGTCATTGCACTCCAATCTGGGTGACAGAGCAAGATCCTGCCTTAAAATAAAGGGCAGGGGGGGACCAGATCACCTACAGCTTCCCAAGAACTAAGTGAGAATGGTATCTTTCAGCCATGACAGGAGCAGGGAATACACCAGAATCAAATGGAAGCCCAGATATTGTGTTATTTAATAACATCATCTCTAATAGTTCACCCTAAGCAGAAATAAACATGCTCAGGTTTTTCTACCACAAAGAAAACTTCACTCTGACATCACTAGGAGACTTTTAAACAGCATGGAAGGCTGTTGATTTTTCTGTAAACATTCCAGAATTATATATATATATATATATATATATATATTTTTTTTTTTTTTTTTTTTTTTTTTTTTTTTTGAGACGGAATTTCGCTCTTGTTACCCAGGCTGGAGTGCAATGGCGCGATCTTGGCTCACTGCAACCTCCGCCTCCTGGGTTCAAGCAATTCTCCTGCCTCAGCCTCCCGAGTAGCTGGGACTACAGGCGTGCGCCACCATGCCCAGCTAATTTTTGTATTTTTTTAGTAGAGACGGGGTTTCACGATGTTGACCAGAATGGTCTTGATCTCTTGACCTCGTGATCCACCCTCCTCGGCCTCCCAAAGTGCTGGGATTACAGGCATGAGCCACCGCGCCCAGCCTCCAGAGCTATATTTTGTGAGAAATTGTCTGCAAAAGTAAATTAGGAGGCTGGATGTGATGGCTTATGCCTGTAATCCCAGTACATTGGGAGGGCAAGGCAGGTGTATTGCTTGAGGCCAGAAGTTCGAGGCCAGCCTGAGCAACATGGTGAAACCTCATCTCTACTAAAAATACAAAAATTAGCCAGGCATGGTGGTAGGCGCCTATAAGCCCAACTACTAGGGAGCCTGAGGCACAAGAATCACTTGGACCCGGGAGGTGGAGGCTGCAGTGAGCCAAGATCACACTATTGCACTACATTCTGGGTAACAGAGCAAGACTCCATCTCAAAAAAAGAAAAGTCAGTTACAAGAAGTTATCACTGGCAATCTGGCCATTACCAAGCAATGAACTTGAGGTGACAGCCCTAAACTCTGAAGGATGTCACTGCCCTAACAACCCAACCTGATTTACTCCCACCTGACCATTTTCCATCTCAAGTTTCAGAATTGTCCAGGGGACTGGGTTTTTTATTTATAAGCTGAGTCCATTTTATTTCCGTGCCTTTTGTTCATAGGTAGCTGTAGTTACGGGTTAGCTGTAGTTGTGGTTTCTCCTCCCACGGCCCTTCAGCAGGCTTTTGCTGACATTTTAATCTAATTCTGATAACTCTGGATCTATCCTTTGCTCAGAGTCATGCCCACCTTGACACTGATCTCTATTGGGGTACTGATAGCCACCATTCTGTCTCAGATTCTTAACACCTCCAGTTCCCCAGCCAGATTGATGTTCTTGGTTTGCTTACTTGCTGTTATGTGTTGTGAGGAAGTTGATCTTCCAGAGATTGGTAAATTTAGCCAAGGTTTTCAGTTGGAGAGTCATTTAAGGTGACTCTGCTTTGGTCTGTGCCCATCCTGTGAGGCACACACTGTTGGCTACCTTCATGTAGCTTGTGCTTGGCTCAAAATAGAGTTGAATTGGCAGAGTATGGCAGGTTGCTTACTTCTGAATGGGAGTCTAAGGGTGAACTTGGGACATGGCTCCCCTGGCTACTGGGTGAAATAGAGCCAAGCTTTGATCATTAGAATTCATTAACTAGGTATAGTTTCTACAATTTCTTTTTTTTCTTTTTTTTTTCTTTTTTTCTTTTTTTTGAGACAGAATCTTGCTCTGTTACCCAGGTTGGAGTGCAGTGGTGTGATCTCAGCTCACTCCAACCTCTGCTTCCCAGGCTCAAGCAATTCACCTGCCTCAGCCTCTTTAGTAAACCTGGGATTACATGTGTGCCACCGTGCCTGGCTAATTTTTGTATTTTTAGTAGAGACAGGGTTTGCTATGTTGGCCAGGCTGGTCTCAAACTCCTGGCCTCAAATGATCTGCCCACTTCAGCCTCCCAAAATGTTGAATCACAGGCGTGAGCCACGGCACCCAGCTTGACCATAAGGGTTCAGTCATATCATCCCTGTTGTCAGACTCTTTTTTTTTTTTTTTTTTTTTGAGACGGAGTTTCGCTCTTGTTACCCAGGCTGGAGTGCAATGGCGCGATCTCGGCTCACCGCAACCTCCGCCTCCTGGGTTCAGGCAATTCTCCTGCCTCAGCCTCCTGAGTAGCTGGGATTATAGGCACACACCACCATGCCCAGCTAATTTTTTGTATTTTTAGTAGAGACGGGGTTTCACCATGTTGACCAGGTTGGTCTCGATCTCTCGACCTCGTGATCCACCCGCCTCAGCCTCCCAAAGTGCTGGGATTACAGGCTTGAGCCACCGCGCCTGGCCTGTTGTCAGACTCTTCAGTCAAAATCCAGACACACAGATGGCAAGGAGTTGGGCCTCACACTGGAAGAGTGGCATAGTCTGGTGGCATAGCACAGCCTGGCAATAGGCACACTGGAGAAAATACTCAGAAGTCCAGGCAGGTGGCAGGCAGTATGCAGGAGGCTTCTCAGTGAGCAGCAAGGTCCCAGCTTCCAGGTTGGAGTCACCGTCACAGTTCTAACCCCTAGAAGAGAAGTAGGCCAAGGAAGGGTGACTTTATTTTAGGAGGCAGCAGGGACCGCTGCAAAACCCAGTAATGAGAACATGGGCCCAGGCTTAAGCTTAACTTGTGTAAAGGATTCCCCATTTCACCTTGCAGTTGCCTCTGGCTATGGGCCTATAATTGCCCTGCTTTTCCTAGTCAGGCTTTTTGAAGGGGCTGCCTGCCTTCCTCCTCCTCACTTCTTCATCTCAGGATTGCTCCTCATCCCTGGGCATGTGGCCTCTACCTCCATCCCTCTCTGGACTAAGCCTGTCCTTGCTCAGATGCCAGTGATCTTCCGTAGGAGCCAAACTGGAGGGACGCTTCTCTGTCCTTACACTTTGTGTCCAACTGCCACATCACTGTTCATGCCCTAGAGGAATGAATTGGTAGCAAGGACATGAGACTTAAGAGCACTTTTCAGAAAACTCATGGGTTGATAAGAATCTGAGAGTGTTAGAAAAACCTCAAAAGCCTTAGTCATTCCAGTCTGAGTATGCAAAAATGGGTAAAACTAGTCTATATGTATCTAATAAAGACAAAGTCCATCTGGCCTGAAGTTCCCACCCAGCCACTCGTCATGCAATGCTGGTAAAATAAACAACTTTTCACATAAGGCAGGTGCAGGATTATGAAATCCTCCCCTCAGCCCTTCCTAGTGAGATATGACGGAAGACCTGCTGCTGCCAAATAGGTCTTCCTGAGGGCAGGTGCGGAGGCTCATGCCTGTAATCCCACACTTTGGGAGGTCAAGATGGGAGGATTGCTTGAGCCCAGGAGTTTGAGGCTATAGTGAGCTGTGATCTACCACTGTACCGTAGCCTGGGGGACAGAGTAAGACCCTATCTCTAAAGAAAGAAAAAAATAGAATGTTCCTGGAACACTTTTTCCATAACATTCTTCTGTTTAGGTCTCTTTGAGAAGTCATTTTACACTACTTTTTTTTTTTTGTAGACTGGGCTTTCCTCTGTTGCCCAGGCTGGACTGCAGTGGTGCAGTCTCGGCCCACTGCAACCTCCATCTCCTGGGTTCAGGCGAGTCTCCTGCCTCAGCCTCCTGAGTAGCTGGGATTACAGGCACCCACCACCATACCCAGCCAACTTTTGTATTTTTAGTAGAGATAGGGTTTTCACCATGTTGGCCAGGCTGGTCTTGAACTCCTGACCTCAAGTGATCTGCCCACCTTGGCCTCCCAAAGTGTTGGGATAATAGGCGTGAGCCACCACGCCCAGCCAGTCTTACACTACTTCTTTCCTGCCAGCTCCAATCAAAAAGCTCCTCTGCCTTGTTTTCAGGACTCTGTGTAATCTGCTGCCTGGAATATTTGTTCAAAATATTTAACGACCAATACAGCAGTACTGCAATATTTCAACAACTGGCACGGTGGTACAGGTGCACACGAGCTGAAGCGAGGCTCCTGCTGCTGTCCAGCTACATGTGAACACAGGCCTGCCTGCCGTATTGGGCTTCCTTTTAGGCTGAACCAACCCTTACTGCCTTAGCTGCATTGTTCTCCTCTCTGGAATGTGCCCCCTCCTCCCTGGTCAACTCCAGTCCACTCCAGGGACGATGAGTTGAATCCATTAATTAGTCTCAGGTACAGACTTGTTGCTGGACTTGAACTCCCTGCCCATTACATACTTGTTTCCTTTCTCCTTTGCTGCTTGGCTCAAGGGAAGCACAGAGAATACAGAATGGAACAGCTGAGTTAAGAAGCAGATGATCTTGGTTAAACCTCTCAAAAGCAAGGTCACAAAGGTCACCAGAAGGCCCAGTCTCGTGTGTACTTCTGTAGCTTGATAAACTCTGGGTAGCTCATGTGGCGTATCTCACCTTGCCCTGTGAAACCTTTGTCCTGGAGAGCATCCAAGGTGCTTTCTAATACAGGACAAGGAGTTTCTCTGAAGTCGTTGTTAGACATTACAATACAGATGTAGGAAATCTCAGCCCTTTCCTCAAACTTTAACTTCTGCCTAAGAGCAGTGTTGGGGAAACTGGCTTCGTGTATACAGCAAATCGAATGTTAAACACAATAAGTCTTTGATGATTAAAGGCCCTGGCTGGCAGGCAGCTATAAGTCTAAAGTAAATAGTGGTTTAATGCACCTTTTGTCTTATTCTGGGAATTCTTATTCTGGGAATCTATCAGCATCCCAGTCTTCAAAGCCCACTTTATAACTTGTGTATTTAGGCATTTCATCCAAGGAATTTAGTATTTAAGAGTTAAAAAAAAATGTTTGTGGTTTTCCTCTCTGTAATTCATATTTCTTTGTAATTCTATAAAATTTTATTTCCAAAAGGAATGAATTATAAGCTCTTAGATCAAAAATCTCAAAATAAAATTTATATACTAGTTGTAGAATTCTTGATGTGTTGTTGATGTAGTTTTAAAATAGGAGTCAGGATATATTTTAGATATATATAATGCTAAAGATATTTTATAGGTACATTAAGTGATGTCCAACCTAGTGGTCAATACCCAGCCACTAGACTGGACCTAAGATACAGAGAGGAAAGGAAAGAAGGGAGCCGTCGTTATTGAACCAATTCTCTGAGAAATAACTGAGGGCACAGTTGGGTACTTTTGATAGAGATACCAAGTGGATGGGTTTTATTTGGAATGTTTGGGTATTCTATATGGCAGTGTTTCTCTGCTTTTGTTGCCTCTTCCTAGATTGAGTTTTTTGTTTGTTTGTTTTTAAGACGGGGTTTCACCATTTTGGTTAGGCTGGTCTTGAACTCCCGACCTCAGGTGATCTACCCGCCTTGGCCTCCAAAGTGCTTGGATTACAGGCGTGAGCTACCACGCCCGGCCTTGTTTGTTTGTTTTTTGAGGCAGAATCTCACTCCATTGCCCAGGCTGGAGTGCAGTGGCACAGTCTTGGCTCACAACCTCTGCCTCCCAGGTTCAAGCGATTCTCCTGCCTCAGCCTCCCCAGTAGCTGGGACTACAGATGCCCACCACCATGCCTGGCTAATTTTTATATTTTTAGTAGAGACAGGGTTTTGCCATGTTAGCCAGGCTACTCTCAAACTTCTGACCTCAGGTGACCCACCCGCCTTGGCCTCCCAAAGGGCTGGGATTATAGGCAAGAACCATTGTGCCCGGCCTCCTGGATTGAGTTATGCAGATTCAACTATCTAGACTGAATTTTCAGCACCAAAATTGGATTTTGAGCTCTTTGCATGCTGCTGTTAGAAGGCCACAGTGTATTTTAATTGTACGGCCTGAGTGGTGAAGGGTAAGCCGTAAGCGTATATGACTAAGGCTCGCAGATTTAGAGAAGCTTACAGTCTCTGAGCTAGTAGTTCCATACAGCTCTTTAGGAACTACAAGTTTGGGACTGAGTGGGGCCCTGGATGCTCTACCTTATGCATCCAAGCAAGCATTCATCCAAAGAAAGGGTGCCAGGACCAGGAAGAGTTTGGAAACCACTAAGTGGCCGGACATGGTGGCTCACGCCTGAAATCCCAACACTTTGAGAGGCCGAGGCGGGTGGATCATTTGAGGCCAGGAGTTTGAGACCAGCCCGGCCAACATAGTGAAATGCAGTCTCTACTAAAAATACAAAAATTAGCCAGGTGTGGTGGTGTAAGCCTGTAATTCCAGCTACTCAGGAGGCTGAGGCAGGAGAATCCCTTGAATCCAGGAGGCAGAGGTTGCAGTGAGCTGAGATTGCACCACTGCACTCCAGCCTAAGCAATAAAAGCAAGACTGTCTCAAAAAGAAAGAAAAGAAAACCACTGAGCTCAGCTAGTCCTCTCATTTTCCACATGGGGAAGTTGAATCCCAGGATAATGAAGAAAATCATCTGGCAACTCCTATTTTCTGGGTGACCCTCTGTGCAGACTATTCTAACTTCTCTATCCCTTCTTTAAAAATAAAAATACATCCTTCTCTATAACTTTCTATATATAATGCTGAATTATCTATCACATTAAATAGTCATTGGAGAAGATAATAATAGGATGATTTTTAAAAGCTCAAGAATGCTCTTTGCCACCTGTGACATCTCTGGTTATTCCTCACTTTTAAGTTTCAAGGGCACATGCTATGGGGGAAGAGGCTTATTTACTTCTCTGTACTTTGCCTGTAGTCACAGTTTTAAAAAGAAATGCCAACTGAGTTGAAAACCTGGCTGGGTTCCTGTCTCAAGCCACACCTCCAGGGCACTTATCTGCCAAGTCCAGGTGCACAGCAGTGTGACCTCATGTTCTGGCCTGATAGCTCCCCTGAAGGGCTTTTTCAAGTAAGTGTTCATCTCAGCTGTGTCTTCCTAAAATACAAGAAAATAACTTGATTACAATAGTCAAACAGACACCATCACTAGCTTCATTCATTGTCATATATTTATAAGATAAAGACTGAACACAAGGGAAGACCAAAGGTTGGATGGTTTTTCCATTTGTTGTGCACTTAAATTTCAGGCACTGTGCTATGGATTTTACATACTTTGTTCTTTTGATTCTCTCAGCCACTCCCAAGAAGTAAATCCTACAATGATCTCCGTGTTACCCATGAGGGAACAGAGCTTTAGAGAGTTTAGTTTCATATTAATGTTACCCATAGATTGGTGAAAAGCTGAGACTCAAACCTGGGTCAGGTTGACTGCAAAGGCAGAACTTTAAAGAAATACAAACATCTAGGTATGATTTACATACTATGTATTAAGTATTAAGCTTTAAATATTTGCAGTTACTTTTTTTTTTTTTTGAGAGGGAGTCTCGCTCTGTAGCCCAGGCTGGAGTGCAGTGGCACGATCTCTGCTCACTGCAACCTCTGCCTCCCGGATTCAAGTGATTCTCCTGCTTCAGCCTCCCAACTAGCTGGGACTACAGGTGTGTGCCATCATGCCCTGCTAATTTTTTGTATTTTTAGTAGACACAGGGTTTCAACGTGTTAGCCAGGATGGTCTTAATCTCATGATCCGCTCTCCTAGTCCTCCCAGAGTGCTGGGATTACAAGCGGGAGCCACCATGCCTGTTCTGCAGTTACTTCTTTAGGTCTGTGCTAGCATCTTTCTACTAACTCATTAACTCATTATCTTCAAGCCAGTATTAGTACCCTGTCAGGGCGACCGTGACTACTGGTCCACTGGACCAGCACTGTGTCCACTGTCCACTGAGCTCTCCTTTCCATTTCTTCCATCTTCCTGTTGTGGAAGAAGCTCAAACCACCTGTGCACTAATTGGAGAGAAGGTGTTGGGGCTCAGAAAGCAATACCCAAAATGAAGATCTCTGCAATAGCCTTGGAAGCAAAAGTTTTCCTTTGACTTTTATCTCCCCACTTGTCTCTCAGTCTCGTTCTCTACCCATGGCCAGCCTTTAAAGTTAGAATCCCTCTTCCCCAAGGCGGGTCATAGAAACCAGAACTTCCTTTCTCCAAAGCCAGCCATAGAACCTAAAAACATTACTCTAATTTTCCCTCTGCCTTTCTGGGTAAAACTTGGTCATAAAGAAATTATCTGGCTAGGTACAGTGGCTCACCCTTGTGATTCCAGCACTTTAGGAAGCTGAGATGGGAGGTTCACTTGAAGCCAGGGGTTCAAGACCAGCCTAGCCAACATAGCAAGACCCTGTTTCTACAAATAAAATAAATTAACTGGGCATGGTAGCATGCACCTGCAGTCCCAGGTACTTAGGAGGCTGAGGTGGGAGGATCGCTTGAGCCCATGAGGTTGGGGCTATGGTAAGCTACAGTCGTGCCACTGCACTTTAACCTGGGTAACAGAATGAGACCTCATCTCTTTTACATTTAAAAAACAAAATGAAAGAAAACTTATCTGACCTATCTTGTTTGACTATAGGCCATAAGACCCCCATTCCAGAGAGGGTCCCGTCTCACACCCAGAAGGAAGGAGTGCTGCTCAGAGAGGCCAAGAAGGATCTAGACAGACAGGCCTTGCTGGGCTCCCCACTGAATCTAGTAATACTAGAGCTTAGCTTTTCTGTTCAATCATATTTCTACACTTTGATGTAGTGGGATCTCCTTTACCAGTGACTCCTGCGGCACCAGTGAATGTGGGCAGGGGAGGGGAATCTCTGGCCCGGGAAGACAAAGAGGCTTTTTGGGCCAGATCATTTGTTGAATTGGCAGGATCTTCTCGTATGTGCCTGATGGCCACATTGTGATTTCTGGCCAAGATGGTGAAACCCCATCTCTACTAAAGATACAAAAATTAGCTGGGCGTGGTGCCGGGCACCTGTAATACCAGCAAAGTCCATAGTTTGTTGAACCAAAGCATAAAAATGGATAGTGTCAGGCCGGGAATGGTGGCTCTTGCCTGTAATTACAGCAGTTTGGGATGAGAGGCAGGTGGATCACCTGAGGTCAGGAGTTCGAGACCAGCCTGACCAAGATGGTGAAACCCCGTCTCCACTAAAAAAAAAGAAAATACAAAAATTAGCTGGGTGTGGTGGCAGGGACCTATAGTCCCAGCTACTCAGGAGGCTGAGATAGGAGAATTGCTTGAATCCAGGAGGTGGAGGTTGCAGTGAGCCGAGATGGTACCACTGCACTCCAACCTGGGCAACAGAGCGACTCCATCTCAAAAAAAAAAAAAACGGCGGGGGGGGACAATTTTTCCTGTATCTTTGGTCTTTGGGTCTTCATTCTGAAGCCTGTGGTGTATACACATTAAATAGATTTGTATGCCTTTCTTCCGTCCATCAGTCTGCCTCATGTCAGTGATTTCCAGCAAACCTCCAGAGGACCAAGTGCCTGGGTTAAATTTCTCACACCAGGTAGGGTCCAGCTTCTTATGTGAAAACCCAGGGAAAAAAACAGGTCAGGAATTTTAACTCTCTTTGCTGGAATAAATGAAGCCTATGATCACTTTTTCTACCCAGAAGAAATGTTCTTATCTGGTGCCAGAACCCTTATTCTTGGCTCTTTGCCTTTGAAGTTACTGTTTGCTGAGTGGCTGCCCTTGGCCAACCTTTTAGCTCGCTGGAGTTTTTGATACATAGCTTTCAGTAACATGCTTGAAGTTAGAAACCCCCAGCTTATTAGAACGTAACTGAAAAGGGTAAAGGCTTTTATGTTAATTCCTGGGTCCCCCACGTTTGACTGGCTGGAAATCACTGACATGAGGCAGATTGATGGACGGAAGAAAGGCATACAAATCTATTTAATGTGTATACACCAGAGGCTTCAGAATGAAGACCCAAAGACAGGAAAAATTGTCCCCCTTTTTTTTTTGAGATGGAGTCGCTCTGTTGCCCAGGCTGGAGTGCAGTGGTACCATCTCGGCCAGTCAAGATGGCTGGTACTATCTCGGCTGGCATGTTTTGCCCTCTGCCTAGCTAATCACACAGTGCCTACAGACACTGCCTGCTGCACCTAGACCCGGGTGTGAGTAGAGAATAAGGGTCAGTCAGTGCCTGGCACATGCTAGCTGCTCAATAAAGACTGGTGAATAAATAAATGAAAAACACATATAAGTGAAACTTGATAAGGTTTAAAAACAGAGATCGAGTATTTATCACAGTGCCTTGCTCATCAATTTGAAACATTTTCGTAAAACTTAAAGCTGTGTGTGATCTAGGTAGGATAATATGATACCATTTCTAAGTTTAAATGCATATTTTATTTTATTTTATTTATTTATTTTTTTGAGACGGAGTTTCGCTTTTGTTACCCAGGCTGGAGTGCAATGGCGTGATCTCGGCTCACCGCAACCTCCGCCTCCTGGGTTCAAGCAATTCTCCTGCCTCAGCCTCCTGAGTAGCTGGGATTACAGGCACGCGCCACCATGCCCAGCTAATTTTTTGTATTTTTAGTAGAGACGGGGTTTCACCATGTTGACCAGGATGGTCTTGATCTCCTGACCTCGTGATCCACCCGCCTCGGCCTCCCAAAGTGCTGGGATTACAGGCTTGAGCCACCGCGCCCGGCCTTCTAGCAAATATTTATGTAATAACTGTGCATGCAATTATGGCTTTACGGTGCCCCTAAATTGCTTTCAAAGCTATTTTCTTTCTTTCTTTTTTTTTTTAAGACGGGGTTTCACCATGTTGGTCGGGCTGGTCTTGAACTCCTGACCTCAGGTGATCTGCCTGCCTTGGCCTCCAAAGTGCTTGGATTACAGGCGATTTTCTTAAGAAAATTGTATTCCATATTTTAAGCATTGTGAGGCTTTTTTCCTTCTTAAAAATAATACAGTTGAGGGACAAATTTGAATAAATTATAAAAAACAAACAAACAGAGATGTACCCTCCCATTTCTTCATAATATTTTCAGTACTTGTCGTTTTGCCCAGAATTTTCTTTTACAAAGAACTCTTGGAAAATATTAGGGAATATTAAGCACAGTATAAAGAAGATGAGGAAGTGACCCACGGACCAACATCATTTTACAAGTAGAGTTTAAGGAAAAATTGGTTAAAATAATACTGCATGTGTTTAGCCAATAATACCGAGGGAACTGCTCTGAATCTAGGCGGGGAGATGGGCCTGGCAATTTCTTGCTTTCAGGCAGTGTTTGAGCCTAGTGCCCTCTGCTGGCTACTTTTTACACTGAGAAAAAGAATTGAAACGTGGCAGATGTGTGTTAAACCTTCCTGGTTTATTCTTTGCAGATTTCTGGGCCTACTCGATGTAGAATTAAAAGTTCTCAGAGATTATTTTACTCAATTAAATCCAAGAAGGTAATTTCTCTTAAGGTCACCACTGTTAGGCATAGTCATTGCACATGCATTATATAATTTGAGATCTTTTTTCATTTATCCTGCTGGGTTGATTTCAGGCTAGAATACAAATATGAATAGTGATGTCTCATTTTCTGGCTGGGCTCAGTGGCTTATACCTGTAATCCCAGCACTTTGGGAGGCTGAGGGAGGTGAGTTGTTTGAGATCAGGAGTTCAAGACCAGCTTGGCCAACATGGTAAAACCCCTGTCTTTACTAAAAATACAAAAAATAAAAATAAAAATAGAAATAGCTGGGTGTAGTAGTGCACACCTCTAATCTTAGCTACTTGGGAGGCTGAGGCACAAGATTTGCTTGAACCCGGGTGGTGAAGTTTGCTGTGAGCTGAGATCATGCCACTGTACTCCAGCTAGGAGACAGAGTAAGACTGTCTCCAAAAAAAAAAAAAAAAAAAAAAAGAAAAGCAATGTCTGATTTTTCTTTATACATTTGCCAGTAAAATTTGTGCTTTTTTTTTTTTTGGCAAAGATAAGACAAAAGGATTTAAATTTTACTTTTTTGATGAAATTATAGTACCTTAAAGGGTAATTGGCTGGGTGCAGTGGCTCACACCTGTAATCCCAGCACTTTGGAAGGCCAAGGTGGGCAGATCACTTAAGGTCAGGAGTTTGAAACCAGCCTGGCCAACATGGTGAAACCCTGTCTCTACTAAAAATACAAAAATTCCAGGCGTGGTGATGGGTGCTTGTAATCTCAGCTACTAGGGAGGCTGAGGCAGGAGAATCACTGAACCCAGGAGGCAGAGGTAGGTAGTAGTGAGCTGAGATCACGACATTGTACTCTAGCCTGGGCAACAAGAGCAAAACTCTTTTGGGATTTCTAATCTAATAAGGTGGCATGGAACTATTTCTCCTTGCTCTTCCCTGCTAAACAACTATGAACCATGAAAATGCAAGAGGCACCCAAAGGAGAACTTGGAAATTGAGTGAGAAGGTGAACTGGTTTGGGGCCCCAGGACTGGAGGAACAACATGGCTTCCGAGTGTCTTCTGTCCTGGGCAAGAGGGTAAGACTTGGTCTTGGAAAAAAAAAAAAATAGGCTGTATAAGTTTCATAACTACACAGAACAAATAGAAGTGAACAAGCTCATTACAGAAAATACCAGCTGTTCAGGGAAGAGCAGGAATCTACTTATTTCTCCATGTCGGAATTCTCTATGTAAAGATTAGCTGTTGAAGCTATTACATTTCAGGTGGTGCTAGAAATCATTACTTAAGGAATAGAAAGTGGAATGTTGTTACACATTTACTGAAGCAAAAGAGCAATAATCTAAATTTTAATCAGATCTTAGAGGGAACATTTTCATAGCTGTTTATTACAAGACCTCAGGTTTTTTTAAAAACTGTGAGTACTCTCAAAATTATCTAAAGTTAAAGTATTTTTTCATTGAACTGTTGGTCATAGTTATTAATATTATTAATATATTACTATAAAAAGGCATAGAGAAATAATCATAATAAGAAACAGATAATGGTAAACTATGATTTGAGTTGCCCTTCTAGAGTTTTTTCTTTCGTGGCATATATGAAAGGTACCCTACGGTTTTCCACTGCTTTATCTCTGCTTTAAAACTCATAGCTAATTCCCTAAATTTGAATTGGAAACATTTGCAGGGTGAGTTAGAAAGGGGGAGATGAGGCCAGGTGCGGTGGCTGACACCTGTAATCCCAGCACTTTAGGAGGCTAAGGCAGGTAGATTACTTGAGTCTAGGAGTTTGAGACCAGCCTGGGCAACATTGGGAAACCCTGTCTCTACGAAAAAAAAAAATAAATAAGAAAAATTAGCCAGACAGAGTGGCGGGCACATGTAGTGCCAGCTGCTCTGGAGGCTGAGATGGGAGAATCACTTGAGCCCAAGAGATGGAAGTTGCAGTGAGCTGTAATTGTGCCACTGTACTCCAGCCTGGGCAACAGGACAAGACCCTGTCTCAAGAAAAAAAGAAGGTGGGGAGGTGAGTTAAAGGCTACTTGGCTGCAGTTTTACAGTCTACAGTTTTAGACTCTAAATCGGCATATCACTTTTCAAATATTAACTCAACCTTCAACAGGCATGAGAACTTGAAGTTGCTTGCGACTAGCCAGGAAAATGAGAAGTATTATTGAATATCTCTCAGCATATTAAGAAGAATTGGAAGAAAAACAGACACAGAGCTCCAGATTCTATTTTTTGCTCAAAGTAACGATAGGAAGCTATTCATCTAACAATGTATGCTGTGATTTAAAAAATTGAAAACTACCCTTCTTGATAAAATAAAGAAAAGCAAAAGGAAAGCAGTGGGCAGGAGAGGAGTGAGGGAGAGAGGAGCGAGGGAGTGATAAGTATGCTTATGTTTTATACTCTTGTGAGGGGTAAGAATAATGGATGTGGGCCAGGCACAGTGGCTCATGCTTGTAATCCCAGCACTCTGGGAGATGGAGGTAAGATGGCTTGAGCTCAGGAGTTCAAGATCAGCCTGGGCAACATAGTGAGACCCCGTCTCACTGGGCGTGATGACACATGCCTGAAACTGAACGGAATAAAAAGATGGAGGAAAGGCAAATTCTCTCTCTGTTTGAGCTGAGACATGCATCTTCTCCTGCCCTTGGATATTGGTGCACGTGGTTCTTGGGCCTTTGAACTTGGACTGATCTCATTGGACCCCTGGTTCTTGGTCCTTCAGGTTTGGACTGAGCTCTCCTGAGCCTCTAGACTGCAGATAGCAGATGGTTGGACTTCTCAGCCTCATGCTCATGTGAGCTAATCCCTCATAATACATCTCTTCCTGTGTATCTATTTATATGCTATTGGCCTGTTTCTCCGGAGAAGCCTTACCAGTACAGATGTGAAGAAGATAAACTCACTTTGAGGAGGGAATTTCTGAAATAGTTATGTAGCAGAGCTAAGAATGTACTTTTAAAACATGTGGCCATAAGTTCTTATATGGAAGAATGAACACAGAGAGCATAATAACTCTCTCATTCTCAGGAAGTGTTCATTGCAAAGGTCATTAAAAAATGATTATGGGAGAGTATAAAGTCACCTAAAAATAGTTATCTTGATAGCTGACATTTGTTTAGTATCTACCTGTAATCCTTCCATAGGCAAAGAGAGAAATATTATTTCCCCCCCATTTTATAGAGGAGAAAATTGAGGCCAACTAAGTTATTTAACCCAAGGCCACACAGGATGTGGTAGAACCAAGCAGTTTAACTCTAGAGCTTTGTCACACACCACCATGTGCAACACTGCCTTTTAACCAAGCAGCTTTTTTTTTTTTTTTTTTTTTTTGAGATAGGGTCTTGCCCTGTTGCCCAGACTGGAGTGCAGTGGTATGATCACGGCTCACTGCAGCCTAGACCACCTGGGCTCAGGTGATCCTCCCACCTTAGCCTCCCTGGTAGCTGGGACTACAGGCATGTACTGCCATGCCCAGCTAATTTTTGTATTTTTTGTAGAGATGGGGTTTTGCCACGTTGCCCAGTGTCTCAAACTCGTGGGCTCAAGCAATTCATCCACCTCAGTCTCCTAAAGTGCTGAGATTACTGGTGTGAGCCACTGTGCCTGGCCTCTTGAGCTTTCTTTTAATGATTGATTATACCAAGAATTCTCTGTTACTCACTGCAGGGCCAGGACCAAGACAGAGTGTGAAATGGGTTGTTCTGGCTTCCATCTGGCTTGATTACTAGTCCCAGCCTTCTCTTTTGCTGTCCCGGGCTTATTCTTGCTTTTAATATACAGCCAGTAAATAACTCAAGAGGGGCTGCATTTCAAACCAGCATTCCTGAAGACCAGAGGGCCTTGTGGACACATTTGTTCTTCACCTTATTTGACTGCAGATCTTTTTTTTTTTTTTGAGACAAAGTAAAAAAGTTGAGCTCTTTTACCTCTTTTACCTAAGTTAGAGTGTAGTGGTGTGATTATAACTGACTGCAGCTTTGAACTCCTGGGTTCTAGCAGTCCTACCTCAGCCTCCCAAGTAGCTGGGACTTCAGATGAGCACCACCATGGATTTTTTTTTTTTTTTTCTTTTGTAGAGAAGAGGTCTTACTATGTTGCCCAGGCTGATCTTGAACTTCTGGCCTCAAATGATCCTTCCATCTCAGCCTCCCAAAGCACTGGGATTATAGGCATGAGCCACGAAACCCAGTCTGTAGATCCTTTTAAGAATCTGATAGAAAGAATGAAAGCTTTCCTAAGTGTGGGAGCTTGTGGTTTCAGGGGAGTCTCCAGAATTCTAGGCGTTAGATTTAACATTTAAAAAAAAACAAGAATGACGAAAGCGTGGGTGGTGTGGGCTTGCTATTTGGAGGTTGAGGGCCTGTATTCTGTCCGTTTGATCATTAAGGAAGTTATCTAGTTTTATGGCTAGATCAATATTGTTACTGTATGGCTGGGTGTGGTGGCTCACGACTTTAATCCTAGCACTTTGGGAGGCCAAGGCGGGCAGATCACTTGAGGCCAGGAGTTCAAGACCAGCCTGGCCAACAGAACAAAACTCCATCTCTACTAAAAATACAAAAAAAATTATCTGGCCGTGGTGGCACATGCCTGTAATCCCAGCTACTCAGGAGGCTGAGGTAAGAGAATCATTTGAACCCAGGAGGCAGAGGTTGCAATGAGCTGCACTCACTATATGTGTGTGTGTGTGTTTCTGTAATGTATATGTATATACATATATATATAATAACTTACTTTAGATCTTACTATATATATACTATATAACTAAACTATAATATAGTATATATACTACATAGTGTATAACTATACATAGTGTATAACTGAATAGTTATATACTATGTGTGTAGTATATATACTATACAAATGTCTTACAGTAACTATATAGTTACTATATATAGTTGTATAGTATACTTATAGTATACTTATATATATAACTATAGTATATACAATATATGTATACTTACGTGTATATACTATATATACTATTTAACTATATATATTAAAGTATATAACTATATTATATTCTATATATAGTATATAACTATATTATATTCTATATATAGTATATATAGTTATATAACTGTATATAGTTACTGTAAGACATTTGTATACTGTAAAAAAACCTATATATAGTTACTGTAAGATATTAGTATAGTGTAAAAAGAGAAAGGGAAATCTAGCTTACACTCAGTCTCCTGTGTGTTTTTTATGCGACCTTGTAGTACCTGCAGGTTGGTTTTGTTCAGGGTTTGCCACATCCTGTGATCTTTCATTATCTTAGACTTGATATGTGACTGCACATTTCAGTTACAGCCCAGCGTAATATGTACTCCAGGAATTGCGCTGCAGAAATTGTACTTGATGAAGGTGGCCGTCTTCATTTTTGTCACCTAATCATGAGTGCCAGTGCCACTTTCCATTTTAGGACTGGCATGGAAAGTTATGCCGCTCATCAAACAGAAGTTTTCATGAAGAAGCAGCCTCGCCGGGCGCGGTGGCTCAAGCCTGTAATCCCAGCACTTTGGGAGGCCGAGGCGGGTGGATCACGAGGTCAAGAGATAGAGACCATCCTGGTCAATATGGTGAAGCCCCATCTCTACTAAAAATACAAAAAATTAGCTGGGCATGGTGGCGCGTGCCTGTAATTTCAGCTACTCAGGAGGCTGAGGCAGGAGAATTGCCTGAACCCAGGAGGCAGAGGTTGCGGTGAGCCGAGATTGCGCCATTGCACTCCAGCCTGGGTAACAAGAGCGAAACTCAGCCTCTTGTTCACTTTTGCATGTGATGTTTCCTAATGACTTTGAAAACTTGAAGTGTTTGAAGGCAAGGGGAAAGCACATCAGCCCGAGAGATTCTACATATTCAAAGACTTCAGCAGTTTGTTTACTGAACACAGAACTGTGTGCTGGTGGCAAAATAAAGCCTTTGCCCTGTGCAGGAAATCTTGGTGGAGTCCAGGCAGCAGGCACCTTGGTAGCATTCCACAGTGATTAGCTGAAGGAAAAACAAGAGTTTACAACACTAACCCCAAACGCCCTCTTTGTCTCCCAGAAGAATAATACTGTCTTGGCCTGGGAAGGTTGTAGCTTCATGCTCAGCTCTTGGTCTGACAGTCCTGAAGCTGCAGCAACATGCTTGTGTTCCCCTCCTTGATCTTCTTTACCAATCAGTGCCCTAATCCTTTCTGTTTGTTTAAATTATGATATTAGGCCATTCTATCAATGGTACATTTTTCAATCTCTTCAAAAAGGAAAGGTAAATTATTTGGGGCAGACAACAGAATAGGAATGTAAATGCTTGAACTGTTGACTAAATTTGTGGGGTTTTTTTGTTTTGCTTAACTTTTTTTTTTTTTTTTTTTTTTGAGAAGGAGTTTTGCTCTTGTTACCCAGGCTGGAGTGCAGTGGTGTAATCTTGGCTCACCACAATTTCTGCCTCCCAGGTTCAAGTGATTCTTCTGCTTCAGCCTCCCAAGTAGCTGGGATTACAGGCATGCACCACCATGCCTGGCTAATTTTGTATTTTTAGTAGAGACAGGGTTTCTCCATGTTGATCAGGCTGGTCTCAAACTCCCAACCTCAGGTTATCCGCCTACCTCGGCCTCCCAAAGTTCTGGGATTATAGGCATGAGCCACTGCGCTCAGCCTACTTTGCTTTTTGAGCCAGGGTCTCTGTCTTTCAGGCTGGAGTGCAGTGATGCAATCATGGCTCACTGCAACCTCTGCCTCCTGGGTTCAAGTGATTCTCATGCCCCAGCATCCTGAGTAGCTGGGATTACAGGCGTACACCACCACAGCCAGCTAATTTTTGTATTTTTGGTAGAGATAGGGTTTCACCATTTTGGCCAGGTTGGTCTTGAACTCCCAAACTCAGGTGATCCACCCACCTTGTCCTTCCAAAGTGCTGGGATCATAGGCATGAGCCACTGCGCCTGGCCAAAATTTGTGTTTAATATAGCAGGAGTGATGGCTGGGTCTGGTGACCTCCATTTCTCTATTGAATGGGGAGAAAACACAGTCTTTGGGGTTTGAAGGGCTTTATCTCTTTAAAAAATATTTTTTTAATTTAAATTTTTAAATTTTTTTTTTAAGAGATGGGGCCTTGCTGTGTTGCTCAGGCTAGTTTTAGACTCCTGGGCTCAAATGATTCTCCTGCATCAGCCTCCCAAAATGTTGGGATTATGGTGTGAGCCAACACACCTGGCTGCTTTATAATTTTTCATCTGTTTTATGGGGACAATAATATCTACCAGATGGAGCTGGACACATAGTAGGTGACATAAGTGAAAATTTTTTCCCCCCAAACTTCAAAACTCTTGCTTAAGGATCATGCTATTGGTCCACAGTATATGGATTTGTGGATCATAACTTCTTCCTCCCATTTGAAAACTAGAACATTTGCTTGTCTCCTTTCCCTCTATCACTTACTCCATTCCTTGTGATGGTTCTGAAGCACTGATCATTTTCCTATATTACTGTGGGGAAATGGATTATCTGCGATAAATGCCTTGTGTTCATTTCCTCTCCTACCAATCAGGCATGCAGTTTTGATCAATTATCTCCCAAGTTCTGGAGAAATTAGGCTTAACCAAAAATAAACCAAACAATAGAATTTTGATAGAAGTGGAGCAGAGGCCTGCAGTGTTGTCCCAGGAGCTGTTGAGGGCAGTGGCACCTGCTTCTGGCCATGGACAGAGAGATTCAGCATCACCATGTCACTGCAGAATGAGGGGAGAGTTGGCCTTGTTAACCACCTTGCTGTCCGTGGTGTACTGATCAGTTAAGATACCAACATTTCTGGCCAGGCATGGTGGCTCATGCCTGTTAATCCTAGCACTTTGGGAAGCCGAGGTGGGTGGATCACAAAGTCAGGAGTTCGAGACCAGCCTGAACAAGATGGCGAAACCCTGTCTCTACTAAAAATACAAAATTTAGCCAGGCGTGGTGGCATGTGCCTGTAGTCCCAGCTACTCAGGAGTAGCTGACACAGGAGAATCGTTTGAACCTGGGAGGCGGAGGTTACGTGAGACAAGATCGCACCACTGCACTCCAGCCTGGGTGACAGAGCAAGGCTCCCTCTCAAAAAATAAATAAATACAAGTCCTACGTCTTCATGCTTCTCCCCAGAGATAATTTTTGTAGATAACTTTTGTGTATCCTTGCATATACATACCTATAGATCTGTATACAAATGTTTACATAGACACATATGCATCTACCTGTGTATGTTGTACACACACAAACAGCATGTATATCTTTTTTTCTAAATACCAAAATGTAATTTTACCATAAGATCATCTTGTATCTTGCCCTTTTTTCACTTATTGCTATAATAAGGCAGCTTGCCATGTAGGTACATGTAGATCTCTCATATTTTTAGTGTCTGCATAGTATCCCATTGTACAGTTGGATCACATTTTATTTATTTATTTATTTATTTATTTTGAGACAGTTTCGCTCTTGTTACCCAGGCTGGAGTGCAATGGCGCGATCTTGGCACACCGCAACCTCCGCCTCCTGGGTTCAGGCAATTCTCCTGCCTCAGCCTCCTGAGTAGCTCAGATTACAGGCATGTGCCACCATGCCCAGCTACTTTTTTGGATTTTTAGTAGAGACAGGGTTTCACCATATTGACCAGGATGGTCTCGATCTCTTGACCTCGTGATCCACCCGCCTCGGCCTCCCAAAGTGCTGGGATTACAGGCTTGAGCCACCGTGCCCGGCGGATCACATTTTATTTAATGAGAGGTCTATTAATGGATGTTTACATTGACCCATGTTTTTACTTATAAACAATCTTGCAGGGAATCTCCTTTTATGTAGCTTACCTAATGCATTTGGTGAATGAATATTCTTATTTGTGGAGTCAAACTTGGTAACTATACTATTGTATTTTGAATATTAGTGATTTAGTAGATTTTAGTAGAAAATATTTTTAATGAAGCTTAATGGCTAAGTAACAAAAGATCGCCTCAAACATATACAAGCAATATATTTACAGATGGTGAAAGTATTACAGAAGCCAGTTTTATTGGGTTAATATTATCTGTTAGGAGTTAAATTCATGGTGGAGTGTTTGTTTTGAAGCATCCAATTAATATGCTGTGAAGGAATATAAGGGGATGACATTTTTTGTGAGTTGCATAGTGGCAGATAGAGAGTTGTGGCATATACATCATGAAAGTGTACTTCCAGAGGTGGAACTAAAAAAGAGTAATTCGAGGCCGGGCACGGTGGCTCAAGCCTGTAATCCCAGCACTTTGGGAGGCCGAGGCGGGTGGAACATGAGGTCGAGAGATCGAGACCATCCTGGTCAACATGGTGAAACCCCGTCTCTACTAAAAATACAAAAAATCAGCTGGGCATGGTAGCGTGTGCCTGTAATCCCAGCTACTCAGGAGGCTGAGGCAGGAGAATTGGCTGAACCCAGGAGGCGGAGGTTGCGGTGAGCCGAGATCGCGCCATTGCACTCCAGCCTGGGTAACAAGAGCGAAACTCGGTCTCAAAAAAAAAAAAAGAGTAATTCCTCGTAAGGGGAGGTGAGAAATGTTGGGGGTGGATTTTTCTTTCTAAAATCATGTTTGTAAGTGATGAGAAGGACAGCTTTTAAAAATTGCTAAAGAACTAAACGTATGACTAAATAGTGGAAAGGATCTTAACATACGTGCTTGCACAAAAATAAGAAACTCATTTTAATTCTGTGAAACAAATATTAACTATGGTTTGGAGTGAATCTTGATAGCATTCATAGATAAGGCTTTCCTTAAATAGACCCTTAGAGTTAGATGCATTTGCTCTGAGCTCACAGCTAAGCCCTCATTTCCCCTGTGCCACGCTCCTATGGCCAAGTGTCTGATCAGCAGCATCCCCAAAGGAAAAGCTGGCTGTCTCCTGTAAAGTGGGCTCCCAGTTCCACAGTCCAGCTTGCTCCAGAGGTTACTGTCACCCTGCCACCACAAACAATCCATTACAGTCAAACCTCAGCAGCTCCAGCTCCAGCTGGATGAATGTTCTTCTAACCACTGTTACCCCATGTTGTACAACTGCATCCAACCCTTCCTCAGTTGTAGAGACAACTTAAATATTTCCTCTACACCACTGATTCTCAACCAGGGCAACTGCCCCATACCCCCACCACCAGGGCACATGTGGTGGAGTTTGGAGACATTTTTGGTTGTTACAGCCATAGGACACTACTAGCATCTAGTGGGAAGAGGCCAGGAATGCTTCTAAACATCCTACAATGCACAGAATAGTTCCCCCATCCAACATAGAATTATCTAGCCCAACAGTGCTGAGGGTATGAAACTCTGCTGTACAAAGTGATGTCACAGACTTAGGTCTCATTGTTATTTCAGTTTTCTGGCATATCTAGTTTATCACGTACTGCACTTTTGCCAAAAATTCTGTTGTTCAGCTAACATGGTGGCTCATGCCTGTAATCCCAGTGCTTTGGGAGGCCAAGGTGGGCGGATCATGAGGTCAGGAGTTTGAGAGCAGCCTGGCCAACATGGTCAAACCCCATCTGTTTTTGTTTTTGTTTTTTGAAATGGAGTTTCGCTCTTGTTACCCAGGCTGGAGTGCAATGGCGCGATCTCGGCTCACCGCAACCTCCGCCTCCTGGGTTCAGGCAATTCTCCTGCCTCAGCCTCCCAAGTAGCTGGGATTACAGGCATGTGCCACCATGCCCAGCTAATTTTTTGTATTTTTAGTAACGGGGTTTCACTATGTTAACCAGAATGTTCTAGATCTCTTGACCTCGTGATCCACCCGCCTCGGCCTCCCAAAGTGCTGGGATTACAGGTGTGAGCCACCGCGCCCGGCAAAACCTCATCTTTACTAAAAATACAAAAATTAGCTGGACTTGGTGGTGCATGCCTGTAACCCCAGCTACTTGGGAGGCTGAGGCAGGAGAATTGCTTGAGCCTGGGAGGTGGAGGTTTCAGTGAGCCAAGATCATGCCACTGCACTCCAGCCTGGGCAACAGAGCAAGACTCTGTCTCAGAAAAAAAATTGTATTATTCAATAATGGACCACCTTAGATATTGAGTAGCTAAGGGGACTGATACTGTGGTAGAGTGATCTTCGCATTAGGCTAGATGGCAATTAGGAGATAGGCATTCTAATCTCATTATTGCCTCTAATTAGCTATGGGAACTTCAGCCAGCCTTTTAATTATCTTTTGGTGAAATGAGAGTATTTTCCAAAGTAATTTAGAGTCTCTCTAAGTCTTAAATATCCCATTACTCTGCCATTGCACATATATTTTTTAAGTGGGATAAGGATGAACAGTAGGTACATACAGATGTTTCGTTGATTCTGTTTCCCCTGCCAATAGATGTATTTCTGTAGGCTGGGCACGGTGGCTCACGCCTGTAGAGGCTGAGGTTGGCAGATCACTTAAGGTCACGAGTTTGAGACCAGACTAGTCATTATTCTTTTGCTTGTAAAGTTAATTCTTATACCTTTCTGTGGAAGAGGAGAAAATACAAATATTGGAGAAGAGCCAGAGAAATAGTCATATACTTACAGCACTGTTTCCTCCATTTACAAAGCAAAAATGAAACAAACAAAAAACTGAATTAAGTGGTTGTTTGGGCTTTTAAACCAAAAAATGAGCCTGCTTTTCTTGAACTAACTTACTTTCTTTCTTTCTTTTCTTTCTTTCTTTCTCTCTCTCTCTCTTTCTTTCTCTTTCTTTCCTTCTTTCTTTTTTCCTTTTCTTTTCTTTTCTTTCTTTTTTTTGAGACAGGGTCTCACTCTGTCTCCCAGGGTGGAGTGCAGTGGCACAATCTCAGCTCACTTCAATCTCTGCCTCCCTGGTTCAACCAGCTTTCCTACCTCAGCCTCCAGAGTAGCTTGGACTACAGGTGTGTGCCACCATGCCTGGCTTTTTTTTTTTTTCTTTTTTTTTTGTAGAGACGGGGTTTCTCCATATTGCCAAGGCTGGTCTTGAACCCTTGAGCTCAAATGATCTGCCTCCCTTGGCCTCCCAAAGTGCTGGGACTATAGGCATGAGCCACTGCACCCAGCCCCTCAAAACACCTGTTATTACTGCTTCTCCTCTATGGCTGCCTGGGTATCAATCTAGGAGGCATCTTTGAAGGTGTTAAATATTTACTCACACTGCCATGCAGTGTCCATTTTTTTTTTTTTTTTTTTAGACAGAGCCTTGCTCCATTGGCCAGGCTGGAGTACTGTGTGGTGATCTCAGCTCACTGCAACCTCCGCCTCCTGGGTTCAAGTGATTCTCAGGCCTCAGCCTCCCAAGTAGCTGGAACTACAGGTGTCTGCCATCACGCCGGCTAATTTTTGTATTTTTGGTACAGACAAGGTTTCCCCATGTTGGCCAAGCAGGTCTCAAACTCCTGACCTCAAGTAGTCTGCCTGCTCCAGCCTCCTAAAGTGCTGGGATTACAGACATGAGCCACTGCGCCTGGCCGGTGTCCACTTCTTAATTCAGTCCCACTGTTCGGCATGAGCACTTAGGTTCCCCCTGTGGTTGCATTCTTGGTTCATCTGGGCATGTGCAGGTTATGAGACCTGAGGGCTTGTGGCAACTGAAAAACAGCTCACAATTTTGTTACGTAAAAGTTGAACCAGATTGATCTGGTGTGACCACACAGGTACCTTTATCTGTTATTTCTGATTCCAAACTTTGCTTATTAACTGTAATGTTTGCCATTGTAATTGCTGCACTTCCATCATGTGTAAGGAGTACTCAATGAATGCTTGCTGATTTCATGCACTATAGGAACAACATCAACTATTGTCATGTTGGCTATTGACAATATGACAATATTGTTTTAATATGTCATACGACATATTAAAACATCATGTAGGCCAGTCATGATGGTTCACATCTATAATCCCAACACTTTGGGAGGCTGAGGCAGGAGGATCCTTTGAGGCCAAGAGTTCAAGACCAGCCTGGGCAACAGAGTAACACCCTGTTTCTACAAAAAATTTAAAAAATTAGCCTGGCACAGTGAAATACACCTTTAGTTCTAGCTACTCAGGAAGTTGAGGCAGGAGGATTGCTTGAGTCCAGGAGATCAAGGCTGCAGTGAGCCCTGATGGTGCAACCACATCCAGCCTGAGTGACGGAGTAAGACACTGTCTCTTAAAAACAACAACAATAAAATCATCATGTGACTCACTAAGACAGCTACACCTTTCTGTTTATGCCTAAAAAATTACTGAGTTCTGGTGGATACATAATGAGGACTTGACAGTCTTTTTTTTTTTCTTTTCTTTTTTTTGAGGAGTGTCACTCTGTCACCCATGCTGGAATGCAGTGGTGCAATCTCAGCTCACTGCAAGCTCCACCTCCCAGGTGCAAGCAATTCTCCAGCCTCGGCCTCTCGAGTAGCTGAGATTACAGGCATACGTCACCATGCCTGGCTGATTTTTCTATTTTTAGTAGAGACAAGGTCTCACCATGTTGGTTGGCCAGGATCGTCTCGAATTCCTGACTTCAGGTGATCTGCCCGGCTTGGCCTCCCAAAGTGCTAGGATTACAGGCATGAGCCACCATGCCCAGCAAGTTTTTTTAAGTGCTTCAAATATATGTCACATTCAGTTTCATGTCCCTGATGGCTCCTTGCACCACGCTACACCAATAAACACTCAACAGACACTCTTTGATTGATTAGTAGACTTTCAGAGATGGAAAGCAAATTCAGTGCATTTATTCAGCAAAAATTCAATGAGCAGCTGCTGTGTGCTGGGCACTGTGCTAGCCCCTGAGGATGAAGGACAGTGTCCGCGCTCTTGAAGTTCACACCCACTGATAGAACACCCAAGAAACCAGCATCCAAGATGTTCAGATTAAAAGAAATTCTCCCACAGTGACATTTTCCCCAGGCAAACTCGGAGTTGTTTGCCATGAGAAGGTTTAAAAAAGGATAGTTGTGAAAGACCAGGCAAAGTTCACAAAGTAAAGAAGGGAAAATATTATTTCAGACTGATATTAAAAGATGGCTTAGCCTGCTACCTTACTGTCTCACAGGGAAAATTTTATTTATGTCTCCTTTGGTCTTTTCTCCTTTTCGTCTCTAGGTTTGATGTACAAGCTTTAGCTTGGGCCTTTGATTTACAGTGTTCTGGAGAAAGAGACCAGGGATGACAAAGTCAACTAGGCTGTTACCTAAAAACCTGATATGTTGTCCTAGATCTGGGCTGTCTTAGACCTACTCAGAGAATTTCCAGCAGACTGCTCGGGAAGAGCCTGCTGGGAAGGCAGTTCCCTCAAGTCCCATAAAATAAAGAGCTTCCCAGTCCTTTCTTGATATCCACAATTTGCTTAAATACTGGATTTTAGGGGAGCCACTTCTAGTCCTGTGAAAAATCTTTTAATATCTGTGTTTAATCAACTGAGAAAATAAAAATTTACAGATCCATCAATGATAAATATACTAAACTTAAGGCTTTAAAATTTTCATGGAAGTCTGTGACCAACATTTTTTTTTTTTTTTTTTTTTTTTGAGATAGAGTCTTGCTCTGCTACCCAGGCTGGAGTACAGTGGTGTGATCTTGGCTTACTGCAACCTCCGCCTCCTCAAGCAATTCTCCTGCTTTAGCCTCCTGAGTAGCTGGGTTTACCGGCATGTGCCACCATCCCCAGCTAATTCTTTATTTTTGTATTATTAGTAGAGATGGGGTTTCACCATGTTGGCCAGGCTGGTCTCGAACTCCTGATGCCAGTTGATCCACCCACCTCAGCCTCCCAAAGTGCTGGGATTACAGGTGTAAGCCATTGTGCCCGGCTGACCAACATTTTTTTAGCCTGTAAAATACAGTTTGTTTAAACTTATTAAGGCTGGTTGTGGAGGCTCATGCCAATAATCACAGCATTTTGGGAGGCTGAGGTGGGTGGATCACCTGAGGTCAGGAGTTTGAGACTAGCCTGGCCAACATGGTGAAACCCAGTTTCTACTAAAAATACAAAAATCAACCAGGTGTGGTGGTGTGTGCCTGTCATCCCAGCTACTTGGGAGGCTGAGGCAGAAGAATCACTTGAACCTGGGAGGCGTAGATTGCAGTAAGCCGAGATTATACCACTGCACTCCAGCCTGGGTGACAGAGCGAGACTCTTGTCTCAAAACAAAAGGAAAAAACCCTTTATTATAGTATACTAGATATTGAGGGATAGGGAGTTTAGTTATCAGTTGGGAGTAATAACAAATTTCTGGAAAACTCAATGGCTTGAAACAACAAACATTGATCATCTCAGAGTTTCTGAAGGTCGGAAATCCAGGAGGGGCCTAATAGGGTGGGTCTGGCTCAGGTTCTCTCACAAGGTGGCCACCAAGTGAAGCCTCCCCTGGAGCTGGAAGAGCCACTCTGAAAAGACTGCCACCTGATGCTTGGCTGGGGTCTTCAGTTTTTCTCCAGATGGGTCTCTCCCAGAGCTGCTGAGTGTCCTCGAAATGTGGCAGTCAGCTTCCCTACAGTGAGTCATGAGAGAGGGAGAGAACCAAACAGAAGCCCTGGGGTCTTCCTGATCTGATCTCAGACCTGATGGGCCATCACCTCTGCTGCACTCGATAGTCCACAGACCTACCCTGGGACCACATGCAAGGGGACCACACGAGGGTGTGAGTGCCGGGAGGTGGGAGCCATCTTGGATGCTGGCTACCTTGTGAATGATTGGTCAGGCAAAGTTTGGCTCAGGTGAACTTCTTTACTGCTTCGCTTGCTCGTTTCCTTGAGAGATTTAAAGTAAGTGCTCAGGGTTGGGTGCAGTGGCTCACGCCTGTAATCTCAGCACTTTGGGAGGTTGAGGTGGGTGGATCACCTGAGGTCAGGAATTTGACACCAGCCTGGCCAACCTAGTGAAACCCCGTCTCTACTAAAAATACAAAAAATTAGCCGAGTGTGGTGGTGGACATCTGTAGTCCCAGCAACTTGGGAGGCTGAGGCAGGAGAATCACTTAAACTAGGGAGGTGGAGGTTGTAGTGAGCCAAGATCACCCCATTGCACTATAGTTTGGGCAACAGGACGAGACATTGTCTCAAAAAAAAAAAAAAAAAACCTAGTTAAAAATAAAGTGAGTGCTTGGAGCTGTGTTGCTCTGTGCATGCGTGTGTGTGTGTGTGTGTGTGTGTGTGTGTGTGTGTATGTGTCCCTAAGTCCCAGCAGTGAGAGAAATTGTGTGGTTCCTTATCATACCCGAAAAGCAGCGATCAGTCACCAAGAGGACGTTACAGTGGGTGAATTTTTTGTGTCCTGCTTAAGGCCAGGCCCTCCACTTCATCTTCATCTCCTCTCTCCTAGTCACGGACAGCACACCCACTGTTAACTCCTCACTCCTGCATTATTACTTTCGCTCTTGATTGGCTCATTCTTGGCCACATACAAAGATGATGTAGTATTTCCCATCTTAAAAAAAAAAAAATTTGTAACCCCAGATTCCTCTTTCGATCCTGCCCTGTTTCTCTGTTCCTTTTGAGACCAGAAGGCTGTGAACGATGTGTCTTATTTGTCTATACTCACTCTCCCCGCCTCTTACCTTCCCGATTTATCTCCAGCCCACTCGTCATGCTTTTGCCTTCCCTCCCCCACCTAACCCCCACCCCCATGCATACTCCACCACTGCTATTGTTATGGAATTGCGGTGTCGTATGTCTTTCCAAGTCCAGTGGTCACTTCCCAGTCCTTTGTAATTGACCAAGCAGCAGCATTTTACACCGTTGATCCCTCCTTTGCCGGACACCTGTTCTTCCCTTGGCTCCTGGGACGTCCTCCCTCAGCTTCTCCTCCTGCCCTCACTGGCTGCTCTTTCTCATCCTCCACTGCTGGCTCTTCAAGATACTTCTTTCTGACCTCAGGCCTCAGACCCCTTCCTGCCACCCCTCTGCCTTCAGTCCCTTTTGTATTTTTTGTAGAGACAGGGTTTTGCCATGTTGGCCAGGGTGGTCTCAAACTCTTGACCTCAAGTGATCCACCTGCCTCAGCCTCCCAAAGTGCTGGGATTACAGGCATGAGCCATAGTGCCTGGTCTGTCATACACTCTTTTATTTTTTGAGATGGTTTTGCTGTTGTCACCCAGGCTGGAGTGCAATGGCATAATCTCAGCTCATTGCAACCTCTGTCTCCTGGGTTCAAGTGATTCTCCTGCCTCAGCCTTCCTAGTAGGTGGGATTACAGGTGCCTGCCAACACATCTCACTAATTGTTGTATTTTTAGTAGAGATGGGGTTTCGCCATGTTGGCCAGGCTGGTCTCAAACTCCTGACCTTAGGTGATCTGTCCACCTTGGCCTCCCAAAGTGCCAGGATTACAGGCGTGAGCCATTGCACCCAGCCTAGCATAGACTCTTGACAGGTAAATTACAGGGTCAAAGTATTTGAGTCTTATGGTTCTGGGAAGATGACACCTGCTTATACTCCACTCAGCGGGCTGGGAGGGGGCTCATCTCCCCACACTCTGAGTCCCATGCACTCATTCCACACATATGGATGTCCACTGTGTGTCCTCACTGAGGATACCATATGAATAAAGTGTCATCTCATTTTATGTCTTTATTTTTTTAATTTTCTTTTAAGCTTTTTTTAGACTAGTCAAGTACAGTAGTGAGAAAGGGAGAAAGAGTCGAACAAGGAGTCCAATCTGTAGCTATGAACAACCAATTGAGATAAGTTACTACCTTCGGACCAGCCTCATTGTTTTAATTTGCATTTCTTTGCCAATCAAATGCAATTTTTTAAAAGTTTGTAGTAAAATATACATTGCATAAAATTGACTATATTAACCATTTTAGGCATACAGTTCAGTGGCAGGAAGTACATTCATGCTGTTGTGTAGCCATCACTGTAATCTATCTCCAGAACTTTTGCATCTTCCCAGACTAAAACTCTGTTCTGTACCCATTAAATACTAATTCTCCATTCTCCATTCCCCGTTCCCCCAGCCCCTGGCAACCACATTCTGTCTTTCTGGATAAAATGCTGTACTTTTTTATTTTTATTTTTATTTTTGAGATAGTCTCACTGTGTTGCCCAGGCTGGAGTGCAGTGGCATGATCTCAGCTCACTGCAACCTCTGCCTCCCAGGCTCAAGTGATTCTCAGCCACCCAAGTAGCTGGGACTACAGGCACGCACAACCACACCTGGTTACTTTTTGTATTTTTTTGTAGAGACGAGGTCTCCCTGTGTTACCCAGGCTGGTCTCAAACTTCTGGGCTCAAGTGATCCTCCAGCCTCGACCTCCCAAAGTGCTGGGATTACAAGTGTGAGCCCATGCCTGGCTGCAGTATTTTTTTTTTAATGTGTATTGGCAATTCACATTTCTTTACCTGTGAATCTTTTGTAAATATCCTTAGCCTATTTTTTCTTTTGGGACCTGAGTTTTTTTTTTTTTTCATTGAGTAGGAAGAGTTCAGTAGGAAAATGGAGAGCAAAGGGATTAAGGATTTTTGTTTTTTTAAGCGTTGTGGAAAGGTTAGTAGTTTTTTCTGCCCAGTCCTGATTCCTGGGAGATTTGCCTTCTTTTGCCTCCTCCTGGTGCTAAGTCAGTTTCTCCCAGCTGTTTCCTCTTTCTAGAAATGGGCGTGGCAGGCCTCAGCTGGGAGCCCGGCTGCCGGTGGACTCCAGTGCCCCCACTTGTCCAGCCTGGGCTTATTGTTGTCATTGGGAGCCAGTTGTTTCTGCCTTTTTAAGCTCATAGAGGCCGATGAGCCTATGAGCTCATAACTTGGCTTCTGGCTTCTTGCTTCTTATTTTACTATGGAAATCGAAACAACTTCTCATCCCTCTATCACAGAGGTGTCCAATCTTTTGGCTTCCACAGATCGCATTGGAAGAAGAATTGTCTTGGGCCACACATAAAATACACGAACACTAATGATAGCAGATAAGGTTAAAACAATCATTATCAGATTTTTTTTTTTGTGATTTTTTTTTTTCTTTGAGACAGAGTCTCACTCTGCCACACAGCCTGGATGGAGTGCAAGATCTCGGCTTACTGCAACCTCTGCCTCCCAGGTTCAAGTGATTCTCCTGCCTCATCTCCCTAGCAGCTGGGATTACAGTTGCCCGCCACCACGCAAAGCTAATTTTTGTATTTTTAATAGAGACAGGGTTTTGCTGTGTTGGCCAGGCTGTTCTCGAACTCCTGTCCTCAAGTGATCTGCCCTGACTAAGCCTCCCAAAGTATTGGGATTACACCTATGAACCACCACGCCAAGCCAAAAATCTCATCATGTTTTAAGAAAGTTTACACATTTGTGTTGGGCTGCATTCAAAGCCATCCTGGGTTGCATGGACAGGCTTGCTCCACCACCTGGATCTGTCCCCGTAGGCCACCTCCAGAATGTGTTCCAAATAGGGTAATGTCTCACCACCTCCTCCTCTCTACCCAAACCCCAGCCACCATCTTCCACAACTCCTGCAATAGCCTCGTACCTGGGCTCCAGTCCCATGCTTGCCCTCCTTAGTCTCCTTTTCAGCAGCAGCACCAGAATGTCACTTCCACCTGCTTAAAACCTTTCAGTGCACCATCAAAGCTGCTCCATCAGCTCTCTGGGCCCCACAGGATCTGGCTCCTCCCTGCCTGGCTATGGCTGCTCCTCCCCTGCTCTCCCCTGCCACACTGTTCCTCTTCCTGGCCCTCACACACAAGCTTACTCCCACCTCCGGAATTTTGCACTTACTAGTCCCTTAGCCTGGAGTGTTCTTCCACTATACCATGACTTGTTCGCTCTCTTCCTTCAGATCCCTGCTCAAATGTGACTTCTCAGAAGCCCTCCTTCCCTCCCCATCCAGCCTGGGTCTCCATTCATCTCACCCTCTATCCCCTTCATCTATCTTATCTTTCATGATGGCATTTATCACTGCCTGTGATTAAATTCCTTATTTATTTGCTTATTCTCCGTTTCACCACTGGAATATAAGCTCTGCAGAGCAAATAGCTTGTCTCTCTTGTTCACTCCTGTATCTCCAGCACCTAGAATAAGCCTGGCACATAGTAGCTGCTCAGGAAATTTGTGCAAAATGATGAACAATTAATAGTTCTATGATCATTGAAGAGCTATTTTTGTTTTGTTTTGTTTTTGAGACAAAGCTGGCTCCCAGCCTCAGCTTTAGGAAATGAAGGTTGCATTTTTAAGGGAAAAAAATATACCCAAGGAACAATTTTATGACAAAATCTCCAGTTTTCTACAACATGGATTGAAGTTTGTGCCTTCCCAGGTTTATTCGAAGATCCTAAAATTCATATTGCTTTTTCCAAATCCTAACATTTAGACTGTTTTTCAGATCTAAAGTTGTGGATGAATTCTCGTGACTTCTCTATGTACTTTGACTTTTATCGTCGCTAGAGGCTTCCTTTTCAAAAGCACAGGATAGCTTTGCTAAACCATGCCCTTTCCAAAGTAGTTTAATGAATCCCTCCTGTTAAATCCCAAAGAGAAGGTGTACTCCTTTGTTAGCAGTTGGAACCTGAAGGAATAAATACTGAAGATAGCATCAGCCTTTGTTGGCTCCTATGGCCTTGAAGGTGTGGAACATCTTTGATTAACAAGTGTTGTCTGCCAGCTGCCTTCTCTCACACAAAAAAAGTGAGCAGACATACTGCGGCAGCCTGCCTTTGCCATGGAGTCAACAGCTGCAGAAATGGACCATTTTGTCTCATCCTGTCTTTACATATGTGGGACCCAGCATGAGGCTATTTAGAAAGAGCAGAATCACGTCGAGGCCAGTCAATACAGTTGGTAGCTGTTATTGAAATCCCACCGGGTGGCTGCAGGCTCCTGGCTGACCACGTTTCTAAGCTGGTTAGTGAGGTCCTCATTGCAGTCTCAGCTAAGCTAGCCCACGGTGCAAATGAAAAATGCATAGGTCTGACTAGGGAGCATTTTCCCTTCCTGCCTTTCTCCATCGAGAGGAAAGTGATTGCTGTGGAAGTTTCTGATATTAATAGGCAGGTTGACATGTGGCTGTAAGACAACCTGAGTTAAGATGATGATATGCCACTTAAAATAACAAGGCCAGGCACGGTGGCTCATACCTGTAATCCCAGTGCTCTGGGAGGCTGAGGTGGGAGGACCGCCTAAGCCCAGGAGATCAAGGCTGTAGTGAGCTATGATTGTGCCATTGCCCTCCTGCCTGCGTGACAGACCAGGAGCCTGTCTCTAAAAGAAAAAAGTAACAGGGGGTGCTGTGTTTCTGTTACATGTATATTCCACTCCGTATTTTCCAGAGCATGGTTGTTTTCATTATCTTATCTGCTGCAAGAGACCTTCAACTATATTGATCAATATTTTTCTGAAAGTATAAGTTTCCATTCTCAGAACTGAGTATTATGCAGCTGGCTACATGGGGAGTGGGGCTTGAATTTTCTGGACCACTCAGGTTGGGACGTAAGTGCCATCGGAGAGTCCCTTTCCCCACAGGAAGGAAGGGCTGCTCATGGGGTACAGGGCCACACTGAGGTACTGTATGAGTGGTGGGAGGCCAGCTGGCATCAAGCCATGTTCTCTACCATCAGTGAGTGTGAATGTGACTGCAGGTTATTTTTCTGTGCTGTTCAGGGTTTCCTTTTATTTCTCTTTTGTTGATCTGATCAATCCATTTAATATTTGCAGATGGTAACCAAATATAATTAAGTTGTTTGTTGTTGAATCTCCTGTAGGAAAACACTATCTAGTTTTATCAACTCTGTAACCACAGCCCTCCTTTTCCCATATTGAAATATCTATTTATGGCCAGGTGCTGTAGCTCATGACTGTAATCCCAACACTTTGGGAGGCTGAGGCGGGCCGATTGCCAAGGTCGGGAGTTTGAGACCAGCCTGACCAACATGAAGAAACCCCATCTCTACTAAAAATACAAAATTAGCCAGGCATGGTGGCTCATGCCTGTAATCCCAGCTACTCAGGAGGCTGAGGCAGGAGAATTTCTTGAACCCGGGAGGTGGAGGTTGTGGTGGGCCAAGATTGTACCATTGTACTCTAGTCTGGGCAACAAGAGCAAAACTTCCTCTCAAAAAAGAAAAAAAGAAAAAAGATATAGCTACTTATATGATTTTTTTGTATAATGTGAGGTTTTTAGGAACATAGTTATAGCAGAGCCAATTGTAATTTATACGAACACAGGGACCCAAATCGTTGAGGATTACTGCCATTCTGATACCTGCACAAAATTATCCCCTGTCAAAAAAAAGAAAAAGATTATGCATTGTCATTGAGGCACTTTGTCCAGGATAGCAAGATCTTCTCCAAGTGTTTTTCCTTTGACAGTCCACACAGATGGCTTTCCTGGGAGTTGCCATCACAGTCCCTTGCCTCCCCCAACATGGCAAGCTCTGAAGTCCTCCTCCTTGGCCTCAATTAGACTAGTCAGTTCAGTGCAGTAGTTAAGAATATGACTCTGGTACCAGACTCACCTGGGTTTGAGTCTGAGCTTCACCACTTACTAGTTTGGGATGTTGAGCAAGTTACTTGGTCTCTCTGTGCCTCATCCTCATCTGTTAAATAGGATGCCTCATACAGAATCCGTACAGGTTAAGTCAGTTCTGTGAAAGCCTGGGGCAGAGTGCCTGGCACACAGTAGGTTTCATGTAAGTGCTGTCTGTGGTCTGCGACAAGTCTGTCATCACCCCTCCCTCATATCCCCCCCTTCACCACATCACCACCCACCATCCCCGAGTCCCCTTCTTCTCCCAGACCCTCCCTCTCTGCATTTGCCCCTAATACTTTCAGTAGCCCCAACTCCTACCCCATTTCCTTGCTGCATGACTGTATCAGCTCAAGTCCTGGGGGAGAAGAGATAAAACAGTTCAACCAGCTAATGTGAGGAGAGCTTAATGAAGAGCTTATGTACAAAGGCATGAGCAGGTGTGAGCACCCACAGGGAAAGCACAGAGCCTGGGGTCCGCCACCGTAAGAGCGTGTACTCACAGCAGCTGTGTGGAGGGGCAGCCTGATGGGAACTATGAGCCTGCTGGAGGGATGCTGCCAGCCCAGGAAGGGGGCCAGGGGCGTAAATAGTCTGACCTTGCCTCCTCCCCTTTTCCACCTCCTGCCAGGCCTCCTCTTGGCTCCCAATCCGAAGCCAGAGGGCAGGGGCAGCCATCAGCGTAGTCCATGTAGTCAAACTCCCAAGGGCAGAGCAGGGTGGAGCCAGGGAGAGCGGATATAGACCAGAGGACAAGTGGACGATCTCTGCACGGTGCCCTATAGCACCCCTGGTCTGCAGCCCCCACTCAGCCTGGAGTCATGGCCCCCTGCAGTCTGGCCCACCTGCCTTCACTCACAGACCCCCGTCTCTGTCTCTATCCCCTCTTCCCCTGCCATTCTGCCAGTCTGCAGCCTGCTCTCTAAATACGCAATGACCTTTGCACGTCTTTTTAACTTTTCACACCTCTTCCCTTTCCCAGGAGTGCCCTTCCTTCCTAGGCCTGGAGAGATACTACATAGGCCTAGGATCCAGCCCAAATCCTCTTGCTTTCTGCAGATTTCCCTTGCGTCCGGTTAGCTTTCCTTATGGCTGATTACAGTGCAAACTTCACTAGGGTGTACTTCATGCCGTGGCCTTGCCGGTTATTCGTGGGCTGCTTCCTCTCTAGACCAGATCATTCACTCTCTGTGGGTAGAAACTACACCATGGTCATCTCTGAATTCCTTTGTGCTACCTCCAAGTAGAGGAAATAAAAATGAGTGCTCAAAACACTAGTTGCATTGAAATGACTGATGTGAAAATGTGATGAATATCATTTACTTGATTAAAGGTGGTGGTAGTTATGAAGAGTATATTCAGCATATTTAACACTGATGAACTATATTGCACATTGTACATGCCCAAGTCACTCCAGATACGCCTCCCCACTCCCTGCAACAGGCATCCAGATTTAGTCACTGTTATGTCCTCTGGGGACACCCTTTGTGTCACTTATTAGAATTTATCTGTATATTTATCCTGGGTTCTACCTCCTCTTCTAAATCTTTAACTCCGTAAGGGCAGGGGCCATATCTGCATTAGTTATCACAGAGTCCCCAGACCTTAGAACAGTGTATAGTATGTAATAGGTCTTTCATAGCTGTTTGTTGAATGAATAAATATGTTGGTCATAATACATTGTAACATGCAACCTTAGAGGCCTGCAGAATGGGGACTCTAAGTGCCATGGAAGGGTCTATGAGGTTCCTTACCATTCCCCTCAAACTATTTCCTACTGCTGGAAGGAGTCATTTCTTGATGACCTCACTTCCCCATCATTAGAGCAGCCACCCTTTCCACTTGTATGGAAGTAGGTCTTGTACTAAGAAGAACAGATCTCCTTTTCCTTCAGTCACCATAGGAAATATAGTAATATTGGGGGAATTATTCTTTTTCTGTAATTCTTGTAATTCTCATTTCACCGTCCTCATTGTGCTGATTTGCAGTTTCTTAATTTGATGGTGCCAAGTAAAATATATTTTAGTTTGTACCATTTCAAATCAAGTTAGTAATTTTGAAAATGTGTAATAGGCGTTGTCTTGAAATTGAAAATTTCCGTGATTTTATATCATTTTATTTCATTTCACTAATGTGATAGTCTAGCCAGATTCTATTATTGGTAGAAGTGTTTTGAGACAGGGTCTCACTTTGTTACCAGGCTGGAGTGCAGTAGTGCAATGTTGGTTCACTGCAGCCTCAGCCAGTCTCAAGTGATTCTCCCACCTCAGCCTGCCGAGTAGCTGGGACTACAGCATGCACCACCATGCCTGGCGAATTTTTTGGATTATTTTTGTAAAGACAAGGTCTCACTATGTTGTTGCCTAGGCTGGTCTCAACTCCTGGGCTCGATCTATTTGCCCGCCTTGGTCTACCAAAGTGCTGGCATTACAGGTGTGAGCCATCATGCCCAGCCAGATTTTATTATTAATGAATAAGTTCAGGGAGTTCTTTTTAAAGGTCACAAATGATGTTTCATAACAGGACAAAAAGATTATCTTCTGGAAACAGAAAGCAGCAACATGGCCTAGAAGCCTTAGTTTCTTTAAGCCCTACCACTACTCACTAATCTTTTCATCTGCCACTTTTTGGAGGTTTAATATTCTGACAAATATGTTCTGAAAAGGAAACTAAACTCAAAATTTGAGATAACAGAGCTCTTATGAAGCTTATGTACCGGAGATACTGGAAAAAGATACTAATCTCCCCTTCCCTGCAAAAAGCAAAAAGCAATTAGTTTGGAGGGACTGTCTAAATAGGATTATCTGAAGGAAAACCTGCAAAAAACTGGGCAGATGGTCTTTGTAAACTTGGGGAAGATGAATTCTGAAGCCATGTTGTAACAGGTTTTTACAGATGCATTTGTTGCAAATTAATTGCCTCTTTTCAGCTTTAATAACTTAAATTTAAGTTTGGGGGTTTGTAAAGAAGCAATTAAAAGCTCAGTACTGTCATGTTTTTCATTAATTTACCAGTGAGTGGTTGGGTTCATATGAATAATTTGATTTAGTTTGAAGTTAAATGTAGTTATAAGCTGTGTTTTTGCTAGGCAGCTCATCCTTTATAATAGAATTTGCCTTAAACTACAATATAATTTATTCTTTCCTTCTTGATTAACAGCCTCTTCTTTAGGGAAAAAGAAATAGACAGTATCTGTGAAGATAATATTTTTAACACAGATGGAATAGAATGGTTTGGGGGTCTTTCACTCTTGGGTGATAGAAGATCAGATTTGGTGCAGATTGGGTATAGGACTCTATCATTAGGACTAAAAGCAGGCAAAAGCAGAACCAGGCTCTCAGTTCTCGCCTAAGCTGTTATGCCTATTTGCATATCTTCAAAGGTGAGCATATATATATATATATATATATACCCTGCAACCCAGGTAAGTACCTAAAGAAATGTTCATGGGGAGACATGCACTGAAGTGGTCATAGCAACACTCGTATAATGGCCCTAACCCGAAAATCCATACATTCCCGTCATCACATAAATAAATGGTGGTGTGTTCACATCATGGAATACTATTCATCACTGAAAATGAATGAACTGCCACTGTATACATATAAGGTTGAATGAAAGAAGCCAGACAGCAAAGAGTGCGTATACATGATTCCATTGATGTAGAGTATAAAAGACAAAGCAATGTAGGTGTTAGAATGGTGGTAGCTCAGTAATTTCATAGATTAAGGGAAGAAAAAAGAATGGTGGTAACTTAAAGGTAATAGTTGAAAGGGGGCACAAGGAGACCTTCTGGGGTTCTGGTGCTGCTTTTGCTGGTGTGTTGACTTTGTGAAAATTAATAGAGTTTATGATTTAGTATACCATGAATAGGATAGTATACCATGATTTGTAACTCAACTCCTCTTGTTACCACTTAAAATTTTATTTATTTAATTTTTTAGAGACGACCTTATGCATTAGGTACTTTGATATATACATGTTATAATTTAATAAAAAGTAAAAATAAAAACCATCAGTTTGAAAATAAGCCATTGCAATAATAATATAAGGAAGAGTTGGTCACCATCCATCTGTATGTCACCCCTAGGTGGTTGCTTCATGCTGACCTTTGCGAAAAAGCCCACCACAGCAGTGCAGACCATTTAAAATGACAGTGACCCAAGGTAAACATCACAGAAGTGTTTAATTTTCTTTAAGCAGAACTTTAATACCTGCTAGAAGAAACTGTTGAGACACTTCAGCCTAGCCATGGTCTTTTTGTGGAGAACCATAAGAATTAATCCAATTCCCCACCTCCTTTGGGGGTCAACTCCAGTTTCCTGGCTCAGTGAAGTCTTTATAGCACCTCTAGCTTCTGTCTTCTGTGAGCTCTGATTACAGCCGTCATCAAAAGAGAGCAGTTTAGCAGTTATATAGTGCTCTAGGTAGTTTATTTCTTTTGATTACTTCTTGACTACAAGTTTGTTGAAGCCAACAGCCCCACCTTTCATATCTCTATTCAGGGCATTTGGCAAACATTTAATAAATTAACTAGACCAGTGATGGACTGTGGCCTTGAAGAAAGAGGAGGCGGAGGTTGCAGTGAGCCAAGATTGCACTACTGCCCTCCAGCTTGGGCAATAGAGCGAGAGTCTGTCTCAAAAAAAAGAAAAGAAAAGAAAACTAGAAAAAGATAAACACTCATAATCCTTCTATACAGAGGGAAGCTCTTACTATTTTGTTGTATTTTTTTCTTCTTCTTTGGCTTTTCCTATCATACATGTGCTTTCATGCTCTCTGTCCCCTGTTCCCCACCCTTTCTCTTTATTTCTTTTTTGGAGCTGGAGCCTTACTCTGTGGCCCAGGCTGGAATGCAGTGGAGCCATCTTGGCAGCCTCCACCTACCGGGCTCAAGCGATCCTCCCACCTCAGCCTCCCAAGGAGCTGGGATTACAAGTGGGTGCCACTATGCCTGGCAAATTTTTGTATTTTCAGTAGAGACGGGGTTTCACCATGTTGACCAGGCTGGTCTCAAACTCCTGGCCTCAAGTGATCCACCCACCTCGGCTTCCCAAAGTGCTGGGATTAGAGGCAAGAACCTCTGGGCCCGGCCCCTCTTCATTTCTTGAGAATAATGGAAGTGAATCCAGGAGAGAAACTTCTCTACATTGTTAAAGGCTCCTCGGGCAGAGTGGAACTGCACGTGTTACCGCCTCGGTTTTCTTTACTCTAAATGCAAAGCTGTAACTAGGCTTAAGATCTGGGCTTCTGTGTCTTGCTAGAACATAGTATTCCATAATTTGTAACTCAGCTCCTCTTAACCACTGCTTAAATTTTATTTATTTAATTTTCTTTTTTAGAGACAAGATCTTGGTATGTTGCCCAGGTTGATCTCAAACTCCTGGGCTCGAGCGATCCACCTGCCTCAGTCTCCTGAATAGCTGGGACTATAGGCATGTGTCATCACACTGAGATACTGCTTAAATTTTTAAGATTAGCTTGGCTGGTATATACATTATGCTCCAAATCACAAAAGAAGTACTCTTCCGGGGTGAAAACATGCAGTTTGCTAATATCACCATCCTGAGTCTCATGAAAGCAAGGATCGTACAAACCTGCTCGCCCTGCATGTATACCCTTGAACTTCAGAGCTGGAAATCAAAATAATAAATAAATAAATAAATAAATACACAGGGAAAAGGGGCAGGTATCCAACATATTTTAGACTTTAAAATCCCATCAGTCCTAGCTCTCTCCTGAGAAGTATAACAGATTTGCTTTTCGGGGTAGAGGATATCTGAGCAGTCGTGCCAGGCTGTGCTGTTCTTCACGTTTCTGGAACCATGCGGTGACCGGCCAGCATTGTGTGGCTGGCGTGGCCTCCTTCTGGCCTGGAGCTCTCGGGCTACTGTGCTTCTGGTGCACACGCCATTCAGTACTAGGACTCTTGCTCTTTCCTCCTAAAAATAGACTCCTGAAACAGTCCAAAATAGACTCCTCAGCTTCTCTCCTTTTTGACTTTTTTTCCTCCAGACTCTTCTGAGTTTGTCCCCAGTTTTGCTTTAGACTCCTGAAATATTTATTCATTTTTAAAAAATATTTTAACTTTTATTTGAGGTTGAGGGGTACGTGTGCAGGTTTGTTATATAGGTAAACTCATGACTCAGGGGTTTGGCATACAGATTATTTCGGACTTCTGAAATATTGAAATAATACTCATCTAAATGAGATTGCTCATCAGTAAGAAGAAAAATCACTCCTGCAGCCCTGACAGACTGTTTCTCTTGACCTTTAACAGACCGTAATGGGCACGTTGTTGTGTTTGTTCTGCTCTGCTCTGGGTGAGGGCAGCGTGACATTTGCATCATCTCTCTAGGCCTCTGCGTAATTATGTTGTTATGAATTACTGTTAGCTGAGTTTCCTGCTGCTTGTAGGAAGCGGGAGATAGAGACAGAGACCGGGAGAAACAGATAGAGCGGGAGACAGACAGAGACAGAAACAGAGAGAGGGAGAGACAGACAGAGACAGAGAGAAACAGGGAGAGACAGACAGAGACAGAGAGAAACAGAGAGAGGGGGAAACAGACAGAGACAGAGAGAAACAGAGAGAGGGGGAGACAGAGAGAGACAGAAACAGAGAGAGGGAGAGACAGAGACAGAGAGAAACAGAGAGAGGGAGAGACAGACAGAGACAGAGAGAAACAGAGAGAGGGAGAGACAGACAGAGACAGAGAGAAACAGAGAGAGGGGGAGACGGACAGAGACAGAAACAGAGAGAGGGGGAGAGAGAGGCAAGAGACAGAAACAGAGAGAGGGGAGACAGACAGAGACAGAGAGAAACAGAAAGAGGGGAAGAGAGATAGAGACAGAAACAGAGAGAGGGAGAGACAGAGAGAAAAAGAGGGGGGAGACAGAGACAGGGAGAAACAGAGAGAGGGGGAGAGAGACAGAGAGAAACAGAGAGAGGGGGAGAGAGACAGAGACAGAGAGAAACAGAGAGATAGACAGAGAGAGACAGAGACAGGGAGAAACAGATGGGGGGAGACAGAGACAGAAAAACAGAGAGAGGGGAGAGAGACAGGGAAAAACAGAACGAGGGAGAGAGACAGACAGAGACAGGGAGAAACAGGGAGAGCGAGAGAGATAGAGACAGGGAGAAACAGGAGAGACAGAGAGACATAGGGAGAAACAGAGACGGGGAAACAGACAGAGAGAGACAGAGAGAGACAGAAACAGAGAGAGAGAGTAGTTGTCTAGCAAAGAGAACAGAAACATAATTTGGATTCACCTCTAGACAGAGATAAGGAGAAAGAGAGAGACAGAGCAGGCAGGTGGGGAGTGGAATAGTTGTCCAGAAAAGGAAAAGAAATTTAGATTGACATCTTTGTCATTTCCATGTGGTCTAACACTTGGCCTACATCCAGTTACCTAAAGTGGTTGTCATTTCCATGTGGTCTAACACTTGGCCTACATCCAGTTACCTAAAGTGGTCCTGGAACCCTTTCTCCTGGAACCCCATTCACTTCAGATAATACTCCTGTCACTGGCATCGAGGAGACAACACTTCAAGTGGTGTTTACATTTGATTCCCTTCGGCTTTGTGACCCTAAGGATCCAAATATCTGTCTAAGAGTGAGTTTGTAGATGTGATATTTAAGTTCTGCTGATTGTCAGGGAACAGTGCTCTCTTTTGGGGAAAGCAGATCGATCGGGAGCTACCATTCCTGTCCGAGCCTTCTCCTGGAGGCCGGGAGGGTGTCAGGGCACAGCAGGGAACAGAGCTGCCTGCAGGAGAGAGATTGCCTCTTGGAGTGGGTTCTCCTATCCTGTGAGTCCTTCTCTTCAAATATAACTTTTCCAAGTTAATGTTTTTTCAATAGAGAAATCAGTGTGTGTGACTTTTTTTTTTTTTTTTTTTTTTTTTTTTTTTTTTAAAGACAGAGTTTCACCATGTTGGTCAGGCTGGTCTTGAACTACCGAGCTCAGGTGATCTGCCCGCCTTGGCCTCCAAAGTGCTTGGATTACAGGCGTGAGCCACCACGCCTAGCCCAGCATGTGTGACTTCTATGCAGAAGAACTTAGGAAAGACACTATTTGTGTAATAAAATAGGCAAAAAAAAAAAAAATGTTACGACCTCATCCAGCTGGGTTGCATTCTAATTTGACTAATGAGCTGAGTCAAGTAGCATTCTGTTTTTGTTTTTTAATTAAAAGTACTCTGTCGTCAAGGTGAAAAAACAATCTACAGAAGTATAGATGTTTGAGAAGAGTCATGGTCATGAAAACAGTAGTTAGCGTTATCCAGCATAGTAGCACTTTGCCTGCATTGCTTCCTCCCATCCTCTTATGGTTCTGTGGGCCAGATACTGTTGTGCAAAGGTCTTTGGTAAAGATCTGCTTAATGTTTTTCACCCTGTGCCTTAGTCTATTTGGGCTTCTGTAACAAAATACCTTAGACTATATGGCTTATAAACAATATAATACTATTTCTTACAGTTCTAGAGGCTGCAAAGTCCAAGATCAAGGTGCTAGCAGATTCAGCATCTGGTGAAGGCTGCTTTCTGGTTCACAGGGGGCACCTTCTAGTTGTGTCTTTACATGGTGGAAGGGGCAGGGGGGCTCTCTGGGATCTTCTTTATGAGGGCATCAGTCCCATTCATGAGGGCTCCTCCTTCATGACCTAATCACCTCCCAGTGGCCTTACCTCCTAATACCATCACCTTGGAGGTTAGGATTTCAACACATGAATGGGGGGGACACATTCAGATGATAGCAGGCCACCATTCTCAAACTTATCAGAAAACAGGGTCCCTTTCTTCACGGAACCCTCACTACCATCTCTGAGGACACAGGTGGTATTCTGCAGACACGGTTTGGGAAATGAGAGAAGTCTAGCTATAGTGGGAGGTGAGAGCTGCCGAGTACTATCTACTGAGCACTGCAAGAGCTGGGGCCGGGGCTGGCCAGCTCTACCTGGGGAACTGGGGAAGGCTTCCTAGGAGAGGGGATGGGCGCAGCATCCCCAAGGAGCAGTAGAGTCCTCCAGGTGAAGAAAACAGGGAAGGGGAGAGTTGAGAATGTGTTTGGCAGCATGTGGGTGCCACGGCTTTCAGCAGAGGGGGCTGGTGGAGGAGCACAGATGGCCTTTAAAGTCAACTCTGAGTCACTTCTGAAATTACAGAAATTCAAAGAGAAGGATCTGGAAATCCTCCAACAAGTTATTTGACCTTCTGCTCTCTCAATAACTATTTGGTATCTCGCTAATAATTGGAAGTTCTCTGCAAAAATTGTGTCGTACAGGAAAAGTTGCAGAAAAATTTTTAGAGAACGAAAATCATTCTCCTGTCTTCACCTGTAAACCATAGAATTTACATTTTTCCTAAATGCCTTTATGCTAGCAAGTTGACCCTGGATTCTCCTTTCATGCTTTATCTACGAAAATGACTGATTAGAGGTTAAATAAAACTTTCAAAGCAGGACTAGGAATTATTCAACTTCTCTATGTGATAGTGGTTGAGACAGAAACTATTTCCTATTTTTTTTCTCATTGCCTTGACAACTGGGGTTTTTTTTTTTTTTCAAGCTTTTGATTTTTCTCAACAACATGAGCCGCTTCCTTTGCTTGAGCTGAGACATGTGTACAGATTTATATCTTATTCAGAGAGTCTCTAGTGTAAATATTTATGAGATATCAATGTTTTATTTTGCAAAATTCTTCAGTATTGAACAGAGTAGATAATTGCATAAAATGGTTTGCCTGCCTGATTAGCCAAACAAAGGCAAATCAATCGTGATTTTCCAAGTCTAATGTAAAAAATGATTCTGATTCATTTTTATAAAATATCATGGAATATTTTAACATTTGGCTTTTTAAGGTACCTGACAAGGTCTGTGTGAAAATTGTTTCCGTATCCCAGAAGTGCACATCTTCCCTCCTGTACTTCTTGTTCCCGTGGCTCTAGCCACAGTGGCTTCTCATCCTTGCTAAGCTGTTCCCATCTCATAGCCTTTGCCATTTCCTCTGCCTGGAACCTGCCTGCCCTGGATATTCACATTGCTCCCTCCCTTATTGCATTTATGTCTCTGATTCAATGCCACCTTTTCCTCCTGGACCTTCCTATGTAAAACAGCATTCTTACTCAGCACTGGCCAGCCAGGAGGTGGGAGGATCCCTTTCTGGAAAAAACAGTTCAGTCATCCTATATGAAATCCCCCAGACCATAAGCCCTAACCCTAGCAAGAGCTTCCAATAAGCCTTTTAATGCCTCACTCTTAGATTTGAACTCACAGCCCAAAATCACCAGCTATTTGAGGAAATCTATTACAAAATATAGAGACCAAAACTAATTAATAAAGAACTTAAAAGAAACAGACAAGAATGGAGCAGGAGACATCTAAAAAAAAAAAAAAAATGGGGCAGAGGAAACCATACAAGAACTGTAGGAGCGGAACCAAGTGGAGCCCAGGTCAACGGCCGTGGAGCAGGCCTGGAGGGCAGCCGGACCAACTGGAGCAAAGAACAGAAGATTCTCAGGGGGACCTTGCTGGGAGGACTGGGGTCCTGAGGAGCTATTCCAACAGATTGACATGCAGAAATTTGTACTGAGAGGCCATTGGAAGGTATGGGTGAAATTAAGATACAGTTGACTCTTGAACAACACAGGGGTTAGGAGTATTGGCCTCCCCTCCACCCACCACCTGCAATTATTTTTGACTCCCCCAAACCTTTTTTTTTTCTTCACCTTTTATTTCAAGCTCAGGGTTATATGTGCAGGATGTGCAGGTCTGTTGCAGAGGTAAACGTGGGCCATGTTGGTTTGCTGCACAGATAATCCTGTCACCTAGGGATTAAGCCTAGCGTTCATTAGCTGTTCTTCCTGATGCTCCACCTCCCCCCACCCCCACCCCCACCTCCAACAGGCCCCACTGTGTGCTGTTCCCCTCCATGTGCCCATGTGTTCTCACCATTCAGCTCCCATTTATAAGTGAAAACATGCAGTGTTTGGTTTTATGTTCTTGCATTCGTTTGCTAAGGATAATGGCTTCCAATTCTATCCATGTCTCTGCAGAGGACATGATCTCATTCCTTTTTATGGCTGCATCGACTCCCCAAAACCTTAACTACTAAGAGCCTCCTGTTGACTAGAAGAAGCCTTACAGATAATATGAATAGTGGATTAACAACATGAATAGATTAGTACCTACATATATTTTATGCATTCATGATATACCTAATTTTTCTTAATTTTTTTGATATGTTTAGACTATGCAGTTTGTCTGCTAACACTACAAAAATACACCTGGCATGGTGTTGGGGGCCTGTAATCCCAGCTACACAGGAGGCTGAGGCAGGAGAATTGCTTGAACCTGTGAGGCGGAGGTTGCAGTGAGCTGAGATGATGCCCCTGCACTCCAGCCTAAGTGACAGAGCGATACTCCATCTCAAAAATAAATAAATAAGTAAAAATAAAAGATAAATTTTAAGCAGCCCTGCTTCTGTGTACATGTCACTGATAGTTTGATGTACATTTGATTAATATTACATTTTGTCCAGCATGTGGCTGGTGTCCTTGTCAGGCTCATTTGTTTAAATCCATTTTAACTTGCTCATGGAGCAATTAACTCAGACTCACCTTGTTGGAAATCATGCTGAAGATATATTTATCATTTCCTCCTACATCATGGAGACAGATTGGACTGTGGCTCATGCTTGTTGAGGTTGTATGCTTATTAAAAATGGAGTAGGTGTATGTGATATTAAATTGAGCTTTTTAATTTCCTTAGATTTAATGACGTACCTTTGCCATGTACTTAATCTCAGCAAATATTTACCCATCTGAAATTGTTAGATTGCAATTTATAACTTGTCATGTCAAATGAAACATTTTCTCTTTTCTTTGCCCCTCAAAGGATCTCTGCTCAAAATTATAATCTTTTAAAATATAGCTAACACATTCTCCTTTGTGGAGAGCATTCAACATTTCTGTCTGTGATTTGAAACTGACCCTTCTCACTCCTCTTCAGCTTTAGCCTATACTTATTGATATATTTATTTTGGATACAGTTTAATGTTTTTATTTTGATTTCTGGCTCTTAGAGAGGTGAATGGGTAAATGGAAAGATGGATGAATGGATAAATTAGATAGATGATTGAATGATTGATAGATAGATAGATACAGACAGACAGACAGAAAAGCAGATCAAAGTATACCAAAGATGTGTGGAAGTACAGGTTCAGATATCAAAGAATACACCACAAGCTTTAGTCTCAAGCTCCCTAGACTGTAAAACCTTATATAATGGTCAGCTTTCCAAAGCAGAGGCTAAATAACTGTCATTCTATTGCATCCAACATAGTGTCCCAAACTTTGTTGATGTAGGATGAGTAAGATGAAAACAGGTAATGTGTGTGTGTGTGTGTGTATGCATGTGCATGTGCATACATAAATACATTTTTAATTGGGATACAATTTACATATAGTAAAGTACATAAATCTTATGTGTTACAGTTTGGTGAATTTTTATATATGTGTATACCCACATAACCACTACCTAGATCAAGATGTAGAAAAACAGAAATTTGCATGAAAGATTTATTGTGTGCATGAGTATTTTGGGGGCCCCTTTAAGAGCTAAAGTTTCAAATGCATTTGGGGTTTTGCCACTTAGAGGTCAAAAAAATTTAGTCATCCAGAATGACCAGTATAATTAAGTTATTGTTCTATCTCTTTTTCTTCATAGCATCCTTCAAATTTGTATTCCTTTTTAGGTTTATGCATTTATATGTGAAATGAAATTTAGGGAGAACTTTAGGTAAGAGAAAATTCTAAAATGTCAATAAGGCAGTAAATGTTATCAGTAATAACTCCATGACTCATAATTTCTGCCTCTATCTTACGATTGACATAATTTATTGACTAAAAGAAGATTTAACTGCTTTCTTTAAGCTTAAACAGCTTCTTTCTCATGATCTCTTCAAAGAGTGAATATCATAAAAGAGTAAAAATAATTATTTTCCCTTTTTTCCAAAAGAGTCTTTGGAACAGATATTTTGGTCTGTGGGCCAATGGCTGCACAGTCAGTATTGCAGTGCAGAGACTATTAGAGCAGCAGGCATGAGCTGAGTTAGGAAGATAAAGTTATTTCAAAAGCAAATGGAAATAGTTGACAACGGAGAAAGAGAACATTGTCTACAAAACGTTAATAGCCTTTACAATTTTTATAAAACCAACCTGGAACAACTTTGAAATTGATTTTGCCTAACTGGCTTATTATGGAATGAAACTTTCAGAAACAAAACGTAGAATGGAGATGAACTGTACTTTTAAGATGATCACATGTGATTTGAGATCAAAGTCTAGCATTGGAGTACTATTTTAAGGATAGCTAGACTACCTTGGTGAATTAAACAGATGTGTCACCACAGGAATCGAAAACAAAAACCTTGAAATTTTATGTAGCTCCTTCCTCTACCTTCAGATAAAATCTCTGTACATCAGCCTAGGTGATATGAATATTGTCTACTCCAAGCACTTTTAGAAAATGAGCTTTGGATATAAGGGCAATCTGGCTATGACATTTATTATTTTGGTTGATCTGGCCAATTAAGAGACTGATATCTTAACTCCCTCACAATTGCCTGCATGTCCCTAAGTTGGTAATAATTTTCTTGGAACTTTGAAGGTCTGTTTCATTGCCTTCTTGCTCACACTGCCACTATGGAGGTGTCTCATGCAACTTAATTGTCATTCACTTATGAATAATTTGTCTTTCCTCTCAGGTTGTTTGTAGGATTTTAATCTGCAGTTTTATCTACGGCCTAGCCCTAAATTTCCTTTGATTTATCCTGCTTACAGAACATTGTAATTGATAAATCTGAGGATTTGTGCTTTATCAGTTCTGAGAAGTTCCCACTCATTAACTCGTCTCCTTGTGCTTTGCCTTTCTTTCGTTCTCTCTGTTAGCTCTTTCTGAAATTCCAATTATATGCATGTTGGATCGTCTCACTTTGACTTCCATATCTCTTTTTTTTTTCCCTCCATCTCTCTGGCTCTCTATGCTAAATTATAAGTCATATCTTCAACTCTGATTTCTATTTTCTAATTATCTTTCCACTGGAGTCTAGTCTCATTTTACCTATTTGCTGAGGTATAAATACCTTTTACTCTAATTTTTCTTTTTCTGTAATTTAACATTTTTTATTGTGCTTTTTGTTGGTTTTTCTCATTTACCTGTTCATTTTTTGTGGTCTCTTCTTACTCAGATTTTCAACTTCCTATTATATTTCTTTAACGTATTAAGCAGATTTGCCTTAGATCATGATTCTGTTAATGCCAATATCTGAAGTTGCTGTGGGTCTTGTAGGCTGGCTCTTTTAATTTACTCCCACTCAGTTAAGGTACAATTTGGGCCACAAACACATGTGAGTTCTGGCTCATGATTACATTTTTTTCTTTTTTTTTTAAATTTTCATTTTATTTTCTTTTATCAGGTTAAATCTTGGGGCAGGTATTTCTTTCTCTCTCTACCCAGAGCCAAGACAAGTTTTTCTTAGTCTGTTTGTTTTGTTTTACTATAGACCTTTACAAAGCATATTTTTTTCTCTAGTTCACTTTTTTCTGGGGGTGTAACTTCAGGGTTCTCAGCTTTATGCAGTCATTTCTTGTTAAGCACCCCCACCTTGCCATGGCCCTAGGCTCTGTGTCCTGAACGCTGTGTGGACATTGAAGCTGACCTGCTGGTTCTCGGCTCCAGCTCAGGGTTTACAGACCTCTCAGAACTTCTATTCTCCTTTTGCTTTTGGTTTTTAAAGGTTTCCTTGCTTTGTTACCAGCTCAATCATGCATTTAAAAATACTTTTCAGAAACATTTTATCCAGCATTTTTTTTTTTTTTTTTTTTTTTTTTTTTGAGACAGAGTCTTGCTTTGTCACCCAGGCTGGAGTGTACTGGAGTGACCTCAGCTCAATGCAACCTCCGTGTCCCAGGTTCAAGCTATTCTCTGCCTTGGCCTTCCAAGTAGCTGGGATTACATGCATGTGCCACCAAGCCTGCTAATTTTTGTATTTTTAGTAGAGACAGGTTTTCACCATCTTGGCCAGGCTGATCTTGAACTCCTGACCTCGTGATCCACCTGCCTGGGCCTCCCAAAGTGCTGGGATTACAGGCATGAGCCACCACACGTGGCCCTTTATCCAGCATTTTTAGCTGTTTGGTAACAGGGAGGATTTTCAGAATATCTTGTCCACCATATTCTTCTGTCAAAAATACATAACTATTTCTGCACCCACACCTCTAGTGCGAAGGTGGAGGTGTGGGTGCAGAAATTAATTGCACATGTGCCTCACTTCTAGCCCTTAATAACTCATGTTAGAAAATTTCTCAACAAAAACGCAACACAAACCACTCATGGCCCATCTTCTTCTGTCGCTTAGCCTCAGTTTTCACTTCTCTTCTGTCTGTAGTCTTTTTCTCCAGAAGTCGTATTATGCAGATTTTAAATTTTGTGGCTTTTTTCCAGTTTCTCTGAATCTTCTGTGTTCTCTGATGCTATGTGCTTCAGGAGAGAAGGCTCAAAGCTTTGCTCTCCTTAAATCCAAGTGTAAATGCGACGTATGGGTGTTGAGAATGGTCTCCTATAACTGATCTCATCGTGTTTCCTCCTCATCTTGCTTGTTAAACTCAGCACTGCAGTTCTGACTCAGCCAGTAGTCATTCTGTGAACCCTAGATCTTCTCCGCCTATTTTCCCAAGCTTTTGTTTCATGTTTAATGCTGCCTGTTTCTCCTTCTTCAATGTATTTACTAACTCAGACTTTTCCTGAAGCTCTTTGCTTGATTTATAGCTGTCATCAACTTACAAAAACTGCTGCCACCATCAGGCTCTCTGGAGGTTGAGTCATTTCAGTCCCACCCACATGCTGGTGCTGGTCCCCCTTGGAGGATGTGTTTGGGGATGGCTGGAGGGCTCCACCAGCCTGGGCTTCTGTGTGTGACACTCCCACACACTGAGGCACCTGCTGTTTCTGCCCACACTGGGACCGTGTTTACTTTGCAGAGGGTGCACCAGGGACCTCTGTATAGTCATAGCCCTCCTGCTGTGAGATGGGTAATGTTCACTATGATTCATCCCCTCAACTCTGGTGCCAACATGGGGCAGTAGCGATTGGTAAAGATTATGTTCCTTCCAGTTACAAATAAATGCTTGTTTGTCTGGTGTTTCCGTTTGATATAATATCTATCACTGTGTAATGTGTGTGGGGTGTATGTGTGTGTGTGTGTGTGTGTGTGTGTGTGTGTGTGTGTGTGTGTGTGTTTGAGACTGAATCTCACTCTGTCACCCAGTCTGGAGTACAGTGGTGCAATCTTGGCTCGCTGCAACTTCTGCCTCCCGGGTTTAAAAGATTCTCGTGCCTCAGCCTCCCAAGTAGCTGGGACTACAGGCATATGCCACCATGCCTGACTAATTTTTTTTGCATTTTTGGTAGAGTGGGATTTCACCATTTTGGCCAGGCTGGTCTCCAACTCCTGACTCAGGTGATCTACCCGCCTTGGCTTCCCAAAGTGGTGGGCTTACAGGCATGAGCCACCATGCCCAGCCAGACATATATTAGTAGAAGATTCACAGTTCACTTTGCAAAATTCCAGATGTTAAAGAATAAGCACATTAATACTCTAACAACTCTGCTCTGGGTACTATTCTTGTTACTAAGGTAATAATTACAGTGTATCTTTTATTTATTGAGCCCTTGCTATGTGCTGGGCTTTATGCTAAAAAATCATTTAATCCTTACGAGAGTCCTATGAGGTAGGAGCTGTTATTATGCCCACCTTATAGGTGAGGACCTGGAAAGTCAGAGATGTGAAGTAATTTGCCTGGGATCACATAGCGAGCAAGCGGCTTGCTAGGACTCAAACTCAAGGCTTCTTCCCAAGTCCACGCTCACAAACATCTCTTCTGTTAGGACAAAATCAGATTTCTGATTCTTGACAATGAACTTTTGCAAAGGCCAGAACTAAATCTATCTTACAAGGTAACATATTTGAAAGTGTAACTGTGTTGCCTGCATTGCACAGAACTGATGTTAGAATACCTTTGTGAGAACCACTTTAAGAACCAGCATGTGTAACATAAGAAAATCCATTTTCTTTTGTAGATAAACCTTGCTTTTCACCCCAGACCCTGTTATCCTGCTTGATCACCTACATTATTTACAGATTTCACTCCTCATGCCTCTTGACAGTTTCCAGAAAGGCAATTCTGTCCCCTGAGGATGGAGCTTTGTCACCAATGAGGACATTCAGAAGAAGTTTCCAGAGGGAGTGAAGATGCTTCCTTAGAGGCTCTGACAGGTTCTCAGCAATGTCATTTTACAAATAAGAGCTTGGCTCTTGGGGTGATTACTTTAAAGGGGAAGTGCTCAGCTATCTCAGTATATCTTAGTGTGTTTGTTTACTATCCATTCTCTGACTTCATAGATATACTTAATGTCGACTTGATATGGAGTGAAATCTGCTTGCAGAAATCCACATTTGCAGTCATTCTACTGCATATAGAAAAACGCCAGACTTTCTTCCTCTGTTACAGATGTTACCTTCTCTGGGAAAAGCTTATTACAAATGTCAACACTGGAACTGGCTCTATTTTGATAGGAATCTTGTTCTGTTTCTCCTTAAATCTTAAAACTACCACATATTGACTTGTTGATTTAGACCGATTGTGGGAGGCCCCACAATCTCCTCTTGAAGGAAAAAAGGATCAGGTTTCTGCTTCCCCAGGAAACAGGGAATTATCTCTCTGCTGAATATGTATTGAGCAACACTCCAAGTGTCATTTTTAAAGTGCGCATATTTTTCTTACAGGTAAGGTTGACATTTGAAACATCATCTTAATTAGCTACTCACATTTAACGTAACTCAGGGGGCGGCAGTAAACAGTCGTAATCAAAATAGTAATGTTGCCATAGCAACCAAGATCCTGCTCAATTGCTTTTCCTTTCTGCTTACCATCTAGACAAGGATATGAAACAAATCTGCCAAAACCTCCTGCGTGAAATGAAAGTTTAAAAACCACTGGGGGAAAACATTCTTGAATGATTGTTTTAAGTGCTTCAGTGAAGCTCCTGGCTCCAAATGGCTCCTGAAGGAAATCGTGTCCCCGGTTCTCTTGTCTGACAGTTTTGCCTCCTGAGAGCTATTCCCTGCAACGCGGACGGGATCAGGGGAATCATAGATTTATTCTAGCTCCAGCTGCAAGGTCCAGGAAGCGCGCGAGTTGACCCACATAATCCACCACGGCTTTTCTAGCTATAAAGTGTTAGGTTCTGATCCCTTAACTTAGTTATTCCTTTATTGCAAAATGCAAAACCATGCTGTTTTAAAACAAGCCTTGGGGTAAGCCTCAATTTCATGGAAAAGAAGAGAGAGGATTGTCAATCATTTTGATGCTGTAAGCCAGTAGTTCCTAAATTTTTATTATCTGAATCCTTTAAGGAAAGCCCTTGATCTCCCGTTTGGCCCGTCATCACTAGCACTGGTTCTAATCATGGCAGATGATAGCCATATGAAAATCATATGCGTTTTTGTTGTTTTTGTTGTTGTTGTTGTTACTTATTGCATATGTTAGTATGAAGGTCATGTTAATGAAGAAAATTAATGAGCAAATAGAACTTTTCTGTGTTTTAATTGCCAACCCCTTCACCCAGTGATTCTGGAGACTTGGTCTTGGTCTCAATTTTCTTATCTGGAAAATAAGACACAGTAGAGCCGAATATTTTCCCTACTCTTGGATCCAGCTTGATACATGCCTTCTTTATTAAATAGAATAGAAAAACAGTATCACCTTTTAGTAGTGATAAGCTGACACTGTGAGGGTTCTTTTGTTCGAAAAAACAAAACAAACCCTGTGGCTTCTCAGGAGGTCCTCGCTTCACCCTCACCCTCTTTTTATTTCTTTCCATGTGAGAGACTGGAATAATCTAATTGTGAAATTAATCAAAGAGAAATCAGGCAAAAATGTTTTCTTTGTAATTCATTTTGTATGCCATTAAAAAGAAATAAGATAAAAAGAGAGAGGAAGTGGAAAAAAAAGTAGAAAAATGGTCAGGAATATGAATAAGCAGTACACAGAAAAGGAAACCCAAGTGGCCCATAGCTGTATGAAAAGCAGCTCTGCCACACAAGCTGTCAGGGAAATGCAAACCCAAATCCAAGATACAGCTTTAATGTCTGATAATAACAGAATTTGGCAAAGATGTGGAGAAACAGGAAAACCCGAACACTGCTGGTGGGAGTGTAATTGTTATTATACAATCACCTTGGAGAGCAATTGGGCAGGATCCAGTAAACGGAAAATGCACATTCCCTTCGATTCCGTAATTCTACTTTTGGATGAATTTCCAAAGAAAGTCTCCTCCTGATACATGTGCACAAGGCGGTAGGTATCAGGAGGCTCACTGAAGCCTTATTTGTGATAGTAAAAAATTAAATACAGCCTACTTGTCTCTCAGGAAGAGAATGGATGAAAAATAATGTAGCATGTTCCTATGTTAGAGTACTATAAAGCAGTTTTACATAATCAACAATGGCTGAAAGTAAAAAATCATAAAGTCAGATGTAAAACTTTGTATTTTGAAAAAATGCAAAACTTTGCATATTAAAAGTTAAAATGCCTACCACGCACAAAGCAGCACTCTTGCATATGGATACATATGTATGTGTGTATATGTGTGTATTATTTATATGGCGTCAAAAATGGGCTGGGAGTGGGGTGCAACGCCTGTAATCCCAGCACTTTGGGAGGCCAAGGCAGGCAGATCACTTGAGGCCAGGAGTTTGAGAACAGCCTGGCAAGCATGGCAAAACCCCCTCTCTACTAAAAATATAAAAATTAGCTGGGTACCAGCTACTCGGGTGACTGAGGCACAAGAATCACTTGAACCCAGGAGGCAGAGGTCACAATGAGCCAAGATTAATTTTTTTAAAAGGTGAAGGAGGTTAGAAGCAATCAGATTATTAGGTTGATGCAAAAGTAATTGCAGTTTTGGTCAATGTCAAAACCACAATTATTTTTGCACGAACCTATAATATCTGTGAAGAAATAGTCAACTTTAATTTAAATGTTTAATAAGAAGAAAGTTTTGAAGCAAATAGGACATTGTGTTAATTGCCAATTTGGGGTGGTATGAGCTTGGATGTTATAGCTCTCTGTACTTAGAACTTTTAATTTTTCAAGAAAATATAAAATGCCAAAGTAGGAGACTGCTTACAAATCAGAACACTGGTCTTACTAAATTGCCCTGGCACCTACTTTTAGGACTATTTATTAATCACAGCTGTCTTTTTTTTTTTTTTTCCCAGCATTCATTTTATTCCTCTATGAAGGCCTCTTAGAAGACCCTGTCCTCTGCCCATGGCATCTGTTTGTCATTAGGATGAAGGGTGACAGCATATGCCACTTGCCCTCTGGGTGATTCATTCAGTTTGAACTTTCAGATATAAACAAGTACAGAGACTGTGGTTTCCAAAGCACCTGAGCAAAGCATCCATCCCTTTGAAATGTTAATTTGGATTAAATATCTTGATATCCACACACTCTTGCTTTGTGAGGATGTGGTTTTTGTCCTTTAAACGAACAGTCGCAAATTCTAAAATGTATGAACCGTGGATGGCAGGGTTGCTATTGGGACAAAGGAGGCTTAAGCTTATTGTTTTTCTGTCACTGATTTTATGGAATTAATAAGATAGGATGTAAGGTGCCCCAGAACTCCAACCCTCGTGTTATTATGCACCAGGGAAAAGCCAGACTAAACCAAGAGGAGATCTCAAGTGAGGTGCGGATGAGTCGAAGTGAACCAGGGCCAATTCACTTGCTGGACAGTAACCAAAGGGTTTGAATGGCTAGGAAGTAGGAAAAATGCCAGTAATGAAAAGAGGGAAAAGGAAAGGAGGATTGGCTTGGAGTATAGCAGGGCAAATCCATGCAAGGTTTAGCCAAAAGCGGAAGTCTATAGATACCTTATTATTTATAACATGGACTGAGATGATTTCCAGCATCAAATTTCAGCCCTCCAGGACATAACTGTGTGGTAGGAACTTTGTTAACCCAGGTATACCAGCCTCATTCCTCCAGCACCAGGTTGTGTCATGTGTCATAATACATGTATACATGTAATGAATTGTGTGATCAAGGGTCCTCTAGAAAGTGAAAAGAGGATTAATTAAGGCTAGGGTGATGGCTTACACCTGTAATCCCAGCATTTTGTGAGGCTGGAGCAGGAGGATCACTTGAGCCCAGGAATTCAAGACCAGCCTGGGCAACATAGCGAGATCCCATCTCTATAATAATCATAATTATCTGAGACAACAGGCCTAAACCAGGACTGTCCTGGGCAAACTTATCAGTCACCCTAGTGAGTACCAGTCCCTCTAGTAAGAGCACATGTTGATAGAAAGGAATGCCTGACGTTGAAAGAAGTGTTTACCTGGCTTCTTAGCCCAGCCCCCAAGGTGATCCACCCACCTTAGCCTCCCAAAATGTTGGGATTACTGGCGTGAGCCACCACACCTGGCCAAATTAAAGTGTTTTAAACATATGAGTCAATTATGAGCATTAGTTTAAAGGAGGACCCGTGACTATTTTTAGAGCCACACAATCCCAGGGAACCTCCAACAGACAAACCAAGGAAGCGGGGCCTGTGAACTTAGGAGAGTACAAGGCAGGGCCCTGAAAAAGGACAGCTTCCCATCCAAGCAGCATAGAAGGAGACCTAATAAGCCACATACTGCTTCTTTCCTTAAATCCTGATACTTCATTTTTAAAAACTTAAGTCTTGGCCAGGCGCTATGTCTTACACCTGTAATCCCAGCACTTTGGTAGGCTGAAGCGGGCAGATCACTTGAGCTCAGGCATTTGAGACGAACCTAGGCAACGTGGCGAAACCCCATCTCTACAAAAAATACAAAAAAAAAAAAATAGCTGGGTGTGGTGGTTTGCACCTGTAGACCCAGCTACTCAAGAGGCTGAGGTGGGAGGATCGCCTGAGCCCAGGAGGTGGACTCAGGCAGTGAGCTGTGCTTGCATCATGGCACTTCAACCTGGGGGCAACAGAGCAAAACCCTGTCTCAAAAAAAAAAAAAAAGTCTTAGACTTCTTTCAGCTCTGTAACATCCTTGAAACCACACATAGGTCCTCTTAATCAGCACTTCCTAGCAAGAGAAACTGGACAAATCAGGCAGGGTGGGTGGGTGGCTGTTGATTCAGATGCATGCAGAGGGCAGAATTCTAAATATCAAATCCATTTAGTGGGAGCTTGTCATAGTGAAGGCAAAAACGTTTCACAGAGATGAAATCCTGCTGTGCATTTAGGAACCACAGAAATAGCCGGGGAAGCTTCTCTGGAAGAATCCATCACTAGATATCGGGGTTTCTAAAGGCTGATGGCATTTCTTGCAGAACACAACCATTAATCTCAAGGGCCCCATGCCAACTGACTGTCTTCTGAATTCAAATAAGCACCTATAACTCCTAAAGACAGAAACATATTTTTAGGTGTATAAGAATCTTAAGTATCTGGCTGGGTATGGTGGCTCATGCCTATAATCCTAGCACTTTGGGAGGCCAAGGTGGGTGGATCACTTGAGGCCAGGAGTTTGAGACCAGCCTGGCCAACATGGCAAAACCCCATCTCTATCAAAAATATCAAAAATTAGCCGGGCGTGGTGGCATGCACCTGTGGTCCCGTGGTCCCAGCTACTCGGGAGGCTGAGGTGAGAGGTTCATTTGAGCCCGGGAGGTAAGAAGCTGCAGTGAGCTGAGATCATGCCACTGCACTCCAGCTTGGGTGACAGAGTGAGACCGCGTCTCAAAAAAAAAAAGGGAATCTGAAGTATCTGTATGTTATCTCTCGTTGGCAAAGAGAAAATTTAACAATGGATGCGTGCAAAAGCATTGTGATATCAAGCCCTGCCCTCCTCCTTTTCTTCTTGTGAAGTTTTAAAGAAATCCTATTCATGATAGAAAATATATTGAAATAAAAAGGGTAGTTTTGTTCAATGCAAATAATTCCAGAATCATTGGGACCAGTGCCAATGGCTTTTCCCCTCAAACATTGTTGAAGGGAAAAAAAAGCCATCTCAAGGTCTGAGAAGGGAAAATGCATAGTAGGTACTAGCAAGAAGGGTGTTGTGCAGGGAATGGGGACCAACAGCAAAAGTCTCTCTCTTCTTTTTTTTTTTTTTTTTTGAGACCGAGTTTTGCTCTTGTTGCCCAAGCTGGAGTGTAATGGCACAATCTTGGCTCACCACAACCTCCATCTCCTGGGTTCAAGTGATTCCACTGCCTCAGTCTCCCATGTAGCTGGGATTATAGGCATGTACCACCACGCCCAGCTAATATGGTATTTTTAGTAGAGACAGGGTTTTTCCATGTTGGTCAGGCTGGTCTCGAACTCCCGACCTCAGGTGATCCGCCCACCTCAGCCTCCCAAAGTGTTGGGATTATAGGCATGAGCCACCGCTCCCGGCTGGTAGCAAAAGTCTCTTAGGGAGCTCAAGGCAAATCAACATATTACAATGCAATGGGATTCACCATTGAGTTCCCACTCCTTTCAAGATCCATCCTTTGAGCCAGGGGAGGGGTGGGGAGACATAACTGCTTTTTGGGGAAAGGACTATTTTTTGTCCTGTGCACTGTAGAATGTTTACATCCTTGACTCCACTCACTAAATGCAAGTAGCACTTTGAATCCCTGACACAAAAACATCCCTAGAGTCTCCTTGGATACATTGCTATCCCCTTTTGACAGCTCTACAAGGTTGGGATATATTAACAGAATAAGGTAGGGTTTGAACATAGCTGTAAGAATGCACCGCTGAACAGGAACTGACCTAGTACCCATCATTCTTTCCACACATGGGCACATCAGGAAAGGAAAAGCAGTTAGCGTCATTTGCTGGCAAAGAAATGGTGACATCCAAAAAGCTGTAACAGCCTCATGATTAGAGAGGAGGCTTTATAGTTTGTAGTACAGCAAATTTTAAAAGGAAATCAAAGACTGAAATGGACTGCAGGCAGCGTTCAAAAGAACTGACATAGTAAATGACTCAACCCGTATGTCATTGGTCTTCTGAAGGGGAAGAGTTGTTTCTCTGAAGACGGCTGGCAGACTGCCTGACATGTGCATGAAAAATATAGGAGACAGCTAGCTTTTAGACTCTTTTGTGGACACTGGACTTCAAAAATTTTAAATTAAATGAAACACAGGTGAAAATTTAAAATCCTGCCTATCAAAGCACATTGACTATTTAATTACCAAGTACCTGCCATGTTGTTTGGAGTTTTCTATGTAAGTGGACAGTTTTGGGGGTTCAACTTTCCCAGTGTTACTGCTGGGGATACCCTGCTTTCTCCCCCACCCATCTCATTAGCCCTTCCCAGCTTCTGTCTTCTAGCCACTACACCTCCAGCCCCTTCCCAGGACAAGGTCATCTTCGGGGAAGAAGTGGGGAAGGGACCCCTCATCCTGCCATCATGGGACCCTATTCCCTCTCCTGTCTCCCTTCAACTTTCTAACAGCAACATCATATGTTAGGCAACTACCCGAGCTAAGACTTTATTTGGTTGCTTGATAGTAAAGTAAGCCACCAAAGGAAATTTTAACATCTATCCCTCCAAAGGTTTCTTTTAATTTTTTCACAATTTTTTAAAACCAAAATCATTTTTAATGAATTATTTGAGATTTGCTCACTTGAAGGCCACCACTCCTGATTTTTCTACAAACAATGACATTCTCTTCTAAAACACAAGAAAACCATCCAAATCAAGAAATTAACATGATCCATGACTACCATCTAATCCTCAGACCCCATTCACAGCTCTCCAGTTGCCCCAGTAATGTGTTTACAGTGAAAAGATGCGGTTTAAACATTTTTGTGTGTGTTTGGCTGTCGTGGCTGTTTTTAGCCTCCTTCCGTCTGAGACAATAGCTCAGTCCTTCCTTAGTTTTCACAAACTTGGCACTTGTGAAGAGTACAGGCCAAGAACTCCTCCCCTGCTGCTTCTATGCCATCAGGACCAGAAAGAGACCAGCATCTGCCTCCCTCCGCTTCCACCCATCCTGGAGGCTTCAGTCCAGTGACAGGGTGGTTGGGAGGAACTTGGGCAGAAGCTCTGGGCATAGCAGGGCCAAGGAAACTTTCTTTACTATTCCTTAAGAAACAATGAGGGACCTGGGACATATTTTTGTGCTGTTGGGGTTTTTTTGTTGTTTTGTCTTGTTTTGTTTGAGATGGAGTTTTGCTCTGTCACCAGGAGTGCAGTGGCACGATCTCGGCTCACTGCAACCTCCACCTCCCAGGTTCAACCAATTTTCCTGCCTCAGCCTCTGGAGTAGCTGGGACTACAGGCGTGCGCCTCTACACTCGGCTAATTTTTATATTTTTAGTAGAGACAGAGTTTCAACATGTTGGCCAGGATGGTCCCGATCTCTTGACCTCGTGATCCTCCCACCTCAGCCTCCCAAAGTACTGTGATTACAGGCACGAGCCACTGAGTCTGGCTGGGACATAGGTTTAAGTTTTCTGGAAACTAGTGTAGTGGAAATACCGTCCTACAAATTATTTACAAAGCATGATCTCTGTTTTGGGTTCCCCTGGCCACACTGAGTTCTCTCTCTCCTCGAGCTTATAGGCTCAGCCTCAGGCTGCTGAAGAAAGGCCAGCGGGCAGAGGAGGAGAACTGGAACCAGCCGTGGAAACATTTAGTTTCTATTTCTTCTCACCACTTGGACTTTATTCATCAACCTGCTTCTCTATTGCCATGGTCCTTTCAGAATAAGATTGAAGGCCACCTCCTCCAAAGAGGAGCATGCACTCCTGCTCCCCTTGCACTGTGCTGTCCACTGAGTCCACACTGTCTCACTTAACATCACTATATCATTTCATATCTGCATACATCGTATATTTCACTTGTTTAATGTCTGTAATGCTGTCCTTTCTTCCTACTTAGGTTTCAAGTACCTTAGATGAGGGACATGGTCTCCAACATCCATCTATATCTTCAACAACTTGTAATGAGTTGCCTGAGTATCAGTTTTGAATAAATATTTGTTGAATGAATGAATGCTTGTCCATGTGTAGGCCTGCGTGTGACTCAAAGAACGCATGTCCACATGCTTTTTTTCACTTTTTAGTTTTTTTTTTTCTTCTTTCTTTCTTCGTGATGTCCGCATTCTTTTAGGCTGTGCTGATGCTTTTGGATAATCTATTTCTCTTTATATTACCGTAGATATTCTAGAAAAGAGTTTGTTTAGTAAAACCCTCATTTTGAAAGTTGAGAAAGTTGAAACGCAGAAATGTTGTATGACTTGTCCAAGGTGTCATTTCCAGCTAGTAACAAAACGAGGGCCCAAACCGAAATCCCACCTCCTTTCCTAAAGCTCCACCCACTGCACCATGCACCTTCCTTCAGCATTGGCAAGTACAGCTATATTTATTATAGCTACTGGTTGAGTTTGCTGGGGCAGGGAAATGTCAAAGGTAGTGATTTATAAAAGCTTATATCAGGGTCGGGCATGGAGGTCCAAGAGCAGGATGCCTGCCTGGTCAGCTTCTGGTGAGGGCTCCTTTCCTGCTTTGCAGACAACCGCCTTCTCACTATGTGTCACTTCCTCTCATAAGGTTACCAATCCTATCAGATTAGGATCCTACCTATATGCCTCATTTAACTTGAATTACCTCCCAAAAAAGCCGTCTCTCCAAATATAGTCATGTCAGGGGTTACAGCTTCAACATGTGAATTTTGTAGGGACACAATTCAGTCCACAGCATAGTGGTAGCATAAATAATTTGTAAACACCTTTGACATACTATAATATGATGTGAAAATAGTTGTTATAGTGGGAAGGGTCACACACCAGGTTACTTAAGAGTGAATGTCTGCTGCTTGAACCCTCAAGGCTGGGCAGTGAGCTAAGGCCATACATAGTGCCCTGCTGAGGAGCGGGTGTCCTTGAGAACCCAGACATCCCGGAGAGAATCTGAGAACCTACTAAGGAAAACAGTTCCATCGTGCACACGCACGGATTTCTAGAGCTATCCTGCTAGCATCCAGGAGTGTCCTGTTCCTAAGTCCTAATAAACTCATCTACTCATCAAGCTGGACTTGTCCAAGTTATTCTTTGGTCTTTCAGCACCTTCCCAGTTTGGGGGTGGGCATTACAATCTCAAGTTTTTCCTTTAGCAGCTGAGATCTATTGGTGACAAAGTTACAGGTTTTGCTATTAATACTGTGATTTGCTGCCTACGTTCATCATGGGAGAAAATGCGTGATTTCAGGTTGTGGTTAGTGAAAATAAATAAATATATATGTATATTTTTTTCCATCCAAGTTCACAGGCACCCTGAATTTCTACACAGGGAAATCAGGTTAAAAATCCATCACGCAAGTAAGATGGTCTTGTTGTGAGCTAGCAAGTGGCATAACCTCAGGATGGTGAAAACAGATTCTGAAATCAGCTGATATTTCGTATTGCCAGTTACTCAGGAGCAGCGAGCGTGTTGAACTGAAAATAGACATCATCTGCTCTTGGCTTGCTTTCTGATATTTTTGATTGCTTGTTTGAGTATGTTTGAGTATTGGAATGTGTTTTGTCTTGCAGACACCAGTAACCTAAATACAGAACAAAATAACTCTTGGGCCTCTGAGAACTTCTGGCTTGACCCTGCTGTGAAAGGCCAATCAGAGAAGGAAGAAGACGATGGCCTTCGGAAATCCCTGGATAGATTCTATGAAATGTTTGGCCATCCACAGCCAGGCTCTGTGAACCCACTCTCTGCATCTGTCTGCAAGTGCCTGTCTCAGAAAATCACTCAACTAAGAGACCAGGAGAGCCAAAGGTATGTCCTCCGAAGTTTTCAAATGGCCCGGGTCATCTTCAACTGGGACGGCTGCTCTGTCTTACAGAGGCATTCCAGGGACACCCACTTCTACCCACTGGAGGAAGGAAGTACATCTTTGGATGATGAAAAGCCAAAACCAGGACTGTCAAAAGATATTATTAATTTCCTCTTGCAGCAAAATGTAATGAAGGACCCATAACTGGTGCTGGGCAATGTGCAGGGTAGTATTGGAGGTGCTGCGCCATGCCAGCACTGTTGGTGGCCTCCCAGATCCCCCGGGGTCTCTTGCTAGCTCTGTGTGCCCATCCCAATTAAGTGCTTTGTGGTTAAAGGCTGGCACCTGTGACCTGTTATTAGAGCCAGTCAGCCCATATGGAGAACCAGCAGGGTTCTGGGAGTTCTGTGTCCCTGTGGCCACCCCACCTCCCACTCTCCTTGGCCAAGGCCACTGACTGGGCTACGAGTCAAAAGCCCAGCTCCTTTGCCTCAGGAAGGACATTCTTTGAGGCATAATTTATGCTCTAGAACTCCCTTTCCTTGAGATCAGGCTAAGGCTGGGACTTTACATGAAATCACACCCTTGCTGGACATAATCCCTTTCCCTATCCTCCTCCCATTTATTTTCTGCTGCCTCTGGGAGTCTTTCCTTAATAAACCTCTTATATCTGAATCCTTGACTCAGAGTCTCCTTCTGGGAGAACTCAACCTAAGAGAACGTGCTTCTGTGAGATGAAATTTTGGAAGGAGACAAAGCTCTGCACTGAATCAGGTATAAGGAATTATATCAAGCCGTAAAACTGAGACCATGTAATTGAGAATACAGGTCCTAAAATAATATAAAGATTGAAATACAGTTTAGAAAAGTATATCACATCTTGATCACACCCTTGCCTCCTCTTTGAAGCTAGAAATCCATGTTTTATAATACTACTAACCGGGTGAGGAAGGAACATTTGGGCAATCTAAAATAACAGCTAAAATTCACAGTTTTTTTTAACTCTCTTTGTCTCTTATCAGATTGCAAATGTGAAAGGTGAGGAGATAACAAATGTGCTGCACTCTATGTGAGCACAATTATGATACGCTAGGCTGATGCCATGTGGCCTTGTCAAGTTGTGATAGAAGAAAATAGACTCCTTTGCCCAGGTGGGACCCTACTTCCTCTTGTATTCTGCCTGCCTGCTGCCAGCACCCTCTGTCACCTCGTGAATGGTTGGCCCCTCAACCCTGCCCTGTCCTCACCTCCAGCACACTGAGCTCCATTTGCAAAGACTTGCCCAGAGCAGGACTTCGTGGCCACCTTGTTCCTGTCCTCCAGCCCTGAGTCCTTCCTCACCAGGGAACTCTTTAAATAGCCAGTGCAGGTTTGCACTGGCAGATGCTCCACTCTGTGGGTCGTGTCCTGAACCCCCATTTGAGACTCAGTTGGTAGAATTACATCACCTGGCACCAGGATCTCTGAAGCTGCAATTGGAAGCCTCATGCTAATCCCTACCTCAGCAGTGCTTTAAACACATTGCATTGGCAGAAAGGGCTGTACTGCTTTTTGCAGGGGGAACAACAAAAGAAGCTGGCAGCCCTGACCAATTGGATTTTGAGACACTTGAGGTGAAATTTAATTGGCCTAAGATTCCAAACGCTTTCCAGAAAGCAGATTATGCAAATGGGTTGGCCTTAAAGTATACATTGTGAGTGAGTGTGCCATCTCAGGAAGGTCTCCCAGGGACTCTTGGATGGAGAGAGAAGCCTTTTAAAGGTTAGGAATGACACACTCACACTCGGGCTTCCAGTGCTGGGGAGATTAGGTATAAGAAACAGTGTTCCAGATTGAAATGTAGAACCCCCTGGAAGGAGACCCACATGGTAGAAATGGGAAATGAGTAGGTCTTTGAGAGACACTGGAGGAAACAAGACTTCAAGTTTTCCTCTGACAAGCAATCATCTGCTTCTTTGTCCATGAGTGTTTTCTATTCAACTGGCCCTCAAACAATCGGGAAGCCAGGGAGACTTACAATTGAAAATCGGACAATAAATTTTAAGGTAGCTAGTTTTACTGCTTTTTAATGAGAAGCATATTAATAGATGTCCTTGAAGAATGCTATCATTTTTAGTATTAGTCACTGCAATGCTTGCACTTAGTCTCCATGGCTACCTACAGAAGGAAACTGGATTATTTTATGTTTTTAAAAGAACAAAAAATACAAGCTATTTGAATCTCCATGTTGGGAAGCAGTAGCTTCTATTTGGCAGTGAGATTTTAGTATCAAAAATTTCATAACCTAAATATTTGTGCCAAGGGTGCCCAGTGAGAGGTAAACCCTAAAAGTAGAGAATTTAGGAGTCTCAAAGCCAGAATTACCTTAGGGTAAAAAAAAGAGTGTGGTGTGTGTTTACCTGCATCTGAATAAGTGTTTGTGACAGGCCAGTATGAGATATTTGATTTCTCTGCAAACTCGCTGCTTAATTTGATCTCTGTGAGGTTAGGATGGCATTTTCCATTTATTTCTGTGAACTTTTAATAAAGACTAAGAAAGAGATAAGGATATTGGGGCTTTGGACGTTGACATTATTGTCTAGTTCTGTCCTACAGATAAATTTACCAACATCTTACCATCTCATGAATGTTACGACTGGCCTGTGATATCATCTGTGGTCTGTTTCAGACCTGTGGCCCTTTTCAGGTCTTTTTGAGACATCAGAACTAAGAATACATAAACATCAGAACCCTATAGAAGAGAACTGCTACCAATGTCTTAAATTCATGTGCTATTACTCATTTCATTAGTCTATTTCTTTGTATAACCTGTGTAAGGACGCATGTAACAACTCTCCTTACCAGTAGTCGGCACAAAACAATACAGCTAAGCTTTTTTTAAAAAAATAATTTATTTCAAAAAATAGAGATGGGATTTTGCTATGTTGGCCAGGTTGGTCTTGAGCTCTTGGCCTCAAACAATCCTCCCAGATCAGCCTCCCAAAGTGCTAGGATTACAGGTGTGAGCTACTGTGCCAGGCCAGCTTTTTAAACTTTTTAAAGCTTTTAAAACTTTTTGTTGGATTATAATAGTTACATAGAAACGTGCATATATCATACAAATGAACACCTTGATGATTTTCACAAACAGCCTACCTGTGTAGCTAGCATCCTGATCAAGCAATAGACATTACCCACCAGCGTAGGCCCCTTTTTAAGTAGAGAACCGATGATAACAGTTTGCCATGACCAGTGTGCTGGTAGCACAAATAATTTTAGATATTACGTGAGAAAATAATATTTATTTTAATTGCTAATCTATTCAGTTTAATATGTTAGAAAAACAGAACTATGACATCTAGCCCATGCTTTCAGATGTATTGCATAGGACAAGTCTAATACAAATATTTGAAATTTAAAAGTGTACTGAATTAATTAAAAAATTAATAATAGTGTAGGTAACATATATGTCCAAAAGTATAAAAGTGGTACACCTGAGAATGACTGAGGTTTGGAATTCAGTGATGTATTAATCTGTTCTCATGCTGCTTATAAAGACATACAGAGACCAGGTAATGTATAAAGGAAAGATATTTAATTGACTCACAGTTCCGCATAGCTGAGGAGGCCTCACAATCATAGCTGAAGGCAAGTGAGAAGCAAAGTCATGTCTTACATGGCGGCAGGCAGGAGAGCTTGTGTAGGAACTCCCCTTTATAAAACCATCAGATCTTGCAAGACTTATTCACTATCATGAGAACAGCACGAGAAAGACCCACCCCCATGATTAAATTACCTCCCACCTGGTTTCTCCCATATCACGTGGGATTTATGGGAGCTACAACTCAAGATGAGATTTGAGTGGATACACCGCCAAAACACATCAAGTGGGATGGGTGACCCATCATACCCCATAGTCTCCTACCATTGCTGTCCCGGATTGCTGCAAGAAACTTCCGTCTGGTCAATCCATATCTACCTTTGCCTCTCTTTACCCTGCAGCCATAATGCAAATTCTTTTAAAAAGCTAAACATGCATGAGTAGCCAAAAAATTTAAAATAAGGAACTAACCTTCTCAAATGTGAAAACATTTTTAACTCTATAATAATTAAAGCAGCAAAAAAGGCATAGAAAAATCAAAAGAAAAGCATACAGTCCATAAATAGGTATAAATGCATATGGAAATTGAGGAAATGGTGAAGGTGGCTTTGCAAACCCATAAGGAAAAGGTGGAGTTTTTTAGCAACTGCTCTTAGTCACTGGCTCCCCACACTGAGGGAGGGAGAGTGAAAAAAGCTGGATTTCCCACCTTATTTCTCATGTTAAAATGAATATTAGATGATTAAAAACTCAAAGTAAAAAAGTAAAATCACAAAAATGCTAGAATAAAACACAGGTAATTTCCTGCTGAGAAGTGGTGTAAATAAAAAAAATTTAAAAAAAAACACAGGAGATATGCATACATAATGGAGATACCTATTAATAGATACATTACAACAGGGAAGATTTTTCTAAGACTGACAGAAAACCTAAAAATCATAAAGGACAGATTTGATGAAAATGACTGCCTAGCCATATGCAAGATCAAAACTAGGAAAAATACTTAGAACATGTCTAACAGAGAGAACTTTTTCAAAAAACAAGTCATACAAATCATCAGAAAAACAACCAAATAGAAACACTGACAAAGGACATGAACAGGTGGTTAAGAAAATATACATATAACTACAATCATAGTACTTTGGGAGGTCAAGGCAGGTGGATCACGAGATCAGGAGTTCGAGATCAGTCTGGCCAATATGGTGAAACCCCATCTCTACTAAAAATACAAAAATTAGCTGGGCATGGTGGTACACGCCTGTAATCCCAGCTAATCAGGAGGCTGAGGCAGGAGAACAGCTTGAACCCGGGAGGCAGAAGTTGCAGTGAGCCAAGACGACACAACTGCGCTCTAGCCTGGAACAGAGCAAAACTCCATCTCAAAAAAAAAAAGAAGAAGAAAATATACATATAAAATGATCATGAGATCATATGCAACTACACTCAAACATAAAGAACTACAACTTTGAACACCAATGAGATATTCTTTGTTTTTGTGTGGTTTTTGTTTCTTGATTTTTATATTTTGTAGGGCTGTAAAAAGTCTAAAGGAATCTAGGGCTGGCCAGGGTGCAGGGAGACAAATGCTCTGATCGACTCTCATTGGGAAGATAAATTGCTATAGCTTTCTCAGTACAATTTGGCAACCTCTATCAAAATTGTAGAAGGATTTTTTTTTAACACACAGTTTCACTCTGTTGCCCAGGCTGGAGTGCAGTGGCACAATCTTGGCTCAATGCAACCTCCGCCTCCTGGGTTCAAGCAATTCTCTTTCCTCAGCCTCTTGAGTAGCTGGGATTACAGGCACTCACCACCACACCCAGCTACTTTTTGACAGATTTTTTTTTTAGTAGAAATGGGGTTTCCCCATGTTGGCCAGGCTGCTCTCGAATTCCTGACTTCAGGTGATCCACCCACCTCGGCCTCCCAAAGTGCCGGGATTACTGGTGTGAGCCACGGTACCTGTCCTAAAAGGATGTCTTTGATTCAATAATTCATTCCACTGAACTCCAAACTTCAGTTATTTTGGGGTACAACACTTTCGTTATTCTTTACCTAACTGCATATCACATGCACTATTATAAATTTTTTCATTAATTTAGTCCACTTTTAAATTGTAAATATTTATATATTTGTCCTATGTAATCTACGTGAAAGCACGGATTAGACGTAGTCATCCCAGGACTGCGACTGAACGTCTACTACAGCTGGGGCTGCAGCAGTGAACCAGACCTGGAAGATCTCCTGATAGTGAGGGGTGACAGATAAAAGTAGAATCATTTCAAATAGTGAGAAGTGCCCTGGCATACTAAAGAATGATGCGGTAGTACCTGCGGTGGGCACTCTGGGCAGACTGGTCTGAGGAAGACCGAAGAAGCGGCCTTTGAGCTGAAAACTGCAGGAGTCACAGAGCCAGGCAGACAAAGGCTGGAGCCTCCAGAGGGAATGTGCAAAGTTAGTGCAAACTCAGGCTGGGATGAGCTGAAGTGTCTGGACAGAGGGAATCCCATGTGGCTGGAGGACAACCCTCAAAGGCAGAGGGGTAGATGAATTTCAGAAGCAGGCTATGGCTTTTTAGGCCAAGAGAAGGAATTTGAATTTTATTCTAAGAATAATGTAAAGTGATTTAAGGATTTTAAGCAAGAGAATAAGAAGATAGGTGGCCAAATTTACAGAGATTTATGGATAAATTTTTAAATAGTGGTAAAGGATGAATTACCCAAATATCCAATAAATAGTGAGATCCCCACCTCACATTATACACAGAGAATAACCTCCAGATGGATTAAGGATCTAAATGTTAAAAAACAAAAACAAAAAAACAAAAAAAACTATAAAAGTTACAGATGACAATATACCTGAGTGTTTTTATAACCCTGCATGAGAAAGGCCTCCCTAAAACAGACGCCAATGCAAAATAAAAGATTGACAGTTTTTGGCTAGCCATATGCAGAAAACTGAAACTGGACCCCTTCCTTAAACCTTATACAAAAATTAACTCAAGATGGATTAAAGATTTAAACATAAGATATAATACCATTAAAACCCTAGAAGAAAACATAGATAATACAATTCAGGACATATACATGGGCAATACATTCAGGACATAGGCACAGGTAAGGACTTCATGACTAAAACACCAAAAGCAGTGGCAACTAAAGCCAAAATAGACAAATGGGATCTAATTAAACCAAAGGGCTTCTGCACAGCAAAAGAAACTATCATTAGAGTGAACAGGCAACCTACAGAATGGGAGAAAATTTTTGCAATCTATTCATCCGACAAAGGGCTAATATCCAGAATCTATAAAGAACTTAAACAAATTTACAAGAAAAAAGCAAACAACCTCATCAAAAAGTGGATGAAGGATATGAACAGACACTTCTCAAAAGGAGACATTTATGCAGCCAACAAACATATGAAAAAAAGCTCAACATCACTGGTCATTAGAGAAATGCAAATTAAAACCACAATGAAATACTATCTCACACCAGTTAGAATGGTGAGCGTTAAAAAGTCAGGAAACAACAGATGCTAGAGAGGATGTGAAGAAATAGGAATGCTTTTTACACTGTTTGTGGGAGTGTAAATTAGTTCAACCATTATGGAATATAGTGTGGCTATTCCTCAAGGATCTAGAACTAGAAATACCGTTTGACCCAGCAATCCCATTACTGGGTATACACCCAAGTAATTATAAATCATTCTGTTATAAAGACACATGCACATGTATGTTTATCGAGGCACTATTCACAATAAGCAAAGCCTTGGAACCAACCCAAATGCCCATCAATGATAGACTGGATAAAGAAAATGTGGTGCATATATACCACGGAATACTATGCAGCCATAAAAAGGGATGAATTCATATCCTTTGCAGGGATATGAATGAAGCTGGAAACCATCATTCTCAGCAAACTAACATGAGAACAGAAAATCAAACACCGCATAAACTTTTTAATAGATCAGGGTCTCACTGTGTTGCTTAGGCTGGTCTTGAACTCCTGGGTTCAAGTGATTCTCCTGCCTTGGCCTCCCAAGTGTTGGGATTACAGATCTGAGCCACTGCACCTGGCCAAATTTAAAATTTAGAGGGAAAGATATCATAAATATGTGATAATGGCATTGTGGTTTTGTGAGAAAATATTCTTATTTCTTAGAAACATATATTTACTTGAAATATTATAAGATTATAATATTTACTTGAAATATTACAAGTAAAATATCTTAACATCTGTAAACTACTTTAAAATATTTCAATAGAAACAAGATAAAGCAGATATGAAAAAATGTTAACAAGTTATGACATCCAGATGATGAGTATATGAAGATTCACTGTTCTGTCCACTTTCCTATGTATGAAATTTTCAAACTATTTATTACAAACTATTAGAGACAGGGTCTCACTCTGTTGTCCCGCCTGGAGTACAGTGGCATGATCACAGCTCACTACAGCCTTGACCTCAGGTCCAAGCAATCCTCCTGCTTCAGCCTCCCAAGTAGCTGGGACCACAGTGCATGCCACCATGCCCTGCTAATTTTTCAATTTTTTTGTAGAGACAGGGTCTTGATATGTTGCCTTGGCTGGTCTTGAACTCCTGGCCTCAAGTGATCTTCCTGCTTTGGTCTCCCACCATGCTGGGATTCCAGGCATGTGCATTTTGTCTCAAAATACTTGTTTATTCCTTTTCCCGTCTCCATTCCCATCCTCTCAGGTCACTTCACAGTGCACGGCTGTCTCTCTGCTTGCTTTCTCTAGTGGAAAATCACCTTCCCTGTGTATCTGAGAACTCAGTCCTCATGAGCAAGTTCACAGTCAGAGAAAGAACATATTAAGGATCCGAAACATCTGAATGATAGCCCATTTGTGATAGACGATTCTCTCGGCAAATACGACTGTGGACCAGACCAGGCCCGTCTGATTGTTTGACACCCAAAGGCCTTCTTCTCTCATTGCCTTTTTCTTAGATCCTGAAAGCTGTGCATCAGAGATAGCAGTTTTATCAGCAACCGAACCAAGCGTTCTCCAAATCCTCCCAAGGGAATCCTTTCCATCTGCTGTCTCAGTAGGCGGTACACTGATGAAGACACATGGTTTAGCGTTCCTGCCCTCTGTTATTTTCTCCTCTGCTTCCTTCAGCATTTGCAGCTTAATGTCAGATGCCTTAAGCACACGTTATTATTTCATGAGAATGTAACTCATGTTTATTCAAACTGGGGGACTTTTTTGGTTGCCCTTACAAGCTCCTCCTAGGATCCTGATTAATTCTTGTCACATTGTCTCCCTAGAAGGCGTGAGAACCATTAGGATGTCTGGTGTGCAATTGTCAGTTGCTCTGGTTAGAATCCCTGGATCCAAAATTGCCTAACCCTGCCCTGATTTTCACATTATTTCCCTTATTATTATGTCCTCAAGGTCTCTCCTTTTCCGTCTCTCTTTTTCAATATATATTTAAAGGTCTCCATCATTTTTAAAAAATTGTACACACACACATATCCATGCACTTTTCAAAACTCGATTTAATCATAGTTTACTTCTGTTCAACTTCTCCTCTCCCCTTTGGTCCCATCTTCTAGACCCACAGCCAAGATGCACGAAGCTGCTGAAATTTGGAGACAGGGAAGACCTAGGCTGGGAACCCCTGGCTTAAACCAACAAGCATTTACTCAAAATCCTGAGGCAACTTCCAGTTTCAGGAGAAGATGATACAAACTCACTTTTTCTGGCTTCTTCTCTTTAAACACAACCAAGTACTATGGAAATAATTCAGCAATCCTAAAAGGACTCTGAACAGCAGAAAGAAGATGGATGGACTAGGGACTCGAGACTTGAAGATTACACAACAGTGGTTCCCCTATATATAGAAGATATAGTTATCTTCTATATATCCTGGGCACAAGTCAGCCTGAAACCAGAGAGCCATTGGAGAGAGCAAAAGAGGGAAGGAAGGAGAAAGGGAAGAAAGGAGGAAGGGAAGGGAAGGAGAAGGGGAAGGGAAGGAGAAAGGAAAGGCAAGGAGAAAGGGAAGGGAAGTAAAAGGGAAGGGAGGCCAGGCGCGGTGGCTCAAGCCTGCAATCCCAGCACTTTGGGAGGCCGAGGCGGGTGGATCACGAGGTCAAGAGATCGAGACCATCCTGGTCAACATGGTGAAACCCCGTCTCTACTAAAAATACAAAACATTAGCTGGGCATGGTGGCACGTGCCTGTAATCCCAGCTACTCAGGAGGCGGAGGCAGGAGAATTGCCTGAACCCAGAAGGTGGAGGTTGTGGTGAGTGGAGATTGTGCCATTGCACTCCAGCCTGGGTAACAAGAGCGAAACTGCCTAAAAAAAAAAAAAAAAGGAAGGGAAAGGAAGGAGAAAGGGAAGTAAAGGAGAATGGGAAGGAGAAAAGGAAGGGAAGGGAAGGGAAGGAGAAAGGGAAGGAGGAAGGGAAGGGAAAGAAAAAGGGAAGGGAAGGAGGACGGGAAGGGAAGGAGAAAGGGAAGGGAAAGAGAAGGGGGAAAGGAAGGGAGGAAGGAAGGAAACAGAGGGAGGAGAAAGGCAGGCAGGCAAAGTAGAGACAGAAACACACGTGCGCACGCACACACACATACACACACTCAGAAGGCTTCTCCCTCTGGCTAAGGGACCAGAAAAGGAGAACTCAGTGGGGAGACCCACACCCAGTGACAGCAGTGGACCCAATCCACTCACAGCACTAGCACCAGCAGAAATGAGTTTCCAACCACTCTCCTACTCTACAGCCACAGACCACAATAGGCCACTATGCCTGCAGCAGTGGCAACAGAAGAATCAGAATGGGCCAACCCACTTCACACCCATCCCCACCAGCAGCAGTGGGCTCTGTCTGCTTGTATCAGTGGTAACAGTGAAAGCCACGCAGGCCGGGTCATCTAGTGCTCCACGCCAGGCAACAGCAGGTAGGCTCCTTCACTTGCACAGGCAGTGCCAGCAGCCCTGGTATCTTTCCGCCATTCATGCAGAGGGAGAAGGTGACCTAGGGCATCCCCTACACCCACATAATGCCACCAGTCAACCTAGAGAAGTGCCTTCTGCCTCTGTAGGCACCATATGTAACAACCCAGTAGGAGCTTAAGCAGAGTCACAAGAACAAAGCAGACATGAATAGCATTGCGAAGGCTCAGAAAATGCAACTGACATTATAACTATAGCCCACGAAAGTAGGCAAAACTGACACAATAAACCTAAACAGGGCGGCTGCCTACTAAAATAGAAGATTTATATAGAATCAAGAGTCTCATAACATAATGTGCAAAATGTCCAGAATACAATTGAAAATGACTTGTCATACCAAGAACCAGGAAAATCACAACTGGAGCAAGAAAAGGCAATCAGCTGACAATGATAGTGAGATGAATCAGTTGGTGGAACTATCTGGCAAAGATTTTAAAGCAACTACCATAATGTGTCAGTAAGCAATTATAAAATCTTCTGAAACATATGAAAAAATAGAAAACCTCAGCAAAGAACCAAATGGAAATCACAGAATTGTAAAGTGTAGCAACAAAATTTAAAAACTCACTGGGTAGGCTCAATGGTAGCATAGAGATGACAAAAGATAAAGTCAGTGACCTTGAGGACAGCTCTGTTGAATTTGTTCCATTTGATCAGCAGGCAGAAGAGAGATGAGGTGGCAGGTGGGAAGGAAGAAACAGGGAGACGGTAACAGAAGATCTAACATTCATGGTTTCAGAGTCCCGGAAAGACTCCAGAAAGATTTGAAGGCTAAGCAAGTATTCAAAATACAAGAGCTGAAAGCTTCCCACATTTGGTGAAAGACAAAAACCTACAGATTTACAAGGCCGAGTGAACCCCAAATAAGACCTATCAATAGAAATCCTCACCAGAACACTTCATAATTAAACTTCCGAAGATGAAAGAAAAAAAATCTTAAGAGCAACCAAGGAGGAATGCATTATCTATAGGCAGACACTAGTTTGAATGAGAACAGATTTTTCATCTGAAACCAGGGAGGCCAGAACGAAGTGGCTCAACATTTTGCAAGTGCTAAAAGAGAAGAACTGTCAACCATGAATCCTACATATAGTGAAACTGTATTTTAAGAATGAAGGAGAAATCAGAGAATGTGTGGCCAGCAGATCTACCCTTAAAGAATGCCTAAAGGAGGCCAGGTGCAGTGGCTCACACCTGTAATTCCGGCACTTTGTGAGGTCAAGGCTGGCGGATCACGAAGTCAAGAGATCGAGACCATCCTGGCCAACATGGTGAAACCCCCTCTCTACTAAAAATACAAAAATTAGCTGGGGGTGGTGGTGTGCACCTATAGTCCCAGCTACTTAGGAGGCTGAGGCAGCAGAATTGCTTGAACCTTGGAGGCAGAGGTTGCAGTGAGCCGACGTTGTGCCACTGCACTCCAGCCTAGACAACAGAGCGAGACTCCATCTCAAAAAAAAAAAAAAAAAAAAAAAAAAGCCTGCCTAAAAGAAGCTCTCCAAACAGAAAAGAAATGCTAGAAGAAAGCTTGAAGTTCAGAAAAGAAAGAACAATAAAATGGATGAAAATTAAAAAACATGGGCCGGGCGCGGTAGCTCACGCCTATAAATCCCAGTACTTTGGGAGGCTGAGGCGGGTGGATCACGAGGTCAAGAGATTGAGGACCAACCTGGTCAACATGGTGAAACCCCGTCTCTACTAAAAATACAAAAGTTAGCTGGGCATGGTGGTGCACACCGATAGTCCCAGGTACTCGGGAGGCGGAGGCAGGAGAATTGCCTGAACCCAGGAGGCGGAGGTTGTGGTGAGCTGAGATCGCACCATTGCACTCCAGCCTGGGTAACAAGAGCGAAATTCTGTCTCAAAAAGAAAAATAAATAAATAAAAATTTAAAAATATATAATATTCTTCAATGTTCTTCTCCTTATGAATTTCTTAGCTCATATTTGACAATTGAGGCAAAAATTATAATATCTATTGTAGTGCTTAATATATACAGAGGAAATACTTAAGGCAATTATACGTATAAAGAGAGGCAAGTTATGGTACTGTGACATAATATAAAATACATATTTTGCCTCTGCCTCTAGTTTTTAGAGATGACCTATGAAGAAACAGACAGGGCATTTGGGCATCCATTTTGTTGAAGCTGGGGGGAATTGGAAGTAGCATATTTCTGAAGGGGTGGCAACAACAGCTTCTTGACTGTGGCAGAGGCAGTGTGATTTAGGGCTTGGTGAAGGTGAGGGTGGTTTCCTGACCAGAGTGAAAGAAGCCTCATACAGAAGTCAGAGGTAGCCGTATCTCCCTTGCCATTAGTTCTGTGGTGTGAGCTGGAAAGTTGTTGCTGTAATCCCAGCCTATAGCTTATTCCTCTAGCTGTTTCAACAATTTGGTACATTTCTAGCAAATCCCTCTTCCTTAAATTAGCTAGAGTGGTGTGGGAAACCAAAATATGCCACCCCAAAATACACTTCTTTGGCATATTTCAAGTTGGTTATTCAGAAAAGCTGCAGATGGGGATAGCTCTGAAAAGCTATCCTCTTGTAAAAGAGATTTACATCTATCTACATTAGTAAAGCAAACAGGAGATTCAGGCACAGGCTTTCTCTGAGGTTCTCTGATCCATATCTAGGAAATAGTAACTCACAGGAAAATGGGACTGATGGTCTGACACTTTTATATTTTGTTTGTTTATTTATTTATTTATTTATTTATTTTAGTTAGGGTCTCACTCTGTTGCCCAGGCTAGAGTGCAATGGCATGATCATGGCTCACCGCAACCTCAAACTCCTAGGCTCAGGTGATCCTCCCACCTCAGCCTCCTGAGTAGCTTGGATTACAGGCACATGGCACCAAGCTCAGATCATTTTTTTTTAAATTTTTTAGAGATGGAGTCTTTCTGTGTTGCCCAGGCTGGTCTTGAACCTCTGGCTTCAAGCAATCCTCCCACCTCAGCCTCCCAAAGCAGTGGGATTACAGGCATGAGCCACCATGTCCAGTCTGGCACTTTAAAAGGTCTGACAGAGAAACCTTTACCACAGGCTACCATCGATTTTGTTATCAGGACTGCTACTTGAGAGATTTCATCTGCATAGTCAGACAGGCTTTGCTTGACTTGCCTTTCTTCCCCTTACCATCCCATAATCTGCTACCACCTACCCTCAGGAGCCCCAAGCTCCTATTTCTTTCCATATGGTATAAGAACTTCAGTCATCTGGCTTTTCTTCGAGTCTCACATTTTCTATGGCTTCTGTGCATTTGCATGTAAAATAAATTTATATGTTTTTTCTCCTATTAATCTGTCTATTGTCTATTTGTTCTATAGACCCAAATTATTAAACCTTCAGAAGCAGAGGGAAGAAAAATTCCCTTCATTCATATAGGATTCTGTTGTCTGCAGGTGGTAATGCTGTTGGATAAAAATCTCTTTTTGAATTATCAGTTATAAATGAATAATGTAAAAGGGTGTGATCTAAATATTTCCCAATCCTTGTTTAATGTCTGTCTCCCAAGCAGTCCCTCTCCCTCCTGACCTCAACCTCTCATTTTTCCCTGAAGCACAATCTTGAGCCCTGCTTGATCTATATGAAACCACTATTTTTGTTGGTCAAAATAGCCAAGAGTTAGCAATTCCATAGGCTTCAACTTCACACTTGCCATTTGTATTAGTCTTTTCTTAAGCTGCTAATAAAGACAAACTTGAGACTGGGTAATTTATAAAGGAAAGAAGTTTAATTGACTCACAGCGCCACATGGCTGGGGAGGCCTCACAATCATGGCAGAAGGTGAAGGAGGAGCAAAGTCACATCTTACATGGTGGCAGGCAAGAGAGCTTGTGCAGGGGATCTCCCATGTATAAAACCATCAGATCTCATGAGACTTATTCACTACCATAAGAACAGTACAGGGGAAACGGCCCCTATGATTCAGTTATCTCTACCTGGTCCCTCCCATGACATGTGGGAATTATGGGAGCTACAATTCAAGATGAGATTTGGGTGGGAACACAGCCAAAGCATATCATCATTCTTTTTTTTTTTTTTTTTTTTCTGAGACAGAGTTTCGCTCTTGTTACCCAGGCTGGAGTGCAATGGCACGGTCTCAGCTCACTGCAACCTCCACCTCCTGGGTTCAGGCAATTCTCCTGCCTCAGCCTCCCAAGTAGCTGGGATTACAGGCACGCGCCACCATGCTTAGCTAATTTTTTGTATTTTTAGTAGAGACGGGGTTTCACCATGTTGACCAGGATGGTCTCGATCTCTTGACCTCGTGATCCGCCCGCCTTGGCCTTCCAAAGTGCTGGGATTACCATCATTCTTTTGAATTTATCCTTTCTCAAGACTTCAACTATTATACATCTGCCAATTTTCAAGTCTTTACCAAGTTTCTATACTATATAACTCTAATTTCCCATGGAACATTCTACCCATATGTATCCTTGTCACTTTAAAGAAAATGTATAGAAAATCAAATGTATCCTCTTTCCCACAAGTTAATATTCCATTTGATGTCTCTTATCTATCAATGCATTAACATTTTCTCTTTATTTTTCTTTTTTTTTTTCTTTTGCATTAACATTTTCTAAGTCACTCAGGCTTGACCAAGTGTGGATTCATTATGACTTTTACTTCTAAATGTTTCACTGTATGCAGCAAGAAATGCTGGTTAAGAGCTGAGACACAGGAGCCACGGTATGAATTTTGACTTGGCCATTTGTTAATGTATGTCCTTGGGCATGTTATTTAATCTGACTATGCCTTAGTTTCCTCAACTGTAAAACAAGAATAACAATAGTGCTTAGTTCAGGAGGCACAAATAAGTTCAGATTTGGACAGACAGTTCCTGACTTATGGCTCGACTTAAGGATTTTTATCTTTACGATGGCATGAAATCATTCAGTACACTTCTCAACTTTTGATGGGATTATAACTTCATAAACCTATCATAAATTGAAAATATTCTAAATCAAGTGACTTAAGATACTTTCAATTTATGATGGGTTTATCGCGATATAACCTCAGATTAAATCAAGGAACATCTACACAGTGTTCAGAACAGCACCTGGCATATAGTAGTTTTTTTCTTAAAAAACAAAACTCTGGTTGGGTGCAGTGGCTTACGCCCAGCACTTTGGGAGGCCAAGGTGCGCAGATCACCTGAGCCCAGGAGGTAGAGATTACAGTGAGTCGTGATTGTGCCATTGCACTCCAGCCTGGGTGATACCGTCTCTCACACACACACACACACACACACACACACAACCTCTTACACCTGCCTTTTCTTTTTCTTCCCAACGCCAACACCTGCATCATTTTCATCTCCTTCTCCTCAAGGTTCTCCCCGATGCCAGTTCTCCCCTTTTCAGCCTCTTCCAAGCACTATTGCTACCATATTCATTTTCCCAAATCACTGAGAGGATCCTATCTCATCCCCCACAGAAAGCTTCTTAATGCCAACAAAAAGAAGCCCCACCGCGGGTCCACAATGATCAAACCCAGATGTTCTGCCCTCTCCACATTTCTGAGACTGGACCCGCCAAAATCCTTTCTCTAGCTCCCATGGCTCTACCAACTACTCATTTGCACTTTAACTCCTACGTAGCAGGACAGTCCTTTCACTGTTAACATGTGTACATCTGCCTTCCTTGAATAGACAGAAAGTTCTTGAGGGCTGAAGAGCTTATACCATCCATGCCAGGCACAGACTATTGCTGGGTAAATCCTAACTCAGACATGAATTTTCTGTTTTCACGCCTACTTTTCTGTCTCCTGGTGGAGCCAGCTTGACATCTTTCTCTTTCCTACAACTGAAACTATAATTTTAAAACCAAGAGCAAGGGGCCAGTGTGGGAGGTGGGTTTGTATCTTCTAGAAGACATCATGGTGGAAGGAAAAGTCCAGTTGCAGGCAGGCCTGAGAGGCCACAGCACCTCCATTAACAAGCAGGCTGTCCAGTGAGGCTCATCTACCTCCTCTGGACCTCATTTCCATGTCTGCAAATGAGGACATTAACAAAGCTCCCAGTCCCCATCAGGCTTAAACATTCTGTGACAAATCTCTAAGAGGGTGGATTCGGAAAGCTGATTTTCAAATTAATTGAGCAGTGTGGAGTTATTGCATGGAGAATTAAGCTGCTGTCTTTAACAGCTCATTTCCTGAGTTTGTTTATCAACCGATGTTTAATTTATTCTCCAGTACCATGGGTGGAGTGCTGTGGAGACACTGAAGTTATATCTCACTGGATCCATGGCTTCAAAAACTTTATTATGCAATTATAGTTTATTATATAATAAAAGCTCACCAAGCTCATGATCTGGAAAATGATATTGTTTGTTTATCTAAGACTTTGTTTGTAAAATAGGAAAGTTTTACTTGAATCATCATGTATAATCCCCATGTAAGCTATGTGCTCTATGTGTTATTTCTATGTTATTTTATTTAAGATACATATAGTATGTTTTGATATAATTATATGCATTTAAAATGTAATATTTTAAATATCTCCATCAACAAGCTGATTTTTAAAACTTTTCAATATACCAAATAATGTAGATTTTCAAATATGCACAAAAGTAGAGAATTGTATTATGAACTCCATATACTGATAACCTACCTTTAACAGCCATCAGCTTTCTGCCATTCTTTTTCATCAGTTCCCACCTATATTTCTTCATACGTCATCACTAAGTCTCACACTTTGTGTGTGTGTCTGTGTGTGTGTGTGTGTGTGTTGTGCGTGTGTGCATGTGCGTGCACCAAGGCACTGGTCCTCAAGCTAAGGGCTCTTTTGTTAGATTTCCGATCTTCCATGGACCAATACCAGCACACAGCTCATGCCCAAGCCACACATAACTCACCATGCAGGTTGGACAACACCCAAACTAAGTTCTATTCTCATTAGAGTCCACCAATCACTACTTGGATGCCATGGCAAGGTCAAACAACTATAGCCATTTCTAAATACTTGTTGTCAATTTCTACACTAATTACAGACCAAGAGCATGCAATTTGCAAACTGGCCCCAGTCCTCAGACATTGAGTAGTATTGTGCTTGAGTATTTTAAAATCAAATCTAAGGCATTATTTTATTGCACCTGCAAATTCAGCATGTATCTCTCTCTTTTTTTGAGACAGAGTCTCACTCTGTCACCCAGGCTGGAGTGCACTGGCACAATCTCGGCTCACTGCAACCTCCAGCTCCTGGGTTCAAGCGATTCTCCTGCCTCAGCCTCCTGAGTAGCTGGAACTATAGGCAGACGCTACATCGCCTGGTTAGTTTTTGTAATTTTAGTAGAGATGGGGTTTCACCATATTGGTCAGGTTGGTCTCAAACTCCTGACTTCAAGTGATCCACCCACCTCGGCCTTCCAAAGTGCTGGGATTACAGGTGTGAGCCACAGCACCCAGCTTCAACATGTACCTCTAATGGATAAGTACTTTTTTTTTTTTTTTTTTTGTCACTCTGTCACCTAGACTGGAGTGCAATGGTGCAATCTTGGCTCATGGCAGCCTCTGCCTCCTAGGCTCAAGAGATTCTCCCACCTTAGCTGCCCAAGTAGCTGAGTCTATAGGTCTGCACCACCATACCCAGCTAATTTTTTGTAGTTTTGGTGGAGAAGGGGTTTCGCCACATTGCCCAGGCTGGTCTTGAACTCATGAGCTCAAGCAATCTACCCACTTCAGCCTCCCAAAGTGATGGGATTACAGGCTTGAGCCATGGTGCCCAGCCATGTACTTTAAAAAAAATAACAAGTATAACCAGTATATAATACTCCCAAGAAAATAATCAAGAATTTAGCCGGGCGCGGTGGCTCAAGCCTGTAATCCCAGCACTTTGGGAGGCCGAGGCGGGTGGATCACGAGGTCGAGAGATCGAGACCATCCTGGTCAACGTGGTGAAACCCCGTCTCTACTAAAAGTGCAAAAAATTAGCTGGGCATGGTGGCACGTGCCTGTAATCCCAGCTACTCAGGAGGCTGAGGCAGGAGAATTGCCTGAGCCCAGGAGGCGGAGGTTGCGGTGAGCCGAGATCGCACCATTGCACTCCAGCCTGGGTAACAAGAGCGAAACTCCGTCTCAAAAAAAAAAAAAAAAAAAAAAAAAAAAAGAAAATAATCAAGAATTCCTGAACATCATCTAATATTTAGTCCATGTTCAATTTTCTCAGAAATGCCTTCTTACAGTTGATTTGTTTGAATCAGGCTCAAACAAGGACTTACCACTGCATTTGGTTGACAAACCTTTTTTTTTTTTTTTTTTTTTGAGATGGAGTCTTGTTCTGTTGCCCAGGCTGAAGTGCACTGATGCAATCTTGGCTCACTGCAACCTCCACCTCCCAGGTTCAAGCAAAGTGATTCTTCTGCCTCAGCCTCCCAACTAGCTGGGACTACAGGCATGTGCCACCACACCTGACTAATTTTTGTATTTTTAGTAGAGACAGGGTTTCAACATGTTGGCCAGGCCGGTCTCTAACTCCTGACCTTGTGATTTGCCTGCCTCGGCCTCCCAAAGTGCTGGGATTACAGGCATGAGCCACTGTGCCCAGCCAACACACCTTTTAAGCCAAACTATAGCAGTCTCTCTCTCCTTTAAAAGCTGTTTTTAAGCCACTTTCCAAATAGATTGGTTTACCATTAACTATAAAAGGTTTTCTGACCCATAATGTTTCAAGCAGTTTTTTTGCTATAATGTGACTGTGGCTTAAAAACAAATTACTTCCTCCCCCTAAAAATACCCATGATCTATGCCTATTAGAGGCACATTTCCACTCCTCAGACTTTTTGTCAGGGCTCCAGAACTATTTAGATTACTATGTATTAAAAAAGTGGCAGTCACTCTCACTGTCTTACCACCTCTGAGTCTCTTTGCCTCCAATGGGCCCATTCATAGAGCAGATATCTGTGAATGTTTTTAAATGAACCATGGATGTTCTTGCCCTTGATGTGCCAAAGCAGTGTTTGCCAGGTACATTCATTTCTTTGGGGACCTCTGAAGACATATAGTGGGCATAGCGGGAAAGTGGGGAACTTAATATGCCTTGAGATACTCAAGTGATTCGATTTGAACTAGATCCATCTGTGGCTGTAACACGATGACATCTTTTTCCATACCCCTCACCACTAAGAATACAGAAGCTCAGGTAGCTTTGGGTTTTCACTGGCCGACACTTCAGGAAGAATCATACACAAATGATAGAACAGGAAAATCATCTCCGCAAGTAAGCAGTCAAGCCCCCTGAAGGGTTGGAGACAAAGGCCCCCACAACTATCTAGATGCCTCCTGGACAAGAGCCCAGATCTCTGACCTCCAAAGGAAGCTTTGTGTATATGGGATATCAATTTCTGTGCCATTCAGGGTTCTCAGAAGAGGATTCTGGCTGACTTTAATAGAAGGATAACTGACAGGATGGGCAACCGAGTTTTGAAATCAGGCAGACGCCGAGGGAGGCTGGGCAGCAAGGACACAACCCAGGCCCTGCTTCAGGGACAGTCTGGGTAGGATGTCCCTAACTGAGGTTCTGCTTCCACTCTGGTGGTTGGGCATCAACACAACTGAACACAGGAGCCAGATGCCACTGCTGCTTGAAATTCTAAACTGTCCCTGAGTCTAAATTAAAAGTTCTGGGTGGGAGCATTTGATTTGCTGAGGCTAGATAATGTGACTCCTCTAGTGGCCAGGGACCAGGGAAAGGGCATCTGGCTCGGCTCTTTCTGTAGTAGGAAGGAGATCCTGCCTGCCTTCATGACCATGTCACGGAGGGAAGGGCATTGAGATGTAACTCCCACAATCACAAATGACTATTTCACCTCCCCACTTAGACTTCTGTGAGCATACAGACATCACCAACAGTTTTTTGGTTTTTTTTTTTTCTTTTTTTTCTTGAGACCAGGGTCTCACTCTGTCACCCGGGCTGGAGTGCAGTGGCATGGTCATGGCTCACTGCAGCCTCTGACCTCCTGGGCTCAAGTGATCCTCCAGCCTCAGCCTCCCAAGTACCTTGGACTACAGGCATGAGCCATCATGCTTGGCTAGTTTTTTATTTTTTAATTTCTTGTAGAGATGAGCTCTTACTATGTTGCTCTGGCTGGTCTCGAACTCCTGGGCCCAAGCGATTCTCCTACCTCAGCCTCCCAAAATTCCAGGTTTACAGGCATGAGCCACTGTGCCTGGCAGTTTCTTTATTTCTACAAAATATGAAGGCATTTCCTATCACTCCTGAAATGGGTTACACCCCCAAAAAAACACTGTTCTAAGTGCTGAGTTGGCTAACGTTTAACCTCACTGAAGGGGAAACAGTTTCTTCTGTCTTGCTGGTTCACTGATTGCCTCCGTCTAGCCCAGTTTCTGGGGGAAAACTGAAGATCAATCTGTCCGCTTGACTTTTGCTCAGATGCTTAGTGTGAGCCCATTAGCTTCCCAGGGCATTGAAACTTCTTCTCCAAGGGTTCCATTAGCAGTTAGACCTGCACTTAAAAATATGTCATACTGCCATATATCAGACTGGGACAGAGATGAACTGGAACATGAAAGATGTGTTGAGATGACAGCCAGGATTCTGCCGTTGTTATTTCAGTGTATGTCTGATATCTTTCACATTCCATAGGGGGAGGTGTTGATGTGTGTGGTTCAGTAACAGGAGGCCAGAGCTGACACTGTGGCAGCTGTTCCCAAAGGCACAGAGTTTCTTTGTTGCCAGGAAAAGATGCCCTTGAATTTTCTGAGGTAAGAATATCTGGCAGATCCTGCCTTCTCTGCTTTCTGATTGGCTTAATGGATTACAAGATAGAAAATAAGGAGCCAGAAGGACGTTCAGAGTATCTATCCATGGCCTGTGTGTCTTTGGGTCCCCCCCAGAAATAGACTCTGAGGTACAAATTCAAGTGCAAGTGGTTGATTCGAGTGGGAATGCAAGAAACTGAGAAGGAGAGGGAAAGAAGCAGCAAAAGGTACATTTTCAAGCAAGTTACCACTATGGGCACTTGGAATTTAAGCCTACTGGAGCCAGGGTAGAATGTAAGCCTCAGAGTCATCCTGCACAAGGAGTGAGGCAACTGGATATTTCAACAGCAGTCCCCATCCTTCTTTGGTTGAAGGCTGAAACTGGGAGGAGACTAATTTCCCAGCACTTCCAGCTCGCTGTGTGAATGGGCAGAGCCACCAGACAAAGCCCTCAGGCCTTTGCCTTCTTTAGGCAAATGCTGGCAGTTGGAAGTCAGGTGCTGTGCACAAAATGCTAAGGCCCGAGGGGGCATGGGCAGGGCACCCACAGCATCCCCCGTTCTGTGACCACTCCCATCCTCCAGACTTGTGGACAAACTTTCTGGTCATCACTCATCCAAAGCTCAGCATAAATCTTCCCAGAATCAATCAGGAGGTGCACATTCTTCACCGCCCACAAAACCAGATTTCTAATTGGTACAGATTGCTTATTTCACTATTTACTGTCCAATAACTCTCCAACCATGTTACAGAGTCACTCCAGTTTAATCTTCTTTCAGCTCTGCCAGGTAACTCAGCAGCAGCCCACAGACCCTGTCCACAGCCCTGGAATAACCAAATCAATGCTGACTGATTGACTGACTCTCATTTCCTTCTGTTCAGCAAATGTCCTGGGTATTTGGACATGCCGCAGTTCACAGCCAATGCACTTTCAGCAGATACTGAAAAATGGTTTGGAGAGGTTTACAATTTGCTAAGTGTATTGAATCTGGAATTGGTAGAGAACCATGATCTTGGGAGAATAGAACACTTCTTTTCTCTGGGGACAGAGGTCAGGTTCCTTCAGGACTATGGATAGAATTTGCTTAAACTGTGGGTCAGCCAGCTATGAGTTGGCAACTTGGGGATGTCTGTAAGAGGCTGGGATGTTGGTGAAAGCAGAAACACTTGCTTAGTTTTGTCTGGTGTATGAACATCCTACTAAGATTTATTAAAGGAATTGAAAGACCATCTGAGGTTTGCCCTGTGACCTTATATTAATGAAGAGATATGTCTGAGTCTCATGTCTTGCTGGTTGTCCTCATTCATTTTTTTTTTCTTTTTCACCCTGAGTATGAGCCTTTAATAGAAATTGTGATATCTCAGGATCAGATGGTTTTATCATAAAGGACCTTAATAGGTCACATGGGCAGCTCCTCAGTCTCCAGGCAAAACCACACTTAAACTATTCCTAACAGGATGCTGCTTACCCATAGTCTGGAAGTGTTTCCAAAAGAGGGGGCAGGTAGGGTGCAGTGGCTCACGCCAGACCACCCTGGCCAACATGGTGAAACCCCATCTCTAATGAAAATGCAAAAATTAGCCGAGTGTGGTGGCACACACCTGTAATCCCAGCTACTCAGGAGTCTGAGGCAGGAGAATCGCTTGAACGTGGGAGGCAGAGGTTGCAGTGAGCCAAGATCACACCATTGCACTCCAGCCTGGGTGACAGAGCGAGACTCCATCTCAAAACAAAACAAAAGAAGGGCCAAACAAATGCCATCTGCACTGTCACCACCTATATTTTTCTGCCCTGATCATAAAGTTTATAACATCTACCTTTATCTACATCTATGTTGACAGCTGTATCATTTAGGCTGTATCTTATAACATCATTTGCCTCTCTATTTACACATACTCCACCTACATCTGTGTTCACAGCTTTATCATCTACAGCTACATTTTTATCTTTACTATCTCATCACCTATACCTATGCTGACATTTCATCAACATTTGTATCTACACGGTCTGTACCAGTGGTTCTCAACTGGGGCAACTTTACACACCAGGAACATTTGGCAACATCCAGAAAGTCTTCTCATTGTTACAACTCAGGGTTGGGGGAAGAAATGCCCTTGGCACCTAGGCCAGGGATGCTGCTAAATCCTGCAATGCACAGGATAGTCCTTGACAAACAAAGATCTATCTAGCCTAAAATATCAATAGTGCTGAGGTTGAGAAACCCTAATCTACATCACTAACCTCATCTGCATCCATGTTTCTGGCTGCGCCCCGCACGCCGGCATCCATGTTTCCGGCTGCGCCATGCATATCTGCATCCATATTTGCATCTACTCCATCTACATCTGTGTATATATTTACACTTTCCACTCTACATTGGCATCTACATGATCGATGGCCACATCTACAGGATCTACAATGTCTACGTCAACTACATCGACGTCACCCACTCCATCTATATCATCCACATCTATAGGATCGAAATTTTGCATGCACATCTATATCTAATTGTATGCATGATATAACAATCAACTCATGTTTGTTACATCAAAATGAGTGGTTCTTTTAGACTAAAAGGAAAATTTAATCTCAATTTTCCCCTCCCCTGGTCACACGCATAAAACATGAGTGGAAAAGATCCTTACCTGGTAGGTGAGATGCCATGATCATGAAGGTGGTTTTCCCAGGGTGAGGTCTACTCATTGCACTCCAGATGTGCTGACCCCGTGATTTCCTCAAATGTGGGAAACGCAGCTGTATAATTTGTGGCAGTGGGAACTGTATCTGCATTATTCCACGTTTTTTTCTTTAAAGGGAGTAGAACAGAGGCCAATCATTGTCTATTACACTCCCTAAAGTATAAGAGACATGAGCTCTTTTCCAACTTTGTCCTTACTTGGGAACACCTCAATATTGGGCTTTGATGAGCAACCAAGGAGGCTTCCATTTTGATTTGGGTTGAAGTGAGAAGTTAAACATGTGCCTGATAAATTTCATTCACACCCTGTCTTTGCTTGCCAGCATCCCAGGATCACAGGGCATCAGATGCAGACACTCTTGTTTCACAATTTGTCTCAATGATGATAAAGAATAGTTTCTTCTCAAAAGAGCGATCACTGCACTTGGAGAACCTGAGATGGTTGATCATGTCTTGTTCCACTGGAAGTGGTCCACGCTGGAAACCATGCAGCTGACACGTGGGAAGCCACAGATCCTGTTATTTCACCCTGGGCTCTTTGGACCTCAGAACAGTAAAAGACATGTGATTCCATGACCAAAACAGCAGCTCAGGTTGCCACATTCAGTTAAGCTTCCTTGGATACATGAGCTGAATCGTCAGCCAAGACAGAAGTAAAGTGATGTTTCTAGATGAACCTGAGAACACGGGAAACAGACAAAGAAAAGCAAATCCCTGTGACTTCTTTAGGCTGTGACATGTACTCAATAACCTTGCTTCCTGGTAGAAACCCATGCCTCCTGGAGGCTGTTGTTTTTCCTCCAGGAACAAGATTGGCCCAAGGCAAAATTTCAAAACAGACTCTTACCTTTTTATAGCCTCATTCTTCATAGTGTTTTCAAATGCTCAATAAATATTAATACTTAGAACTTGGAAATGAGACTTCAGAAGTTATTTACTCATTATTATGAATTTAACATTGTTTGTTTGTTTTGAGACTGAGTCTTGCTCTATCACCCAGCTGCAACCTCCGCCTCCCGGGATCAAGCGATTCTCATGCCTAAATCTCCTGAATAGCTAGGATTACGGGAATCCCCCTGCCATGTCCAGCTAATTTTTGTATTTTCATAAAGACAGGGTTTCATCATGTTGGCCAGGCTGGTCTCGAACTCCTGACTCCCAGTAATCTGCCTGCCTTACCCTCCCAAAGTGCTGAGATTATAGGCAGGCGTGAGATACTGCGCGTGACTAGATTTAACATTTTTTTAAAAATAGGAAATATTCTGTCTAGTAGTATTTACAAAGAACTGTAACCTATAGCAAATATCCAAACTTTGTCAAAGGCTAGCAAACATTACTAAGTAGTTTTTGAATAAGCTAACATTCAAATCTAGCCCAGCAAAATTAACAATGTTACATAGAAATCACAATTAAAAATTACCAATTTATAGATCTTTTGCTTCCAAACGTTGTTACTTCTTGGAACATCACTCTTAGGGTCCGCAAACTATGCTATAAGAAGTGTAAAGTTCTTTTTTTTAAATTTTATTTTTAAAACTTTCTCTTTTTTTGTTTTTTGAGATGGAGTCTCATTCTGTCACCCAGGCTGGAGTGCGGTAGCACAATCTCAGCTCACTGCAACCTCTGCCTCCCAGGTTCAAGTGATTCTCCTGCCTCAGCCTCCTAAATGGCTGGGACTACAGGTGCCTGCCATCATCCCCAGCTAATTTTGGTACTTTTAGTAGAGACAGGGTTTCACCATGCTGGCCAGGCTGATCTCAAACTCCTGGCCTCAAGTGATCCACCTGCCTCAGCCTCCCAAAGTGCTTCGATTATGGAGTGAGTCACCGCACTTGACTTAAAAAGTGTAAAGTTCTTAATATGTATTTTATTTGCAAGAATGCCTCCCAATTAGCAGCAGACAGGTCGAGGAACACACACTTGTAACATGGTATCAGTTCCAAGCAAAGCAGACTGATCAACCCACCGCGCCTTCTCTCAGGTGCTCCTCGCCTTGCTCTCAGCAATGTTGACCTCAACCTTCAACAGCTGTGTCAGCTGATCTTACCTTCAGAGTATCCCTCGATGAATCCCTCAAACCACTAGGGCCTCTGCTAATTGCTAAGCTTTAATTCTCACAGAATCGCAATACTTTTTTTCCATTTTTCCATTTTTTCAACTGATGTGTCTCAGAATTTGGGATGTGGAAGAGTGTATACATTGTCCATGAAATGCTGAGTTTTCTCATGGCCATACTACTCATCAGGTTACCAGTGGGGACTCCCTCTTCCCTGGCGTGGTGCTCTGACCGCCCAAAGTTCCCTTCTACCTGGTCCTGCTCAGCTTACCCTTTCCCTCCACCATTTAAGCTTTGCTTACCCTTTTCCCTTCACCATTGAAGCTTTAAGGATATATGCTCTCTACCAGAAAAACTCCAGGTTCTCCAGGCTGGACTTCTGACTTGAAGAGAAAAGCAATCCGATTAAACTATTTCATCCTGAGCTATGAATAACTAATATGCCTTCTATAGGAATTAGAAGCATAATCAAAAGAATGGAAATATTTTTGCAAGTTTGGGGGTAAAAAAACAGTCTAACAAAGCATTCCCTTCAAGGATTGCAGAAGCAAATTCTTTCAAGGGCCACCTAGATGACAAACTATGGGCACTGGGCTGGATGTGAGACCATAAAGTAGTGGAGAAAGAATGCAGTCAAACCTCAGCTAAAGGCATTTGAATTCAAATGTTTAAACAAGCAACCAGTACAAGCCAAACATAACTCACTTCAGTGCCGGCCAAGCTTGGCCCTCAGGCTACTGGTTTTTGATTTCTGTGTTGAATACTCCAGTGAGGTATGGGCCTAATGGAAGCCAATTCTTGTTGCTTGGCCACCTTCAGACCCCAGAGAATTAGAATCAAAGATCAAAACATTCTAACCACCATAATTAAAAGAAAAAACCCAAACAGATAAAATGCCATCATTTTTAATGTTAGACTTTTAATAAATTTAGTAATCAGATGAGAAAAATCATATCCCATATGTAGGCTATGTATTTGTAAACAAGGTAAGGTGAGGAATTCAGAAAATTATAATTACATTCTCTTCCCACTTAACTAGGGCACCTGTATTAGCAAAGTTATCTTATATTACATAATTGGTTACATTATATTACATAATTATCCATATACAAATTCAAATGCAATCCTAACAGTTAAATGAGATCATAGCTCCCCAAAAGTTGTATACAACCATTTATAGCAGCATCATTCACAATAGCCCAAAAGTAGAAACAACCCAAATGTCCGTCAACAGATGAATGGATAAACAAAATGGGGTATATCCACATAATGAAACAGTACTCAGCTGTAAAAAGAAATGAAGTACTGATACATGCTACAACTGGCATGAACATTGAAAACATGATGTTGAAGTAAACGAAACTAAGTGAAAGAAGCCAGACACAAATAGCCACATATTATATGATTCTATTAATATAAACTGTCCAGAATAGGCAAACTGATAGAGATAGAAATTCACCAGTGGTTGCCAGGGGCTAAGGGAGAGGGGATAGGGAGAAACTACTAGTAAATACAGAGTTTCTTGTTGGGGTGATGAAAAATTTTTTGAAACTAGACAGTGACTATGGTTGCATAACTCTGTACAGATACTAAAATACCAAATTGTACACTTTAAAGGGAAGGATTTCATTGGTATAAATTATATCTCAATGAAGCTGCTATTTTTTGAAATTGCAACAGCAGCTACCGTGTCTCAAATGCCACCACATGCCAGGCACAGTAGCAGGGGGTTACAAAACTAGCTTATTTCCTGCACAGTCCAGGCCTCTGAGGTTGGCATTACTATCCTTCTTTTATAGATGAGGAAGGCAAGTTTCGCAGTTAAGTCACTTGTTCCATAATCACATAGCTGGTAAGTGGCCTAAATGGGATTTGACCTGAGGTCTCAAACATTTTGACATATGTTATATAATCTTGGACTACAGTGGAGGTAGCTGGGGACTGGTGACAGATGAATCAGAAACAAGACTAATTACAAGAACTCAGACTCCAGACGGGGCCAGACCACCTACAAATGTGACCTGATGCTGAACTCTGCAGTGCTGAACTCTGTGTCTCTCCCTTAACAGAGCCTAAGGGAGGTTCTGAGGCTCAGACAAGGCTGAGCCTTGTAGGAATGGGGTAAAACGTGTTCGTTTTGGGCAAATGAAAACTGCAGAAGCCGTCAAGTGATGCCACAAGATCAACACCTCCTTAACCAGCTGCCAATGCAGACGACCTGATTCAGGGAATCATCATGGAAGGTGGGCAAGATGCTGTCAGGGTCCAGAGATAAACAAGACCCTTCTCCCAGGAGCTCTGGAGGGTCTTCTGACCCAGCACCCACTTTGCAGTGCTCACAGAAACGTCCACTTCGATGTTATCAGGAGAGGTATTACTTCCAGATGGAGCCAGAGCAGAACTGGCCCACTAGGGGCCACAACCCACAGGTTATAAACTGAGGGATCTTGAGAAGGTTCTTAATTAAAGAGTGTATCTGGGGGAACCTCTGCACTGGGTCTGCAATTCTAATCATGGACTCTGTCCCCTTGAATGTCTTCAGGACCAAATTGTTATGAAATGGTTCCAGGAATAATATTGGTTTGGAGCCTCCAGCATCATTAACACTTGGTAATAGCACATATTGTGCAAACTACCTCTTCACTGTCAGATTTGGTATGGTGGGATGTTAATTAGCTACTCATGGGGCAGGAAGATGATGTAATCTGGGTCATCTGGATGCTTACAGCAGGATGACAAGGAGACAGCACATGGTCTCTGAATTACTTCTTCCTTATCTCCCAAAGTTTTCTTGGTGTCTTCCTTACGTCCAGAGGGACCAAGAGAAGTATAAAAGAGGGTATGAAAAGGAAAAGATTGGAGGCCACTGTCTGACTTGGCATTTCAACTCCTGCTTTGAGGTCTGCATGACCATCGATGTACCTTTTTTCCTTGAAGCAAGAAGCAGCAGCATCTGAGTACCACTGTGTGGGTTTACCCAGAGCAGAGGACAGGAACTTTCATGTTACCTTCTGCCACTTACATACTCTACCTGTTTCCTTTCTCCCTCCACAGCCCTGCTGCCAAAACTGCGTTTAAGCATTTCAGTAAAAACCCTACATTATTATGCAAACAAACCACTGCTTGCTTTTGAAGAATGCTGCTATCAATTTCATGAAGTCTTTGGGTAACTTCAAGAATCAAAGGATTCAGCTTCATTTTTCAATAACTAAGCTGTTTCTCTGGAGGCAGCTCCCATCCCTCATGATTCCCTGACCATTCTTTTTTTTTTTCTAAGACAGAGTCTTGCTCTGTCACTCAGGCTGGAGTGCAGTGGTGTGATCTTAGCTCACTGCAACCTCCACTTTCCAGGTTCAAGCAATTCTTCTGCCTCAGCCTCCCAAGTAGCTGGGATTACAGACATGCATCACCATACCCGGCTAATTTTTGTATTTTTAGTAGAGATGGGGTTTTGCTATGTCAGCCAGCCTGGTCTCAAATCCTGGCCTCATGTGATTTGTCCACCTCCCAAAGTGCTGGGATTACAGGCGTGAGCCACCTGATCATTCTTCAGTCTCGTTGGGCTGTAATTGGATGCCTGGAATTCTGGATGCCTCTTAATTTCCTCTTTTGCCCTAGGCTGGAAACTGGTCCATGTTCCAGTAGACTCGGGTCTAATGATCCCTGAGTTTTCTGCTTTAGTCTGTAGGACCTGGAATACCACTTTTCCCCTTGGGTCATATTTCTGCAAAAGTTCTTTTGTCTTTTCCAGAATTAACTGGATATTCTGCCTCCACTGTACTTTGAGGGATAAAATCAAATCCAGCAAGTTTTCTAATATTTATTTTCATACCTGGTAGGATAATATGCCTTCTAAAAGACAAAAAGACTAAGGTGACATTGGCTCATCCATGAGTAATTTACAGTTTCAGACAGTACCATGTTTATATGGCAATATAAAATTTATTTGGTGCTCTTTCTGAGTTGTTTGAGTGAATATAAATGGAAGGAAAGTCAGCTGGAGGAGAGGGAGGAAGAGCAGGAGAGCAGGGCTGGGCACAGTGGCTCACACCTGTAATCCCAGCACTTTGGGAGGCTGAGGCCAGAGGATTGTTTGAGGTCAGCAGTTTGAGATCAGTCTGAGCAACAGAGCAAGACTTCATCTCTACCAAAAAAATTTAAAATTAGCTGGGCATGGGGGCACACCCTTGTAGTCCCAGATACTCAGGGGGCTGAAGTGGGAGGATTGTTTGAGCCCAGAATATCAGAGCTATAGTGAGCCATAATCACACCACTGCACTCCAGCCTGGGCAATGGAGTATGACCCTGTCTCTAAAAAAAGTTAAATTAAACTAGAAAGAAAAAGAGAGGGAGAGAAACCCTTTAATAGAACTTACAAGAAGTGGTCCACTATAGAGCTATGTATTTGTTACCCAGACAAAAAATAAGAGCAATTACATCTAGGGATGTTTTAGACTATGCGTCTTTACATAAAAATAATGACTCCTCAAGGACCATTATGAATTACTGAAAACTAAAATGTTCATTGTCATAAAACTGAAATTAACCTACATAAAGTTTTCCTGGCATCTACATCTATAGAACACATTTTTGTTGAGGAGAGGCCTGCCTGAGAGTTGGTACGCTCTAATATTCACTATAAATAATTAAAAATTCAGCCTCTGCAGAAGAATGCCTCCTCGCAGAGCAAAGTCAGCCAAATCTCCCAGAATCACTGAAGCAGGACCAACTTACATTTCATGCCTCCTAGGATGAACACAGAGAGAAGGGCCAGGGAGGTGCAGCAGGCAGAGAAGGGAAGGCAGAGCTCAAAACACAGCACGGACTGCTTCTGGGTTCTCAATATCAGCCTTTTGGGCCTCAAAGTGGTGTGATTTCAGGTCCATAGCCACCATGTCTGGCTTGGTGCTGGAAAATCTACATATTTATATACATATTTTATAATAAGACCAAACTTCAAAAATCCCCTAGGAAGAGTACCATATGGAGGAGGCTTTTTCAAGGGAAAAGGTGAAAAAAGCTGTGAGTATCAAGGCACCAGAGGTGGAAAGAAGTTACTACCAAGAGGTGGAAGGAACACCAATGGATCAGGATGCAGGCCTGATATCTCAGCAACCCACTGCTCCGCACAAGTGCTGGAGGAGGGAAGGGCCACACTACCCGCATTCCAACCAGGTACCCCATCAGATTCCTCCATGGTTACCCCCAGGTTCCCTTCTGCTTTCAGGATCAGAGGAACCCCAGAGCTCCTGCAATCTTTTTCATTAGTCCTACCTGAGTGATATGGATGAGGGAAATGGGCAGGGAACCAGCAGCATGAGTGCAGGGTGTGAGCATGTGCATGCACACACACGTGTGTGTGACCACATGTGTGTGAAATATCTCTGTAGTCCTTTCTGGAGCCTGAAGTCAAAGGAGACTGGACCATGCTCTCATCCTGCCACACTGACATAGTCTTTCTGCTATCAATTTAATAAATAGATATTAAAGCAAAGGATTTTAAAAAATGAGAAAAATGAATAAAGTGTTCTCCCAGTGGGTTTCAGCCTCTTTCTCTCTGCCTTACCTGTGCACTGCCACTGAGTAAGTAAGAATAACCTAGGTCCAAGACTTGAGCAAATGTGTGAAGCAAGTGAAACATGGCTTGGTCTTTTTCTAGCAGCCGTCTACCCAAAGCATCCTGGAATCGAGATGCCCATTCTCTGACTCTAGCGGGGGTTACACTAGGGAGAAGTATCATGTGACAAGAGCATCAATACCCAAACAATCCGAATTCAAATCCCAGTCCTTGGTACGACCATTTCACAAAGCTGGTAGTATCTGCTTGGCATGGTGGCTCACACATGTAATCTCAGCACTTTGGGAGGTGAAGGTGGGAGGATTGCTTGATCCCAGGAGACTAGCCTGAGCAACAAAGTGAGCCCTCCATCTCTACAGAAATAAAAAATTAGCTGGGCATGGTGGCATGTGCCTGTGGTGCCAGCTACACAGGAGGCTGAGGCGGGAGGATTGCTTGATTCCAGGAGGATGAGGCTGCAGGGAGCTATATTCAGGCCAGAGCACTTCAGCCTGGGCAGCAGAGTAAGATTCTGTCACAAATGAACAAACAAACAAATAAACAAAAAAAGCACAGTATCTACTAGAGCTGACCCAACAATTTCACATATGAGTGTATACTCATTGGAAACAAGTGCTTATGTCTGCCAAGACACAAGTACACAAGTGTTTATAGCATATTTATTCATAATATTTCCAAACTGAAAACAATCCAAATATCTAACAATGATAGACTATAAATATATTGTTTCATCTTTCACACTATGGAACACTACATAGCAATGAAAAGGAATGAATTATTGCTATACATGACAGATGTAATACTGAGTGAAAGTAGTTGGAAGCAAAGGAGCACAGACTATTAATATAAGATTTCATGTATATAAAGTTTCAAAACAGGCCAAAATAATCTGTGGTGGTAGATTTCAGAGGAGTGGTCATCTCTGGAGTGAGTGTTGACTGAAGGCAAGAGGGAGCTTTCTGGAGTGCTGGGAATGTTCTGGATCAGGACGTTGACTACATGAATATACACATGGGCAAAACTCTAATGATCTGTATACTTCAGGTGTATGCACTTCATCACTTGACTCTATGTTAACACATTCAATTTTTGAAAAAAATATTTTTCTTAAAATTAGTTTTAAGAAGTGAACCAAAAAGAAATCTCAGCCTGCCTCTTTCCACCACATGTTTTTGATCATAAACAAAATATTTCATGTTTTTAATGTTAACCTCAGATCCTTCACTTGTACAGAGGGTGTTAAAAGACATGAGCAGTCAGTTTCATAACTTTTTTTTGTAAAAATCCAATGTGCAGAATCTGTGAAAGTGCTTTGGAAACTTTTAACTGTTGTATGAACTGAGTGTGAGTTTTGAGGCAGGACAAAAAAAACACCTGCAGGCTGCCAGGTGCAGTGGCTCACACCTGTAATCCCAACACTCTGGGAGGCCAAGGCTGGTGGATCACGAGGTCAAGAAATGGAGTCCATCAGGGCCAACATGGTGAAATCCTGTCTCTACTAAAAATACAAAAATTAGCTGGGCATGGTGCCATGCACCTGCAGTCCCAGCTACACAGGAGGTTGAGGCAGGAGAATCGCTTGAACCTGGGTGGTGGAGGTTGCAGTGAGCTAAGATTGCACCATTGCACTCCATCCTGGCAACAGAGTGAGACTCCATCTTAAAAAAAAAAAAAAAAAAAAAAAAACCTGCAAGCACCATTCAGTCTTGATATTTATCATGTGATGATATGCGGTAAACTATAGCTTTGCCAAGAGATTTGGGTCTTATCACTTCATGAGACCCAAAGCATAGTTATCCTACTTCTCAATATTAATTGCTTGCTTTTTCTCCAATTATAAGAAGTGAGACTGTTCATCTGACCATCCCATTATATGCAAACTCCACATTTTTAGAGGAACATCCCCTATTTTGTCACACCTGAATGGTGTGGCTCTACCTCTTGCCTTCCCTTGAGAAATGTCAATTTTGACTACTATGTAACTGCATGCAAGTTATAAGGAATTATCTTACCCATAATTTGGTAGATTTTAAAAAATGATTTCTATCCTCTCTTAGGATGAAGGTTTTGTTTCTGATTTCTTAATCATGTTCAAGTGCATCAGGAATCCAGCCTAAGAAACCAGGTACTAAATGTAGGACCAAACTACCCAAGGAAAACTACTCGTTGACATAGTGCCCTTTATTAGGAAAACACTTAAATTTACAAGAGATAAATATTTATCCTCTTGACTACAAACCCATGGAATTCTGTAGAATTCACTTAATCCATGTCAAAAAAAAAAAAAAGCTAACTCTGCTCAATATTGGAAAGAAACCAACTGTTTCTAAATTGGTCTGTCGATGTGATGTAATAACTGTCAAAATCCTGGCAGGTCTTTTTTTTTTTTTCATGAAAATAGACAGCTGATTACAAGATTTATATGAAAATGCAAAGAGCCAAAAATGGCCCATACCATCCTAAGGAAAAACAAGGTGGGAAGACCTTTTTCACCAGACATCAAGACTTATGGTCACAGTGCTTCACACCTAATTCCGGCACTTTAGAAGGCCAAGGTGGGTTGATCACTTGAGCACAGGAGTTCAAGACCAGCCTGGCAACATGATAAAACCATGTTTTTGCAAAAAAAAAAAAAAAAAAAAAAAACAAAACAAAAAATTAGCCAGGTACAGTGGCACATGCTGGTAGTCCCAGCCGCTCTGCAGGCTCAGGTGGGAGGATCATTTGAGCCTGGGAGGCAGAGGTTGCAGTGATCTGAGATTGGGCCACTGCACTCCAGCCTGGGTGACAGAGTGAGATCTTGTCTTAAAAAAAGGAAAAAAAGATCTATTAAAAATTAAGATGATATGATGAAAGAGAAAGTGTGGTGCTACTTCAAGGAACAAATAATTCAGTGACATGGAATGGACCAACGTTCTGGAAGAGTCCAGCAACATACCTATGGACTGCAGATATTTTTTTCAAAGTGACACTGCAGAACAGATAGGAAAGGATGGTCACTTCAATCAAAATTGCCAGGACAACTGGGTGATAATATGGTAAAAAATGTGGCTGGGGACAGTTGTTTGTGCCTGTAATCCTAGCATTTTGGGAGGCCAAGGCGAGGAGATCGCTTGAAGTCAGGATTTTGATACCAGCCTGGGCAACATAGTGAGACCTCTATCTCTACAAAAAAAATAGAAAGTGGCAAAGTGTGGTGGCACACGCCTGTAATCCTACTCAGGAGGTTGAGGTAGAAGGATTGCTTGAGCCCAGAAGTTGGAGGCTGTTGTGCTACTTTTCTCCAGCCTGGGTGACAGAGCAAGACCTTGTTAAAAAAAAAAAAAGTGACTAGACCCCTATATCATGCCATGTTTATTCTAAGCCCTAGTCCCTAAGAAAAATTTTGGTTTTCCTCCTTCATCCTGCTTTGAAAGAATTCTTTAAAAATGCTTCTCCTTATGGCTTTTTTTTCCCCCCTGGTACATAAAGATCTAAATGTGCAAGGCAAAAATCATAAAAGTTTGTACAATAATGAAAAATGTAAAAGAAAGCTAAGTCTGAATGTGAGAACTGGCTGTAGGCCAGGGTTGCCTTTTTTCCCCCTTCATTCCAATTGACAATAATGAAGAGATCTTTCCTATGTCAGGACTTGATGAGTAATGAACTCAGTCCAAGCCCCCATCTGAGAAGCCACAAGATGATGTTAACATTATTTAACTCCATGCTTTTCAAGGGAGCGAGAAGAAAGGGAAGTCACTGGAAAATTGAGATGCAGATTGTCTTAGAAGCTGGTAATTTAAAGAACTGTTGGCAATCAGTGCATCTTAAAGAGTATTAGAACCCTTATATAATTTTAATAGCAGAGGAAAAGTTGCTTTCAGATCTCCACCCAAGGAATGGCCCTCACTCAACAGCCTCTTTTTTCTGTACCTACTGATTTACAGAGGTTTTAAATGGACTCTTTTGTGCCCCCAAAGATTCTCTTTTTAAATTTTAAAAGTATTTCAGATTTCAGAAAAATGCAAAAACAGTATAAAAATTCCCATATACCTTTCTCCTCAATTCCCTGAATGTTAACATTTTGCCATACTTACCTCAGCATTCTATTTTTCTCTATCTTTATATTTTTTCTAAAAATGTTGTTGTACATATTTAGGTAAGGAAGTTGTACATATGATAACTTTTTACCTCTAGATACTTCAAGGTGCGTTTCCTAAAAATGCACCTTGAAGTATGTTGTACATATTTAGGAAATATGTTGTACATATTTAGGAAAGGAAGTTGTACACATGATAACTTTTTACCTCTAGATACTTCAAGGTGCGTTTCCTAAAAACAGGAACATTTTCTCACATAATCACAGTATAATTTTCTTTCTCTCCCTCTCTTTTTGTATTTTTGGTAGTGACCGGGTTTCACCATGTTTCCCAGGCTGGTCTTGAACTCCTGAGCCGAGTCAATCCACCCACCTCGGTCTTGCAAAGTGTTGGGATTACAGGCGTGAGCCTCCACACCCGGCCCACAGAACAATTTTCAAAATCAGAAAACTGACATTAATACAATACAATAAAGTAACTTATGTATCTTCAAAATATATCCATTGTTCCACTTATATCCTTTTTAAGACTATTCTTTTAAGTATTCTGTGGCTGTGGTCTTGATGAAATACTTTCTAGCTTCTTCAAGAAAATGTAGCCATTCACTCAGCACATACAAAAATAATTTGAACCTAATTAATTTTCAAGAAAACTAAACTGAAACCTTGCTTGAGCTGTGCACGCAGACATCTTCATTCACTGAATGAAGAGATCCCAGTGAAGTCTCACTCTGTTCCGAAAAGCTTGTGTTACTCTTCTTCTGTGCAGATCACCTGCCTGCTGCTTTTTTCCCGATTCTTCATTAGGCTGAGGGAACCCACATCAAAAATATTCTGCCAGATGCTTTCACCTTTTTCTCACACATAATAACAAAAACACTTTACTGTCTCAATTTCAAAGCGAGACAGGATGCACAGGGTTTGTAGCGTAGACTTCTTCTTACCAGCAGGTTATTACGCGACCCACCCCTGAGACGAAGGCTACGTTGTAAAGGAGTAATTAAAAACCAAAGGGGAACAACCTGAATAAATGCCCATTAGAAAAGGAACTGGTTAAATAAATTCTATTGTATCCGTTCAATGTAATATATCATTCAAAAGAAGATGCAGCTGTACATGTTCCAAAATAAGTCAAACCTAAATTATAGAGAGTAGTAAAATTGTGTTGACTGTAAAGAGGAATTGAGGAACTTGAGAACTGGAAATAAAGGACAAAGGGAGAGTTTTACAGTAAATCCTTTTGTACCGTCTGATTTTCTTTTCTTTTTTACCGTGTGTGTGTTATGTATTCAGAGGGAGAGGAGGAGAGACAGTCATGAATAGGAGATAGAATCATGGATAGGTAAATAGACATAAAGACGGAAAGAAAAGTTCGAAGGAAAGCAGGTCCCATAGTCTCTGGCTGCACTTTTACTTTTAAAGCCATCATTGTCTTTTCCATTTCCCTGACCAACCGTTTAGTTCTCTCTCGTTAGCAGGAGTCTTTTCCTCAGCTAGGTCGAGGAGACACAAACAGACCTCGTCATGCACACATCTCAGCACAACCACACACATAGTCTCAAACACACGGTTTTAGATGTGAAGGTGTGGGGGTGGGGCGGGGGAGTTGGGGAGCAGGCTGAGGGGGACCTCCCGCCTCCCCCACCGTCTCAGATCTTCACTACTGTCCCCCACGCGTCCCTTCTCTGGGGCGCCATTCGCCCCCACCCCCGCTCCAGACCCCGTACCCCAGGCTACCGGACTGGCGTAAATTTCCGCCCATTTGCGTCGCCGCCCTGTGGGGGCTGCTTCGTGACGTCAGGGCTGAGCTAGGGGGCGCCCGCTCCTGGCTGCCCGCCCCTCCCGGCCCTGCGGCCCCCGCCTGCCCTTTAAAAGAGCGGGTCCTGCGCCAGCCGCGCCACACCGCGGGGACCGGGACGCACGCTGGTTTCCCGGGGCCGCTCCATCGCGCCTTCCTCCTGCGCCTCGATTCTCCGGTCCAGCCGCCATCTTCGTCTCCGCGCAGGGGTCGGCGAGCGGGGCCATGCAGCCGGCGCTGCTTCTCAGCCTCCTGGGAGCCGTGGGGCTGGCGGGTGAGTGGGCGCGGCGGGCCGGTCAGCACCGCGGACAGCGCCAGCATCGCGGTTCCCCGCCGCTCCCGCAGCCAGGCTGGCGGGTGAGTGGGCGCGGCGGGCCGGTCAGCACCGCGGACAGCGCCAACATCGCGGGTCCCCGCCGCTCCCGCAGCCAGGCTGGCGGATCCCGGGAGAGAGAGGGAGGGTTGAGGGGAAGGCTTATCTCTTGCTTCGTTTCTTCTCCTCCCTGAGTGTTTTCCTTCAACTCCTCCCACCCGTTTGACTTGGAAAAAGCTAGAGGGTTTCCCAGCCCAACCAGGGGAGCCTCAGTCTTTTTATATCTGAGTTTTCCTCTGGATAGAAGGAAGAAAACGTGCCGCACCTCCAAGGAAACCCCACATTTTGTATTCGCTTCTAAGATGTCATGCTCTCTTCCCGTCCTGTCGAGACCCTGTCGTAGTCTGATTCTGTAACTGTTTGGCTTTTTAAAGCCAGGCGGCTACGGAGAGACAGGAATACAAGTATGATGTTATTTAGCACCTGCATAATTTCCCTTATTATTGTTATTGTCGTATAAATATGATGTGATAAAAGTGACTCCCATATGTATATAAGATATATCCCTTTTCTTAACATGTCCATATATAATGTGTGTGTATGTGTGCTCATGTATGTACAGGTTTAATATACTATGTTTCTCTATTTTGTATTTCCATCTCTCGTCGAGACAATCTCACACTCAAAGAATTTTTTTTTTAACCTGTGAAAGCCTCATCAGTTCTAAGAACATGTACCCCTCATTTTTAAGTTATGAATGGAAACCGCAATATTTTGACTTCTGTACTCCAGGAAAATTATTAGAGTACAAAATAACCACAAAAGTACCTTTGGAGTAGTTAAAAAAAAAAAAGTTTTAGTAGATTGAGGAGGATGGAATTTTAAGTAGTAGATATTTGACTGTTTCTCTTTTTGTGTGAAAGATTGTAGGATTAATTTGTCAAACTACTCTGAATCTCAAACAAATGATCTTTGAAGAGCTGAAGTGTGTATGTGTGTGTGTGTGTGTGTGTGTGTGTGTGTGTGTGTGTTGGAAATAGAGTCACCTATGGGTATTAAGATATTGAGACTATTGTAGCACCGATTTAAACCACAGGTTTTCTTCAGCTTTTAATGACCTTTAGAAAATTGTTCATATCTGAAATTGAGACTCCTACCTAGAATTGAGATATTGCCATCCACGAATATGGAGATTTTATTGGCAGCAATTACTGGATCCAAAAGGTAGAGACAAAATGAAAGCCAGTCATAATTAATTTTATTGTAAGCTACATACATTCAGAATTTGTTAAAATTTTTGTCATTGTTACAAATTATGAATAAATGTTCTCTATTTTATTAAAAAAACCCAAATGAATATTTAGAATTATTTCTGGTCAAAATACTTTCAGAAAGGAATTGCTTTGCTTGGGAGGCTGTAAACCACAAAACAATGACATTTGTGGGATTTATTTAACCATTGTGGTATAATACTTACAGATCTCTTGTGTAACAGAATATTTTAAATACAAATTTGTATTTTAATAGCAGCTAAAATGAAGACATGATAATCTTTTAAAAATTGAGCTATAATTTATATGTCCACACTTTTAAAGTATGTAATTCAGTGGTTTTTCGTATGTTCACAGATTGTGCAACTATTACCACTGTCAAATTTCAGAACATTTCCATCACCCAGAAAGATACCACAGACCCATTGGCAAGCACCTCTCCATTCCTACCTCTCCACAGCCTCTGGTGATGAGATTTGTTAGCCTTCAAGTAGAGCTGGTTATTTGCAAAATCACAGGGCTGGGGGGAAGCCTCAAGAAACCTTCTAGCTCATTCGCTTATCCTTAAGAGCTTCTGAAAGGAGATCCACAACCTTCTATGGAAGCTATTGTGCACTGTAAAAATTAATATAAGGGAAATAGTCAAATGATATCCATAGTTTTCTTTTTTCTTTCTTTCTTTCTTTTTTTTTTTTGACAGAGTCCTGCTCTGTTGGCCAGGCTGGAGTGCTGTGGTGCAATCTCAGCTCACTGCAACCTCTATCTTGAGGGCTCAAGCAGTTCTCCTGCCTCAGTCTCTCAAGTAGCTGGGATTACAGGTGTGTGCCACCACACCCAGGTTTTTTTTTGTTTGTTTGTTTGTTTTTTTGTTTTTTTGGTTTTTTTTTTTGTATTTTTAGTAGAGACGAGGTCTTACCATACCATGTTGGCTAGGATGGTTTCTATTTCCTGACCTTGTGATCTGCCCACCTCAGCCTCCAAAAGTGCTGAGATTACAGGCATGAGCCACCACGCCTGGCCAGGAAAATGGTTTCTATATTCAGAAGAGCTTGTTTAACTTATTTTACAGCTATATTTTCAATCTGGGAATCAAACTTTAATAGTCTTAGATTATTAGTCTGAGTTACTCTCAGATTTACCACATTATTTGATAATTTTTTTTAAACATTTGATTGCTTTACTTTTAGCACAAGCATTAGGTTTTCTTTTTCTTAAATCCCTACAGAGAGCATTAGGTTTTCTGTTGTGCCACCTGCATCTTACCATATACAAAAGTAAGTTGAAGTGCTTTAAGGATAACAACATGCCTTTGGCTATTACTTCTTTTTTCTTAGATTTTACTGGAAAAATACAGAAGCAGCTAGATGTCTCACCAAGATGTATAGTTTATGTTCAAAAGCAGACCCTAGTTGTTTTTTTTTTTCTTTTTCCATCAAAAAGAGATCTGAAGAGCCTCAGTCAGAGAAACAATGGTTCTATAAATACAAACATAAGCTATGAGTTGTCTAGAGTAATAAAAGAAAAATCTTTCTCTGCCTCCAAATCTGGTTACTATTAATGCTTTGGCAATACCAGTAGTTAATAAAAGCATCTATTTCACGCTTGTAAAATTAAAGGAGAGTATTAGCAAGAAACTGCATTATCAAAGACTTAGTAAAGCTGGATTTTTAAAAAGTCATTTGGTTTACTAGGGGAGTTATTGTTTCATAGTCATTGCTTTCCAGAGGATTTTACAGATTTCTGGTGGAAAGAGAAAGTGCTGAAGTGGGTGTGTCCTCAAACAGCCATTTGGAGGATGAAAGAACAGTCCAGTATATTGGACCTTGGGTACCAAAAATGGGCCGACTGGATCTTGCCTGATAAGCATTTCAGGAAGAACTTGGGGTCTTCATAGCTTGTTAGCTACTTCTCAAATATTTTTAAATGATTTTAATAGACTGCATAACTTTGGGCTTCTTGAAACAATTGAAGTAGATCCCAGATCGTGCTTTGAGAGGAAAGTTTAGGAAAGTGAGTAAATGAAACAGGTGTTTTCTTTCCAGGTTGGGCCCCATGATATGTAATTGATAGCTGGTGGGGAACGTTTAAAGAGGCTTAGAGCAAAGCATTTTGGTATGAAAGGTCAGGTTGCTGCATTTGAACAGCTTTCCTGTCTGATGTCTGAGAACTTACTCCAACTAGCTCTACTCTCTTCTCAGGGACTTAGAATAATTTTCCGCACTGAGCTTCTCCTGCCGTAACAGCAGTTGCCTGCTGCAGGGAATGCCAAGAGAACTGTAGAGATGGACTTATATGTAAATGCTTTGGGCTGTTCGAATGGAAACGGCTTACGCAGAACAAAGTCAAAGTGAAAAAAGAATCAAAGCAGCTTTGAGGAAAAAAAAAGGCACTAAAAAATTAAAATTACCTGAAGTATTTTCTAAGAAGACAAAGCAACTTCAAATACTGCTTTAAGATAGGCAGAATCTCATGAAATTTTATTGAAATAATTAAAATTTTTCTTTTAAAATATTCTTATAAATCAGTGGATAAACATTGATTTGCATATGATATAATGGACTTGATGCTGTACTAGGAGGGTTAGGTATCTGCCGTGTTCTTTACATGATTGTAAACAGTCGTTGAGGAAGAGAAACATAATGTTGATATGGATGCACAAACGAGCTTGTTCAGGCAAAGGCCTTGCAGGTAAAAAAACGAGGTAATTAATTATGGAAGACAGCCATAACTATGTCTTTGTCATGGAAGTAAGTTTTGGGAGGATATTTTTTTGGAAACAGAGATAGGGAGAGAGAGCCACAGATCTTTACCCATTTGGGGTAGGCAGAGAAGGGTCAAGGAGGGCACTCATTATATTAGACTTAGTTTGGTTTACACTTTTAATGGAAGTAAAATATATAGAAAGTTGAAGAGGTCATGAATATACAGCTTAATAAGCACACCTATGTAACCAGCATGGAGATTAAAAAACGGAACATTTCTGGTACCCCAGAAGCCCCCTCCATGTCTGTGGTCAAGATTTGATTATAATAATTAATCACCTTATTTTTTACCCACAAGGTCTTTGCCTGAGCAAGCTCGTTTATGCTTTCGTATCAACATTGTGTTTCTCTTCCTCCACACTGTTTACAATCATGTTAAGAGCATGGCAGATTTATACTGGATCTAAGATAGCATTTGTTTCCATATATATTTAAGACATTGCTAGGGGTGAAAACAACTCACGTGGGGTGATTTTGTGAGTCTGAGGTCACACAGCTTCCCAAAAACCAACTCATTTTCCATTCTTTTTCTCCTTCAAAGCTGTCAATTCCATGCCAGTGGATAACGGGAACCACAATGAAGAAATGGTAAGTTGCAATGTCAATCTTAGAATCTAGACTTGTATCTAGACTCTAGATTCTCCCAGTCCCTATTATACCAAACCAAACACCTGCACGTGTACACATGCACACACACACAAAACATAGCCTTACAAAGCCAGGTTTTCATGCCTGACAGAATGTGGGCAAGGGATGCCCCTCCTGCACTGAGCCCCTATCTCCTGTCAAGATGGTTTAGCATCCCCGAGGATAGCTGTGCCATTGGTTTGGAAATGGACGTTTATTTTCCTTCTCCAGATAATCCCAACTCAGTGCTTTCTTGCATTGTTTTGTGTAGAGGTTTGGAAGATTTGATTCTGTTTCTGTAAATCTGTATCTCTGCCCTAAGAAATACTGCATCAGCGCAGGTCATGTAGTCAAGCCTTCCTTGACAGCAGCTCTGGGTTGAGTAGTCTGTCATCCAGTGACACCAGCTTCCCCAACCTGCTTTCGGGTGTTTCTCCAGGTGACTCGCTGCATCATTGAGGTCCTCTCAAATGCCTTGTCGAAGTCCAGTGCTCCACCCATCACCCCTGAGTGCCGCCAAGTCCTGAAGAAGAGTAAGTGTCCTGCACTGCGGGCAGATCTTTGTCGCTGCAGTGATCCTTGTTCCTACTCCCTCCAAATCACCTTCCACTTTATCTACAAATGACCTGGGAGCATAACACAGTAGGAAGAGTGTGGATTGACTAGGCCAGTATCTGGGAGACAGTCATATGACTCTTAGTTCCTGATTTACCATTTTGCAGCTGTGTGACTATGGGAAAGGCCCTTTGCCTCCCTAGGTTTATTTCCTCAAAGTAAAATGAAGGAGTTGAACTCAATGACAGTCTTTCAGATGCCTATCCATTCTTAAATTCCTTAGTTCCATATTTTGGATTTTTAGGACAGGACTTCATTTGGGTGGAGGGAGGTATGGGAAATGCTGGTTTGTGATTAGATGAGGAAGGGTTTCTGGAAGTGCTGGAAGATGATAGAGGAAGATTTAAAAATCATTCTTCTCTTTGCCTTTTACTCTTCTGATAGTGAGAAGCAGGAAGCTTAGAAGGTGACTTAAAATTTCTGGCCTATTTACACAACAAATTAGCTAAGATAGTTTAATGCACAGCTTACTAGAATAGAAGGTACCACCAAATGGTACCAGGAGTTCGAGGCCTGAGAACTGGAAAGGTTACAGGTAGAGGCAGAGCATTCCAGTGAGGCAACTAATGGCTTTCTGAGTCTATGAAAGCCTGGGTGACAGAGTGAGACTCCGTTAAAAAAACAAAACAAAACAAAACAAAACAAAACAAAACTCTCATTGCCACCAGCTTGGCCAACATAGTGAAACCCCATCTCTACTAAAAATACAAAAACTAGCCAGGCATGGAGGCAGGTGCCTGTAATCGCAGCTACTCAGGAGGCTGAGGCAGGAGAATCACTAGAACCTGGGAGGCAGAGGGTGTATTGATTGTGCCATTACGCTCCAGCCTGGGCACAGCCTGGGTGGCAGAGTGAGATTCCATCTCAAAAACAAACAAACAAAAAACTCACCAAAAACCAACTCTCACTGCCAGACAAGACACTTGGCTATTGCTACACATGAGCCCTCATGCATGAAATAGTAAAGAGAAAATAGTGATTGACCAAAAGAGTAACCTGAGGCCTTTCCCTTCCTTTGTTTACTAGACCAATGCAAAAGTGAGGGGTCTGTCCTGTCGGGTCACCAAAGAATCACGATTACTTAGGAAAAGTTGCCTATGCCTGCCTGCCAAGATCTTAGCCCTTAGATTACAGCATAGTAACTCTAGCCTCTGCTCCAGCCCTCATAATGCCCTGGGGTCTTTTGATGTCTGTTGAGCAAGATGTAGGAAAACTGGGAAAAAAATCAAATGACCCATGTATCTAAGGACGCTGGAGATGTTATACCCAGAGAGTGACAGAATGCTGAGACGGGGAAGGTTTAAGAGCTCCTCTGTGGTTGAGCCTTAAACACCAGCCAGGGCTAGACAGACAAATAACACAAAGGAGTAAGGCAGGACAGGAAGTGACTCACAGACTGGGGGGCACATGCCTTGTCTGAGGGGGAGCAGATACTTTTCAGCTCTAATCCCATTATGGAGAAATACAGACTCTGCTGTCAGATCTTGAGATTCTTTTTTTTTTTTTTTTTTTTTGAGACGGAGTCTTGCTCTGTCTCGCCCAGACTGGAGTACAGTGGTGCAATCTCAGCTCACTGCAGCCTCTGCCCCTTGGGGTTCCAGCGATTCTCCTGCCACAACCTCCTGTGTAGCTGGGATTACAGGCGCACACCACGATGCCCGGCTAATTTTTGCATTTTTAATAGAGTCAGGGTTTGGCCATGTTGGCCCCAGGCTGGTCTCAAACTCCTGACCTCAGATGATCTGCCACCTTGGCCTCCCAAAGTGCTAGTATTACAGGCATGAGCCACTGCGCCCAGCAGATCTTAGGATTTTTCAAAAGAAGTTAAAATTTTGATTTTTAAAAGACATCTCCTGGTATTTTCATATTGCCTCCAAATTCAAACATATGAAAACTGCTATTTAGGTAAAATAGAATTCACCTCTTAGGTACCGGTTTGCAACCTTCATCCTATTCTAATTTGCTCTCTCTTGTTGGCATATCCTAACTGATCAGAAAACTAGTGGAGCTTTTGGCCAACTGGTTGGATGAATGCCTTTCTCCAGCCTCTGTCCGCCCTAGGCTCATTTCCACTCCCACTCCTACCTGCATGTCTCTGAGTCAGCATATACTCACTGAGCAAATGAATATTTGGGAAGTAGGACAGAATCATTGTTTAACGGATTTAAGAGACCTCAGGGAAGACATAGTCTAATTTCTTTTTTTTTTTTTTTTTTTTTTTTTGAGACGGAGTTTCGCTCTTGCTACCCAGGCTGGAGTGCAATGGCGCCATCTCGGCTCACCGCAACCTCCGCCTCCTGGGCTCAGGCAATTCTCCTGCCTCAGCCTCCTGAGTAGCTGGGATTACAGGCACACGCCACCATGCCCAGCTAATTTTTTGTATTTTTAGTAGAGACGGGGTTTCACCATGTTGATCAGGATGGTCTTGATCTTTTGACCTCGTGATCCACCCGCCTCGGCCTCCCAAAGTGCTGGGATTACAGGCTTGAGCCACCGCACCCGGCCCATAGTCTAATTTCTTAACAGGTACAAGAGTATCTTTCACTAGGGTTGATCTGATCATCCTTACAACATGACAAATGCATTTCCCTCTTTTTGCCTGAAAGTAAGAGTGAGCTTCACACCTTGGTTTTACAGATTGATGATGAGTGTGTGCTGCTAATCACAGACCTCTTCCAAGCTCACCTGCGGGGGCTTAAAGCTAAATTTAGTAGGAAGTGCTAAGCCTCAGGCACATGCTGCTCAGGCAGTACATGTTTAATTGGGAAAAAATAAAAGTACTTCTGTTCCTAACACTTAAGACTCACAAACCAGTAGGCAATAGGGAAGGGGCCACGGTGACTCTGCCCCTGGAGGCTCAGACCTTGTCTGATCAGCTCTGTTTCAACTGACTCTCAGAATGACATTATTATCTGTCTATCTTAGTCAGCTCAGGCTGCTATATCAAATACCATAGATTGGATGGCTTAAACAACCAACATTCATTTTTCATGGTTGTAGAGGTTGCAAGTTCAAGATCAGAGTGTCTGATGAGGGCCCACTTCCTGGCTTGTAGATAGCTGTCTTCTCTCACAGTATCCTCATCTGGTGGTGACAGAAATCATCTCTCTCTCACATCTCCCTTCTTAGGGCACTAATCCCCTTGTAAGGGTCCTCCCCTGATGACCTAATTACCTCTCAGGCCCCACTTCCACATGCTATCACATTGAGGATTAGGGCTTTGACATTTTGGAAGCACACAAACATTTAGTCATTACACTGCCCAGAGCCACCATGCTTCACTGTGCCCTCTGGCTAGCCATGCCTCAATGCCATATGTACCACCACTGGCTTCTAAGAGGCAAAGAGACTGGTGACAGATGGGTCTTCCCTCAGATGTGTGGAAAAGGTCAGGGACATTTCTTTTGCCTCATAAACATGGGATTATTATTATCATGTCAGGCTAGGCTTTAAATAGAGAGGTACCAACAGTCCACTATTTCTTGGACATTTTTACAAATCAATTTTTTTTCCATTTTGCAAATATCAGTTCAAAATGACTCATCAGTGCCACCCAAAGAAATATATTGTGAGCCACAAATATAATTTCAAATTTTATAGCAGCCACATTAAAAAAAGTAAAAAGAGATTGCATAGAAATTAATTTCAATAATATATTTTATTTTAATCCAATACTTTTTCTAATACATAATTTTGTATATCTTATCTATTTGAAATACATATTATCCAATATCCAAAATATTATTTTAACATATAATGATGTAAAAATTGTTGAGATTATTTCACATTATTCTTTATTCTTGGAAGTCTGATGTGTAGCTTACATATATAGCATGTCTCAGATTGGACCAGCCATATTTCTTTTTTTTTTTTTTTTTTTTGAGACGGAGTTTTCGCTCTTGTTACCCAGGCTGGAGTGCAATGGCGCGATCTCGGCTCACTGCAACCTCTGCCTCCTGGGCTCAGGCAATTCTCCTGCCTCAGCCTCCTAAGTAGCTGGGATTACAGGCACGCGCCACCACGCCCAGCTAGTTTTTTGTATTTTTAGTAGAGACGGGGTTTCACCATGTTGACCAGGATGGTCTTGATCTCTCGACCTCGTGATCCACCCGCCCCGGCCTCCCAAAGTGCTGGGATTACAGGCTTGAGCCACCGCGACCGGCTCAAGGACCAGCCATATTTCAAGTGCCCAACAGCACTTGGGCTTATGGCACCTGCAGTGTAGACCCAGAGCTGTTAGTGGTCTTGGCTTCAGGGATTTTATCTGAACTCTGTGACATAGGTCGAAATCCAAGCCCTCCTAGCTAACAACTGAGACAGTGCCAACTGCATATCTCCTTTCATGGGGTGCCTTTGAGGTCAGGATGATTTAGTAAGGGAGCTATTGATATTTGGAAAACATGGGCAAGAACAGTATTCAATTAAAATATCAGTTATACCATCCACTCTGACTCAGGAAACACCAAGATAACTCAGTATACTGAAGTTTGTCTTCAACATCTGATAACATGTTGGGTGGATGGAACCTGAGTGAAAGAAGGAATGGCCCTTTTCACTGATGTCCCGTTTTCTCAGGGAAGAAATGTACACCCTTCTTATCACCAGCTACTGAGTTACATATCACATACTGCAACGTTGAGTCCACAGGTGATTGGATAATAAAAGTCTGATATAAACTGATCATTTCAAATGTTTAGATCCTCCTTTGAATCTTGCCATTTCTTATTCTGGCTAATTATCTAGTTGGATTATTGGTAGAGCCATTCACATAATGCTAACTTTTTAACTCCTACCTGGAGAAAATATGCAAAGAATGGTCTTGGATTATACCATGCTGAGTCTCAATGTCTTCAAAAAGAAGAGGTTGGACTGGATTAGATGAATTCTAAGATGTTTTCTGCTTCTAAATTCTAATATTTCATAAATCCTTATCTGGATTTCAATTTGATCATTGGTAGTACCAATGAGAGAAGCTGCTTGGGTATTCTGAAGACATAAAAATATAGACAATTTATTACTATTTAAACACAGTCAAGGAGCTTTCATACCATTTACTTTCAAGAGGAATCTGAGTATATTCTTCATTAAATTAAATAATTATTCAAGCAATTTTCAGTGTCCTCAGGATTTGTAGTGATTACTGAGGCTAGTTCTTGTTGAATCACAAGCAATTCTGAAGTTATAACTACTCTTCTTTTTCATTATAGGTAGAAAAGAGGTCAAAGACAAAGAGACAACTGAAAATGAAAACACGAAGTTTGAAGTAAGATTGTTAAGAGACCCAGCTGATGCCTCAGAAGCCCACGGGCCCTCCAGTAGGGAGGAGGCAGGAGCCCCAGCGGAGAAGGACACTCAAAGCCCGACACAGGCAGACACAGAGCCATGGGCAGAGGGAGGCGGGCACAGCCGAGAGCGAGTGGATGAGCCCCAGCGGAGCCTCTATCCCTCCGACAGCCAAGTCTCCGAAGAAGCAAAGACGAGCCATTCTGAGAAGAACGAGAGAGAGGAGGTGGAGGAGGAGGAGGGAGAGAACTACCAGAAAGGGGAGCGAGGGGAAGATGGCAGTGAAGAGATACACCTTGAAGGGCCAGGAGAGACACAAAACACTTTTCTCAATGAAAGAAACCAGGCTTCAGCTACAAAAAAAGAGGAGTTAGTGGCCAGATCTGATACACGTGCTGACGGGCACTCTGAGGAGAAGACGCATAGCCGGGAGAAGAGTAGCCAGGAGAGTGGAGAGGAGGCAGGGAGCCAGGAAAAACAGCCCCAGGAGTCAAAAGGCCAACCCCAAAGCCAGGAAGAATCTGAGGAAGGTGAGGAAGATGCCACCTCTGAGGTGGCCAAACGACGCACCAGGCCCAGACACCACCACGGGAGGAGCAGGCCTGACAGGTCCTCTCAAGGAGGGAGTCTTCCCTCTGAGGAAAGGGGACACCCCCTGGAGGAATCTGAGGAGTCAAACGTCGGCATGGCCAGTTTAGGGGAAAGGAGGGACCACCATTCAACCCACTACAGGGCTTCAGAGGAAGAACCCGAATATGGAGACGTAAAGAGTTATCCAGGCGTCCAGGACTCCGAGGACCTGGAGGGGGAGCGCTACAGGGGCAGAGGAAGTGAGGAATACGGGGCTCCAAGGCCTCAGAGCGAGGAGAGTTGGGACGAGGAGGACAAGAGAAACTACCCCGGCTTAGAGCTCGATAAGATGGCACGTGGATATGAAGAAAGTGAGGAAGAGAGGGGCCAAGAGCAGGGAAAGGGACGCCATCACAGAGGTAGGGGAGGGGAGCCACGTGCGTATTTCATGTCTGACACCGGAGAAGAGAAAAGGTTCTTGGGTGAAGGACACCACCATGTCCAAGAGAGCCAGATAGACAAGGCAAGGAGGCGTCCACAAGGTGCATGGAAAGAGCTGGACAGAAATTACCTCAGCTATGGTGAGGAAGGAGCCCAAGGGAAGCGGCAGCAGCAGGGAGACCTGCAGGACACTAGAGAAAACAGAGAGGAAGCTAGGTTTCAAGAGAAACAATATGGCTCCCATCACACCGCTGAAAAGAGGAAGAGGTTAGGGGAGCTGTTCAACCCATACCACGACCCTCTCCAGTGGCAGAGAAGCCATTTTGAAAGAAGAGACAACATGGATGATAATTTTCTCGAGGGTGAAGAGGAAAATGAGCTGAGTTTGAATGAGAAGAATTTCTTCCCAGAATACAACTATGACTGGTGGGAGAAAAAGCCCTTCTCAGAGGATGTGAACTGGGGGTATGAGAAGAGAAACCTTGCCAGGGTCCCCAAGCTGGATCTAAAAAGGCAGTATGACAGGGTGGCCCAACTGGACCAGCTCCTTCACTACAGGAAGAAGTCAGCCGAGTTTCCAGACTTCTATGATTCTGAAGAGCCGATGAGCACCCTCCAAGAGGCAGAAAATGAAAAGGACAGGCCTGACCAGCGAGTTCTGACAGAGGATGAGGTACAGTGTGGGGCTTCTGTTTAAAATTACTGACTTTGGTCAATGCTAGAACGTTATGTTCAAGACTATCTTATATTAACGGGGAGAAATTGGTGGGAATTAATCACTATGAAAATGGTGCCCTAGTGGGGCTGGGCGTGGCGGCTCACACCTGTAATCCCAGCACTTTGGGAGGCCGAGGCGGGTGGATCATCTGAGGTTAGGCATTCAAGACCAGCCTGGTCAACATGGTGAAACCCTGTGTCTACTAAATATACAAAAATTAGCTAGGCATGGTAGCAGGTGCCTGTAATCTTAGCTACTTGGGAGGCTGAGGCAAGAGAATCACTTGAACCCAGGAGGGGGAGGTTGCAGTGAGCTGAGATCACACCATTGTGCTCCAGCCTGGGCGACAGAGCGAAACTCCGTCTCAAAAAAAAAAAAAAAAAGAAAAGAGAAGAAAATAGTGCCCTAGTAACGGAGTGGAGGCCACCTTGGGGGTCATTTCCACCTCCCTCTAGCCATCGTCCACATCCTTGCCCACTCCCTCAGTTGCACTGCTTCTCAACCTTGTCTGCACACTGGAGTCACCTGGAGAGCTTGAGAAATTACTTTATTTGGAACCCAGCGTCAGAGATTCTTTCTACTTGGTGCCTAGGGTGCTGCCTGGTCATCAGGATATTTTAAAGCTTCCAGATGGTTGCAGTGTTCAGGCAAGGTTGACAACTGCTGTTCTGGTATCTTCCCCTTGGTCATCTGACTGTTCATCACTCTCTCCCTGAGGTAGGGAGAATAGGTGATAGAGAAATTTACTTTCTAGACTATTTACTTTGCTATCTTTATTATTTCAAGCCCTCCTGCAGTCAGAAATTTATATCTGGGAGAGGTAATATTATTGGAGCTGTACCTAGGCAAACAATGTTTTTTTCCTAACATTGATTATGTAGGTTGGTGCTTCTCAAAGTTGAATGTATATCTGGATCATTGAGGGATTCCTAGCCCCCAGCGTTTCTCATTTAGTAGGTCCCAGGTGAGACCCCAAAATCTGCATTTCTGACAAGTTCCTGGCTGATGCCACTGGTCAGGGGAACACACTTTGAGAGTTACTGATGTAGGTTGATTAATGCAGCTTTTAACATGCCTAAAATTCCCCTTTCCGTTCATACTCCATCAAACTACAGCAAAACAAATCGGTTTGGAACCTCATGCCTCCACTTTTCTGTATTTTCCAGGAAAAAGAACTTGAAAACTTAGCTGCAATGGATTTGGAACTACAGAAGATAGCTGAGAAATTCAGCCAAAGGGGCTGACGGTCATTGGCGCAGTGGGCAGTGTTAAGAAGCAGCCCTTGCATGATCTGTTTTTTACCACTTCACTGAAAGACACCATTTATCTATCCAAGGGCAGAAAGTAGAACTTACTATTCATTCCATGTTTGACATAACTGGAAATGTCTTTAATTTTTGCCAGAATGCTATTGAAAATGTGAATAGCATGACTTTGTAGCATATTCTTTTTTGCAAAATAGACACATTAACATGCTTGTGACAATGACTGTGCTACTCTCTTTGAAAAAATGTTTGTCTCAGTTGGAAATAATAAAAGATGCACCTGAGACCAAAAGCTTCACTGTTCTTGGCTTCCTTTGGGCAAAGAGGGAGGAGTGTGACTTTTCAAATCTATTCTTTGAAGTAAATTGCAAAAGATGGCCCTAGGATTTGTTGGTTTTTGGATGCGTAATAGAATAAAAAAGCAAACCTTTTGAAGTAATGTGCAGGATATAAAGAGAAATAGATTGGAAAAAGACATCTGCTTCCCCATGCTGAAAGAGATTACCTAGGCTTGAAGAACCTGTTTCAAAATAATCATAAGATATTACTTTGAAAATTATATTATCTAAAGAGCTCTAGAAGTAGCCAGCCAGAGATCATTTTTCAGGGCTGAGAAGAAAGCTTGGATAATGGGAAGAATTCTGGGGTGGGAGTGAAAACATCTGGCCTGTCCAGACAGATCCCTGGTCCCTAAGATCTTGTCAGATTTCTACTCATTAAGAAGATAGAGGCTAGGCATGGTGGCTCACACTTGTAACCCTAGCACTATGAGAGGTCAAGGCTGGTGGTTTGCTTGAGCTCAGGAGTTCAAGACCAGCCTGGACAATGTGGCAAAACCCCATCTGTATAAAAATTAACCAGGCATAGTGGTGTGCACCTGTAGTCCCAGCTACTCAGACGGCTGAGGCAGGAGGATCACTTGAGCCCTGGAAGTTGAGGCTGCAGTGAGGTGGAGGTTACAGTGAGCCAAAATGGCGCCACTGCAGTATAACCTGGGCACAAGAGTGAAACTCCATCTCAAAACACACACACACACACACACACACACACACACACACACACACACACACAAATCAGGAGATTTCAGGTGCTGAAATAATTAACTGTAGTAATTACAGTTCTGCAGTCCAGGATCCTGACACTCAGATACATGAAAGTCCTCACTGAGAAAGTATCTGTTGATGAAAGACCTAAAGAAAGGGCATGAGCCATGTGGACACCTGGGGGAAGGACATTTCAGGCAGAGGGAATAGCAGGTACAAAGGCCCTGGGTCGGGAATGTTTGGCATGTCTGAAGAAGAACAAGAGGCCAGAGGCCAGAGTGGGAGACTGTTAGAGGAGGTGAGCTTCGAGAGGCAGCAGGGGCTAGGTCACACAGGTCTCTCTGTGGGTCCTGGTAAGGACTTTTGCTTTTGCAATTGGTGAGTTCTCAGTGGATGACTGATAGGATTTGTTCTACGTTTATAACAACACTGACAGCTGGATTGAGAGATGGCTGTAGGCGAAGTGAAGGCAGAAACATAGGAACCAAAAAGGAGGGCACTGTAATCACCCTGCTGGGTCATTGTGATGGCAGGGTCCAGCGTGGCGGTCTGGGAATGGGAGAAGTGGCAGAATTCTAGATCTATTCTGGAGACAGAGCTGACAGGTACGGCTGCTGGGTTTGGTGTGGCCCGAGGGAACAAGAGGAGGACACCACGGCTTTAGGCCTGAGCACTTTGAAAAACAGATGGGGAGACTGCATGAGGGACTGGTTCAGTAGGAGAGAGATGGGGAGCTCAGATTTGAACTTATTTAAGTTTGAGACGTGAATAGACAGCCAGCAGAGCTGTTGAGCTGGGTATATGAGCTGGTGCTGGAGGAAATGGCCTGTGCTGAAGACTGAATGTGGGAGTCATCATCATAGAGATGGTATTTAAAGCCTTACAACTGGGTGAGATCACGTAGAGTTTATATAAAAGAGTCGAAGATGGCCTCTGTGTATGGCTTATAAATTGTTTATTTCTTCATTGCAGGCTGACACTGATTAGTGCAGAAGCCAAACTCAAATTTTCACACATCCAATTTTTAAAGCAAACTATAAGCCAATTTTAAGCCAATTTTTTGGCCATTCAGGGCCTTCCTGGTACATACCCAGTGAAACTACACCCAGTAACTGTTGGCTGTTGATAACACAGAGACTTGTGGTTGTAAGATCTCAAGTGCGGTGGCTCATGCTTGTAATCCCGGCACTTTAAAAGGCCGAGGCAGGCAGATCGCTTGAGCTCAGGAGTTCAAGACCAGCCTGGGCAACATAGTAAAATCCTGTCTCTACTAAAAATACAAAAATTAAGCTGTGTGTGGTGGCGTGTGCCTGTAGTCCCAGCTACTTGGGAGGCTAAGGTGGGAGGACCACTTGAGCCTGGGAGGAGGAGGTTGCAGTGAGCTGAGATCACGCCACTGCTCTCCAGCCTGGGTGACAGAATAAGACCCTGTCTCAGAAAAAGAAAGCCAAAACCAAAAAACAAACCTCAAGCCGTCCCCGCCCTTTGGAGCTCTCTGACCCAGAGACTCTCCTCTGTGTTGCTATGCACCACCACCTAGACACATAAACCTTGTTTCTGACCCTCCTCTCCCTCGGGGGTATCCTTGCTCTTTCTTTTCCCCTTCTGAGTAGCAACACCTACAGTGTGGTCTTTGGAGAGACTCTTGCTGTGAGGGACATCCCCCTGCCCCCATGCGAACCTGCCAGTGTCACCATCACTCAATAAAATACGTGTGTGCTGCTGCCATCTCGCGGTCATATCTTTCTCTTTGATCAGTCCCCAAATCCCTCAAACACCCTAGGGAGTGAGTGTAGACAAGAAAAGCAAGGAGTGCAAGCACTGAGCCCTGAGGCATGCCAACATTAAGAAGTTTCAGAGATAAGAAACCAGCAAGAGAGATACAGAAAGGCTGGAGAGGCGAGGGAAACCAGGAGAGAGTGGTATCCTAGAAGCCAAGTGAGGAAAAGCCTGGCAAGGAGAGGGACGGACGGTGTCAAACGCTGCTGATAGGTCCAGAGACTCGAGAAGGAGCTCTGGATGTCACACGACTGTCCATCATTGCTTGGTGCTCACACCAAACCCCCTCCCCACTGTGGCTGCTCCAAAGTGCAGTTCTCCTGTTTCCACCTGTGCTGCAATCCGTCTCATGACACCACTGAAATCCGTGATCAGCAAACTTTTTGCAAAGGCCCAGAGAGCGTTTTAGGCTTTAGGGCCATGTGGGCTCTATCACAGTTATTCAACTTTGCCACAGTGTCAAAGCAGCCATCGACAATATATAAACACATTAGAGTAGTTGTGTTCCAGTAGAACTTGTTTGAATTTCATGTAATTTTCCGATGTCACAAAATTATTATTTTACTTTTCTGCTCCAGGCACTTAAAACTGTAAAAATCTCTTTAGGTTAGAGGCCATACAAAAAATTTTTAGAAGGCCAGATTTGCTGACCCCTGATTTAAAATTAATCATATTCTTATTTTTATCTCCTCTTTCTTGAATCTGTCACCATATAACTTTAATTTACATCATTCATTCATTCATTCATTTATAAGAGAGTCTCACTCTGCTACCCAGACTGGAGTGCAATGCCTCACTGCAACCTCTGCCTCCCAGGTTCAAGCGATTCTCCTCCCTCAGCCTCCCGAGTAGCTGGGATTATAGGTGCCCACCACCACATCCAGCTATTTTTTTATTATTATTTTTAGTAGAAATGGGGTTTTACCATGTTGGCCAAGCTGGTCTCAAACTCCTGACCTTAAGTGATCCATCTGCCTTGGCATCCCAAAGTGCTAGGATTACAGATGTAAGCCACCAAGCCTGGCCTGTATCATTTAATTTTTCTTTTTTTTTTTTTTTTTTTGGAGATGGAGTTTCGCTCGTTACCCAGGCTGGAGTGCAATGGCAAGATCTTGGCTTACCGCAACCTCCGCTGCCTGGGTTCAAGCAATTCTCCTGCCTCAGCCTCCCGAGTAGCTGGGATTACAGGCGCATGCCACCATGCCCAGCTAATTTTTGTATTTTTAGTAGAGACGGGGTTTCACCTTGTTGACCAGGATGGTCTTGATCTCTTGACCTCGTGATCCACCCGCCTCAGCCTCCCAAAGTGCTGGGATTATAGGTGTGAGCCACCGTGCCCAGCCCCCATATCATTTAATTTTATACCTATTTTGTGTCACTCACAGGTGACAGGAGAGCACTGAACCGAGACCACCTTACTCACCTGAGCATTTGATTGAGGAAAAGTACTCCCAAAAGGCAAAAGAATGCCTGCTATCATTTCCTCTGGATTAATTTCTCCACTTAAAGGTTTGCTGGCTTCGAATTATAACACTATGTAGACCAAATATCCAACAGATTGATCTACCTCTGTTTCAAAACAAAATATCCATAGCACCTTGTTACCTGTCAAATCAAAAATGAAATGTCAAAATCTTTCCAGTCTTTTTTAAATATCTCAGCTAAAAGTAAGAAAATAAAAATAAAATAAAAAAAAAAAAAACAAGAAAACAAAAACAAACAAAAAAAAAACGTTATTAATAGTTAAGAACTGTAAAACTGCCTCCCAAAAGGAGTGGGTAGAGCATGATATTAATTTCCTGTGCTTCAAAGATTTTGCCCTTCCTCACAAAAACTCTAATAGCTGTAGGTGCTAGTAGACGTTAATTAGGTAGTTAAAAGGTTACTAGTTGCTTTTTAAGTAGCTATTCAGGGACTTACGTCTCTCACCCTCTGATCTGTGCTACATAGGTTAAGTTCAAGAAAAATCTATCATCTTTTTTACAAAAATTAATACTAGCTAGAGGCAACATTATATTTCAAGTGAAGTTATCAGATACACTGTTCCTCTCTAGCACTGCACCTAAATGCATTACAAAATCAGGACAGAGTAAAGTGAATCTTGACCATGGATTTTTAGGACATGCTTTTTAGTATTTAGTATTGTTCTTGCAATATTTACAACCAACACTTTAAAACAACATGCAAACACTCCTTTTTCTTTTTGTTCAAAACTTCACTACGTATTGAGAAAAGACTGTATTTTTTGGTTTTTCAATATACAACTAATGCATGAACAATTGCCCAATATTTGCTTCATACAATTCTAGTGTACCTTTAAGCTAAAAAATACCCTGTAATGGGTGCCATGCTATATTGCTAAGTACCCTAATCCAATGGAGGAACAGGATGGATGTTACAAAATGATTTCTTTGAAATTTTGATTGCCATTTATTAAAGTGCTATTCTACATAACTCTCCTGGTGGTTAGATGTCCAGAAATCATAACATTATCCATTCATCTGCTCCAAAGGTGAATGTCCATTTTAAACACAAGACAAAAATACCCTGCATTTAGCTGTACTGGTGATGTGCACGCACACAATCGTGGTTCCCAAAGGGTCATTCCTGGACCAACAGCACCAATGTCACTTGGAAACTACTTGAAATGCAAATGCTCTACCCCACTCCACAAGTACTGAACTCTTATTCTGTGGGTTGGAGGGTCCAACAGCCTCTGCTTACCAAGCCCTCCAGGGGATTCTAAGTTTACCAATGCTGTCTGCAAACCACAGAATTAAATCATCTGTACTCAGAGATAAACTAGATGAATTAAAACAAACAAACAAACAAACAAAAAAAACCACACACAGATTAGATTTGCTGTTGGAATTGGTAAGATGAGTTCAAAAGGGAACATGAGAATGCAGGGCCTTGGTAGCTCAGACCCCAGACCTGCTTAGGGAACTCAGACCAGATTTAGGGAATGGAACGCAACTTGGAAACTAGTGACCAGGAGACCAGCCACTACTAATTATACACAGTTTTCTGTTCTTCTTGCCCAAACTTGACTAGCTACATGTGTGTGACAACAGCTTGCAAAATGTTCTGTGAGGTGCCGATCCAGGCATGTTCTCTACAATACAGACCATATGTCACAATCAGCTGAAAGCCAACATGACATCACTGATGTCATCAGATGAGTCACAGTAGAAAACTTTTTTTTTTTTTTTTGAGAGTTTCACTCTTGTCATTCAGGTTGGAGTGCAATGGCACGATCTTGGCTCACTGCAACCTCTGCCTCCAGGGTTCAAGCCATTTTCCTGCCTCAGCCTCCCAAGTAACTGAGATTACAGGCATTAGCCACTGCGCCCAGCTAATTTTTGTTATTTTCAGTAAAGACGGGGTTTCGCCATGTTTGTCAGGTGGGTCTTGAACTCCTGACCTCAGGTTATCTGCCTGCCTCAGCCTCCTGAAGTGTTGAGATTACAGGCCTGAGCCACCACACCTGGCCAACATTTTTATTCTTTAATAGCAATTAGGAAAAAGGACTCAAAATCTCTCAAATGAACAAGAGCCTTGTCTGATTCTAAACACTTTCTTTGCTACAGCAGATGAGCAAATGATTTGACTAGAGTTTTTCAGAGCTTAGAAAGAGTAACCATGTAATCATGCCAGATTATTCAACATTCATAATCAAGAAAGGCACTTTAAGTACATCTGACAAGGAATGACACTAATACAATGAGAACTGCTCTAAGTCCTGTACAAAACTTTGACATAGTTCAAATAGACTACAGGCTGTCTCTATGTGCATGTATATATTCATACAAGCGGTATAGTCTACGTCTCCACATGTATGTGTATATATCTACGTGTATATATATATATATCATCTATACACATATGTATGTGTGTGCAAATGTGTATCTGTAAGACCGGGGGGCGGGGGACATTTCTGTTTCCTTTAATTGAATAATACACAAAAATTCTAGTCACTTTATTTAGAACAAAGAATAAGAGTATTGGCAAATTAACGCAAAGAAGTACCCTACTAAACCTCTCTATGCACAAAAAAGAGCAGTAAAATAAATACTCAGAAATTTCCCAGGTTATCAACTATTAAAATAAAACCTTAGCATTTCAAAAAAGCTTATTCCACTGCAGGGAACAGGGTAGACATTTTTGGTACCATAATAAATCACACATTCACACATCCATATTGCTTCGGTTGAAGAGAACGGAATGAACAGAGGAAATTTCTTCCACAAATCACCCTCCTTTCGATACCCACCATGTTTTTGCTATCTTGTATTATTCTACTTAGCTTAAAATACAAAGTCTTGTAGAAACACATTTTTAGGAGGTTAAAGTTCTCAAGATATTTGCACAGAGTATTTAGAAGTACTTGGAGGAGTTTTGTTAAATGCAGTTGGTCATACTACATATCCCATGGCTGCAGTTTTGACAGACCAAACACATCTGTGTCAGAAATAGACAAAAGGCTTACTCCCCCTTCCCAGAAATGGGTATATTGACATGTTCTTATTCTTGGGATATGAAAAAACGTGTAGTAATGGCATTTAAAGTTTAATTACTGTGTAATGCCTGAGAACAAAATTCAGAACAATTCTCAAAGGGTTAAGAGTCAGACTCCAGGCATTTCCGTTTTTTAGCTGCAGGCTCCTCAGTCTCACGTGATTCTAAAGTGCTTGCACTGGATTTGAGGCTGGTGTCTGCTTTAAGGTTGTCCATGGCAACGGTGAAGCCAGAGAGAAGGTAACCCCCACCTCCACTCATCAGCAGTTTGGGATGACTTCGATCAGGCAAAACCTAATCAAGACAGAAAAGGCATTTATGCTTTCCCAAGACAACAGAGTCCATGCTAACAACACATATACCAAAAATCATTATTTCTTTATTTTTTTATTTTTTTGGAGACAGAGTCTTGTTTTGTGGCCAGGCGCCAGGCTGGAGTAGAGTGGCGCAATCTCAGCTCACTGCAACCTCCGCCTCCCGGGTTCAAGCAATTATCCTGCCTCAGCCTCCTGAGTAGCTGTGACTACAGATGCGCATCACCACCACACCCAGCTACTTTTTGTATTGATCCGCCTGCCTCGGCCTCCCAAAGTGCTGGGATTACGGGCGTGAGCCATGGCGCCCAGCCCAAACATCAAAATTTAAACAACACAGGTTCTCTTGATGATTTAAACAGATCAATTTCTTTCTTTCTTTCTTTCTTCTCTTTCTTTTCTTTTCTCTTTTCTTTTCTTTCTTTCTTTCAGAGGCAGGGTCACACTCTGTTCCTCAGGGTGGAGTGCAGTAGTGAGATTTTGGCTCACTGTAACCTCGAACTCCTGTTCTCAAGTGAACCTCCTGCCTTGGCTTCTCAAAGTGCTGGGATTACAGGCATAAGCCATGGTACCAGGCTTTAAATGGACCAACTTCTAAGGAACTAATTCCTTCACATTACAATTCAGAGAAAAGTACACAAATTGATTAAATTGATTTTCTTCTGAAAAATAAAGCTGAAGCAGTTTTCAGTTCAGCACAGGTTTCTCTGGAACCTGAAGCATGTTTCTGCTGGGGAATGGGTAATGATCTGGCAGTACTCTAGAACTGTGCATATAGCTTGCTTTCTCTTGGCTCCAGGAAGCTTCATGGCCAATAATGGAGCTCGGGTCTATGGAGAAATGGCTATTGAATGTACAACACTCCCAAACCTCCCTTTCCTGCTACCCTGTTAACTCTGCCAAGGCAGCTTCTCTCCTTTCTCCTGTAACGTTAGCTGAGCAAGACAACCTTCACAAAGGGCAGGGTTAGCTAAGGCTCAAGAGCATCCCCACTACAGTATGGCAAGACACAGAGCAACCAGACTATGGCAGCATGGAGGTGCTCTCCTCAGACCTCCCCTCACCAGGGAACTGGCTGCAAGGCACTCAGGTAGTAGAAAGCCTCCAGTTGCCGCTCCTTTGGGATCCACCGCAGCATTCATACTGAAGGAGGCCACGGGCTGCTTCCAGTCAGTAACTGAGCATGGGTACCAGGGATGGAGCATTTCTGCTTCACACAGGGCTCCTCAAACGGGCGACCTTTGCACCTGGGCTTGCCATCAGCCTCACGGAGACTCTCAGAGCAGTACCGCAGGATCTTCCTCCCCTGTCTTTCTTTCTCTACTCACTCCTGGCCCAGGCCTCAACCTGCACCACCAATTTTGCTCCTTCTCCTCTTATCTTTCAAAGGCATTTTTCCCTCAATAAATCTCTTACACTTCAATTTCCACCTTAGCATGTGTCTTCCAGAAGACCTGAACTGACAAGAGCCCACTAGTAAATCCTGAAAACTTGTTGCAAAAAACATCCTGGGAGAGAGGAAAGGGCCAGTTTCTCATCCACCTGGGAATTTTGCTATTGTCAATTATATCATCCACAGTGATATCAAGGCCTTGGGAAAATAAGAACCGAAGCAGTTTGCATTTTAAATGCCTCTAAGGCAGAGTTACAGAGTACTAAATTCTGATCTAACAAGAGAAAAAAAGGTCAGAAAAAAGTCAGGGGCACATTCATTAACAGCCATGAGACATATTCATCTCTATAGACAGAAACAGAGATATCTCTATTTTTATTTTGGGTTTTTTTCTGAGACAGGGTTTTACTCTGTCACCCAAGCTAGAGTGCAATGGTGGTACCTCAGCTCACTACAGCCTTGACATTCTGGGTTCAAACAATCCTTCCACCTTAGCTCCTGAGTAGCTGGAATTATAGGCACCTGCCATGATAATTGCTCGATCAATTTTCATATTTTTTGTAAATACAGGGTCATGCCCAGCCAATTTATATATATATATGTTTTTGTAGAGAAAGGGTTTCACCTCGTTGCACAGGCTGGTCTCAAACTCCTGGGCTCAAGCGATCTGCCTGCCTTGGCCTCCCAAGGTGCTGGGATTACAGGCATAAGCCACTGTGCTTGGCTGAAATATCTCTATTTAATGACTTCTAGTACTACACCAAGGAGAGTCAAGTCTTGGGAGGGCAGCTCTTGGGACTGGCTGTAAGAACACGTACCTGGTAATTTCTGAGCCAGGTTTCAGACAGCCTGAGGTTGATGACCCCTCCCCTCTCCCGCAGTTTTGTGTAGCATTCCAACAGAGGCTGCAGGCAAAAACAGAATCCTGTTAAGAACTACTTTCTGGGCTGCTGTGTAAGGATCAACATTCAGACATAAGATTTCCTGCCCATTCCGTTCCATATTACCTCTTTGTACTGACAGTAGACCACAAACGGCCTTGAAGGGGCCACGAAGTCCAGCAAAGACAGCAGCAGGGGAGTGGGATGGAAACGACTAGCTACAATTAAACTGTAAGGAAAATGTCAGACAAATTATTTCTCTACTCCTCTCAAGTGGAGTAATGTTGCAAAATGCATTTAAAATGATCATGTATTTAATCTGCATGACTCACACAAAGAAGAGATTTAAATATAACATTCTAGAAATCCAAAACAGAATAAAATCATGAGCTATTTCTTTCTAGGAAACACAAACTGGGTTAGAAGCTTTTGCGATACTTGGAAACTCTAAGTGGCACTTAATGATATTCTTGATTTTTTTTTCTTTTGAGACTGAGTCTCACTCTGTTGCCCAGGCTGGAAGTGGCATGATCTCAGCTCACTGCAACCTCTACCTCCCTGGTACAAGCAATTCCCCTGCCTCAGCCTTCCAAGTAGCTGGGATTACAGGCGCAAGCCACCACATCTGGCCAATTTTTTTGTATTTTTAGTAGAGATAGGGTTTCACCATGTTGGCCAGACCGGTCTCAAACTCGTGACCTCAGGCAATGCACACACCTTGGCTTCCCAAAGTGCTGGGATTACAAGTGTGAGCCACCGTGCCCAGCCAACATTCTTGATTTTTTAAAAAAAATCACCTGGAAACAAATCCAGCCCTGCATATGCTATTTGTGGATATCTGTTACTGTCTGTATTGCAGCATTTGAATGCTACATCCCCTGCATCCAGTGGGACCATAAAGCCCATCCTGATGCACCATGATGAAGGTTCAATTTCTTTTGAAATTCTAAAACCAGCATCATCAATTCCCCAGCCCTGTCAGCCTCAGCCTCCTTTCTTTAAAAAAACCCCAAGACAAAATCCTCATCTCAGGTCCCATTAGAATCAAAGCAGACAAGGAGAAAGAGAATGCCAATCTGCCTGAAGCAGAGCCCGCATGCACCAAGGAGTCTCCTGCCTTCTTTCACCAACGCACCCATCTGCGTTTCTTTCACTCAGGAGAGCGGCAGCCTCTAAATGTCTTTTCCTCTGCTCTTCTTGTCTCCTCTGTTTTTCCTGAATCTTCAAAAAGAAAAGGAAATCAATGATCTGGGTTCATTCAGTCAAATTTATGGAAATGCTCCGGTCTATCAAAACATTTCAACAATATTTATCAACTTGGACTAAACCAATAGAAGGAGGTTGTTTATAAGGAATTTGAAAGAACACAGGAAAGGCTATACACTGTAAAAACTATTACTAAGCTATCTATGCAATGCTTCCGTATTTCAAGCTCTATCTCAAAGACTGAATCACATACTTGCATACATGTACACACACTTGTTCTGTTTTGATAGTTATCATCTTGGGAGCTAATACACAAAAGCCAAACCAAATCTCTTACATAACTGAAGTTAACTGAGGGCCTGAGATTATGATGAGGTTGGTGGGGACTCTTCATCCTTACATAATCTTTTTTGCTTCCTCTCTCTTTAGGCCCCATATGTTCTGGATCTTGAGAAATAGTTTCCACTGTTTCCTGGTCTTCTGGGTGGTTGCTCTCTGGGGCCTCTGCCATGCTGTCTTCATTTTCTTGTTCAGAAGCCTGTTTTTCCTCCAGTGTGCCATTTCTTTCTTCAACCAAAGCACTGTCTTTTGGCTCTGAAGATAACATCTCAGCAGAAAACGTTCCCTGTAGAAGACTGTCCACTTTGTTGAGGGGGAATTCATAAAGACCACTGAGGAAAGATTTGGGAAATCCAAAACATGCTGTTGCTGCCCGAACAGGTCCACCTCCAGGGTATAGCTGAATAATGGAGCCAAAACCTGAACAGATAAAAGAAGTAAACATCTGCCCATGGAGTGACTCTAGACTACGCAAACCCTCAGTGAGTCCTCTATAGTAATAAGACTGAAGGTCTTTCCAATTAATACTTTATTCAGAGACTAAAGGATGGTGCAGCTCCTCAGGGGGTCTGTTCGGAGTCTATGAATATTACCAGTGGAGGTGATATAATTCTAAAGCAGAATTAAAACTGTAAAACCCTATGTCTGCAAATTTGGATGTCACATGATTGGTGACTGACTCTATTTCCCCTCACTGTAATCCTCAAATGAAGCAATGATAAGTTCTTATCTGCTATGGGGTCAGAGAAAAAAGACAAATCAGGTTGTGTTGTATTCTTCCAGAGAGAATACATGCTTAGTCATCTTCCCATTCAAGCCCCTCAACTTAGGCCTAAGGAAATGAGCACCAGCTACCCAGGAGTTTACCAAAATCACTGTCCTGAAAGCCCTAGCCAGCCACAGGCTCCAGCATCATGCCTACCAACAGTGAAGCTGTAAAGGACGATTGCCATGGGTTTGGAGTACCCATGAGTGGGTATCTGGGTGATAGAGACTGTGAGAGAAGGTCCCCAGGCCAGGAGCTATGCAGGTTCACCCAAGTTACTTCGTTAACCTTGAAGTAACTCAGTCTGGCTTTCCAGGAGCTTACATTTTTTGACCACCTTTATTCCCATCAGGGTGGGGTTTGTTGAAAATGAAAATACTAAATCTTACCTCCCATTCGTTCCATCATTGCACCCAGCACCAAGCCTGCACACGTTTCCAACACAATCATTTTGTTGCCAGCACGGATATTTCCCAACGTCAACATTTGGGCTAGTGTATCGTATCTCATGTGGCTAAAGTGAAAACAACAATTCATTCATTTTTTGCTAAGTAAAGCCTATTATTTTAATCATTTTTCAAGTGTTTGCTTTATTAAAATTATGTTGATAAGATTATTGATTGCTTTGGAGGTGACAGTAAAAGGACTTACAATTTATGAGGTAGGAGGATACTTTATGCAGGTGAGCAAGCTTTTCATTTTACTTAAAATCATGACTTTCTTAAAGACATATTTCCCCCAATTATACTTTTGAAAGGAAACAAAGCGTACTTAATTTTTCCAGGTTCTCTTGCATAATACATAATTGAAAGAATACGCGTGGATGGCTTCACAACAGTAATGATAGCTTCATATCTGGGGGAAGAAAAAACAGAACAATGACTTGAAAAAAATGACTTAAAATAGTTTATTTGTAATAAAATGTATGTAAATATATAAAAAGGTTTAATATTGTCAGCCTTTTAAAATAAAAACTACTTACTTTTTTTTCTTCTTTTTAATATATTTATCTTGGGCAAATTCTGTCTTGTCTCGGAATGTTGTACTATTTTCAATTAACTGCTGAACTATTTCCTATAAGAAAAGGAGCAAGTAGATTTTCTGAAACTTTGCTTCCACAAAACAAGTAACTCCAAAGGCTTCTTACCCAAGAATGGGTCCAACGGTCCGATTCTCCAATCCCTTTTCCACAGAAGTCCAAATAGATGAACTTTGTATTTCTATACTCCATTTAGAATTTGTAATAAAATACAAGTACTTTATAACTCCATTTAAACCAAGGTAAAATGACAGAAATCTCCAATAAAGGGAGAAGAGAGGTAAAGGCAACTAATTTCTGAAGACACTGGCTGAAAACATTACTGAAAATGAACAAAGTTAAATCCTGGTATGCACTGTCATGACATTTTCTACCACTAATATTAGTAATATCATTCACTTATATTCCTGTATATCAGACATAAAATTTTTGAAATGTTGAGTTTCAGGTACATTTCAACCTATTTCTAAAAAAAGGTGTAATGTTATTTTTCCATTTTACCTTAATTACAGTCTGCTTTAAAAACCAGTTTCCTAAATGCCAAACATACAAAAACAAAACTAAAAATCCTTTGAATATTACCTCTCCTTTAATGCCCTTGTCCTTCAAAGCTTTTATGTCATCTTGAGTAAGTTTCTGAGATTTCCCATCATCAACTATATTTCGATTATCAGTGCCCGCTTCTTTAGTCTCTAAGGAAAGAAATTGCTCTATTGACATTTATGGTCTGAAATTATTTCACACTTTCTTTTTCTGAGTTCGTATCCACATCTAGTCCATCAGCCACTCAAGTCTGGCTTCCCAGCTGCACGGCCCCATCACACTATTCTTTCCTGCCATAAATATCTCTAACTCATCTTCCCACTCCCAGTCTTGCCCTGCTACTATCCACCTGGATGCCAGAGTGCTCTTTGTTTAAATGCAATTTGACTCATCTACCCCATGCTTAACACCATACAGTAGCTTCCCATGGCAATGAGAATACGTTCCAAAGATGACCTGCAAGGTCATAAATAATCTGGCCCCTGCCTTTCTTTCCTGGCCTGATTTCCTGACACTTTAGCTTCAGCCACAATGCCCTTCTTTCTGTTCCTTGAACACACCCAGCAAGGTCCCACAGCAGGCTTTTGGCACCTGCTGCTTCCTCTGCCTGGAAGTTTCTATGACAGATCTCTGAGTGGCTGGATCTTTTCTATCACTTAAGGCTGCGCTCATCCTTTTGCTTCCCCAAATTAGTACACGCCCCACTTTATTATCTTCACAGCAGGTGTCACACCTCACCATCGGAAATCATGCTGTTTGCTTGCCTACTTGATTATTTTTGGTGTTCCAACTGGTAATTACATTTTATATGACAGTCTATCTTATGAACTACTATAACTGCAGTGCCAAATTATACCTGGTATATATTTGGTGCTTAGTAAAAATATGGATATTAATTTAAATGTACCTAAATAACTTGTTTGACTCAAAACTCTAGTAGTATTTATTTAACTTCAAATAATTACTTGTGTTTTAATTTTATTAGTAAGATATCCTCTATGTTCATTTTAATAAATATTTAACTTTAATGAATAACAATAGCTTTTGGACAAGAGGGTGTCAATAATAGTAATAGCTAAAATTATGAGACCTTACTAAAAGCAAGACACTGTTCAGAATTTCCTATGAGTCATAACATCGAACACTCAATACAACCTATGCATTAAATGTCTTTATGACCCTATTTTATACATATAATGATGTAAGACTCACAGATATCAAATAACTTGCCCAATGGTACAAGACAGGTGATGAAGCTAGAAATTGAACTTAGCTGGATCCAAAGCCAGATCTCTTAACCTCTACACCATACGCTAACCACCGTGTAGCTGCTACATAACTTCTGGACACTGAAAGAACTCTACATATGCTTTTGTAATGATGTGGCAATGACTCACGGAATTAAATGTCTGGCCCAAGGTCAGAGAACCAGTTAATGGTGGGCTAGAGCCAGAATCCAGGTTATCTCATGGCCAAAGGTAGTACTTGCTTCACTACACTAAGCTACAGTTCTTAGATTATGAATTAAGATTTCTTTTGGGATAGCCTGGTCTAGCACTTGGGAATTAAGTGGAGGTTGAGATGTTTCTGACTAGTCAGTTGGAGAACATCTATTTCATGCATCCAAAATGTGCACCTGCAGTAGGCTCTTCCCTCTTCTTCTTGGGCTGCAGACTTCCTCCACCGGTCACTTCAAATGTGGTTCCATAACTATGGCCAATGACATTATCCAGGTAGAACCATTGTTTTTCAAAAGTTACTTTTCTAGAGAAAAAAGCAATCAATTAACTGAATATCCTTTGTATTCACTACAGAAAAGACATGTTCACTACAGTTCATTTCAAAAGTGGTCTCCACAATAGATGATCGGCAGCATTATCTCTGAGCATAAAGCAACAAAGGAACTAGAGAGATCTGGTTCGGACAGAGACATAAAATTAATGAATGAGCCATAAGAACACTGAATTTTGGAAAGGGGAAGCAAAGACAGAAGACATTCCTCTTCTGGTGGACTGGGCTGATTCCACTTTGCACTGTCTATCAGCATGTCCAAACTCGCAGGTTCTGCAGATTTCCTGAATGGCAGATGGGATCCCCACGATTGCCAGGCCTGGATACACACTGTGACATCTCTTGCAACTTACCCCAGAAAACCTCAAAACTGAACAGTCATTGAGGTAACAAAGATTTAACAAATTTCCTGGGCTGGGTCTGATTGGCCATTTTATTTGAAAATTATCTAATAAAAGCAAATTATACTTGCAAATAAACACTGACAATCTACATACTTGGAAATGGAGCCTAACACTGACAATGCTCTACTGAGGACCAGGCAGCTTGAGGTCTTCCTATGACACAGATTTTTTATCTTATTGCAATTTAAAAGGAAAATCCCACAGGAACACAAACAAGAAGACCCTGAGGGCCAATCAGGGTCTAGGCAGTGTGTGCTAGGTGTGATTCACAGTTTTTCACTTAATTCTCAAGGCAATCCTGGGACATAGCTCTTTCCAGAAGAGCAATCTGAGGTCCAGGGAGAAGTATCTTGTCCAAGATTCACAGTTGTAAAGGGATTCAAATTCAAATCTGTGTCTGACCCCAAGCCTCATTTTTTTCACTATGCCAAACACGTTACTCCAGCAAAGACCTAGGACCTTAGAAAGCCCCACCTAGCTTCAGGACATGGCCCATGTGTACAGAATGCTGAATTCTGGGAATCATGTAGTGGTTAATTGTTTGTGCCCCATCCCACTCCTTCTCTTCCTCTCTCTGTACCCCCAGGAAGCTATGACAGAATGTACTGCCGCATCACCTACACTTCTGTGTCGGAGGCTCACCATCATTGCTAGTCTCTGGGTGTATCACCTTTATCGATTCTCTAAATCCTGCTACACTTTTGTGTCATATCTTCATTAAAGCTACTCAAACCATGAGGGAAATCCTACAAGATCATAAGTGATTCAGATATGGCCAATTCTTGTTCTTTGCTGGGTCCCTAGATACTTAGACACAACAGAATGTAACAGACACTCAAAATATTTGCTAACATAAACATCCTCAGATGTTGAAACTCAGCTCAGCCCAGATGTGTGCCCCCCACCCTCATCCTTCAATCACCTAGGTGCTACTAAACCACCGGATCTGGATGGATATGGTGGGTCACACTTGTAATCCCAAAACTGTGGGAGGCCGAGGTGGTGGGTCGCTTAAGTCCAGGAGTTTGAGACCAGACTGGCTGATGTGGAAAAACCCCGTCTCTACAAAAAATACAAAAATTACTCTAGTGTAGTGGCACACAACTGTAGTCCCAGCTACTTAGGAGACTAAGGCAGGAGAGTCACTTGAGTTCAGGAGTTTCTTTATAAAAAGTACAAAAATTAGATAGACATAGTGGTGTGTGCCTATAGTCCCAGCTACTCAGGAGGCTGAGATGGAAGGATTGCTTGAGCCCAAGAGGCAGCAGTTGCAGTGAGCCAAGACAACGCCATTGCACTCTAGCCTGGGCAACTGAGTGAAATCCTATCTCAAAAAACAAACAAGCAAAACAAATGAAAACACTGGATCTGAGATGGGTGGGTTTCCCTCTCTGCAAGCCTATGTGATGTGCAGAGGGGATGAAGGGTGTCAATAGAAACCGGCTGGTTTGACAGGTCACTGCCCCAGTCAGAGGAATAAGGAGGCCACATCTTCACTGGGAAGAAGTAAGATTTGCAGAGTCTCCATCCCAGAGAGCCCAGGCTGTTTTCTGCCCAACCAGAGGAGCACAGTCCCAAGGGTGATAAGGAAGTCTGATCTGTGATGCAGCTGAGCATATAGAGTCATTTTCTAAGTAAAATAGAAACTGCCACTATGACTCTGCAAAGAAGAAGGCCTGATGAAAAGTATTTCCAAATAAATGTTTAGGGCACTGGTCCCCAACCCTTTTGGCACCATGAAAGAGAAAGGCCAGGTGCAGTGGTTCATGCCTGTAATCCCAGCACTCTGGGAGGCCCAGGCAGCTGGAATTACTTGAGCCCAGGAATTGGAGACTAGCCTGTACAACACAGTGAAACTTTGCCTCTACGAAAAAATTAATTAATTAGTTTAAAAAAAAGGAAAAAGAAAAGAAGAACTTAAAAATGGTTAAAGGCTGTCGGGCGCGGTGGCTCACACCTGTAATCCCAGCACTTTGGGGGGCGGAGGCAGGCAGATCATGAAGTCAGGAGTTCAAGACCAGTCTGGCCAACATAGTGAAACCTCATCTCTACTAAAAACACAAAAATTAGATGGGCACGGTGGCATGCCCCTATAGTACCAGCTACATGGGAGGATGAGGCAGAAGAATCACTTGAACCTGGGAGGTGGAGGTTGTGGTGAGTTAAGATTGCACCACTGCACTCCAGCGTGGGCAACACAGCAAGACACCATCTCAAAAAAAAAAATGGTTAAAGGCTGGTGCAGATATTACATTTCTGGACTAAAAGAAACACAGCCCTCACAAAAGAAACTTTTTTTTTTCTTTACTGAATTAGTGCTTGTGCAAAAAGCTTGTTTATCACCAGCTTAGTACTTCGGAAGCTTGTTTCTTGACTATTTTATGATACCTGCTTCACCCTAAATACCAGTCAACAGTTTGCTTAAACCAGGAGTAAAATAATTTCTGGTAAGTACTTACTTACCCGAAATTCCAAATCTCATACTTCCTAGTCTGCAGAAAGCTGTTCCCCTGACACTGCATTCAACTTATCTCCATCAAAAGTAATACAATAATCTAGCTCAAATGAAACTGTGGCCGGCACAGAGGTTCATGCCTTTACGTGATCCCAGAACTTTGGGAGGATGAGGCGGGTGGATCACTTGAGGTCTGGAGTTTGAGACCAGCCTGGCTAACATGGTGAAACCCTGCCTCTACTAAAAATACAAAAACTGGCTGGGCGTGATGGTGCCTGTCTGTAGTCCTAGCCACTCAGGAGGCTAAGGCAGGAGAATTGCTTGAACCCGGAAGGCAGAGGTCGCAATGAGATGAGACTGCGCCACAGCACTCCAGCCTGGGTGACCGAGTAAGACTCTGTCTCAAAAACAAAAACACTGTGTTTGTATTTCTTGGAAAAATTAATCCAAACATCCCAGTAAATTTTCACCATTAATAAGCTATTAGGACTCAGCAACCCCACCAGCCCTTCCAGAAAGTTATCAAAATCCTACTTTTATGCTATCATAAAACAGAGTGATACTAGTCAGCACGGGCACAAACCAAACCTAATTTCGAGTTCTGAGGTCTTGAGCAAATTGCTTTCTAGCAATTTTCCCAGTTTTGAATCCTTTGGTGTGAAAGGAGAGAAATTCAAAGTTATTCCACACTCTATAGGGATTGTCTCCTTCACTTATTCTGTGTATCCTGTTTGGGTAGAGGAAAGCCAGACTAGGTAGGAGAGGTTTCATTTTTTTGTGGGATAGATCCTGGCTCAGGGATTAGGGAGGAAGGAGGATCTATGGTGGAAGAAAAAGGGGAACCTAAAGGAGACTCTGGGAGATAAGGATGAGAGCCTCTAGAGTGAAGACAGGAGGGGGTGTCTGTGGGAAGATAGGGAAGATCTCAAGGTCCGAGGGAAAGAACTTCAGGATAGGTGATTAGAGGTGTGGACAGGGAGGCATTCGGGCACCCTAGGGCCAAGAATGGAATTCTGGGGAAGAAACTCCGTGGAAAGACTTAAAAGGATGCTGAAGGTGGACGGCCAGATATGAAATCATGGAGGGGGGGGGTCTCTGTGGAAAAACAGGAAGGCTAGGGGAGATTACGAGGTTCAAAGACAGGATCCTGGTGGAAAAGCCCTCTGTGACAGAAAGACCCGAAGAGACAACGAAAACGTGGAACAGGGACAGAGAGGGCCAAGAATGGCACCCTGGCGGGAGGGATCTGTGGAAAGACCTGTAAGGAAGGGGTATCTACAAGGTAGGGGCGGGGGATCCCTAAAGTCCGGGACCTGACTTACTTTCTCCGCTGGACTTGTACTGCTTTGAACACATCTTCTCGTTTCAGCACTACGAAGTCACCGTCGCAGATACGGTGGTCTCCGGGATGCTGTGGTTGTGGGCCCGGCTGCTCCCCTGAGCCCTCCATGACGCTCAACCTGTCGCCGTGCTACACGGCGTCTCGCCCCTCCTCCTCCGGTGTCGCCACCGCCAGCCTCGCTTCCCACAACCCGGCGGACTCGGAGCCCTCCGACCGGCACCGCCCCCACGTGTTGCACGCCGCTTCCGCTTTCCGGTCCAGCCCTGAAGACTGCTTCCGGAAGCCCTACGGCTTCCGTCTGGCCAAACTCCTAGATTGGTTACACTTCGCCCCGCCCCTCGCGTCACGCTGCTTCTTAGAGCGGAAGTTGCATCACAGAAGCGCCAAAAAGGAATTTAGGGGAATACGTGACTTTTCCGTGAGGCGTGTTAGCGGCGTTCTGCGCTTACAGGCACGTTCTGGAAGCTGCGGTGGGGAAACTGAGGCTCCCGAGCCGTTGAGACAGATGGGATTCCGCCCCGCGCGCGGACGGCAGGAAAGCTGCGGCTGAAGAGAACCGCGGACGTGGCGGGAGTTGCCTGGGAGCTCAGATCCCGGAGCCTCCCGGTAGCCCCCTGGTGCTTCCCTGCTGGAGGGAGGGAGGAGAATCCGGCCCGGCAGATCAGCGCGTATCCTGGAGCCGGCTCAGTTGTGAACCAGAACAGCTTTGGGACCTCTGTCCCGAGCAAGAAAGAACTTAGCCTTAGGAGACGTAAATAAAGTCACGAAGCACAGCTGCCCGCCTGTGGCTCTTTTGCTCCTTCTGCAGTCGTACTTCTTAGGCTTTGTTGAATTTGTTACTATTCACCGTATTGGCTCGTTTGAGAAGGGTAGGCACGCCGCGTTGTTGAAGGAGCACCTCAGCTTGGGAGCCTGAAGGAGTTTTATCTTTGTACTGTCAACAAACTTTGATCTTGGTCGGTTTTCTTAATTTCTTTTTTTTTTTTTTGAGTTGGAGTTTCGCTCTTGTTACCCAGGCTGGAGTGCAATGGCGTGATCTCGGCTCACCGCAACCTCCGCCTCCTGGGTTCAGGCAATTCTCCTGCCTCAGCCTCCAAAGTAGCTGGGATTACAGGCACGTGCCACCATGCCCAGCTAATTTTTTTTTTTTTTTTTTTGTATTTTTAGTAGAAACGGGGTTTCACCTTGTTGACCAGGATGGTCTCGATCTCTTGACCTCGTGATCCACCCGCCTTGGCCTCCCAAAGTGCTGGTATTACAGGCGTGAGCCACCGCGCACGGCGGTTTTCTTAATTTCTTTGAGCATCAGTTCCGTAATGCATAATGCCTAATTATCGGAGCCCTGTCATGCCGTGAAATCGTGAACTTTCTAGTTACTAACTTGTTCATTAACTAAAGCCCTTTAAGGATTCGGATAAGTTCTTTTGTAATGAATTGCACTGCAGCGTACAGATATATCTTTATTTACTTTTATACTTTGGATAGGAATCATTTTTAAGTAGACTTGTATTTTAAAAGAACAGTTTTGGGTTCACAGAAAAATTGCACAGAAAGTGGATGTGACACTGCAGGACTGCCTGTATGTAAGAAGCTATGATGATGTATCTCTAGTGACTCACAGACCAGAATTATGTTCATCCTGTTCTGTCCTTTAAGTCTCAAATGCTGCAAACAACTTTTCATAGAGTTAATTACCTGTCCTATTTTCATTTCTGTGATGGAAACTTCTTGTAGACAGATACAGTACCTTTCCTTATTTTTAGCCTATGAGACCTGTGAGCATCTAGTATAAACTATATTTAATAGTTACTAAACTGTTGAATTATTGTATACCTTAGAAAGCTATAGAGATGAGAAACCTAACTGCAGAATATTTGAGTCTTGTATCATAGGTGTACAACTTTGCAAGACTGTTTGCTAGTCTCAAAGCTAGAATACATCAATTTTCCCCTTTTTATTACCTTAATACATTTTTAGGAGCACTATTTACAGCTTTGGTGAAGACCTTTTAAATATCTATCTTTTAGGACGGATGAGTGGAGAGTATAGAGGCAGAGGATTTGGACGAGGAAGATTTCAAAGCTGGAAAAGAGGAAGAGGTGGTGGGAACTTCTCAGGAAAATGGAGAGAAAGAGAACACAGACCTGATCTGAGTAGAACCACAGGAAAACATACTTCTGGTAGGTGTGGTCAATGATTGTTCAATTTTTTTCTCTTCATGAAGGAAGCATCTCATGTCCATCATATAAGGTGGTTTATCTCATACTTCGGTTTGTCTTTTATACTACTCCTTAGTAAGTATTTTAACACTGATGTCCCAAATTCTTACTAAAACCTCTAATTAGATACTCTATTAATGAGAGTCTCATTTGGAAACAGAAGCAAACTGGAAAAACGTTCACTCTGTTTCTACTAACCTAGTATTTTATTTTTTTTCAGAACAAACCCCACAGTCTTTGCTTTCAACAAAGACCCCACAGTTAGTACAGTCAACATTGGATAGACTGATACCATATAAAGGCTGGAAGCTTTATTTCTCTGAAGGTAGGGTTAAAAAAGAGCAAAAAGCACCATAAATCATATTTTCTTAACTTGTCTTTGTATGCTACATCTCATATTACTATAATTTACTTACTGACATGTACCTGCTTTAATCTTAGTTCACCCAAAGAACTAAATGATGTTTATGTTTCAAAAGCATTTTAGGTTTTATATCAGTAAGGAAAGCAGAAACCATGTTATGTATTTCAAAAAGGGAATTTAATGCAAGAAATTGGATACAAAAATGGAAGACTGAAAGATCAGAATGAAAATATTGAGGTAACCCCTTAGAAAGTAGTAACTTTAGCCGGGCGCGGTGGCTCAAGCCTGTAATCCCAGCACTTTGGGAGGCCGAGGCGGGTGCATCACGAGGTCGAGAGATCAAGACCATCCTGGTCAACATGGTGAAACCCCGTCTCTACTAAAAATACAAAAAACTAGCTGGGCGTGGTGGTGCGTGCCTGTAATCCCAGCTACTCAGGAGGCTGAGGCAGGAGAATTGCCTGAACCCAGGAGGCGGAGGTTGCGGTGAGCCGAGATCGCGCCATTGCACTCCAGCCTGGGTAACAAGAGTGAAACTCCGTCTCAAAAAAAAAAAGAAAAGAAAGTAGTAACTTTAGGAAACAGCAAACCATCCTTATAGCTAAGAGAAGAAAAGAAGTTCTGAGGTTACCAGAATGTAGGAATTCAAAGGTGGGAGAGATCACAGGATAGCTGTTATTTTGACTTCTGAGAGGTACCCTACAAAGCTATGCTTGGACTTCTGAAGGCCGTCTTACAGAGCTGTACTTAGACCACTGAGGCAAATGAAGCTGGTTGCCACTGGTAGCTGAGGGGGCATGACTCTGGTGCTTGGAACTGGAGGCTAGCACTATGGTTATCTTCTGCAGCTGCAGAGATGCTAAAAAGAATTGGAAACAAGAATAAATTCCTTTCTTGCTTCCTGCCACCCTCCAGTCTCTAAAGTGCCTTCAAATGGCAGAATTTAATCTGAGAAATGTAGGGTACAGATGTGAATTATAGCATCACAGAGCAGAAAATAGAACAGTGGGCTTGAAATCAAGGGACAGTAGTCAATACAGCTTGTATAGAAACACAGGTAAGGAATCTCCCTTTGATAATTAAGAATACCAGTTAACCTACATCAGTCTGTATAGGTGTGGGGAACTGTCTTTTCTGTGCTGTTAAAATATCGATTTGTTTCTTATGTCTCAGGGGTGTGTGTGTGTGTTGTGTGTGTGCTTATGTATATTATGCCTCATGGGGGGGGTGTGTGTGTGTGTTTTAATCACTAGACTATTGAGATCCAGGACCCTCCCTGCCCCCCAGGCACTCAGTAATCATTTTGTGAATGAATACTTTCTAAATGTTTTCTTTATTGAGAATCTGTTTGATTTTTTTCCATCAATAGAATCTGTTTCATGCATGATCTTTGGTTCCTTTAGGGTGCATTACCCACCAGCACTCACATTAGTCCCCTAGCAGGTAGTATAGAACACTGTAATTGATCTTTGGACTGTCCTAAAGATGGAGTTCAAGAGGTGCCTTAGCCTTGACCGCTTGTACTTCGTAACTACTTTATTATACTGTTCTTCTGTGGAAGACATATTTAAAAATACGGAACTTTAGAGTATTTTAAAAAAAAAAGCTTCAGTTTTGCCAGCAGAGTCAAGTGGTCTGTTGGTATGTCTCCTGATCTCAGGAAACACTGTGATTGTCTTCAGCTCTATTTCAGAATAAGAGTTTAGTTTATATGTCTGGCTTTGGCTTTATTATAATTTTTGGTTTAAGCTTATTGTCTAAGTTATTTGAACTAACATGTCCTATTAGGTGTCAAAGATACATAACAGTGTTTCTCAAATATTGGGGCTTTTAGAGAGAGAGACTTTCTGTCTGCATTTCACATTATGAATACCTAAATTTGTTTTAGAATCTTAAGTATAAATTCTATATCAGCCCTTAAATGAATGCAATCAAAATACAAAGCAATTAGAAAAAAAATCTACCATGTATATAGTGCTGCTTTTGTTTCATGAAAAATATGTTTGTACATGTGTGATTATTAGTGTTAATGCCTTATTTGTTGGCTTAGTTTACAGCGATAGCTCTCCTTTGATTGAGAAGATTCAAGCATTTGAAAAATTTTTCACAAGGCATATTGATTTCTATGACAAGGTGAGATTCCTCTACAGTAAAGCTACCAGTCACGTGCCATCTTATCAATGTATTTGAGGTGTTGGTGATTATGATTATAGGCACTGGAGTCAGACTGCCTTGGTTCAGACCTCAGTTCTGCTACTTACTGCAGTATGGACTTGGATTAATTACTTCTCTGTTCTTCAGTTTTCTCTTTCATTTGGAGATAGAGGTATAAATACCTAACTCAAAGGTTTGTTAAGAGGCATCAATAAGTTAATATTTTTTAAATATCAGAACCATGCTTGGCACAAAGCTTTTACTTATATCGTATTTACCATTATCACATATAAACATTGTAGGCTTTCTCAAAGTGTGTAATAGAATGCCCACTTATGGTAATTGACTACAGAAAAGCAATTATTGTTTTCTTTATATATATATATGTATATATATATATATTTTTAAGACAGGGTTTCACCATGTTGGTCAGGCTGGTCTTGAACTCCCAACCTCAGATGGTCTGCCCTCCTTGGCCTCCAAAGTGCTTGGATTACAGGTGTGAGCCACCACGCCCGGCCACAATCATTGTTTTCACACTTTTATATTTTATAGGATGAAATAGAAAGAAAAGGAAGTATTTTGGTGGATTTTAAAGAACTGACAAAAGATGATGAAGTAACTAACTTGTTACCAGATATAGCAAATGAACTAAGAGATGCACCTGAGAAAACCTTGGCTTGCATGGGTTTGGCAATACATCAGGTAACTATTTGTCTTATGCATACTTTTGTTTAAACTTTTTAAATGTATGTGCACACACGCACACTTTGTCTAAGTTTAAAGGAAGATTTTACAGTGGTTACTTTCTCAAAGAGACACTTAGTTTTTATGAAAAGACATTGGCTTGAACTGAGAGGTTGCAATTTTGTTCTGAAAGATACCATTCATTCCGTATACAACAGCTTGTCTAAATGAAATACTTCTAACTTATTTGGATTTGCTTAATTTTGCTAAAGATTGTGCAGAAATTAAACCTTGCTTTCAAGAAGTTATACAATCTCATAGGGAAGATAAGACAAGGAATCATGGTGTTATCAGTTATGAACTTAGAGCAAAACAGAGCAACCTTAGATTTAGGTTCTGTGGCATGAGGCAAACCACTGAGTGTCCCTGTATATCAAATGGAAATAACAATTTGTACTCTGCCTGCCTGAGGTTTTTCCAGGGTCAGGTAACACAGCAAAGCACTTTTTAGGATAGCAAACATAAATACATCAAGGTAAAGAGTAGCAAATCACAGGACAGGCATACACAAAGTGCTGGGACGTTCAGAGGGGCATTCTCCTACCTCTTGCATATGGTGTCCATTCCACATGGAATCCCCTTCCCCTCACGTAGGCAGATTATTTGGGCCTAGCTCAGTTGTCTGTCTGTAAAACCTTTCTCATGACTACTTTTCAAAACTTGCATGGTATTTTGTCTGTACATCTTTAAGGTCCTTATAACAATTACAGTTGTATATATGCATCATACGTTGTCAGCAAGCTGCAGTACACAAGTAGGTATTAAATGTTTGTTTATTTATTTATTTAGAGATGGAGTTTCACTCTTGTTGCCCAGGCTGGAGTGCAATGGCATGATATTGCCTCATTGAAACCCATGGGTTTAAGCAATTCTGCTACTTCGGCCTTTCAAGAAGCTAGGATTATAGGCATAAACTGCTATGCTCAGCTAAATTTTGTATTTTTAGTAGAGATGGGGTTTCACCATGTTGGTCAGGCTGGTATCAAACTCCTGATCTCAGGTGATCCACCCACCTTGGCCTCCCAAAGTGCTAGGGATACAGGCATGAGCCACCTCGCCCAGCCTGTTTATATTATTTAATGTTAAATACCAAGGGAGTGAGTGTTAGATATTTTAACAGTCATCTTTATTTTCTCTGTCTTGATTAATCAATGAATATAGAGAAGTAGGAAAGCGTTTTTTGTTTTTTTTTGTTTTGTTTTTAATTAGAATCAAGAGGTTATGGTTTTAGGGACTACTATTAGGGCTTTTAATGTTAAGTTTAGTTGGAACAGAAAATAGACAGGGATGCTGGAGTTTTTCAGTTTGGGGACAGCAAAATCCAAAATAAAACATAATCCACCATAAAGTAAGTAGTCATAATTAAATATTAGAAGCCGGACGCAGTGGCTCACGCCTGTAATCCCAGCACTTAGGAGGCCGAGGCAGGTGGATCACGAGGTCAAGAAATGAGACCATCCTGGCCAGCATGGTTGGCACATGCCTGTAGTCCCAGCTACTCTGGAGGCTGAGGCAGAAGAATTGCTTGAACCCTGGAGGCTGAGGTTGCAGTGAGCCAAGACTGTGCCACTGTACTCCAGCTTGGGCAACAGAGCGAGACTCCATCTCAAAAAGAAAAACCAAAAAACAAATAATTAAATATTAGATTTTTAAAGGGCCATTAAAGTTTTCTGTTTTTATTCAGTTTTTGTTCATAAACTTTATATTCTCTATAAAAATAAAGAGAATAAAGAGAGTACTTTGTTCTGTATAAAGAGAGTATTTTGTTTTCCAACTTCAGAGTAAATGTCTGTCCTGTTTAGGTATTAACTAAAGACCTTGAAAGGCATGCAGCTGAATTACAAGCCCAGGAAGGACTGTCTAGTGATGGAGAAACAATGGTAAATGTGCCGCATATTCATGCAAGGTGAGGAATTTGATGTATTAAAAGTATTACTTAGAATGAGGCATTGAAGGCCATTTAAGAATGAGAACCCTCATTTTATAAAAACAAGGAAATCAGTAAAAAGGATATGAGTTCTTGCCATCTCATTGATCATCACACTGAAATAAACTCATTGAAAATTATTCAAAGATATCATGACAGGTAATTCCTAAATAAGGAAGAAAATGTTGATTTTCTAACATGCACATTTTTTAAACATTGATTTTGGATGTGAACTTAACAAGATCCTGCCTTGTAAGTTTAATAATCCATGTATGAGTTGAGTATATCTAATCTGAGTAAAATCTGAAATGCTCCAAAATTTAAAACTTTGAGCCATGACATAACACTGACAAGAAATGTTCATTGGAACATTTCAGATTTTTGAATTAGGGATACTCAACTAGTAATGTTGCAAATATTCAACAGTCCATAAAATCCAAAATACTTCTGGTTCCAAGCATTTTCGATAAGGGATATACTCACTGTGTAATACACTAAGTGGTGTGTATTTTGTTAAATTACTAGGTTTCTATTAGATAGAAGGGAATAAATGAAATTATTTAGTTTTTCTTGAATTCATCTTTAAGATTTTAAATTTATTGGAAGAATTCATTATAGGTAATCATCAGGTTTTGTTTTTCTTTTCCAGAATTTATAGAAGACATTTCCTAGCAGTTCTTTAAAAAGAACTTAAAAACTCAAAAGGTTTTTTAATCTGTAGATTTTCCTTTTGGCATTATTTTTTTCCTGAGAACAGCCTATGAGATAAGAAGAAAAAGGAAGATTTAGCATCGTTTCTTTTTAAGAATGGTTTAATTTTTGTGAGATTTCTAATATATCAAATGGATGGTTTGGTTTGGGAATTCCATAGTGGCTCCTAAAAGGACCTTGTGAAAATATAAACAACCTAAACTTCTTGTTCATTACTTCCTGTTTTGTTTTAGAGTGTACAACTATGAGCCTTTGACACAGCTGAAGAATGTCCGAGCAAATTACTATGGCAAATACGTTGCTTTAAGAGGGACAGTGGTTCGTGTCAGTAATATAAAGCCTCTTTGCACCAAGATGGCTTTTCTTTGTGCTGCATGTGGAGAAGTTCAGAGTTTTTCTCTTCCGGATGGAAAATATAGTCTTCCCACAAAGGTAATACTATGTTCTTTAACTGCTTCTTTATCTTGATAAAGAAGGCAAATCAGAATACAGAATACAGGAAACTTTTCCCAATGTTTCTGAACACAGAGCTTATTTTTATTTTTTATTTTCGATGTTCTGCTTTTATATTATAAAATACTTCTGGTTAAAAAAATGTAGAAATAAATAAAACATTCCACTGCTCATCACCCCAAATTTACATTTTTCAACTCCAGACGCATTTTTTAACAATATAAAGCATTACTGGCACAATTAGTGTCTGTGTTTTACCCTTTCCTATAGCATTCCCAGGGATAATCATTTTCCTGAAGTTATAATATGCATCCCGTCCATTCATATTTCTGTTGACTTCTAGGTATACACACCAAGTTTTTTTTTTCTCTTTATTTCTTCTATTTGGAAGTGATTTTTTAAAAAAATCTTTATTAATCTTTTTTAAACTAGATTTGAAAACTCTAGAGAAATGCAGAGTATAATGTAATTAACACTTACCTACTCTATGATTTGGCAAAATTAACATTTTGTTATTTTAAATTAAATTTGTAACAAAAATATGGTTATGTAGTTAAATTTGAAGTCTCTCTGTTCTCCTCCTCAGTTTTATTCCCTTTATTTACTCCCCAGATACAGCCACTCTTTTGAAATTGGCATGTATTCTTTAAGTTTGCATTTTCATTCTTGACTATATATGTAGAGTTAGTTTTTTGTATTGTGTTTACATAAATAATATACTGAATAATATTATGCAACTTAATATTTAACTTGGTTGTTTTGGAGTTCTACCTATTTTAATACGTATCTAATTCTTTCATTTTTACTATTGTGGAGTGTTCCTTTAAATAAATAGCCACTGTTTACCCATTTTCCTGGAGGTAGACAATGTGCTGTTTGCAGTTTTTTATAATTACAAATGATGCTGCAGAGAACATTCTTGTATATGTCTCCTTAGCAGAGGAATCCTAAATTGTAGGTTGTACTTATTTTTAACTGTATTAGATGCTGCCAAATTACTGTCCAGAGTATTGTTCCCAACTTACGTCCTTTCCATTTCTCCATATTTTCATTAACACTTGGTATTGTTAGACTTTTAAGACTTTTACATTTTTGGCAGTTTGGTAGGTGTAAGTTATATTGCATTTATAATGTGAATTTTTTTGATTTCTGTTGTGACCAAGCATCTTTTTATATCTTTATTGGCCATTCAGGTTCCTTCTTTATTGAATTTTCTATTTATATCTTCTGTTCATTTTCCTGTTTATTCGTTTATTTTTTATTTTTGTTTTTCAGAGATGGGGTCTCATTCTTTTGTCCAGGCTGGAGTGTAGTGGAATGATCATAGCTCGTTGCAGCCTTGAACTCCTAGGCTCAAGTGATCTTCCCATCTCGGCTTCCCAAGTAGTTGGGACTACAGGTGGCAGCCACTGTGCCTGGCCCTGTCAGATTGTTGGTTTCTTTATAGGAGTTATTTATATTCTAGATACTAATTTTTGTTGATTATAAACGTTACAGATATCTTCTCCCAGTCTTGGGTTTGTCCTTTAACTTTGAGGGGTTTTTTGTTGTATAGGTTTACATTTTGACATGATCAAATTGATGTCTTTTCCTCCATAACTTGTACATTTTTTTTTTTTTTTTTTTTTTTTTTTTTTTTTTTGAGACGGAGTTTCGCTCTTGTTACCCAGGCTGGAGTGCAATGGCGCCATCTCGGCTCACCGCAACCTCCGCCTCCTGGGTTCAGGCAATTCTCCTGCCTCAGCCTCCTGAGTAGCTGGGATTATAGGCACGCGCCACCATGCCCAGCTATTTTTTGTATTTTTAGTAGAGACGGGGTTTCACCATGTTGACCAGGTTGGTCTCGATCTCTCGACCTTGTGATCCCCCCGCCTCGGCCTCCCAAAGTGCTGGGATTACAGGCTTGAGCCACCGCGCCCGGCCAACTTGTACATTTTATGCCCTGCTTAAGAAATCCTCCTTGGGCTGGGTGCAGTGGCTCACGCCTGTAATCCCAGCACTTTGGGAGGCTGAGGTGGGCAGATCACCTGAGGTCGGGAGTTCAAGACCAGCCTGACCAACATGGAGAAACCCTGTCTCTACTGAAAATACAAAATTAGCCAGGTGTGGTGGCACATTCCTGTAATCCCAGCTGCTTGTGAGGCTGAGGCAGGAGAATCACTTGAACCTGAGAGGTGGAGGTTGCAGTGAGATCACGCCATTGTACTTCAGCCTGGGCAACAAGAGCGAAACTCTCTCAAAAAAAGCCCTTTTTCACTTAAGCATTATAAACGTATTTCCTACATTTACTTCTGATACTCCTAAGTTTTGTTTTTTATCTTTAGATCTTTTGTCCATCTGGAATTTATGCCATTGATGAATGGCATAAAACTAGGGATTTAAGCTAGACACAGTGACATGTGCCTGTAGTCCCAGCTACTCAGTAGTCTGAGGCAAGTAGTTTGAGACTAGCCTGGGCAGCATAGTGAGACCCCTACCTCTTAAAAAAACAAACTGGTGATCTAATTTTTAGGCGAAAAGCTATTTGTCCTGACGCCAGTTGATTAATGAAGCCCTCATTACCATGGATGTATAATGCTTCCTCAGTAGTGCCTACAGTCATCTCTATCACCATTGGGCTTTAGTAAATTTAACATTTGCTAAATATTTGCTCATGTAAAGGGTTGAATCCTTAGTGAGCTAAATAATCATTTGAAGAACTAAAAAGGGAAATATAAGATGTTTATGTTTGAAATTTCTGAGGGTATGTGAAATTCAGCTATTGGTTCTGAATAATAAGTGGTGTTGATGGATGGGTTTCATCTACTATTTGTCTTGGCTTAAGGTTCAAGATACAGCCTTTAGCTCAGAGGCCAGAATTTAAATCTTTTTTGTTTTTTTTTTGAAGATGGGGTCTCACTATGTTGTCCAGTCGAGTGCAGTGGCATGAATACAGCTCACTGCAGCCCTGACCTCCTTAAACCAGATGTTTTCTGGACAGTATTTGTTCAGGGTATTTTCATGCCCCCTAATAAAGTAAGTAGTACCATTGACTCACAAGTGATGTGAAGAGGTCCTCTATGTGTCTGAACTGTAGGGATTTGAAGTGACAGAAAGATGGCTGTTTCAGGTGATATCTGTTCTAGCCACTGTTGCTGCATAACACATCACCCTAAAATTCAGTGGCCAGAAATAAGCCAATCATTTTATTCGTTCTTATGATTTCTGTGGGTCAGGAGTTTGGAGGAACTATTCACCTGGCTAGTTCTGGCTCCAAGCCTCTCATGGAGTTGTAGTCAGATGGTGGCGGGGGTACAGCAAGGTGGCTGGGGACTGGCCAGCCATTCTTCTCTTTTCCATGTGGTCTCTCTAGGTGAGCTAGTTTGGGCCTCTTGCACGTAGTGTAGCAGCTCAGGAGACTCAGCCTGCTTATGTGGTTGCTGACAGCTTCACGACAAGGAAGTCCAGGTGGTAGGCAGAAATGACCTTGTTTTTTGTGAGCTAGTCTCATAAGTCAGGCAGCATCACTCTGTCACATTCTGTTGGTTGCAAAGTGAGTCACAAGCCTTCTAAAATTCCAGGAGAAGGAATTAGACTCCATTTCTTAATGGAGGAGTAGCAAGGTTCTCAAAAGGCTTGAAGAGAAATATTGTTGCAATCAAAAAAATGTGATTGCAATCATATATTGTTGCAGTCATAAATACAGTCTGCCACAGTCTGAAATTATAAATGCTTCTTGAGATCCAAACACCAGAGTGCCTGTGTGATATGATAAATATTACACTGTACAGAAAGTGCTAAAGGAGCCTACATGAGAAAGCTGAGGATTAAAGAAAACTCTGGAAAGGTTTTTAAAAAGGAGAGGATTAGCATTGGGTATGTGGGACAGAAAGAGAAGGGGCATTGAAGGAGCGGGAGATGGCATGGGCACAGAGGAAGCAGTAAGTGCTTAGTGTGGGAGGCGGGCAAAGCACCTTGCATACCCATAGCCAAGTAAGAGCTGTAAGCGGAAGGATCAGTTGGAAAAGTGCCTCAAAAGCTCTTGGTTTTCAATTGTTGCAGGAGGAAATAGAAAGTCATTAATCTCTCAGTGGATTTTACTTTACTAGCATCCTGAGACCAACTTTTAAAACAATATTAAATGAAATGTTTTAACTTGAATTTTTCTGAGATGTGATTATAGTTTATCAAGATCTGAATGTGAATTACTTTTGTTTCAGTGTCCGGTGCCTGTATGTCGAGGCAGGTCATTTACTGCTGTCCGCAGCTCTCCTCTCACAGTTACAGTGGATTGGCAGTCAATCAAGTAAGCAATCAGACTTGCATAAAAGGCAGGCTTTAGGTGTCCCACTGTCAAGTAAATCCATAATTTTACTGTATTATACTGTGCGTTTTGTCAAAACAATGACAAGGTATATAATAGTGTATAGTAGGTTTATTTGATGAAGAGTTTGTATGTTGAAATAATTGTCTTTATTTGAAATTTATTCTCTGTCAGATTCCAGAAAGGATTCATTATGCAAATGATAAATAGTTGATTTTATATCTCAATTATGTGATTAATTGAACTGGATATAGGCCATAAGCAAAGCTGTGTGATTCCTTTCATAATGAGCTGTGATAGAAATAATATTGTTTTGAAGTTTTTAGATAAAGAATCCCTTAGAAGTGGCATGTTTCATTTTATGTTCTTACTGTTGCAATGGGGCATTTTACTAAGGTTTTTAAAATAGCTTTCTTTCTTGCAAGTCAGAGTTTTCTTTGTGTATGTATTTTTCATCCCATAATTGATACCATTTTTTCTAGCCATAGACTCGTAGCTCATTCCTAAATATAAAATAATAGATGGTTTTGAAGTCAGTGCTTTCCAGGAAACCTGGGTGAAATAAGATTGTCCTAAAAACTAAGAACCTAGGGAAAAGATGAGATGGTCTGCTACTAACTGCTTTACCCACTTTTTCCCTGAAAATTTAAGACCAACATGTGTAATAATTAACTGTACTATACTGAGATCTTTACAAATATCCTATTTTATGAAAGGGGAAATGTTTAGGGACTCTTGGGTATGATTATGTAGCCCATGAGTATAGTAGAGCCTGATTTCCAGCCCAGTCTGTGGGACTTTTGCCACTTAAGAGGGGACAAAGGGTTAGTCTGGAGGTAATAAGATTTCAGCTATTCATAGTCACTTACAGATCAAACTCCTTGTTCTGTTCTTTCCTCCCTTCTCACTACTCACTTGACTAGTCTTTAAAAAGTGGTATGGGGGCCGTGAATTGATAGTGGAGTGGTGAGTGATCCTGGAGCAAGGTTTGAAGTCATGCAGGTTAGGTGGATGCCAGTGCCTGGCCCATGACCTGAAAAACATTGAGAGGTAATCTAGATGTATGATGAATATATTCCAAAGTTATTATTTTAATGTTCAATGATTGTACTTACATTAATTATTTAAGTAATTAAGTAAAAAAAAAAAAAAGGTTTTAATGTAATAACATATACTCGTTTTCAAAAATTCAATCAGTGTGGAGGGGCACAGTCCTCACAGCTTGCTGTTACATTATACATAACTTTAGATACCATTCTTGCATGTCTTTCATCCTTTGCTTTACTGCATCCATTCTATGTGAGCTGAGGACATTAGGAACATACTTGTTCTTATATCTTCCACTCCTGGACTTTCTCAGTTCTGGCATTACTTTGGATTGTTAAGGTCCTTCTGTCTTCTAATTATACTTGTCCTCCAGGCTTTATTTATAGGTCATGTCTAACAAAAACAATAAACAGGCATTTACATTTTTATGTTAATAAAAATGCCTGATGTGGCATTCCCTCAGATAAGTAATATGAGCTTCTGACTTCTCCCCCATCTTTTCTACTCCTACTTGTGTCCTTAATAGTAGAAGCCAGTGCTGGAACTGGCTAGACAGTTTATCCCCTTTTAGTAGGTAACCTAGCATATGCAGAAGCCTCTGTGGATCTTACCATCTTTTTGCTCCACTTGGTGGATATCTCTTCCATTTTAGGGGCTATTAACTGTATTACCAGAATTATTAACATAAAATCCCCAGCTGTGTCCCAGTATCAAACACCCCTTTTCGTCTGATAAGTCCTCATTTCAGCAGTCCTTCTATTCCTTTCCCTTCCCATGTTATTAACATAAAGATGTAAGTGAAGTTCAACAAAGAACCAAGTAAAGTGATCAATGCGAGGCAAAGGAGATAGAATGTATGTCACTGGGTTTTGCTGTTTTGTTTTGTTAGTTTTTACTCCTTAAATGAAAATGGCTCAAGCATCAAATTATGTTTTCGTATACTCTGCTAGTTATTTGGAATTATCCCATATTTTAGTGTGCATCATATTTAGACTATAACTTTGTTGTTTAGTACTTCATTTTTCCTAAGGTTTCTAAGTGCTGGTTTTACATCTTAGAATATGCCTGTGCCATTTCACCATAATTTTCCATTCTCTCTTCAATACTATGGAATATATGGAATCCACCTTTATTCTAAGAAAAAACGAAAACAAAAAAAAAAAACACACCTTCCTCCTGCTTGAGTCTGGATCAGTAGTTCTCCAGACCTGCATTCCTGCTTCATCCTGGGATCTTCCTTCATTGCACATTTTGTTTTTCTAAGGAATATTCTCAGGTAAATTTTCAGAAAGTATGCGTGAGAGGTAAAAAGTTCTAAGCACTTGCATGTCTGAAAATGTCTTTATTTGGATCTTAGTCTGGCCAAGAGTTTGCCTGGCTTTTGAAGTCGATTTTGTTTTAATTTTCCTTGCCGTTTATGAGAGGTCTGGTGCTGGTCATTCCTTTGAGGACTAGACTTTTCCTCCTCTTTGTAACCATTTTATCTGTGATGCTCTGAAATGGTGAGAGTGTATCTAGTTGTCTGTATCCTGCTTGATGGGCAGGATCTTTTGTCTTCAACTCTAGAATATCTGACTATTTTCTCAGCTTCCTATCAGATGTATCCCTTGGATTATACATTTGTTTTAACTCTTACCTCACCCTTTAATTTTCTTTGTGCTATTTTCTAGATTTGTTTGACTTTTTCTTATATCTTCTCTACAAGTGTTTGATTTTTACATACATGAAATTTTCTTTATTTTATACTTGTTTTCCTATAGTTCCCTTTTTATAGCAGCTTATTCTTGTTTTATGATGGTAATATTTTCTCAAAACTCCTAGGCAGTTTTTTGTTTTTAATGCTCCCTGAATTATTGCCATTTAGTTTTCAAATGTCTGATGAGGAATAAGAAAGTAGTTGAAGTAGGTAGGATAGATTTTCTTTGTAATTTTGTAGGTAGTAGTTTTTTCTCATAAGACTTCACCCCTGAATACAAAGATAGGGGTTTTGGCTATCAGATTTTGCTTTATAAATGTGTTTTTGAATTGGAATTTGGGTTTTCAAAGGCTAGAACAAAGAGTCTTTATTTTGAAGCTCTGATATTCTCACTGCACATTTTAGCTCCCTTCACAGAAGGGAAGGGTTTGTTTTCTTAGAACAGTGCTCTGGTTTTTGCCAGATGATAAAGTACTCAGTCTTCCCTACCCACCTGTCCACCCACCTTCTCCAGAAATTGTGAACAGCTATTCCATGACTTGTCTTTTCTTTTCTTTTTTTTTTTTTTGAGACGGAGATTTGCTCTTGTTACCCAGGCTGGAGTGCAATGGCACGATCTTGGCTCCCCGCAACCTCTGCCTCCTGGGTTCAAGCAATTCTGCTGCCTCAGCCTCCTGAGTAGCTGGGATTACAGGCACGCACCACCACGTCCAGCTAATTTTTTGTATTTTTAGTAGAGACGGGGTTTCACCATGTTGACCAGGATGGTCTTGATCTCTTGACCTCGTGATCCACCCGCCTCAGCCTCCCAAAGTGCTGGGATTACAGGCGTGAGCCACCGCGCCCGGCCCATGACTTGCCTTTCAATTGATTATCCTGTTTTCTTCCAGCCATCCACTCCTGCCTTCCATTCCTGCCACATCCAACTTGGAAGCTTCTCTGAGGTTCTGCTAAGAACACTGGGTCTCACTTTTCTTGTACGTTTATAGGTTTGCCTGTGTGCATTCTGGACTTCATTTTGTTTTATCCATCAATACTTTACTATTTGCTGTTTTCAAAAATTTCATTAATATCTAATTTGCTGATGATACCTCTACATACCACAAAATTTTTAGTGACTAATTTCGGTGGACATTTTGGATGGAGGCTAGGCAAATACATATGCTCATTGTGCCACCTTGAATTGGAAACTGCTGAAGTAATTTTAGATACACCATCAAACTGTTCATAAACAAATCTGCCTTTATCTAGCTCAGTATCATGTGGACCCTGCATAGGTTAATATCTTGCAGAAACCTGCAAGTATTAAAGAAATACTTACTTTAGATGTAAAGTAAGTATTCTAACTGAAAACTATTTTAACTTTTTAGAATCCAGGAGTTGATGTCTGATGATCAGAGGGAAGCAGGTCGGATTCCACGAACAATAGAATGTGAGCTTGTTCATGATCTTGTGGATAGCTGTGTCCCGGGAGACACAGTGACTGTTACTGGAATTGTCAAAGTCTCAAATGCTGAAGAAGGTATGGTACAACTCTTCATTATTTGTCTCTCAATAGTGATTTGTCAATATTCATCTTTTCTAAGATGCTCCTGAATCTCAAATAATTTGAGGATTTCTTGTTGCTTACATAAGGTGAAATGTCCCCTTTAAAGAAACATTTATTTATATAGCTCACTATGACTTTGTTTTATATTGTAGTTGAGTCATTGTAGGGAAAATGAAAATACCAACTATCATATTTAATACTTTGAATTTACAGGTTGTCGAAATAAGAATGACAAGTGCATGTTCCTTTTGTACATTGAAGCAAATTCTATTAGTAATAGCAAAGGACAGAAAACAAAGACTTCTGAGGATGGGTGTAAGCATGGAATGTTGATGGAGTTCTCACTCAAAGATCTTTATGCCATCCAAGAGATTCAAGCTGAAGAGAACCTGTTTAAACTCATTGTCAAGTATGGATGCAGTTATTTGAAATTTTATTACATAGATGCACGTTGGGGGTTCTCTTGGCTACAGGTAACAAAAAGCTAGTCAAAATGGTCAGCAAACTACAGTCCATGTACCAAAATCCAGCACACCATCCACTTGAGTATGGCCCATGAACTAAGAATAAGAATGATTTATATATTTTTTAATGGTTGAAAAAAATTAAAAGAATATTTCACAACACATGAACTTACATGAAATTCAGATTTCAGTGTTCATAAAATAAAGTTGTATTGGGACAAAGCCACACTCATTCATTTACATAGTGTGCTGCTTTTGTGCTACAGTGGCAGAGTTGAATAGTTGTCACAGAGACTGTATATATGGATCACATATTTTTGCTCTGTCCTTTTATAGAAAAAATTTGCTGATCTCTAGTTTAAACAATAAGGAATATTTAATCTTACACAGGAAGTTTGTTGCTTAACAGAAGAGGGAGGGAACAGTGAATTCCAAAGCCATTTCAGTTAGTTGTATGTAGGGTGGTGTTCATAGAGATTCAAATAGAAATCACTTATATTCAATAAGTATTTGATAGTTTTATTTCCATGTTATTGCCATGCCATGGAGAGGAAGCGAAGTATGGGCATTTTTTTGCTTTAGTAGTTAAGAGCTTTTCTTTGGAGACAAACCTAAGTTAGGCTCCTGCTTTGGGCATTTACTTCCAGTGTGACCTGGAACAGGTGACTTAATTTTCCCTTTATTTGTATCACCTTAAAATGGAAATAGTAAGACCTACCTCAGAAGGTTGTTTTAAAGATTAAGTTGAATTTTATGATGTACTTGCCATAATTACAGCAACATAGTGTTGTTACTTTTGATAATTTTTTGATAATTTTGGGGAGAATTTTGAAGAAATAGGAGAAAAGGAGAGAGACTGAATAATAGATATGTCTAAGAGAGGTAAAGAACTGAGAACATTTTAATTAGCTAGGCGTTGTGGTGCATGTCTGTCAAGGAAAATTGCTTGAACCTGGGAGGTGTAGGTTGCAGTGAGCCGAGGTACGCCATTGCACTCCAACCCAGGCGGCAGAGTGAGACTCCATCTGGGGGAAAAAAAAAAGTGATCTTGGCTGGGCACGTTGGCTCACACCTGTAATCCCAACACTTTGGGAGGCCTAGGCAGGTGGACCACCTGAGATCAGGAGTTCAAGACCAACCTGACCAATATGGCGAAACCCCGTCTTTACTAAAAATACAAAAATTAGCCACGTGTGGTGGTGGGTGCCTGTAATCCTAGCTTCTCAGGAGGCTGAGACAGGACAATCTCTTAAACCTGGGAGATGGAGGTTGCAGTGAGCCGTGATCACGCCACTGCACTCCAGCCTGGGCAACAGAGCAAGACTGTCTCACACACACACAAAAAGGTATCTTATCTTCTCTGCTATTCATTATGCTCACGTTTATAAGAGGATTTGATGCTTTTTCTTTCTTATTTTAATATGTTGATTAGCTGACTGAGTAAAGAATAGTGCTCCGCAGGGGTTTTTTGTCCTTAAATTCTCAGAGACTTCCCTCTGAATAAATAGCTACCAGACCCACCCTGGAGGAGAGGCTGCTCTAACCTAGGGTTGGGGGCTGGTCTGGGAGTGAGTCCTTTGAGCAGGTGGCCAAGGAAGCAGCCTGGTTGAGAATTCAAACATGTCTTTGGTTCCTCTTAATGGTTAGAAATTAAAACTGAACATTTTTAGTGGTCCCTCTTCTCCCATACTTATAGAAGAGTAAGTATGGAAAACTTTAGTTTTCTTCCCACAGTTTGTTTTTTTCTCCCCATGTTCGTGATTTCCGCACCGAAACTAGAATTTTTCATAGTCCTTCATCATCAGCCTAGCAGAGATTGGCAAACTAGGCAGCAGAGATTGGCAAACTACGCAGGCTGCCTGTTTTTGTAAGTAAAGTTTTATTAAAACACAGTCCCACCCATTTTACTTATGTTACTGATCATAGTTGCTTGCACACTACAAGTTGAGTAGTTGTGACTGAGACAATATAGCCTGCAAAGCTGAAAATACTTTCTGGCCCTTTAAGGAAAAGTTTTTCAACCCCTCCTAGGTGACAGTGGAAGTTTAAGTTTTAGTTTAGTTTCCTTCAGAAGCAGTGACTTGGGTCAACATAGTTTACTTGGGAGGTGATTCTGGAGTTACTGGTAGGGAAAAGGAGAAGTGATGGCAGCCAGTGTATGGTGCCTTAATGAACAGGCGACCCACTAGCATCTGGGACATCATCTTCCTGGGCCAGTGGAACACTCCACTGTGTAAAGCTAGCCTCAGTATTTTTCCATTTAAGGGCCTGCATTTCGGTCTGCCCCCAAGAGTGTTAAACAACTCAGCACTTCTGGCCTGCCTATCCTGCCTGCTCATGATGCCTGTGTGGCCATAGAAAGGTCTTTGGCAGACAGGTGCAGATGCCAATAGGAAGCTGGCAGTGATTATGAAGGAGTATACTGAACAGTAAGTGGCAAGGGGATACGTGACACCACCTCCTTCTATGTTGACATATATTAAAAGGGAATAAGGACTCACATTTTACTCCTGATTGTCTCTCCCACCCTATTTTTGTTTTGTTTCTTGTTTATAGAATTGACAAATGTAAATGTACTTCTTTATACTCTTTTTCTTTTTTTTTTGGAGACAGGGTCTTGCTGTGTTGCCCAGGTTGGATTGCAGTGGCACAATCATAGCTTACTGCAGCTTCAAACTCCTGGCCTCAAGTTATTCTCCCACCTCAACCTAATAAGTAGCTGGGACTAAAGGCATGTGCCACTACATCTGGCTAATTAAAAAAATTTTTTTGTAGATACCTGGGTCTCACTTTGTTGCACAGGCTAGTTTTGAACTTTTGGGCTGAAGCGATCCTCCCACTTCAGCCCCCCAGAGTGCTTGCAGGGATTACAGGCATGAACCTGTAAATGAAAAATAAAATTCCAAGGCCCCCCAGCCATCTGAATGGACTTCCTCCTCAGCCAGGGCTCTTAAAATTTAATCTGAAAGACTGATTCAGGCCATGAAGGGAAGTGGGGGGTCAGACATGCCTTATACCTCTCTAGCATTTATGTCAACACAACAGTCTGATAAGAAACATTTTACAGCCTGTTCTCTCTGAAGGCTGCTAGCTAAATGCTTCATCTGCATGATAAAACTTTGGTCTCCACAACCTCTTATGCAACCCAAATATTCCTTTCTACTGATCTCAGGTCTTTTCAACCAATTGTCAACCAGAAAATGTTTAAATTTTCCTGTAGCCTGGAAGCCTATGCTTTGAGTTATCCCACCTTTCTGGTTCTACAAAACACTGTACTCGGCCTCATTTATTTAATTAGATCCTTTGACTTGAATTTACCTGTAGCCTGGAAGCCCATGCTTTGAGTTATCCCACCTTTCTGGTTCTACAAAACACTGTACCCGCCCTCATTTATTTAATTTGTTCCTTTGACTTGAACTGAAAAAAAAAAATGATATTTTATTCCATCTTACAGTATTATATACTAAGTTCACTCCTTAGTCTCCTTTCAATGACTTGGCTGCACAGGTCTAAAGATGTCTATTCACATAAAATACAGTATGATCCTGTATTCTACAGTGGAAGAGCATGATTGTGATGCATTTTAAGGCTAGATCTGTAAGAGCAACATTATATTTGGTTACTTTAAGATGCTTTGCAAGTATCCTCTTTTCCTTATGCAGGCAGTTTTTAAAACATTCTAACCTTTATAGATTAACCAAGAATTTTGAGAAATTTACTGTAGGAATAAAATTTGAGTTGAGGGGATGTAAATTTTTTACATTTGTCTTTTGATATTAAATAAAGCAAGTTAAACAAACGGTAAAGAGATCTCCTAATGGGTCGGTGAAGTATAAATTAGAATTTATAAGTTGTGTTCTGTTTTTCAGCTCGCTTTGCCCTGTCATTTTTGGTCATGAAGTAAGTATTTTACTTAATCTTTACTTAAAAAGTATATAAAGTTAGCAAAAATAGCATATAAAGACTTTCCAGAAAGTAGCAAATTTCTGTTGGCCGTTTATATTATACTACGAATTTTTATTCATAAATGAATGATACGGAGACAAGCAAACTACAGCTCCTCTTATTTATTTATCTATTTATTAAAGACAGGGTCTTGCTCTGTCACCCAGGCTAGAGTGTGATGGCTCAGTCATGGCTTACTGCAGCCTTGAGCTATGGGGCTCAGGTCATCCTCCTGACCTCAGCCTCCTGAGTAGCTGGGACTACAGGCATGCACCACCATGCACAGCTAATTTTTTTGTAGAGATGGGGTTTCGCTGTGTTGCCCAGGCTGGTCTCTAAGTCCTGGTCTCAAGTGATCCACCCACTTTAGCCTCCAAAGTGTTGGGACTATACGTGTCAGCCATATAGCTCCTTTTAAGAAAAAGCTCTGGCTGGGCGCGGTGGCTCAAGCCTGTAATCCCAGCACTTTGGGAGGCTGAGGCGGGTGGATCACGAGGTCAAGAGATCGAGACCATTCTGGTCAACTTGGTGAAACCCCGTCTCTACTAAAATTACCAAAAAAAAAAAAAATTAGCTGGCCATGGTGGCGCGTGCCTGTAATCCCAGCTACTCAGGAGGCTGAGGCAGGAGAATTGCCTGAACCCAGGAGGCAGAGGTTGCGGTGAGCCAAGATCGCGCCATTGCACTCCAGCCTGGGTAACAAGAGCGAAACTCCGTCTCAAAAAAAAAAAAAAAGAAAAAGCTCTTACCAATTAGAGTAAGTAGAAATGGGCTTTTATTTTATTTATTTTGAAACAGAGTCTTGCTCTGTCACCCAGGCTGGAGTGCAGTGGTGTGATCTTGGCTCACTGCAACCTCTGCCTCCCAAGTTCAAACAATTTTCCTACCTCAGCCTGCTGAGTAGCTGGGACTACAGGCATGCGCCACCACAACCCAGCTAATTTTGGTAAGAAATGGGCTTTTAAAATGACTAGACACTGCCAGTATTAAAGCAGAAACGAATGTTTCTCCTTTTTGTGGAATGGATTGATGTTTTGCAAGGTAGGTCTTGGTAATTTCTAAGATACCTCTCTGATGTGATATCCTTTCGAGTTTTTACTTTTCAATCATTTACATCATAGAAGTTTGTTTTTAGACTTCCTTTTCTTAGAAAAAAGAATTAACATTCAATCATCCTTTTAAAACAATCCCCAAACAAATCAATGTCATAGAAGGGGGACCCCTTTGCTAGTCATCTTTATGTTTTCCTTACTTCTGTTTTTTGTTCTTTTTCGCACTTGAGCTTGTTAAAGCAGGTTTGGCATTAGCACTCTTTGGAGGAAGCCAGAAATATGCAGATGACAAAAACAGAATTCCAATTCGAGGAGACCCACACATCCTTGTTGTTGGAGATCCAGGCTTAGGAAAAAGTCAGATGCTCCAGGTAGAAAATCAGTCATTTAATGTTTGGTCTTTTGCTTGCAAAATGCATGAATAATTCACAAGTGAATTTTCTCAAAGCATATAGCATGTGTGTTCCAGAGGACATGGTTAGGTGGTGTAAGTGAATTGGAGTTTGTGTGAGTAATATGTAATTTATATCTGGCTGTATTTTTAAATTGAGCCAGTTTCCTGTTACACAGGCTGTACAGTCATCCTGGTCTGTTGAGACATCAGCTGTTAGGAAGTATTAACCATTTCTCTAACCCCATAGTAGAGATGGGGTTTTGCTATGTTGCCCAGGTTGGTATTGAACTCCTGGGCTCAAGCAGATCTGCCTGCCTCAGCCTCCCAAAATGCTGGGATTATAGGTGTGAGCCACTGCGCTCAGCCAGTGTGCTTTCTAAAAATGCCTACGACCTCCTTCTGTCCCACTCAATGTGGAAAACTGACCAGGGCTTCCCTGGCCCTTTGGTAAGTTGTAGTAGTGTGACTCCTGAATCTTTTTCCAAGGATTGAGACCCTGGCTGCACATCATAATTACTTTTGAAGCTCTTTGAAAATACCATGGCCTACAACAGGCCAATTGAGTTAAGAGTTTTCATGTTAGGGTCTTAGTGTCTGTATGTATACAACAGTCCACAGATGATTCTAATACGCAGCCAGGCTTGACAACTGCTTTGATCTTGTAAACCCACTGTCCTTCGTATCAGAGTCATCCTTTTTCGCCTGTGGTTGAGTGTTAAACCAGTCATCATTTTCATTTCTTCTATGCCGTTTCATATATATTTGGTTCCTTTTGGCCAGCTGAGGCTACTTTTTAAAAAATAAATTCTGCTCTGAGACCTCACTACAAGCCTGATGACTGAGGTGCAGGATACCCCTTATAGGTGAAAAAAAACAAGCCTCATAATGAACAGGAATCTGGGCACAGTGGCTCACACCTATAATCCTAATACTTTGGGGGGCCGAGGCAGAAGGATTACTTGAGGCCAGGAGTTCAAGACCAGCCTGGGCAACAAAGTGAGACCACCACCCCCCTAGTCCCTACAAAAAAATAAGATGATTAGCTGGGCATGGTGGCACACACTTGTAGTCCCCGCTACTCAGGAGGCTGCAGCAGGAGGACTGCTTGAACCTAGGAGTTGGAGAATGCCAGGAGCCATGGTTGTACAACTGCACGCAGCCTGGGCAATAGGTCAAGATCTTGTCTTAAAAAAAAAAAGAAAAGAAAACAGTATATTTAGAATATGTAGGAAAACGTACAGGTGGGGATCTGAATTGTTACAGCTTTTTTTCCTGCCTTTTATGGTGTTGTACATGTGCATGTGTGTGTAACTTTGGAATTAGTGAATTATAGGTCGGAGCCTGCTTTAACCCCTAGAGTGTCTTTATTATCTGTACAAATCTCATAATTTATACATATTGCTGTAGTATATAAAACTGCCATTTTTTTGCTCTTTTTTTTTTTTTCAAGAAATGTTTCTTGGCAGATAGTTGTTCTAAAATATATCTAGTGGTATTGAAAGTTTTAATACCAAGAAGTTACATTGGCAGTTTTTCTTGTTTTTCAGACCTGGAATAATGCCTTCAAAACCCTTGGCTCAGTTTAAAAATAGAATCTGTAATATATTAATGGAAATTAAACATTGTGAATAGTATAGAGTATGACATGTAAGCCACACTAAGCCAGGGTTTTTAAAAACTAGACTAATAGGCTGGGTGCAGTGGCTCATGCCTGTTATCATAACACTTTGGGAGACCAAGGCAGGAGGACCCAGCTGGGCAATATAGTGAGATCCTGTCTCTAAAAACAATTTTTAAAAAATTAGGTGTGGTGGCATGTGCCTGTAGTCCCAGCTACTCAGGAGGCTGAAGTTTAGACCAGCCTGGGCAACACAGTGAGACCTTATTTCTACAAAAAATAAATGAGCCAGGCATAGTGGCATGCTCCTGTAGTCCCAGCTACTAGAGAGCCAAGGTGAGAGGATCACTTGAGCCCAGGAGTTCAAGGTGGCTATGAGCTATGATTGTGCCACTGCACTCCAGCCTGGATGACAAAGTGAGACCCTCTCAAAAATAATAAATATAACAAAATAAAAATTAAGCTAAAACCAACAGTTATGAACCACTTACTTTATATTTTTAATTATCTTTTTTTCTGACTACTTAGTAAACCATCATACTCTGTGTTATAAGATTTCTTATAAAGACTAACAAAGTGTGTAAGGAACAAAAATAATGATAATTACTACTTACTGAGCCAGCACCATAGGATAGCAGTGGGTGTTTGAGATATGAGTACTGTCCCTTGGAATTGGGCAGTGCATTGCCGTACATAGCAGTTTTACATTGGGCACTTATTTTGTGCCAGGTACCAAACTAAGTGCCTTGCATACATGATTTCACTTATTCTTCAGGGCAGTTCTGTGATAAAACATAAGGAAGCTGAGGCTCAGAGAGGTCTGAGAGCCACACAGCTGGTGCATGATTTAAACAGGTCTGCCTGACTCCAGAGAGCTATGCTTTTTTTTTTTTTCCCCCCCTGAGACAGAGTCTCACTCTGTTGCCCAGGCTGGAGTGCAGTGGTGCGATGTTGGCTACTTTTAACTCTCGTGATATTTACTTTCCTTGCCTGCTATAGCTTGTCTGCTCAGAAGGTGAGCATGTATTAAGCCGTTTTGTTACCTAATGTTTAAAGAAGCATTGGAACCTTCAAAATTAAAATTGGTACTTGTGTTTTTGCTTTTTGAACTTGAAAATGAAGCATAAATTCGAATTGTGTTGAGTATTAATATGACCACAGACTTCAGAATCAGACTACCTGGGTTTGATTGAATCCTGACTTTCTACCTTCATAGCTGTATGGTTCCTCATTCACTCTTTGTTGGCCTTGGATTTAACATCAGTAAATCAGGATATAATGATACCTTCCTCTGATGGTGATGGTGCACCTTGTACTGTAAAGCTCTTAAAAGGAGGCTGAGGCGGGTGGATCACAAGGTCAGGAGTTCAAGACCAGCCTGACCAATATGGTGAAATTCCATCTCTACTAAAAATACAAAAATTAGCCGGATGTGGTGGTAGGCGCCTGTAGTCCCAGCTACTTGGGAGGCTGAAGCAGGAGAATTGCTTAAACCCGGGAGGCAGAGGTTGCAGTGAGTGGAGATCGTGCCACTGCACTCCAGCCTGGGCGACAGTGAGACTCTGTTTCAAAAAAAAAAAAGAATATACTTAACGTTTGTGAGCAATTGCGGTTAGCTATTACTTCCCTTTCATTTTGGATGATACTCTTAAACTTTTTGTTTCCTTAGGCAGTGTGCAATGTTGCTCCACGTGGCGTGTATGTTTGTGGTAACACCACAACCACCTCTGGTCTGACGGTAACTCTTTCAAAAGATAGTTCCTCTGGAGATTTTGCTTTGGAAGCTGGTGCCCTGGTACTTGGTGATCAAGGTGAGAAGCCAAAAGGAATAATTAGTGATTCTGGGGCTTTTTAAAAAGCCTTTCGTTTTTAGTTAATTTCTTTACATTCTGTTTAATAGACATTTAGATAGCACGGTCCTAACCAGTGACTTGACACTGTCAGAAATAGTCATTGGAAATACAGTATCATCGATTTTATACTACAGAATTGAAACTGTACTTAATGTCATTCATTTTCAGAATCTTCAGTTACAAGTATATGTAAAAATCAAATAAATATGTGTAGCTCCCTAAACTTCCCACTTCATACCACCCATCACATTTGTGATCATTTTTAAAGCCTGTTTTGAAGCTTTATAGTAAGCTCCCTGGAGGATGAGATTTGGATGTCTTATGGACTGCCATGTTCCCATTGCCTATTACATAGGCATACAGTAAATACCTGTTGAATGTATTATATTATTTAGTTTAGAATAGTTTAGAAACCTTGGTACTGACAAAAAGGTGGATGTCATCCTTTGCTCACAGAAGACTTGCAATAAGAGATTAGAGCTGTTACTTTAGGTGTTTTTTTCTTTTTATGAGACAGAGTCTCGCTCTGTCACCTAGGCTAGAGAGCAGTGGTATAACCTCAGCTCGCTGCAACCTCTGCCTCCCAAGCTCAAGCCATTCTCGTGCCTCAGCCTCCTGAGTAGCTAGGATCACAGATGTGCGTGACCACATCCAGCTAATCTTTGTATTTTTAGTAGAGATGGAATTTCACCAAAGTGCTGGGATTACAGACTACAGGTGTGAACCACTGCACCTGGCCTACTTCAGAATGAATAGTTTTGCCATATTGTAACCTAACTCGTTTTTTTCAGGATTTGAGTGATAGGTGATAAGAAATCCAGGCATGGGCTCAGCAAGAAGAAACTTACATTGGGCTTTGCCACCTGTTTCTCTTTGTGATGCCTTAACCTTATTGAAAAAAACATGTTCCCATGCATGTGTCAGGCAGTGCCCAGATTCTAGTCCAGTTAAGGTCATTCATTCTTTCTGATTTGCCAGTGACTTCCACATTTCTGAACCTTGTACCTGGTAGCCACATTTGACACAGTTAATCACTCCCTCTTCTTTGAGATCCTTGAAACTCTCCTTGGTTTCCAGGCCACTTTACTTCATTCTTTACTTTTTTCTCAGTCTTTACTGGTTCTTTGTCTTTATAACCTCTTACCTGTTGTTAACTAAGGTGCTTACTTCTTGGACCTTTTGTCTTCTTGGTCTGTATTTACTTTCTTGGTGATCTTATATCATTTCATAGCTTTACCTACCTATCTGTGAAAAATTCTAAATTTATTATCTCCTTTCCTTTAAACATCAGGCACATACTTCTTACTGTCCACGTAGTATCTCCACAAATTTTTCAAACTTAACATGTCTAAAATTAAAATCCTGATTTTGCCTTTCAAATCTATTTTCAGTCTTTCTCATCTCAGTAAATGACAACTCTCTCATTCTAATTGCTCAAATCAGAAAACATGGAGCCATCTTTGACTTTTTCTCATGGCCCACATTAATCTATCAGCAAATGTTGTTGACTCTACCGTCAAAACATATCCAGTATCTATCTAACCACTTCTTCACTACCCTGGTCCATGGCACCATCCTGTCTCACATGGATTATTACTGTAATCGTCCAATTGGGATGCCTATAACTACCCTTGCCCCTTCCTGTTACTTTTAATACAGTAGCATAATCTCATTAAAATTAGATTATGTTATTCTTTTGCTCAAAACCCTCTAGTAACTGCCCATCTCGCTCAGAGTGAAAGCCAAAGCCTTGAGAGTGGCCCAGGGCCATTCATGTTCCGGCCTTTCACCTGTCCTCCTTATCTGCTGCTTTCCTTGTTTCCTCTTCTCTAGGTCCACTGGGGGCCCTACCTTGGACACTACCAGCACACCAGGCAGGTCACATTTCCTCATAAGGGCCTTTGTACTTGCTGTTTCGTTTGCCTGGAGTGTTGTTACCCCAGATAGAGCTGCTAAGGCTTGTTTTCTTTCCCCCTTCATGTTTTACTCAAATGTCCTGACCCTAGTTAGGCCTTCCATAAATACTATATTTTAACTCATAACCTCCCCTGCCCCTGCTGTCACCTTAGCAGACCTTACTCTCCTTACCCTACTCTACGTTTTCCTTCCAGAGCACTTTTCACCTATGTGGTTTACTTTTTATTGCCTACCCTGCATTGGCTGAGTAGAACGTAAGCTTCACAAAAGCAGGGAATTTTGTCTTTTCACTGCCATACCCAGCATGCCTAGAACATAGTACTGGTATATAAAGGGCATGCAGTTTACTGAATTTATAAATTTATTGCATTTATATCCAGTAAGTTTTTGCTAAAAAAAAAAAAAATACATAAAACATGTATCTGGTTATTGTATAGCTCATCAGAAGTAAGAATCTCTTTGCTAAGTTGCCAGGTGAAGAAAATATAGTAATAAAAAGGTAATAATTATTAAACCATGAAACTTTTCATTAACTAGAAGTAGAAGGTGATTTGGAGGGTTTTTTAAAATTCTTAATGCCAGCGCTTTGGGAGGCTGAGGTGGATGGAGCACTTGACACCAGGAATTTGAGGCCAGCCTGGCCAACATTGCAAAACTCTGTCTCTACTACAAATACAAAAATTAGCTGGGTGAGGTGGCGCATGCCTGTAATCCCTGCTGCTCAGGTGGCTGAGGCACAAGAATCACTTGAACCAAGGGAGGTGGAGGTTGCAGTAAAACATGATGGCACCACTGTACTCCAGCCTGGACCACAGAGTGAAATTCTGTCTCAAAAAAAAAGCTCAAAGTTTATGTTTCATGCTTTAAAACAAGGGGTCAGTAAACCTTGGTCCATAGGTCAAACCAGCCTGTTTTAGTATAGTCCACAAGCTAAAACTGGCTTTTATGTTTTTAAAAGATTGTAAAGTACAAACAAACAGAAAAGCCTAAGAATATTTAAGATTGTGCATGGCGTGTGAAACTTAAAATATGTACTTCTGCCCTTTGCAGAAAAGGTTTCCCAGCTTCTGCTTTACACTTTGAAAAGTGACAGCCAACATAGGAAGTAGCTTGACTTTCTTCCTACCCCATCCCCATCTCTGAGGAACTGTACTAGTAGTCTTGAGAATTTCCGATAATACCATGAATCCAGAGAGGTATAGGCAGACAGAGCAATAGGCAGCTCAGGGAAAAGTGGTGATAAAGCCTGTGAGTGTACCACTGCTAGGATCTTAGCAGAGGCGGGGAAGGCTCACCACGTCCTAGAGCTCCACATTGAACAGCGGGAATAATGCACTGGGATCCCCTGGCATGAATATGGGACACATTCCCAACAGAGGGGTGTGAACCCTCTCAGAAAAGACATCAGCAAGAAAGGTGGCACACAGTTCAACAAAGCTCCCCTTACCTCCCCCTCCCAAATCATTAGGTTACCAAAAAGTACAAACTGTAGCTCAAAAGGAAAAAATGGGTCAAAATTACAAAAGAGTATTGACAGGAATTCATGTATACCATGTTGGAAAAAATAGGTTTGCACAGAGCAGCCATTATTATACATGAGCAAGGTAAAGAGACAGTATGGCAGCTATGAAGAAATATTCTTACATACACTTAATATGCCCAATAAAAGACCTCACTCTAGACAAAATGATAATCTAAGGAACAAATGAAAACTTCCCATGAGTGTTTCATGTTTGATAAGAACATGAATTTAATGAAAGCTCAAAACAAGAGGAGATGATAAGGATATGAGAGACAAATTGACAACTAACAATGTTATTAAACTAATATATAAAACTGACACAGCTGAATGAAAAATTATAAATACAGGAAAGCCTTGAGATAAAGTGAATGGAAAAGAACAAAGCTTAGTACAATTAGAGGGGAAGTAACAGAGATAGAGAACAAAGGAAATTCAACATAATTGGTTCCATGAAGTAGGAAACCCAAACATGAAACCAGAAGTGGATTCAAGGATAGAAGAAAATGTGTTGAAATAAACTAAACGCATTGTATGTACCAGGAATGTCATGTCTGTTGCACAAGTTATTGGGGGCTCTAACATTACCTTGTAATATTTGTCTTTCCTGCTCCCCATACCAGTTAGGTTAGCAGCTGGGTTTCAAAAAGACTAAGCAGTTTTTTTTCACATACTCCTCTGTGCTAGCAAGGCTTAACTAGGGTATAGAGTAGATATGGAGGGGTTTAACTACAGCAAAGCCCTTCAGAGGTAACCCCCGGCTACTAACCTAACTAGTATGGGGAGCAGGGAAGACAAATACTACAAGGTAATGTTAGAGAGTCTCCAATAACTTATGCAATAGACAGGACATTCCTGGTACATACAGTGCCTCTAGTTAGTGGTGGTGCATTGTATATGTTTAAAGAGGTTACGTGATTTCCCTATATGTGTATACAAGTGTATAGTCAGTACATGGTATAGGTTTTGAAATATACTTCTTAAATGTGTGTGTATAAAATCTCACCTGTTTAAATTTAAGTCCTTAAGCATTTTGAGGGTTACTCTTATCTCTTCATTTTCGTAATCCTCACAGCATAGTGCCTTGCCTATGAAAAATGCTAAAGGAATAAGTATTACACAAAACTTAGTTAAATAAGACAAGTGTGTTACTTGCTGCGAAACAAACAGTAATTCTCCATTGTATGACATTTTATAATGTTAACTGCTGAAACAAATGGAAATAATTATTGTGAAACATTTTCTATCCTATAAAATTTGGAACTCAACCACAGAAAAAAATTTGTCTGCATTATTCTACTTTGATTGTAGGTATTTGTGGAATAGATGAATTTGATAAGATGGGGAATCAACATCAAGCCTTGTTGGAAGCCATGGAGCAGCAAAGTATTAGTCTTGCTAAGGCTGGGGTGGTTTGTAGCCTTCCTGCAAGAACTTCCATTATTGCGGCTGCAAATCCAGTAGGAGGACACTACAATAAAGCCAAAACAGTTTCTGAGAATTTAAAGTAAGTCTGTTCAAATATACCTTTAAGATTGAATCACTCTAATCAGTAAGAAAAAGAAATAAATAGCTCTCAGAACTACATGGGAAATATATGGCTAGTTCACAGAAGTTACATGTGTCCAATAAATGCACAAAAAATGTGCTTAAACACTCCAAAGTAAAACAGTGAAGTACCATTGATATTCACCAGATTGGCAGACATTTTAAATACTAACGTTATTTGCAAAGTAGTGTGGAAATGGTTTCTCACTGACTGGGTGTGGTGGCCCACGCCTGTAATCCCAGCACTTTGGGAAGCCAAGGCAAGTAGATCACCTGAGGTCAGGAGTTTGAGACCAGCCTGGCCAACATGGCAAAACCCCATCTCTAGTAAACATATAAAAATTAGCTGGGCCTGATGGCAGCTGCCTGTAATCCCAGCTACTTGGGAGGCTGAGGTAGGAGAATTGCTTAAACCTGGGAGATGGTGCCGGGCGCAGTGGCTCGAGCCTGTAATCCCAGCACTTTGGGAGGCCGAGGTGGGTGGATCACGAGGTCAAGAGATCAAGACCATCCTGGTCAACATGGTGAAACCCCGTCTCTACTAAAAAAAAAAAAAAATTAGCTGAGCATGGTGGCACGTGCCTGTAATCCTAGCTACTCAGGAGGCTGAGGCAGGAGAATTGCCTGAACCCTGGAGGCGAAGGTTGCGGTGAGCCGAGATCGCGCCATTGCACTCCAGCCTGGGTAAAAAGAGCGAAACTCCGTCTCAAAAAAAAAAAAAAAAACCTGGGAGATGGTGATTTCAGTGAGGAAAGATTGTGCCACCACACTCTGGCTTGGGTGACAGAGTGAGACTCCATCTCAAAAAACAAAAAAAATTGTTTCTCAGATACACAATTTAGTATTTTGAAGGATACCTTGGTGTGTTAATCATGATTGTAAATGCACATTCTGTTTGTTACAGCTCCTCTACTTTTAGGACTACTGTTCAAAGAGATAGGCACATAGGTGTACAATGATAGGTTTAGGTTTATAGCATGGGTATTGTAGCATTATCGCTGCCAAAAGTTGGAAACACCTTAAAACTAGGTAACACTGTACAGTGGAAAGTAGTGATTATGAGAACAAAAGTAGCTTTGTATGTACTAATATGGGAACATGGCTGTGCTTTACTGTTAAATGAGAAGAGCACATTAACTTAAATATGTGGTATGGTCCCGCTTTTTTTATTTGTATTTATATGTATGCTTTCTCTTCTAATTCATTCTGTATAGGTTGGACAAAATGTTTGGAAAAGGAAAAATGTATGTAAGTGATAGAAAAGTGAGAGACAAAAGAGTGCCTCCTGAAAAATTAGAGACTTTAGTGAGGGTGGAGCTAATTTTTTATTTTTAATAATGTATCAAAATAGAAGTAGTCTTTGATACATAGTGAAATACACAATTTATACTTGGAAATTTAGGGTATTTCTCTACCACCACCACAAAAAGTCAACTTACTAGTAGTTGTTCTCTAGTAAAATGACAAAGTGCTATATTAGAAAAATCAGAAAGATCTACTAAACAAAAATCCAGGGGTCTTGGATTCTGTTTTTAATGGTATCATGAACAAACTACTGAACTAGCTAACCTCTGATATGTCATGTAGCAGTATTGCCAATTAGTGATAATAGGACATGAAGAAGAAGTCAGTGGGTTTGGTGGTGTGAGAAAGGGCCATGTCCTCAACCTACCCAGGTTAGGTACATGTAATTCTTGTGCCCATGGTGCAGTGGGTGAATATATCAAATCCAAAAAGCTATTTGCTTATTTCTTTAACTTAAATCTTGTTTTTTCAAGTTCTACATGGAACTTGAGTAGTAAACAAGTGAGTAAACAGTTTTCTAGTTTTTCTTTTTTATTCCAATCATTGTTTCTTCTTTCTTTCATGCTTTGTAGAATGGGGAGTGCACTCCTATCCAGATTTGATTTGGTCTTTATCCTGTTAGATACTCCAAATGAGCATCATGATCACTTACTCTCTGAACATGTGATTGCAATAAGAGCTGGAAAGCAGAGAACCGTTAGCAGTGCCACAGTAGCTCGTATGAGTAGTCAAGATTCAAATACTTCTGTACTTGAAGTAGTTTCTGAGAAACCATTATCAGAAAGACTAAAGGTATAAACATTTCTTCTCCTTAATCATTCAGTTTGGTTCTGTTTGAATGTCAGAGTATAGAGTACTTATTGTAGAGCCATAGGATATAAACTTTTTTTTTTTTTTTTTTTTTTTTTTTTTTGAGACGGAGTTTTGCTCTTGTTACCCAGGCTGGAGTGCAATGGCGCGATCTCGGCTCACCGCAACCTCCGCCTCCTGGGTTCAGGCAATTCTCCTGCCTCAGCCTCCTGAGTAGCTGGGATTATAGGCACGTGCCACCATGCCCAGCTAATTTTTTTTTGCATTTTTAGTAGAGACGGGGTTTCACTATGTTTACTGGGATGGTCTCGATCTCTTGACCTTGTGATCCACCCGCCTCGGCCTCCCAAAGTACTGTGATTACAGGCTTGAGCCACCGTGCCCGGCCTAGGATATAAACTTTTTTACCATAACTTTTTAATGTTTCAATACTAGAGTTTCAAACTTCATTTGAAATAATCTAAGTCGGCCGGGCGCGGTGGCTCACGCCTGTAATCCCAGCACTTTGGGATGCCATGGCAGGAGGATCACGAGGTCAGAAAATCCAGACCATCCTGGCCAACATGGTGAAACCCCGTCTCTACTAAAAATACAAAAATTAGCTGGGTGGGGTGGGGCACACCTGTAGTTCTAGCTACTTGGGAGGCTAAGGCAGGAGAACTGCTTGAACCTGGGAGGCGGAGGTTGCAGTGAGCAGAGATCATGCCACTGTACTCCAGCCTGGCAACAGAGCAAGATTCCTTCTCAAAAAAAAAAAAAAAAAAACTAAGTCAGCTAGGAAGAGAGCTACAGATACAGTGTTTGGTCGATTTGGAGATTCTTTTGGAATTACATATTTATCTAAACAAGTTATTTTATTTTTGAGACAGAGTCCCACTTTATCACCAAGGCTGGAGTGCAGTGGCACGATCTTGGCTCATTGCAACCTCCACCTCCCAGGTTCAGGCGATTCTCCTGCCTCAGTCTCCCAAGTAGGTGGGACTATAGGCACGTGCCACCATGCCTTGCTGATTTTTCTATTTTTAATAGAGAACGGGGGTTTGCTGTGTTGGCCAGGCTGGTCTCAAACTCCTAACCTCAGGTGATGTGTCCCTTGGCCTCCCAAAGTGATGGGATTATAGGTGCGAGCCACTGCACCTGGCCTAAACAAGTTATTTTAGCAGACAGATTTTATTTGCTAATTATCTGTGTTATCTTGGTCCTTTTTTTTTTTTTTTGAGACGGAGTTTCGCTCTTGTTACCCAGGCTGGAGTGCAATGGCGCCATCTCGGCTCACCGCAACCTCCGCCTCCTGGGTTCAGGCAATTCTCCTGCCTCAGCCTCCTGAGTAGCTGGGATTACAGGCACGAGCCACCATGCCCAGCTAATTTTTTGTATTTTTAGTAGAGATGGGGTTTCACCATGTTGACCAGGATGGTCTCGATCTCTCGACCTCGTGATCCACCCGCCCCGGCCTCCCAAAGTGCTGGGATTACAGGCTTGAGCCACCGCGCCCGGCCTTTGGTCCTTTTAATCATACTTCAGGTGGTTCCTGGAGAAATAATAGATCCCATTCCCCACCAGCTATTGAGAAAGTACATTGGCTTTGCTACTTATCTGTGTTATCTTGGTTCTTTTAATCATGCTTCAGGTGGTTCCTGGAGAAATAATAGATCCCATTCCCCACCAGCTATTGAGAAAGTACATTGGCTATGCTCGACAGTATGTCTACCCCAGACTATCCACAGAAGCTGCTCAAGTCCTTCAGGATTTTTACCTTGAGCTCAGGAAACAGAGCCAGCGGTTAAATAGCTCACCAATCACTACCAGGCAGCTGGAATCTTTGATTCGTCTAACAGAGGTTTGTTTCTTTTTATGGTCATGCTTTTTTGAATGACCATAAAAATGGTCATTCCATGGAATGGTACTCCATGACTTCTCTTTTGAACTATCGTCTGCATAATTGACTCAGTTTTTCTTTCTATTGAGAGACGTTAGAAATGGATGGATAAAAGTTTTTTTAAAAAGATTTTTGTCATGCCTGTAACCTATCAGTGCATAACTACTTCTAGTCACAGAATCAGTTACTTAGCATGCAACTTTTCTTTTTCTTTGAATGACACTTAGGAGCCCCTGGAATGTCTGAAAAGTGGTTAGGTTAACTAGGATTCCTGAGATCCCCAGTTGAATATATGGGAACATAGAATGTGTTGGGTATCTTGAGTATTTTATTTTATTACATGACAGGTCCACAAGGATAGTGCCTGTGTTTTTAACAGCAATAATATCTGCTTACAGTTGTGAAATATTAAGAGAACTCTGGCAGTTAAAATTAACTAGCTCAGAGTTTGGGCTTTTTGCTCCTAAAATCTGATTAGCTCCTCTTTGTTATTTTACCATATTGGTTAGGCATGATTCCCTGAAAGTAAAAGGCAAGGGAAAACCAAGTATATTTCATCAAGTCTCTTGAAATGAACACTCATTTGATATGTTAATAAGTAAAAAGATATGTTAATAAGTAAAAAGATATGTTAATAAGTAAAAAGATATGTTAATAAGTAAACATGAGTTTTATCCTAAGTGAGTTACAATTTTCATATTCAAGATTTTAGAGTTTTTGTTTTTTTTTTTTTTTTTTTTTGACCGAAATCAGGGTCTCCTTCTGTCACCCAGGCTGGAGTGCAGTGGCATGACCAAGGCTCATTGCAGCCTCTCCTCCCAGGCTCAAGCAATCTTCCCACCTCAGCCTCCCACATATCCAGGACTGCAAGCATACACCACCGCACCCAGCTAATTTATATATTTTTTTTGTAGAGATAGAGCCTCCCTTTGTTGCCCAGGCTGGTCTCAAGCTCCTGGGCTCAAGTGATTCTCCGGCCTCGGCCTCCCAAAGTGCTGGGATTATAGGCCTGAGCCACCACCACTGGCCTAGATAATTTTTTTCATATTTTGACTTCTGATATTATAACCTTCCTCACCTAAATGTCAGTTTTTGTGTAAAATGAGTAAATGAAATAAAGCTTAGACATACTATGGTAAATATATATATCCTTTGTCATCTGAAAATGGTGTTTTATTTCAAAGGCACGAGCAAGGTTGGAATTGAGAGAGGAAGCAACCAAAGAAGATGCTGAGGATATAGTTGAAATTATGAAATATAGGTAAGATAGAAATTTCAAATTGTTTTGAATGAAATACCAGTTATCAAATTAGGTAATAGGCCAATGCTAATTTTATTTAGCCATTGGGTCACTTATTTTCCTCTGAACAGAGTATTGTTTCTTTAAAATATCTCTCACTGTGTAAAATAATCTTTACATTAAAAATTTTTTTGAATGAGTAATTCATTTACATAGTGCTAAAATCAGTTGCAAAACCTACTGGAGAAGGGCTGGCTCCTATGCTGTTTACCACCTACTCACCCCCTTCACCCAGACACCCATTACTTTTCCATAGATAGTCTAGTATTTACACTCTTCTGTACCAGTGTTGAATTTTAACAATATATCCGCCGGGCGAGGTGGTGCAGCCTGTAATCCCGGCACTTTGGGAGGCCGAGGCGGGTGGATCACGAGATCAAGAGATCAAGACCATCCTGGTCAACATGGTGAAACCCCGTCTCTACTAAAAACACAAAAAATTTGCCGCGCATGGTGGCACGTGCCTGTAATCCCAGCTACTCAGGAGGCTGAGGCAGGAGAATTGCCTGAACCCAGGAGGCGGAGGTTGCGGTGAGCCGAGATCGTGCCATTGCACTCCAGCCTGGGTAACGAGCGAAACTCCATCTCAAAAACAAAAACAAAAAAACCAATATATCCAGAGATCTTTTTTTTGGAAATGGAGTCTAGCTCTGTCACCCAGGCTGGAGTGCGGTGGCGCGATCTTGGCTCACTGCAACCTCCGCCTCCCAGGTTCAAGCGATTTTCCTGTCTCAGCCTCCTGAGTAGCTGAGATTACAGGCGCCCATCACCACGCCCAGATAATTTTTGTATTTTTAGTAGAGACGGGGTTTCACTGTGTTGGCCAGGCTGATCTCGAACTCTTGACCTCAAGTGATCCACTGGCCTCGGCCTCCCAACGTCCTGTGATTATAAGTGTGAGCCACCGCGCCCAGCCTCAAGAGTCTTTTCTTACTAGAGATTCTTTCTTTCTTTTTTTTTTTTTTTTACAGCTGCAGAGTATTCTGTTGTGCAGATACATTATATAGTATATTTAGTCAGTACCCTTATTGACAAATGAACATTTTCCATTCTTGTGCTTTTAAATAATGCAACAATAAGTAATGTTCTATGTAAGATACTTCATATATGGGTAAGTTGTACACCTACATGATAAATTTTCAGAAGTGGTATTTCTGGGTCCAACAGTAAATACTGTAGGTTTTTGATAAATATTGCTAAATTGTATCCTTTGCATTTTACATCATTTAGTAGATAATGATTCCTAGAAGACAGAAAAGAAAAATTAATTGCAGTTCTTTCTGCTAGCCAGTGGCAATTCTTAGTTTTTTGTGTGACTACGTATCTGTATAATTTTTTTCCCCTTTGTAGACAAAGAGTAACTGTAACATTCTATACTTTGCTTTTTTTCATTTAAAGTGCATTTTTAATATGCTCTCATAGAACTGAAAAAATATATATCTATTAGGAATCTACTTTTCCAAGACCAAAAAACATATTAAAGGTGAAATTATCTTATTTTGTTAAGTAATTTCTAATTCTTCCAAGGTAGAGGGATTCTTTTTTTCCTAGTAGCTGCTGATTCTGGGGCTTGCGTGGTGTCAGAACCAGGTGGTTTGCCCAGCTAGTCCCCTCTGGCTGTGAATAAAAGTGGTGCAGCACAGCTGGAAGAGCAAGGGCTTTGTAGTCCAACCTAGAGCTGCCATGGCAAGTTACACACTGCTTCTCAGTTTCCTCTGGTGTAAAACACGACATGAAGGAATGTGCGCTGAGGTGTCATGTAGAGATCTCTATAAAGTGACAGATAGGGTTTTGATACATTAGAAGACACTCAATAAACACTATATACTATCAAGTCTTTTTTTTTTTGAGACAGAGTCAGGCTCTGTCACCCAGGCTGGAATACAGTGGTACTCTCTTGGCTCACTGCAACCTCTGCCTCCTGGGTTCAAGTGATTCTCCTGCCTCAGCCTCCCAAGTAGCTGAGACTACAGGTGTGTGCCACCATACCTGGCTAATTTTTGTATCTTTAGTAGAGATGGGGTTTCACTATGTAGGCCAGGCTGATCTCAAACTACTGGCCCTAAGTGATCTTCCTTCCTTGGCCTCCCAAAGTGCTGGGCTTACAGGCGTGAGCCACCACCCCTGGTCCAATAGTGCAAGTTTTGTTGATAATATTCAGATGAGGCTGAGCAGATCTCCTTTTCTCTGAGTCATAAATCGAAGGCTTCAAAAACTGGCAGACCTCACCCTAAATAAGAAGTTTCCAAAATTACCCTTTTCAAAGAATTTTTATGGTCTAGTCCTCAATGCTGTCCATCTAAATTGTCCACCATGTCTTAGCTGCAGATCCTTTTTTCCTTGTCTTTTCTTAATAAGGAGAGACTTTACCTAGTTGTCTCTTTGTCCCCAGGCTGGTACTTGCCCATCCTGGAGGCTGCTTTATTCTCTCTGCTGCCTCTAGAAATATGCATATTGGTAGAAGGGCACCCATGCCACCTCCTGAAGGTGCAATAATCTGTAGCTTGTTTCCTGCCCTTATAGGGAATCCATGGAAGAAGAGGAATCTTTCTCCTTAATTCAGTCTCAGAGTTTGTAAGTTTCTACTGGCTGTCTTTGAAAGCTTTAAAGATTCTAGAATTGACAGCTCTTAATTTTTTATTGCTGGCACCAAACTGCACAACACCTCAGCGCACATTCCTTCGTGGCGTATTTTACACCAGAGGAAACTGAGAAGCAGTGTGTAACTTGCCATGGCAGCTCCAGGTTGGACTCCAAAGCCCTTGCTCTTCCAGCTGTGCTGCACCACTTTTATTCACAGCCAGAGGGGACTAGCTGGGCAAACCACCTGGTTCTGACACCATGCAAGCCCCAGAATCAGCAGCTGCTAGAAAAAAAGAATCCCTCTACCTTGGAAGAATTAGGAATTACTTAACAAAATAAGAAAAATTAATAACGATAACACCCAACCCTTTCAGCTAATTCCTAACAACTTACCTTCTCTATCTAAATATCCTGTTGGTATGACATTACACAGCGCTTTTTTTTTTTTTTTTTTTTTTTTTTTTGGGAGGCAGAGTCTTGCTCTGTCTTCCAGGCTGGAGAGTACAGTGGTGCCATCTCTGCTCACTGCAACCTTCACCCCCTGGGTTCAAGCAATTCTCCTGCCTCAGCCTTCCAAGTAGCTGGGATTACAGGCATGAGCCACCGTGCCTGGCATCACGCAGAGCTTGACCCATCAGTTTTCTTTCTATGTGATTCAGTACAAGGGTTTGAGTGAGCTTGTAGCTGAAAATTTTGCCAACCTGGCTTTGGTCCCTCTCCAATTGATCTCATTATGTTAGAGACCCTCCAGTTGCCATTTATAAGCAACCAGATAGTCTAGGAATTTACTAGACTGTCTCATACAATGTGCTGCTATGGGCTTGGTGTGCTAGCATATGAAGTAAAAGAATGGCCACAAAATCTTGTTGTCTACCTGACTTCTTGTGGGTGTGGCTTTCTGGGAGACCAGACTAGAGACTGACCAGCAGAGAGATTTTTTCCAATTAGGAAAGTAGGTCACAACCCCACCAAAATTTAAGAATTTTTTTTGTTGTTGTTTTAGCTTTTTTCCCCATAACAAAAACAATAGGCAGTTTTTGTTAAGAACTGCCAAAAATAGGCAGTTCTTATTTAATGATGATAAGTTGTCCATTGACTTAAACATAGAATGTGTGCATCTTGCTTTCTCTGCATCCTGCACTTGAACTCTCTACCTTTGGGAGTGTGGCTAAGACTCCCACTCCTGGCTTCCTTTTCCTTTTAATGACCTCTGGCCCTCTGGGTCTTCTGGTGGCTGGCTCTCCTGAATGTCACATTTCTACTTTGTAGACTGTTCATCTGTCAAGCAAGGGGTACACTACCTTTCTCCTTTTTTCTCTTAACCTGTAGCATTCTTTTGAGGCTTTACCATTGCCCAGTTTCTACAAGCCGAGACCTCAGGTGTTACCTCAACTGTCTAGTGTTTCCCCACAATAAATTCACTGGTCTGTGGACACAGTAGCTTAGTTCTTCTGTTTGAGCATCATGCTTAAGCAAAGTAAATTAGGCTATAATTACTTTTTCAATAAAAACGCTATATTGCCAATTTATGGTTGGCTTATACTTAGTATAAGATTTTTCTGCATGGCTGAATACTCCTGTTGGACAGTGTTCGCATATGCTTTCCTGTCCAAGAGGAATGCTTAGGTCTTGTCTCATGGAACTCTGTACTGCTTCTCAGAGTTGCTTTGCTGGTAAATTTGAGCAAGTTTTAGATAAGTTTACATCTGGGCCCCTGAAAAAAAAAAGAGGTCTTATTAAGTGAAACAGTACCCATATGAGATTACCAGATTGTTTCCCTGAATTGTCTCAGTATGTTTACTGGTGTTCATAAAAATTTTCAGGAAAAAGAAAATAGTTTGATTGGAATTACCTGACACTATGTCCATGGCAGAGATCAGGATCCGGTGAAACACAATGAAATTAGATTATGAATTATCTGTTTGTTATGCTTAACATGCATTCTGTCCTTAGTGTATGAGAGTAGGGACCTTACCTGACTCATTTACCAGTATATTCCCAGGGCCTAGAATCATGCCTGCCATAAAGTAGGCCTTTGGTAAATGTCCTGCATTGATGGTAAAGTTGACCTTAGTAATCATTATCCATTCATTCATTAAATCTTCCATTTCAGAGTTTTCATTTCTTCACCTTCATTGAATCTTTGCCCTTAATGTGGTTTTAAACCCTTAAGATTACATTTTAACTGGGAAGCCGACACCTGAATAAGAAAGTTCTTAAACCATGACATAGCTTGTCTGAGTCTAAGCAAAGCACTTAGCTATATTTTAAAAACTAAATGTTTATATTTAGTAAACAGTTCACATAAGCTTTCTCCTAAAATTGAAAATATACGAGGTAGCAGAATAGAAGAGAGAGCCACCTTCAAAGGTGAGAGATCATTGTGAGTTTTTTTTCTATTTCAGGAAACTAGCTCAAATATTTTACATAGCCTTTTAAAATCTGAAGCAGTGTAGCACAGATTCAAACCTGAAATATGCCACTTACTAGTTGCGTAACTTCTGGCAAGTCACTTTAATGTTAGCCTTGTTTGGTGCAAAAGTAATTGGGCTTTTCCCATAAGAAAAAAATTTAAAAATCACTATTACTTTTGCACCAACCTAATAAGAATGTTTTTTCATTCTTGAAATGGGAATAAGAATAGTTCCTAAGTCACAGGATTGCTCGGAGAACTAAGTGGAATAGCCTATGGTAAATATAATTAAGATAAATGTTACCCATTATTATTAACCTGAAGCTTTTTAAAAGTTGAGATGGAGTTTTGCTCTTGTTGCCCAGGCTGGAGTGCAATGGCATGATCTTGGCTCACCGTAACCTCCGCCTCCTGAGTTCAGGCAATTCTCCTGCCTCAGCCTCCTGAGTAGCTGGGATTACAGGCACGCACCACCATGCCCAGCTAATTTTTTGTATTTTTAGTAGAGACAGGGTTTCACCATGTTGACCAGGATGGTCTCGATCTCTTGACCTCGTGATCCACCCGCCTCGGCCTCCCAAAGTGCTGGGATTACAGGCTTGAGCCACCGCGCCCGGCCTGGTATTTTTAACAACTTTCTCATGAGAAGCAAGTATATGGGAGGTTCATCATAAAAGAGATTATGCTGTATTTCAGAGAAAAACACTTATCCATCTTATTGTTTTATCATTTTTTAATAGTCTTATTTGAATGACTCATTCTTATTGTATAATGTAGGCTCTTAACTATTCAAGGAATAAAAGGAAGGTTTATTGTTTATAACCCATTTAAAGCCATCTCTGCATGCTTCTTAAGGGGAGGAAGTAATCCTGTTTTGTTCACCACTATAAGCCTATTGCTCAGCAGGTGACCAGTATGTATTTGATTAATTAATTCCTGATTAATTAACAGTTTTGCCAGTTATCCTGGCTGTGAAATACAGCTATCCCATTGTTCAAGCAGGGAATCAGCAACAGGGTTGGATTAAACAGGTTGGTTAATTGTGTTTCTAACTGGTGTTTCCAGATTTCTAACTAAAATTCACTATCAAGTACGTATTTCTTTCCTTGGTGATACTGTGAAAATAAGAAAAAAGAAGAAATCTGGCAGTAATAGGTGTATCCTTTAATATCTAACCATTATTATGCAACTCAGCATAACCTTTCTAGTTCATCCCTAGGATATTTTAAATACCTTTTATTTGTCAGATGCTGCACCAGGAGATTGGGCACATTTTTATTCAGTAAAGTCTAAATTTATTATATTTAGAATTTCTTTTCTTCATGAATCAAAAAGAATGTCCCAGGTATTTATATTGTAGTTTATCAATTTTGTGTTTTTATGCATTTCTCTCTTGAAATTTAGAAGTTTCTTAAAAGTGGTAACCGTCCAAAATATTTTTATCCCCTATCAATCCATGTCATAGTGAATTTCAAAGTGACCACTCATAAACACAGGTTGAAATGTTTGCTAAATGAGCCTTGTAGCCACTTCCAAATTTTTCTTCTATAACCTGAAAGCCCAGAACAGTAGTTTCCATGGCAGTGCCACGTTGGGTAATTTTTTTCTTCCTTTCCTTTTAAGCATGCTAGGAACTTACTCTGATGAATTTGGGAACCTAGATTTTGAGCGATCCCAGCATGGTTCTGGAATGAGCAACAGGTCAAGAGCAAAAAGATTTATTTCTGCTCTCAGTAACATTGCTGAAAGAACTTATAATAATATATTTCAATTTCATCAACTTCGGCAGATTGCCAAAGAGCTAAACATTCAGGTATGTTAAACTAGTTAATCTCTTTTATAAGAATTTCAGGAGGTCCTTATTAATATACTAGAACAGAAACAGTTTTTACTTATTTAAAATTCCTACCTGCTTCTTCTCAGTCTTTCCAGCATCTTGATGGTCAGAGGGAAACATTGTAGTAAGACAGAGTCTCTGTGTTTTTCTGACAGTCTCTTGTGGATAAGTCATTTTAACACTTTTAACATCAGTTCCCTCATCTGTTAAATGGACATAATTATACCTGCTTTTTCTACTTTAAAGTTCTCATGAAAATCAGTGTTATAGCACTTCAAACATGTGCTATTACACATTATGGAAAATTGCCTGCTTAATTTCAAAAGTCTGATACTTGTTTTTCAGCTAATCTAAAATGTAAAATATTCTCGGCCTAATGGAATTTTTGTTTTTTATTTAGGCATTATAGAATCCAGAGCTCAAATGTAGGCAGTTTGCTCTGTAAGAAGTAAAAATATTGCCCAAGAAACTTTACAGTTATATATTATTGTTTGAGAGATTTATTTTAAAAGTAGTATTTTGACATGTTACTTAATGAGATAAACCTTTTGATTTTTTCTTCCAGGTTGCTGATTTTGAAAACTTTATTGGATCACTAAATGACCAGGGTTACCTCTTGAAAAAAGGCCCAAAAGTTTACCAGCTTCAAACCATGTAAAAGGACTTCACCAAGTTAGGGCCTCCTGTGTTTATTAGCAGATTAAAGTCATCTCAATGAAGATATATGCATGCGCACACACACACACACACACACACACACATACACACACAAACACACACACACTCTCAAATACTGTTCTCTGAAAAATGATGTCCCAAAAGTATTATAATAGGAAAAAAGCATTAAATATAGTAAACTAATTTAGGAAGTAATAAAATCTCCAGATGCAGTAGCTTACACTATAATCACAGTGACCCAGGAGGCTGAGGTGAGAGGATTGCTCGAGGCCAGGGTTCGAGACCAACCTTGGGCAACATAGCAAGACCCTATTTCTTAAAAAAAAAAAAAAAAAAAATTAAACTTAGCTGGCTGTGGTGGCACATGCCTGTAGTCTCAGCTGCTTGTGAGGCTGAGACAGGAGGATTATTTGAGTCTAGGAGTTTGAGGTTACAGTGAGCTGTGATCACACCACTGCACTCCAGCCTGGGCAGTAGAGTAACTCTTGACTCAAAAGAATAAAAAAAATTGCAATGATAGTCATGTGTTAATTGTTAAATAAATTCTCCAAAAGGCTAAAAGTAAATTACTTATAAATTATTTATAGTTACGGTTTTGACCTGCCTTTTTGTATGTATGAATATTTCATAGTTTTGTATATCAAATGTAGGCATTCAGGCAAATGCATAAACCAGTGAACATATTACATATTCTGTGTTCCAATAAAACTTTATAAAGGACACTAAAATTTGAATTTCATAAAATTTTCCCATGTCAAAAATACAAAATACTTGATTCTTTGTTTTAGTCATTTAATAATAGTAGCCTCATTTAGTCCACAGACTGGTTTGTAGTGTCTTGGTTGCAAACAATAGAAACTGACTGATTAAGCAGAAATTTTTTGAAAGAATATTGGTTAGCTTATGGAATTATTAGAAGGCAGGTAAACCAGAAGGATAAACTTCCAGCAGCGATTTGTAAAACCATGCCTTAGAACTGTACTAAAGAAGAAGCTGCTGACACTCTTCTGCCACACAGGGCAGTAGAAGAAAGTGATACTGCCTCCATGCCCCACCTTTGTCACTTCTGCAGCAGGAATAGGTAGAGGAATGCCCCCATCCACACTGGAACAGCAACAGAAAGATTCTCTGTGAGGCTTCCCTAAATTGCTGAGTTCAAAAAGGAAGTCTCATCCAAAGACATCTGATTGAAAAAGGCTATGTTATATACCCTTTTCATAGGCTGCTAGGGAGTTTTCCTCGTTCTACCTTTGGGTGGTGGGATCAATAAAACCAGAATTTCTCGTATGTTGTGGGAGGATTCAAATGTTACAGGGTTGCCAGCCAAACTATCAATCATGTATAAATCTAACAGTTTGTAACACAAGAACTCGGGAAATGTGAGCCGTTGCTGGAGAATCTACTAAAAATCCAACTTCCAGCAAACCGGAAGATGAATAGAAAATGTAAATAAAAACAACTGGCAGTGTATATCAGATATTTAACTGTAGGATCAAAACTAAAATGTGGAGACTGTTGCCATAGACCACAATGTAAACTTTTTTTTTTAAGGAAGGAAGGAAAAATCAGGAATCAAAAGAGAGGCCAGGTGCAGTGGCTCACATCTATAATCTCAGAGCTTTGGGAGGTTGAGGCTGGAGGATTACTTGAAGCCAGGAGTTCTGAGGCCAGCCTGTGCAACACATTGAGACCCTACCTCTACAAAAAATAGACTGGGCATGGCAGTGCATGCCTATTGTCCTAGTTACTGTGGAGGCTGAAGTAGGAAGATCACTTGAGCCCAGGAGTTTGAGGTTGCAGTGAGCTATGATTATACCACTGTACTCCATCCTGGGCAAGAGCAAGACTTTGTCTTTTAGAGAAATAAAAGGGGAAAATAGATAGTAGTATAAATAATAGCGAGGTCTTTAAAGGCTATGGGTTAAAAGATCTATAAAGCGAATTAGCCAGGGATGGTGGCGCGTGCCTGTAATCCCAGCCACTAGGAAGGCTGAGGCAGGAGAATCACTTGAACCTGGGAGGCAGAGCTTGCAGTGAGCCAAGATCACACCACTGCACTCCAGCCTGGGGAATAGAGTGAAACTCTGTCTCCAAACTAACTAAATATATTTAAAGCTAAAAAAATTATTAATAGAATTTAAAACATTTCACAAAAGTCAACACAATATCAACCATGATAAAGTGGTAGACGAGGAAATGTACTTACTGTTCAAAGAGGAAAGTAAGTCTCAAAGGTGAGGGTTATTACATAAATTTATTTTATAAAGACAGACTTACATTTTCAGAGGAAATAGTTCCATGTTTCCTTAGATTCTGTCTTTAGCATCCATTAATCACAGGGCCAGACTAATAAAAGTTGTTAAGCTTTCCCTTACAATCCAGCTTTTGTGGGTACTACTCAAACATCACAGTACAGTCCCTCCAACCACAAACCCCGACATCTAGTATTTCACCTCCTGCTCAGTAGGGGTGTCCCCACACCTTTCAACCACTATTGCAATAAAGCTCTCACCTAGGTTTTTCACTTGCTTCTTTACCTCCTGACTGACTTTCCTCATGTGGCCTGGTGTGGCATGGCATGCCCTCTTCAGAGATGAAAGTCATCTTTCATAGGCAATTGTTTCTGTGTCACTATTGCTGATTAAAACAATTCCTAAGTACAAATAGAACAGAAACATGCAAAGCAAGAAAATATTACATCATGAAAGTTTTTTTTTAAGACATAGTGGTCTTGCTGTGTTGTCCAGGGTGGACTCGAACTTCACAGCTCAAGCAGTTCTCCCACCTCAGCCTCCTGAATAGCCTAGACTATAGGCATGCGCCACTATGCCTGGCTGCAAAAATATTTTATTAAGAGATGGTCTTGTTCTGTCGCCCAGGCTGGAGTGCAGTGACATGGTCAAGCCTTGATCTCCTCTCAAGCAGTCCTCCTACCTTCGCCTCCTGAGTAGCTGGAACTACAGGAATGTGACACCATGCCCGGCTAGTTTTGATTTTAGTAGAGATGAATGCTTGCTTTGTTGCCCAGGCTGGTCTCAAACTCCAGGGCTTCCTGAGTAGCTGGGACTACAGGTGTGAGCCACCATGCCCAGCCTTCTCTTTCTACCAATATTGTGCTAAGTAAATTGTTTGGTGGTAATCAATTTGATCACTTCATCCTTGGATAAAGGATATCAAGGTGAAAGTATAACTGAACCAGAAGAGCAATAAACACCACACTGTGATTGGTGGATCTTTATAGCTCCCCTGTGATAAAGAAGGGAAATTCTGTACTTATATTAACAGGTTATAGTTACTGTTGCTATACAGAAGAATATTAAACAATATTAGTATATTGTTTGAATGCATTTAATTCATAAACAATTATATGGATATGGACTAGCCAAAGGGTTGGATAATAGGAGATACAGTGATATGGTGATTTGGTGTTCAGTATCCATTCTATCCTCCTAGTGTGCCTTCCTACAATGCAGAGGCTGGAAGGTGAGAAAATAACCATATTTCCCAGACTCCCTTTGCAGGTAGATTTCCAGATGTGAATTGAGTTCCACTGGTCAGATATCCATGTGTGAGATTTGGAAGGCAGACTTGAGAATAGAGCCATCTTCCTCTTGCTTGTGTTCTGGTGGCATGTGTGGTTGATGAGACAATTTCCCTGTAGCAGAATTCTTGCTTCATGTTCAAAAACAAAATGCTTCACGTGGCTGAGCGAAGAAAAAAATGGTATGTTTGGATTCCATTTGCAGGTATTACATAACCTCATCTTAAATTAAATGCCTAGTTTTTGGTGGGGAAAAAAATTGTCTCATGCTCACATTTGACGGTTCCTCTCAGAAATAAGCCATTTAAAGAGAACACAGTACTGGTTTAATTTTTTCTGGTTGGGGCAGAGGGAAACAAGTGGTTTACCGTCTTTCAAAACTTAGTCAGATGTTCTGAATAGGAAGATAGTTAGATGTAACATTAAAACAAGGCTTTCTGAACCAGCAATCCCCAACCTTTTGCCACCAGAGACTAGTTTCAGGGAAGACAATTTTCCACAGACTTGGGTAGGGGGATGGTTTTGGGATAAAACTTCCACCTCAAGTCATCAGACATTAGATTCTCATAAGGAACACACAACCGAGATCTCTCGAATGTGCATAGGGTTCACACTCCTGTGAGAATCTAATGTGCTGTTGATCTGGCAGGAAGTGGAGCTCAGGTGGTGATGCTTGCCGGCTGCTCACCTCTTGCTGTGTGGCCTGGTTCCTAAGAGGCCATGGATTAGTACTGGTCCACAGCTCAGGAATTGCGGACCCGTGTAACAAAAGGAAATCTTTACAGGATGAAGGAACTGAATGGAAAATAAAGCAAGATGTACACTAAATAATGCTAAAAATCCCATAATCACCTTTAAAATATTACAAGCAGAGGGGAAAAATATTAAAACCAACTCTTTTTACTTTCTTATTTGTAGATAATGCCTGCCTATGAGAATGTTATTTCTTTTAAAGGTTCCAAAAGTACCATATAAAAACTTGGTAATGATTTAATTGTTCACATACTCTGGTGACATCAATACTTTTTCAGGAAGAAATATGGAATGGCTGGCATCAGAAGTTGACGTAGGAATTAGTTTAGCCAGATGCAGTGGCACATGCCTGAAGTCTCAGATACACAGGAGGCTGAGGCAGGAGGATGGCTTGAAGCCAGGAATTCTGGGCTATTATACTGTGCTATGCTGATTGGGTGTCCACATCAATATGTTGACCTGGGAGTGGTGAACCTGCCCAGGTCAGAAATGGAGCAGGTCAGTAGTGGGATCGCACCTGTGAAGAGCCACAGCACTCCAGCCTGGGCAACATATGGTAAGACCTTTTCTCTTACCTAAAAAATAATAAAAATTTAAAAGAATTAGTTTAGATCTCTTGATAATTTAAACAGTAATCTAAATTATAGAGTATAGGTGGAGTTAATTTCTGGAAGTCCTGAGGAGCTATGCCCAAGATTGCGCCACTGGACTCCAGCCTGGGCAACAGAGACTGTCTTAAAAAAAAAAAAAAAAAAAAAAAAAAAAAAAAAGCAGGGACAATAGAAAAGGAGAGAGATTGTGGTGAGAAAAGGAAGAGGTCGTGACAAGTATTAACAGTAGCTAAACTCTGGTAAAAGGTTGAAAGGCTATATTTGAAGCATGTTTGGAAATGCCATGTAGCTATGCAAATGCTCTCCTTTGCTCTCTAAAATCTTCAGTTAATTCTGTGTTGCCCACCGATGCTACTGCTACTAGGCAGGTGGAATTTTGTTTCTATGAACATCAAAGAGAACAGCTGAGGTTACAAAGAAAGATGCCATACAACGTTTATTAACATAGAACTAGTTTCTCTCGATTCTCAATAAATATTGAACAAAGTTTCAAACATAAATTAGTTTGAAGAGGCACCAAAGCACTGCCCATCTGGATGCTCATATAGATCTCAGACCAACCTTGTACAAGAATATACTGTATCTATATCTCCTGCTAACTTTGCCCTGCTTTAAAGTTATTCCTCCATCTTTTCCATCCTTCCCTCAACTATGTTTTTATACAGCATGAAGTTTTCTTTCTTTCTTTCTTTCTTTTTCTTTTCTTTTTTTTTTTTTAAAGAGACAAGGTCTTAAGCTCTGTCACCCAGGCTGGAGTACAGTGGTGTGATCACAGCTCACTGCAGCCTTGAACGCCTGAGCTCAAGAAATCCTCCTCTCTCAGCCTCTTGAGGAGCTAGGACTACAGGCACATGCCACCACACCCAGCTAATTTTTAAATTTTTTGTAGAGAGGGGGTCTTGCTATGTTGTTCATGTTGGTCTCAAACTCCTGGCCTCTCAAACCACTGGAATTACAGGTGTAAGGCCCTGTGTCCAGCCAGTTGTATAAGGCATTTCAAAACTTTTATGAAATAAAGTTGCTGATAAATACAAATAATATACATGATGATGGCTAGCCAGTCCACAAAAGCCCTTCTTTTATAAAATTATTTTCCAGTTCTAATCTGAGATCATCTGAGTAAATCCTCCTCTCCTCTGCCAAAACTGACATCGTGGCATCAAGAAGCGCTCCTCTTTGTTCATCTGCTGAGGGAGTAGAAGAGGAAGGATGTTCAAGCAGCCCAGGGCACAGTATTCTGCAGGGCCATCAGAGAGGTGTAGAGCAGAGACAGAAACTAAATCTGTGGGGTACCTGCAGCTTCCTGCTAGCATGAAACCTGAGCAAAGCTATGACTTCTACATCCTCCCTGGTCACATCCCAGTTCCCTGGGTCCTAACAACTGGCCACTGTTGCCCTCTCTACTGGGAAACCCAACTCTTTTCGCAGATTAGAGTATTTCTCTTTATCACAGTACAAAGAAAAGTCATCTCAGATCTCCTGTCCTTTATTTCTACCCCTAAAGCAAGCACTCGGCTCTTTGGGAATGTCTAAGGGTGTTTCTCCATCTCAAAAAAAAAAAAAAAAAAAAGACTTTAAACTCAACGTTAAGATGGGTCAGCCATCATAAATGGGGATGGTGGAGGGATAGGCGGCAAGAACCATTCACATTCAGTTCAACATTGAACGCAACAAGAAAAAATTCTGGAACATTGCCAAATAATATTGATATGTCAATGTTTAATATACTAATCCGAATATATTTATTAATGAACTGATTCATAGCTATCTCGGATATTATATAATAAGTTTTTTTGTTTTGTTTTGTTTTTTTTTTTTTTTAGACGGAGTTTCGCTCTTGTTGCCCAGGCTGGAGTGCAATGGCGCGATCTCGGCTCACCGCAACCTCCGCCTCCTGGGTTCAGGCAATTCTCCTGCCTCAGCCTCCTGAGTAGCTGGGATTACAGGCACGCGCCACCATGCCCAGCTACTTTTTTGTATTTTTAGTAGAGACAGGGTTTCACCATGTTGACCAGGATGGTCTCGATCTCTTGACCTCGTGATCCACCCGCCTCGGCCTCCCAAAGTGCTGGGATTACAGGCTTGAGCCACCGCGCCCGGCAATAAGCAAGTTTCTTAACCTCTCTACACCTAAGCTGCCTCATCTGTAAAAATAAAGGTAATAATGGAACCCTTATTTTGCAGTTGTTGGGATGATGCACTATAGCCTGGCTATAAAGTAAGCACTGTTTCAGCAACACAATTAGCCATAATTAACATTTTCTAATGCTTATATTTTTGGCATATGCATCTTCATTCAATGCTCAAAAAGGAGAGGCTTAGAGGGCCAATATTGATTAATCATTTCTTCCGTACCAGATACTCTAAACCACCCACAAGAACCCTAGGGCTCCACATACACCTTGGAGGGGCCCTTTCCGCCGGCCACCCGCCTCGGAGGGTTTCAGGCCAGGGCCTAGGGTGGCCCCTGTCCCTTCGGGGCTAGTCGGCAGCGCGGTCATGCCACCTCATCCGTTTCTCTCCTTCCCTCCCCACCAGCCTTGGCTCCCGGCTATGGACCAAGAACGGAAGGCGCCGCGAACCAACTGCTTCCTAAAACCCACTGGGCCCGACGCGCGCCTCCGCTGCGTCGGGGGCGCTGGGCAGCCCAACGGCGACAGTGTCGTAAAAGCGTCGCAAAGGCTTCCGCCCTTGGCGGCTCCTTGCCACCTGTATAAATGGAGCGTGTTGAGGGTGTGAAACCCAGTATAGAGACAGAGGCGGCGCGGGTTATGTGTGGTTCCTGGGTCTACATGTTGAAGCAGCTTTCCAGTGTCCCAGGCTGCTGAGATCCCACCGGCCGAGTCCTCGCGGCGCGGCCGCAGTGCCATGCTAGCTTCGCGCGTGGCGCGCGGTTCGTGGGGGGCCCTGCGCGGTGCCGCTTGGGCTCAGGGGACGCGGCCGGGCAAGGGGCGCGCCTGCGGGGCCCTGCTGCCACCCGTGCCCTGCTGCTTGGGCTGCCTGGCCGAACGCTGGTGGCTGCGTCCGGCCGCGCTTGGCTTGCGGCTGCCCGGGGTCGGCCAGCGGAACCACTGCTCGGGCGTGGGGAAGGCGACCCCCAGGCCAGCGGTCGGAGCGGGCGCCGCCGCCGAAGCCCCGGGCGGCCAGTGGGGCCCGGCGAGCGCCCCTAGCCTGGTACGTACCGACGAGGGGGCGGCGGGCCGGCCCTGGGCTGGGGTCGCCGGCCCTGGACTAGAATAACGCTCTGGGTGGTGCAGCTCGAACGCTTCCGTTGCCTGACTTTCAGACAGTCCGCTGAAAAGAAGTTACTGGCAGGTCATTCTGTCGGGATGAATTTCAGAGTCACAAGTGGGAACCACCTACGGTCTCGGTGGTCAAGTTAGAAACCCTCTCTCATCCCCCTCCTATCTGCACCCGTTGGCGAAAGGGCCTCCACTACATACTGCGTTGGTAAAGGTAGAGCTGGCTTGTCTTACTAAAAGCTTATTTTTAATTCTTCTGAAGCGAATCCCCAGTATTTAGGGCAAGTCTTTGGGAATCTTTAGAAAGGGATTAAAACTATTCTTGAGGTGACAGAGGGAAATATTTGTCCACTTACTTGTTGATATGTTGCCCAGATAGAAGACACCCGAGCATGAGTGTGGGAGAGCTTTTGATGTCATGTTAGCAAGACTCATGCAATTGTTACATCTTCAATTGTTATGTCTTCAGTGGCCGCTGTACTGCTTTCATCAGTTGTACAGCATGGGTTGAGGTGGCCAGATCCTGGCAGGGGTCTCAACTCCACTAATAGCTAAAGCATGTTGGCGTTTGAATGCTGGATACTTTGAAGTTGCCATATCCTGGCTGAAGTCCTTCCCAGAACGGCAATAGTTGGTCGAGTATGCCACAGGTTATCTGGTTGAGTAATCTGAGATTAGCTCTCTTAATGTTAACTTTGAAACGTTTACAGATTTAATGAGAGTGTCACAAATTAGTGAGACACTTTAATTGAAATACTTAACGTGGAGCTAAAAAGAACTCCCTTTGCTGTTCCAGCAACGTTCAGTTCTGTTTGTTAATTCACCCAATGAAATGATGTTTCTCTTTACAACTTTGTCTTTAGTTTTGTCCTATGGATATTTCCGAAGTTAATTGGGTGCTCTTTTTTCTGATCTTTTGCCTTGCTACTGCTTTTTCGCAACCATGTGCAACCTTGTCCCCTCCCCACTCTTCCCTGCTGGTTGCTCTAACCTTTGATCAGTATTTGACTTATTCTGTACCATAGTATGGTCAACAGACTTATCTTTTTTCTCTGGACTCTGAAACACTCGAAAACACTTTTGAACTTGAATTTGGGATGTATTCCACGAATGTTTTTATTTCATTATATAATACGGATTACTTTCAGTAAAATACCTCATAGAGGTTTGTATTGCTTCTAGTTTGTGATTGCTCTTCGGATAATTTGAAGTTTTCCTATAGCTTTCAATGACAGTATTCTGCCACTTAACCCCAGCAACAGCTATTTAATTATCCCTTCAAGCTGAGATGCTTTCTTACTGGTTCCTTTTATAAACACAGACATAATATCTTTAGGGAATACCTTTTTTTGTTTGTTTGTTTAACATGATAGTTTTTGGAATTTTAAAAGATGTCTTTAGAAATGGACTTTGCCACCTTTTTTACAATCAAAATTAAGATTCAGGCAAGTTGGCTAGTACTGATTAAGAAAGAGGTTAAATGGGGTTCTAGTGAAGAGAAAGTCCCATGGGGTGGACTTGGCAGTCTTGACTCAATGGAGAAAAAAAACCTATGCTTCAGGGAGAGGCATTTTCTTGGTGTTATTTCTGTACCCTGTTGTGCAGGGTGTCTTAACTCTGCTGGGCTGAGACTTTTGAAAGTTGAAGTACCCTCTCACAAGTCAGATTCTGTTTGGCAAGGAGGGGATGTCCTTCATACAGCTGCCAAAGAGCTCGTTTGTTAGTGCCAACTTCAAACAGCTTGGCTCCAAATGAAGTTTCAAGGAATCGCAAAGCCTATGGGAACTGTGAAAGCCCTTGGTTTTTAGTTGAGGTTGTTTACATTTCCGTGACTGTTTTGAACAAATTTACAAAATTTCTCGATTTCCAAATGTCACAATCCCTATTCCTATCTCCGTTTTCGTCCAGTATTTCTCTGACTTAATGATGAGATTATAGAATTAAATGTTTTTGTTCTCTTCATTCATACCTCCAAACATTGTATAGCATTTAGCATTCTTTAGATATGTATAGGGGAGTGAGGGACATTCTTTGCAGAAAATATTTGAAGCTGAATGCCTGGTGTTGATAATGTGGCTTCTGTGACACTTTTACTTGTAAATAGACACTATTTGTCTGCTTACAAGATCTTCCTGAAGTTTCACCTCTTTAAAAGCAGAGTGTTGAAAGTTCTGAGTTCTTACAATGAAATTATACTTTAAAGGCTTAGCTTATATGGCAGATATTACATGTTTTCTGTTTTCCCTCTTAAGAAAACCTATAATATGTAAGATCTCTTAGTCTGTGTTTAGGTATGTGATGCATCTTCATTTTCTGTATTCTTTTTTTTTTTCTTTTTTTAATTAAAAAAATTGAGATGGGAATCTCTCCATGTTTCCCAGGCTGGTCTCTAATTCCTGGGCTCAAAGGATCCGGCTGCTTCGGCCTCCTGAAGTGCTGGGATTATAGGCATGAGCCACCACACGGAGCCATCTTCTGATTCTTGAAAGATTTTGGGAAGATATCTGTAAAAAGAACACAATGGATTTAAAAATTCAATTTAATGTATTAAAGTTTATGTAGCTTCTGACTCAGGCTGATGACTGATGAAGTATATTTTTCTAATGTATATAGTTATTCAAAGTATGAATTCATTGTATTTAATTTACATTTTGTTGTCTTTGTGTTTCAGTATGAAAACCCATGGACAATCCCAAATATGTTGTCAATGACGAGAATTGGCTTGGCCCCAGTTCTGGGCTATTTGATTATTGAAGAAGATTTTAATATTGCACTAGGAGTTTTTGCTTTAGCTGGGCTAACAGATTTGGTAAGTTGTAAATGCACTGCCATTTTGCTCTCCTTCCAAATTCCCAGGTCTCTATTACTACAGCGAAATAGCATACCCTTAGCCTGCTTTTCTTTGGGAGGGAATTCTCAAGATGAATTTGACTTAGTACTTTATGTGAGGACTTCGTCTTTAGAATCTGTATGGGACCCTTTTTTTTTTTTTTTTGCCTATGATCTCAGGGAGGAAGTGAAGGTTGTAGGGAAGTATAGGAGGGGATACTTTGTATTCTTAGTTTTTAAGAGTAAAAGAAACACCCTTAGACATTCCCAAAGAGCCGAGTGCTTGCTTTAGGGGTAGAAATAAAGGACAGGAGATCTGAGATGACTTTTCTTTGTACTGTGATAAAGAGAAATACTCTAATCTGCAAAAAGAGTTGGTTTTCCCAGTAGAGAGGGCAACAGTGGCCAGTTGTTAGGACCCAGGGAACTGGGATGTGACCAAGGAGCATGTAGAAGTCATAGCTTTGCTCAGGTTTCATGCTAGCAGGAAGCTGCAGGTACCCCACAGATTTAGTTTCTGTCTCTGCTCTACACCTCTCTGATGGCCCTGCAGAATACTGTGCCCTGGGCTGCTTGAACATCTCTCCTCTTCTACTCCCTCAGCAGATGAACAAAGAGGAGCGCTTCTTGATACCACAATGTCAGTTTTGGCAGAGGAGAGCAGGATTTACTCAGATGATCTCAGATTAGAACTGGAAAATAATTTTATAAAAGAAGGGCTTTTGTGCACTGGCTAGCCATCATCATGTATGGCATTATTTGCATTTATCAGCAACTTTATTTCATAAAAGTTTTGAAATGCCTTATACAACTGGCTGGACACAGGGCCTTACACCTGTAATTCCAGTGGTTTGAGAGGCCAGGAGTTTGAGACCAACATGAACAACATAGCAAGACCCCCTCTCTACAAAAAATTTAAAAATTAGCTGGGTGTGGTGGCATGTGTCTGTAGTCCTAGCTCCTCAAGAGGCTGAGAGAGGAGGATTTCTTGAGCTCAGGCGTTCAAGGCTGCAGTGAGCTGTGATCACACCACTGTACTCCAGCCTGGGTGACAGAGCTTAAGACCTTGTCTCTTTAAAAAAAAAAGAAAAGAAAAGAAAAAGAAAGAAAAGCTTCATGCTGTATAAAGACATAGTTGAGGGAAGGGTGGAAAAGATGGAGGAATAACTTTAAAGCAGGGCAAAGTTAGCAGGAGAAATAGATACAGTATATTCTTGTACAAGGTTGGTCTGAGATCTATATGAGCATCCAGATGGGCAGTGCTTTGGTGCCTCTTCAAACTAATTTATGTTTGAAACTTTGTTCAATATTTATTGAGTGAGAATCCAGAGAAACTAGTTTTATGTTGTTGTATGGCATCTTTCTTTGTAACCTCAGCTGTTCTCTTTGATGTTCATAGAAACAAAATTCCACCTGCCTAGTAGCAGTAGCATCAGTGGGCAACATAGAATTAACTGAAGATTCTGGAGAGCAAAGGAGAGCATTTGCATAGTTACATGGCATTTCCAAACATGCTTCAAATATAGCCTTTCAACCTCTCTTTTACCAGAGTTTAGCTACTGTTAATATTTCTCATGACCTCTTCCTTTTCTCACCACAATCTCTCTCCTTTTCTGTTGTCCCTGCCTTTTTTTTTTTTTTTTTTAAAGGTGAATTCTCTCTCTGTTGCCCACATTGGAGTGCAGCAGTGTGATCTCGGCTCAGTGCAGCCTCTGCCTGTGGGATTCCAGGAGTTCTCCTGTCTCAGCCTCCTGGGTAGCTGGGATTATAGGCACGCACCACCACACTTGACTAATTTTTGTGTTTTTAGTAGAGATGGGGTATTACCATGTTGGCCAGGCTGGTCTCAAACTCCTGACCTCAAATCATCCGCCCACCTCGGCCTCCCAAAGTGCCAGTATTACAGACGCCCAACCTGTTCCTTCTATCCCAAGGCCTCCACTCATTGTTAATCTGATCTCCAAGTCCGCCAAAGGCCATTATACGATAACAACTTTTTTTAATATAACAGACAAGATCTATCTACTGTAGTCACTTCTGTCTGCTACTTTTTTTTTAAGCTGCCAAATGAGATTGCAGTATTCATTGAATGTTAGAGAGGGCCCATTAACATTTTCCTAAATACGTAAGATGATGTTTGTGGAAACCTAAGTTAACGGGTGCCACATTTCATGTTTTCCATGGAGGTTTTAGTGCCTTTAGATTGGCCACTGGGAGATGGCTGGACTCACCAGTTTAAGCCAGGGAATAATGGAATGTGATTGGGTTGTATGTGGAAAATGGATTATAGACAGGCAAGAGTGGAAACAGAGTAACTGGTTAAGGGGCTGACTGTGATCTAGGGCAGCAGTGGTGGGAGCTTACATGGGGGTTGGAGTTTGGAATTGGAGAGAGGTATGTGAGTTTAAGATATATTTTAAAGACAGAGGTACTATGTTGGTAGATTAGATATATGGAGTGAGAGTAGGAAGAATCAAATATGAATACTAAGCTTTTTTTTTTTTTTTTTTTTAATTCTCTTCTAAAATTGGGTGCTGTCGGGCATGGTGGCTCACACCTGTAATCCCAGCAATTTGGGAGGCTGAGGCGGGGGAATCACCTGGGGTCAGGAGTTCGAGACCCACCTTGCCAACATGGTGAAACCCCGTCTCTACTAAAAATGCAAAAATTACCTGGGCGTGATGGCGCGTGCCTGTAATCCTAGCTACTGGGGAGGCCGAGGCAGGAAAATTGCTTGAACCCAGGAGGCAGAGGCTGCAGTGAACTGAGAACACACCATTGCACTCCAGCCTAGGAGACTGTTTCAAAATGAAACAAAACAAAACAAAAACCAGGTGCATGGAAATGACATTTTCTGTGATGGGCAACACTTGGGTAGGGCAGAGTTTAGTGGAAAATACTAAGAATTCTGTTGCCTGTCCACGTAGAGGTATTGACTGGGCAGTTTAGCAGTTTGGAGTTGGAGGAAGTCATCTTTACAGAGAGAAATTTGGGGGCTGTCAGATATAGATGGTCAGATAGGTGTAAAATCATCCAGGCTCAGGAAACAGAAATGAAGGGTTAGAGCAGGCGTCCCCAAACTACGGCCCGCAGGCTGCATGCGGCCCCCTGAGGCCATTTATCCGCGCCCCCCCCACCCCCCCGCACTTCAGGAAGGGGCACCTCTTTCATTGGTGGTCAGTGAGAGGAGCACAGTATGTGGCGGCCCTCCAACGGTCTGAGGGACAGTGAACTGGCCTCCTGTGTAAAAAGTTTGGGGACACCTGGGTTAGAGAAATGAGCAACACATCGAGTACTGGAGAAGAAGCCAGTCAGGAGCCCTGAAGGAATAGCTGGCAAAGAAGGAGGAAAATCAGGCAGGAAGAGTTCCTGGAAAGTGGAGAAAATGCTTCAGTTGTGTTGAGGTCAGGTAATCTAACAATGTGGAAATTGTCAGTGACCTTTATGAGCCTCACCTCTGGAGGGGTGGGGACAATTGGAGTGGGTTGATTAACAGGTGTGAGATGGTAATGACATGCTGCTTTGAGGCAGTTTTGCTTGTAGGGGAGTAGAGAAATAGGATCACAGAAGGGTCTTTTAAAAAGATATATACTGGAGAATTATATATATATATATTCTTATATATAAAAATATATATGCTATATACATATGTGTATATATACATGTGTGTGTATGTGTATATATCCTTTTTTTTTTTTTGAGGTGAGTCTCATTGTGTTGCCCAGGCTGGCGTTGAACTTTTGGCCTTAAACGATCCTCCCACCTCAGCCTTCCAAGTAGCTGAGACTATAGGTGTGCCACCGTGACCAGTGAATTTTTGTTGTTAGCTAACTGATTAATTAAATGATCAGGTAGAGAGATTAAATTAAATGAAAAGGAGAGATTGATGGTGCAAGGGGAGATGGGGAAGAGGGAGGCAGGTCCCAGAAGGTGATAGGACTTGGGAACGGATCAAGGAATGCAGAGAGAATGAATGGATGCAGGTAGGTGGGGGATTTGGTGATGGAAATATGAGGACGGGCTGACCCTTTTTCTTTTGTCTTAAGGAAAATATAGACATGGCCATGAATCAGAGGGATGGAGTTAGGTCTGAGGTGAGAGCAGAGACAGTGTGAAAAGAGGGGTAAATACAGTCAGCAGGTGTGGGATTGCTAGACAGTGAGTGCCCATGGGATATTTGTGTTCACCGGTTTGAAGTGAGGCTAGTCTTCCCATTTGTCTGTTTTCCTTAAGCACTGTTCAGCTCTTAGGTGCAGGCCCAGAGTACGTGGAGAATTGTTTTTAAGCAGGGGTGAAGGAGAATGGAGTAAAGGGGAGTTACAGATGTTTGCAAAGGAATGACGTTGATGACCTTGGAATCTAATGTGGGTTAGAGGAATGGTGAAGACGAGAGGGGGATGATGGCACAAAAGTGAGAGGTTAAGTTCCCTGAGATGAGAAACCAAACTAAACCTGATCTTCCAAGGTCCCAGCTCCCCATGGTAGGTACTTTCTGTTAGAAGGCTTAAGAAGAAAATAGATTTTTTTCAATTGTGATAGCGATAGCTAGTAACTGCTTTTTTTTTGAGGATTTACCAAGTGCTAAGTGCTGAGCAAGTATTAATTACTATATGTGCTGAAGACAACCAACCCTTTGAGGTAGGTAATTTATCTCTGTTTTACGGATGAGGACATTAAGGCTTAGTCAGGCCAAGTAACTTGTCCAAGGTCACACAGCTGGTAAGTGGCAGAGCCAAGACTTGAACAGCTGCTGTTCTGCTACAAAGATCACATTTTTTTTTTTTTTAACCCCACCGTTCTGGACTACTGCTGTCTCCTCTAACTCATTGGTGTACTTGAGATAGGGACAACTTATTCTTTAAAACGAACCGTAGTTAATTACATCTAAATTAATCTTTTTTCCCTTAGAAATAGTATTAGAGAACTCAAATATTTGTTTAAGCTTGAAGTTAAATGAATAAAAGCCAGGAAGGGACTTTGATAAACCAGAAAATATCTGCCTTGTTTAATGTGGATAGGCAATATTGGTTTCAGTCCATTTTGTGTCCCCAGAGGTCTGTTTTTTTGTTTTTTTTTTTTTGTTTTTTTTTTGAGTTGGAGTTTTGCTCTTGTTGCCCAAGCTGGGGTGTATTGGCGTGATCTCAGTTCGCCACAACCTCCATCCATCTCTGGGGTTCAAGCGATTCTTCTGCATCAACCTCTTGAGTAGCTGGGATTATAGGCGCACGACACCACTCCCAGCTAATTTTGTATTTTTTAGTAGAGACGGGGTTTCTCCATGTTGGTCAGGCTGGTCTCGACCTCTTGACCTCAGGTGATCCACCTGCCTCGGCCTCCCAATGTGCTGGGATTCCAGGCATGAGCCACCACAGCCAGCTGATATCTGGGTTTTTATGGGAAGATTTTTGAATTCTTAAATGTTGATTACTAATTACTGTTTTTAGAAGCTTTGATAGATCAAACAGAACCAGCTTGCAGGCTCCATTTAGCCCACTGGCAACTAAGTACAACCTGTGCCTTAAAATATGGTGTCTTTTTAATTGTAATAAATAATATAAAAATAAGTAATTTAAGTATCAGAATTTTGACTAGGCCAGGTAGACAGGACTGAGTTTTTTACTCAAATGTAGTTAATGCAGATGCAGTCAGAATATGGAGTAAACAGTGATACTGAGCAAAATAAGTTGAAAAACAGAAAAATAGTAAGTTTTAACAGTTGGATTATATTATTCTAGTCCAGGCTCTGCCATTCATGCTTTCCTTGAGTTTTCTTTGGGTTCTTTATGACTCTAAACACATCACTATATGTATCTCTAAATGTGTGTCTGGGTTCATCCCACAAAGGGGCCTTGTGAAAATACTGAGAAATAAGTAGGCCTTGAGGGAGAAAAAGAAAAATACACATTTGTTTTAAGACCAGTTGCCAATTTAAAAGTGAAATGTATACCAGTGAAAGAATAACAATGTTTGGGGTAAGAAATAGAAAAGATTTTGTTAATATTTTATGAGAGTATAATTATTATTCTGGTGTATTTTAGGCTTCAGGATATCTACTTTGTTCCTGTTATGACATTTATAAAAAAAAAAAAAAACTTCTATTTTCAGTTGGATGGATTTATTGCTCGAAACTGGGCCAGTCAAAAATCAGCTTTGGGAAGTGCACTTGATCCACTTGCTGATAAAATACTTATCAGTATCTTATATGTTAGCTTGACCTATGCAGATCTTATTCCAGGTAAGAACGCATCATGCGTACTTTTTAATAGCACAGGGAAGAATGAAATTAGTCAGGTTAGGATTTATCTTGAGAGACAAATAATTTTTGTTCCAAAAATATATTTTTCAACTTTAAACTGTTTCCCTAATTTTAAACTGTTGAACTATTTTGTTTGTCAAACTACTTGTGGATTTTAAAATTTATGTCCTTGTTTTACTGGTAAAATTAGTTACTTTCCTAGTAAGATTGCTTAAAATTAAAATTGAGCAAATATTTCACAGTGCCAATTCATATCACTCTGGAATTTTTTGGTGCAATATTATGTATTTTTAGTGCCTAGCTTTATGAAAGCAATTCAGTTTTCCTAAGTTTATTATTACCTTTATTAATATAGTTTATTCATAGTAAATGAGAACTCTGAAATTCTGACGATGTCTATAAAATTTCACATTGTTATTTAGACCCTATTAAATCATACATATAGTTTGTACGTTATATGAATACTTTTTCTAATAAGATTTTATGATCTTTTGCTTTGTATTTTGCATGTGCTTTTCTGATTGTTCATTTTCTACTTCAGCTGTATTTCTCAATCAGTTTTTCTCCCTCAGACCAGGTTAAACTGTTTTTTCCCAAGAGCTAGGAATCATATCTGATCATGCTGGGACTTCCTTCACTGTCAGTCTTAGAGTTTGCATTTTTGAGGGTTAGAAGAAGAAAAAACAAAAGGAAGAAAGAAAGAAACCCTATCTGAGAACAGAGAAGCTGCCACATGGTCCCTCGGTATCATGTTATTATTGACACTTGGTAGAAAGAAGTATAGTGGCATTCGGTTTAGTGTAGTCTCCGCTAACTAGAAATTATTTTTCTTTTAGTCTTCTAAATTCTCATGCCAAATTAAAAATAAATTGGACTAATGTTAACTTTTATGTGCTTCTTTGAAAGTTAGAATTGAGATGTGGTATGTGATTGGGGAATGGGTATGTGTTTGTGTGTGGGGGGTGTGTGTGTGTGTGTGTGTGTGTTGCCTAGGCTGGTCTCAAACTCCTGGGCTCAAGTGACCCTCCCACCTCGGCCTCCCAAAGTGATGGGATTACAGGCTCGAGTCACCATGCTTGGCTCCTCCCATTTTTTCAAAGTTATATTGTGTTTTGATGTATTGTTTTCCAAAGGCCTTATAGAAAAAAAATATATTTTTCAGACTCAGTGCAAGGTCATTTCTAAGTTGTCTGTTTTCCTCCCCATTGATTCGTCTGTCTTTGCATCAGTGCCACTCTTCTTATTGCTTTGCTAAAAGTCTCAATATCTGGTAGAGCAAGTCCTTCCGTGTTGGACATTCATAGCCCTTTCCATTTGTTTCCATTTGTTATAAATTTTAGAATCAACTTTTCCAAGAATTGGCAATTTTCCAGAGAAAAATCTGTTCGGATTTTTATTCGGATTGGAATGAATTTATGATCTGTTTGGAAGAAGTTGCTTCTTTGCAATATTAAGTCTTCCAGTCCATAGACATGCTATATCTACTCTATTCAGGTCTTTTTTTAGTATCTCTCAAAGTTTTATAGTTCTCTAAAGAAAGATAATAAGCATTTTTTGTTAGACTTATTTCTAAGTACATGATAGTTCTTGGTGCTTTTACAAATGGTAGCTTTTAATTTTCATTTTCTGGCCGGGCACAGTGACTTATCCCTGTAATCCCAGCACTCTGGGGGGCCAAGGCAGGCGGATCACTTGAGATCAGGAGTTCAGGAGTAACCTGGCCAGCATTGTGAAACCCTGTCTACTAAAGGTCTAAAAATTAGCCATATGTGATAGCATGTGCCTGTAATCCCAGCTGTTTGGGAGGCTGAGGCACAAGAATCTCTTGAACCTGGGAGGCAGAGGTTCCAGAGAGCCTAGATTACACCACTGCACTCCAGGGTGAGTAATGGAGTGAGACTCTTTCTCAAAAAAAAAAAAAGAATTTCATTTTCTAATAACTCCATGTTATGAAAAAATCAGTTCTGTTTCTAATGTGGATTGTTGGGTCTAGTGAAATTTGCTAACTCTTGTTCTAATAATATACATATAAATTATCTTGGATTTTTTTATATGCTCAATTGTCTTGCATATAATTAATGACAGTGTTTTCTTCTTTTCCAGTCCTTATACTTTTTGTTTCTTTTACTTGCCTTGCTGCACTGGGTAGTACAGTGTTGAATAGGAGTGCTGTCAATGTCTTATTCCCAATCTCATAGAAAAGCTTTTAGCGTTTCACTGTTAAAGATGATGTTTGCTGTTGGTTTTTGTAAGTATCCTTTTTCAAGTTAAGAAGTTCACTTCTGTTGGGAGTTTAAGAGTTTTTTCTCACAATTGAGTACTAAATTTTTAAATTTTTTTTGTAGAGATGTGGTTTTGCTATGTTGCCCATGCTGATCTTGAACTCTTGGTCTCCCAAAGTTCTGCGATTACAGGCATAAGCCACCACCCCTGTCCTGGATATTAAATTTTATCAAACTTCTTTTGTGTATTATTATGGTCATATAATTTTTCCCGTTAGCTGTTAATGTTTGGTGAATTACAAATATTAATGTAATATTAGTTCTAATGTTAACCTGTGATTTCTGGTATAAATCCAACATTCCCTTGATATATTATGAAAAGATTGCTGGATTCGACTTGCTAATATTTTGTGGAAGATTTCACATTTTAATTCATAAGATTGGCTTGGGATTATTTTCTCCATATATTCTTGTTGGGTTTTCATATCAAATTTATAACAAGCCTCATAAATCTTGCATTCTTGGAAGATGTTTGATTATAAATATTTCCTCTTAAATGTTTAGTAGAATATTTTAAAGCCATTGAGGGCCTGGAGTTTTCTTTAGGGAAGAGTTTTAAAATAGGTAATTCATTTACTTTGTTACAGGATGATTCAGGTTTAAAGTACATCTTTTTTTTTTTTTTTAACCTTCAACCAACTCACTCCATATTATATCTTTTGACCATTTTTTAAGTTGCGATGTTTTTCTAGGAATTTGTCCATTTGATCTACATTATAAAAAATTTAGGTGGTATTTATGGTATCCTCATTAACTTTATTTATTTACTACTACTTGTGGAGCAGGGCTACCCCATAGGCAGTGTGCCCAGAATAGCTCTCATTAACTTTTGGATGTTTGTAGAATATTTAGTAATGTCCTTCCTTCTCTCTTGGTTATTTTTTTGTTCCTTTTTTTAAAAAATCTTTTTTGCCAGAGGTTTGTCAGTTTTATGAATCTTTTCAAAGAACCAACTTTGAGTTTTGTCAGGCCTCTCTGATATGTTGTTTACTACTTCATTAAATCTTGCTGTTTTATTTTTTTCTTCTTCTTCAGGATTTTTTTGCTGTTCTTTTTCTAAATTCTTTTTTTCTTTTTCTTTTCTTTTTTTTTTTTTTTGAGTGCAGTGGCATGATCTCAGCTCACTGCAACGTCTACCTCATGGGTTCAAGTGATTCTCCTGCCTCAGTCTCCCAAGTAGCTGGAATTATAGGCATGTGCCACCACACCCGCTAGTTTTTTTATATTTTTAGTAGAGACAGGGCTTCATTATGTTGCCCAGGCTGGTCTTAACCTCTTGACCTCCCCCTCCTCTGCCTCTCAAAGTGCTAGGATTACAGGCATGAACCACCACGCCCAGCTCTGAATTCTTTACATCAATTCTGTCTAGAAATAAAATGGAGATTCATATGTAATTAAAAATTCTTGATAGCTATTTTTAAAAAAGGAAACATGAAAATTATAATAGTATAGTTTATTTAATCCACTATATAAAAAGTATTGTCATTTTAACATGTAATCAATAAAAAATGGTTTTTTTTTCATATCACACCTTCAAGGTCGTGTGGACTTTGAATGGTGCAGGTATAGGTGAATACTTAACTTGTTTTTCAGCTTTTCTTTTCTGAAGATTGTATATAAGACTGTATGTCTTCCTCTAAGTATCACTTTCTTTTCTTTCTTTCTTTTTTTTGAGACGAAGTTTTGCTCTTGTTTTCCAGGCTGGAGTGCAGTGGTACGATCTCGGCTCACTGCAGCCTCCGCCTCCCAGGTTCAAGCCATTCTCCTGCCTTATCCTTCAGAGTAACTGGGACTACAGGCACACACCTTCATGCCCAGCTAATTTTTGTATTTTTAGTAGAGATGGGGTTTCTCCGTATTGGTCAGGCTGGTCTCGAACTCCCAACCTCAGGTGGTCTGCCCTTGGCCTCCCAAAGTGCTGGGATTGCAGGCGTTAGCCACCACCCCTGGCCTAAGTGTCACTTTCATTGCATTTCCTATGTTGGTTTCAGTGTGTCTTTGTGCAGTATAGAATATTCTTTTAGTTCCATTACTATTATTTCATTGACCTGTTAGGTTAAAAATAAATATATCTTAATTTGTTGCCAATTTGTGGGGAATTTTTTAGTTATCTTTTTGTTATAATATAAATCATAATAACCTTGTGTTCAGAGAACATTCTTTAGATTTCAGCCTTTCAGCCCAGTAGAGTCAGATTTTATAAATAATCCATGAATCCTTCAAATGAATGTGTATTCTGCAGTTCTTGAGTATGATGTTCTGCATATGTCTATTAGATCAAGTTTTTAATCCTGCTATTTAAGTCTTCTGTTTCTTCAGTTTTTTTATTTTTTTAATTTTTTTTTTTTTTGGTTTCGGTTTGTTCAGCAGTTAGAGTTTCCTACCGTGTGTCTATTGTCTCTGTAGTTGTGGTTTCGCTTTGTATATTTTTTGTTGTTGAGCCAGAGTCTTGCTCTGTCTCCCAGGCTAGAGTGCAGTGTTGCCATCTCAGCTCACTGCAGCCTTTGCCTCCCGGGTCCAAGGAATTCTCTGCCTCAGCATCCTGAGCAACTGGGATTACAGGTACCCGCCATCACACACAGCTAATTTTTGTATTTTTAGTAGAGACAGGGTTTCACCATCTTGGCCAGGCTGGTCTTGAACTCCTGACCTCGTGATCCACCCACCTCGGCCTCCCAAAGTGCTGGGATTACAGGCATGAGCCACTGCGCCCAGCCCTTTTTAGTAGTTTTAAAATTATATTTTCTTTCACTCCACTAGTTTGAAAGTTTTACACTGTTTCCATTCAGTTTTCCTCCAATTAAAACATTCATCTTTATCAAGATATGATCTTAATAATTCTATACTCATTCTGGTCGTGGAAGGCACCTTAGGTTACTTGAACTCCCAATTATTTCTCTCAGCTTAGGTTACTGTTGTCATACTTTAATTTTACAGATTTCTTAAACTCACAGATACGTTTATATAATTTAAACATTTAAATTTATCTTCATATTTACTACTTTTTCCTAGTCTGTATTATTTGATATATTTCAGAACTCCCATCTGAGATCATTTTCCTTTTGTCTGAAGTATGTTCTTTTGGAATTCTTTTTAATGTAGGTGTACTGGTAAGTTCTTTTTCTCTGAAAATGTTTTTATTTTGCCCTTATTCTTGAAGAATATTTTTGTTGTCTATAGAATTCCAAGTTGGTATTAATTTTTCTTAGCGTGTTTAAGGTATTGCTCAGTTGTCTTCTGCCATTGTTGATAATAAAGAAATCAGCTGTTAATCCATTGCTTTTTTTTTTCCAGACAGGGTCTTACTCTGTCACCCAGGCTGGAGTGCAGTAGTATGATCTCTTCTCCCTGTAGTCTCTTCCTCCTGACTCAAGCAATCCCCCTACCTCAGCCTCCTGAGTAGCTTGGACTATAGGGGTTTGCTACCACACCTACCTCATTTTTATGTGTTTTTTAGAGATGCGGTTTTGCCTTGTTGCCCAGGCTGGTCTTGAACTTTTGAGGTCAAGCAATCCACCCTCCTTAGCCTCCCAAAGTACTGGGATTACAGGCAAGAGCCACTATACCTGGCCACACTGCCTTTTTTGAAGGCAATTTTGTTTTCTTCTGGCTATTTTTAAAGATTTTCTTTGTCTTTTGTTTTTCTCAGTTTCACAATAATATTTCATGTTTTAAGTTTATTTTTTATTCTGCTTGGGATTTATTGGACTTTTAAATCTGTAGATTAATATCTTGAAGTCAGTGCTAGAAAATTCTCGGCCACAATCTATTTAAATATTGTTGTGTATTCTTTCTTTTCTCTTCTTTTGGGACTACAATATACCTGTGTTAGACTTTCCTGTATCCATCACATCTCAGTGGGTTTTTTCTGTGTTAGCTTATTTTTCTTTTTGAGCTCTATTCTGGGTGTACTAATGGATTCACTGTTTTTCATTTCATTACTTCTCTGTTTAGCTGTGCCTGTTTAATCTTAACTTCTATGTATTCTTCAGCGATAGAACTTCTATTTTATTCTTTTTTTGGGCTTTCTAAGTCATCTTTTACAGTTTTTAGTTCCATGCCGAAGTTTTTGATGTTGACATTTATCTCCTTGAATATCCTAAGCTTGAACTTTTCATCAGAGTCAAAAATCTCCCATCTTTTGGTAGTCTCTTTCATTTGTCTATGGTTCTGTTTCTGTTGATTCTTACTCATGGTATTTTAATTCTTCTTTATTTTTTACTTTGAAAAATACTTTGGAGGAATATTTGATTCTTAGGAACATGGCGTTACTCACCAGGGGAGATTTTTTTTTTTGTTCCACCTGGCGCCTAGGAATGCTAACAGTCTGGGACCACACAGACAACCAGGTGATCAGACGATCCTGGGAGTCCTAGTTTACTTTGTGCCATCTTTTCTCCCAACCTTGTGGGAATAGTTATTTAGATCTTAACTCCAAGCTAGGAGGTAGTTTATCAGAGCTCAGCCTCGAAGGCTCTGGACTTTGACTGCTGTCACCCCATCATAACTGAGCTTCATGGATTGAGTCTCTTTTTTTTCTTTCAGATTTTATGTTAAAAATCTTTGTCTTTTTTTTTTTCTTCTGAAAGATTTCCCCAACATTACCATTCACCCCTTTTGTTGATTTTTTTTTTTTTTTTTTTGGCTCTCATTTTGAATTTTGAAGAGCTCATGTTCTTTGTGCTCATTAAAAAAAAAATTCTTATATCCTGGATGAATGTTATTCAGGATATCTGTACATACATGTGCTTACCTCCTTTTATTACATTTCATTTTTTCGCACTTTGCAAAGTTTCATTTTTTACAAATGGAAGGTTTGGCAACCCTATGTCCACAAGTCTGTCAGCACCATTTTTCTAACATATGTGCTCATTTTGGCTCTCTGTGTCACATTTTTTTTTCCCCCGAGATAGGGTCTCATTCTGTCACCCAGGCTGGAATGCAGTGGCCTAATTATGCTTCACTGCCGCCTTGACCTCTTGGCCTCAAGGGACCCTCTTGCCTTAGCTTCTTGAGTAGCTGAGATTTACAGATGTGTGCAGCCACATACCTAGCTAATTTTTAAATTTTTTATAGAGATGGGGTTTCTCTGTGTTGTCCAAGCTGATCTCGCAACTCCTGGGCTTAAGTGATCTTCCCACTTCAGCCTTTCAAAGTGCTGGGATTACAGGTGTGAACCATAGTACCTGGTCTCTGTGTCACGTTATAATAATCCTGCCAATATTCCAGACGTTGTCATTATTAAATCTGTTACGGTAACAGTGATCTATGATGTTACTGTCTAATTGCTTTGGGATGCAATTAACCCATCAAAGTCATCCATGAGAGTTGGAATCAACTTCTTCCAAAATCCTATTAATCAAGAGTGAACTTAATTGATTAATATTGTATATGTTCTGACTGCTCCACCAGTCTGTGGGTCCCCTATCTCTGTCCCTCTCCTCAGGCATCCCTATCTCCTGAGATACAATAATATTGAAATTAGACCAATTAATAACCCTGCAGTGTAAAAGGAAGAAGTTACATGTCGCTCACTTTAAATCAAAAGCTAGAAACTATTAAGCTTAATGAGGAAGGAATTTCAAAAGCTGAGATAGGCTGAAAGCTAGGCCTGTTGTGCCAAATTGCTAGCCAAGTTGTGAATGCATAGGAAAAGTTATTGAAGGAAATTAAAATTGTTACTCCGGTAAACACAGAAATGTTAAGAAAGCAAAACAGCCTTATTGCTTATAGGAAGAAAGTTTGAATGGCCTGAATAGAAGATCAAGTCAGCCAAAACATGCCCTTAAGCCAAAGCCTATTCTATAATAGATCAAGGCCTTAACTCTTTTCAATTCAGTGAAGGCACAGAGAAGTAAGTTGCAGAAGAAAAATTGTAAGCTAGCTAACTTGGTCTGTGCACTTTAAGGAAAAAAGCCGTCTCCATAACATGGACGTGCAAGGTGAAGCAGCAAGCACTAGAGGGGAAGCTGCAGCAAGTTACCCAGATAATCTAGCTAATGATGAGGATGGCTACACTAAACAACAGATTTTCCGTGGAGACAAAACACCTTTTATTGGAAGAAGATGCCATCTAAAGTTTACATAGCTAGAGAGAAGTCAGTGCCGGGGCTTCAGTGGACAGGCTGATTCTCTTGTTAGAGGCCAGTGAAGCTAGTGAGTTTAAGTTAAAGCCAGTGGTCATTAACCATTCTGAAATTGTAGGGCCCTTAAGCATTCTGCTAAATCTACTCTGCCTGTGCTCTACAAATGGAATAGCAAAGCATGAATGACAGCACATCCATTTACAGCATGATTTACAGAGTATTTTAAGCCTACAGTTGAGACCTGCTCAGAAAAAATGATTTCTTTAAAAATGTTACTGTTGAGCTGTATGGGCATGATGTGTCAAGCCTGTAATCCCAGCATTTTGGGAAGCCGAGGTAGGCAGATCACCTGAGGTCGGGGGTTCGAGACCAGCCTGACCAACATGGAGAAACTGCCGTCTCTACTAAAAATACAAAATTAGCCGGGTAGGGTGGTGCATGCTTGTATCCCAGCTACTCAGGAGTTTGAGGCAGGAGAATTGCTTGAACCTAGGAGATTGTGGTGAGCCGAGATAGCGTTATTGCACTCTAGCCTGAGTCACAATGGTGAAACTCCGTCTCAAAATTTAAAAAAAAAAAAAAAGTTAACTGCTCATTGACAACAAACCTGGTCTCCTAAGAGCTCTGAGGGAGATATACAAGAAAATAATGTTGTTTTCATACCTACTAATGCATCCATTCTGCAGTCCTTGTTATTTTGACTTTCAAGTCTTATTATTTAAGAAATACATTCCCTAAGGCTATAGGTGCCATAGATAGTGACCCTCTGATGGATCTGGGCTAGAAAGGATTCACCATTCTAGATGCCATTAAGAATATTGGTGATTCATGGGAGAAAGTCAAAATATCGCCATTAACAGGATTTTTGGGAGAAGTTGATTCCAGCCCACATGGATGACTTAGGGGTTCAAGACCAGTGGAGGAAGTCACTGCAGACATGCTGAAAATAGCAAGATAGCTAGAATTAGAAGTGCAGCCTGAGGATGTGAGTGAATTGCTGTAATCTCTCAATAAAACTACCTGAGTTGCTTCTTAAACAAAAGAGGTTTCTAGAGATGAAATACACTCCCGGTGGAGATGCCATGAACACTGTTGAAATGATAACAGAGGATTTAAAATGCTAAAACAGACTTAGTGGATAAGGCAGCCACAGGGCTTGAGAGGATTGACTTCAATTTTGAAGGAATTGTAGCATGAAAGCAGCCATAGAAAAGATATAGTTTAGTGACTGTGAATTTATTTTGAAGGAAGTTAAATAGCATTGCATGGTACATGCCTTTTGTGAAAGGCAGTGTCAATTGATGTGGCAAACTTCATTGTTGTCTTATTCTAAGAAATTGCCACAGCCACCCCAGCCTTCAGCAACCACCCTGATCAGTCAGCAGCTATCAGCATTGAGGTAACACCCTCTACTAGCAAAAAGATTATGACTCATTAAAGGTTCAGATGATCATTAGCATGTTTTAGCAAGAGTATTTTTGAATTACGGTGTAGGGGGGTGTGTGTGTGTGTATTTAGACAGTGCTATTACTGTACATAAAATAGATTACCATATAGTGTAGATACAACTTTTATATGTACTGGGAAACTGAAAAATTTGTGTGACTCACTTTATTGCAGTATTAGCTTTTTTTGCAGTGGTCTGGAACAGAGCCTTCAATATCTCTGAGGTATACCTGTATTTATTTATTTTTTTAAAAAGCCTCTGCATTGTGTCTGTTTCCTTCAGATTCTATTTTTTGTTTGTTTTGGCCTCTCTTTTATGATGGAGACTTTATTGAAATGCATGGTGATCCTTGGCTGCTAACTTATATTTGAATGAGGCATGAAAAGTTCATTGAGAGCTAACTAGACTCTGGCATAAAGGGCCTGAATTCTCAGTATCTTTAAGTCTGTTGTATAGATCCTAGCTCCCCATCTGCTGCTTGGGGATTATAGAGGCCTTCCTACTAGGGTTTTGGGAACTAAGCTGTGGGAGAAGCCAGTGTTTGGTATGTAGACCTCTGCTTGATCCCTACTGCACTCCAGTGCCCCTAGGTTCAGAGAGTAACATGTGGACTGGGGGATGGTAACTTTTCCTGCAAAGGGCTAGATAGTAGTAAATATTTCCTGCTTTGTGAGTGATGTGATCTCTGTCACAACCACTCAGCTTTGCTATTGTAGCATGAAAGTAGTCATAGAAAATATATAGATTAGTGAATGTGAATGTATTCCAATACAATTTTACTTATAGACACTGGAAATTGAATTTTTCTTTCTTTTTTTTTTTTTTTTTTTGAGATGGAGTCACACTCTGTCACCTATGCTTGTGTGCAATGGTGCAGTCTTGGCTCACTGCAACCTCTGCCTCTGGGGTTCAAGTGATTCTCCTGCCTCAGCCTTCCAAGTAGCTGGGATTACAGGCACGCACCACCATGCCTGTCTAATTTTGTGTATTTTTAGTAGAGATTTAGGGTTTTGCCATGTTGCCTGGCTGGTGTTGAACCCCTGACCTCAGGTGATCCACCCGCCTCAGCCTCCCAAAGTGCTGGGATTACAGGCGTGAGCCACTGCACCCAGCCTGGGAATTGAATTTCTTAGAATTTTCATGTGTCTTGAAATACTGGTCTTCTGACTTTTTTACCCTCAACTATTAAAAAATGTAAAAATCACTCTTGGCCACAGGGAGCCACAGCCTGGTATAGAAACCTAGCAGAAAGGTGTTAGGGAATGCTGGACTTCTTGAGTTTCTCTGCTGGAGTTGCTTCTCGTGGGAATTCCTTTCTGAAGGACTTAAGTTTTGGCTCTCACCACCCTATTACTAATAAACTTAGTTAAAACTTTGAATTTGTCCCTTCTTCTCATTCTCTTTGTGTTTTTATATCTTTTATTTCTTTACTATCATTTTAGGAGAGTTTTGGAAAGTAGAGTGTTGCATGTATGCAGTCTTGCATCTTCCTACTTTTATGCTGGATTTTTAAAAAGTCACATCTACCTTCATTTTAATAGCTTTGTTTCTCTAAGAGTAAGAAATAGCGTCTGCAGGATTGGAGATCAAAAAATTTTTTTGCTTTCTTCCTTACCTAAAATCATAAATCATTCTGCTTTTCTTCTTTGTCTTTTTATGGGATGAGGAGAAGGATGAAAACAAATTTTTTGGCTTACTATGTTGATTAGGGAGTGGAAGGCAAATCCAGGTTAATTTCTACTTAGATTTACTTGCATTGAATATAGATTGATGTGTATTTGTTCTGCCACATTTTTTGGTATTATTGTATTATTTCTGGTTTACCGTATCATACATTCTTATTTCTTGTTTAAATCAATTTCTAGAATATTCTGTTACATTTATTGTTTTCAGTGTAATAACCTATGGTGTTGATGTTAGCCATTTTTAATATGTAAAATATTTTATGCAATATTTCTCTTTAATACTAATAAAACTTGTCCATGATGTCTGGCTTCGTGGGCTATGTGATCTCTGTCACAGCTACTCAGCACTGCTGTTGTAGTGTGAAAGCAGCCACAGAAAACATAAATTAGTGAGTATGAATGTGTTCTAATAAATTTTTACTTACAGACACTGGGAATATCATGGCAAATATTATCTATGTTTCAGACAGAGTTAGCAAGTAGGGAGAAAAACCTGGAAAAATCCTTGACCCATGTTACACTATCCTACCCATCACTATCTACTCTAGCAGGCAAAATGAAAGCTGTTTTAACTCTAGCAGAGAAGAGGAGGCCAAGAGAGAAAGCTAGGATATTGGATAAATTTTTTTAACCATAGTAGGATCCCGTGTCTTTCAGCTGGCTGAAGCCTTCAAGACCACCTGGTGCAGAAATGTTCTAGCATTGCTCTACATAGGAGTCACCCAGAGCAGAGCTTTCATCTGGGCTCATTTTCAGATGGGCAGTCAGTTTAGGGAAACTTTGATTTTTTTTTTTTTTTTTAATAGCTCTTTCCCCTACCAGACTGTTACAGATGGCAAACTGAGTCCAGAGATGCTAATTGTTAGGTCACACTGTTGGTTTGGAACCTAATACACTGTCCCAAGCACAGTCTGAATTCCACAGGCTACATTCCTGGCTAAATGCAGTCTTGGATGTTGTTCTTCCATGTATACTATACATAGATTTTAATTTGCATGGGCGCGATCTCAGCTCAACACAACCTCTACCTCCTGGGTTCAAGCGATTCTCGTGCCTCAGCCTCCTGGCTAGCTGGTATTACAGGCATGCACCACCACACCTGGCTAGTTTTGTATTTTTAATAGAGACGGGGGTTTCTCCATGTTGATCAGGCTGGTCTCGAACTCCTAACCTCAGGTGATCCTCCTGCCTCAGCCTCCTAGAGCGTTGGGATTACAGGCATGAGCTACCACGTGGGCTTGCTGCATCTTAAAAATATGATTGTTGTTAGATTTTGCCAGCTAATGATTGCTACAGAAAAGTTTGTTTTACAGGTACAAAAATGTTCTTAAGAATTATGCCTTGCTGTTTTCATGGTTGGCTCATACAGCCATATCTTGTTTGCTCCAAATGCCATGGCTTCAGCGGATAAGCATTTTTTCCTTGGAATAATATTATTTATCAAGGACTAGGCCAAAGATCAACACTTTCATCATAGCTATGACCAGCAGAGATTTAAATTTTAAATCTGTAATTAATTAGAGATTTTCTTCAAATTGCAGAGCCAGATGAACTTCAAAATTGGAGAGGACCATAAGTACAGCCTCCAATAATTTACAAAAGATTTGTTTGAAAGTACTATGGAAGGGATGTTCGTGATCCTTTTTATTTTTATCTTTTTTTATTTGAAACAGTTTGAACAGTGATTGAACCAAGTATTTGAACTCAGGGGGTTCCCCCTACTTTTTAAAAATAATAAATTTTCGGCTGGGCGCGGTGGCTCAAGCCTGTAATCCCAGCACTTTGGGAGGCCAAGGCGGGTGGATCACGAGGTCGAGAGATCGAGACCATCCTGGTCAACATGGTGAAACCTCGTCTCTACTAAAAATACAAAAAACTAGCTGGGCGTGGTAGCACGTGCCTGTAATCCCAGCTACTCAGGAGGCTGAGGCAGGAGAATTGCCTGAGCCCAGGAGATGGAGGTTGCGGTGAGCCGAGATCGCGCCATTGCACTCCAGCCTGGGTAACAAGAGCGAAACTCCGTCTCAAAAAAATAAATAAATAAATAAATAAATAAATAAATAAATAAATTTTTTTCCTATAAAAGATATGTTTACAGTTTAAAACTTTTATTTACTTCTGTGGTGCAGAAGTAAATAAAATGAAGCAAGTTCTGTACTGTCTCATTCCCATTCAGTAAGGGAATCGTTCCTTGGGTATTTATTTTAAAATATCCTAATTGGCTGTGGCTCTGGGACCATGTTGTAAAATCTGAGGAATAATGACAAAACTGCTGAGAAGTTGAATTCATTGAATGGGCAAGGAGCAAAATCACAATTCCTGGGAAGGAACTGGCTGGAAAAGTATGAAATATTTCTGGCTGGGCGCGGTGGCTCATGTAATCCCAGCACTTTGGGAGGCTGAGGCAGTCAGATAGCTTGAGCTCAGAAGTTTTAGACCAGCCGGAGAAACATGGTGAAATCCCTTCTCTACAAAAAATACAAGTTAGGCATGGTGGTGTGCACCTGTGTTTTCAGCTACTTGGGAGGGTGAGGTGGGAGGATTGCATTGAGCCCAGGAGGTCAAGGCTGCAGTGAGCCATTATTGTGCCACTGCACTCCAGCCTAGGCAACAAAGCAAGGCCCTGTCTCAAAAAAAAAAAAAAAAAAAAAAAAAAAAAAAAAAATTCTGTTTCTCTACTAATTACTCCTAACAGCTAATTTTACTCTTCAGAGAACATGCAGAATAAGCAATCAAAGGTCCTGAGATTCCAGAAGAGTTTGAGGCCTCCCACATCCTTCTCCACATCTTTATCATCTCTTTCTGTGTAATTCTGAGTATGGTGATCTTTTTTCAGATGTACAGAGCTGAGAAGTAACAAAGGAGGAGATAGCGCTAATTAGAGCTGGTGCTGATAACTGCAGACTAGTAGCTTAAATACACGCAAGAAAAAACAAAACAAAAACAGATGAGAAGTTCAGCATACTGAAAGACAGATATAGACTTCAAAGCCATAGTCTGTACTGCACTTTGTTTTGAGGGTGGTTAAAGAATATGAAAATCAGTGTGTTCGCTATAGGGGACCCTAAACCATTGATAGGTGTTCATTATAAAATTTCTATTTGTGGCCGGGCACAGTGGCTCACACCTATAATTCCAGCACTTTGGGAGGCCGTGGCGGGCAGATCACCTGAGGTTGGGAGTTCGAGACCAACATGGCGAAACCCTGTCTAAACTAAAAAATACAAAAATTAGCTGGGTGTGGTGGCAGATGCCTGTACTCCCAGCTACTTGGGAGGCTGAGGCAGTAGAATCGCTTGAACCTGGGAGGCAGAGGTTTAGGTGAGCCGAGATTGTGCTATTGCAGTCCAGCCTGGGCAACTAGAGTGAAACTCCATCTCAAAAAAAAAAAAAATTCTATTTGTGGAAAATGGCAGTTTGTGGTAAGGCTGAGTGAGATGTTGTTGTATTCATAATGTATATCAGTAATTTTCAGAATCCCACTTAAAATTATTTTATGTTTGATTTTCAGTTCCACTTACTTATATGATCATTTCAAGAGATGTAATGTTGATTGCTGCTGTTTTTTATGTCAGATACCGAACTCTTCCAACACCAGTGAGTTTGTTTTCAAAAAGCATTCTTTTAGCATTACTTACGATTTTAGGGGGAAAAAAAGTATTTTTTAAGTCAACCTCTTCAATTGATGGCACATGAAACCAGACCAGCCAGCCCTTATCCCTAGAAGCAGATTCTTTAAAGGTGTTTCACGTAGGTCCAAGCCATATTGTTGTCTAATTTAACCTGTACCATGGATAGTCTAGAATTGGTTTTAAAAATCACAGTTGTATGAGCATGGGATGATTTGTTTGCATATTTATTCACAAGCTCTATAAATATTTGAGCACATACACATAGCATATTAGCCTCTTTTGGCCCCCAATCTAGTGAAAATAGAGCAATATTTTGTTCATTTTATTTTTTAATTAAAAAAATAGCGAATATGGAATTTTGAGTTTAGTAAAATTTTATAAAGCAAACCTTATAAGTATTGTGTTTGAATTTTACAGCAATTGAGAAATAATCTATACATTTTTAAAAATCAATTTTCAGTATATATTGATTGTATGATTTATAAAATTATATACCTAAATATAACAAAATGTCTATTTTAAATAAAATGTCTATTTTAAACAATAAATTAAATGCTTTATTTTTTTTATCCTCTGCCAGCGAACACTTGCCAAGTATTTCAATCCTTGCTATGCCACTGCTAGGTTAAAACCAACATTCATCAGCAAGGTAAGAGAATGCAGTGTTTTTTAAATTTATTCCTTTGTATATTTTTATACTAGATGTAAACCTCAGTCAAGAACAGCTGAAAATGAGACAAATTTAAATGCATTGCATATAGAGGCTAGAGAGTGGTGTTAGGCAGGCAGCTGTAATCCAGTTCTTTTGTCTTCCATGTTTTTTGGATCATCCTTATACATGTTGTGCCTTGGTGGTCTGAGAGTTTAAGCTCTGAATGAGGTAATTGGGCCATGGTTTAGGGAAAGGGAATTGAAATGTAATTGCTGCTTTTATTTATTTATTTATTTTTGAGACAAGGTCTTACTGTGTTGCCTAGGCTGGAGTGCAGTGGTGAGATCCTGGCTCACTGTAGCCTTGAACTCCTGGGCTCAGGTGGTCTTCAGCCTCCCAAGTTGTTGGGATTATAGGCACACACCACGGAATCAGCTAATTTTTAACTTTTCTGTAGACATGGGGTCTCACTTTATTACCCAGGCTGGTCTGGAACTCCTGGCTTCAAGTAATCCTCCTGCCTAACCCAAATTATTGGGATTACAGGAGTGAGCCACCAAGCTTGGCTGTAACTGCTTCTTGACTGAGTTTCACAGATTATGAAGAGTCCCTTGTGGTTTCACTGCCTCTCTCCCTACAGTGAAAATACTAAATGGCCTTTCATTTTCAGGACTGACAGTTAAGTGGAAAGGAATAGGAGAAAGTTTTGGTCATTAATAAACAACTGCTACTCTTAGTTGTCCATTCTGTTTTCCTGAGCATTCAGGACAAGTATATGCCAGTCTGCACACCACAAGGATACTATTAATGCTTCTCAAGCCATATCTGTTTTTCTAGTAGCTTTGATAAGTTTGCCCAAGTCATTCTTTTTTCCCATCTTTAATGTCAAGGATTTAACAGCTTAAGAATGCTCATTATTTTGGGGAGAGAGGGGTGATTGCTTTTATACAGAACCCCCTGGGGTGGACTTTTACCTACATGCACAGGGTTTGGTTTTTTTTTCTTCAAGTGTCTTGTATTTATATCAAGTATAGCAATTTGAGTGTAGCAGAACATGGAAAGTGGCGTAAAGAGGTACAAGGACAAGTACCTTATAGAAAGTCCTTTAGATAAAATTATGTATGTATGTATGTATTTTTGAGATGGAGTCTTGCTCTGTTGCCCAGGCTGGAGTGCAGTGGCTCAATCTTGGCTCACTGCAACCTCCGCCTCCCAGATTCAAGCTATTCTACAGGAGCATGCCACCACACCCAGCTAACTTACTGTATTTTTAGTAGAGATGGTGTTTCACCACGTTAGCCAGGATGGTCTCTATCTCCTGACCTCATGGTCTGCCCACCTCGGCCTCCCAAAGTGCTGGGATTACAGGCATGAGCCACCGTGCCCAGTTATATTTTATTTTATTTTTGAGATGGATTTTTGCTCTTGTTGGTCAGGCTGGAGTGCAGTGATGTGATTTCAGCTCACTGCAACCTCCACCTCCCAGGTTCAAGCGATTCTCCTGTCTCAGTCTCCTAAGTAGCTGGGATTGCATGTGCCACCATGCCCAGCTAGTTTGTTTTTTTTTTTTTGTTGTTGTTTTTTGTATTTTTTAGTAGAGATGGGGTTTCACCATGTTGCTCAGCCTAGTCTTGAATTCCTGACCTCAGGTGATCTACCCATCTCGGCTTGCCAAAGTGCTGGGATTACAGGCATGAGCCACGGCGCCTAGCTAGTAACTGTTTTTTAAAATGAAGGAGAATCCTTGTCATTTGGCTGCAGAATGGGTGATAGAACATTTGTCTGCTTCACTCGCTTTTTCGTGCTTTCAGACTCTTCCATTGAATGCTTCTCATGATGTCAGAGGGAGTCTCCAGTGTATTTCTTGTTCAATTTTCTTTTCTCTCCAGTGTTGTTTTTTAGTGTAGGGAAGACTACTCATTTCTTTCTCAAGAGAGGCTCTTTTATGGATATGAGTGCCTTTTCTTTGAACCAGGGTCTTGCTCTGTCTGCCCAGCCTTGAGTGCAGTGGCATAATCATAGCTCACTACAGCCTTGACCTCCCAGGTCCAAGCTATCCTCCCACCTCAGTCTCCCAAGTAGCTGAGAGTACCAGGTGCATGCCACCATGCTTGGCCAATTTTAAAATTTTTTTTAGAGTTTGCATCTTGCTGTGTTGCCTAGGCTGGTTTCAAACTCCTGGGCTTAAGCAGTCCTTCTGCCTCAGCCTCCCAAAGTGCTGGGATTGCAGGCATGAACCACTGCATCTGTCCTGGGATGAGTACATTTTAATTTTCTTTTTTTTTTCTTCTTTTTCTCAGAACTTGCCACTGTAGCATTTTAGTTTTCTAACCTCACAAGGTTGGACAGGTAGGCAAGTGAAAGGAGCATTGGATAAGGCTCCAGGAAATCTAGGTTCCAGCTTTGATTCTATTGTCTGCTGTGACTGCAGGCAAGTAACCCAACTCATTACCCTTTTATCCATGAAGAGGTAGCTTAATTATTTCCGTATTCTATTTTAATGGGCAGTTGGAAAAAAGGCAAATAATTTTGTAACATTTTTGAGTTGCCATGGGAATTTAAAGTAGCAGTAATTTCTGACAGATGTCATTACTCTCTAAAGGGCAGCTGTGCAGATGGATGGGTACATTAGTGAATCTGACCCTTTTGTGTATGCTCACCTGTGAATGCCAGCTTCTTGGGCAGGGATATTGTAGATGAACAGCAAGCAGGCTGAGGGTATGTCATGTTATAGTGTAATGGGCTATGCTTTTGTCTTGAAAGCTTGAAATAGGGTCCAGTTAGCACTAGTCATTTAGAACTTTTTCTTTTTATTTAGGTAAATACAGCAGTCCAGTTAATCTTGGTGGCAGCTTCTTTGGCAGCTCCAGTTTTTAACTATGCTGACAGCATTTATCTTCAGATACTGTGGTAAGCGAAATTTAGAATCACTTGCTTAGAATGTCAATAGAATGACTTCCTTTGGTAGTCCTAGAATAACCTTATTCTTACAGCCTTTATTGAGCACTGACTGGATAAAGCTGTGGCTATGTTTTGTGATTGATACCATTCTTAAGAAGCTTCCTGCCAAGTATGGGATGTAGAAGTTAGCTTTTATGCAAAGTAAAAGGGATAAAAGGTACTGATAATGTGTTAAGGTTTTGGAGGAGGAAGAGATAACTTCGTAGGAAGAAGAGGGAAAGTTTCAGGGAGGAAGTGGCATTCGATGCATGAGGCATTGTGGATTGTGTAGGAAGAGACTGAGAGGAGGCCACTAGGTGAAAGACAGGGCCTAAGCCAAGGCAGAGGATAGGAGAGTGGGTAGGAAAGCCGAGTGCAGCCTGAAAGGAGTGTCGGAGGAGGGAAAACTGGAGAAAGGAGTTGGAATTTTGTTATCCTAATTGCTTATTTATCATCTTAAAACTGTGTCAGATTCAAGCTTTCAGAGTTCAAAACGTGTCACCTTGATACTGGACAATTATATTTTGGCACACTTTTAACTAGAATTAAAATTACCTTGCTTGGTGCAGTCTGGACCAGAAACTGGTGGCTAATTGCAGTCAGTTAAGCCAGGCAATCTTTAAAAAATGACAACTACTCTAAACTTCTTGTTTTAATCTAAAATATTGAAGTGTATATTTTTCCTGATTCATCTTATACCTTCTGATGTAGGAAGGCAGCTTTTTGAGTGTCAGTCCATCAAGGGTAGTTTTTTCTTTCTTGGATAAACTACATTCATAATCCAACCTCTCTGATTTTCATTTTTTACTTCTTTAAGGTGATGCAAGAACTTAAAACATGTGCAAAGCAGTCTAAGAACTGTTTAAACTTTTTCCCCAGTCTTTTCACAGTCATCTTGTATATTTATTTTGACAGTATTTCCCCCCTCCGCAGAAACTGATGAAAAGAGAGATGGTATTTTTTTTTTAATCAAGTAACCTCTATTGAGTCTTTCCAAAGCATCCAATATAGTTTTCAGAAGCAGCAATTTTAAAAACATATTTTTTTTGCAGACAGGGTCTTGCTCTGTCACCCAGGCTATAGTGCAGTGGTATGATCGTAGCTCACTGTAACCTTGAATTCCTGGCCTCAAGTGATTCTCCTGCTTCAGCCTCCTGAGCAGTTGCAACTACCAGGTGTGCTACCACACCTGGCTAATTTTTTTTTTAAATTTATTATTATTATTTTTTGAGACAGGGCCTTACTCTGTTGCTCAGGCTGGAGTGCAGTGGCCTGATCTCCGCTCACTGCAACCTCTGCCTCCCAGGTTCAAGTAATTCTACTGCCTCAACCTCCTGAGTAGCTGGGATTACAGATGCCTGCCACCACACACAGCTAAGTTTTGTATTTTTAGTACAGACAGGTTTTTGCCATGTTGGCCAGGCTGCTCTCTAACTCCTGGCCTCAATTGATCCACCTGCCTTGGCTTCTCAAAGTGCTGGGATTACAGGTGTGAGCTGCCACACCCAGCCACTAATTTTTTATGTTACTATTTTTTGTAGAAACAGGGTCTTACTGTGTTGCCTGGGCTGGTCTCAAACTCCTGGCCTCAAGCAGTCCTTCCGCCTCCCAAAGTGGTAGGATTATAGTCATGAGCCACTGCATCTAGTTAGAAATAGCAATTTTTCTAACACATGTATTTCACTGGTTTATGCATGAATTTAGAATATCAAAGTGGCATGAACAGGTTCGAGATCCAACAAAAGGGAATCTTGATTCTGCCTCACCTAATAAAAGCAAAAGTATGTGGGTGCACTAAAAAGTAATCCCCTAGCTGTGGGCATTCAGCATGCCATGGGCATCAAGTGATATCATTTCAAGGAGAATCTGGTTAAGGGTAATTTGGTAAAGAAAGCTGAAATTTATTTAAAATGACTCAGATATCTTTAGAATTCTCAAAATCTATAGGAAATAGATTCTGGTACTCTGAGCAGCATGGGGCAGTAGAAAGAGCACGTGGTCTTTAGAGTTGAAACCAAGTCAGGCTCAAACATAGTTCTCTTATAAGCCTTGAGGAAGTTCTCTGGGTCTTCCATTTTCTCCTCTGGAGGATGAGGTTGTTGTAAGAATATGAGGATGTAAGACACCTAGAGGATGCCTGAGTAAAAATGACTGTTGATAGTAGTATTAATTTTTAGGGCTCATTACCTAGAATAATTTTGTTTGACATTACTAATTCAAATGAAGTCTTAAAGAAAAGCAGTGTATTTAGACTCTCGTAGTTAAGAAAAATTACGCCACAGAGCCCTTTTTACTTTTAAAACAGATCTTTTACATGTATTCATTATTATTCCCACTGCTACTATTTTTTAGACTTGACAACTAAATTTTATTTCTTTTCTTCTATAAAAGGTGTTGTACAGCTTTTACCACAGCTGCATCAGCTTACAGTTACTATCATTATGGTCGGAAAACTGTGCAGGTGATAAAAGACTGATGAAAGGCATCCATCACCATTAGCAAGGAAGCAATATGCATCACTGGCAATAGGGTCCGTGGAAATCTACAAGTTTCCCTATTTTGGTGTTCAGCTTGAAAAAGGACTTGTCAGAACCAACCATGTCTTCAAAATTTAAGTAATGTGCATTGAAAATAAGCTTTGATCATGGTCATATGCAGAATTTCCAATGTATTTTTAAATATAAATAAAACTATAATTTAGAATTTTTAATCTCAGGTTTCTTGATTAATTTATAAGAGATCAATTATTGTCTATTTTTTTTTCTTTTGAGTTGGAGTTTCATTCTTGTTGCCCAGGCTGGAGTGCAATGGTGCGATCTCAGCTCACTGCAACCTCTGCCTCCCGGGTTCAAGCGATTCTCCTCCCTCAGCCTCCCAAGTAGCTGGGATTACAAACATGCACCACCATTCCTGGCTAATTTTGTATTTTTAGTAGATATGGGATTTCTCCATGTTGGTCAGGCTGGTCTCAAACTCCCGACCTTGGGTGATATGCCCACCTCGGCCTCCCAAAGTGCTGGGATTACAGGCGTGAGCCACTGCATCCAGCCATCAGTGTTTTTTATATGTTCTTTAAAAACATAGTCCATAGCATGGACAGAGTTGACACCTCTCTTCTAAGTGAAATTTGGATTGCTCACAAAATACTAGGAAATGTCTTGGGGTTCAAATATATGTCCTACACAACTGGTCAATACATTTTTGTGTTTGATTTTTAGATCTGTGTATACATTAACAGTTTTCATGTAGTTAACTCCTGATCATTTGGTATAATGAAAGTGAAGTTAGTTGTGAATTAAGTAAAGTTATAAAAGAGATTTAAAAAGCAGTAGGTTTTTAAGATATCAAACAGAATAGAAGGTATGAAATTCATTTTCAGTAGTCTTCCAAAATCTCAGGTGCCTAATAATTTAAGTATCAGGAAAATAGGCAACACAGGTAGTTGAGATAGGAGAATATGTTGCATCTAAAAGGCAGTGAGTTACATCCTGCCTTCCACTGTGTTTCTGACATAGCAATGTTTGTTTGATACTGGAACCTGTACTCATATATTATGTAAATAATATCAAGCTGTATATTTTTCAAAGGTTTTTTAAACTTTGGAGAATCTTTTGTTAAGAAGTTAAAGGAATAAAAGAGCTGCAAAAAAAAAAAAAAAATTGTACCTTCAACTCGGATTGTTCCATATAACATACTTCTGTTTTGCTGTTACATAAGTTTTCCGATTCACAAAGTCCGTTTATGTACATCGCTTACACTTAAATTGTAAAAATAATTACTCTGACCATCTGACTTCGAAAGACATTCTTGCTACACTTCATGTTTAGGAGAATGTGGGATATGGGGAAGGGGAGAAAAAGACCATGTCCAGTGGTAACCGGTTGCTGCTGCTTAAGAGTACAGGCCTACTGCTGCCCATTGTCCCTGGTTTTAATCCAAGTCTATTATGGAATCCTGCAGTGAGGTTATCCATTCTCAGCCTGTTACTGCATTAAATTTGAATGGGAGGCTGTAAGTAAAACACCCCTCTTGGCCAGGCATTCTGCACCAGTGTCCCTCTGTGGCTTGCTGGTCCTGGCTTCTTTGTTCTCAGACCAGCAGCTGAGCTGTGCTTGCTTGGAGCATACCGAAGCCTGCAGCCAGGGACACTGCCTGCCATTGAATCAGATGGAGGGGGTTGAAAAGGCAGACAAGTGGGGCATGTAGCTGGCTATTCTCGCTCTCTGGAGAATAGCATTATTGTTAGCAGTAAGGCTGGAGGTGGACTTCCTACTGCGGAACTACCCAAGACGCACACTGAGTGAGTCTCTGCATTAGTGACGGGTAAACCACGTAAGAATAATGTTTTAAAAAGGGAGGACTTGAAGTAGTTATGGGAAAATTTTGAACTTTGCACCTTGTTATGCTTATTTATGGTTTAGTGTTGATGCCATTTGGAGTGACTTAGGGTTTGGACCCATAATCTCTTTATTATTAACGTCTCAATCTGGCTCTGGTTAATAAACTTTGTCCACTTCAACCTAAGGAAAATGGTCCAAGTCTCCTCAGGCTTTTGGATACTGAATTGTTATGAAACATCAATTCTGCCAGTTTATAAAACATTGAAATTATATTAGATATGTCTGAATATATACTTGCATATAGACTCAAAAATGATGAAAATTCATTGCAGTGTCTTCACAGAATAGACTTAATCTTGATAGTAAGCTTACAAATAAACATCAGTGTTATTTAATTACATGTCTGTAGTAATTAGATTTTTGGCTTTTGCAATGTGTTTGCGTTGGGGCTTCATTCCTGAGCCCAAGCAATCCTTTCACCTCAGCTTCCCAAGTAGCTGGGATTACAGGTGCACACCAACCTTGCTTTGCAGTTTTGTTTTTTTGGTGTGTATTTTTTTTTTTTTTTTAACAAACCCACAACTAACATCATAGCTTTGCGCAACAGCTGGTTGAGATCTTTGAAATCATTTAGTCCAATTCTCTTGGTTATATTTGTGATGAAACTAGGGATCTAGCCTACAGTTTGGGGAAGCTCTTTCAGAACTTCACACACTGGAAATATATAGTGCAATTCCGTGTTAGCTTCTGCAGCTTGGTTTGGAAACAAAAGATACATGGGATCCAAACTTGATTTATTTTCTTCTTACAGTAGAAGTAAATGCTATTGTGGGTTGAATTGTGTCTCCCAAGAAAGGTATGTTCAAGTTCAAACTGCCAGTACTGTACATGTGACCGTATTTGGAAATAGGATCTTTTTAGATGCAATCAAATTAGGACAAGGTCATACTGGATTATAGTGGGCCTTAACCCAATAACTAGTTTTTTTTGATAAGAAAAAGGAAACGTGAACAGAGAGACAGAGAATGTGTGAGATGATGGAGGGATAGATTGGAATGATGTCTGCAAGCTAAGGACTACCGAGCATTGCTGCCGACCGTCTAAAGCCAGGAGAAGAGGGAAAATCCCCACTGATACTTTGATTTTGGATTTCTGGTCTGAACAATAGGAAAATAAATTTCTGTTGTTTTAAAACAGTTTTACCAGTTTGTGGTAACTTGTTAAAGCAGCTGCAGGAAATTAATAAATGCTGATGTTGAAAATTAAAATCTAGAAATATGGCTTTAATTATAATTTCACGGCCGGGCGTGGTGGCTCAAGCCTGTAATCCCAGCACTTTGGGAGGCCGAGGCGGGTGGATCACGAGGTCGAGAGATCAAGACCATCCTGGTCAACATGGTGAAACCCCGTCTCTACTAAAAATACAAAAAATTAGCTGGGCATGGTGGCACGTGCCTGTAATCCCAGCTACTCAGGAGGCTGAGACAGGAGAATTGCCTGAACCCAGGAGGCGGAGGTTGCGGTGAGCCGAGATCGCGCCATTGCACTCCAGCCTGGGTAACAAGAGCGAAACTCCGTCTCAAAAAAAAAAAAAAAAAAAATTATAATTTCACAGAAACCATTTTTTTTCCCCCGAGTTTGTATAAATGTGAAAAAGTAGAGGATAGAGTGGATGCATCCCACATGAAGACACATATTATTGAAGCATTGTTTGATGTGATTATGTTAAAGAAACTCTTTGGCTTCTAGCTAGTGCCTCGGGTTCTCTTTTGCTCACTTCTTCCCTCTAATTAAGAAAAAAGATTTCCAAAAGTTTATGCTTCCTAAAAGATGAATTTATAGTTCATTTGTCCATTTAGTCTTAGGTGGAATGCAGTAAACACTGATTTTAAAGAACAGCCGTTCTCTATGTTTGACAAATGTTGCCAGAAAACTGGTTTTAACTGTACAGATGGAAATACGTGTTCTTGCCATGTCCTGAAATGGAACTAATAAACCCAGAAGGCCTTACGAAGCAACCACTAGCTCTCCCCCTTATCCCGGCTCTCAGGAACTGGAACTGGAACAGGAAATCCACTGGAATAGATTTCTTGAATTAACAGAGCTCATTATGCCTCAGCCAGAGCTTGATCATGAAGGAGCTTCCGCTGGAAAGACGTGAGGGTGTGATTTCTAACATGGCCGAGGAGGCTGGGTTATGCAATTTCCCTGTTTCATCCCTTCCTCCTTCCATACACTATTGTACTGGGTAGAGGGGCACTGACTGCTGAAAACCCCAAATGAAACAACACACAAGAAGGCCCGGCGGCAGTGGGAGTGATCTGGCATCTACCATCAGGTTTCTGGGAACAGAGAGTGAAGCAGAAGGAAGGGAGGGCATTTGTTCCTTGGACTGAGAAACTCAATGTGGCAAGTTCATGTGTGCCCAAGGCATCCTAGCTTCACGGGAATTAGAAACCCTAGGAGTGGATGCGGTCGTTTTTGACGCTGTATCTTCCTTTCTGCGCTCAGATCCAGTTCGATTGGAGGCCTTAGCCCCGAAGCTGGCCTAACTGACCGTCTGGAGCCCCAGCGGGTAGTCAAAGGCCGGGTTTTTATAGGCCAGCAAGTGTGTGTCGCAGCGCTGCAGGTGGAGCGTCGGGCCCCGCCTGCAGAGACACGCGGACAGCACCAGGGTGCTGACGAGCAGCAGGCCGCTGGTAGCGCACAGCCCCGCTAGCAGAAGCACGAAGCTGGGCTTGGTGGTGAAGGAGGCGCACGCGCTCCCCCAGCCCGAGGACCGCGGCTGGCTCAGGCCCGCCCTGTTGGCCGCCAGCACGCACACGCGATAGGTGGTGCCTGGCGACAGCCCGTACAGAGGGTGCTGCCGTGCCGTGGCGTAGATGACCCCCACCACCGACTGGTTCCCTGTCCAGCCCTCCGCAGAGTAGCGGATCTGGTACCCGTGCACCACCGAGTTGGGGGCACACCAGTGGACCAGTGCCGACGTGTCCGTGGTCTCCGTCACCCCCTGCAGCCTGGGCGGGTCTGGGATGGTGTCTTCCCCGCTGAGGCCGGGGCACCGGCACCGCGAGCGCCTCTGCAGCTCTGCACACGGGGTCTGCAAGTGCTTGCAGGGGTGGTAATCACAGGAGACGTCCTGGAAAGCCGCTCCCACCTCCTCCTTCGTCCCCTCCTCCTCACTGTAGTCATCCAGCAGGACGACTGGAATCTCACCCTCGGAAGGAGTCGGGTTGGGGACCTGGGGGGTGGCCTGTGTCCTCTGGCCAGGCTGAGGTGAGCGTATGTGGTTCCACGAGGTAGGGAAGGGGCCTGGGTGCTTGCTGGCCAGTGGGGTGGAGGCAGCTGAGATGTCAGGCTCAAGGACAAGGCCGGGGGCATGTTCTCCTCGCTGCTGGGTCCTGGTGGTGCTGGCAGCCCTGGGGAAAACGCTGGAGTTGCTGTGACCTGCTACAGAGTTGGTCGTGGAGGGGGCAGTGCCCTCCCCTGCATCGCTGTGCGGCCATGCAGCTATCGTGCGGGAGCCCACAGGGACGGTAGGGGCCTTGGAGACATTCTGCTGGCCTCCCGCAGGTCGGGTGTCGGGAGTTGCACTAGGCGTGATGGTGGGACCCTGTGTGTAGGTGGAGGGATCAAACCAGGGTAGGTGCGAAGGCCGGAGGGTGGTGCTTTGGTCGGACTGGCACACTCTGGGCAGCTGGGAGAGTGACAGGGAGGCTGAGAAGGGGCCGCTGGATCCCGCAGCTGGCGCGCATACAGTGTCTGCTGCCCTGGAGGGAAGCCCAACCAGTTAGAATACGTCTGGCTTCAGGGATGCGTCTGTGCAGAGCTTTGAATTTTCATTGCTGGCACCACCCCCTGCCAAACCCATCAATGCATCTCTGCCAGGCACCTCAGGGCACACATGCCACACACATCACCTCACTGATTGTGGGAAACCTTTGGAGGAAGCTCCTGTCCTCACTCCCACTGGGCAGAGAAGCAAACAGAAGTTTAGAAGGAGGAACTAGTTGCCCAAGACACTAGCTAGCAATGGCAGAGCCTACACCCGGGGTAAGCACTGTGAGAGGGAGTCCAGATTCTCTGAGTGTCGGTTGTCATTTTGTTCTCACCTGTCTGCTTCCTGGCAAGTGAGCACTAGTAATGAAAACCGTACTTACACTATAGGTACCATTTCTGAGTGCTTACCACATGCTAGGGGCCTATTCTTCACACTCTACTGTGTCAACTAATGTAGTCTGCACTACTTATGCGGGAGACTCTATTACCCCATTTTACAGATGAGAGGGTAGAGGCCAAAATAATTCAGAGAGGTGAAATAGCTCAAATCAACAGTAGTAAGTAGGCCAGGCACAGTGGCTTATGCCTGGAGTCCTAGCACTTTGGGAGGCCCAGGTAGGAGGATCACTTGAGGCCAGGACTTGGAGACCAGCCTGGTCAACATAGTGAGACCTTGTCTCTACCAAAACAAACAAAACAAAACAAACAAAAAAATCGTACCCAAGTATGGTGACACATGGCTGTGGTCCCAGCTACTAGGGTGAGGCAGGAGGGTTGCTTGAGTCCAGGAGTCTGAGGCTGCAGTGAGACATGATCATGCCACTGCACTCCAACCTGGGTGACAGAATAAGACCCCATCTCTTAAAAAAAAAAAAAATTAATGAAATAGTGCTAAGTAGGATGAAGCTGGACTTTCTGGCTCCAGAGTCTGTACTGTCAGCTTCATCATTAATACCGTGATGAGACCTTTGACTGAAAAGGGCGTAGGTGCTTCTCTTTGGAGGCAATGTGGGGTTGGGGGGCAGACTGAGCCCCACTTCATAGCTGGACTTGGGTGGGAGATGAGAAAAGAATCTTGGCTGGGTGTGGTGGTTCATGCCTGTAATCTCAACTCTTTGGGAGGCCCAGATGAGAGGATTCCTTGAGTCCAGGAGTTTGAGACCATTCTGGGTAACATGATGAGACTCCATATTTACAAAAATAAAAATAAAACAATTAGCTGGGTGTGGTGGCTTGCACCTGTGGTCCCAGCTACTCCAGAAGCTGAGGGATGATCACTGAACCCAGGAGATCGAGGCTACAGTGAGATATGATGGTACCACTGCACTCCAGTCTGGGCACCAGAGCAAGACCTTGTCTCTAAACAAACAAACAAAAAGAATCCTGCAGGATGGTGGGGGTGGGGGCCAGGGGTTGCCTCCCAAGGTGTAGTGGTTACCTGGTGGAACTGGTTTGAAAGCGTTTGGGTCTAGGGGTGTTCCCAGCCTCCCAGCTCCCACTGTCTCCTGGTAGCCAGCCTAGATGTGGCTCCCACTGCATAACAGCTCTTCTAGCCAGTAGCCATTATAGGAATTTCCCAGGTGAGCTCTGTAAGCCCATGGGCCTAAGACTGGATAAACCAGGAGCAGGAGGCCAGGTTCCATCTTGAGGATTCAGTAGGGCCCAGTGGTTAAGCCAGACTACACTTCCCAGGCTCCCTTGCAGGTAAATGTGGCTCCTGCCCAATGAATGTGAGTGGAAGTGAGAGTATCACCTCCCAGACTGGCTCACTAAAAACCTCCCATGTCTGCTCCTCCATGTTCTTTGCCCCTCTGGCTGGCTGGAATGGAGGCAGCTTCCATCACCTGGGTCCCTGAGTGTGACTACATGGGGGAGGCTGTCCAGCCCAACATGGCCAAAGCGCCCAGCATGGTCGACATAAGCTGGAGAACTTCAGCTCCTGAAGGCTGACCTTCACCTCTCAGCCATCTGCTTTGTAAATGTGTTACCTGCTTAGGACAGTTCTCTTCGCATCCATGAGGAGCCAAGACAAGTCACAGCTGCAAGTGAGGGGGTTGCCAAAGAGGTTGACTGTTAGGACCTGGGAGGAATCCAGGGTCCAAGGAGGGAAGGAACTCAAGTTGCAGCTGAAATACATACAAAAAATCAATTAAGTCAGGTTTTTACAATTGGATCAAAGATATTCCCAGAGACGCATGGTGTCAGAACCATTCTGATAGGGGTTGGAGAATACTGCTTGGGGCAAAACTCTTAATGACCTCGGACTTCATTATTTGTCCTCTGTTGTAAAATGGAGATACCAACCTAACAGGAAATATACCTCATCAACTGGGGACAATATTTCCATGACCAATGGTTGTATCAAAAAGAGTGTGTGTCGGCCAGGCACAGTGGCTCACACTTGTAATCCCAGCACTTTGGGAGGCCACGGTGGGTGGATTATTTGAGGTCAACAGCTTGAGACCAGCCTGGCCAACAAGGTGAAACCTTCTCTGTATTAAAAATACAAAAATTAGCCAGGCGGTAGTGGCATGCCTGTAATCCCAGCTACTCAGAGGGCTGAGACAGGAGAGTCACTTGAGCCTGGGAGGTGGAGGTTGCGGAGAGCCAAGATTGTGCTACCGCACTCCAGTCTGGGCAAGAGAGTGAGACCCTGTCTCAAAAAACAACAACCAAAATAGTGTGTGATGATGAAAGTGTTTGTAAATGCAAATCTCTACATACACATAGATGTTGTTATTATGGACCAATATTATTGCCTATGGCTGGTGACATTAAATGCCAATCCTTTGGAAGATACTTCATTTAAGTGCATCAGTGAACTCTTGCTAAGTAGAGCATATTCCCCAAACTTAGTAACTTAAAACAATAAATATTTATTTTTTCGTATGATTCCGTGGGTTGGTTCAGTGGTTCTTGTGGTCTGGATTAGCTCAGCTGGGACCAGATGATCTGGGATGGCCTCACGTGTAAGCCTCAATCAGGTGTGCTGGAACCTCTCTCCATGTGTCTGTCATCACCCAGCAGGCTAGCCTGGGCTTGTTCACATGGTTGTGGAGGGACCCCCAATGGCAGGAGAGGGCAGGCCCCAGTGCTAAATTGCTTTCTAGTTTCTGCTTACATCACATTTGCTAATGTTCCACTGGCCCAAGCAAATCACAAGGCCAAGCCCAGCTTCAAGAGGTAGAGCAATAGACTCCTTGAAATATGGGGCCTGGTGTGATGGCTCATGCCTGTGATCCTAGCCCTTTGGGATGCCAACGTCGGAGCATCACTTGCAGCCAGGAGTTTCAGACCAGCCTGGGCAACAGAGCAAGACCCTGTCTCTACAGAAAAAATTTTAACAATTAGCCAGGTGTGGTGGAGTACACCTGTGGTCCCAGCTACTTGGGAGGCTGAGCTGGGAGGATTGCTTGAGCCCATGAGTTAGAGGTTGCAGTGAGCCATGATTGTGCCACTGCACTGCAGCCTTGCCTCTAAATAATTTAAATTAAAAAATACATAGATATATACAGGAGGCGCTGCAATCATGTTGGAAAGAAATGTGTGTACAGGGATGGGAGGAATTACTGAGGCCATTTTTGCATATAGTCTACCACACATAGCAGTGGCAAATCCGCTCCTAGCTCCCTTCTTTCTACCCCAGAGTCTCACAGAATGTTTAGCCTTGATTTTCTCCACTCCCGGAGTCTCCTGGACCTCTCAGATTTTGCCTCCTTTACACATACTGAGTTATAATTCATCATGGGCAATGGGAGCTGAATTTTACCTTCAAGTCTCTTCTGACCAAAGGCTGGCTTTCCTTTATTTGCCTGGGAACCTGCCTCCTGCTACTCTGGGGAGGTTTTCTGGGAAAAGAAGGACATGCCACTCAGATCTGCTCTATCACTTCTGGCCAGTGGGAAAGTGACAGTCACTTCGAGAAAAACCAAATATATGTGTGTGTGCCATATATATTAAAACTTAAGCCATACTTGCATATACAAGTGTGTGTGTGTGTGTGTGTGTGTGTGTGCTTGTTTTTTGCATATTTTACATAGCAAGAATGGAAATCTTAGAATGAGAGTTCAATCAGTATTTTTCTGTGCAAAGGAAATGCTTTTCTTTTTTCCTAAAGTGGAACAGGAAGAGGATTACATATTGTTTTAAGTAACACTGCTGAGTCCTTTACCTACACTGTCTCATTGACATCATTATGACAACTTAGTGAGGTAGACAGCATATTACATGCTCTAACATGTAGAAAGGAAAATTCTTGTACCTTCTTAGGGAAAAAGGTACAATGTACTTTGGTGGTTCTTTCTGCCACCCAGTGACACCTACATGTAATAAAGTCCACATGCTGAGGAAGGACAGAGCCTGGCTGGTTGCTGATGCATGTCACATTCGGGTATTCCCTACATCTGACAGGGCCCTAGTGTGGAAGAAGTCCCCATTTGCTCTCCTAAATAATTTCTATTGGAGAACTGCTAATAGAAATTGCAGACATTTCCATGTCACTTTTCAGTAGTTCCATGTCATTTACAATCATTAAAACAATGAAAGTTATTAGACTTACTGGTAGATTTTGTCATTTAAGGTGATAAAGAAGTGCACACACACACACACACACACACACACACACTTCTGATAAGAGTGAACCATGGCCAGGCACGGTGGCTCACACCTGTAATCCCAGCACTTTGGGAGACCGAGGCGGGTGGATCATGAGGTCAGGAGATTGAGACTATCCTGGCCAACATGGTGAAATACAGAAAAGTTAACTAGCTGTGGTGGCCCTCGCCTGTCATTCCAGCTTCTCAGTAGGCTGCAGCAGGAGAATAGTTTGAACCCAGGAGGTGGAGGTTGCAGTGAGCCAAGATCGTACCACTGCACTCCAGCCTGGTGACAAGAGTGAGACTCCGTCTCAAAAAAAAAAAAAAAGTGGACCCACACACAGACTTTGCCAGACTCTCAAAGAGTAAAGAGTACAAACTATAAATGAAAATAAGACTGCCTTGCTCTAAAATGGGGCCCGTGAAGATGGAAACATGTGTTAGAAGACAGTAAGGAAGATGGTGAGAAATGAGAGGACTTGATCTAGAGCTGCCCTAAAAGGTTGAAGGGAAGGGGGCTGGCACAGGAGCTGCTGGGGATGGAAATGGGATGAGTGGGACCTGACACCTGCAATGACACTTCTGCCCCTTTCACCTGGCTCCCTTGGGAATGAATGTCACTGATGTCCCACATTTTGCCAATCCTGTGGCCCCGCCATTCTCAGCTGACCAGGGCTCCTGATAATCTTGCCAACCACTCCTCCCTCCTTCAGCACTCTCTTCTCTTGACCTCCAGGACATCACATTCTCCTGGTTTTCCTGCTACTTCACTGGCCATACGTTCTTGGTCTCCTTTCCTGGTTTTTCTTCATCCCAACATTAAGAGTTGGGGTTCTTCCAAGCACGGTGGCTCACACCTGTAATCCTAGCACTTTGGGAGGCCGAAGCAGGTAGATCACAATGTCAGGGGTTCAAGACCAGCCTGGCCAACATGGTGAAACCCCATCTCTACTAAAAATAAAAAAAATTAGCTGGGCATGGTCCCAGCCACTCAGGAGGCTGAAGCAGGGGAATCACTTGAACCTGGGAAGCAGAGGTTGCAGTGAGCCAAAATTGAGCCACTGCACTCCAGCCTGGGTGACAGTTAGAGACACCTTCTCAAAAAAAAAAGTTGGGGTTCTTCAAGGCTCAGTTCTGGGCCCTCATCTCTCTATACTGTCTCCCTGGTGATCTCATGAACTCCTTTGGCTTCAAATATCATCTTAATACTATCTGTGCCTCCAGCTCAGACTCTCCTCCTCCAGGCTTCCGTCTGATGCAGCATTGTGTTTAAGGTATCATATGTGGAGCCAAACTGCCTGGGCTCAAATTTTTATTCTGCTATTGACTAACTATGTGAACCGAGGGAAGTTATTCAACATCTCTGTATCTCGGTGCTTTCATCTGTAAAATGGGAATAATGACTGAATCCTCCCTGTCTGGATTGCTGCAAGAGTAAATACTTTAATATATGCTTAGAACTATGCCTGCCACGGTACAAGAGGTTCATGTTATTATCATGGAACATTTCCACTGGATGCCTTATAGATCTTTACTATACAGCAGGCAATTAGATACACGATTCTGGGGCTCATCAGAAGGCCTTGGCTAGAGATATTCAACTAAGCATCCTCAGCACAGAGATGGAGCAGGATGTATCAGGCTTGAGGGAAGGGAATGGTGCTGGAGTATTGCATAGTGACAAATGACCTGCAAGAAAGTTATAAGTGGAAGTAGGCAAGGACATTAAGAAGGCCTAGCCAGGAAGGCTGGAGAAGCAGCAGGGCAGCATACTGGGGCCAAAGAGACAGAGAACGTCAAGAGGGAGGGAATAAACAATACGCTCCACAGATGGATGTGTCCACTGACCTGGTAGCTGATGTGGGTAGTCAGATTGAGGTGAATTGACAAGTAGAGGGATAACGGAAGTGGTCACCACTGCTGAACCTGGGATGCTTGCTCTTTTGGGTCTGACATTCACTTGATGAGCTTGGACTCGTCTTTTGAGATATGGATCAATCATGCTGTTCCTGAAGAAGCCTCTCTGATCCAGTCTGATGGATCATTACCCCCGCCTGCCTAATAACAGCACATGGTGTGTGTATCTGCTCTAGATCACGATGTATTATAAATGGCAGATGTCTGCTGCCTATACTGAACTAGTGGCCATGCTGTCATTGTCACTATCACCAGAGTCATCATGACCATCAACACAATTATCTTTATTAATATCACCACCACTATCACATCACCATTGTCGCTATCAGTGTTCTCACCACCACTAGCTTGTTTTTGTTGTTGTTGTTGTTGTTGTTGTTTGAGACAGAGTTTTGCTCTTGTTGCCCAGGCTGGAGTGCAGTGGCATAATCTCAGCTCACTGCAACCTCCACTTCCCAGGTTCAAGCAATTCTCCTGCCTTAGTCTCCCAAGTAGCTGGGACTGCAGGCACATGCCACCATGCCTGGCTAATTTTGTATTTTTAATAGTAGAGATGGGGTTTCACCCTGTTGGCCAGGCTGATCTCAAACTTCTGACATCAGGTGATCCACCCACCTCAGCCTCCCAAAGTGCTGGGATTATAGGCGCACATGAGCCACCATGCCCAGCCTCACCACCACTATTATATCATACAATCATCACTATCCTCGCCATTATAATTAGCGCCACCACTCATCATGATCACCGTCATCATCACTACCAGTGCCATCAACATCACTGACATCAACCAGCATCAACACCATCACCGTCACTGTCATCCCCATCAGCATCACCATTAGGAGCACCACCATCATCTTCACTAATTTTGTAGGACAAATACCATGTGCCAGGCACTGAGCTAAGTGCTCTACATAAACCATATGCTTTTTTTCTCTCATGAAAAGACCCAAAGCAAAGTGTTACTGTCATAGCTCTATTTTACAGATAAAGAAACTACTTGATACTTGTATCCCGGCAGTTTACACAGTTTTTGGGTTTTTATTGAGCTCAAAGGAGTCTGAGCCAGAGATATAAAGAATTTCCCCTCACAACATTGTGTGCTCAATAGCTATTTATTGAATAAAGGAACGAATGAGTGAATGGTTCTGACTTTGCTTTGAAAAACTATTCATCCTCTTAGAAGAATAATTCCATCTTTAGTGACTGCATTGTATAAAACAGGAGTAACAAGACCTGCCCCTAGACTTCCCAGGGATTTTCTGAAAATATCAATACTTTCATCCCTAGACCCGCTCAAATTCTGGCAGGGACTGAACTTGCAGGACATGTGCGGAAGAAGGTGGATCCAGACAGAGAGGAGACCTGAGGCCCTCCTTGCCTCTTCCTGCTGTAAATTTCTAAGTCTGGGCTTAAAAGAAACTTTAAAGGCAAAGGAGTTTTGTACTCTAATACTGCTCTGGACAGGACTGAGTTGCAAGGCTACATAGCTGCGTGGACTCTCTGGGACCTGCCCAAGATATCACCCAGGTGGGGAAAAACAAAGCCCCAGAGAGGATTTAGAAGAGTAGTGGGAGAAAAATTAAGGTCTGGTTTGTTCTGTAAAATTCAACATAGTATAATGGGCAAAAATCAGTCATATGATTAAGAGATGTGCCTCTGAAGCACTTACTTCTGGAACAGAAGGACCTGTAGATGCGGAGTGTCTTGAAACATGTGTGTGGCGACAGAAGCAAGTGCTGGTGAGTCCTGACAGTCCAGCTGCTGCAGGTTGGGGGTCGTCTTGAAAATGTCCCCCTCCAGGGTCATCAGCCGAGGCATCTTCCTCAGGTGGAGGGATGTGAGCTTTGGCAGGTCTCTGAGCCACCCTGACTCAACTGAAACACAGAGGGGAAACTGCCCACTCCTCCAGAAGGCACAAACCCAGGAGGCCAGCATGGCATGAAGGAAAGAAGGAGGAAAGAAAGTGGCAGAGTGAGTGGTGAAGTCATTGCTGAGCATTGGCACAGTTAGCAGCTCTGGGAATCACAGAAGCGTGGCCATTTCAGCCAGAAGGGCGCTCAGGGATAACCAGTCCTTCCTTTCTTCCAATCTGAGTCAAGGCTAGAGAGGGGATTGATTGGCCGAAGGCCACATAACTGGAAAGGGGCAGAGACAAGGCTTGAACCCAGGACACTGTCTCCAAGTTTGTTGCTGCCTCACACTCTCATTAAAGTTCACACGAAAAATAACCAGACATCCCTCTGATGTCTCTCAGGAGTGGGAAACTTCCGCGGAACATAATTAAGGAGGCAAGGGGCCCCATAAACCTAATTCTGTGGTTCTCTTAATAAATGGAGAATGTGCCCCTACTCCTCTGTAGTCCCCATTCTAGCTGTTTTTTTTTTCTCTTTGTCTGTGATGGAGTAGGTGGCTGTAGACACGTGAAGTGTTTTTAAAACATAGTAAAACCAATCTTGTGCATCAAAGAACACCAGGAACAGGAGACTGGTTATCCTCACCACTCTCCTGTGTCTTGTTTGAGTGATTCAACATTCAGGGAAACAGTTTTGTCCAGCCAGGTAGAGAAATCAATGAATTCATCCTGGAAGCCTCAGTCACCGCAGCTAACTGCATGTTTGCAGCTCAGTTTTTCTATTAATCAGCCGCAAAGCATGCACTCACTTCCCCATTCCACAAGCACTTACCCAGCCGTGCTGGGAAGCAGTAGAACCGCGTGGTTAAAGTTTTGGGCTCTCCCAGAATGCCTGGGTTCAGATTTGCTCAATGAGCTGTGAGACCACAGGCGAGTTTCACCTTTCTGTGCTTTGGCTTTGGGTCTCTCATGTAAAACGGAGATGGTAACGGTTCCCACCTCTTAGGACTCAAGAAAGTGACTCCTGTGTGGCGCTTCAAATTGGGCCCGCTTGCTCGAAAAATGTAGCGGCTTTCTGTTTGTTTGTTTTGTTTTTAATGCCGCTGCGAGCTGAGCACCCGAGTCACCCCTCAAGGAAGAACGCAGCCCTGCCCCCAGGAGTGCACGCGCAGCCTGGCTCTGCGCTCAGAGCGGCTGAAAACGCGGGACACCCGGACTCACCCCGCTCGAGGAACGTGCCGCTGAGATCCAGGACCTCGAGCGTGGCCAGGGGAGCGCCGTCCTCTCCAGCGAACGCTGCCTCGGCGATGCCCCCCTGGGGGCCGCGACCCAGCGCGGTGAAGGAGAGGTTGAGGAGCTGCAGCGCAGGGAAGCAGGCGAAGGTCCGGGGCTGCAGCGCCTGCAGCGGGTTCCCGGCGAGCGCCAGGGCGCGGAGGCTGCTCAGCGCGGGTCCGGCGCACGGCGGCAGGGCGGCCAACTGGTTGCAGCTGAGGTCCAGGGTGCGCAGCCCGGCCGGCCCGCCCGGGCCCCAGCGCAGCGCGGCGATGCGGTTGTGGCGGACGGCCAGCACCTGCAGCTGCTCCAGGTGGCGGAGCTCTGACGCACTCAGGGCGCGCAGCAGGTTGTGGCTGGCGTCGAGCCGGCGCAGTGTGCGCGGTAGGCAACCGGGCAGGCGCTCCAGGCTGCGGTTCGCCAGGCTCAAGGCCGTCGTCTCCGCGACGGGCAGACCCTCGCAGGGCGAGTCGGTGGCGTTGCTGCCACTGCTCCCCCTGGGGCCCTGCTGAGTGACCCGGAAGAGCGGGACTCTCTCCTGCGGGGGGCCTGCCCAGCTGGGGCGCAGCACCACCACCAGCAGCAGCAGGGCTTGCCGCATGGCCTCTGGGGAGAGAACAGCACAACGCCTATTAAATCCACAGGAACCCCCGAACAAAGGGGCAGATGCGCGTCCCACCCTCACCCCAAGGGCTCTGTGGAGGAGCACAGGCCCTGGATGTTCCCCGAAGGGCAGCGAGACGTTCCCAGAGTCGCCTGGTGTGCAGTGACCTCTCCCCTGTCTGCTTTTGCCCTATCGTCTCCCCCAGGAGCGCCGTGGTACCGCCTGCTCTTCGTCCTCGCAGGGATGCCTTGCCCTGTTTTTGTGGGAGGGACGCCTTCCTCATCTGTCCAGTCTGGGCCTGAATCTCTCCATAACTCCCTCCGTTTATGTACTCCCATCCTGTGAGCTTCTGCAGGAAAGGGATGCCCCCTTTTATTGCTGCAAACTCTCCCCAGGTCAACAGTCACTGATCCGTAAACGTGAACGCCCTCAAGAAGAACCTCTGCTTGGATAGAAACGTGGACTCAGGAAGATTTTGTCAGTCCATCAGCCCTCAGTTACGCCGCTTTTCCCCATGAGAACTGCCCAACCACAGGGGAGTCCTAGTTTGCCTAAAACAAGTCTGGAGTCCGTTTCTTGGGAGCTCAGGGTAGCCTTCAGAAGAAAGCAGCCCTGGAAGCCCGAGCCCTGTGGCCCCCGGAGACCCTGCAGCCAGGCATTTCCGGGTCCCATGTGGTTCCAACAGAATCCAGAGCCCCCAGTGTTAGCCCTGCCCAGAAGGGATGACTGAGGGCTGCTAGTCGTGGAGTTTCTAGGGTACCTAGGGTTGCACAGGTCGGCTGAGAGATCAAGCCGAGGAAGATCCGGCAGCCATGGGCTCCCTTGGGAGTGGCAAAGATGCTGTTAACCAGGGCTGACCGCGTCACTGCTCGATATCCCTCATGACTGCAGATGTGTATTCCTGCTCAGCTCTCTGAGCCAACCAGCAGATCTCCGAGCAACCACGCAGGCTCCAGGGGAAGGGTCTCCCTAATGCTAGCTGGGGGCGAATGGAGTGAGAAAGATCTTGGAACCTGAAGCCAGGAGCGTGTGCGTCCAGCAGTGTGTCGTGCTCACCTGAAAGTGGTCCTTTTGAAGTGCGGCTCCTCTGGATGCACCTCTGCAGTTCTCAGTTCTGTTTTGTAGATTCCAGGGACCAGTGATTTGGACAGGAACTCAGCTCTGAACTCCACAGGGAGGCCTGTTTCCAGGCTACCTCTCTCCCACAGCCCCCATCCACTGGGAGGGCTTGAGATTCTCCAGCCTTTCCCATGCCCCTCCTTTCACATCAAGACACTGTTGGCTTTAGCCGACACCCTCATTGCTCAGCTCCGTCCTCTCCCGATAGGGCCTGTGCCTGCCCCTTCCCAGGCTTGGCACCTCCTCCTAGCCCTCCCCATCTTCACCTCTCCTAACACCACCTTTCCCAGGCTGGAGTCAGCGCTGAGGGCTAGTGGAGTGCAGTGAGGCAGACCAGCGCTGTCACCTCTCCGGAATCTGATTCTTCCTGCCAGGTGGCTCCCATTTCCTGGGACGGCTGGAGGCTGAATGATGAGCCAGCAAGAAAAGCAAGCCGTTTCTCCCAAAGGAGCATCCAAGTCTAGAGGAAGCTTGTAGGGATTTCCAGGAAAAAGTAGCAGGAGAGGGGATGCTCAGAAGGGCCTGGGGCAGGAGCAGGCTCAAACAAGACCCAGGAGGCCCCAAGGAGAGGTTGTGTGGTGGCTTTGGGACCCTGCTCAGTGACAGTGTGTCCGTTCATCTCTCATAAGGAGTGAGAATAAACAGAGGGCAGAAATGCGGAAAGGACATTCCTGCTCCATGCCGGGGAGGATGGGTCCTGATTACCAGCAGCCCCAGGTCTCCCTAAGATGTGAGGCTTGAGTTAGTTTTGTTTAGGGCACGTTTGTTTAGAGCAGACAGCGCCTCTCTCCCACAAAGTCCCAAGGCAGAGCCCAGTCATTTCCTCTGAGGGCCTTTGATCTGCACCTGCTCCTCAATTCGCCCAGCCCCTTCTGAGAGTTCATCAAGGTTAATGAGCCCCAGCATCGAATGAGCCCCAGCAACATGTGACAGACGCTGAGACCAGGCAGACCCTGAAACCAGAATTGTACGTATCTTTCCTCTTGTTCGACCTTATCTTGGCAGCCCTGTGGCATTCCAGGATACCTCAGAACTGGCCTGTTAGGGTTGATTGGATAACTGGAAATTCCTTTGAGGTCTTTCCACCCAAAGCCTGCAAAATATCCTTCCAGTCTCAGTGCCAGCTAAGACCCAGCTGCTCAGAAGCAGGGAGGGGCTGCTCTGTGCTCCCCAGCCTGGGGCTCATGCAGTCACCTCCCAGGGAGCCTGGGCCCAGGCCCCAGAGGTAGAAACACGTGCCATGGTGACCCAGCCAGGTGGGAAGGAGAAGTCAGGGAGAGGTGGGGTCAGCATGCAGGCCAGTGGGCAGTCTGCTTCCTTTCTGTCTTTGCACCGAGGGCTCCATGCCCAAGAATTAACATGAAGTCAGGCATGGTGGCTTATGCCTGTAATCCCAGCGTGTTGGGAAGCTGAGGCAGGCAGGCAGGAGTTCAAGACAAGCCTGGGTGACATAGCAAGACCTCGTCTCCATCAAATAAACAAACAAACAAACAGAATTAGAACATCATGTTTCCTTCAGAGTCAAACCAGCCAGTTCCACCCATGAAGGTGATTGATCATGCTGAGGCCAGCAGGGACCTGGGGAGTCCAGGCAGGAGTTTCCCAGGTGAAAGGGAGCCAAGTCCATCCTGGTTTGAACAGAGACCCTGAGGAGGAAGGAAGCCGGTTCACCTTGGAGGCTTATAGGACAGGAGCTCGGGGAGCCGTGCCGAGGTGCCACTCCTCCGCCGACCAGTGGGTGATGGTTCCGGAGCAGCCTTGACTGAGGAATCCTCCTGAGGTCATCGTCCTGTGCTTTCCTGGAGCCCCAGATCTTCAGAGCCGAGTTCTTGTCACTGCTGTTGCTGGCCAGTTTGCCAGTAGTGGCAAGGGCCTGGCCTGGCCAGGCTGACGTGAGGTTGGCCCTCTGGATTGCCCCTGTTGCCCTGGTCATACCCAACCCTGGCACACACATCCTTGGCAGGCTGCCCCATTTGGCTTCTGAGCTGGGGAGGGTGATGGCAGATGCATATGGCAGGGTTTGCTTATCGGTCTTTCTGGGGTATTGGGTTGGCTTTGCCCCAGTGGGTACACTCTGCTGGGCACCATCATCCCCCTTTTTAAAATTGAGCACCTACTACAGTGAGATCCTAATGCCGTATTCGTGGTCCCATCTAATCCTCCCAGGTACTCACTATTATACCTATGTTACAGATGAAGAAACTGAGGCTTGCTAAGGTTTTGTGCTCTAGATTCTGGGGCACGTATGGGTGAGATTTAACCACCGTCTTTTTTTTTTTTTTTTTTTAAACAAAGTGTCCCTCTGTCACCCAGCCTGGAGTGCAACGGCACAGTTGTGGCTCACTGCAACCTCTGCCTCCCAGGTTCAAGTGATTCTCATGCCTCAGCCTCTCAATTAGCTGGGATTACAGGCATGCACCATCATGCCTGGCTAGTTTTGGGGGGGTATTTTTAGTAGAGATGGGGTTTTACCATATTGGCCAGGCTGGTCCGGAACTCCTGGCCTCAAGTGATTCACTCACCTTGGCCTCCCAAAGTGCTGAGATTACAGGCGTTAGCCACTGTGCCCAGCTAAACCAGTGTCTTATATTGCCTTCCATAGACTTCAGCATTTGATACTGTAATATGCCCTTAAGCGCAAGAGAACCTTTTCCAAATACTGAGACACAAATTGTGTGAGAAGCCAAGACATGGGAAATTTCCTTCCATAGTTGAGGAGCTCGTTCTGCAGATACACAGAGCTAATTTCTTGGGTCACTGTGGGCCCAAGACTAAGGAGGATGACTGGTTAGGGCCTACCAGGCACCTCTCAGGGAGGGTCAGCCCTCTTCTCCAGCCTTTTCTTCTCTTCTAGCACTTCTTAAAGGTCAGGAAAAGATAACTAAAGTGTTTGTCCCAGCCAGAGAAGAATGCTAAGGTCTTGCAACACAATCCTGGAACCCACAAATGTGTGTCCTTCAAATGCCATGCCAAGTGCCGTGCCATGCCTTGCCCTCCATGGCTTTACTGAGCTGTTCCTCTGCCTGGGTACCCCTCACTTGATTGCGTTAGTCTCCATGTCAGCTAATATTTTTTTTTTTTGAGACAGAGTTTCGCTCTTGTTACCCAGGCTGGAGTGCAATGGCGCGATCTCGGCTCACCGCAACCTCCGCCTCCTGGGTTCAGGCAATTCTCCTGCCTCAGCCTCCTGAGTAGCTGGGATTACAGGCATGTGCCACCATGCCCAGCTACTTTTTTTTTGTATTTTTAGTAGAGACGGGGTTTCACCATGTTGACCAGGATGGTCTCGATCTCACGACCTTGTGATCCACCCGCCTCGGCCTCCCAAAGTGCTGGGATTACAGGCTTGAGCCACCGCGCCCGGCCAGCTAATTTTTTTTTTTAATATCTAGTGTGCGTCCCCTTGAAAGGAGACCCTGAGATAAAGACCTGGGTGCCATGCAGGTAATTTACTTGGGAAGCGATCTCAAGGAATGCGGAGATGGAGTAAGGAAGTAAGCCAGGAAAGGTGTTGATGAGCAGGGACTGCTGTGGACAATTGGAACTCCATCTTGCTGGGGACCTCTGTGAGACTGTGTAGAGCATACCTCAGGGTTGTTCCATCAAGTGGCCAGGAAGAAGAGGTATCTACTCACCAGTTGCTGCTTCTTGTTGGTTTGAAAGGTTCTTCCTGGGGGTTTATCTCCTGGCACATAGATCAAGCAACTCCATGGAGAGTTAAGGGGATAGGGTGGGCATTGACAGCACCTGCTATAGCACCCTTTAAGATTTCACCAAGTGGATGCCCTCAAGCTGAATTAAGTGCGTTCCTTGGTGTTCTTTCCTAGGTAACACTGGCTACCTGCCATCAAGTAGATTGACGTGGCTCTTGTGTAATTTAGGACTAAACTTCCTGATAACTGGGCCACACGACTTACTTCCCAGCCCCAGTGCCCAGGGTGGCGTCTGGCACACAGGAGAAATGTTCCGGACAAATGAATGGGAAAAGGCATAACCGCATACACGGAGGATCATGGTGTTCTCCACAGTGCCCAGGAGCAGATGGGGCAGGACTCAAAACAGTAAAAATCAAGCTCAAGTTCCTGAAATTCACAGCCCAAATCCTCTAGCATCCCAGCATTGAGAAGGGCTAAGGTGAGAGTTGAGACATAGAAATGAGCAGAAGTGGAGATAGAAAATTGAGTCCCAGAAAACTTTCTAATTCACATTCCCCACACTCTTAGATTTTGGGGAGGAAAATCTCTTAGAAGATTCCAGGTTTAGACTGACAGTAAAACCACAGCCTCGCCTGCGGGGGGGGCGGGGTGAGGGAGGAGAGCCAGTAATTATATACTTGGCCACACTTTTATGGATTTAGATAAATATCAGAGTCATGGATCTTTGGCATTTGAAGGAATTTTAGAACTTGTCTGGTCCCACCCTTTGTTGTCCATTTTAGGAGAAAACTGAGCCCCAGAGAGGGAAATTGGCTTGTCTGGGGTTACACAGCATTGAGTTCCTAGTTACCTAGTGAGAAGGAAGGGTGATCTAATTCTCACTGTTTCACGCTGGCTATGGGCTTATTTGCACAGCTGACCAGGTCTCTCCTGCCCTGATATTAGCAGAGTGAGTTTTTCCTGAAGGTATGGCTAAGTAAACACACCTGGTAAGCATCAAAACACTGGGCAGTTTCAGGGGCTCTGACTCCTGCTGTTCTCATCTCATCCCCAGAACTCCAGGAATAAATTCTCCCAATACAGACTGCCCCAGAGACCCAGAACTGGTATCTTCTAAGTGGGTCCTGTCCACCTCTCTTTACAGCTCTTGCAGCCTACGGTGGGGTGATGAGGGCTGACCCAGGTGACCGGTGACTGCTCAGCCAGCTGCCTCTGCCCTGCCCTCCACATGCCAGCCAGCTATGCTGCGGGGTTTTTCCCCAAATACGGAGTCAGAATGTACAAGCCTGAAGATTACATTCTTCTCTGACACCAGAGATAAGCCAGAGGAATGGGAGGGTGATTGTGGGAGGAGACGGTACCAGGTTGTCAAATCTCCGGGAAGAGCCAGCTCCCCCGAAATGGAATGCAGAAAAGAGGCTTTCAAGTGGCAGAAACTAAGATATCTGAGTGGGCTCACTGACGTGGCTGACCTGCCTCTGAGGAAATAAAGTAGTAATGGGTTGAGACTCATGTTTATTTTGTGGTTGACAGGTCACTCACCAAGTCAGATTTCAGCATGACGATTGATGGAATGCTTTGAATTTTAGAAGATACCATTCAAGATCCTTTAAAAATCCATAGTGGAAAAGATTCAAACAGAAATGCGAGGTCAGACTCTAACCTGCCACTTTATTTTGCGTATGACTGTAGGAAGTGGGATGGGACAGTGGATAGGAAAATTTACAAATTATATTCTGGAATTTACCACAGCCAGAGACAGCATACTAGATGAAAAGGACCTTAATTGGAACACAAGATGCTGGATTCTCATTTCAACACGTCTACCATCTTTCTGGGTACAATGTCTGTGTTCTCAAACTTCTGTCTATCTCATAGTTTTCATCCGTAAAGTAAATGAAATTGACTTAGCATTCAGCACATATATCTTGAGACCGTGCTGGTACATGATCCAGGTGTCCAGTATGTAACATGGGAGCTCAGAGATGAACTAGACTTGGACCGTGCCCTCAAGCAGTTCCCAGCCTAGAAGGGGTAGAAGACAGAAAGAAATCATGCACAGTGTGAGCACACTATTGCATCACAAAAAATTCAACTGTGAGCTCTGTTGGTCCAGGAAGTGTGTGCAGTTGTTCACAGCTGCATCTGAGTATCTGGCAGCACCTGCACACAATAGATGCTTAAGCGGGATTTCCTGGGCCGGGTGTGGTGGCTCACACCTGTAATCCTAGCACTTTGGGAGGCCGAGGAGGGTGGATCACCTGAGGTCAGGAGTTGGAGACCAGCCTGGCCAACATGGTGAAACCCCATCTGTACTAAAAATACAAAAATTAGCTGGGTTTGGTGGCACATGCCTGTAATCCCAGCTACTGAGGGCTGTGAGGCAGGAGAATCGCTTGAACCTAGGAGGCAGAGGTTGCAGTGAGCCCAGATTGTACCATTGCACTCCGGCCTGGGCAACAAGCATGAAACTCCCATCTCAAAAAATAAAAGAGAGAGAGAAAGAGATTTAATGAATGAATGAATGACTGTGGCTGTGCCCTCTCCTTCTATTTCTGATCATTTACATTCCCTTTTTTGGAATTTTCCACAGAAGAGCAGTCAGGGTTTGTCTGTGCATTTATTTAGATTTCTAATATGTTAACAAAAATTCTTTCAAAAATAAAAGTGCTTGACAAACAAAGCAATGATTTGGACTCTTGTAGAGCTCAAGTGTTGTTTGTTCCCTGTTGCTATAGAAACAAGCAGATGCAGTGTGGATGTTCAACAACATTTTGTTGAATGAGAAAACGCATGCTGTTCAATAGCCTATGAGCATGTGATCAACACCATTATTTACCATAGAAATACAAATTTAAGCCACAATGAAATACTGTAGTATACCCACCAGAATAGCCAAAATTTAAAAGATTAACACCATCAAGTGATGCCTAGCTTTTTTTTTTTGAGGTGGGGTCTCACTAGGTTGTCCAGGCTAAGCTGAAACTCCTGGGCTCAAATGTTGCTGGCTAGAACTCATACACTGCTGGTGGGAATGTCAAATGGTATAGCTGCTTTGGAAAATAGGTTGGCAGTATCTATGAATGCTAAGCATATTTGTATTCTATTACTCAGCAATTACACTCCTGGGTTTATACTCTAGGGAAATGAGTATGTATAGCCACCAAAATATTGTTTATAGCAACTTTATAAATGCTCCAAAATGGAAACAACCCAAGGGCCTATCAATAGGAAAATTGATGCATAAATCATGGTATAGTCATGCAGTGGGTTACTATACAGCCACAGAAAAGAATAAACTATGCTGTGCTTAACAACACAGATGAATGAATCTCATAGATGTTCTGTTGGATAACAGAAGCCAGACACAGAAGAGTACATACTATACAGGTTTATTTTTATGGAATTCAAGAACAGGCAAAACTAGTCAATGGCCGGAATAATGGTTACCTCTTAAGAGCATCCAGGCAGAGGACCCAGTATGTGAAAGTAATGGAGGCTTGATAAGGAATGGTGTGTTGAGCAAATAGGAGGTTGAATATGGTGGAAGAGTGGGAGCATGGTAGGGGCCATGGAGGAGGAGTGTAGGGAGGAGAAATTGAAAAGGTTATTTGGGGTCATTTTGTGAAAGGCTCAGTGGTAGTCATTAGGGCTATTGCCCACATTGTTCAGATTTTCCCTCTTTTGGCTACTGGTAGGATTGTACTGCCTGGCCCTTTGTGGTTGGGTGGGGCCATGTTTCCTTGTTTTGTTCTGGCCAGTGATTTGCAACAGGAAGAGATGTGTGTCACTTCCAGACAATGCCATCCAATTGTTGGTGTGAGGCGCTCCGGAGCTCTTTCTTCCTCACTGGCATGGCAGTTGGCATTATTTGGGCTGGTGGTTGCTTCATCAGCCTGGAGCTCCCCCAGGGCTGATCACAATGCATATATAGTATGAGAAATAAACCTTCGTGGTTTTAGGTTGCTTATTACCACAGCATAGCCTGTTGGCCTTGATTACAGTGTCAGGTTCTTTGTTTCATTCATTCATTCATCATGTTGAAGGCTCCTTTGCACTAGATACTGTTCTAAATGCCAGAGCCGACATAGTTCCTCCTCTTGAGCTTTCGTTCTGTTGGGGAATACAGACAATGTGCAAACAAATGAATAAGGTAATTATGGATTTTTAAATTTTTATTTATTTTTAATTTTTTTAATTTCTGTGGGTGCATGGTGGGTAATTACAGATTGCAATAAGAGTTATAAAGGAAATAAACAGGGTGATGTGACATAAAGGAATTGGAAAGGAGAGTGGAGATGGTCATCAAGAAGGGTGACTTCATTTGAACTGAGACCTGAGGATGAAAGGGAGCTGTCTCGCACAGGGCCATAGGAATCATGTTCCAGGCAACGGCAAGAAAGAGCCTGCTCTGTCTGAGACACCCTTGTTGCTGTGTGGATTGCAGGCAAAAGCAAGCTGGAAAGTTACCTCAGAAGGTAACTTTCCTTCCATTGGGGAGTGGGGGATGTTGCCCCCAGAGTAATGACAGTAAAGGTGAAGACAAGTACACAGATTTGAACTATGTTTTGAAAGTAGAATCAACAGATCTGTTGGTGGATTGGAAGTGAGGTTTGTTAGGCTGAATAATAGTCCCCAAAGACATCCATGTGTTAGTCCCTGGAACATGTAAATGTTATGTTATATAACAAAAGGAACTTTGCATATGTGATTAAAGTAAAGACCTCGAGATGAGGTGATTATCCTGGATTATCCTATGGTCCCCTGAATGTAATCACTACTGTTCTTATAAGAAGGAGGAAGAAGAAGATCTCACTATAGAGAAAGCAAAGTGAAGATGGAAGGGAGGCCAGGCGCGGTGGCTAATGCTTGTAATCTCAATACCTCGGGAGGCCAAGGTGGGAGATTTGCTTGAGCCTGTGGTACTGATCATGTCAGGTCACCACCCAAGATGTCGATCACCATCTGTGGAGGTCTATCCTGCAGACCCTGACTCAGAGATGGATGAATAAAATACACTCTCAGACACAGAATACAGTGTGAGAGTTGGGCTATGGGGTTGTCTGCTGCTCTCAGAGGGCAATTGTAGCTAACTGATCCCTATTTGCTGTTCCCCCTCACATTTATTCAGTATAGACTTAATAACAGGTTCTAATTCAACACACTTGTGGTTTAAAGAGTGGTTTTATGAATGATAAAAGCTTTTGGTTTTGGAGCCCAGAGTAAACACCATGAACAGGTGATCCCCCGCAACCCTCAACCTCCCCCTGAGAAGACTATCAGACACAAAGTTTACATGAGTAAACAAATGAGTAGAGACAAAGGAATGTGGGGTAAACAGACAGCTTCTATTATCCCTAATCTTCATCCTATGACTGAATTCTCTAAGATAAGAACTGGCTGCCTTCAGCCCATTCCATAAGTTAATAAAACCTTGTCAGCCTTCCAAAAGGTTTGAGACTATAATCTTATAACGTTCCCTAATATTTTCCTTAATGTTTTGCCAGCCACCCTGAATGAATCTCTACATGAGCCCAGGCATTTAAAACCAGCCTGGGCAACATATGGAGACCATCTCTTTACAAAAAGTTTAAAAATTAGCCAGGGCCGGGTGCAGTGGCACGTGCCTGTAGTCCCAGCTACTCAGGAGGCTGAGGTGGGAGGATCACTTGAGCCCAGGAGTTCTGGACTGTATAGTGTGTTATGCTGATTGGGTGTCTGCACTAAGTTTGGCATCAATATGGTGACCTCCCGGGATTGGGAGACCACCAGTTTGCCTAAGGAGGAATGAACCAGCCTAGGTCAGAAACAGAGCAGGTCAAAACTCTTATGTTGATCAGTAGTGAGATCACACCTGTGAATAGCCACTGCACTCCAGCCTGGGCAATATAGTGAGACCGAATCTCTAAAAAAAAAAAAAAAAAAAAAATTTAAGTAAAATAAAATAAATAAATAAAAATTAGCCAGGTATGTTGGTGCATGCCTGTGGTTCTAGCTAATTGGGAGGCTGAGGTGGGAGGTTGAGGCTGCAGCCAGCTGTGATTGCACTGCACTCCCAGCCTGGGTGATGGAGGGAGATCCTGTCTCAGAGAAACAAAACAAAACAAAACAACAACAACAAAACCAAAGGGAGATGATGACTTTGAAGATAGAGAAAGGGACCATGGAATGCAAGGAATGCAGCAAGGAACTGGATGGGATCCCCTGGAGGGTGTGTGGCTCTGCTGACACCTTGACTTTGGCCCCGGGAAACTTATTTCAGGATCGTCCCCCCAGAACTTTGAGACAATAAATGTGTATGTTGTTGTTGTTGCTTTTATTGTGGTAGAATATGTATGACATAATATTTATCATTTAAACCATTTGTCAAGTGTGCACTCCAGTGGCACTAAATACATTCACAATGACATTGTGTAACCATCACCACTATGTATACCTGAAACATTTTCATCATCCCCAACAAAAACTCTGTACCCGTGAGACAAGTACTCCCACTTTCCCCCAAACCTTGGTAACCTCTATTCTACTTTCTGTCTCTATATTCTAGGTACCTCATATAAGTGGAATCATACGATATTTGTCCTTTGGTTTCTGGTTAGACTAAGCATAATTTTCAAGATTGATCCATGTTGCAGCACGTGTCAAGATGTTATTCCTTTTTATGGATGAATAATACTCTGTTGGTTCATTCTCACACTGCTATAAGGAGGTACGTGAGACTGGGTAATTTATAAAGAAAAGAGGTTTAATTGGCTCCTGGTTCCACAGACTACACAGGAAGCATGACTGAGGAGGCCACGGGGAGCTTTTACTCAAGGCAGAAGGCAAAGGCAGAGCAAGCATCTTGACACAGCTGGAGCAGGTGAAAGAGGAAGAGCTGGAGGTGCCGCCATGTTTAGACAACCAAATCTCGTGAGAACTTGATCATGAGAACAGCACCAAAGGCGGAAATCCACCCCCGTGACCCAGTCATCTCCCACCAGGTCCCACCTCCAATATTGAGGATCACAGTTCGACATGAGATTTGGGTGGTGACACAAATCCAAACCATATCAAATATTGTGGGTTGGTTTCAGCCACTGAATTTTTGATAATTTGTTACAGCAGCTGCAGAAAACTAATACATGAGGGATGAGAGGAAAGAAGGCGTGGAGGATCCCCAGGCTTCTGGCTGAGAACTGGATGGATTGAGATGCCATTTCCTGGGACAGAGAAGTCTGAGAGGGCACCCTATAAGGGGTAGGGAAACCACAGGCTTGTTTTGGCCATATGACATTTGAGATGTCTGTCAGGCCTCCAAAGGAAATGTTGAGGAGAGGCAACCCAGCTCTGGAATTCAGGGGAGAGCTGGGGCTACATTTGAGAGGCATCAGTGTGAGATGGTGCTTAGAGCTAATAGATGGATTGAGGTCACCTAGGGAAAATTAGTGGAGAGAGAAGAGAAGGGGATGAAGCTATCATTCTATCCTTTGAAGGTGTGCAGAGGAGGAGGAACGAGCTGAGGGGGATGAGAAGGAACAGTCAGGGAGGGAGAAGAAAACTCAGGAAAGTTTGGGATCATGAAAGGTGGGAGGCCTGTGTTTCATTGAGAAGAGGATATCTGATCAGGTTTTTAGAGAGTAATTAAGAGGAGACATTTATGACCTGGACAAGAGCAGGGTACTGAGGGGCTGAGACTGAAGCAGGAGAGGAGTGAGTTAGAACACAGGAAAGCATGTGTTAGCTTTTGTAACTCTCTGGAGAAGTTGTGTGGTGAGATGGAGCAGAAAGATAGGGCAAGGGAGAGTTTAAAAATTGTTTAAGGTGGGGGACACTGTTGTGGTTATTTCTTACTGACAAGTATCCCAAAACTTAGTGGTTTAAAACAAGTCATTATTCAGTATATCTTCACTTAATGTTGTTTATAAGTTCTTAGAACCTGTGACTCTAAGTGAAACCATGTGTAATGAAACCAGTTTTACTATAGGTGAATTGATATAAACAAGAATTAAGTTCCTGTGGGATATTTCTGGTCACAAAACATCATCAAACTTACAAATAAAGACTAAAACACTTCTAATGCTTAATATTAAAATAAATGTGAGCTATACATGTATTTAAGAAAGATTAGGCTGGGTGTGGTGGCTCACACTTGTAATTCTAGCACTTCGGGAGGCCAAGACGAGTGGGGATCACCTCGGGTCAGGAGTTCGAGACCAGCCTGGCCAACATGGCGAAACCCTGTCTCTACTTAAAAATACAAAAATTAGCTGGGCGCAGTGGCAGGCATCTGTAGTCTCAGCTACTCAGGAGGCTGAGGGAGGAGGATCACTTGAGCCTGGAAGGCAGAGATTGTAGTGAGCTGAGATTGTGCCATTGAACTCCAGCCTGAAAGACAGAGGAAGGCTCTGTCTCAAAAAAAAAAAAGAAAGAAAGGTTAATAAAAACAAGATCATTATTTACCTGCTTATTCCAGTTCAGGGTAGCAGGTGGCTGGAGCCTTTCCCAGCAGCTCAGGGTACAAGACTGGAGCCAGCCCTGGGCAGGACACCACCCCACTGCAGGATGTACTCACACAGACATACACACACACTCAGATGTGAAACACGTAGACAGGCCAATGAACTTGATAAGCACAACTTTGAGACATGGAAGAAAACTAGAATGTCTGGAGAAAACCCACACAGACATGGGGAGAACCTGCAAACTTCACAGAGACAGTCGACTGATTTTTTTTTATCCTCATCAACATTATAACAAAATGATACTGAATGAAACAATATGATTTGAGGACCTGCTGTTTGATTCCATTATTTTGTGGGTTAGGAATTTGGTTAGAGACCCCCTAGCTGATTCTTTTGCTCCATGTATCATTGACTGGGGTCATTGGTGGTATTGAGCTGTTGAAAGGGCTGGTTTTGAGGATTCAAGGTGGCTTCACTCACATGCCTGGCACCTTGATGGGGATGGCCAGAAGGCTGGGCTCCATCAGGACTGTCCACTGGAGTACAAACATGTGACTTCTCTAGCATGGTGGCCCCAGGATAAAGTTCTTGCAAAGTGGCCTCAGGGCTCTAAAAGGGAGTGTTCCAGCAAAGAGGACAGAAGCTGCATGGCCTTCCATGACCTGTGCTTGGAGGTCACATAGTATCCCTTTTGCTGTACTCTATTGGTCAATCTAGCCACAAACCCATCCAGATTTAATTAGTGGGGATGTAGATACCCCTTCTTTTTTTCTTTGTCTTTTTTTTGAGAGAGAGTCTTGCTCTGGCACCCAGGCTAGAGTGCAGTCGTGCAATCTTGGATTCTTGCAACCTCCACCTCCCGGCTTCAAGACATTCTCCTGCCTCAGCCTCCCTAGTAGCTGGGATTATAGGCGCACACCACCACTCATTTTTTGTATTTTCAGTAGAGATGGGGTTTTGCCATGTTGGCCAGGCTGGTCTTGAACTTCTGACCTCAAGTGATCTGCCCACCTTGGGCTCCCAAAGTGCTGGGATTACAGGCATGAGCCACCACACCTGGCCAGATCCCCCTTCTTGATGGAAAGACTGTCAAAGTCTTTGCAGCTGTGTTTAAACCCCCCACAGATGCAAAACAAATTTACAGATCAGATGAGAAGACACCGGGGCATGGGGAGAGGTGAATGATGCAGAAGAGAGAAGAGGAAACTGCAGGAATAAAGTCCTTCAGAGGCCACAAGGGGACAATATTCCGAAGGCACCCCTCACCGGGACAGGAGGGATTAAGACATGGTGAGGACAGGTGCACGGTGAAAAGACGAGGCTGGTCCCATATGATGACGTCACACTGCACGATAATGTGCAGGTGAGCTCAACAGCTGAGGGGTGGATGCGGAGGGCTAAGAAGTAGGACATAGTAATCTCAGAGAGTTGGAAAGTTAGGTATTTTGTCATTTTGTCATGACATTTTGTCATTTCTGAAAAGATTATAAATACATGATTATTAATCCTCAATCATATATTAATAACACAATCTCTTTACTAGCAATTATTAATTGTGCCAAATATTTATGGAATCCATGAGAGATACTCCAACTTCTAGGTGTTGCTGACCAACTCTTGTTCACCACACTTCTTTTAGGAGGGAGGCAAATGCTATTATTTCCATATTATTGCTGCAGAAATTACATTCAATTTCATAAAGTAAATCTGATAAAGGACCTAAGATTAGAACTTTGAGAACATTTTTGAGGGGGGAGTATTGAGAACATGAATACTTGCTTGTTTTACTTGAGAGGTTGTTTGGATTCCCAACTCTTAAGAGAGATAAGAAAGACTATCTGGCAAAAGTTAGTCTTCAGCAAAATTACTCAGTAGGTGAAATCTTTTTGCAAATCATGCTTCCAGTATTAAAAATATGTTTGTAATTCATGTTCTGAAATTGCATTTAGGAGGAGTTTCTGAAACACACACGCACATTCCACAATTATCAAGGTTATTTTTATTTATTAAATTACTCACCCAAATATTTTATTTATCATAATCTCATAATTATGTAGTCTCAGATATTTCCAAAAATCAAACCCCCATGAAAGTAGTGAAAATTCATCAGCAGTGAGAAACTTACAGAGATGGTGAATCAGGCTTTGCTGAGAATTTTCCAAGGGTGGTTCCAAGGACGTTCTGATCAGCACCATTGCAAAGGTCTGCACATACATCACAGAATCCCAGTATATCAGGTGTGACTGAAGTGTTAGAGTCACCCAAAGAAAATCTACGTCCTCCGACCTTCCCTTCTTCTGACACTCTTTATAGTTATCTACCAATTGGGTTTCCATTTATTCCATTAGTCAAGCTAAAGATTGTAGGGTCAAGTTGACTCTCTGCTCCGTTATTCTAAAATTCATCATTCATTGCTCACCACAATCAGTTAGAAATGTGTTCATCTTTAAGGTACAGAAATCCCACCTAACAGTGGCTTAAATACATTCATTTATTTTTCTTACATAACAAAAAGTCCAGAACTAGGCAGCTACTGGCCTCTCTTCAGTTGTTCCATAATAACATGGATGTTTTCTGTTTTTAGGCTCTGCCATTTTTAATATATTCCTTCCATCCTCATTCCTGTTACCTTCTGGGTGCAAGATGGCTGCTACAACTCCAGTCATCACATCCACATTCAAGGCAGGAAGGTGAAGCATGAAGCCAGCTGAATTTCCCTTCTATCAGGATGGAAAAAAGCTTTCCCAGAAATCTCCACAGATTCCTCTTAGGCCTCATTTTTCAGAACTGGATCCCTTCCTGGCCCCACCAACCTGCAAAGGAAGCTGATGAGTTAGGGAGTAAGATTGTCATAATTGGCACAGACCATTGGTATACACCTACGACTGATCTGGAGACATTGATTCAGCTTAAATCAAGCTCTGTTAGCAAGGAAGAGGGGAAAATGGCTTCGGTGGGTAAAAAATGGTGCTGGTCACAATTGCAGTCTGCTTATTTTCGTTCTGAGGCAGCTCTCAAAAATCCTTACATCTCTTTGCATGGGTTCGCTCCAGCCCATAGTGTCTGCTTGTCCTCAGGCGATCACAACAACCTTTGAACTGATTCTCCAACTTCTAGTGTGATCTGCCTTCTTGCAGCCATTCTCCATCAGCCACTGGAGTTATATTTTAACAATGCAAACTTGATCACGGCATGTCATGGGGAAGAGTATTCCCTGGCTCCCTCTCCTGATATCCCCTCTGCCAAATGTGGCCAAACTGCTGCCCTGCTCTCCACTTGGCAAACTCTTAGTCATTCTTAAAAGCCCCTTCCTCTGGGGAATCCTCTGTAATCTGCCTTTGATTCCAACAAAACTAATCATTCCCTTCTTTTTGTTTTCATATGTCTTTTTCATATATTTAGAACAATGCATATATTGCAGCATTATAGAGTTACAGATGCTCCTCAACTTACAGTGGGGCTACATCCCAACAAACCCAGTAGAAAATGTGGCTCTTTTTTTTCACAATGCGTTTGCCCCCAGAACACCGGTAACAAGAAAGCCACACTTAAAAGCCAAAATGGGAAAGGAAAAGACTCATATCAACATCACCATCATTGGACACATAGATTTGGGCAAGTCCATCACTACCGGCCATCTGATCTCCAAACGCACTGACACTGACAGAAAAAGCCATGGAAAAATTCAAGAAGGAGACTGAGAAGATGGGAAAGCGCTCCTCCAAGTATACACCTGGGTCTTGGATCTACTGACAGCTGAGTGTGAATGTGGCATCACCATTGATATCTCTGTGGAAATTTGAGACCAGCAAGCACTACATGACTGCCATGGACGCCTCGAGACACAGAGACTATACCAAAAACAGGATTACGGGGATATCTCAGGCTGACGGTGCTGTCCTGGTTGTTGCTGCTGGTGTTGGTGAATTTGAAGCTGGTATCTCCAAGAGTGGGCAGACCGTGAGCTTGCCCTTCTGGCTTATACTCCGGGTGTGAAACAACAAATTGTTGGTAGTCACAAAATGGATTCCACTGAGCCACCATGCAGCCAGAAGAGATGTGAAGAAATTGTTAAGGAAGTCAGTAACTTGCATTAAGAAAATTGGCTGTGACTCTGATATAGCAGCATTTGTGCCAGTTTCCGGTTGGAATGGTGACAACATGCTGGAGGTAAGTGCTAACACGCCTTAGTTCAAGGGATGGAAAGTCACCCCTAAAGACTGGCAATGCCTGGCTGGGTGCAGTGGTTCATGCCTATAACCCCAGCACTTTGGGAGACCGAGGAAGGTGGATCACCTGAGCTCAGGAGTTCAAGACCAGCCTGGGCAACATGGCAAAACCCCATCTCTACCAAAAATACAAAAAATTAGTCAGGTATGGTGTTGTGTGCCTGTGGTCTCAGCTACTTGGGAGGCAGAGGTGGGAGGATTGCTTGAGCCTGAAAGGTGGAGGTTGCAGTGAACTGAGATAGCACTACTGCACTCCAGCCTGGGCGACAGAGATTCCATCTCAAAAAACAAAACAAAAACAGAAATCATGAATACTAAGCAGCGCATGCCTCACAGATCCCTGTGGCCTCATATCTGACCCAACTGTGCCTATGTATGGTTCTTACCCCACAGTAACGTGTGCAGCCCCTTATCTTAAAAGAGTGAACTTTGCTTGAGTTACATGCAATGGATTCAGCAGCTTCTTGCTAAGGGTTGGCTGCCTGTTTGCTCTCCTGATGTCTACCTGATTAAAAGAACTGTATAAAAGGAAGAAAAGGTCAGGGTAAAAACATTTCATGCAGCCTCCAGAAACAGAGCTCAGTCCCTAAGGAAAAGTCGCCTCTTTCTGGTGAGACTTGGCACCAACTGTTGCCACACACTAGTGAGAGTTGTGCCAACCAGTTGTAGGGGTGGAAGAGTCTCTGATTTGGCGTTGTCTCTGTCAGGAAAAAAGCAGAACTCTTTCCTCCCCTTCTGAACTCTACCTCTGACCCAGATTTGCAAACAAATGTCACATTGGACCAACAGTGGGAATCTGAGAACTTTTTAGTAGGAATTTTCATGATTTTCGCCTTTGAAACCTAGTGTAAAGTAATTGGAAGAAAAAAGTGTCTATGGCGTTTTGTAGGTCTTGCTCAAACATGTTCTGAGAAAAATCAACTCAGGGACATTGTCACAAGTAGACTACCTAGGGTCCTTGGCTCAGGAGGCCTTGCCACTCTTTTGGGAAATCAAGAGTGGTCCTGAGGAGCATGCTCAAGTCAGATGATTTGCATACAGATCCTTGCTTCCCACATCCTAGCTGAGTGACCTTGACAAGTTGCTTGACCTCTCTGTGCACAGTTCCAGTGTGTGCTGGAGCTGGTTTATCCCTGCTGGAGAGATGGATGTTTGCATGTCTTCCTAACTCTTGTGTTCACTGACACCATGTTGGCTGTGGTGGGAATCTTTACACCACGGAAATTGGCACCTCAGTGTTCCGCCAGCCCACAAAGTTGTAAACATTACCTATCTCACCTAGGGGATGAATCGAGAGAACTCGTAGGAGGCCAACGTGATAGCCCTGAATACAGGCTAGCTTTCTAATTCATTTAGCCATGTAAATGTTTGCTATATTATTGTTGAGACTGCTTTTAGGAGAGGTGGAAGCTGATTTCACTTGCTCTATCGTTGGTTTGTAAAGCCAATTACCCTCTTGGTATCCCTCTTGCTCCTGGGACCTATTTGACTGGTATGGCAACCTGTCAACTTACCCTGAAATTCAGCAAATTATTTAAATCAGTGGCCTGACTAGGATAATGGGGTTCTGTTGGCTGAGAGACACTGGAGTCTCTGAAGAAAAGCACATGCCTGGTACAAAGGTCAGATTATTACACCTGAGTGGGTGATGTATCATGACCTGATTGTGGTGGAGATGGACTGTAATCAATGGAGGAGTGCAATGGCATAATCTCAGCTCCCTGCAACCTCCGCCTCCCAGGTTCAAACAATTCTCCTGTTTCAGCTTCCCAAGCAGCTGGGATTACAAGTGCACTCCACCACGCCCAGCTAATTTTTGTATTTTTTGTAGAGATGGGGTTTCTCCATGTTGGCCAGGCTGGTCTTGAACTCCTGACCTCAGGTAATCCACCTGCCTTGGCCTCCCAAAGTTCTGGGATTACAGGTGTGAGCGACTGCACATAGCCAATTTCCATGAATTTCGAATGGCTTAATAGATATCGTATTAAAACACAAAAACAAAAACCAGGAGACAGGATGGTATAAAGACGAGAAAGACACACTCTAAAATGCTATCAGCTGTGTCTTAGGATACTGCCAGAGTGGGATAGATTTCTTACTCTACTTTTTGGGGATATCTCATCCTGCACTAGTCAGATGTTCCACAGCGATGCTGCTTAACACACTACTCCAGAACTCAGTGGCTTACAATAACAAGAATTTATTCCCACACCAATTGTCTGTGGGTCAGCTGATCTAGCTCAGCTTGGCGTAGGCTGTGGACTCCATTCAGCTTTGTTGCATGGATTCCATTCAGTGGCCCAGGTGATGACCTGGGGAATCCTGTTCTCACAGTGGATGCAAGAGTGCAAACGAATTGCAAAAGCACAGCGGAGGCCTCTGCTCACATCATGCCCACTAACATCCCATTGGCCAAAGGAAGTAAACGGCCAAGCCCAACATCAAGTGGGCAGGTGGTGTATGTTACCCACGGTGGGAGAGGAGAGGGGAGCCAATCTTTGCTGAACAATGGTTCAAACTGTCACATGAACCATCACACTTATTTGAAAATGAGCTGATGAAATACTTTTCTAATTAAAAGTATGTACTTGTTAAAAATAATACTTTACATTTGTATTGCATATTTTGGTTTTAAAAGCATCTTTGCATCATTCTCTCATATATTTCTTCCAGTGACAGAGTGGAAAGGCAGCATCCCCATTTTACAAGATAGGAAGATTCTGGCTGCATTATTTCCTTGAACGGCTGTAATGAATTACCGTAAGCCTGGTGGCTCGAAGCAGAAATTTATTCTTGCACAGTTCTGGAGCCTAGACGTCCTAAATCAAGATGGCGGCTGGGTCTTGATTGGGACTCCTTGGCCTGCACCTACGTCACCCCTGCCTCTGTTTCCATCATCACATGGCCTTTCCCACTCTGTGCCTCTTTTCCTTTTTTTTGAGATGGGGTTTTCCTCTTGTCTCCCAGGCTGGAGTGCAGTGGCATGGTCTCAGCTCACTGCAACCTCTGCCCACTGGGTTCAAGTGATTCTCCTGCCTCAGCCTCCCAGTAGCTGGGATTACAGGCACCCACCACCACGCCTGGCTAATTTTTGTATTTTTAGTAGAGATGGGGTTTTATCATGTTGGCCAGGCTGGACTCGAACTCCTGATCTCAGGTCATGTGCCCGTCTCAGCTTCCCGAAGTGCTTGAATTACAGGCGTGAGCCACCCCACCCAGCCTCTCTTTTCCATTTTTTTTTTTTTTTTTTTTTTTTTGAGACGGAGTTTTGCTATTGTTGCCCAGGCTGGAGTGCAATGGCGCGATCTCGGCTCACCGCAACCTCCGCCTCCTGGGTTCAGGCAATTCTCCTGCCTCAGCCTCCTGAGTAGCTGGGATTACAGGCACATGCCACCATGCCCAGCTAATTTTTTTGTATTTTTATTAGAGACGGGGTTTCACCATATTGACCAGGATGGTCTCGATCTCTTGACCTCGTGATCCACCCGCCTTGGCCTCCCAAAGTGCTGGGATTACAGCCTTGAGCCACCGCTCCCGGCTCTTTTCCATTTTTTAAGAACACCAGTCATATTGAATTTAGGGCTCACCCTAATCCAGTATGACCTCATCTTAGCTTGATTACATCTGCAAAGACCTTATTTTCAAATAGGTCATATTCATAGGTTCTGTGTAGATATGAGTTTTGGGAAACACCATTAACTCAGTGCACTGGCTGGCAGAATTTATGGCATCTACACCCTTTCTTGACAATTTCTCTGGTGTCTGGCATCCTCCCTGCCAAATCCATGCCACATCTCTAAGGCCAAAACTTCTTAAACTTCTCTGGGCATGCATATCACTGAGAGTCTTGTTAAAAGTCCGACTCTGACTCAGAATGATCCGGGCGCACCTCAGAGGTAGGGTGAGCTGAGGAGGTGCCCTGCACGACCCTGACGGGAAGGGCCTCCTTAAATGCTGTGCCCAGGGTGCCTCACTGTGCCACCCTAGTCCTGGCCTTGTGAGAGTCTGCCTTTCTGACAAATGCTGCTGGGCCAAGGACCACACTTGGAGTTGCAGTCCATGTGGGTTTAACGCTTGGAATCTCACCCTCAATAGCAATGAGGGTATTTCTATTTTGAAGTTGGATGTCTGTAACTCCTAGAAAGGCAACAGTGGTTCTGCTACATTTTTTTTTTTTTAATAACACTGGGTCACATGGGCTGGGCTGGCTGCCAATAATGTTGGTTCTGACATTTCAGGAAGTTCAGTTGGTAACACAGAGATCCAGGGCCCCTTTGTAAGCACCTGGTCAGACTTTCATCCCTAACCCTCCTGGGTTCCCAGAATATCCCACCGTTAGTCCTGCCTCCCGACCTCCATAGCACTGCCTGGAAGAGGTCCTTGCTGTCTTCCAGTAGCCTCCCTTACCAGCTAGGGGCTGGGCCCAAACCAGCTACCTCATCACCAGCGATAGAGCCTATGCATTGAGCCCTGACCCCAGGCCTTGTTATAAGCTCTACTCTTTCCTTAAAGTTATATATATATAAATATATATATATGTATTTTTTATTTATATAATACATATGTTTATGTATTCATTTTAAAATTTGATTTTTAGAGACAGGGTCATGCTTTGTTGCCCAGGCTGGAGTGCAGTGGCACAGTCATAGCTGTCTGTATTTTTTTTTTTTTTTTTTGAGACGGAGTTTCGCTCTTGTTACCCAGGCTGGAGTGCAATGGCGCGATCTCAGCTCACCGCAACCTCCACCTCCTGGGCTCAGGCAATTCTCCTGCCTCAGCCTCCTGAGTAGCTGGGATTACAGGCACGTGCCACCACGCCCAGCTAGTTTTTTGTTTTTTGTTTTTTTTTTGTATTTTTAGTAGATACGGGGTTTCACCATGTTGACCAGGATGGTCTCGATCTCTCGACCTCATGATCCACCCGCCTTGGCCTCCCAAAGTGCTGGGATTACAGGCTTGAGCCACCACGCCCAGCCTGCTGTCTGTATTTTTGAACCTCATTTGCCCTCCCTGTTACCAGAGGGACATTAATACCCATTGATGTCCACCAACAGAAATCTTGAGTCAGAGGACACAGGATTGGGGCGTTGGGCCCTCCTCTCCTCCAGGTCTTCTGCTCCTCTCACACCCGGCTCTGCCTTCTCCCCAGGGTCCAGTTTTGCATCTGAGGGATGTCAGAGCAGTCAGAGGCCTCACTGTCCAACTTCCAGGGGTGAGAAGAGAGACACTATCCTGTTAAGTCCTCATGCAGTGTTTGTCATTTGCAGTGGCTGGGGAGAAGTGGTGATAGGATCTTTCCTCTGTAATGACTGAAGACACTGAGGCACATGGGGACTTATGGGTGTGTTTGGAGCTCACACGGTGAGTTGGAAAAGAAGGTAAATCCTTTTAGTGGAAAGAACCTTCCCCACAGGTGTTAGTCAGGAGCATTCTTATTCAGGTTTTTTTAAAAATTGGGACTCCTCTGAGATAACTGAGTCTTTAAAAAAATAATTATGATTATTTTAAATAGAGACAGGGTATTGAGGTTGCCCAGGCTGGTCTTGACCTCCTAGGCTCAAGCAATCCTCCTGCATTGGCTTCCCAAAATTCTGGGATTACAGACGTGAGCCATCATTGAGTCTTGATGAGATGGGTGGGCAAGTGTCAGGATATCTTTCTTTCTTTTCTTTCTTTCTTTCTTTCTTTCTTTCTTTCTTTCTTTCTTTCTTTCTTTCTTTCTTTCTTTCTTTCTTTCTTTCTTTTTCTTTCTTTCTTTCTTTTTCTTTCTTTCTTTCTTTCTTTCCTTCCTTCCTTCCTTTCTTTCTTTCTTTTTTTGAGATGGAGTCTTACTCTGTCACCCAGGCTGGAGTGCAATGGCACAATCTTGGCTCATTGTAACCTCCATCTCCTGGGTTCAAGTGATTCTCCTGTCTCAGCCTCCCGAGTAACTGGGATTACAGGTGTGCACCACCACACCTGGCGAATTCTTGTGTTTTTAGTAGAGATGGGTTTCTCCATGTTGGCCAGGCTGATCTTGAACTCCTGACCTCAAGTGATCCACCTGCCTCGGCCTCCCAAAGTGCTGGGATTACAGGCGTGAGCTATCCTGCCCAGCCCAGCATGGCTTTTTCTAAACCATTCAGTGTAGTGGCATCTAAACTAGGTTCCACGAAACCCTGGGCTCAGGGTTGTCTTAATTCATTAGGTCCTACTTTCACTTATTACTTTTAGTGGCAAAAACTGCAATTACTTTTGCACCAACTTAATAGCAAGAAAAGTTCCTTGCTTAGGAATTCTGAGAACCTACCATCCCAAGAATAGACAGCTGAACTTCAGGGCTTACAGAGGCATTGGTGAGGACAGAACAAAAACCAGCTAATTTTTTCCCCTCTTTCTGTTAGCATTCAATATTTCCACACAACTCCAGTGAGGTGCAAGGAATTGGAAAGACTTTAATGCAAGTGAGGGCCAAGGGCTGGCCTTTAGATTTTCCAGCGATGATTTCCTAGACTCACGAGTCCTTGGATGTAGGGGGCATGAGAAGGAAAGATGGGTGCAATAATAAAGAGGAATGCTCCCCTCTTCCCTCTACCACTGAGAGATTCTTGGGTGACAGGGGTGAAAGGAGAGGAGGCAGGAAAGTCTCTGTGTGAGAAAATAATGAAAATGAATATAGAGATACTGAGTGTAGAGCCAAATTTTTTTTTTTTTTTGAGAAAGGGTCACCCAGGCTGGAGCATGATGGCATGATCATAGCTCACTGCCACCTTGAACTCCTGGGGCTCAAGGGATCCTCTCATCTCAGCCTCCCAAGTAGCTGGGACTACAGGTGTGTGCCACCATGCCCAGCTAATTTAGGAAAACCTTTGTAGAGATGGGGTCTCACTGTGTTGCCCAGGCTGGTCTTGAGGCTCGGGTGAGCCTCCTGCCTTGACCTCCTAAACTGCTGGGATTACAAGGTGAGCCACTATGCCCAGCCCCAAAAAAGAAATTTTGTGAATTAAAAAAAAAAAAGTGATTTTAGAAAACAGGTATTATAAAATATCTTGACTTCTTGTATCAAAAGATGAGTTTTCAAATTAAAGCCTCCTCATTTCCTTACTTTTCTGACCTTGGGACTAAAAGTGAAACTTTCCCAGAATTAAAAAAAAAACAACCAAAAACCAAAGAACAAAATAACTCTCTAAGCACCTCATTTCTCTGAATTCCAGACCTTTATGGTAGCCTATCCTCCTGCAGCTAACTGCTCCTAATGCCCCTGGTTCTCTTACAAGTGTGAACCTGAGCTCAGGGAAGCCTGCTCTGGAGTTGGGGTAATGGGCATTGGGTTTTCTGGCTTACAAACACTGCTCATTGGCTGTGTGACCTTGGACAGGTTCACCTTCTGAGCCGTTCTCCTTTGTAGAGCAAGCCATTTCTACCCCCTATGGGCTGACGTGCGAATTGCACAAAGGAGTATCTATAAACTGCATGTCACCCTCAACATTCAGCCGCCAAAATCAGAGGCTTCTGCTACTGTATTGCCGTTGGGTATTTTTTTGCTTTTTTTTTTTTTTTTTTTTTAAATAGGCCTAGAAAGAGACAAAAGAGCTCACGATAAGGCAGGATATGCCAGAAAATCTGTGACCAAGTCAGTGAGAAAGGAGTTGAATCCAGCGGTTAAGTGAAGTTTCTAAGGTGCTCTCTGAGGCCCCCCGCCCGTGATCTGCCACTCCCGATACCATGGGAGCCAAAGACTTGGAATCTTGGTGCTGTGAGGAGAGACACATTTCTAATAGAGAAAACAGTCACCTTTATGGAGACAGTAGGTTGGGGAGAACACAACAGGACCGTACTCAAATCTATATACATTTTTTACTTACAAGTCATATAAAAGAATAAAAAATGCAGATTTCTGACTCTAGTGTAGCTAAGGAAGCAAATGATGCTGAAAGGTACCCATTAATTTAAAATTTCATCATAGGAAGTTGGGTGACCTTTTGCACCCAATATAAAAAAGACGTTAAGTTGCTTTTTGGAACAGTAGCATTTAGGGTTTTCTTGTCATCCTTGTTTATTTCTTTGGGATGTTGCTGTGTGTCACAGAAAAAATGCTCCCCTGAATGCTATAACCAAACAAAGTTTGTTCCTTTGTTTGGTTACAGCTAATCGGCTCACTTTCTCAAGGCAAAACCGGTTAGTTCCTGTGTTTTCATGAAAATGTCAGACAACCACGAAAAGCCAAGGAAGTGCGTTGAACTGAAGGTCCGGCTTTGGTGAATTAGGCAGAGATGTTCTCAGCAGCAAACAGGTAAAATCTGACATCAAGATACATTATTTTAATGCAGGGCCAGTTATAATCTGAAATAACTGACAAGGTTCTAAAATGATAGAGCCCCGGACTGAGAAATGACCAACACCAAGTATAACACAGTACACTGAGCACCTGTTTCTATAGAAAACATTTCAAATCAAGTTCTTTATGATGTAAACCACATTTCCCAAATGCCTAAGGCACTTCCAAGCTTTAACAAGGCCTCAGAAATTCAGCGGGTGCCTGGGAGGCTTCATTCACATTCACCTCTAAGGAGAGGCTGAAAGAGGAATTTCCGGATGGCAGCTGCTGGCTCAGGACCTCGGGGCCCCTCGCCAAGGCTGTCTCTACGTGGCTCCCGGAATTGCTGAGGTCTCATTTGTCAGAGGGCTTTGTTGGGAAATAAAACAACAGCTGACGCTCGCGGGCCTTGGAACTCTGGCCAGGCTCCCAAAGAATGCATCCTAGGAGAAATAGGATGGGAGCCTTTGCCTTATCCTTGCAGCCCAAATTCTTTGTATGGCAGGAGAACATCTATACAAAATGATAAAATATTGTCTGACATTTCCCTTTACTTTGGGTATTGCTTTTAACCTTCTCAAAACCCACCCCTCCCACCTCTAACAAACCAAAGTGGAAAATGACGATTCAGGCAGCTGTTAATTGGCTCACTGTCTTAAGGCAAGCACGGTCTCAAGGCGGAGATGACACAGCAGAAAACAGAGCGGCGGTGGGGGGAAGTCTGTTACTGGCTTGTGATTTATAAAAGCCAAAGGCCTTTAGAGAAAAGGGCAGGAGTTGTACCAACATAGATGCCAAATCCAGGAGATTTGGTATCTGACCAGCAGTATGAGGGATGCTTCCCCATGATCCAGACCAGCCCAAAGCCCCTGTGGTGGCAGCCAGTGGGGAGCCACCAGAGCTTGGACATGGTGGTCTTTGACAACAGGTCTGCCCTTCTCTCCCTGACCAGTTGGGATAGAGACCTGACTGGAATCCTCTATGCTGGGAGGTGTTTCTATGGATAGAGAGAACTGGGCCTGTCTTCCTGAACGCCAACGCAGAGTAGAAGCAGTTGAGACGTGGATCTGGGTTGAGGAATGGGTTTTCCTGTACCCTCGTGTCACCCACATCTTCACAAAGGACTTACAGATGGCTGAGAGACCTGTAGGAACGGAATGGGGCTTGCAGGTGGCAGGAGAAACCTGAGACCAATGACCAAGACCAGATGTGGGTCAGTGGTCATCTTGGCAGATAGCGCTGTGGACAGATGACACTGAGGGCCACTGCTCGAGCCTTTGGTCGTCAGCTGCTACCTGGTAGCCCCACCCCTCCCCTTTCTACCCCTAGACTTGGCCTCCAGGGAAAAAGTGTGTGTAGGAACTCCCTCTGCCATTTTGAAAAGACAGGAGCTAAAATCAGTTCCATGAAGGACAAGTGTTTCGTTTCATACCTGAGTTTGTAAAATGAGAACTGTACTTTATGATGTAAACCAGATACGTGATTTTTACCTTTGTCTTCTCCATTGACTTAGTAATGAGACAGATCAGCGCAAGGACAACGTCTAGCCATACACCTGGCAGGTTCTACAAGTCACAGATCTATAACCACAGGCTGGGCCTTAGAGCAATCTTAGGGCACCTTCCTTTCTCCTGCCCACCCGTTTTATAGAAAAAACAAGAGCGGCTCCTTCCTGGCAGCACAGGGCAAAGTAAGGAAAGGGATGTGGAAAGGGATGTGCCAAAAAGGAAAAACCCAGTGGGTTTGAAATAAGGTGAGGCTCCGGGTGACCAGAGGTGAACGTATATTGTCTGTTAGTCCAGAATCTTCATGCTGAGCAAGTCAGGGATCCCACCCCTCCGGGGAGGGCCGCCTTTGGTTTGCCCTGCTGGTGTGAGCCGAGCAGGCACGTGCTTGCTTCAGTCCTGACCGCCGGTCAATTTGTGGAACAAGTCCTCATCAAGTGTTTCATTCTGGTCCTTGGAGCGGGTGGACAAGAAAATGTAGCCCCCAATGTACTCGTGCACAATCTTGCAATCTGCACTCAAGCAGGTGAATGCAGTAGAGACGTTTTGGTCAAACTCGATTACCACCTGGAATAGGAAGGCACAGAGAAGCTTAAACTCTGACAAATGATGAGAAAGGGGCTCTTTGCTGGACTGGACCCTGGAGCTGAGGGCTGCTGAGGTGGATGACAGATGGATATCCCCCTAAAATGCACAGAAAACCATCACTTCCGTTAAACACTTCCAGAAGACATCTTTGCTCTCTTTATGCCCTCTGGTGGTGTCGACTTTGCTGCACATCTGGTTAAAAAAACTCCCAATACATTTTCTGTTTGTAGTTTAAATACAAGGATTTCCCAAGCACTCCCTGTGTTGAGGGGCAGAGTGCTATTTTATTTTATTTTATTTTTTGAGATGGAGTTTCTGTCATCCAGGCTGGAGTACAGTGGCACGATCTCGGGTCACTGCAATCTCCACCTCCCAGGTTCAAGTGATTCTTGTGCCTCAACCTCCTGAGTAGTTGAGATTACAGGTGCTCACCACCACACCTGGCTAATTTTTGTATTTTTAGTAGAGACAGGGTTTCACCATGTTGGCCAGGCTAGTCTCGAACTCCTGACTTCAAGTGATCCACCCGCCTCAGCCTCCCAGTGATGGGATTACAGGTGCAAGCCAATGCACCCAGCCTGCAGGCTCTTTAATGGTTAATAAAAGGTCTGCTTGAATTTTCCTACCACCACTGCCCCGAACCCTTTCCTAGATGAAAGTCATAAACTCTAAGCTCTAGAAGAAAGACTTAAAGACTTTGCTGTTTCTTAACCTTGGCTGCCCATTAAAATCACCTGCAGACCTTTAAAAATTACTAATGCCTAACTCCTACTCCCAGAGATTCAGATTTAATTGGCCTTTGGTGTGGTCTGGGCAGTGGTATTTTAAAGCTCTCCAGGTGATCCTAATATGCATCCAGGCTTTAGAGCTACCGCCTTAGAAGTCACCCAATCTCTGACGTTGATTTTACAAATAAGCACCCAGATGGTTATCAGCACTGCTGAGAGGTAGCCAGGGTTCTTAACAAATGTGTGGGCCTCTTATCATCCCTCTTCATCAATGACTTTCTATTGGAAAACGAGAATGCCACAGGAATGAGGGAAGATTGACTCTATATCAGCAATATCAGGATGTTTCTATTAATTCAAGAATGAATGAAACAGGGTCTCGTTTTGTTACCTAAGCTGGAGTGCAGTGGCACAATCATAGCTCACTGTACCCTTGAACCTCAGGTGATCGTCTCCTGCTGAGTAGTTGAAACTACAGGGGTGTACACCATCACACCTGGCTAATTTGGCTTTTTAAATTTTTTTTTAAATTTTCTGTAGAGATAGGGTCTCATTATGTTGCCCAGGCTGGTCTCGAACTTCTGGCCTCAACTGATCCTCCCACCTCAGCATCCCAAAGCACTGAATAAAATGTTTTAAATTAGTGGCAGGATGCTAAGGTGCCTCTAACTTCATCTAGAATTTTCCATGATACAGACTTGGCCTGAACTTAGCTTTAGTATGGGAGATGATGGGAGGCTGTAACACAGGCTAAGGGTTTGAGGGCTCCTGGTTTTAAGAACTGAAGCTTGGCCAGGCGTGGTGGCTCACACCTGTAACCCCAGCACTTTGAGAGGCCGAGGCGGGTGGATCACGAGGTCAGGAGTTCGAGACCAGCCTGACCAACACGATGAAACCCCCATCTCTACAAAAAATAGAAAAATTAGCTGGGCATGGTGGCATGTGCCTGTAATCCCAGCTAGTTGGGAGGCTGGAAGCTGGGAGGTGGAGGTTGTGGTGATCTGAGATTGTGCCACTGCACTCCAGCCTGGGTGACAGAAAGAGACTCCATCTCAAAAAAAAAAAAAAGCAAAGCTTTTCACAGTCAATGCTATGCACCTCACTTGCTTCTTCAGCAGTTTTTCCCTTTTGGGACTGGAGTGCTCTCCAGGTGAGCAACTGAATCTTCGAGTCCTCAACCAGATTTCTTGGCAGCCAGCTAGATGAGGACTTTTTTGGATTTATTTTGCATAGCAGTTACAGCTCCAGTAGCTTCTGCTAAGTAATGATCAACCTAAATCCTATATAATCCTATGCTGAGTCAATAGAAATTAATCAAACTGCTTTTAACAATTTTAGAATCTGTCTGTATTGGTATTGGAAGTCTGCATGGAGACTAAGCCAGCTTCCAATGCTAATACAAGAGCATTTGGTCTGTGTTTATTAGGAAGCTGCCCAGGATTGCATGATTATTTTAGCAGACAATTACCACATGCTTGTGGTTTCTTAGCTCTAAATAGAAGAACACCTTTTAAAAATCAGAATAATCTGCAATTCTGAGGGAACACACATTTATAGGCTCAACACTTATCACCAAAAACTTTCACTTTACCTGCCGGGTTTCCCAGTTTACATTCCACTGTTTGATATTTGTGAATCTCCACGTTGTCATTGGAATCCCAGTGGTGGCATCGATTTTAATCAACCTGTTATATGAAACTCCCAGAATTCATCTTTCTTGCTTCCTTTAAATCTGAAAAGAATCATAATATTAGTTAAGAGAAGCAACTGCTTCCTATAATGTATTCATTTATATATAACTTCTTAAGGATACTACTGGTATTTCTAAGTCATTTCAGAGGAATAGGCAATGGAAGATCGACTTTCTGCCGGGGTGCATTTTTATTGTGATATAAACAGCATGAAAAAAGAACGAAGGCTATCCTGCAGATGGTCTCTAAGTGAAATTGACATCAGAGAAAAGTAAAATATGATGGAATCAAATATATTCATTCAAAATTATTACTGACTCTGTCCAGCACTCCTCTAGGCATGGGGATATAGTAGTGAGCTAAATGGAAGGAAAATTCCTGACTATAGGAGGGAGAAGATCGTTAAGTAGGAAGTACATATGCCAGATAGATCATGAAAGAAAATAAAGTTGGAGGGGTACAGGGAATACTGGCAATGAGGTGGTTAGCATTTAAAACAGGAAGGTCAGGGAAGTTCAGTGAAAAGGTGACATTTGATTAAAAAAAAAATGGATATGCATGAGGATGTAAGCCATGAGGATATCTGGGGAAAGGGTATTCCAGGCAGAGGGCACAGCTCCTTTTTTTTTTTTTTTTTTTTTTTTTTTTTTTTTTTTTTTAACGTGCTTAAGGACCTGCCAGGAGGCCCACGTGGCAGACACAGTGAAGGAGGGGAGAGAAATACGAATTCAAGAGCAAAGGTCTTGCAGGCCACTGTAAGGATCTGGTTTTTACTCAGAATGAGATAAGAAATCCTTCAGATGTTTTTTTAAAACATGTATGTGTGTGTCTGTGTGTATGTGTGTGTTGTAGAGACAGGGTCTCGTTATGTTGCGTAGGCTAGTCTTGAGCTCCTGAACTCAGGCAATCCTCCTGCCTTTGCCTCCCAAAGTGCTGGGATTACAGGCATGAGCCACCATGCCCCTCCCAGATGGTTTTGAGCAGAGGCTTCACAAAATCTCATTTAAGATTTTAACAGGATCCCTCTGGCTGCTAAGTTAAAAACTTAGGGGGACCAGGGTAGAGGCAGGAAGACCAAGCAGGATCACTCTGGACCGGCACTGTGGCGGTGGTGGTGGAGGAGGGGGAAGAAGTGGTCGGATTCTGTGTACTTTGATGGTAGAGTCACTAGGAGTTGCCTATGGGCAGGATGCCAGTGCAAGAGAAAGAGCAGAATAAACAATGACTCCAAAGGATTTGGCCTGAATGTCTAGTGGGAGGAGTTGCCTTCTACTGAGATGAAGAATGTAGGGGAGAGCCAGTTCAGGGGAAAATCAGGAATTTTGGACATGTTGAGATGAGATGCTCCTCAGATATCAAAGGGTCACTGAATCTATGAATCTTCAGTTCAAGAGATAGTTCTGGGCTTAAGTACACATTTCAGAGTAACTGGCATATAAATGAAGTCAAAAGAACGGCTGAACCTGAGAGAGTGAGTAGAGATCGAGAGGAGGAATGCTTTAAGAACTGACGCCTGGCTGGGTGTGGTGGTCCACACCTGTAAATCCCTCCCCGCACTTTAGGAGGCCGAGGAAAGAGGGTTACTTGAGGCCAAGAGATTGAGACCAGCCTGGGGAACATAGTGAGAGTCCATATCCTAAAAAAAAAGTCAGCTAGGTGTGGTGGCTGGCAGGTCCCAGCTGCTTGGAAGGCTGAAGTGAGAGGATCACGTGAGCCCAGGAGTTCGAGGTTACAGTGAGCCATGATTGTGCCACTGAGACAGAGTGAGACCCTGTCTCTAATTTAAAAAAAAGAAAAAAAAGAATAAAACAAAAAACTGAGGACTGTGCACTCTGGTATGCTAACAGATTAGAAAGATGAGAAAGAACCAGCGAAGGAGACCGAAAGCACCAGTCGGTGAGGGAGGAAAAAAGTCAGGAAAGTCAGTTGTGTTGGAAGGCAAGTGACGAAAACTGCCAAGGGGGATGGGGTGACTCACCGTGTCACATGCTGCTGAGAGGGCAGCTGGCACAAGGACTGAAGGTTGACCTATGGGCTCAGCAACATGAATGAAGGTCATGGATGGTCAACAGGTGACCTTGATGACATAAAGTAGCAGGGCCAGTGGGGTGGGGAGGGAGAGAAAACCTAACGAATGGATTCAAGAGACAATGGAAGAAAGGAACTGGAGGTAGTGGGTAGGTACAATACATTAAAGAAGCTCTGCTGTGAAGTGGGGCAGAGAACAGGGACAGCAACCGCAGGGGATGAAAGGAGGGGATACTGATGTGAAAATTGACATTGCAGGAGACAAAAGCATAATTAAAAAAAATTCCTAGTTGGGTTTTTACATCATTATCTTCTTCCTTTTTATTTTTTTGGTAGTGTTTCATTCTTGTTGCCCAGGCTGGAGTGCAATGGCACGATCTCAGCTCACTGCAACCTCTGCCTCCTAGGTAGCTGGGATCACAGGCTCCACCATCATGCCTGGCCAGTTTTGTATTTTTAGTAGAGACAGGGTTTCTCCATGCAGGCTGGTCTCAAACTCCCGGCCTCAGGTGATCTGCCTGCCTTGGCCTCCCAAAGTGCTGGGATTACAGGCATGAGCCACTGTACCTGGCCTATCATTCTTATCTTCTGCATGTCATCCTTGATTAAAGTCTACTCTACTTTTCTGGAATTATTTCCATATTATTCCTTCATTTTACCACCTTAATGCTTAATATCACAAGTTAACCCACTTAGGACTCCACCTGCTTCTCTCTAACCTATGGGAATTCTCTGGGCTGCTCTTCATCACCGAGGGAGTGTTGAAACAAACACCTAGGTTTCTCAGGTGTGGGCAGACCCCGATTCCACCAGCCATCCTACACATAGCAGGGCTGCTCCAGCCTTTGACTCTGACTGGCCTTGGAAAAAGTAGATCTTCACCATACCTGGAGCCGCTGCCTCAAAGCCTCACCTCCATAAACAGATGTCAGAAGCAGAGGGAGGTGCAGGGGGAAATAGCTGGTAAAGGAGTCTTTATCATCAGAAACTTCAGGCCCGCACCACATGTCACCACGTATCAGGCACTTTGCCTGCAGGTTGCACTGGGTTCTCTCAGCACAGTAGGTTCGGAATGCCCACTGAACACATGCAGAAGTTGTGGCTTGGGGAGGGCAGCAGAAATGCCCAGGTCACAGAGCTAGCAGAGGCATAGGTGGTACTGAAAGCTGGGCCTGGTCAGTTGAAGTGTTCATGTGTTTTTCACTTTGCAGGGTTGACTGCAGGGTTACAGGTGAGTATGTGTCTGCACATGGACACGTTTGCACATAGTGGGTATCCAGCACAACCCTGCCTTTCCTCACTCTTTTGCTGGGCTAAGTAAAACAGAAAAAGTTGCTTGTTTATGACAAACATTGGGGACTGATGTTATATGAGCTATTTCAGTGTTGCCTGTTTTTGTTTTAGAGACAGTCTCGCTCTGTTGCCTCGGCTGGAGTGCAGTGGCACCATCTCAGCTCACTGCAACCTCCGCCTCCCAGGTTCAAGTAATTCTAGTGCCTCAGCCTCCTGAGTAGCTGGGACTACAGGTGTGCACCAGCATGCCCAGCTAATTTTTTGTATTTTTAGTAGAGATGGGGTTTCACCATGTTGCCTAGGGTGGTCTTGAACTCCTGAGCTCAGGCAGTCCACCCACTTTGGCCTCCCAAAGTGCTGGTATTATAGGCGTGAGCCATTGTGCCTGGCTGGAAAGTCTGAATAGTCTCCCCATTTAGGAGTAATGGAGAAATGGAGTCTTTGGAAAGGGCCAAGAAAACAAAAATTGTCAATGCTTAAAAATACAAACCAATTTTCCCAGCCCCAAATTGTAAGATGAGAAAGTGACAGAGAGTACTTGCTGTACTGCAGGATTGGGTATAGATTTCGCTTAAGCATCAGTCTTCTCTATTGAACTGAAAATGTAATTTGATTTACAAACATGCTGTGGATGTGTTTTGGGAAACCATCCATTGTTTACAGTGGGGCAGAGCCATAGTGCTGGGCAGGGATGACACATGAGGACACAGGGCTTATGCCAGGGTGTGCGCTGGACTAGGAGGTGAACTTGGACAAGTCACCTAAGCTATTCTTCTGGGAGCAATAGATGGGCCTCCTATGTGTCTTTCAGATCCAGAAATCTTCAGAGACCAGTGGGAACAGGATTGCTATCTGATAAAGCTGGGTAGAAATAAAGCAGGGCTTGCTGGGACCTCTCTAAAAACCTAAAAATTCTGCAAAGCCACACCACAAGACACAATATGGGATGTAAAAGGGAGGAAGCTGACATGAAAGAAAGTCATAGCCAGGTGTGGTGGCTCACACCTGTAAACCCAGTGCTTTGGGAGGCTGAGGTGGGAGGATTGCTTGAGATCAGGAGTTTGAGACCAGCCTGGGCGACAAGGTGAGATGCCCCTGATCTCTTAAAAAAAAAAAGAAAGAAAGAAAAGAAAAGAAGTTACAGATTTCATAAAATCAAAATGTGATGTTTTCCCTCTGGTTTTGCAAATGTAGTTATCCTAAAAGAACCCTTCTTTTAAAATTTCCTTTCCCACAGTTACCTGAGCTTTGGGGTGTTGGCACTTAGAACAGAAGGTATGGAAAATGTTTATGAGCAGCTCAAAGTGTCGGGGCTATTTGTAAAAGGATAGTATTCTGAAATAAAAAGAGTTCTATATTCTATGCTAAATGAGAAAACTGGGGCTCCCAGAAAGCCATTGAAAATTGAATGGAAAGTGTGAGAAGCAAGTGAACACTGTAATCACCTGACAAGGTAGTAGGTGAGGCCAAACTCAGGCAGTGACTGCCACGCCTGGATGAACCGCAGCTTGGCTTCGACCAGGGGCATCTGGGCCACGTTCTGGTGCGCCTCCAGGATCCGGGCAGCCAGCTGAGCAGAAACAGACATCAACCTCTCCTCACATGCACCGGCTGCTCTGTAATCACCCTGTTAGCTCCCGCTAGCCCGTCAGAACAGTACACACAAGGCCTGACTGCAGCTCTAGAAAGACAATCTGTTCTCATCCATTCATTCTCTCTTTCTCTCTCTGTCTCTTTCTCTCTCCTTCCTTCCTTTCCTCCTTCCCTCCTTCCTTTTTGAGATGAAATCTCACTCTGTCGCCCAGGCTGGAGTGCAGTGTCACAATCTTGGCTCACTGCAACCTCTGCCTTCCGGGTTCAAGCCATTCTCCTGCCTCAGACCCCCGAGTAGCTGGGACTACAGGCATGCACCACCAAGCCCGGCTAATTTTTGTATTTTCAGTAGAGATAGGGTTTCACTGTGTTGGCCAGGCTGGTCTCAAATTCATGACCTCGTGATCCACCCACCTTGGCCTCCCAAAGTGCTGGGATTACAAGTGTGAGCCACCGCGCCTGGCCCTCTCTTTTTCTACAAGATACACCAATCATCAGGAGAAGCAGGAAAAAGATCACCCAACACATAAACTTCTAAAGCTGGCAGCACTGGAGAGCTCTGGGATCTCCCTTTCTGAGGTCCGTGGAGTGTCCACAGACAACGGTTCTACATGAATCAGCTCATCTGTGCAACTGTTAACCCACTCCTATAGAAGCATAATTTTAATTATTAATTTGTGAGAACTAAATAATTAAGTTCAATCTGGGAATACCTACATGTTCAGTCAGCGGAACAGTCACCTCTAACAAAATTAATAATTTCATAACATTAATATTCAGGACATAGTCAAATTTCACCATCAGCTGATTTTTTTCATCATGATACTCTTAATCAGATGGAATTACTCCCCTCCCCCTTTTTTTGAGACAGAGTCTTGCTCTGTCACCCAGGTTGGAGTGCAGTGGTTCAATCTCAGCTCACTGCTGCCTCTACCTCCTGGGTTCAAGCAATTCTCCTGCCTTAGCCTCCCAAGTAGCTGGGATTAAAGGCCTGCACTACCACGTCTGACTAATTTTTGTATTTTTAGTAGAGAAGGGATTTTACCATGTTGGCCAGCTTGGTCTTGAACTCCTGATCTCAAGTGATCTACCCACCTTGGCCTCCCAAATTGCTGGGATTACAGGCATAAGCCACCGTGCCCAGCCAGAAATCCTCCTTTTATTTTTGTTTGCATAAAGAATTTACTGCAAACAACTGCCCTAACAAGATTAACAGTACCTGTTTAGATTTGTGTTTTTTTGCACACCGTGGTGACACAAAACATTCTGGGTTCACATCCATGTTTTCGAGACTGGAAGTCAGCTGAGATGCAGAGTTCCTGTTTTTCATTCTCAGAAATGAAAGAATGTTGAGGACCTCTGGCTGGTAGGAGCTGTCTGCCATGGTTTTGCCCTTCGATGCCAACATGCAGGCAGCCATCCATTGGGCGTATTGATTCTCCTGCAGCAAACACCAGAAGGCTGAGAAGCAAGCTCAAGTGCAAAGACCCCTGCTGCTCACAGAGGGAGACTTGGGCTTTCTTCCCCATTACAGTGCAAAACCATCACCTTCCCAGCAAGATGTGAAGTGGCATGCATTCTGAGTCACTGCTCATCACCTAATGTAAACCTGACAGTAGCTTTTGAGTCCTGTGTTGAGTTTCTAGATGCTAAGGAGCTAGAGGATAGGAATGTCAACTTTGATAAATTGCATGCAGGGAATTTTACATTTAAAGACTATCCAAGGGCCAGGTGCGGTGGCTCATGCCTGTAATCCCAACACTTTGGGAGACTGAGACGGGTGGATTGCTTGAGGTCAGGAGTTCAAGACCATCCTGGCCAACATGGCGAAACCCTGTCTCTACTAAAAATGCAAAAATTAGCTGTGCGTGGTGACAGATGCCTGTAATCCCAGCTACGCGTGAGGCTGAGGCAGGAGAATCCTTTGAACCTGGGAAGCAGAGGTTGCAGTGAGCTGAGATTGTGTCAATGCACTCGAGCCCAGGAGACAGAACAAAACTTGGTCTCAAAAAAAAAAAAAAAAAAATGGCGGGCACAGTAGTTCACACCTGCAATCCCAGTACTTTGGGAGGCTGGGGCAGGTGGATCATGAGGTCAGGATATCAAGACCATCCTGGTTAATACAGTAAACCTTGTCTCTACTAAAAAATACAAAAAATTAGCTGGGTGTGGTGGTAGGCGCCTATAGTCCCAGCTACTTGGGAGGCTGAGGCAGGAGAATTGCTTGAACCCAAGAGGCAAAGGTTGCAGTAGGCCAAGATTGCACCAGTGCACTCCAGCCTGGGTGACAGAGGGAGAGTCTGTCTCGAAAAAAAAAAAAAAAAAAAAAAAAGATGATCCAAGGACACCATGAAGTGCCATGAGGCACAGATAAGTGAAACCCCAAATGATCAGAGCGCTTTCCTTGATACATATTTCCATTTCTATATCACATCTGATCTCTATGAGAAATGAAAATGATGAAAAAAACCTAGCCAATTTCCTATATTATTTGTACCCTGGCCTGTCCTTAGTAAAGACTCTAAGGTAGCAATTATGGCCATTATGGGACCTTAACAAGTCAGTGATGGCTTCTATTGTTGTTTAGTGTCTGTGCTCATTTCTGACTTCAGAGAGTGAACAGGAGTGGTCCTCAAAAGTACAGGGGATGCAGCTAAAGAGGGGCAACAGTGGGTGAGGAACATTAAATTCACTGCCCCGATACGGTTTGGCTCTCTGTCCCCACCCAAATCTCATGTTGAAATGTGATTCCGAGTGTTGAGGAGGGACCTGGTAGAAAGTGATTGGATTATGGGGGCAGATTTACTCCTTGCTGTTCTCATGATATTGAGTGAGTTCTCATGAGATCTGATAATTTAAAAGTGTGTGGCTCTTCCCCCTTCACTCTCTCCCTCTCTTGTCACAATGTGAAGATGTGCTTGCTTCCCCTTCTCCTTCCACTAAGATCGTAAGTTTCCTGAGGCCTTCCCAGCCATGGCTCCTGTATAGCCTGTGGAACTAGGAGTCAATTAAACCTCTTTTTTCTCCCAGTCTCAGGTAGTTCTTTATAGCAATGTGAGAATGGACTAATATACCCCCTACCCCCATCCACACCCTTCGCCATATAACTTTACAGTTCCTCCCACCAGGGACAGTGAAATTCCCATTCGTTGACTGCAGGCTGAGTTATGTCATCTGCTTTGGCCAGTGGAATGTGGGTGGAAATAACAATGTGCCAACTTCAGGCCGGGCGCGGTGGCTCAAGCTTGTAATCCCAGCACTTTGGGAGGCCGAGGCGGGTGGATCACGAGGTCGAGAGATCGAGACCATCCTGGTCAACATGGTGAAACCCCGTCTCTACTAAAAATACAAAAAATTAGCTGGGCATGGTGGCACGTGCCTGTAATCCCAGCTACTCAGGAGGCTGAGGCAGGAGAATTGCCTGAACCCAGGAGGCGGAGGTTGCGGTGAGCCGAGATCGCGCCATTGCACTCCAGCCTGGGTAACAAGAGCGAAACTCCATCTCAAAAAAAAACAAAAAAACAAAAAAAGAAACAAAAAAAAAAACAATGTGCCAACTTCAAGCCTAAGCTTTAGGAGCTGCACCTATTGCCATGTGCCCTCTCACACTTCTGCCTTCACCAAGAAGAGACCTTCCCTAGGCATTCTGGGACCCAGAATAAATAAAATCAGCTTAATCAGAGGCACAGTCCAGCTAAGCCTGTGTCTCCGAACCCAAATGACCAGCTGACACCATCCTGGATCATCCAGTCCCCAGACTATCTTTCAGAAAACAATGTTTATTTATTTATTTATTTATTTGAGACGGAGTTTCGCTCTTGTTACCCAGGCTGGAGTGCAATGGCGCGATCTCGGCTCACCGCAACCTCCGCCTCCTGGGCTCAGGCAATTCTCCTGCCTCAGCCTCCTAAGTAGCTGGGATTACAGGCACGCGCCACCACGCCCAGCTAGTTTTTTGTATTTTTAGTAGAGACGGGGTTTCACTATGTTGACCAGGATGGTCTCGATCTCTCGACCTCGTGATCCACCCGCCTCGGCCTCCCAAAGTGCTGGGATTACAGGCTTGAGCCACCGCGCCCGGCCATATTGTTTTTATTTTTTGGGGGAGGGGACAGAGTCTTGCTCTGCCACCCAGGCTGGAGTGCACTGGCACCATTTCAGCTCACTGCAAACTCTACATCCCGGGTTCAAGTGAATCCCCTGCCTTAGCCTCCCAAGTAGCTGGGATTACAGGCATCTGCCATCACATCTGGCTAATTTTAGTATTTTTAGTAGAGAAGGGTTTCACCATGTTGGCCAGGCTGGTGTCGAATTTCTGACCTCAGGTGATCCTCCCACCTTGGCCTCCCAAAGTGCTGGGATTACAGGTGTGAGCCACTGCATGGCGAATGTTTATTATTGAATGTCATTGTGATTTTGTTACATTGTGATTGTCTGTTACAAAGCAATAGTTAACTGACACAATAGTGCTCTAAATCTGTGAAAACATTTTTAGGTTTTGCTCTTACACTTAGTGAAGGTGAAGTGACTTAACATTTTTGGGATTTTACTCACATGGTCACATCTCAAATACATTTCATTCATACCATCGGCCACAGGAATTAGTAACTTGATTCCAAATTTTCTCCCTGCTACATTTACATCTGGCACAACTTCACAGCCTGAAGGATAAAGATCAGGGACAAAATCAAGTTATGAAGCATCTGTTAGATAAATATCAGGTGTGTATCTAAAATGAAGACTTTGTATATAAGCCCCTAAGATCTGGTTTTGAAAAATGGAGGACTAAGCTGATAACAATAATTAATGGATAACTAGATAAGACTTATGAGCAATTAACATAGACAAATAAAAATACTTTTATGGTTTTCTTAAATCAAAAAGTCAATTTAATTCATCTTCAGGTTAATGTTGGCTCTCCAAACTCAGAAAAAATTATGACTATGAACTTTAAAATAAATCAAAGCAGAAGGAATTCTCTGATTGCCACAATAATGAGAGTTGAGTGTACTGGTTAATTAAATATTTCAATTATTCGATAGTTGTCAGGACATTCACAGTGACCTTCAGAAATTAGAATAGGCGTTAAAGTGACACTAAATTAAATGTAAGTGTTCTGGAATACAGAAAGCTTTTCAGGATCTTACAGCACCTAATGTCCTACACTCTTGGACATGAATAAATTCTGGACACACTGAGAAAGACAGAACAGCAGAATGCAAATAAACAGGTTTACTAGACCGTATTCAAGGCCCATGCTCTGAAGAGCAGCTGCAGTCAGGATGTCATTTGGAAAAAAAACAGTGACACAGGTATGGCGGTTCCTCTAGAAGTAAACTGCTTCATTGTGTAGGAACCCTGCCTTTAATCTGCTACCTGGCTTTTTTATCACCCAGGCTGGAGAGCAGTGGCGTGATCTCAGTTCACTGTAACCTATGTCTCTTGAGTTCAAGCAATTCTACTGCCTCATCCTCCCAAGTAGCTGGGACTACAGGCATGTGCCACCATACCTGGCTAATTTTTGTATTTTCAGTAGAGATGGGGTTCCACCATGTTGGCCAGGCTGATCTTGAACTCTTGACCTCAGGTTATCCGCCCACCTTGGCCTCCCAAAGTGCTGGGATTACAGGTTTGAGCCACTGCGTCTGGCCTGCTTCCTGACTTATGATGAGCCACAGCAAGATGTAGGTAGGGTACTCTTACCTCTAAGATTTAGTTTTTCTACTGGTTCTCCTTGTTCAAGTTCCTTATTTTTAAAATAGGCTATGGATGTGTCTTTAAAGACAAACCAATACTGTTTGAAAGCTTTTAGTAGCAACTTCTTGGGCCTGCAAATTAAAGAGAGTAAACATTTAAATCACCATCCAGAAATGTAGAACATACTGCAGATTTCAAGCAGATCAGATGCTCTAGATGCCCTGTCAAACAAAACATGCTTCATTTTTTCAAAAATTATTTTCAAATTGCTCATTTCTAAACACTAGAAATGAAGTGCGGATATGAGATGTAAATTTTAACACCAAGGCTCCACCTGGGGCCACACCTGGCTCTGCTACTGTTTGCATGAGTGCCCTGGGAAAGATCCTGCACTCACCTGGGCTGCATGTACTTCCTCTGTGTGCTGGGAACAGCTGTAATCTGGGAACCCAGGGCTTTTGTGAGGATAGAATGAGGTAATTTACATGAAGAGCTGATCACAGTGCCTGACACAAGTGAAGTGCTAAACTGTGATGGTGTATGTGAGAAACCTATGTGAATCTGGTCACATCTGGAATCTCAGCATATTTCCTGCATTTGAAAAAGGTGTCGATATGGACGGCCCAAGCTTCAAGTTATCAGACATACAAGTCAGATATAAACATGAGCAGCATTTTCTGTAGTTTCTTCTTAGCTTTTAAGAGAAACTATAAGAGAATTCTCAGTGAGCCAGGGAAATCAGCAAATCTACAGCTGGTCAATATAGACTCTATTGTTACTAAAAACTATTTTGAGGGAAGATATCCGACAGTGGTACTGGTATCTGTTGGGGCCAGAAAATCTTATACTGTGGACTACACAAGGTTGGTGGTGCCAATGGTAAGCCTAAAGGTTGGGTCATTCAAAAGAGGAAACCTGAGAATGAGCTAGGGGGTAAGACAGGGGTCAAAGATAGGTAGAGAAAAGAAATTATTAGTACTGGTTCTGTGGAAGCATCCCGGCCTTGGGGACAGATCAGAATATCTCATGCCAGAGGGGTGGAATTCTGCATCAAGAATGGGAGAAGAGAGGAATCTTGGTGTTAACACCATTCATATGTAGTTTGGGCCAGTTTTTTTTAACATGTCAGTACTAGTCTCTCCTTAGCTAAAAATGTATTATTCTTTACAAAAAGATAAGAGAAAACGTGGACATTAAGAAAAGGTATATGCCAGGTACGGTGCCATAATCTCAGCACTTTGGGACGCTGAAGTGAGAGAACTGCCTGAGGCCAGGAGTTCAGGACCAGCCTGGGCAACATAGCCAGATCCCACCTCTACAAAAAAAGAAAAATTAGCCAGGCATGGTGGTGTGTCTATAGTGCCAGCTACATGAGGGGATTGCTTAAGCCTGGGCAGTTGAGGCTGCAGTGAGCTGTGATCACACTGAGTGACAGAGTGAGGCCTTGTTTCTAAAAAATAAATAAATGAAATTTACAAACCCAAGAATTTTCCCCCCCAGTATATTATAGAAGAATATTACATACAAGTTATACAAATAAATTTGAAAAACATTACATGAAGTTAACATTTCCAGGATTAAGAAAAACACTGTATTAAAGTAGTATTTATTTGCTGGGTACGGTGGCTCACACTCGTAATCCCAGCACTTTGGGAGGCCATCATGGGCAGATCACTTGAACTCAGGAGTTCGAGACCAATCTGGCTAACATGAGGAAACCCCAGCTCTATTAAAACTACAAAAATTAGCCAGCTGTGGTGGTGCACACCTGTAATACCAGCTACCCAGGAGGCCGAGGCAAGAGGATTACTTGAACCGAAAGGTGGAGGCTGCAGCAAGCTGAGATCAGGCCACTGCACTTCAGTCTGCATGACAGAGCAAGACTCCATATCAAAAATAATAATAATAATAAAAATAAAAAAAAGGTATCTTAACTATAGCCCTCAACATGATAAATACAAGTTTTTTGTTTGTTTGTTTTTTTGTTTTCAGATAGAGTCTTGCTCTGTCACTCAGGCCAGAATGCAGTGGCATGATCTTGGCTCACTGCAGCATCTGCCTCCTGGGTTCAAGCGATCCTTGTGCTTCAGCCTCCTGGGTAGCTGGGATTACAGGTGTGCCCCACCATGACCACCTAAGTTTTGTATTTTTAGTAGAGTTGGGGTTTCACCATGTTGGCCAGACTGGTTTCGAACTCCTGAGCTCAAGTGATCTGCCCACCTTGGCCTCCCAAAGTTCTAGTATTAAAGGCATGAGGCTCCACACCCAGGCAGTTCTAAGGAACATATTTAGAAGGCTGTTTATCTAATACTCAGATTCTCCAAAATGAATAGCATTTGAGAATAATAAAGATACAACCTTTATAGGAAGGCTACAGTCACCATTTGGTTTGTGAAGGGCTTGATTTGTCCTCTACAGAGAGTGTGGTAACTCATTTTTTTGGTAGAATAATTATGAATACTTTATTAAGATGTATTTGTGGACTCAAATTGTTACTTTTTTTGTAGCTCTGACTATAACAAAATGAGTGAAATGTGGTTACAACCATTTTTGCCACAGAAGTTAAATGAATAACCCTGGCTGGGCATGGTGGCTCATGCCTGTAATCCCAGCACTTTGGGAGACCGAAGTGGTTGGATCACCTGAGTTCAGGAGTTCAAAACCAGCTTGGCCAGCATGAAACTCCCTCTCTATAAAAATAATAAAATTAGCTGGGCATGATGGTGGGTGCCTATAATCCCAACTACTCAAGAGGCTAGGCGGGAGAATAGCTCCTTCCTGGGAGGTGGAGGTTACAGTGAGCTGAGATCGTGCCATTGCACTCCAGCCTGGGTGACAGAGTGAGACTCTGTCTCAAAAAAAAAAAAAAAGGAATGACCCTATTGTTTGTGACCACATCCTACAATCACAGTAAAAGAAACCCAAAACCAAACCTGTAGAAACCTGGTGACAAATATTGTTACCTTTGGATGCTTATTTTTCATTTATATCTGCTTCATTGTTCATTCTTTCCAAGTCTTTCTTTGCATCCTATGTTATCAAAAGCAGCTTATGTTTCCTTTAAAACCACTGCCCCAGTGAAGTGCCAGTTGGTTAAGAAAAGTCAACAAACCATAAAGTGAAATAAGGAACTGATAGGAATTCAAAGAGCCTTGTTTCTTTCATCCTGACACACCCTGGCACCATTGCAGAAGTGGCAGTCCATTCTTTCCATGAAAACCTTCTCTGCCTTTGTAGCAGTTTCAGGTCGACCTGAGGTGATGGGGGAGTTTATCAGAAGCACTTAAACAGGTAGATAAACTAAAGTGACTACTCTCTGCAAGCCGAAGATCAAAGTTCTAGAGAGAAATGGCTTTTAAACTATAAAAGAGCCTTCAAGGTACTTAGCCTCCCAGATGGATCCTCTTAGAATCTTCAGTAAGGCAGATATGTTTATTATCACTGATGACGGCCAGGTTCATGCCGCCATTCATTGAGCATGTACTATGAGCCAGGTACCATGCTTAATGCTTCATATGCATTATTTCATTGAATCTTCCTGACAAACCCAAGAGGAGGCATATTCTCATTCTATAGATTGGAAAATGGAGGCTCAGAGACATAATATATTGCCCAAAGTCACCTACTGGTGTGTGTGGTAGAGCTAGGATTCAACCCACTGTCTGTCTGATGGCAAAGTCCACACTTTCACCGTTGAACCATGAACCTGTTTCAGGGACATACAATTTAAACTCCTGAACTCTTTATCTTCAAGGCTTTGTTATGAGTTAACTCCTTTTCCCCATGAAAGGTTACTTACCTAAATAATTTGAGATTATCTGCGAGTGTAGGGATGTCAGTAATGTCCTCCTAAGAGAAAACAGATAACGTTTCAAAAGCAGGAACTTGGCAAGTGATGCTGACATTCAGCCTGGACTGTCCAGTCGGGCAGTCACTTGCTACAAGTGGCTATTTAATGAATTAATTCAAATTAAATGAAATGAAAAACTCAGTTCTTCAGCTACACTCGCCATATTTCCAATAGTTAGCTGGGCATGGGAATAAGGAGGGTCGGAAAAAGAACTGGGACCTGTTGAGGTCCCCGAGGTGGCTGGCAACGTTCTATTTCTTGATTTCAGTGGTGACTTGAGTGACAACTTAATACTAACTTGTTGAGCTGTACATGTATGTATTTTTCACTTTTCTGTTTGTGTCATAGATGACAAAAAGGCAAAACGAGATGAAAAATATGAAAAAATGGATCAAGTACTCCCTGTAACTATCCTTCAAGTTAAAAATCTGAATTAGAAATGAATACTTTCATATGCAAACAAAAGATTTTATAATTTTTACATTAGAGTGGGGAGCTTCTGCTGCACCCAGGTCACTGATTAAACTCTCAAAGTGACCCTGCTTCAAAGTTCATTCTGCAATGTAGGTTGGTACCTACATTTTCCAACTGAAAAGCCTATTGTTAGAGTCACATAAAAATATTAAGGGAGGAAGGAGGTAACTTTTTGTTCTAAGAAGAATTACATGCCTGTTGTATTTATTCAGTGGAGAAAGTAGACAACAGAGAACTCCAAGTTCATGGGGCTTATGTGTTTCATAAATGTGAGACAGGGCCCTGCATCTTTACAGAATCTTGGCATTTAGCTTGCATTAAGTATTTGCTCCTGAGTGAGACCAATTTCTTATTTTAGGACATTTAATGATAAGAGAACACACTGAATGCAGAAGAATGGAGTAACTCATTCTAATCCACAATTACTGTTTACATCCAATATGGTGAACCCACCTCTCTGATTCAATGCAATTAATAATTATCCCCATGACTGATGTTAAACAAAACGGTGGCACCTCAGGAGTGAATTAAATAGGAGGGGCATTTCAGTTATAAAGCTGACATTCACCTTTCATGGATAAGGAGCAAGATATGACAAAATCATTTCATTTCTTTATGTTTTATTGGAGAGTTTTTGTTTAACTCCTGAAGTCAAAAACATTTAGAAACTTTTAACAATGTCTTAGAAAAAAGGCCACGACTTCTGTCAAGCTTGTCTAGTTGAAATGGATGACAAAGTAAACAGAAATAAGGTTTTTATCTGTAAAGAATTTTCTTGGCCAGTCACAGTGGCTCATGCCTGTTATCCCAACACTTTGGGAGGCTGAGGTGGGAGAGTCACTTGAGCCCTGGATTTAGAGACCAACCTGGCAACATGACACAACATTGTCTCTACAAAAAATACAAAAATTGGCCAGGCACAGTGGTGTGTGCCTGTAGTCCCAGCTATTCAGGAGGCTGAGATGGGAGGACTGCTTGAGCCCAGGAGGCTGAGGCTGCAGTGAGCCTTGATCACACTACTGCACGTCAGCTTGTCTCAGAAAAAAAGAAACAATTTTCTCTATTCTAGTCTCGCAGCTGCCCCATACAATAGACAGGATGGCATTTTCTAGACCTAAGTTGAGGGACCAATTCCACATTCCATGCTAGTGAAGTGAAGCCCTCAGCAGTGGCTCCCTCACACCGTGCCAACTTATCCCTAGGAAGAACACAAAAGTATTGTCATTAGTAGAAATGAAAATATAGTCCCTTACAGAGCTAAGCTGAGAAAAGTTAGTTAGTTCTTGCTAGGTTGAAGCTTGTTAGGTGAAGAGCATCTTTTTTTTTTTTTTTTTTTTTTTCAAAATCAGATGACATATTCTCTTACTTCTAATAAATAAAGATTCATTTATACTTGTCAATCAGTTAGAAGAAAGCCACAATTCTGAGTGATCAGAAAAAGTCCATACCAAAGGGCTGTCTGCTTTTCCACCTTCTAGGGTTACTTCCAAATTAGAAAGCGCTGCTTCTATTTCATCAACCTCGGACTCGTTTGTAAAATCCTGTATTTCAGCAGACAATGACAGTTTGCTAATGTGGTACTGAAATGAAAGCAGAGGTTTTAGAAATGTTACAAACAGAAATGTTATAAAACATTATACAATGAAGCCATTAGCCATTTTTTTTCTTTGAGGACTATTCCCTCGGAATACTGAACATCTCCTAAAAGGAGGTCTCTTTCCCATGCAGGGAAAATGACATTTTAACCTGATAATTCTGAGGTTCATGGTTAGTCATGTTCACAAGTAGTTCTTTCTCATCACTGATTGTGCTTACTGTAGGGAAGAGATAATAATTGCAAGACTAGTGTCTTACATGGGATGTGAGCATGTGTGGATTATGAGGAGCATTTTAAATTAAAAATTTGTTCTTGTCTGAAGAAGAAAGCAAGATTAAAAAAACAATAAAAAATACAAAAAAACTGCTCCCCTTATTTTCAGCTATTTCTTCAAAGAATAATACATTTAAAAAAAAAACTAGTATGAAGCATATGAAACTTTAAGCAGAACAAACTTGGTTTGTCACCTTCCGGAGAAAAGGTACTGAAGTTCCCATACCTGTAGAGCTGCAAAGATCAACATTTCTTCCTCTGTGCAATCAATTTCTTCTAAGAGAATGGCCCACCTGGCTTGTTCATAGAGTTGGTTTATTCGGACAGCATCATACTAGAGACAAAAACAGAGGTATGTGTGTAATGAGATATATTTATATCCTACAGTACAAAAATTCTGAAAAAACTGAGGCCATTCTCTGTTAATCAGATGCAACAAACTTCAGGTAACTGAAAGGAGTATTTCCACTGTGCCACTTCCTCAGCCCTCTTTCTTAAAGTTTTTTTTTTTTTTTTTTGAGACAGGGTCTCACTCTGTCACCTAGGCTGGCGTGCAGTGATGCAATCTCGGGTCACTGCATCCTCCACCTCCTGGGTTCATGCAATTTTTGTGCCCCAGCCTCCCAAGTAGCTGGGACTACAGGTGTGCACCACCACCCCTGGCTAATGTTTATATTTTTTGTACAGACAGGGTTTCACCATGTTGCTAGGCTGGTCTTGAACTCCTGTGCTCAAACGATCCACTCACCTCAGCCTCCCAAAGTGCTGGGTTTACAGGCGTGAGCCACTATGCCGGGCCTCTCCAGCCCATTTTACTTCTAAATTCAGAACTAACTTTCTCCAAATACTTTCCATAGCTGCTGCTGCTTCCTCATAACCCAACTTTGATTCCATTATCCTCTTTCTTTTTTATTACCACATATTGGTAGTAAATAGATAGTAAAAATGGCTTACATAATAGGAGAAACACCTAATGTAGATGATGGGGTGATGTATGCAGCAAACCACCATAGCACGTGCATATCTATGTAACCTGCACGTTCTACACATGTACCCCAGAACTTAAAGTATAATTTTTTAAAAAACCAGTGTAATAGAATAGATCCCTAAGCTGCTCTGCAAGTTCAGTGCAATCCCAAGCAGAATCTGGTAGGAATTTTTTTTTTTTTTTTTTTGAGACGGAGTTTCGCTCTCGTTGCTCAGGCTGGAGTGCAATGGCGCGATCTCGGCTCACCGCAACCTCCGCCTCCTGGGTTCAGGCAATTCTCCTGCCTCAGCCTCCTGAGTAGCTGGGATTACAGGCACACGCCACCATGCCCAGCTAATTTTTGTATTTTTAGTAGAGACGGGGTTTCACCATGTTGACCAGGATGGTCTCGATCTCTTGACCTCGTGATCCACCCACCTCGGCCTCCCAAAGTGCTGGGATTACAGGCTTGAGCCACCGCGCCCGGCAGGAATTTTTAAATGAAACTTTATACAAGCCAATTCTCAAGTTAAGTTGGAAGACACAATGATCAAATATTGCCAAGAAATTGAAAATGAACAATGTTGAGTAAAGCACTTGTTTTCCCAGACATTAAAACCTATTATAAAGCTGCAATAATTAAAATGGTATATGGTACATTGATAAAGTGTCAATAAAGCCTTATTTAGAAAGACTTGTGTATGTATATAAATTAATATAAAACATCACATTTTATATAAAACATAAAATATAAATTTTATATTAAAATATAAAAATAACATTTTATATCAGCAGGGGAAGAAAGAATTCAATACTATAAACAGTGTTGAAAATGCCTAGCCTCTTGGGGAACAAAAATCAAAACAAAAAAATAACTTTACACTATCCAAAAATATAAATTACATATGGATTAAATAATTTAAACATATAAAACCACAATCAGAAATGAATTCACTCCCACCAGAATGGCTCTTATCTAAAAGACAGGTAATAACCAGTGTTGGTGAGGATGTGGAGAAATTGGAACCCCTGTGCACAGCTAGGTGTAAAATGATGCAGCTTCTGAAGAAAAGTTTGTCAGTTCTTTAAAAAGTTAAACATAGAGGCCGGGTGCGGTGGCTCAAGCCTGTAATCCCAGCACTTTGGGAGGCCGAGGCGGGTGGATCACGAGGTCAAGAGATTGAGACCATCCTGGTCAACATGGTGAAACCCCGTCTCTACTAGAAATACAAAAAATTAGCTGGGCATGGTGGCGCGTGCCTATAATCCCAGCTACTCAGGAGGCTGAGGCAGGAGAATTGCCTGAACCCAGGAGGCGGAGGTTGTGGTGAGCCAAGATCGTGCCATTGCACTGCAGCCTGGGTAACAAGAGCGAAAACTCCGTCTCTAAAAAAAAAAAAAAAAAAAAAAGTTAAATATAGAATAGGATCCAGCAGCTGGTTGTGGTGGCTCACACCTGTAATCCCAGTACTTTGAGAGGCTGAGGTGGGTGGATCACCTGAGGTCAGGGGTTCGAGACCAGCCTGACCAATATGGTGAAACCCCATCTTTAAAAAAAAAAAAGAGAGAAAGAATAGGATCCAGCAATCCTACTCCGAGATGCATACCCAAACAAACAGAAAGCAGCATCCAAACAGTACTTGTACAACAATGTTTACAGCAACAATATTCATAATAGCCAAATGGTAGAAAGAGCACAGATGTCCATCAACAGCTGAATGGATAAATAAAATATGCTGTATACATACAATGGAACACTATTCAGCCTTAAAAAAGAATGGAATTCTGGCTGGGCGTGGTGGCTCACACTTGTAATCCCAGCACTTTGGAAAGCAGAGGTGGGCAGATCACTTGAGGTCATGAGTTTGAGACAAGCTTGGCCAACACGGTGAAACCCTATCTCTATTAAAAATACAAAAATTAGCCGAGGATGGTGGCAGGCACATGTAATCTCAGCTACTCGGGAGTCTGAGGTGGGAGAATCACTTGAACCTGGGAGGCAGAGGTTGCAGTGAGCTGAGATTGCACCACTGCACTTCAGTCTGGACAACAAGAGTGAGACTCTGTCTCAAAAACAAACAAAAAAAGGAAATGAAATTCTGATACATGATACAATATGAATGAAGCTTGATGATACTATGCTAAGTGAAATAAGCCAAATACAAAAGGACAAATACTGTATGACTTCATTTATATGAACTATCTAGAATAGGTAAATTAACAGAGACAGAAAGTAGAATAGAGGTTACCAGGGACAAGGGAGAGGAAATAATGGAGATTTACTGTTTAATGGGCACAGTTTCTTTTTGGGATGCTTTGCAAATGGACAGTGGCCCAGCCTGGGCAACATATCAAGATAGCAAGACTCTTGTCTCTATTTTTTAAAAAAGTGGAGCATGCTGATAGTCCCAGCTACTTGGGAGGCTGAGGCAGGAGGATTGCTTAAGGCCAGGAATTCAAGACCAGCCTAGACAACATGAAGAGTCCCTGTTTCTACAAAAACAAACAAAAAAAATTATCCAGGCATGGTGGCATGTTCAGCACATTTGTGTCCTGATAAACTAGTTTAGCCTTTCCTTTGATTATGTTTCAGTGGTTAAAAAAAGTGAGTCTGACTTATTTATACTGACATGAAAGATAGCCAAGAAATACTAAGAAGTAAAAAGAAGCAAGCAACAGAGCAAACAAATGATCCTATTTATCTAGAGAACACAAAGTCTTGAAAATCTACTCAAAAATACGTTTGCAAATATGTGTAAAAAAGTCTGCAAAGATGGTTGGTCACGAAGCTGTTAACCGTGGCTGCCTCTTAGGAGAATGGTCTGTTTTCCATTTTTACTCTGAATCATTTCTTTCTTATTATGTTTGATTTTTATTTTTAAAATTTTTATTTATTTATTTTGAGATGGAGTCTTACTCTGTTGCCCAGGCTGGGGTGCAATAGTGCGATCTCAGCTCACTGCAACCTCTGCTGCCCGGGCTCAAGCGATTCTACTGCCTCAGCCTCCCAAGTAGCTGGGACTGCAGGTGCCTGCCCACCATACCTGGCTAATTTTTTGTATTTTCAGTAGAGATGAGGTTTTGCCATGTTGGCCAAGCTGGTTTCAAACTCCTGACCTCAAGTGATCTGCCCGCTTTGGCCTCCCAAAGTGCTGGGATTACAGACGTAAGCCACGATGCCTGGCTGGAAATGTTTTTAAAACTGGATTGAGGTGATGGTTATGTATCTGTATAAACTGACCAAAAATCATTGTAGACCAAAAATTCACCTAATGAGTGAATTTTATGTTATGTAAATTATAGTGCAATCAAAACATAACAACTAAAAAACCACATTCCAAAAAAACCACGCAGCCAATCTCTCCCCAAAAGACCCCTGCTGTAATTCAGTTTACAGATGGAATCTAAATAGTATGTGCAGCCACTGAAATTTGAATGGAATTAACACACCGTCATATCCAGCTGTATGTGCGTCAGCCACTCAGTCCCAGTGTTTACAACGCTAATGCTGCAGGAGTCTCAGTGGGAAGTTAAGTTACTCTGTAAGGCTTCTCTCAATGCAGTGAATAAAAACTTAAACAATTTAATAAAATCTTCCATACCTGAACATCCTAACACCCTGCTACATGCCAAATAAAACAATTCTTTGAAAGAACATGAATTAAATAAAAGTTACCTACATTTACAGAAAAACAGGGTCTGGGATAAAATGTCTTAACTAGCTAGGAGATGAGCTCTTTCTCTTGCCAAGTAACACAGGACTTTTCTGATGCATCCAGCAAAGCTCTGGAGTTTCCTTTCTGGAGGTCTGTTCCCATTTCTCCAGAGACAAGGCTGCATCCCAAGGTTCCAGATCTTTCACAGGTCATTAACGGGCATCCTTATAGGACTTCCCCTACCCCACCTCCTGGCCCTGAGAACTCTTTCAGTGGATTCTCCAGTGACTAGAAACAAACTGTTTCCTTGGTGGGGTTGGCTATGCATACCCTCTCCTTGGTCCTTTTCTTTGCTGAATTGAAAATAGAGCAGGGTACAGTGGCTCAGGTCTGTAATCCCAGCATTTTGAAAGGCTGAGGCTGGAGGATCACTTGAGGTCAGGAGTTCGAGACCAGCCTGGCCAACATGGTGAAATCCCATCTCTACTAAAAATACAAAAATTAGCCAGGTGTGGCGGTGGGTGCCTGTAGTCCCAGCTACTTGGGAGACTTAGGCAGGAGAATCGTTTGAACCCAGGAGGCAGAGGTTGCAGTGAGCCAAGAATGTGCCACTGCACCCCAGCCTGGGCAACAGAGTGAAACTGTGTCTCAAACAACAATAACAACAAAAAAAAAAAAAAAAAAAAAAAGAAAAAAAAGAAGAAAAGAAAACAGAACCCCCAAGCTGGAACCACATGGATTCTGCTGCCTCTTCACTCCTTGAATCCCTGTTTCTGCCTGTCTAGTTGGTTCAGTAAACCCTCCACCCTCCTCCTTCATTCCACCAAACAACAAGAAAAGCAAATAACAAAACGTACCTATCATAGTTTTCCTGCTCTTTCTTAAGAAGGGGTTACTATTTAGATCTAATTACTTAAGATTTCCTATTAGCTCGGGAGCAGCTTTCAGTATCCTCCAGGACTCTTATTAAAACAGATATGCTTTTCCTGTACTAAACACTAAAATACTATGAACGATCAGAGTTATAAAATGTGTGTTTTTTTAATTCACACATTCCGAACACATTTAAAAAGGGGCAAAAGAGTATATGATAAATGAATCCATTTATGAATGGACTCAAAAGGGACAAAAGAGTATTCAATTGAAAAGTCAGTCCCCCTTTCTACCTTGTCCCCCAGAAATGGTAGCCTCTCTGTGAGGTGTTTTGCATCTTTTAATAATATACCTGGAATCTGTCTCATATCAAAAAAGAATAGATTCATTCTTTTAAAAAACATGGTATGAATGTATCATTATGTATTTAACCAGTTCTCTAGCGATGGACATTTAGGTGGTTTCCAGTCCTTTCCTAAAACAAATAATATAATAACTGTCTTTATATACACACATGTCAGTTTGCATGTGTGAGTGTAACTGTGCTATAAATACCTAGGTAGGAGTGGATTGGCTGAATCAAAGCTATGCTGAATTACTGCCAAATTGCCTTCTATAAACTAATTGTACTTTGACCTACAGGCAGTATATGAGAGAGCCCATTTCCTGACACTCTTGCCAAGATAGTATGTGAAATTTTTGATCTTTGCCACTATAAAGCATTGTAGTTGCTTTTCTATGAACAATATGTTTACATCCTTTGCCCACTAGGCTACTAGGTTGTTGGTCTTCTTATTATTGATTTTTAGGAGCTCTTTACGTATTAGAGAAATTAGTCTTTTGTTTGTAGTATGTGTTGTAAAGTTTTTTGCCAGGTGTAAAATTTTCATTTTTTGAGTCTATTATTATTTTATATATTTAGTTTTTGAGACAGAGTTTTGCTTTTGTTGCCCAGGCTGTAGTACAATGGTGCAAACTTGGCTCACTGCCACCTCTGCCTCCTGGGTTCAAGTGATTCTTCTGCTTTAGCCTCCCAAGTAGCTGGGATTACAGGCGCATACCACCACACCTGGTTAACTTTTGTATTTTTAGTAGAGACAGGGTTTCACTATCTTGGCCAAGCTGCTCTTGAACTTCTAACGTCAGTGATCTGCCTGCTTCGGCCTCCCAAAGTGCTGCAATTACAGGCATGAGCCACTGTGCCCGCAGGAGTCTATTATTTTTGAAATGTTAAATTCTAGCATTTTATATATCTGAGATTTTAATCAGTACCTGTTACTAAGGACCTGTGGCCAGTATGAATCTCTCCTCTGAAAGTGAGAGCAGCTCCTTAGTCCTTATTGGAGATTTTAGTTCCTACTTATAGGGTGCCTTGTAAATTTGCAGTGGCTTCACGGGTGCTCTCTCCTTTTCTTAGAGTTGATTATAGCTGCCACAAGAACACAAACTACATCTTTTTTTTTTTTTTTTTCTTTGTCTCTGTCGCCCAGGCTGGAGTGCAACGGTGTGATCTGGACTCACCACAACCTCTGCCTCCCAGGTTCAAGTGATTCTCCTGCCTCAGCCTCCTGAGTAGCTGGGATTACAGGCATGTGCCAGCATGCCCAGACAAGGTTTCTCCATGTTGGTCAGTCTGATTTCAAACTCTTAACCTCAGGTGATCCACCCGCTTTGGCCTCCCAAAGTGCTGAGATTATAAGCATGAGCCACTGTGTCTGGCCTACATCATACATTTCTATATCCCCCTATATTTTTGCAGCACAGAGTAGGAGTCTTAAACTTGATTTTATTTCTAATTTTAAGAGGGGAGGGGAGGGAGCGCTGCCATAGGTAGTGAAGTGGCTGAGGATCACTGTGTGCCCCAAAGCCATGTCCTGCTATCCCGAGTCTTCCTGTCACCTTTGGGTTGACAGGTTCCGTGTGTGGCTGTCAGATTCAAATAGCTTGGACTTCTTAGGCTTCGAAGAGGGAGCTCCTCACCAATTAAGCAAGCAGAGGCTGGAGGCCAAAGAGCCTGAGACAACAGCCCTTGTGACCCTCAGCTTCAGCGTCCTTGTCCCCTTCTGGAGTATGATTCATTTTCTTTCTTCCACTTTTTAGACAAATACATATTTAACCCTACTCCTCTCTATTGATACCAATGATCTGCCATTATCTGGCTTATTTGACTGTGAAGTCACTTACATGTTCTTGACGTTTTTTCAAGGGGCAGATGACTGAGCTGCATTCTTTCTGGCTTAAGCTCAGTTCTGAAGCAGGAAATTGAATGGGGGAGTCTCTTGGCAAAGAAACTGCTGGAAGGGTCCCCAAGGACTGAGTAATCCTATCATCGATCAGGTGCCTAAAGTGGGAAAGCCTGACTCACAGCATGTGGGGTGGGGGGGCAAAGGAAGTACCAGATGTGGTCTCTGTCTCCAAGGACTTGGATCTCTATTTGTAGGAAAAAATTCCAGATGTGGAGTGATTAGAGGTGTGAGTCCTGAAATTGTGCAGTACTCAGCTGTGGCTCAGAGAAGGCAAAGTCCCATGTGACCAAAAGTAGAAAAAAGCTTCTTTCTAGAAAGAGTGGAACCCGAATGTGGTCTCAGTGCAGGTGTTTTGAATCTGGGGATCTTGGACTTGGGAGTTGGATTACCAGGTGGTCCACAAGCTTGTATGAGGAAACACAACCTCTCCATTTGCACCGACTTCTAATGGAAATTTAGCATTTCCTCTCATGGTGAGCATGAGCCATGAGCCACAACACTGCAGAGTACTTGTCACTCTGTGACCACCAGAACCAAGACTTTTTCCCTTCTGTATGTCAGTTGTTGCTGCTGTCTTCAAGTAATGCTCACCCACCTCACTACTTTGAAATTATGGTAGTTATGAGAACTGGCATCAGATCTTATTCATTCAATTAACTACAAATATATTACTATATACATTTTGGAAAAGGGTTTGGTCACTACAGTTCATTATAACTGTTTCATTTTGTAATCCTATGTGTCTTATTAATTGGAAAACATTATTTTAATATACAACAGTTTTGAGTTCTCAGTACCCAACTTACTTCTTGGCCTACAGTAGTTGTTCAATAAATAAACATATAAACAAACAACAGATGGGGCACAGATTTGAAGACATAAGATGGGACCAAATTATTGACTTAGCAATTAGAAAATACATGGGCATATTTTATTTACATGTTATCTATTTTCAGAAAAAAATGTAAGGCAGCTTATTAGAACAGACATCATACAACAAGATAGCTTAAATTAAGAGTTAAGCAGGGAAAGACTAAAGTTGAGCCATGAATGAGGCTTAAAAATAAAATAAAAAAGTATGGCTTTGGTTTTAGCAGACAATGCAAAAACAAAAACAAAAACAAAAAACCGTGGACAGTTGCATAATTCACAGTACAGTTAAAAAAAAAAAAAAAGCTAAGCTAACTGTATAGGAGAAGAAGTACAGTAATTTCTCCTGAAGATTTTATCGAAGAAAAGCTAAAATCTGCCCTTTTGCCATGGTTCACGTACGCATTCCAGATACAAGCTTGGTCCTTGGGATAAAAATCAAGGACTGAGCAGGAACCTCTCCTTAGAAATGACAAGGAACAAGGTTGGTTCTGAAGATGCCAGTTGGGGAAACAGTGGAAGCTGAGGTCACCCTTTGCAGACCAGACCTAAAATCAGAACCAAGGAGAAGAGGTAGAAACACTGCTGTAGAGGAAAGGGTCTGTACAGAAAGGCTGACCAAGGCAAGGTCCCCCAGGTGCCTGGCAGTAAATGGAAAAGAGCAACAACACACACAAAACAGTGATGGGAACATGGAACACAGTGACCCTGCGCGCTCAGAGGGGCAGTCATCCAGTTTACATCATTGACCTTGGGCCATTGTACCGCTGACTCTCAGCTCTACAAACCAGCGCATCAGGAACAAGGAAGAGGCAGAAGTTCAAAGGACTTACCTCACTCATTCGTTATCCTGATAGACTTTAGGTGGGAGATGTGCAGTGAAAATGGAGTTGATGACCATCTGGGTGACCCGCTGAGAAAAAGGGATTACATGGATGATCCCTTTCCCTCAATTCCAAAGAGTAGGCACTGGAGTGTGGACCCTGTGTGTACCATCATGTGGTCCTAGCTTGTTCACGGGAAGCTGCCTTTAACCCTGACCTCTGACAGCTCCTTTCCTTCCTCAGCATTAAGAACTCCAGCTCTGTGAGCCGCTCTTGTCTTGTCTGACCATTCCAGCGAATGGAGAGGGGGCAGTGCATGGCCATGCTAGGCACTAAGATCCCTAGAGACTCCAGCTAACTCACTAGCAGCTTACCATGCTCAGTAGAAACCAAAGGATAAAAATTCAGAGACCAGGGTCCATGTATCACTTTAACCCAACAGGGCTAAACAGGCGATCACACAGATAAATACATCCTCATTTTCATAACAAATGCCTCAACTTGATACTTCCATGCATTCATATTAAAAAGACAGAACAGAGAAAAAGTTTCTTACTTTAGGATTCAAGTCGAAGAAAGAGTAGTATTTAAATCGTAACAGCAGCTGCTCATCCTCGTGGATGCCTTGTTCCATAAGGGAGCGTGAGGAGTCCAGCCAACTGGAAAACAATAGTGTGAGTTTTAGAAGCCAATCAATTTCACATATATCCATTATATTATTATGTTATGTATTAAATATTACATATATATCCTTAAACAAAATCAGGGTCATACAGATTGAGTAGCCCTAATTTGAAAACCTGAAATGCTCCAAAATCTGACACTTTCTGAGCGCTGACCTGATGCTCAAAAGAAATGCTCACTGAAGTAGTTTTTTCTCTTTTTTTTTTTTTTGAACCGTAGTCTTGCTCTGTCGCCCAGGCTGGAGTGCAGTAGTGTGATGTTGGTTCACTGCAGCCTCTGCCTTCTGGGTTTAAGTGATTCTCCTGCCTAAGCCTCTTGAGTAACTGGGACTATGGATGTGTGCCACCATGCCCAGGTAAGTTTTGCATTTTTAGTACAGAGGGGGTTTTTCCATGATGGCTAGTCAAGGCTAGCTTGAACTCCTGACTTCAGGTGATCTGCCTCCCTTGGCCTCCCAAAGTGCTGGGATTATAGGCTGGGTCATTGCGTCCCTCGCTGAAGCATTTTGAATTTCAGAATTTTGGATTAGGGATGCTCAGTTGGTGAGTATAATGCAAATATCCCCAAATTCTGAAAAAAAATATTAAAAAAATTCCCAAATCCTGCCGGGCGCGGTGGCTCAAGCCACTTTGGGAGGCTGAGGTGCATGGATCACGAGGTCAAGAGATCGAGACCATCCTGGTCAACATGATGAAACCCCGTCTCTACTAAAAATACAAAAAATTAGCTGGGCATGGTGGCGTGTGCCTGTAATCTCAGCTACTCAGGAGGCTGAGGCAGGAGAATTGCTTGAACCCAGGAGGCGGAGGTTGTGGTGAGCCGAGATCATGCCATTGCACTCCAGCCTGGGTAACAAGAGTGAAACTCCGTCTCAAAAAAAAAAAAAAAAAAAAAAAAAATTCCCAAATCCAAAACACTTCTGGTCTCAAGCATTTTGCATAAGGAGTACTCAACCTGCATAGCCAAAAACCAGTAAGCATATAATAATAGCTTATATTTGCATTTTATCTTATAGTTTTCAAAGTGCTTTATAGATTTTTTTCTCATGGATACTCTAAAGTAATCCAATAAAGAGGCCAGGGCAGTTCTCATTATCTCATCTTTGCAGACGAAGAGACACAGTCTGAATGACATTAGATCATCCTTAAGGGTCACAGGCCTTGGCTGGGCATGGTGGCTCACACCTGTAATCCCAGTACTTTGGGAGGTCAAGGCTGGCAAATCACCTGAGGTCAGGAGTTCGAGACCAGCCTGGGCAACATGCTGAAACCCTGTCTCTACTAAAAATGCAAAAATCAGCTGGGCGTGTGGCAACTGCTTGTAATCTCAGCTACTTGGGAGGCTGAGGCTGGCAGGAGAATCGCTGGAATCCAGGAGGTGGAAACTGCAGTGAGCCATGATTGTGCCATTGCACTCCAGCCTGGATGACAGTGTCAAAAAAAAAAAAAAAAAAAAAAAAAAAAAAAAAAGGCACAGGCCTGGTTACGGGGCCAGCTTGAGAATCCGTATGTCCTGGGTGCCCACACCACTTCTCCTTTTACCAGATGGTTTGCCCCAATGCCAGCTCTGTGTCACTGTCTAGACCTTTCTGCAATGAGAGAAATATTCGTATCTGTGCTGTATGATGCATTAGCCCCAGCTGAATGTGGCTGTTAGTACCTCATTTTAATTTTAATTAATTAAAAATCCAATCTACATTTAAATATCCACATGTGGCTAGGGGTTCCTGTACTATAATACATGGTGGAGTTCTAGAGTTCAGAAATAAAAACTGGGAAATGGTGAGGGGTGGAGGAATGGAGATTAAAAGTTAACAAAATAAGAGAGGAATGAGTGTACTTCAATACCGCTGAATAACAATGACTTGAACTTCCATTATGTTAGGCCCTGGAGGGCAAAGAGAATGACCAACATGAAATCACCATCCTAAAGGAGCTGACAGTCTGCTGGGGGAGACCAAGCCTCATAAGAAAGGGACAATGTGATGTTAGAGTGAGCAAAGTGTCAGGACAGAGTTATGAGGAGGAGGGCGATCTTGAAGGTCGTCCTTGAGCAGGAGACAGCATGTGGCTGGGCCTTAAAGAACAGGCAGGGACTGACCAGTTGGTAAAGGGGTGTTATATGTAAAATTTTTCTTTTTGGTGCCACAGAGAAAAATTAGTACTGGCACCAAGGATTTTTTAGCAAAGCATTTTTTTTTTTTTTTTGCTTCCTGCAGAAAGGGTACTCCTGTCGGCAATTTTGCCACGAGAGTACAACGAACAAAGGAAAGCAGACATATTTATTTTTTTTACACATTTGGGGTTGCTTTTACTGCTGTGTTTGATTTCCATTGGCTGGAGCCAGACTTCACAATTTAAAACTTGATTGGCTAATAACTTGAAACTTTTTTTAAACAGGTAAAAGCAATGGAGAGCAAAAAAAGAAAATCCAAATAAGGAAGGGGCAGAGGCTGCAGGCTGGGACATGCCTGTGAGCACATCCAGCACAGACATTTTGGACATACAAGGACATAGAATGTACTACGTGCCTGTAAGCATGTCTAATGCTACATAGGATAGGGCTTTTAGCAAAAAGCAAGAAGGCTTTTGAAGAAAGTGTTTAAAACAAACTCTTATTCTTAACACTTACATATTTTTTTAAACAAGAAAGGAAACTTTGAAGAGGAATTTTTCTACTTCGCACAAAGGGAATTGGCCTGCAGGTGAGATAGTGACAGAAAGAGTGAGTGTGCACCTGGTGGCATGGGGTGGTAAGAGCGTGGGAGGATGTGGAGACACTTGCTGGGGCCAGCTCTTCTAGGGAGTTGAATGCTGTTGCCAAGTTTGACTTTATCTGGTAGGTAATAGGGAACAATGGAAATGATAGCTTCAGAAATAGTCTGGGTATATTTTCTGAGACCATTTCGAACAGAGCTCAATGACTTGCTCATTAGAATGCCTAAAGAGAAGAGTGGCATTCTACAAAAGACAGTGTAAGCCTGCAGGGCCACCTGGGATCTCCCCCACTGACCCCTGGGGACAACACACTTACTAACTCCCCTGCATCCCCATAAAATATGCTTTCCATATCTGCAGTGGCAAAGAATTGGTATTCACAGATAGTACATCTATTGCGTTAGCCAAACACGTAGATTTAGACACACGTTAAATATACTGAAATGACCAAAGACTGAATTTTTCCCCTTTGTTACTAAAATCAGCACTGACTTTTGCAAATAAAGTACAATTGCTAGGCCTACCAACTTGAAAATGAAACACGGCCTCCCCCACCCCAATCTCTTACTATGTTGGCACTAGCTCAGGGAGAAGTCAAAGGAGCCATGTCCTTACCCTGCATTGAGCTTGGCTTTATCAATCAGAGACCGAGGCTGGTACATATCCGCAAGTGCTTCTGGGGACTGCAGGGGTTGGCTGAATGCAAGGATGCTGCAGTTTTGCTCCGTCAAAGGGCTGTCACTGAACCAAGTCATGGTGGACGATGCTGGTGTTCCATTGATGGGGTCATATATAGGGGTCATGGTTTTACTGTATAAACCAGGACTTGCTGCAAGGCAAGGGGAGCATGAACTATGATATGAGAATCCAGGGATAGAAATCTTCAGGAAAATATTAACATTACTTACACTAAAATGAGTTTTAACTTTCAATGTTGGCACCATTTAAAATAATATAAGTCAAGCTGGGCACTGTGGCCCACGTCTGTAATCCGAGCTACTTGGGAAGCTAAAGTTGGAGGATTGCTTGAGCCTAGGAGTTTGAGACCAGCCAAGGAAACATAGCAAGACTTCACCTCAAAAAACAAAAAAAAAGGCCGGGCATGGTGGCTCACGCCTGTAACCCAGCACTTTAGGAGACTGAGGCAGGTGGATTACTTGAAGTAGGGAGTTCAAGACTAGCCTGACCAACATGGAGAAGCCCCCATCTCTACTAAAAATACAAAATTAGCCAGGCTTGGTGGCACATGCTTGTAATCCCAGCTACTTGGGAGGCTGAGGCAGGAAACTTGCTTGAACCCAGGAAGATGGAGGTTGTGGTGAGCTGAGATCATGCTATTGCACTCCAGCTTGAGCAACAAGAGTGAAACTCCGTCTCAAAACCACACACACACACACACAAACAAAACAAAATAAGATAATATGGATCACGATGGTAGAGAGATTAGTAATAGACAAGTAATAGTCTTATCTGTAAATTCAGCTCATTAAAACCCTTGGAACTCAAATAAGCTTCCAAAAATCAACACAGACAAACATTGGGGACCACTTATTTATTTTCTTTCTTTCTTTCTTTCTTTCTTTCTTTCTTTCTTCTTTTTCTTTCTCTTTCTTTCTTTCTTCCTTTCTTTCTTTCTTTTCTTTTCTTTCTTTCTTCTTTTCTTTCTTTCTTTTTTTTTTGAGACAGAGTCTTACTCTGTTGCCCAGGCTGGATTGCATCCACCTCCTGGGTTCAAGTGATTCTTCTGCCTCAGCCTCCGGAGTAGCTGGGATTACAGGCACCTGCCACCACTTTCAGCCACTTATTTTTTTCTCTAAATATCACTCTTTATCCCAAATTTGTGGTTAGTGGTACTAAAATTTTGCATTCCTCAGCAACATCAGATATACAATTCAAATAATGAGTTATTAAGCATGCTTGTTGAAAAAAAAGAGTCTGAAACACATTTCTGTTAATTCTAAACTTAACTAGATAGCCTTTCCTATCACATCTGTTCTGCAATTTAATTTCTCCTTTGTTTGAAAGGGGTGGGAGGAGAGGTGTATTATCCTCTTGAATTTTACTCTACGTTCGAACAACAAAACACCTGTCACAAATCTTACCTGGTGAACCAGAAGCTGTTGGAGAACTCTCTAGGTTTAGAATATCTTCAATTACAGGTTCCTTATTATTTTTGTCTTTTTTCTTCTTCTTCTTAAAATAGTCACCAGAAGGCTTTAACAAGGAAAGCTCTTCTGATCTTCTAATATCTAGAAGTAATTAAAAAAAAAATGAAGAAAAAGAGAAAGTAAAAAGAAAAAGTCTTCTAAGACTCAGTCATTTTGTGCATTTGAAATCATTTCTCAGGAAATTTCTGAAAAGTAAATAGGACTAAACTGCATCCCTTTTGAAGAAATAGAAGGGGAAAGGGGAACCGAGACCTCCAAAGTAGGTTGGGAGAGAAAATAGTGGACGGAGATTCAGTCTAGTGAAATTTCTAGTTAAAAAAATTTATTATAAAAGTATTTCAAATGTATCTAAGGCAAAGGGAATGGTATAATGTCCCCTTCATGTGCTCCCTGCTTAGCTTCAGCCGTTATTAGCATTATGCTATTCTTGTTTCCTATTTACCACCAACTTTACCTCTCTCTCCTCTTTCTTTCTGATATGGTTTGGCTATGTCTCCACCCAAGTCTCATCTCGAATTCCCACATGTTGAGGGAGGGACCCAGTGGGAGGTAATTGAATCATGGGGTGGGTCTTTCCTGTGCTGTTCTCTGATACCGATTAAGTCTTATAAGATCTGTTGGTTTTTGTTGTTGTTTTTTTTTTTTTGTTTGAGACAGAGTGTCACTCTTGTTTACCAGGCTGTAATGCAGTAGCATGATTTTGGCTCACTGCAACCTCCGCCTTCCAATTTCAAGCAATTCTCCTGCCTCAGCCTCCCAAGTAGCTGAGATTACAGGTTCCTACCACCATGACCGGCTAATTTTTGCATTTTTAGTAGAGACTGGGTTTCATCATGTTGGCCAGGTTGGTCTCAAACTCCTGACCTTGTGATCTGCCCACCTCAGCCTCCCAAAGTGCTGGGATTACAGGCATGAGCCACCGTGCCTGGCTCATCTGATGGTTTTATAAGGATTTTCCCTGCACAACCTCTCTCTGCCTGCTGCCATGCATGTAAGATGTGACTTGCTCCTCCTCGCCTTCTGCCATGATTGTGAGGCCTCCCCAGCCATGTGGAAATGTAAGTCCATTAAACCTCTTTCTTTTGTAAATTATCCAGTCTTGGGTATGTCTTTATCAGCAGCACAAAAATGAACTAATACATTTCTCTTCCTTGCTCCCTCTCCCTTTCCTTTTTCCAGTTTTTTAAACCACCAACAAAGGTCCTGCTTCCTTTTTCTTTACAGATCACAGACCTTGAAAATATTTCTTTTATGCACTGCCCATCAGCTTATTTCATCCCTGTGGTGATGTCCTCATGCCCTGCCCATATCTTCTTGGTCCTCACCTGACTGCCGGTGGAATCTAGACCATGTGTCTTTCTGCCAGAGGCTTTGCTCTGACAGCTGGCCAGGGTCTGCACTGCCTACCTACACATGCAACAGCCCACACATTCAGGGAATGAATGTTCCCCAAGAGTGGCTTTTAGTGACGGTCCACAGTGCTGCATAAACATCCTTACCCTGAGGCTGTGTCTACACTCTCTCCCAGAAGTCACTAGCTGCTGAAGTGTAACTTGGTTGGTGACACTCTTCTTTTCTGTCTTACTTCCCCGTACCCAGCAGTATTTACTGGCATCACCTCCTAAATAAACTATTTGCATTTGAATCCTTATCTCAGGGTCTGCTTCTGGGAGCTGAAACTTTGATAATCTCCATTTTCCCCATTAATCAAATATGTTTATAATTGTTGATTAGAATTGCTGATAACCTTTAATTATACTAGTGGCTATCATTCCAGGTAAAAGCCAATTAATGTGGACTTTTAGTCTCTGGTCAGCTTTGTTGAAGGTCGGTGCACTGATTCCATTAGGTTCTCTCATCATTTCATTTATATACTGCCCAGTGTTGAGACTGAGCCTAGCAGTTTAGCTTGACTCTCCCCAGCAGCCAAAGACAGTCAGGTTGCAACACATCTGTGACCATTCCAAATGCATAATTTATACACAAAACCTGGTCATGAATAAAAAATTCCCCTGTGAATACTAAAAGCAAAACAACGAAACAGAAACACCTGTATCTTTAAGGCCAGTATTTGCATCTCTTCTATTCTTCAAGGAAAAAAACCACTAAACTGCTGAATTTTATTTCACTTCAATTGATAAGGTATAAAATGCAATGATTAGAAACACCAAGTTGAGCCTTTAAAACTACCACAAAGAGATAATCAGGAAAAGAGAACATCTGACTTCTTCTGTTTATTTGAAAGCTTTAAGTTTTTGGCCTCAACTATGATGTGTGCTTCTATAATCATTTACTTTGTTTTCAAATCTTCATTAGAATATTGCCAAAAAATAAGGTGCCCTCATTCTTGCCATTTGCACACCATGGACAAAACCGCAACTTACATTCTGTAATGAAAGGTTCCATTCATTTGTTCACTCAATGGTTATTGTGTGCTGGGCATTGTGACTGGAGTGAGGAATGCAGAGATGTTCAGGAAATGGTTTCTTCCCTCACTCCATTTCATATACCATACCAGCCCCCACTGCCCAACCCTGGCATTTCCAATCCTGCTGATAGGTTTTCTCTTTTTTTAAGTACTATCCATCCCATTTTAACCTCTTACATTCTTTTTTTATTTGTTACATTTGTATTTTAAAATTTGTTACATTTACATTTATTGGTTAGTGTCTGCCTCTGCCTGCTAAAATGCAAGCTCCAGGTGGGCAGGGATTTTAGCTCTGTATCACTGGTGTATCCCTAGCATTCACCACAATGCCTGGGATACAGTAGGTGCTCAATAAATATTTGCTGAATGAGTGAATAAAGTAGCTTATGGTTTAATGGAAAAAATAGATTACTCACTACATATTATCTATTCTGGGTTCAGATGTTGACTTTTGGTTTTGGAATCAATGAAAATGCCTATAATACTTTCAAAAAATATAAAATAAGAATACCTTCATGGTGTAGTTCCTTCCCTTTATGGAGTTTTATAAAGAAAAGAATGATTTGGGTAGCGTTGTCTTTATGACTGTTAAATTATAGGATACCAAATCTATAAGTAATTAGGTTTAAACTCACAATTAAGTATATTTTTATGCTTAATCACTCATAAGTGATTTTTATGAACAGTTATTTACTTGAGCCAGTTCTAAATGAAGCAATTAAGACTTTGCAACACCATTATCTCAAAAACAATTAAGATACATAACTTTATGGTGATTAAGTATTTAATACAATTCTTTTTTTTTAAATCTTAAATACTGTATAAAAATGTTTGAGTATAGCTTGGATAAATAAATTTGTGGGGGCAATCTTAATGATTTATCTTGTCTATTTACAAATCTCTTGTGCAATAGTTTTTTTTTTTTTTTTTGAGACAGAGTCTCTCTTTGTCGCCCAGCCTAGAGTACCACGGCATGATCTCGGGTCACTGTAACCTCTGTCTCCTGGGTTAAATCAATTCTCCTGCCTCTACCTTCCAAGTATCTGAGACTATAAGCATGCGTTACCATGCCCAGCTAAGTTTTGTATTTTTGGTAGAGATGGATTTTTACCATGTTGGCCAGGATGGTCTTGATCTCTTGACCTCATGATCCACCTGCCTTGGCCTCCCAAAGTGCTGAGTTTACAGACATGAACCACTGCGCCTGGTCTGGAATAGTTTTAAGTTTTGTGGAGATATACCTGATTTATGCCAATAATGCTCCACTTGGCTTAACTACAATTAAATGGCTGCAATATCCAGAACTGGGCTTAAACGTGTACTTCCTAATAGGTGAATGTTCTCTAGCCCATTGCTTGAAGTAGGCAGAATGCACCCATAATTTTCCTGTCTTCCTTTGTAAGAGTCTAAAGGACACGGGCCCTTTCAGGGTACTCACTCAGGGTTTTGCAGATATCACTGACAGCTTTAAAAACCACAGCTGAGAAGCTGACTCGCAACCTCACCATCTTCAAATTCGGCAGGCGAAGGCGCAGCATTTTATGCTGAGGGGTGAAGAGAAGCTTTGCATCTGCCTGGACCCCATATTTGTCCAGGGTCCAGTGGGTTTTCAGAAGCCAGCAACGCTTCTGTTCCCACCAAAGAGCAAAGTCTGACCAGTCTTGAGATATGTCTGCAAAAATGAAAACACAATTAAGTAAAATGAGAGAGAGCCCAGCATGGAGGTTCCTGGAGCTGCAGAGTCAATTTCATTGTGTGCAAAAAAAGGAAACCAAAACTGATCTTCAGCTCCCCATCACCTTTTACAATTCTAGGCTCAATAACCCTTGGCTTCTTTCCAAAGTCTCCAGGGAAATAATAGGGACTGAAACTTACCATCATTTACATTTAAATACCGTGGAGGAAAAGAAATATAAAAATGTGTTCACAATGAACGCTAAAGTTCTCTGCTAAAATCTCTCTGTGCCAGGGCCCTTTCTCAGAAGGCCAACAGCACCTGACTGTGTTTAATCAAGATTATTTCTCTTAGAGAAATGTATCCTTATACCACTGTGGCACAAGGGAGTGTCAATAGGCCCCGAAGTCCACACAGAAGTACTGTACAACTGACATTTCATTCTTCTTAGTAATGTCCACCTCTTTATCAGTACCACCATATCCAAAGTGTTTAAACTGAAGTCAGGGTTAACATCTTTTCTCCCTCTCAATGTTAGTATTAATGTCAAATCTTTCCTCTCCTTTAACATTGGCATTAAAATAGAATCTTTTCCCCTCATCAATGTTGGAGTCAATTTTCAATCTTTTATTTTGCAAAATGAAGAGCTATCTGGATCTTTGTTTTCTTATTTTTCTTTAAATGTTTCTCTCCCTCTCTCTCTCTCTCTCTTTTTTTTTTTTTTTTTTTTTTTTTGAGTCAGAGTCTTGCTCTGTTGCCCAGGCTAGAGTGCAGTGGTGTAATCTCAGCCCACCATAACCTCCACCTCCTGGGTTCAAGCAATTCTCCTGCTTCAGCCTCATGAGTAGCTGAGACTACGAACGTATGCCACCATGCCTGGCTAATTTTTGTATTTTTAGTAGAGACGAGGTTTCACTATGTTGGCCAGGCTGGTCTCGAACTCCTGACCTCGTGATCAACCTGCCTTGACCTCCCAAAGTGCTGGGATTACAGATGTGAGCCATCGCACCCAACCAGAAAACTCTCCTCTTAATGCTGTTAGTAGAAGCATAAACTGGCACAAGTATTTTGGAAAAACCTTATGAATCATCATTTTTTAATTTGAGCTATACCACCCAACAGAAATGATCACTGAAAGACAGGTGTTATAGCAGCTTTTTCTGTAAGTGCATGAGAATGGAAACACCCCAAATGTCTGTTAAGAGGTAAATGGATAAATAATTGTGGCATATTCATACAATGGAATCTTGTACAGCAATAAAAATGAACCGAAACAATAGGCAACAATATGGATAACTGTCACAGACATAATTTTGAGTGAAAGAAAGTCAATGTATAAGAGTATATCTTTTATAATCTCATTTGTATAAAGTTCAAAATCAGGCATATTATTCCTGTGGTGTTATTAGTCAGGATATTGGTTACCCTTGGTGACAGTGACTGGGAGAGGTCAAGGTATGGAGCTTGGGTGGGAAACAGGTGATGTTCTATTTCATGATCTGAGTGGTTACAAGACTTAGAGAACATTCATCGAACTGTTTAAGATAAGTGAACCCTTGTTTATAATAAGTGAACTTTTCTGTATGTATATTATATGTCAATAAGGACTTACTTGAAAAAAAAAAACTATCTTGCTAGAGTAAATGAAAAGCCAGCCTCCAAGGCCTTAAATAGAAGGTAAAATAAGCACAAAGAAAAGAGAATGTTATTAAATTCTACGTTGACAATGTTGACTCCTGATGTGAAGAATGTAACACTGAAGGTTTCTTTCCTTAAACAGGGAGAGTAGTAAGTGGTGGATAAGTGTTAAAAGACACTGTAGCACCAACTTATCACTAAACTATCAAGTATAAACAGAGAATTAACACAGCATTCAAATGCCAAGCTACCTAAAGCCACATTAGATGTCACTAGTGGAATGAGTCCCATCCCTTTTGAAGTCCAGCATTATACCTACTGGGAACTTTACTTGGCACCAAAAACTCAAGTGTTTTTTTTTTCTTTGAGACTGAGTCTTGCTCTTTCACACAGGCTGGAGTTGCAACGGCGGTTCACTGCAACCTTCACCTCCTGGGTTCAAATGATTCTCTTGCCTCAGGCTTCTGAGTACCTGGGATTACAGGCGCCTACCACCATGCCTGGCTAATTTTTATATTTTTAGTAGAGATGGGGTTTTGCCATGTTGGCCAGGCTGTTCTCGAACTCCTGACCTCAGGTGATCTGCCCACCTCAGCCTCCCAAAGGGCTGGGATTACAGGTGTGAGCCACAGCACCCAGCCTGGGCTCTTTATTTCTCTCTTTCCTCTGGGATGAGGGGTGGGGGATTGCTCTTCAGGCCATTACAAGATAGATGATCAGAAAAACCTAGACCAGCCATTAGCAGCGATGCAACAGACAAGGTTTCAAATACAGAGAAACCATAAAGCAAGAGTAACTTACTGATCTGTTCTACTAACTTGAGCATCACTCCCCCGACATGAAGGTCTCCAGACACTCGCAGTGTGACATCTTTCTGCTCTTCTTCATTGGGATTATCAACGCGAACCACAAGCTCCCAGGAGGCAGATGTAAAGTCAGTGGATGACAGCATTGTAGCAAATGCTGGTGTCTTCTGAACACAAAGGCAGACATAGATTGGAATGTGGGAAGGAAACGGGATGTGCCAGTAGACTTGGAGAACAAAATTTCTGTTTTTCGTTTTGTTTTTCATTTTAACCTCCTCTTCGAAAAACTCTGCAAAGTTTCTGATACTCCAGATATTAAATTCAGCATCTTGGCCGGGCGCGGTGGCTCAAGCCTGTAATCCCAGCACTTTGGGAGGCCTAGGCGGGTGGATCACGAGGTCAAGAGATCGAGACCATCCAGGTCAACATGGTGAAACCCCGTCTCTACTAAAAATACAAAAAATTAGCTGGGCATGTTGGCGCGTGCCTGTAGTCCCAGCTACTCAGGAGGCTGAGGCAGGAGAATTGCCTGAACCCAGGAGGCGGAGGTTGCGGTGAGCTGAGATCCCGCCATTGCACTCCAGCCTGGGTAACAAGAGCGAAACTCCGACTCAAAAAAAAAAAAAAATTCAGCATCTTAACTTTAAAGACAAAAAATTTTATAAAAATGGTCTCAAACTGTCTAAATTTATGTACTTCATTTTTCCATTCACCATTCATCCAAGACCATTTGGCTCTGTATTTTCTTTGTCCAACCAATGCTTCAATCTTCATTTCCTCTCTCTATTGACTGCTTTTGACCTTTTCTCAACTATTCTGGCAATGGGCAATCTTCCATGTTACCTTTTTAAAAAGTCGATTTTATTAAGGTATAATTTGCATGTAGTAAAATGCACAGATTTTAAATATACTACCGTTCAATACATTTTTTTGTATGCAAATTATACTTCAATAAAGTTGATGCTTAAGGGATGTCATTAAAATCTCTTATTTCTAATATCTTTAATACATGTATATTATTACATTCCTCCTACAAAAATTTATATTTTATAATAAAGCTCAAAAAATTTAAAAAGCCAAAATCCTATTTCAGTCATTGTAGTATATAGTTTCACCTTAAGTGCATATAAAGATATGAGTCATTAATAATTATTGCAATGTATTTGATTTACTTATTATTATTTTATATCATATTAAAATTGATTATATAAATGCACCAGTTAAGTTTTTGGTTACATCTTTGGCAAAAGACTTAAAAACAGGAGTAATGGATATAAAAAGCTTGCTCTTCAAGGTACAGATGGGCGTGTGAACTTCAAACCCATAGTTTTCCCCTAATTGGAGAAGCTAGCAAGAGAACGTTCACAACTGAAACATTTTGGGCGGTAACAGAAACACTAAAATCCAAAATCGGCAGAACTTGAACAAAACTTGAGATGTCAGTTCTCTCTTACTTTTAAACAGAAGTAAATAATGCTATGGCTCCTGGCTGTTTTAAACATTTAAAGTAAACATCATTTAAATGATAATGAGTCTTTTTCACTTTACTACGTAAAGCCAGCTTACGAGAAATCTGTGTTTTCATAAGGCCTATTTTTGAGAAACATTGATGCACTCAAACTCCTAAGAAAGGGCTCCTCTAACTGAGGATGTACACTAATCCCCCAGGGATCCTATTAAAATGCATATTCTATCAGCAGGTCCCGGGAGGAGCCATGCATTTCTTTCTTCTTCTTTTTTTTTTTTTTTTTTGGAGACAGTGGATTGCTTTGTCACCCAAACTGGAGGTTGCTGTGATCTCGGCTCATGGCAACCTCCACCTCCTGGGTTCAAGCAATTCTCCTGCCTTAGCCTCCCGAGTAGCTGGGATTCCTAGATGCCACCACGCCCAGCTAACTTTTGTATTTTTAGTAGAGATGAGGTTTCACCATGTTGGCCAGGATGGTCTCGATCTCCTGACCTCATGAACTGCCCACCTCTGCCTCCCACAGTGCTGGGATTACAAGCATGAGCCACTGTGCTCTGCGGGGACATGCATTTCTTAACAGGCTCCAGATGTTGCTGGTTTGTGGCTATACTCAGTTCCTCCCTTCAACCTACAGTATTCAGATCAATATTAAGCCAGAAATGGAGGTAACATCTGAGGAACATAACTTTTAATGATAATTCAACAACCAGTGTTATATCTGTTCTGTGTGTTCACTTGAAACTGCTCATTTGTAAGCATAAGAGAATCTCAAAATATGTTACACAGATACATTTAATACTCCAAATGTGAACAGATTTGGGACAGATTTTATGGTTAGAATCAAAGTTAAGCATTCAGAAGTAGCTCCTTATGTTTTTATAGTCAGAAGCATGCAATGCATCTACGACCCATGCACAGAGGCCCACACAGAACCCTCTGCAGGAGGAGTGGTTTAGTCAGTGACTGCATTAGGCCTAACTGCTTCCTTCTGTCATCATCAGCTTCAGGTATCCTTTATCACCTACCGACTGGATGATGTGCTCTGTGTTAACTTCTGTCTTCTGTTAATCCCTTTTTCATCCTCCCAGCAAGCTCATTTAGAAATGAGTAAACTCAGGCTCAGAGAGATGAAGCAACTTGCCTGAGGTCACACAGCAAGTGAGATGCTGGCGCCAGATGGGAATCCAGGTCTTTCTTTCTAACTTCAAACTCTTATCCACCACACTGGGAAACCACTTTGATAATGTTGTAATGCCAAAATGAAAGAAAACTCCTTAAACTGCATGAACTGAATTCTCAGTTGCCTTTACTAAGCATTTCTATCAACATAAATCTTGCCCAATGAACAGACAAAAAAGATACCCCTTCATCGTCAACCTCATAACTTGGCATTGAACTACTCGACTTTAAGATCCTTACAATTTCTCAAATGCTATGATTGGTAAGTTTAGTTATTTAAAATGTTTTGGGGCCTGGCGCGGTGGCTCATGCCTGTAATCCCAGCACTTTGGGAGGCTGAGGTGGGCGGATCGCAAGGTCAGGAGTTCGAGACCATCCTGGCCAACATGGTAAAACCCCATCTCTATTAAAAAATAAAAAAAATTAGCTGGGCATGGTGGTGCGCACCTGTAATCTCAGCTACTCGGGAGGCTGAGGCAGGATAATTGCTTGAATCCAGGAGGTAGAGGTTGCGGTGAGCCGAGATCTGGCCACTGCTTCCCGCCTGGGGCCTGGAGACAGAGCAAGACTCTGTCTCAAAAAAAAAAAAAAAAAAAAAGTTTTGTATATAAAGAAAATAACTTAATAAAAAAATTTTTTCTTCTTCTTCTTTTTTCTTTTCTTTTTTTTTTTTAAGATGGGGTTTCACCATGTTGGTCAGGCTGGTCTTAAACTCCTGACCTCAGGTGATCCGCCCACCTTGGCTTCCAAAGTGCTTGGATTACAGGCATGAGCCACCATGCCCGGCTTTTAAAGTTTTTTTTTTGTTTTTTGGTTTTTTCTTTAAGAAAATAACTTTTAAAGGTGATTCCTTACTGCTTATTTCACTGGACAATACGATATAAGGTCTTTTCTTTTCCTAACTTGGGTGATCAAAACACAATGCATTTAGGCAATAGATAGATGCTGATTCCCCTTATAACAAAATGCAGGCTAAAATTAGACAAGCTGGTTTTCCCGCATTCCTCTCCTATCTTTCTGCGCCTTCATTTTTGAGTGAACTTCTAGTCTGCAGCAAGCTGTTACTTGTCAAGGATAGCAGCAAACTTCAGCCAGGAAAACGCATCTAAGGAGACCAAAACAAGAAGCAAAGCTACTGGCAGACGTGAAGCTCAACAGCCTTTCGAAGAAAATCAGAGAAAGAAAGGAAAGCAGGGAAGGAGGGATGGAGGGATGGAGAGCAGGAAGGAGGAAAGAGAAGAAGGAGGAGAAAACAGTCCTCTACGCTTTCCCTGGAAAATCTAAAGGTGTTTGGTGCCCGAAGGCCACTCAGCCTGTCTTTTGCCAGCTCTGCAGGACCTGGGGCGGATGCTGGGTGGATAAGCATGCCCCTTACTCGCATTAAGGCAGCACCTATGGCTGGACTGAAAGTTTGTTTTGTGCGGCCAGATGCATAGGGCAGGAGAAGGTGGTCACATCCAGACGAAATTATTTTCAATCAACAGCCATTTAAATACAAGAGGCGGCAGAAAGAAAGGGGGTAGGGGGATCAGGAGCTACTGGTGCCCATCAAAGCCTCCCAACCTCCAGCTCCCCAGCCCTAGTTCCGGAGCACCCACCTTCTTTCCAGGAGCCTGTTGCGTCCCGCTTCGCAGACGTGCACGTGGAGAGCTGAGTCCCTACAAACCGCCGGGGGCAGAGCCGGGGGAGGAGGCGCTGGCGAAGTGGGGCGCGGGGGGCGTCCAGTGTCGGCGGCTGCCCAGCTAAGGCTGCAGCAGGGGTGGGCTGGAGCCAGGGCGCGCGGGCGAAGCTGCCCCGGGATCCCCCGCTGAGGCTCGGTGTCCGCCGCCAGCCGGGCGCAAAGTGCCAGGTGCACTGTCCCCGCCCTGCGCGGCCCCCAGCGGCCCGGCTGAGGGCAGCGCGCGGCGGCGCAGGCGAGGGCACGCCCAGCCCCGGGCCTGCTAGGTCTCGCTCCCTCGGAGAGGAGGCGCAGTCTGCAGATTTTTAAGGGCAAAGGGTGGCGGAAGGGCGGCTTGGCGGCGAGAAGCTGGACGCACGCTCACTCTGCAGCTCCTCTCGCGACCTCTCTTCTAGCCGCTTTAAGGCCGCCTCCAGTCTCCCTGTCCCCCAAGGCCCGCCGGGGACCAGCCCAGATGATTAAAGCCGCGCGGCCACTTCCTCTCCTTCCAGGCAAACCCATCCCTCACACCCCGGGGCCTCAGGGCCGGGAGACTCCAGCCTCCCGGCTAGAATAGCTGTCTCCTTTAGAAAGAGCCCTGGAGCACCTGTGGTCAGCCAGGGGCGGCAACAGAGCGATTCGTCTCTGAGTAAGAGGGTGTGCCGCGTGTGACTCTCTCCAAGGCGGAGGCGCCCGACCCGGGGAGACTCCAGGAGACCCAAGGGCAGGCTGCATGCGGAAGTCTGGGCCACATCTGGTGTGGCTCACCTCAGGATCATCACCCAGTTCCGCCGGTCACCTTCCTGTTGGATTGATTTTTAAAGAGGGCCAGGGCCATCCAGGAAGGGTGGGTGACCTGGGCAATTTACACAACCTCTCCAAGCCTCCTTCGTTCATTTCATGCACGTTTGTTGAGTGCTTACTGCTAGACAGGCAGGGGCCTGGGCTCCCAGAATACAGTGGTTAATAAAACTGACCTGGAAATGACAATTTCCTCATCTGTGAAGTAGGTAGAGGGCTAGAATGCCTGCCAGGCCACGGAGGAATTTCATGCAGTATGATACAGGCGTTAGCGATTTGTATCACAAGGCCTGTGATGTCTTAAATTTTAATTAAAAAGTTACAAAATTTAGAAGTTGAATCTTTGTTCTTGCTTAAACCTCACCATATTCAGGAATTATTAAGGTTCGAAAGCATATTTAATTTAAAAAGGTGAGTTGAACATTGTTGGCAAATATAGGATATTATAATTAAAATAAAATCAGTAAAAACTTGAAGCAGAATGTCTTCATTTGGTAGAATTTGTCAACGATAGGAAGGGTTATCTGGACCCACTTCCCTACCTGTGAACACCATGAGAAGATCTGCTCTCATCCTGGGTAGAAATATTTAATGCTTGCTCTCTGGAAACCCTGCTCATGGCCCATTAGAACTTAGACTTTTGTCCAGATTTTATGTGTGACCTTGAATGATGGTTCTATTTATAACAATATTTTTTTCTTTTCAATGGAAAATTTCTGCATTGTGCTAAGAATTCAACTGGTTTTAAGCTTTCTTCTTGGCCTAGGTTAATTTTTAAACTTTTAATTATATGTAATGACTTGTGTGTATACAAATTTGTATTATATATACACACACCCATACATACAGACAATATATATAGATAGGAGCACAAATCATGAATGTATAGCTGAGTTTTCACACACTGAACACACCTATATGCAGTGTATATAAAGACAGTAATGTATAAAGCGTGCCCAGTTGAAGAAACAGGACATCACCAGTCCTCGGAAACCCCTTAGTGCCCCCTTTTAGTTATTCCTTTCAGTTATTACCACTGCCCCTGACTCCCCCCAGGCCCAGGATAACCATTATCCTATCTTCTAACTCCTTAGATGGGTTTTGCTGGTCTTTGTACTTTATATAAATGGAATCGGACCATATATGCATTATTTTGTGTCTGGCTTCTTGTGTTCAACATTATGTTTGTGAGTTTCATCCATATTATGTATCCTAGGCTTTTTTTTTTTTTTTTTTTTTTTTGAGAGAGGGTCTTGCTCTCCCCAGACCAGAGTGCAGTGGCACAATCATGGCTCACTGCAGCCTTGATGTCTCAGGCTCAAGTGATTCTCTAATATCAGCCTCCTAAGCTGGGACTACAGGTGTGCACCACCATGTCTGGCTAATTTTCAAATGTATCATTTGTGGAGACAGAGTCTCACTTTGTTGACCAGGCTGGTCTTGAACTCCTGGGCTCAAGATGTCCTCCCATCTTGGCCTCCTAAAATCTTGGGATTTCAGGCATGAGCCAACATGCCCGGCTGTCTTACGTCTAATTTAACTCTGTTTTACTTACTACTCGGTTCTTGTTATTCTTGTGACACAGGCCCAACCCATCTCCTAAGTTCCTGGGTTAGAAGTGGGTTAAAAAGTGTATTCTGAACTTCAACATTTTATACATATATATTAATAAAATGCACACCCTGGGACGGGTGCAGTGGCTCATGCCTGTAATCCCAGCACTTTGGGAGGCAGAGGAGGGTGGATCACGAGGTCAGGAGTTCAAGATCAGCCTGGCCAGGATGGTGAAATCCCTTCTCTACTAAAAATACAAAAATTCGCCAGGCGTGGTGGCAGGTGCCTGTAATCCCAGCTGCTAGGGAGGCTGAGGCAGAGAATTGTTTGAACCCAAGAGGTGGAGGTTGCAGTAAGCCAAGATTGCACCACTGCACTTCAGCCTGGGCCACAGAGTGAGACTCCCAACTCAAAAGAAAAAAATAAAATGCACACTTTTTTCCTCTTTCAAAAACAAGCAGAGGTGGGCATGGTGGTTCACATCTATAATCCTAGCGCTTTGGGAGGCTGAGGGGGGCGGATCATGAGGTCAAGAGATTGAAAACATCATGGCCAACATGGGAAAACCTGGTGTCTACTAAAAATAGAAAATTAGCTGGGCATGATGGCACACCTGTAGTCCCAGCTGCCCAGGAGGCCGAGGCAGGAGAAACACTTGAACCTGGGAGGCAGAGATTGCAGTGAGCCGAGATCGTGCCATGACACTCCAGCCTGGCTACAGAGCAAGACTCCGTCTCAAAAAAGCAAAAACAGAAAAACAAGCAGAATCAATTCACTGAGTCTGGTAATTAATTTATACATATGAATCAGTAATGGATTGTTTATTCACTAGTCACTGTAATACTGTGAGGTAGACACCATAATATGTGTTAAAAATACTCAGATTAACTGGCACACACTTTATCTTTGAATAGTAGGGGGATGCCAAGGAATACAGAATAAGGCATCTACTTCTGCCAGGAGTTTGAAGTGGTAGGGAATATGAGAAAAGGCTTCAGAAAGGAGGTGATTTTTGAGATGGAATTCGAAACATTGGATAAGAGCTTCATAGTTACTCATAATAGCCTGAAGTTTCTAGAGAATTGTTTTAAGGTAATAATATACATATATACTTTTAGTTAGCAGATAGTTGTGTTTCAGGTAGCAGAAGGGTGGCAGATAAAGAGAAGCTCCATCTCTTGACTTTGAAATCTTATACATTCAAGGTGCAAATACTGAAAAAATCTATTATCAATTACTCATACACTGATAAACTCACCTTTGAGCTAGTACCTTCAAAAAGGGAAATCAACTGGGTGTGGTTGTTCAGACCTGTAATCCCAGCACCTAGAAGGCCAACGCAGGAGGATTGCTTGAGCCCAGGAGTTCACGAACAGCCCAGGCAGCATAAAAAAACCCCTATCTTCACACAAAAAAATAATAAAAATTATGCGATGATCTGTGTAGCAAATCACCGTGTTTGTTACCTATGTAACAAACCTGCACATCGTGCACCTGTACCCCTGAACTTACAATAGAAGTTGAAGAAAAAACAAGTTTGAAATAATATAAATTACCTTGGTGTGTTGGTGTGTGCCTGTGATCCTAGGTACTCAGGAGGCTGAGGTGGGAGGATTGCTTGAGCCTGGGAGATCAAAGCTACAGTAAGCCATGGCTGTACCACTGCACTCCAGTCTGGGTAACAGAGCAACAATCTGTCTCAGTTTAAAAAAAAAAAAAGGTAAGTCATGTGATGTCTGGGATATTAGTTTAGACTGGATGAGAAATGTGGCCATATTCCATATTCAATGAACGCAAAAGGGAAACGAATGAGTAGAGGCCTTTGAAAGTCTCAGCTACTTTAACTGGTTAAACACAAGCGGCTTTTTTCCTCTAGCACCTTTTCTTTTCTTTTCTTTTTTTTTTTTTTGAGATAGAGTTTCCCTCTTGTTGCCCAGGCTGAAGTGCAATGGCGTGATCTTGGCTCACTGCAACCTTCACCTCCTGAGTTCAAGCGATTGTCCTGCCTCAGCCTCCCAAGTAGCTGGGATCACAGGCATGTGCTACCATGCCCGTAAAGACAGGGTTTCTTCATGTTGATCAGGCTGGTCTCGAACTCCCGAACTCAGGTGATCCACCCACATTGGCCTCCCAAAGTGCTGGGATTACAGGTGTGAACCACCATGCCCAGCGCTTCTAGCACCTTTTCACTAAAAATTCTAGAGAGTTAATTTAGGTAGAATAAGGACGCTGCTAGAAGGAGAAAAGAGGTGGAGATGTTTTTTTCGTGATTCATGGTTTTGATAAATACTTACCCAATATAAAGTTCTTTACTAAGTCTTCAGCTTATAAACCTGCGAAAAGTCTGATGACTTAGAAATGGCAATAGATACCTAAAATATATTTTTATTGGCATTGAGTCCTTGGCACATACAAAATGGCAGCTGTGTTCATGTGTGCAAAGAACATGTTTTGCTCAGCACAAAGAGGCAGAATGTGCCGATTATCGCTGCACCCTCCTCCCCAACTGGATGGATAATGAGCACTTTCTATGCCCAGGCAAGTTCTAAAGTTTTCTCCTTGCCAGGGTGAAAAGGGTGTGTCTCAGCGTACCCATAGGGTTGAATGAGAAAGAGCAAAGAAGAGTAAAAATGCCTTTGCTGGGGGCTGTGCTGGAGCCCACCTTTGAGAATGAGAGAAGCATGAAATGGTGCCTCTTTCCTTCCAATCCTCTTTTCCTCTGTCCCCTCTTCTCCTTCCTTACATTGCATCCTTCTTAATCAAACGGTACAAGGGAGTATACAGAGATAACGGAATCTTCCTCTCATCCCTGATTATTGAGTTCCCTTTCCTGGAGATAATAGTTACCTGTTTCCCCTGAAATTTTCCAGAGACAGTCTGTGCATGTAGATGATTTCTGCTTCTTATGCAAGTGATAGTAGTCTATACGTATTGCTCTGCATTTTGCTTTTCTCCCTTGAAAATATCTAGATGATTGTAGGAAACATCAGTCATATTCATGGCTGCCCATCATCCTTGGAATGTTCTCCTTAGTATTTGTGAAAATCTTTATGTTTTAATCCCAATCTAGAAGTCAGAACTCAAATTCCCAACCTCACTTGCAGCGAGGGCACAAGCCTATGACCTAGGCTCTGTCATCCAGGTACACTCAGGCATGACTTTAATTTGGAAGTGAGTGAGGTGCAGAAACAGGATGTACTTGGAGTTTCCCTCTTTTCTGATGTGAGTGGTGTCAGGAATGACTGTGTGGTGGTAGCAGCACTGGTGATAGTTTTCTGGAGGCTGCGAGGTTAAAGTCCCAATGCGGAAGTGGTGTCAGTGCTGGTGGGTGGCAGTGGCAGGTGCAGTAACGTCAAGTTCAGATGCTTCAATGACGATTCCCTCCTTGTGTCAGTCCTGTGGCATCGTTTCAGACTTTGTTCTTGGTGCTTGCTCCAAGTCTCTTTCTCCTGTTGTCCTGTCAGGTTGTGTCTACCACGACAGAGCAAGACCCTGTCACCTATGATGAGGATGATAACTTGCCTAATTATTTTTCTGTTTAAGCTAGCCATAGTGGATTCTGTTATTTGCGCCTAAGAACTCTTACTGACACAGAATGTGGTACTGAAAGCGGGATGCTAAAAGTAACACAACTAAAAGTAGAATTGACTCAGTGCAGCAGGCAGGGCTTTGAGCAAAGAGGGCACACGCATTACAGGCTGGAAAGCTGAGGACTCTTGTTATGCAGTGGCAAAATTTTGCTTCGACTATCATATCCAATACTTGAAGATGCACACTGCAAGTGGAGTGAGGCTGTGGTAATCGGGGAAATAGCAGGGAGCATTCAGAATGTTGGTTTACATGGATGACTTCTTGCTCTTTCAGCAGTCTGGAAAGAGCAGCTATACCCAGACCAGAGTCTGCCAGCTGACTGGAGCGGTGAGGAGAAACACTGCTTTGCCAGGAGAGGCTCTCTGCTACAGCTGGAGGTCCAAGTTGACTGAAAGCCCCATAATTTGGGCTGAGAAACCACTTTCTTCAAACCAAAGCTGGAATCAGTAGCTATTGAAGGGAAATGAATAAAATGCTTATAATAGCACTATTATGAGAGTAAATGAAACAGCCCATGTATGTGTAGCATGCCTTCAAAACGCTATTGTGATTTATATTAATACATTATTATAATTATTATGGGTGTCTGCTGCTGTCTCTATTTCTACCTAACTACTGGGTTTAGAATATGGATACAACTGCCAGCATGGTTGCTGTTAGGGAAACTCAGGCTTATACTTTTTGTAGCCCAGCAAATCGTTCAGTATACTTTAAATAAAGGCGGGGAAGTAAGGGGAGATTGGAACATTGTTCCTTAATTTGTCATGGCTTCTAAACTGGAATTCCACATACATACCTTTCACCATGGGACTCAGCGGTTCCTGCCATTGGAATGGAGTGGACTTCCCTGTGCCTTGATTTTGGTCTTTGCCATGTCTCTTGCTTTAGCCAATGAGCAGGTGTGATACAAGAAGAGGCTTGAAATGGATTTGCGTGGGGGTTTAGTTTGCTCTCCCCTTTGATACTCAGCCTTTCACCATGGGAAGATTGTTCTGCCTTGAGGAGATGGTTGATGGTACAGGTGGGGCAGAAAAGCACAAGATGAGTCTGGAATACCTTGTGATGCCAGACAACGAAGACATCCTTGGAAACCGATGGGGGCACGTCAGAAGGACACAGGAGGCACCTAAAAGGAGCTCCTAAGGGCAAGTCTGGGACGATGGGGGCGGCAAAATATATAATGGTAGTAATGGATTATAGCTCGTAGCATAGAATAAATATTTACCAGTCCCCGTAACATTAACAAAAATGGGATACCCGCTAGGTTTTATTTTTTTTTTCTCCAAAGTTTAGAAATGTTAAGTGACTGGCTTGGGGCCACTGTGCTAACAGATGCCAGATTTGGGATTCAAACCCTGCCCTAGCAGCTCCCATGCTGGAACTCGTTGCACGATGCTGCCCGAAGTCTCCATCCTCTGGGCACCTCTGTATGAGAGCAGGAAAAAGAAGGCAGAATGTTGCCTTGTTCCACTTCTGCTGGGCACAAGCTTGTTAGAGGTGACTCAATGTTCTTGCTATCAACTACAAAAGCACTATGAGTACTGATTTTGGAGTTACAAATATATTTTAGCCAGTAGGTAAATTCACAAATATGAAATTTTGAGTAATGAGGACAGACTGTATGGAGATGTAGATTTAATATCCAGAAGAAAGAGTGAAAAGAGAAAAGGTTGCCTCTGGGGGATGGAAGGGTGGATGGCAAGGAGGGGAGCATGGGATTGTTTAGAATGAATAGTGTTAAAAAATATTTGATATCCACTCCCTCTCCCAGCCCTCCTCCCCTCCTCCCAGTGGGCTGGTGAGAAATGTAATTTGTCGTTACTGGGTCTTGCTTTCCCAATCTCCAGCATCTCAGGAAGATCCCAATTTTACTTTAGAAAAGTCAGAGCTTTCTGGAAGGGCTCTGTGGACTCCAGTTCCCATGGGTCTCTGGAAGTCTTCATCTTTTACCTGAAGAAAGAGTGTTTTTTCTTCTCAGCCCAGTTTGGGCCTGAGTCTTGCCCTGTGGCTCCCAAGGCCACCTCCCTGGCATCATTGTTCCGGGAAGTGGATGGTTCCTGGGGTGGGGCAATCTCAACTGCTCAGTAGGAATTGCAGATGGCACAGTTGCTTCCAATCCTTGATCTTTAGTGGGTGGGTGTAGGGGTAGAGGTGGGGGTGGGAGTCAGAGGGGGATAAGCTCAAACCTACGGTTTTCTGGCTTACCCAGGCAGCCTTTAGCAATGACCACTTGTAAGCATCCTCTTCGTCCCAGGTACAGTGCCTGGTTCTTCTGCATATGTGATCTCCTTTAATCCTCACAGCCCAGGAGTATTTCCGCATTTTACAGATGATGAAACTGAAGCTTAGGGACTTTAAGCAAATTGCCCAAGGTCACCCAGTTACTAAATGGCGAAGTTAGAATTTGAATTTACCCCATTTAACTTCCAAACCATTGCCCTCAATGGCTCACAAGACTGTTTATATACACACTGCCGGAGTAGAGTGGTTCTCCAAAGGGTAAAGAGAGGCTGTGGCCAGAATTAGGGAGAACAGGTGAGGGCAGTCAGAACAGGAGATCCTCAGCGCCAACTCACCCAACCTACGTGTGCTTCTGGAGCCTCACAACCTGGGATGATGATTGGGAAATATGCGGCTTTTTGTGCTCCATGGGCAACTCTTTGGCTCAAGTCCCCTATGGCTGGAAGTGCCAGTGGGTGAGTGGTTGTTCTGTGCCTTTGAAGCCCTTTCTGGCTCCTTCTCAACTGCCCTAACACTAGCCTGCTCTATAAGGAGGAGCTTTCCCTCCCCCACTCCCAATCTTGACTCCTGGCTCCCTCTTATCCTGCACCGGTATCACCAGCTGAGGTGTCTGAAAGAAGATAGTGTGGTATGTCACCTGCAGGGATACTGTGGGTGAGTGTGGTAGACCACGTTCCCGTGGCACCCCCATTCCCTCTATGCCCAGGACTTTCAACGGCGAATATTTGCAGCACTCTGTCTGAAGGGGTCTCTAGCTAGGATGTTTTTTGGCTTAAAGGCAGAGCAGGCCAAAATACTGGGGAAATTAACACCCCCAGGAGCGGCCCTTAACTAATGAGAAACAACAGTTGGTGGATCAATACTCTAGCGTTCTTGTCCATAGGGGGAACAACTCTGAGATTAATTCTACACGGTTCCCCAGTTTCCTGGAGACTGGGCCCCAGCTGTCCACCGCAATAATCTGCTCATGAACACACCTGTGACTGGCTTCTTCCTTTCCCTTAGTTCCCCACCCACTTCAGGTGCTCCTTGTGATATGGTCAGGCTTTGTATTCCTACCCAAATCGCGTCTTGAATGATAATTCCCATAATCCCACGTATCGTGGAAGAGACCAGGTAGAGGTGATTGAATCATGGGGCGTGTCACGGGAGAGAGCAGGTGGAGGTCATTGAATCATTAGCACAAGGAATCTCGGGAGAGACCAGGTGGAGGCGATTGAATCTTTACCACGGTGCCGGGTGCTGTTCTCGTGATCACGAGAGAGGGCCACGAGATCCGATGGTTATATAAGGAGCTTTTTCCCCCTTCACTCGGCGTCCCTCCTTCCTGCTGCCTCGTGAGGGAGGCGCCTTGCTTTCCCTTCGCTTTCTGCCGTGATTCCGTTTCCTGAGGTCTCCCAGCCACGCTGAACTGTGAGTTAATTTAAACCTCTTTCCTTTATAAATTATCTGCTCGTGGGCCGTGCTTTATAGCAGTATGAAAATGAACTAATACACCCTGGGGTGGGTCACCTCCTAACTATGCCTTGAATTCTTGTCCCAGGGTCTGTGTGTGGGTGGTCTACCACACAGTCACCCTGAAGTGGTAGTGATGCGCTTTGCCACAACTGCTGAAAAGCAGTAGAGAAAGCTCTCGTCTGGATAAGTGTGCCCCGTAAGGGCTTCAGAACGCCCTGCCCCCCACCCCCCTCACCCCTGACACTGACTTTTTCCAAGAGATAGGCCAACACAGCAATGGCGCTGGATGTGAATTAGCATAGACCCTTTGTTTTGAGAGCCCCCAGCTAAACTGGGGTTCCAATGCCAGAGCAGCTAGCAGCCCTGCCGGGAGATGGAGGGGAGCCGAGCTTGAGTGTTTACACCTGCTTCGTACCGGATACTTCCTTTATGTGGCGAATGGTCTAATGCCTAGTTGTCTCGACTGTGACCAGGGTGTCCCTTACATGGGAAACTTGTTTATACTGGCAGATGCTCTTGCTGACCTGTGTCTGGTTTATGCCTGACTGACCATTTGCACACAGCCTGGGAGCCCGCCCCTGTGTTCTCTTTGGCATTCCAGGGAAAACCTGGCCTGGAGTAGCCCCTGGTTCAGATGGAAGTTGGAAATTCAGTACATCATCGCAATAGGAAATAAATTCAAAGATTTATTATGTACTGGCCCCGAAGGCCCTCTATCCTCGGGTCATGGGAGGCAGAAATGAAGAGGAAGAGTCAAGCAGAAAGAGATACAAAGTGAGCACGTACAGAAACGAGCAGTATCTATTAGGGAGTAGGATGTGGCTCAGCTGTTCACTGGCAGATGTCTAAATGGTGCATTTAATGGAAGTGGCAGGAGAGCGGGAGTCTATTCTGCTAGATTGGAAAGACATGGTGAAGGTCTTGTCTCCGGCTACTGGCCTGGGCCACCTGGGTGTGGTTTTCTGCTTCTAGTGCCCAGGCAGCAACCTTTGCCCTGCCATTCTCGTTACACCCCTCCTGAAAACATCCCACCCTGGAAGACTTGGTGATGTTGCCGTCACAGGGGAGAGAAACGGGGCTCCTGGTTAGAGCATAAGGATGGCAACAAAGGCCTGAGCTTTGACGTTATGCAGATCATGGTAATGGGAATAGAGACTGTCATAGGTCAGGCCCCCTAGAGGCAGAGCTTGAGACGGGGATCCGTGGGCACATGGTTTATTGATGGCTCTCGAGGGAGAGTGGGCGAGGAGAGCAGGACCCGCAGGGGAAGGAACCAAGCCGGCGTGTGAATCCTGTGAAGTCTAGCCTGGGCTTGTAGAGTAGTCTCTCCTTGAGATGAGTAGGCTGGCTTTTTGTACCCCTGCATCAGCCAGCCAGTGGTTGTGTGCTACCTCCAGGAGAGAGGAAAGTTATAGCCTTTTGGGGGAGGTAGTGCCCATATATCAATGGGTCTTGCTGGAGAAAGGACGTAGGGAGGGCACGCCAGCCTGGTGAAGGGGGACTGGGCGGGCTGCCGTTGGTGTTTATGATAGTTGGGATGGGGGGTTGTGTGTGACCTGGCAATTGGTGGGTTCTTTTTATTTAAAAAATTTTAATTTTTAAGTTGACATGCGATAATTGTACACATTGATGAGGTACATAGTGATGTTTCGATATCTATAATGTGTAGTGATCGGATCAGGGTAGTTAGCATATCCATAATCTCAAATGCTTATTTCTTTGTGTTGGGAACATTCAATATCTGTCTGATGGCTATTTGAAATTGTAGAACACATTCTTTGCAGTTACTTTTTTTTTTTTTTTTGCTTTTAAAAATGTTGCTGAAGACCATTTCTACGGTGCTATATAACACTAGCACTCCGTCTATCAGCTGGTGCAAAAGTCATTGTGATTTTTGCCATTTTTTTTTTAAATAGCAACAACTGTAATTTTTTTGCACCAACTTAACTAGCTATAATTTTGTTTTCTCTAATGAATCTCTCCCTATCATTCCTTCCCCTTCCCAGCCTGTAGTATCCTCTCTTCTGTGCCTGGCTTATTTCCATTTAACATTATAGCCTCTGGTTCCATCCATCTTGCTGTGAATGACAGGATTTCATTCTTTTTTGTGGCTGAATAGTACTCCATTGTGTATACATGCCATGTTTTAAAAAACCCATTCATCTGCCATGTCTTAGCTATTGTGAACAGCACTGCAATAATGATGTGGGTGCAGCTGGTTGGTGGTTTTTGTGATAAACTGTTATTGAGGACACAACTGCCTCAATCCCTTCTCTCCTCCTTAATCTTATTCATAGTTAAGAAAATGGATTAAAGAAGAAAGAGAAAGAAGGCATTTCTTGGTTCATTCACTCATTTGTTCAATCAGTATTTGATGAGTGTCTTCTAAATGCCAAACGCTTTTCTAGGTGCTGGAGATAAAAGTGACAGATAAAAGTGGGGAATAAAATGATAAATTGCCCTCATGAACTTTGCAATACATTTGTGAAAGACATTACACCAATAACTAGCAAGATAAAATGTGAGGCATCTTTTCTCTCTCCTAATGTCCTTTTCCCTGAAATCTCTCTTTGGTTTGCTTGAAAGCTTTGACTTTGGAAAATTTACAAAGCACTTAGCACAGAAAGATAACTGGATTGGAAGAAAAGAACATCACTTCCAGAGGTGAGTGGGATTTATGTCCACTAGATTCTAAAATCCTGGAGGGCACGAAGAGTGTATGTTTCAATTCATCACTTTATTCCCAGAGCCCATTACCCAGTAGGCACAAAACAAATGTTTGCAAATGATAAAGAGGAGTTAGAATCACTCTTGTCATTTCCTGAATTTTGACTGATTGAAATGTTTAAGGAAAATAATTTTTAAAAAGTTAAGGACCAGATGCAGTGGCTCATGCTGTAATACCAGCAATTTGGGAGGCTGAGGCAGGAGGATCACTTGAAGTCAGGAGTTCAAGACCAGTTTGGCCAACATGGTAAAACCCTGACTCTTGGAAAAAAAAAAAAAATTAGTGGGCATAGTGGTGCGTGCCTGTAGTCCCAGCTACTCAGGAGATTGAGGCAGGAGATAGAGGTTGCAGTGAGCTGGGTTTGAGCCACTGCACTTCAGCCTGGGTGGCAGAGTGAGACTTGGTCTGAAAAAAGAAAGAAAAAAAGAAATTAAGCCTTAAGTACTATTTTCAGAGTTTCTTGCAGCTGTTATATGCCAGCCATAGCAGATGCAGGAAATCATCCCAGGAAACAAGATGTGTCGTCTGAAGGATCTAGAATCAATAATTTAGAGTTGATTGAATTTTAAGGGCTCCCAAAGAAATATGTACAAATACCAGGAAAGGATATAAGAAATACTAGTATAAAGGAAACAAATAATAGTGAAAGAATATTCTCAAGACCTCCAAGCTTGGCAGGATGGAGACAAATGATTTGCAGTATATTTTCTAACTATAAGTGAGCACCTATGACCTGCCTGGCAACATTTTAAAGCAAATATTAACTGAATATTGGGGTTCCTTTGGGAGCACTTCCAAAAAGGGGCAGAATATTTGCTTTAAAATGCATTTTATATTTTAAGATGTGTGTTTGCCAGGTGTGGTGGCTTATGTCTATAATCTCAGCACTTTGGGAGGCTGAGGTGGGAGGATCACTTGAGCCCAGGAGTTTGAGACCAGCCTGCGTGTTATAGTGAGACCTCCATCTCTACCAAAAAAAAAAAAAAAAAAAAGCCTGTCATAGTGGTACACACCTGTCCAAGTGTTCCAGGGTGGCATGTTTTCAGGAGGGGTGTAACGAGAATGGCACAGCAAAGGTTGCTCCCTGGGCATTAGAAGTGGAAAACCACATCCAGATGGCCCAGACCAGTAGCTAGAGATAAGAACTTCACTGTGTCTTTCCAACCTAGCAGAGTAGACTCCTTGCATTCCTGCCACTTCATTAAATGGACCATTTCGACATCTGCCATTTAGAGACTGTCATAGGTCAGCCTCCCTAGAGGCAGAGCTTGAGAGACTGATCCATGGGTACGTGTAGTCCCAGCTACTTGGGAGGCTGAGGCAGGAGGATTGCTTGGTCCAGGGAGGGCAAGGTTGCAGTGAACTATGATGGCACCATTCCACTCTAGCCTGGGTGACAGAGTAAGCCTGTGTCTCAAACAAAATACTAGTGTGTTGCTAGTAGAAGATGAAGAATGCCCAACGTGAGAGCCCATTCACCTCTCCTCAGAGCAGCACCTGGATTCTTCCACTGCCTTTTTGGGAGAGCTCCCAAAAGGAACCCCAGGCTGTTTCTGTGGCCTTCTGACTAATCTTTACTGAGAAGACACCAAAGGGAAACAAAAGGCAGTTTTTTGACATGTCTGGGAGGTGGGACATTCAGTCCAGCAGCTTACGACCCAACCAAGATACACTGGGGCAGGTAGTCATATATGGAGGATATGAACAAATACAAACTCTGGCTTCCAGAAGATTGCCTCAGTCTTCCCAGATAAGGTGATTGCTGGGACCCAGACAGCCCTCAGGAGGCAGTGGGGAGGGTGGAGGTCACATCCCACATCTCCCAGTTGTTGAGTCTTTGGAAGCTTCTTAAAGTCCCTGACATGTAGAAACAAGTTATCCATTGTTCCCTACCGAGAAATGATAACCTTGCTAATACTTTGATATAAGTTCTTTGTTATTTTCTCCTGTCTACATGTAGACAAATACACATAGAAAAATATTTTTGACAATAATGGAGTGTTACGTTTATATTGTTTTGTAAACTGCTCTAAAGGATTAATGTACACATATTTCTATCCTATTAAATATCAGTCAGTGGATATTTGTTTACTCTCTGGTGTTAAGCTACTTGCTAAGGAATTTGAAACATGTCTTTTTAAAAAAGTTTCCTTTTAAGTTCTGGGATACATGCACAGCATGTGCAGGTTTGTTACAGAGGTATACATGTGCCATGGTGGTTTGCTGCACCTATGAATCCATCTTCTAGATTCTGAGCTCCACATGCCTTAGGTATTTGTCCCAGTGCTCTCCCTCCCCTTCTCCTCACCCTTCCTCAGGCCCCCGCTGTGTGATGTTCCCCTCCCTGTGTCATGTGTTCTCATTGCTCAACTGCCACTTATGAGTGAGAACATGTGGTGTTTGGCTTTCTGTTCCTGTGTTAGTTTGCTGAGAATGATGGCTTCCAGAATCATCCATGTCCCTGCAAAGGACATGAATGCATTCTGTTTATGGCTGCATGGTATTCCATGGTATATATGTGCCACATTATCTTTATCCAGTCTATTATTGATGGACATTTGGGTTGGTTCCAAATTAAAGATGTGTTTATCAGAGTTCCTACTGTTAAGGAGATTATAATTTAGCTAACAAGAGGACATACACATTTAAACTGGTATAGCAATAAAATAATAAAATAACACAAGACAGCATAATAAGAGTATTAGAGCTTGGGTAAGATTGTTGATAGGGATAGACTCAGATGACTTGAAATTATCTCAGTGGTATTGTTCACTATGAATTTGTCACACAATCATTTTTAGTCTGCTCATCTACAAAATGGGAATGAGGATTCAAATGCTGATATTGAGGGCTTGTTTTGGGGATAAAATAATTATAGTAAGAGTGGCACTTGTATAGATCTTACCATGAGCTTGCCACTGTTCTAAGATTGTAACATGTATTAACCTAACATCATGGCAGTCCCATGAGCCAGGAACCACAATTATCCCCACTTTACAGACGAGGCAGTGCAAGCACAGAGAAGCCAAGTAACCAGCTTGACGTTGTACACCTAAGAAGTGTCAGGGTGGCTATAGCCAACAATAATTTAATTGTACATTTAAAAATAAGTATAATTGGATTGTTTGTAATGCAGAAGATAAATGCTTGAGGGGACAGATACCCTATTCTCTATGATGTAAGTGTTATATATTGCATGCCTTGATCAAAAACATCTCATGTACCCCATAAATATATGCACCTACTATGCTTCCACAGATGTTAACAAAATTAAAAAGAAGAAAAAGAAGTGTGAAGATGAAATTTAAACCCAGGCAGCTGAGCTCTGGTCTGGATTATATATTTGAAAAAGATTTTGAAACTGGAAAGTGCTATGTAAGTGGGGTTATGATTTGTTATTGCTGTAAATGAAGAGTTACAGACAAGGGCACTCAGCAGCGAGAGGGATGGGCTCCAGTGCAGGGCACTCACTGTGGTCACCACCGGGAATGGTGGGCTTTGAAACGGGGGCGGGGAGCTTCTCTACTTGGAAATCATCTGCCATCCTCACCTTTCATTAGATCAAGAGTGAAATAAGAATGTTCACTGCAACGGAAGAGACCCATTTCAAACTAGCCCAGGAAGAAAAGGAGTTTATTGGTCCTAGCTGAGAAGTTGGAGGCATGGCTGGATCCAGGGGTTCACCCGAGACCTGCCTCTTTCTTGCTATCTTTGGCTCTGTTCTCTTCTGTGGTGGCATCATTCTCAGGCTGGCCCCACCTGGTGGAAAGATGACCTTCAGCAGCTCCAGCCCTGTAAGTCCACACAGCTGGAGTCAATGGTTGGTTCTGCAGTGTTCTGGGAAGGCTTCTCACAGCCTGGCCTGAGGCACGTGCACTCTCGGGGAAGTGGAACCAGCCTCAAGTGAACCACATAGACTGAGCAGGCTTTCTCTAGAATAGGAGACGAGTGAGTTCTCCAGAAAAATGGAATGCTGGGCAGACAGAAATCATGTCTACTGCAGCCTTGCTGCTCAAAATGTGGTCTCTGAGTAGCATCACCTGGGAGCTGTTAGAAAGGCAGGGTTTTGTGCCCCATCCCAGACCCACTGAGCCAGAATCTGCATTCCAAGAAGGTCCCAGGGAATTGCTGTGCGTAATGAAGTCAAGACACGTTGGTGGACAGAGGGCTTTTAGAAAGATGTGTGGTTTGTCTGTCTCTTATTCCATGTATACTACATGCATGTTTAAACAGTTGGCTGCCATCATAAAAATGGTCCCAACCAGGAAATGTACAAAAAGGCAGAACAGGTAAGAACAGTACTACCCTTCAATCTTAGCAAGAACCCACATATTAGAGGCTCCTTGCCATGGCCGTCTTCTGGACACATTTGAGCCAGAATGTGGAACCATGAGGCAGAGGAGAGTGTTCACCTGGAGTCCACCTCTGCCCTTCTAGACCTCACTTTGGGTACGTGAGACTGAGGAATTCCATGTGCAAATGACCCTGAGCATGTTTCCAAGAGCTGCACAGGATCTTCTCCAGCTGTTTGACTCTAACGACCCAGATTTCAACCTGCCCTTAGGAGTAGGAAGCAAATGTATGTAGGGCTGACGGGTGGCCTAGGGGACCTCGCTTTCCTTCAAACACGATCCGTGCTCCTTTCACGTCTCTCCCTTTCTCTCACTGGTCTTTTTTTTACCTGTAAAGCACACTGGATTTGGTGAAGGAAGGAAAAATGAATGATCCAAGAGAAAGGGAATGTGGAAGCAGTTTGTGGAACTGAATGACCCTACTGTAGCTCTCCAGTATCATAACCTACTTCAGTACACATGTTTTTCTTTGTTCTTATGGAAAAATATTTGCTGCCTAGGTTTGGTCATTTAATACCTGCGTGACTTTTTACCTTGGCACGAAATCTCCAATTAGTCTGTTAGAGAAAACAGCCAGAATCATTTTCCTTTACCTCCTTTCTATCTGGGACTTGGCTGAGGCGCATGTGCATGAGGCCACTCATGATGTGGGATGCAGCCCGCAGGGAGAACACGGATGGGCTGCCGGCCAGGGCCTGACTTGATATTAATCTGTAGTAGGTGCAGTAAATATTTCATGAACGTGGTTCTCTGTGCGTGCTTCTCTTTGCAGCAAAACACTAGGGGTGCTTTATCAATGGCTTCCACTAGATGTCGCTGTCGTTATAGATTTGTAAATCCTATAACCCCGCCTTACTTCCCACTTTGGTTTAATTTCATTCCATTTAGAACATAAGTATGTCCATTTTTAAGTTAGAGGACAGACTTTCCTGTATAAATTCTTAGAATTCTTTATTTTTATGTTATCACTGACTTCCCATTGGTTTTGTTTTTCTTGCGCCTATTGGGCATAGAAAGTTCTCTGTCCACAGCAGGTGCTTAGTAACATTTGAATTGAATTGAAATTGAAAAAGGGGAGTTTCTATGGATTTGAGAAGAATAGTGACCTTCTATTTTAACTTGCTGGAGTATAATTTATTTTTAGTCAGGTTGTCACTGTTGTCCAGGCTGGAGTGCAGTGGTGCCATCTCAACTTACTGCAGCCTCAACTTCTTGGGCTCAAGCAATCCACCGGCCTCAGCCTCCCAAGTAGCTGGGCTACAGGAATGCGCTACCAAACCTGGCTACTTTTTTTTTTTTTTTTGTAGAGATGGGGTTTCCCTATGTTGCCTAGGCTTGTCTAGAACTTCTGGGCTAAAGAGATCTGTCTACCGTGGCCTCCCAAAGTGCTGGGTTTACAGGCATGAGCCACCACACCTGGCCATTATTTTTAAAACAGTAAATAAATGCCTTGATTCAGGATTTTAAGTCAAGTCTTAAGACAAACTCAATGTGAATTCACATGGGGAAAAATCACTGGCCTCTAACAGAAAATTAATATTTCCTTTGATTGTAAATGCTGGCAACAAACACAGTAGCAGAAGTACCCGGGACCGTGCTGCCAATAGAAATTGCATTATTGTAAACAATCTTTTAAAAAACCTTAAGTTCAGGGATCATGTACAGGTTCATGATACAGGTAAACTTGTGCTCTGTGGGTTTGTTGTACAGATTATTTTGTTGCCTGGGTATTAATCCTAGTATCCGCTAGTTATTTTTCCTGATCCTCTCACTCCTTCCACCCTCCACCCTCTGATAGGCCCCAGTGTGTGTTTCCCTCTGTGTATCCATGTGTTCTCATCATTTAGCTCCCACTTATAAGTGATAACTTGCAGTATTTGGTTTTCTGTTCCTGCATTAGTTTATGAAAGATGATGGCTTCTACCTTCACCCATGTTCCTGCAAAATACATGAGCTCATTCATTTTTATGACTGCATAGTATTCCATGGTGTATATGTACCACATTTTCTTTATCCAGTCTGTCACTAATGGGCATTTAGGTTGATTCCATGTCTTTGCTATTGTGAATAGTGCTGCAGCAAAATACATGTGCATGTGTCTTTATAACAGAACAATTTATATTCCTTTGAATATATACCCAGTAATGGGATTGCTGGGTCAAATGGTATCTGTTTTTAGGTCTTGGAGAAATCGTCACACTGCCTTCACAATGGTTGAACTAATTTGCAGTCCCATCAACAGTATAAAAGAGTTCCTTTTTCTCAGCAACCTCACCAGCATCTGTTATTTTTTGACTTTTTAATAATAGCCATTCTGAGTGGCATGAGTTGGTATCTCATTGCGGTTTTGATTTGCAGTTCTCTAATGACCAATGATGTTGAGCTTTGTTTTCACGTGATTGTTGGCTGCATGAATGTGTTTTGAGAAGTGTCTGTTCATATCCTTTGCCCACTTTTTGATGGAGGTTTTTGTAAGTTTGTTACTTATAGATGCTGGATATCAGACCTTTATCGGATGCATAGCTTGCAAAAATTTTCTCCCGTTCTGTAGGTTGTCTGTTTACTCTGCTTATAGTTTTCTTTTCTGTGCAGAAGCTCTTTAGTTTAATTAGATCCCATTTGTCAATTTTTGCTTTGTTCCAATAGCTTTTGGTGTCTTCATCATGATATCTTTGCATGTTCCTGTGTCCTGAATGGTATTGCCTAGGACATCTAGCAGACTACAGACGCACACCACCACACCCAGCTAATTTTTTGTATTTTTAGTAGAGACAGGGTTTCGCCATGTTGGCCAGTATGGTCTCGATCTCTTGACCTAGTGATCCACCCCCTCAGCCTCCCAAAGTGCTGGGATTACAGGCATGAGCCACTGCGCCCAGCATTTGTATAGATTTTTGAGTCTCTTAGTTCGTGATTTTTGGTTATTTCTTACCTTCTGCTGGTTTGGGGGATGATTTGTTTTATTCTAGTTCCTCCAGATATGATGTTAATTTGAAATATTTCTGACTTGTTGATGTAGGCATTGGCACTATAAACTTTTCTCTTAACACTGCTTTAGCTGTATCCCTAAGATTTTGGTATGTTGTGTCTGTTTTCATTAGTTTTAAACAATTTTTACATTTCTGCCTTAATTTCATTCTTTACCCAAAAGTCATTCAGGAGCAAGTTGTCTAATTTCCATGTAATTGTATGATTTTGAGAGATCTTCTTGGTATTGATTTCAATTTTTATTGCATTGTGGTCTGAGAATGGTTGATACGATTTTGATTTATTTTTAAATTTATTGAAACTTTATGGCCAAGTGTATGGTTGATCTTAGAATATGTTCCATGTACAGATGAGAAAAATGTATATTCTGTGGTTGTTGGGTGGAGTATTCTGCAGATGTTCATTAGGTCCAATTGATCAACTGTTCAGTTTAAGTCCAGAATTTTTTAGTTTCCTGCCTTGATAATCTGTTTGTGGAGTGTTGAAGCACCCCCCCCACTATTAATGTGTAGCTATCTAAATGTTTTTGTAGGTTAAGAACTTGTTGTATAAATATGGGTGATCCAATGTTGAGTGAGCATATGTTTAGAGATTTCTTCTTGTTGAATTGAACCCTTTGTCATTATGTAATGCCCTTATTCATTCTTTTTGAGTTTTATTGGTTTAAAGTGTTTTTTTTTTTTTTTTTTTTTTTTTTTTTGAGATGGAGTTTTGGAATTTTGCTTTTGTTGCCAAGGCTGGAGTGCAATGGTGTGATCTTAGCTCACTGCAATCTCCACCTCTTGGGTTCAAGTGATTCTCCTCTCTCAGCTTCCTGAGTAGCTGGGATTATAGGTATCCACCAGGACTTGGTTTTTGTGTGTTTAGTAGAGAGTGTTTTATCCCCCATGTTGGCCAGGCTGGTTTAGAGCTCCTGACCTCAGGTGATCCACTCATCTCAGCCTCCCAAAGTGCTAGGATTACAGGTGTGAGCCACCACACCTGTCCTAAAGTCTGTTTTATCTTTGATAAGAATAGTGACTCCTGCTCTTTTTGATTTGTTTGCATGATAAATCTTTCTTCACCCTTTTACTTTGAGCCTGTGGATGTTATATATGAGATGGATCTCTTTAAGATAGCAGACAGTTGGGTCTTGTCTTTTTATCCAGTTTGCCACTTTCTGCCTTTTAAGTGGGGATGTTTAGACAGTTTATATTCAAAGTTAGTATTGATATGTGAGATTTTGATTCTGTCATCATGTTATTGGCTGGTTCTTTTGTAGACTTGATTGTGTAGTTGCTTTATAGTGTCTGTGGGATATCTTAAATGTGTTTCTGTGTAGTGGGTATCATTCTTTCATTTTTGTGAAACAATCTCTAGTCTTGTCAGGCTGGTCTAGTAGTAACAAATTCCCTTAATAACGTTTGCTTCTTTGAAAGGAAATGTTAGAATTTGGCAGGATACGAAATTTTTGGTTGGAATTTCTTTTAAGTTTATTTAAAGTCTGGTGTTTTTTTTTTTTTTTTTTTTTTTTTTTTTGTTGTTGTTGTTGTTGTTTGTTTGTTTGTTTTTTGAGATGGAGTTAACTGGATTCCTTGGGTTCCTTGGATTGGGTTTCAACTTTCTCCTGAATCTTGGTGAGTTTCCTTGCTATACAGATTTTGAATTCTATTTCTGTCATTTCAATCTGGTTAAGAGCCATTGTTGGGAGTTAGTGTGCTTATTTGGAGGTAACAGGACAATCTGAGTTTTTTAATTGTCAGAGTCCTTGTATCGATTCTTTCTCATCTGAGAAGGCTGGTGTTCCTTTTTCTTTTTGGATTTGCTTTTGTTGGAAAGGGCATTTTGTTTTTATACTTGTTATTGCCTCTAAGCGTTTAACTGTGGTGTAAATTGAGTATAGTCAATTAGCTTAATTTCTGGGTGCTTTCAGAGGGCCAAGGCTCTGTACAGGACCTTTATTCGTGACTAGATTCCTGTCCTGGGTTTCACAGGTAATGTATACTGGCAGAATATTTTTAGTGTCATAATTTGGGCTGTGATCCAGTAGATGGTGCTTAAGAGTAACGGGTGGCAGATAGGTTGTTACTCAGTGGTAGGGCTCCTTTGTATTTCTGTGTGTTCACACCAGTGCTCTGTGGCAAGTGGTGGGGAGAGATGACTCCCTTGCCTGCTTCTCTCCTGGGTCTTCAGGGAGCCCTCTCTGATCACTGGCATACGGCATGCATTCCTTTGTTACGTGTTCCAGGCATTGAGGCTCCCTTGGACAGAGGTCATGGCTGGCAGATAGGCCACACCCTTCTCTGTCTGGCCTTGTGGAGAGAGGCATGCTCCACTCCCATGCTGGCCCATAAATCTGCATCTCACTTGTCTCGCAGGTCTCAACTTAGCACTCCTGAGCTGTGTGCTGCAACCCTGGGATGTTGGCACTGGGCCCTCACCTCCATTCTTCAGCCCCTTGGGGTGTAGCATTGGCTGCTCTGGGGTGTCAAAAGTACTGCCAGGCCACTGTAAAAGCACTCAGATGGGGCCACTGGCAAAGCACTCAGGCTGGACAGTGGAGGGTGTGTTATGCACACGCTCCAGTGGGAGCAGCCAGGCAGGGGCCTTGGGAGGGGCTGGCAGGCAGGAGGCCTGCACAATAGATGTGCCCCTGTCCTGTGGGAAAGATGGTATTGCAGTCTCCTGGACCACTGGTCAGTTGGAGTTAGAGCTCCTCAGAGTAAGATAGCCCTAGGGCAGGTGCCCCCAAACTACGGCCCACGGGCTGCATGTGGCCCCCTGAGGCCATTTATCTGGCCCCCCGCCGCACTTCAGGAAGGGGCACCTCTTTGACTGGTGGTCAGTGAGAGGAGCACAGGATGTGGCGGCCCTCCAACGGTCTGAGGGACAGTGAACTGGGCCCCTGTGTAAAAAGTTTGGGGACGCCTGCCCTAGGGGATGGATATCTATGGCCATAATTCGACTGCGGCTTCCCTGTATGCATGTCCCTCCCCCAGCTTAATGCTGGACCTGTCTCTGCCTAGTCTCTTCGAAGACCCCCTTGCCAATTTGAATGTCTGTGGAGGTTGTGGGGTCTCTTTTAGGTGGGATCCCAGAGGTCCACAGCACGAGTAGGCTGCCCTGCCATCACTTCACTCACCCCTTCCCTAGAAGGTGTTCAGGGCCAGGAAGTAGCTGTCATGCTCAGCAACCTTGTGCAGGGTTCTCGGCTTCCTTCCTCTTCAGCCTTTGTATCTGCATTGTCTATCAACTTAGTGTTTTTTTCTCTGAAGTTGTATTTTTGAAGTATGTTGTTTTACTCCATATTTTGGGCTCTCTTGAGTAGCACTTCTTGGCTGCATCAAGCCATCTTGTCCTGCATCCTTGAAAATTACCTACATATTTTTGTTTAGAGTCTTCTGGTGAAATTGACACTCCAGAAAGATGTACCAAGGATACTCTCTTTGCATCCTCCCTGCACAGAATTGAGTGTGTGCCTAATCCAGTTTCGGAAGCATGTAGTAGTAGGGTATTGAGTTAATCTGGAAACCTTGCTGGTCTGTGAGAAACCAAACTTTGGGCAGCCAAGTTAGGAAGCCCACATCTTGTGGGAATGTGGTGTCACTGTTACAGGGGAGAGCAGTCATTCTGGCTGCCCATGGGCAGGTGAGATTTAGGAATCTGTTGGATAGCTTTTTAAACCATGGTTGTTATTGGGACTTTGGCAGGGGTAGTCCCTGACTTACATCATGCACTGTATTTACGGATGGTGAGGTGGTATTAAAATAGAGTGGTTTCATTTCATGGCACCATTCTAAAACATTTATTGATCTGCAGAGTTTGACTCAGATATCTGGTCAGGTATATTGAAGTGTACTCGCTTAGAAAAATGATGAGCACATCAATCCCAGTAAATATATACCCAGGGTCTTTGTTTACCAGCCCTCCCCATAGAGCTCTTGTTTGGAGATGTGCAACTGAAAATATGGGATGGATTTGACCATAGAAATGATGTCTAAAATGGCAGTTAGGTGTTGGCGAAAGATAATGCTTCAGGATCACCTTCCAGTAAAGCGGACCTGCCACTTAAAGAGGTTTTTGTAGAAAAGCCTGGAGACCATTTTGTTTTTTACTTTCGGTATTCAACTAGTTACATTAGATACTCAACATTTTATTATAAAATAGGCTTTTTTTGCTTAACTTTAGGCTGATATAAGTGTTCTGGGTACATTTAAGGTAGGCTAAGTTAAGCTGTGATGTTTGGTGAGTTAGGTATATTAGATGCATTTTTGACTTCCAGTAAACTCATCTGTTGAATATATTGTGAGAAAACTTTAGTGTAAGTTGAGGAGCACCTATATGTACGTATGTGTTTACATTTTATATGATATTCTCTGAGCTGCTTAGATCTGTGGTTTGGTGTCTGACAGTAGTTTTAGAAAGTTCTTAGCCATTATTAATTTGATTTCTCCTGCTCTATTTATTTTCCTTTAGGTATTCCACTTGCATACATGTTATACTTTTGAAATTGTCTCATAGTCCTTGGATGCCTTATATTTTTATTGTTAATTTATTTTTAGGCCAGGTGCATTGACTTTCACCTGTAATACCATCGATTTGAGAGGCTAAGCTGGGCAGATCGTTTCAGGTCAGGAGTTTGAGACCAGACTGGCCAACATGGTGAAACTCTGTCTCTACTAAAAATGCAAAAATTATCTGGGCATGCTGGTATGTGCCTGTAGTCCCAGCTATTTAGGAAGCTGAGACAGGAGAATTGCTTGAACCCTGGAGGGTAGGGGTGGCAGTGAGCTGAGATCATACCACTGCCCTCAAGCCTAGGCAACAAAGTAAGACTCCGTCTCAAAAAATATATATATATTTTTTCTTTTTTCTCTTTGCATTTCAGCTTGAGAAATTTGTATTGACTTGTCTTCAAGTTCACTCATTTTTTTTCTTTGGCTCTGAGTCTACTGATGGTATTATCAAAGGGATCCTTCAATTTGATCACTGTGTTTTTGACTTTTAGCATTTTCTTTTGACTTCAGTTTCCATCTTTCTGCTTACATTATTCATCTTGCAGGTTGTTTGCTTTTTCCATTAGAGTTCTTAACATCGCAATCATAGTTATTTAAAATTCTTTGTCTGATAATCCCAACATCTGTTTTATGTGAGTGTCATTCTCATGATGGCTGTGTCTCTTTTAGACTGTTTTTCCTTGCCTTTGCATGCATTGTAATTTTTTTGTTGAAAGCTGGGTATGTTGTGTGTGGTAATAGGAACTGAAGTAAGTCGCCTTCGGTGTGAGGTTTTATGTCAGTCTGGGTAGCAGGTGGACTGTGCTTAGTGCTGTAACTACAGGTTTAAGAAGCTTCGAGTTCTTCTGGTGTCTGTTTTTGTCTCTCTTGGCTTTGGAGTGTCTCTGTTTATTCGGAGAGTCTGTGTCTTAAACTCTTTTCTCTGTAATCCACTCTTTGGATACTGGAATCTTGTGGTAGGTTGTGGGAGGTAAAGTTTTCTGTAATGTTTTAAGTCTCTTTAAGTGGGTCTGTATCTTTGGGCTGTGACCTTTGCAGGTGTTCCCATCTCTCCTCCTGGCGTATAGTTCCCCACTACCTACCCCGTGGCTGCAGCATGAATGATCTATGTTCTTAGAGCCCTGACCCCTTTGGACCATGTTTTCTTCCCCCTTAGGTGATACAGGAGCTATAGAGAGGGCCAGAGTGGGAGGGATTTTCTTCTCTCAGCTGGGAGGAGGCTGTGGCACAGTCTTATTCCTGGAGAGCAGGTGCTTGTTAAGCAGAAGGCTCTGAGTTTATTTCACCATCACTCAGAGGTCTCTTTCCCCTACCCCTTAACCAGGGCCACAAAAAGTCTTTCTCAGATTCTCAATAGGAGAACATGGTAGGGTTCCTGGAGGGCAAGCTCATGAAAGTGTGAGGTCCATCGTAGGTACGGCCCCAGAAGTTTCTGGCTCCACGTGCTAGCCCACACTGTCTTCAGCAGTTCATTCAAATTATTTAAATATTCCTCTTAGTTTCTGCCTTCTGTGACTTCTGCTTCAGGTAAGTAAATCTTAGTTTCTAAGATTTTAATTTCTAGAGATCTGTATGCCTCTGGATATATCAGTCTGTTCATATTTTGAGGGGGTGCTTTTCTCTGTGACCTGTATTCTGATGTGTCTAAGAAAAGCGTTGATTTTTAGTTCTTCCAGCTTTGACTTCTAAGGGAGGAAATGATATATTCTAAACTCTTTACACGTCAGGACTGAAACTGGAACCACATTTAGGTTTGCGAAGCACATCAGGCAACATGTTTAGGTCCTAGGATGAGGATGGTCTAGTGGATCGTGTGGGCGTGATGTTAGATTTGGGTCTGGCTTGAGGGAGCACTCACTGACTCGGGAGACATCCTTATTTGTTAGATGGGAGTTACTGAATCCAACAGTGTCGTGAAAGAGCAAATGTGACAGGGAGAGGTGTCACAATGCCTTTCTGTCAGTGTTAAGACAGCCACACTTAACTTCCCTGGAACCGATGCCTGTGGTGTGGCAGAAAGAAGGCTTCAGCTTTCTGTGGCATTTGCTTTCTCTGCTACCTTTCCTGCCTCTCCTGACTTGCTTGCTTGTCATGTAGTCAGCCCTACATTTATTAAAAAAGCTGTAGCCTTGTACTGGGATTCTTTCAGGCTCGCTTTCTAACACACACACACACACACACACACACACACACACACACACACCTCTCTCTCTCTCTCTCTCTCTCTCCAGCATTGACTGGCCTCTGGCCATCAGAAACATGCATTCTGTCAGTTTAAAGGGGAGTTGACAGGAATCATTGTGAAAACACACTTGTTCTGGAATCTGGGCTCATGGGATTTGCTCCTGCTGGATGTTCCTTGGACCTGGAGTGATGCTAAAGTAAGGCAAGGCCACCAGGCAGCCCCACTTTGCCTGACCTTTCCCCACTCCATGCCTGTGGACCTTGGAGAGCAGCTGCGGAGAACTGGGTGACTTCCAAAGTCAGCTCCTGAGAGCGGGTTGCCAGGGAATTCTCTTGAACAGGGCCATCCAAGGGATGGACACATTTCCTGGTCTTGAAGCAGAGAAATGAGAAGCAGAAAGAGGCATGGAAAGATGCTCTGCCCAAAAAGGAGTTCCCCCTCTTCCCCGGCAGTTGAATAACTGTTCCTTTTCATTTGGGTATATTTTATTTTTAAAAGCTTAATTTAGTTGTTTATAACAACAAAGTAGAATAGTTCAGAGATTTATAAAAAACAGCAATAACAAACAACAACCGAAAACTTCACTGCGGTGTTTGCTTTTCCTGCAGGCCCTCCTGGTGAGGCTGCTCTTTGAAGCACTTAGAGTTTTTCATGACTCTGCTTGGGCCACCTTCCCAAAAGCAATGGTCTCTTAGGCCCTCAGGTGACCCAGTCGCCCCTACCTTCTTCGTTATCCTGATCTGTGTCATTATCCCACTTCTCCTTAAGGCAGGAAAAGGGCTGTGGGATGAGCTCATGGGTGTCATTCAGGTGAGCAGCAGCCTCCCTTTGTGTCCAGGTGAGAACGTGGTGTGGTTCCCTTAAGTGGTTCGGGAACCAGGTGTGGACTCCTTGCCCACTTTTAGAGAGCCCTTGCTCAGTTTCCTGGGAAGTGTTTGGATAAGAATAGATCCTAGGGATGCTGATACAATCCATCTGCAATTGTGGTTCTTATCAGCTCCGTGCTTGTCCCAGATAAAGCCTCCAGGGAAGAAAGTGCAGTTCTTTTGCTCCCTCTGCTTTCTGCACATGTTCTGAAAGTCCCTGTTGGCATCTTCTTCCTTTTCAGTCCCCTTGCCTCTAGTGGAGATGAGTTGCTTTTGTGTATTTGTTTGTTGTTATTTGTTTGGGGCTTAGGGCTTATTATTCTCTTGGACTAGGCTCTCACAGGGGCATCGATCACTAATCATTGCTGTGTATTTGGGGTCTAGTATTCTTCCCAATACATAGTAAACTCCTAAATACCTCAGTGGTGGTGTTTTAATTTAATCCTTACATAATTTAAGAGACTAGGAATAGCTCTATCACTATTCCCATCTTAGAGATGAAGAAATTAAGAAATTAAACTTAAACTAATCCAAGCCCCCCAACTGGAAATCTAGATCTGAGAGTTTGATTCTTAAGCCCGTGTTTTCAGTGGACACCCTATAAATCCTCCTGCTAGGCGAGGGAGTGAGAGAGCAAATGGACACAACATATAGTCCTATGAGAACTCAACAGGAAGAGAAAGACAAAACATGCCTGAAGGACCAGGAAAAAAGGGGGGCTGAAAAATATTTCGGGCGAGAACTTTCTGGACGACCATTTCAAACGGCAAGCACCTGCCCTGAAACACTTTTGGTCAGACTGCTCACATTCATGTTTATTTTGGCAAATCAGAGTTAGAAACTTTGTCTTTTGGCAATCATTGGAATGTTGAAAAAGTTCTATAAGTGGATCTAAAGATTCAATAGTTTATTTCAATGACTTTTTTTTTTTTTGACTAAAAATGTGGGTTAACAGTCTATTTCAGATTTATTTGACACTGCATTTGTTAAGTGGTACTTTACCACCTGGAATTCAGTTTACTTAGGGGAAGGGTGGGCACTGTCATTTTGTGAGCATGCATGGTAGGCCAGGCCCTTCATATTGAACCATGCGAGGACATCTTTGAAGACAAATTGGATCTCCTCCCTTGCTTGACTGTCTCCTGCAGTGCTCAGTAAGTGGCTGGAGTTGAGAGGTCCAGGAAAAATTCCGACTTCTGCCTTTACTAAACCCAGGCAAATCCTATGATCTTTGCAGGGCACTGTTTTCTTCTGAAATGAAGGAAGGTCGGGGAGGTAGGGTAGAGGATCTTTAAGGATTCTTCTGGGTTAAAAGTTCAGACAGTCGATGACTCCAGATGGCTGTTCTTGTCTCACTTTCACAGTCCTTTCTGTTGAGGAACCATGGAAGGGCCAGAGAGGCAGAGCACTGTTCAGCTAACACCTGCACAGCCTGGCTGACAGGTGGGCTCTGAGAATGAACAGCGTCTGTGTGCGCTGGCCAAGTGCTGAGCCTGCAGCCTGCAGCTGGCCTTCTTGGCTTCTGTCGACCCCTTGACTGCCTGAGTCTCCAGCAATGGTTCAATCATTTGCTTTTTCTCCTCCGAAGAGACAGTCAAGGGTGCTGGGGGGCTTGTTATGCTGGGAATTCTGCCACATTTACAAATGCCTTGTAACCCCCATTGAGTGACAGATTTATTTGACAATTTTTGATAAGTGGGTTGTTTGTGACTTGCTGACAGAGGGAATTATTTGTAATTCCAACTTGAAAGGCTGGCCATCTGAAAGCCATGACTAAGCGAGCGCATGTATTAAAAGGTCATTCACAGTTGCTTAACATCTTGTCATATATCATCTTCTGATTGCTCTGTTTTGATTGTTTTGATCTCAAAAAGAAACTTTTAAACATGTGAGATGTGGAAATTGGGAAGTGACAAAACTATTTATGGTCCTTGTAAGCAGCTGACCTACTTCAGTGACAAATGTTATAAACATGTTGTGCTAAAAGCCCAATCCTTTGCTCTCAATTCTAATTACTTGGAATTCACTGAACTTAAGGAACCCTGGATTTTGTTTCCTGCTGAGATTTGGTAATGGTGACATTCTGACTTGGCAGAGTGAGAGCCACTCTGCTGAGTCATGGTCCTCTTAACTGCGTCCAGGTCGCTACAAATCTAAGAACTAGAATTTGGTCACTTTGCAGGTGTCTGGAACTGTTCCCAGTGCCTTTTGCTAAGTTAGGAGACTGACTGTAAGCTTTTTGCTTTAAAGAAATGCAAAGCACGTTCTTGTCTCCCACCAGGGTCCTGCTTCTGAAAATTTAGTTGTTTCATGTCCAGTACTATTTAGGATTGGTTCTGAGGCTAGCTGATCAGCTGAACTCTAAGCAGTTTATATGAATTTTTCTCATTTAATTCTCAAAATACCCTTTGGAGAGATAATTGCTATTACTGATCCCATTTTCAGGTGAAGGCTGGTTAGCTAACTTGGCTTCGGTCATTCAGCTAGTAAACAACAGAGCCAAGATATAAGCCTGGGAGGTCTGATGCCAGGACTTGTGTTATTATCCATGATTCATTCTAAGTTAAAATGACTCTAGTTCTTGGCCACTTACACCAGGAAGCCACCTGGGGGGTGTGTACAACTGGCCATGATTAGCAGAGAGGGAACATGTGGTAAAGACCATCAGAAGAAAGAAGACAGCGACCCAGAGCAGTTTCTTCCAAGGTACTGGGAGACCAAGCAAGCAACCTATGGACCTAAAAAATCAGGGTGAACTCACCAAGACACAGCATATTTTTTTTGTAGACAAAGTACATTACTTTTGGGGTGCAAAGACCCCCAAATAATATGAATATCTTGTTCCTAAGAAGAATGGACAAAGGGAAAGAATAAGATTTCAGAGGTGGAAGCCAGGCTATGGACTAAGAACAAAGCTGTGGGCTTGGTGCGGTGGCTCACGCCTATAATCCCAGCACTTTGGGAAGCAAAGGTGGGCAGATCACTTGAGGTCAGGAGTTCAAGACCAGCCTGGCCCAAGTGGTGAAACCCTGTTTCTACTAAAAATATAAAAATTAGCCAGGAGTGGTGGCAGGTGTCTATAATCTCACCTACTAAGGAGGCTGAGATGGGAGAATCACTTGCACCTGGGAGGTGGAGGCTGCAGTGGCTGAGATTGTGAAACTGCACTCCAGCCTAGGTAACAGAGTGAGGCTGTCTTTTTTTTTTTTTTTTTTTTAAAAAAAAAGCAACAAAGCTGTGAGGGGCCATTGATGTCAATGGCTGATTCTTTTCCCCTGAAAGATAGAAACTTCTACTGAAATATATTTTCAAAGGCCTCAATCAAACAGTGGCTGAGAAGAGAAAAATGGAAAGGTAATGATGACAAATCAATTAGCACATCAATTCATGGGTTTACCAAAGACCGCTAAAGCAGAATGCCATGTGTGTAAACTTGCTTAAAATTTAAACAATTTAAAAAACACAATGAAAGAGGAGGAAAAATTAGAATATTGATCAGATAGCATCGTGTCATTGTAAGGAAAATGGTTTTTGTAATGAAACCAGGCTTGTTTGTCATCACAGGAGAAAGAAGAATTCTGCAGTTTCTTTTGTTATTTTCACTTAGTGATGTCGTGGACATCTGTTCAGTTTAGTGCTTACAGATGTAGCTGGTTCCTTTTAACTGCTTCTTGATATTCTACAATGTGGATATGTAGTTATTTTACCTCTTTACCACTTGGCCATTGAGGTTGTTTACTTTTTTGCTGGCACAGCTAATGTTGTAAAGAACATTCTTTTTTTCTTTTTAATTTTACTAAGTTCTGGAATACATGTGCAGAAGGTGCGGGTTTGTTACATCAGCACACATGTGCCATAGTGATTTGCTGCGCCCGTCATCTGTCTTGCAGGTTTCAAGCCCTGCATGCATTAGGTATTTGTCCTAATGCTCTCCCTCCCCTTGTCCCAAGCTCCTCGACAGGCCCCGATGTGTGATGTTCCCCTCCCTGTGTTCATGTGTTCTCATTGGCAAAGAAAGTTCTTAGTGCATGCCTCTGGGGGTGGCCATCACCCTTGGAGAGACCCTGCTGTGGGATCAGAGCTGATTGATGTTCCAGCTGCCACACCTCTGGGTCCATTACAGCTAGGCCACACTTCTGTCATTCTGTTCTCAGCCAGTGACAGCATGGCAGGTGTACTGTAACTGGGCCTGATATGTGATTCCAGGGCAACTTTGACTGGGCTACTCCCCATCGACCTGGTTTAAATCTGCTCAGAACTGCTCTCTGCTCTAAAGCACTTCCTACTTAATCATTCCTTCCCTCTCTTACAGATATCACATCTTTTTTTATAGTCTGAATGGTCTTCCTGCTTTCTTTTGCTCCCTTTCCCTTATTCATAGATATTTATCGCAATAGATCATTTGTGTGTCCAGTCTTATCGTGGCACCTACTTCTCAGAGGACTTGCACTGAGCTATCCCCTGAACATGTTGGTCAGCATTTATCTAGAATAAAATTTGGAGAAATAGTTTTGGGGCCATAAAGTATATTTGCATATCTGTCCACATGTTTTCTTAACTGTGTGTGTGTGTGTATGTCTAAGGTTATATATATGTATGTATATGTATACATCGATCTTTGTGCTCTACCTTGACCTTGTTGATTTCTAGAACTGTCACTCAGCTGATGTCCTGGAGTCTCCCCTTTAAACTCATCCTGGGGATTCCCTTTCCCTCTCTTGTGTTGGCTCCCATGTTTCCCTAATTCCATGTGTTTGTTTCTGAGAAAAACTAGAGCAAGGGAGGTAAATTCTTTGAAACCTTCAACATTTGAAATTGTCTTTAACTATACATTTGATTGAGGGTTGTTTTTTGTGCATAATAAATCATCCCCTACCCCAAACGTGAAGTAGCTAAAAGTAAAAAGCATTTATTATTTTCTAGTTTCTGTGATCAGGATTCCGGCTGTGTTCTCTGGCTGAGTGCTGCACAGGCTGCGGTCAAAGAGTCAGCAAGGGCTGCAGTCATCTCAAGACTGGATTGAGGGATGATCTGCTTCCAAGCTCACTCGTGGCAGTTTTCAGGATCAGTGCTTCGTAGGTTGTTGGTATGAGGGCTTTAGCTTCTTGCTGGCTGTTAGTTGGAGGTCACTCTCAGTTCCTTGCCACATGGGCACCTCCACAGGGCAGTGAACAACATGGCAGCTAGCTTCTATCGAAGTGAGCAAGTGAGAGGTAAAGAGAGGACCAGCAAGAGGAAGTCGGAGCGTTTTTGTAGCCTAATCTCAGAAGTCACAGTCCAACACTTTTGCTGTCCCCAGTTTATTAGAAGTGAGTTACTAGATGTCACAATAAGCCTGGGCTGCCATAACAAAACACCATATACTGGGAGGCTTAAATAACAGATTTTATTTACTCAAAGTTCTGGATGTTGGAAGTTTGAGATCAGGGTGTCAGCATGGTTGGGCTCTGGTCTGGGCTGTCTTCCTGGCTTGCAGACAGCTGCCTTCTTGCTGTGTTCACACATGGTGAAGAGAGGGAGACAGTTATCTAGTGTTTCTTAAGGGACTTAATCCTATCATATCAGGGTCCTTTATGACTTTATTTAAACTTACTTTTTTTTTGAGACAGTCTTGCCCTATCTCCCAGGTTGGAGTGCAGTGGTACGATCTTGGCTCACTGCAACCTCCACCTCCCAGGCTCCCAGTAACTCTCCTGCCTCAGCCTCCCGAGTAGCTGGGACTAGAGGCGTGCACCACCATACCCGGCTATTTTTTGTATTTTTTAGTAGAGATGGGGTTTTGCCGTGTTAGCCAGGCTGGTCTTGAACTAGTGACCTCAGGTCATCCACCCACCTCAGCTTCCTGAAGTGCTGGGATTGCAGGCACGAACCATGGTACCCGGCCTAAACTTAATACTTCTTACTCCAAATATAGCTACATTGGAGGGTTAGAGCTTTAACATGACATACTTCATAGGACCAGGATCCTGCCTATATTTCAAGGGAAAGAGATTATTCATGGTCATGAATTCTAGGAGGCAAAGAATAACAAAAGCCGTTTCAGAGGATGCCCACCACCACTCGAGTATAAAAGTCTAGATAGAAAAACTTTTTTAGATTTCATTGCTGCTATTGATAAATCCAATGCCATGCTGACTTTAATCTTTTGTATGTGACCATCCTTTTCTCTTTCGGAAGTTTCTTTGTCCACAAAGTTCTAAAAATTTGTGGTGATGCACCTTGTTGTGGGTCTATTTTCTTCCATTTTACTGGACACTCAGGGAACTTTTTCCATGTGGAAACTCATATCTCTATGTTCTGGGAAATTTCCTCTATAGTTATTCAGGAAATACTTGATTGATTTTCTTTCCTCTGAATAGATAAATTTTCTTATTTTTTGTCTACATTTTTTATCTTTTTGGTTTTTTTTTGGGAGATTTCCTCGTCTTTATTTTTCAAATGTTTTATTGATTTTTAAAATTTCTGCTTTTTTTGTTTTGTTTTGAGATGGAGTTTCGCTCTTGTTGCCTGGGCTGGAGGGCAATGGTGTGATCCTGGCTCACTGCAACCTCTGCCTCCTGGGTTCAAGCAATTCTCCTGCCTCAGCCTCCTGAGTAGCTGGGATTACAGGCACCCACCACCACACCTAGCTATTTTTTTTTTCTTTTTTAATTTTTAGTAGAGATGGGATTTCGCCACATCGGCCAGGCTGGTCTTGAACTCCTGACCTCAGGTAATCCACCTGCTTTGGCCTCTCAAAATGCTAGGATTATAGTCGTGAGTCACAATATCCAGCCCCTCTGCTTAGTTTTAATTTCCAAGATCTTTTATTTCCAAGTGTTTCTTCTTATAGACCCCTGTCTTTATGGATGAATAATATCTTCTCATATGAGAATGTTCAAGATAGTGAATAAACTTTTTTTCCCCTTGATCCTCATCCTCCTTTGTCCATGCTTCCTCCAGTGTTCTTTTATTTTGTTGTTTTAGTATTTTCATGGTGAAGGTTTCCCTCAAAGGTGACTCGTGGTCATATTAAGCGTGAGACTGGGCATGGTAAGGATTGCTGACTGGTGGCCTTCACTGTGCGATGATCTGATTTGGCTATTTTACTGAAAAATCTCTATCTCAGCATCTCTAGGTTTGTTTTATCTCATTAGTTGGTTTACTTTCTAAAAATTGTGTTAATTTTAAAAATCGGTACTTTTAAATCTGGTTTCTTCAGTAAACAAATGTCAGTTCTCCTGCTGAAGAGGGTATAGACAGGCCTGCCTGTATCCTTGTTACTGAGAAGGGAAGGGGAGTCAGGACTTGTGCTCTTTTCTCTGCACTGTTTGCTCAATGACTCGTTTTCAACATGGCTCCTCACCGTTGGCTGTGCCTGGGCTCTACCAACTTTATGCTATTTAGGAACTGAACCACTAATTATCTGCTATAATCTCTTCTGTTTTCTTTGTCCCTTTGGATTTATGCCTTAGAAATCCTAGTTACTCCTGTTTGAGTGAGGTTCTGGCCAGCAGCCTCAACATCAGCCTAACTTTTCTGCTAGTAGGTACTTCGACCTCATGTAACCAGCTCTTCTGGAGGGCCACCTTGGTTTTTCAGGAGTCTTAAGCTGGGATTTCTGTTTCTGTATCAACTAGAAAAACCCTTTATACTTAATTTTAGCCAAACTATACCTCATTCTTTCTGCCTCTTGCTAAACTAATGCCAAAACAAGGGTGAAAGTGGTTTGGGCATCTTCAGGTAGTGACTAGAACTCACCCTGGGGACAAGGAAAACCCACCACAGTCAACCATTTGCTGAAATAAATAGGTGGCAAATGTCCTTAGGCAGTGTGATCTTTACCTACTCAAACAACTAAGATTCTCAGGACACCAAGTTAGTGTTTTCCAAAATTGTGTTTATCTTCAGGTTCTTTTCTTATAAGCATTGGAACTCACATGAATAGCTATGTCTTATGCCACAGGGCCGTTTCACTCTCTGTAAGCCAAAAGTCCCTATATAGCATCTAAACATGTAAGAGTCTGTGGAACCAGGCATGTGATATTAGCTGCTTCATTTTTGAGACCTGCTCTGGAGCAATATGAGAACAAAAAAGTCCAAGTTTTAGCCCCTCAGCTGCTCATTGCTTACTGCCCCTGTAATGTATGTGAAAATGTTTGCCAGATAGTTGTGGTGGCTAATCAAATACCAGCTTCCCTATAATTTGATAATTTTTCTGTGTATATGTAATATTTTTTTTCTACACTGGAAAATGTTTTATTTTTGTTAATTTTATGGGTAATATATCCTCCTTGGAAACATTAAAACAATATATAAACCACAGTTTTCTGAGGTCTCACTTCCATGGGTTGATACCTGGGAAACTCAGTGAATGCACAAAGGCCGATCTTCTACTTCAACCAGCCTGGGCCTCTGTGCACTTTGTCAGCTCTCCAGGTGATTCTGATGCACATCACTGTGTGAGAACCACAGCTGTAGGACTGGTATTCTCATTCCATTTGCAAGACCCTTTCTCCAGGGAGGACACAGCAGGCTGTGTAAGTACAATTGATTCTGCTAACTCTCTTTATGCTGATTTTAGCCCCAGTAAACCACCTTTTGATCATGATTCAGCTCCCCACATCTATCCAGACAGGCAAAGAATGCAGTGATCCTATGGACTCATGCCTTTCCGTTCCCGTGACTGATTTCTCATTGCCGATTGAGAGGATGTCTTGGGCAAGATTAATGTGAATCCATCTCATTGGCCATTAGAATGAGAATTCCATTAGAATCCACTAGAATAACTGGGAAAGCTTTTAAACATCCCAATGGAAGACCACCTTCAGACCAATTAAATGAGAATCTCTGATGCTGTGATTCAGATGTCATAATTTTTGGAGTTCCCCCAAGTGAGTCCCAGGTGGATCCATTCCCAGTTTGCTGACAAAACCCAGTACTGAGACTGAAGGGGGTAAAGGGCCAGGATTCAACTTAGTATACTCAGAGGCAATCCGTGTGTCACTGTGAAACCTTTGGGTGGACGACCAGCTTTTTGGAAATGAACAACATATTACCCAGATAATCTTATTGACTAGTCCCCAGAAAGGCTCTGTACGATTTTATGCAATATTAACCCAAACCAGCTGTATTAGGGTTCTCTAGAGGGACAGAACTAATGAAATACATATATATACCCCCTTTATGTATATACATATATATACATACATAAAACCCAATAATTAGTCTGCTTTAGCATTACTAAGATCAGGTTGGGCTAGGAAGTGAGCAGCCTCCTTTTCAGTTGAAATGTAAGGAAAATTAACATCTATACAGGTGTATGTATATATGTGTGTATATAGTGCACATATATATATACACGCACACACACAAAGGGGAGTTTATTAAGTATTAACTCACGCAATCACAGGGTCCCACAATAGATCATCTATAAGCTGAGAAGCAAGGAGTTGCCAGTTCGAGTCCCAAAACTGAAGAACTTGGAGTCCAGTATTTGAGGGCAGGAAGCATCCTGCATGGGAGAAAGATGTAGGCTGGGAGGCTAGGCCAGTCTAGTCTTTTCACATTTTCCTGCCTGTTTTATATTCTAGTCATGCTGGCAGCTGATTAGATGGTGCCCACCCAGATTAAGGTTAGGTCTGCCTTTCCCAGCCCACTGACTCAAATGTTAATCTTCTTTGGCAACACTCTCACAGACACACCCAGGATCAATACTTTGCATCCTTCAATCAAGTTGACACTCAGTATTAACCATCACACCAGCTTAGCTAAACCAAAATTTGAACACCACCTGTGTGTGATTTGCGAGCAACTCTGAGGTTCACTTTCTGAAGGAAGTGGACTGAGGGGGACTGGTGGGTGGGCTGGAGTCGGAGCATCAGTAGGAGAAAGGTTCAGGGGGATGGGTAACGAGAGAGACGGGAGAAAGGGCACACACTGGAGATCTTGGATTAGAAACTTTTCTAGAAAAAAGCGTGCTCCTGAAGCACTATTCCTTTCCTAAAGACTAGCTGACTATTCAGTTATTTGCTCCAATTCAAATTGCAAAGGTGACAACAGTTTTGCTAAACCTCAGAACCTGTTTCCAAGTAAGAAATTTTCCATTCCAGCCACTCTCACGTGTCCATGTCGGCACTTCCTGTGGTTCCTGCCCCTGGTTAGTGCTGTGGCTGCTGGGCTGCTGGTTTTAACCCTTCATCTGCTACTGATGTCAAAGTTTAATAGGCTAGAATTTCTGAGTGTCCTTGCAGGACAGTAAAAGATGAATAGCTTCCCCAAAGGAGGCCTTCTAGAAACATTGAGACATTCTACATTTAAGTAGAGTACAGAGACACACAGGAGGATGGAGAAGACAGAACAAGAAATAAAGGGGCTATCTAGACTTTAAAACCCAATAATTAGTCTGCTTTAGCATTACTAAGATCAGGTTGGGCCAGGAAGTGAGAAATCTCCTTTTCAGGTGAAATGTAAGGAACATAACAGGATATAATTTCTGTAGATGAAATTCAACCAAGAGACTGGACTTAGTGCTTCTAATCCTAAACAAGTCCTGAAAAACAGTCTCAGAAGACAGCACCGATGGGATAAAATTGAGCATGTATGAAATGTTCTTGGAGTGCTGGGACCTGAACACCTTTCTTTCTGAAGTTTATCTCTTATGATTTCTTTCCCTTTGTGCCTTAGTTTGAAATGACTCAATCTAAAACAAGAACGATGGCATTCTAAGATTACTCCTCAGTGTTTACAAGCCTTTTGACACATTAGGGTCTCAGATTAGGCTCTGTGGGCCTTTTTCTCCTTTGGTAAGAAATTGTGAAGCGTAGGTGAATCTGTGAGGAAAGTCTGTCCTTTGTGTTTCGTGGAAAAGTGTTTTCCAGCAGAGGGCATCCTTACGTAATGAATTTCTCTTTCCCCTCAGAATTATTTGCAGATATTGAAGTGCTTTAGGGAACAGGTTTTGCTTTCAAAGGCTTTGCAGTTCAGCTTGTTTTTGGCAAGTCATTTATACATAAGGTGCTAAAGTGTTAAGAAGACTTGTTCCAAATTATTTTTTAAGTTGGTTAGTGATAAGTTGTACTATTAATGTTGGTGGCAACAGATCATAAAATGGTTTAACTAAATTTCTGCTGATTTTATTTATTCATAAATTCAGCAAATACTGATTGAGTGCCTTCTGTGTGCAAGGCACAGGGGTATGAGTGGGTATATGAAGGTGAGCCTGAACCAAATCTTCCTGGAGAAAAGCTTACAATATAAAAGGGATAAGACATAAATGTAGGGAACTAAAACACAAGACTGTGTGTGTGTGTGTGTGCGCGCGTGCACACACACATATTCTTGTTTATTAGAAGCACTGACTTCTCTAACATCAATTGTTAGTAGGCTTTCACATTCTTTCCGTTTCCTGTTAGATGGCAACTAGAATATTCAAGTTGTTTTCCAATGTTTTAACTTCTGCCAAAATTGATTTGTTTAGGCTTCCTTTCTCCCTAGTTTAAAAATCCATCTGTATTTCAAGAGGAAATTAATCTGTACATTGCAATTCCACCCACAATTTAAAAATGGATTATTTGGAAAGACTTGTTCATTGTCTTGGTATTCTCTAAACTCTTTCCGTTTCTAGTGAAAAGGAGGAATTAAGGTAACTTGGCCTTCTTCGACCCAGAGGAAATCTGGAGTGAAATTTGAAAGTGACAGACTTGCTTAGCCTTTTCCTATCAAAATGCTGGCAGCAGAAAGTTTGGTAAAAGTGTGTGGGTTGAAGGATACGCCATAGGTCTCAGACTGGACCACAGGCTCTGGGAGATGCATCTTGATCTCACTTCAGCCTGATACCACTAGATGAAAGCAAGCAACACTCCAAGTTCAGTTGCTTTTGTCCCAAGGATGAGACCACTCAGACCCACCCCCTCAGAACCAGCAGTTTCAGAAGCTTGTTAGCTTGACTGTGTGGCTTGCAGTACCTTCCAGAAGGTGGGCAGAGGGTGCAACAGGGTAGGCATGAATATGGAATGCTTTTCATCTTGCGTTTCATATCCTGTAAAAGCTCTAGAAGCTATATCTGAAACTCGGGCTGCACCATGGGATCTAACTGCTGGACTTGGAACATACTAGTTGATTTGGGCTCCTCCAGAGGAGACACACACATTTTGCTCAGTGGCCTGGGGTGTCTACACTTCCTGTAATTGTCCTTCTACAGAAGAGACCAGAATGGCTCAGTGTGCCAAGGATCTTGGGGAGAGTGCCATTGCAGAAGCCAGTTAAGTTTTTCAATCATCGTGTCTATTTTCAGTGACAGTATGGCAGATCCTGTTGGTACTCCACCTAGATCCCCCTCTAACGGACTGGTGCACACATCCCCAGATGTATGCATTGATGCCCAGTGACTCATATTAGCTTCTTTATCCAGAGAATTGTCCACCACTGAAGAAAGTCACCTTGCCTTTTCTTCAGGTAGAAACCAAAATTGGGATATCCAGCAATTCACAGACAATGACAAATTGAAAATTACAAAATGCTGGTCATTTGCCCAAAGGTAGAAACCAATTTTGTGATACTATGCATACTCCAAGGCTCCCTATGAAATCAAGGTGAAGGTAAAGTCCGGCTGAGACTACCTCCTCCTTGCTTAACACCATTTCTACTCCATCCTGCTCTTCCCACTACCCTTTGCCTGAGAGAATGCCTGCAACAGATCCTGTCCCAGGCTCTGCCTCTAGAAACCTTACCCGAGACAGCACCTCTTTTCACTTGGTAGGACAAATAGTCCTCTTTACTTTATATAATGTTTGTTGCCTATCAGCAGCTGCCACTTCCTCTCTATTAAGAGAACATACTTTATTCATGTATCAGGTGGCTGTGGGCTTCAGTCCGTTCTGGTCCCCAGGGGCGAATCTTGTTAAATTCAAGCCAACTGTGATAGTTTTATTCTCATTTCTAGTGAGTGATTTAAGAATAGACTGTGACCTAATTCTTGTCAATAGCACTGAAGGGAAGTCAGCTGGAGAGCATCTGGATGTTTCTTTTGATCTTAAAAGGAGAGCAGAGAAAAAGATATGCTTATATTCCTATCTCTGGTATTGTCAAGTGGGAATGTGTTAGCAGAGCTTCAGCAGCCATTTTGTGACTATGAGGGAAATCCAAGATAATCTCAGACTTTGAGGTTTATGATGTGATTGAGCCTTGAATTTCCTGCAGCTTCTGTACTTTTAGTTACGTAAAAAAATGACAGTTGTATTTGTTTAAACAAATTTGTTCTGTTGCTACTTGCAAGTAACAGCATACTAGATATCTACAAAGCTAGCCTCAAGAAGAGTTACTTTCTAAAGGCCAAGCGCTATTGAGAATATAGAACAGAAAAAAGTAATTTATATTCTCCATTCTATTTTTCTATCATAAAGAAATATGGGCTGATAAGAATTTGTATGACATTTTCTTTTGGCTTACGTGGCTGGTTTATTAAATGGGCTTAACTTGATGGAAGCAAAACAGGAAATAGGTTTGTTTTCCATACAATACTGACCTCAAAATTCTCTGTTGCATTTGCCTTGCCTCTCCTCCTAATGACAGCTTTTTGTTCACTTTTAGCTGTAAGAACAGTCTCATTTTTGTATTCTAAAATGTAGTCTCAGCTAAGCCAATATATTCAATCTTGCATTCAGTTAAAACTTATTTTTCTATAGATCAGACCTCAAGACTAATGGCTCAGGGTCTGGAAAAGGGAAAGAAATGACGGTTTATTCTTTTTACCATCCTATTCCTGTATCCCATTTTCTGAGTCTTTTTTTTTTTTTTTTTTTTTTTTTTTTTTTTTTTTTTTTTTTGCCGGTGCTCAGTGTAGTTCTCTTACCTGTTGGCCACCATTTTCACAGTGATGGTTGGTGTACAATTGCTGACTCTTTTGTGGGACACATTTATGGGTTCATTGGGTACCTTCACTGGGGAACTTTTGTACTTTGCATTCCTGAGGCTACTGATTCACTCTTTGCTTGGTCTTCTGGAATCCCTCCTTTAGCTCCACTGCGAGGCACATGGGTGGCTAAAATTTCTGTCGTCTTTGAGTTAGGCATGTCAATGCAACTGTTTCTGAAATGTGAATAATAAACACACATTTCACTTCTAGATGGAAGTATTTAATTGCCAGTGCTTGATTCCCCAGCCACTTTTTTTTTAAATGGCAAACTGTGAAGACTTGCTTTTGAGATATTGGAGTTCTAAGATGACAGTCCCTGAGCTATATGGCACAAAGCCTTCCACAAACCTGCCTTAGACATGCTGTACAAGCAAAAGCCGAAATCTTCATTTTAAACCATTGAGATTTTGAGTGTCTGTTACTACAGATTTACCTTGCCCATCTTGACTGATACCGTTCTTTGCTTTAGGGATTTACACTGAAATTTTGAGACATGAGGAAAAAGTCTCATTCAACATGCTGTCGCTCCTGTAACGGAACGGTTTTTTTTTTTTTTTTGAATATTTTAATATGCTGCTTGAGAGTACCTATGTTTTAATCTCATACTGCTAAAATAACTTTAATTTCTTTTAGCTATTCTACAAAGAAATCCCATGAGAAAACCTCTGAGGATTTCATGGGGGAAGATCATCATGATAAAAATCAGGTCTCGTGTGGTCTACCTGTTCAGCTTTGACTTGTCCCTTCTCACCAGCCTATAACCTCTAGACCAAGAAAAGCTCAGGCTCCACTGTTTTTTTTTTTTTTTTTTGCCTCTGGAATTTATCCTAACATTTATCTTCCTTTCTTGGAGTTTCCTCTTTCTTTTTGGTTTCACCTCTTCCATGAATTTAAGTCATCTAACCAAATGGTGATATTTACTCAGCATTGTCTTAGTAAACTGACAATTCCTCTAGACAGACTCCAAAACAAGGATTCCAGAGCAGATATTTATTTGAGAGGTGAATTTTGGAAATGCCAGAATGATGTAGGGCATTAAGAATGAGCTGGGAAGGGAGCCCATACAGGGTTCATTAATAAGCAGGTTATTGCTCAAGACAACTAGGGCTCACATCTGGTGGGGACCTCCCAGAGACTGTGTAGAACATGCACCTCAGGGTTTTTCTGCTAAAGGGGTAAGGGAGGTTCAGTTACTAATCCATCAGTCCATGAATATAATTGGCTGAGAGCTGTTCCCAGGGGCATTTATTCCATAGTTTTTGTGTTTTCTCTGCCCAGACAAGCACAATCTAGCTACAAGAGAAAGTCCCCGAGGCAGGTCCACAGGTGCTTACAGTAGGATGCCTGGATCTGAAGAATGGTATGTTCAGAGAACCCAGAGGCATCTACTACAAGCCATGTCCCGAGTTCAGAGTGCTGGTTCTTTGCCTCAAGTAACTTAAGATTGAGGCAGGCAGGTACCTGTTCACCATACCATAAGGCAAGATGTTATGTGTTAATAGAATGACTAGAAAAACAACATGATAAGCATGAAGAATGGAGAAATTAATTTTATTTTGAGAAAGCAGATTTTGATTTGGCTTTAAAGGGTGGAAAGAGTTCAGTAAAATCTTCTTTCAGGTCAAGGGACTAGTATTAGTACAAGCTTGGCTGTGGCAGCATCAATTTATGTTTGGGAAAATTGTAAGTAGTGGGTTTGACTGGACAAAAAGCTGTTAAGATGGTGTAGGAAATTGAGGTGGAAGAACATAGGGCCCGATGAAGAGCCAAGAGTTTAATTTGTGATACTTCTGTGATAGAAAGTACATTTGTAAAACTTGCAGGTAGATTTAAACTCTTGCCTCTGAACCCTTCCGACAATGCCAGTTCCTGCTATTTGTCTCCTCCACTTCCTCCTCCTCTTAGAGCTCTGGGTTTGCCTTTTCTGGTCCCTCTATCTGAATATTTCTTTCTAAATTCATTTAGTGGATTCCCCCTTGGCTCATTCCAGGTCTAGTGTTCTGGGTGCTGATCTCTTGGTGGCTTTGTCTAACCGTATTGGAGCCAGCGGTGGCCATCTTGAACCTGGCAGGCCAAGGGTCCGATGGTCTCTAAGCCCGCACTTGTGTTCCGTCTTCTTCCTGCTCCAAAATGCTCTGTGCTGACATTCTCACTTCCTTTCCCTGTTATGCAACTATTTCTTTTATGCCATAACATGTTTTAAACTCTTGTTCAATAATGTCAGTGTGTAAATGCTTTTAAAGAACACTTGATTCTGTGGTAGCTACAGACTTAGGACAAAATCTGATTATACCTTCTGGAGTCTGTTCTTAGTCACAGAAAATTATCTTCTCTCATTCTGAAACAGGAAAAATTCCCTTATCCCCCTTGCAGAGCATGCCATGGGGTGTGGCTCACTACTTTGGTGCCCTGCTGCTCAAAACTTTATGGGGAGCATGCAGACAGACGGGTTGTGGGGTGTGTGGACTCTGACCCCAGGGCAGCATCTAGGGGTGACATCCACAGCTCCTGAAGCTCCAGTGGGCATGTGTTACAGTGTGCAGTTTTCATTTTGCTGTCTGTAGGTGATTTGTGTTAACCAGCTCAATTAGACCCTCTGTCTTAAGCACAGAAGGCTTTCTGTATCCTGGGGTTCTTGCCTTAGTGTACCAGAAAGATTGGATCACATGCGGGCTTGGAGAATGAGTGGCAAGGTTTTATTGAGTGAAAGTAGCTCTCAGCAGATGGATGGGGAGTGAGAAAGGGGGATGGAGTGGGAAGGTGGCTTTCCCCTGGAGTTGGGCCACTCATCGGCTGGACTCTCCTGACTGCCCTGCCTCATGCCCCTCTGTGTTCATGTCATTCCATTGGTCGATGGCCTGCCAGAGTCTGCTGGTGCTGGTCAGTGTGTCCTTCTGCTCCTCTGTTCCTCTTGATGTCCAGCTACCTATGTGCCTTCCTGCCAATGTGTTCCTCTCAACATCCAGCCGCTTGTGTCTGGGTTTTTTTTTTTTTGGGGTCTTTTTTGAGATGGAGTTTCTTTCTTGTTGCCCAGGCTGGAGTACAATGGCGTGATCTCGGCTCACCATAACCTCCACCTCTCAGGTTCAAGTGATTCTCCTGCCTCAGCCTCCCAAGTAGCTTGGATTGCAGGCATGCACCACCATGCCTGGCTAATTTTGTGTTTTTGGTAGACACGGGGTTTCTCCATGTTTGTCAGGCTTGTCTCAAACTCCCGACCTCAGGTGATCTGCCCGCCTCAGCCTCCCAAAGTGCTGGGATGACCGGCATAAGCCACCTGCCTGGCCTCGAGGATTTTTTAATAGGCATAGGATGGGGACATGGTGGACCAGGGTGGTCTTGGAAAGTGCAACATTTGAGCATGGAGGCAGGAGTGCCTTTCCTCACCTAGGTCCGTGGGCACAGGCCTGAAGGTAGGACCCTGCCCCTCTCCAGGGACCCTGTTCTTCTCCCAGCAGTTCCCTGCCCACCTCCTGTGATCAATTTGATGGATTCTTGTTTTATATGTAGTATTTGCAAACAAGATTGATAATTGCATTTATAACAAAATAATTGAAAAAATAAGTCAATAATATTGATTATGCCGGGTAAAGCTAGTACAAAAATAAATTTTTTGTCTTTAACATGCTTTGGTGTTAATGGCTGACATTGGGAGCTTTTCTAATTTCCTAAGCACTGTTCTGTGCATTTGGATAAAGTAACATTTTAAATAAGATGATTCTAAGAGATAGCCATGATGTTGCCCTCATTTTACAAAGAAAGACATTTAGACAAAGAAAGGGTTAAGTAACTTGTCTAAGGTCACAGGTTTTGGAAGAAGCAGAGTTGAGATTTCAACCCTGACACTGGCTCAGAGTTCCAGCTCCTTAACACAAGGCTGTAGTGTTACTCTTTGTGTTAAAGTGGTTTCAACATGTGATCCTGGGACCAGCAGCATCAGCATCACCTGGGGACCTTTTAGGTAGGCAAATTCTCTGGCGATAGCCCAAATTACTACATCAGAAATTCTGGGGACAGAGCCCAGCAAGCTGTGTTGAAATGAGCCCTCCAGGAATCAGATGCATGCCAGAGTTTGACAATACTTGCTTACTGGCGTCTATGTTGCAAGTGGTTTTGGATTTACCTTTTAAGTTATGCATCCTTTTGGGAAGTAGTAGAAACTTATGCTATCTTAGCAGCTACATAGGGAGTAATGGGTTCTACTCCTCTCTTTTGAGACAGGAAGATGCTGCAAGTACTTTCCCTAGAACTTCGTTTTTTCCTGTATAGATGGTTAAGACACTCTCTTCCCACGTTCTTGGGAGCTTTGTGGAGGATAAAGGAAATGGCATATCTGATTGGCTTTTTAAAAATAACAGATAAAGTGTTGATAAAATTTGAAGTCCGTGGGTAAGTCATAAAGCTGGCCATCCTTACCTGAGGATTAGTTAGAATTCCGCTACTGATAACTGAAGAGGGCAAAGGTTAGTTCTGTTCCCTTCCTTTTAAGTTGTTAACTTTTACTGGCATGTTATTTACTGTAGACAGATAAGGCTAGAATAGGGCAGTTTTTCACATTCCTTTCCCAAAACCTCCAAAGCCATACAGTGAGGAGAGAGTTACCCCTGGCCTCAAACTGATGAGAAACAATTTTGCTGTCTTGTTTGATTTTGTGTGTGTGTGTGTGTCTTTTAAGACAAGCCTTTTCTGACACGCCAGTTTTTACTGATCACCCCCTGGAGTTCTTTATTTCTCTGACACAGAGATAAGTTATTTATTCTTTTCTGCTTTTATCACCTGTCTCTTCAAGTTTTCTTTCCTCCTTTTTGGCATTTTGAAGAACCGCTGCATAAAATGGTAAGCTTAGGTTTTTCTCTCTGCACTCAATTTCAGTTCCTGCAGCAAAGGCCATATGGACCAATCTGTTTGATGTTCAGTTTCTGCCCATTACCAGGTATAGCCTGAGGTAGGGAGTTACGGTAGTGCTTCTCAAACTTTAATGTTATAAAACGTACCTGGGAATTCTTGTTGCAATACAAATTCTGCTGCTAACAAGTTCCTGGGCCCACACTTGGAGTACCAAAGCTCTATGGTTGGCTTTTGACCCTCTATGGTTTGGCTTTTGCACATTGGAATCATTTGGGCAGGAAGCTGGGGTCGGGGGAACATTGTTTAAAGGCTACAATGCTTGGGTCACATCTCGTAGACTGTGCCCCAGTTGATCTTAAGTGAGACTGTGCTTTGGTAAAATTTCTAGGTGACCCTAAAATGCAGCCAGAATTGGAGGAAGCCTTCTTTCCTTCAGTGGCTCTCTGAGCTGTCCTCTATGCTACCCCCAGAAATGGGTTCTAACCGATCTGATATAGAGCAGTGTAGTGGTTGAGAGCAAGACTCTGGATCCTGGCCTAATGGGTTTCTCTATTCCTATGCTTACTAGGTGTGTGACCATAAACAACTTAATTAGCCTCTCTGTCTTGGTTTCCCCATCTATAAAATGGGGATAAGACAGTAGGTCCCATTAAAGGGTTATCATGAGTTAAGTATGCAAAGTGCTTAGAATAATATATTAGCTATCTATTGCCATGTAAGGAATTACTCAAAAACATAATGGCTTAAAACAACAAGCATTTATTACGTTACCATTTCTTTTTTTTTTTTCTTATTTTGACTCTGCTTGATATTATTTCTATAGATCAGGAATTTGGGAATAACTTTGGCTCTCATGAAGTTGCAGTCAAGATGTTAGTTGGGGATGCACTGATCTCGACAGGAACTGGAGGATTATCTTCTAAGACAGCTCAGTCACACGAGTGTTCACTGGAGCCTTGTTTCTCACGGCAGAGGCACCTTCACAGGGCTGCTTAAAAGGTCTTCACAACATGGCCGCTGGCTTCCCTCAAAGTCAACCATCCCAGGAAGAGAGAGCAAGGAGAAAGCTAAAATAACTTCTTATGACTGAGATTTGAGAGTCACACCATCACATCCGTCACATTTCATACATTCATTAGAAATGAGGCTCTATCTCTTAAAGAGATAAGTATCCAAAAGTTTATGGACAAAGCTTAAAACTACCACAAGTGTGTTTTGGCTCATGGAAAGCACAATGTTTTAAAATATGAGCTATTTTCATTAGCTGGTATCATATCCTTTTCTGAATTTACTTAATGGTGCTGTGTTGTCTTCTGGAATCAGTGGAACTTTCACTAACCAATGGAACTTTGTGATCATAAATGTCTTATTTCTGCATTGTCCAGGATAGCAACCACTAGCCTTGTGTGGTTGAGTATTTGAAATGTGTTTAGTGTGACTGAGGTGCTAAGTCTCGAGTTATTTATTTATTGAGACAGAGCCTCTGTCACCCAGGCTGCAGTGAAATGGCATGATCTCGGCTCACTGTAACCTTTGCCTCCCAGGTTCAAGTGAGTCTTGTTAGGCTTTAACTTTCATTTAATTTTAAGTAATAATTTAAATTTAACTAGCACATGTGGCTAGTGGTTACTTATGGGGTCGCTCAGTTCTAGCACCTTGTTTTCTAAAGTGTGCTGCTGAGACCAGCAATATCTGCGTCACTTGGGAGCTAGTTAGAAATGCAGAATCTCTGGCCATATCACAGAACTCTAGAATCCATATCATAACAAGATTTCCTAGTGATTCTAATGCACATTAAAGTTTTAGAACTACTGAGTTATAGTCTAAAATCTTTAAATTGCAAGACCCTTAAGAACCCAGGGCTTCTTACGTTCCAAGTGCCTTTCCCATACATTCGATTCAAGGTCTCCTAAAATAAGGGCTTTAGGTCTAAGTTGTTGCATATTGCTGGAGGGTCTCAACCTGGCAAACCCTACTCATTCTCCAAGACCTGGCTAAAATACCACCTGTTTCATGACATTCCTCTTCATTTCACTCAAGAAGTCATTGCTCCCTCACTGGTATTCCTAGAGAACTTTATACACCTTCCTCAAGATTTCCATGATGTAATATAGTTATCTGTGTATGCGGGTTATTTGAGGCTTAGGACCACATCTTGATTTGTTTTTTTTGTTGTTGTATGCATCTAGCATAATACCTCTTTTATCCCAAACCCTTGAATTTTAGAAACTGATCATGGTAAATATATTGCATACTTCCTAACACTGAAGCAGAAATCTGCAATCCCATACATGTCTATGTCTATAGAGAAATGTATAGATACTCTCACTAAGTGAGAAGTTGGCCTAGTCTCTTCCTAAATTGTTGACGCCATTCAACTGTATTGTATGCTCAAACGTAGTGGTGGCTGACAGGAGCATTTTGAAGCACTAGCCCTCAGTTCTTCAGAATCTGTAGAATTGAGTCACTCAAGAAACAATGAAATTTCCCAGGTCAAGGCCGAGCTGCGTTTTGTCAGATGAATGGCAACATCCAATTCCTTTTTCTTGCTGCTCTCCATATGTAGAAAATGCACACTAGTGATACTTGTGCCTCAGGGACGTAAGCTGGAGAATTGGGGAGGCCTGAACTGCCAGCCAAGAAACGAGGGTCTTACCCAAGGCTGATATTGTTCTTGCTGTCTAAGTTTCCTTTTGAGTGAAATCCTGAATCTTCTCTTGTTTAGGAGGCAGGTGGTTGAAATGTTTACTTCTGTTTTTGCTTGACCCTAAAAGGAGAAAGCTGACATGTAGTTCAAAGTGCAGATTTATTTCCAAGTCTTAGAAACCAGGCAAAGATAGGGAAGTTGTGCAGTGCTTTTGAACAGAATATCCTTTATTGGCCCCAATGTCCATATGAATTAGCCCCAAAATATTACCTTTTTACCTTTTGTTCTGCAAGCACTGTCCCTCCAATGCTAGAATTTGCTGAAAAGTTTTTATTGGCCCTGCTCAGCTCCAAAATTAAGCATGTCCCAATCACTAAATCTTAATCCTGAATGCAAATCAAGTTCTCTTCCTCCTACCCCTTTTCTTATTGTATACCAAACAGAGGCCAAAACCTTACTAAGAATGACATCAAAGTAAGAAGATGTAGCTTTCTATACTTAGTCAGTTACTGATTTAACCCTATATTTGCCCTGCAATATGCAGGTAGCATAACCGGCTATTTGCAAAAGCCCATGAAACTTTCTTGGAAATCTGATACATTGTAGTCAATGTATGAGATTTTGAATAAGCACAGGAGAATAATTAATATACATTATACATTATAGTCTGTTTTCTCAGGTCATGGGAGTATTATACTTTTTTTTTTTTTTTTTTTTTTTTTTTTTTTTGAGACAAAGTCTTGCTCTGTCACTCAGGCCGGAGTGCAGTAGTGTGATCTTGGCTTACTGCAACCTCCACCTCCCAGTTCAAGCTATTCTTTTGCCTCAGCCTCATGAGTAGCTGGGGCTATAAGCACGTACCACCATGCCTGACTTTTTTTGTGTTTTTAGTAGAGACTGGGTTTCACCATGTTGGCCAGGCTGATCTTGAACTCCTGATCTCAGGTAATCCACCCACCTTGGCCTCCCAAAGTTGTGGGATTACAGGGGTGAGCCACTATGCCTGGCCAAGAGTTATTATAAAATTAAATGTTCAAGTTCAAGCACTTGAGGTCACCTGGTAGTCTAAACAGACACATGATTTCTTATATTACCGACATCAGAATTCCCAACTTAACCACAAGCAGGTGAAACAAGCATGTTTAAATCGGCAGGAGCCAAACTTCTTGAACAGTGACGTAGCTTAACACCTCTCTTTAAAGATATTGTACATGTGAAACAAATGCATTGTCAGGCGTTTAGGCTTATGAGCTTCCATTTTATATTTCCTTCAGCCTACTCACTAAAGAGCCCAAATCTTCATCCATGGTACAGATATCTTCCCTCAGTTCCAGAAACATGTTCATCTGCCTGTTGGTATTGTCAGCTGAATATTCTACAGTTATCTCAAACTGTCTGTCCCACGCTACATTCATCATACTTCCTCTACTCATTCTTTGACAGAAAGCTCTAACTCCTCTCAGATGCCCCCATCTCCCTGATTCCATAATTCCTAAGTGATCGTAGAGGAAGACAGGAAGTAGCCTTGTTGTACTACATTTTGTCAAATTGTTTTCCGAAGACAGTTCTACTAGTTTATATTCCTATCAGCAGTATATACAAATTTGTTTTTTCTGAATTCTGTTGAACATTTGAAATAGTAGGTTTACATTTTTTTCCTATTTGATGAGTGTGGAGATAACTCATTTTGGTTTTATTTTGAATTTCCCTGACTAGTCTCAGTGAGACTGAGAATACTTCCATATATTTAGTGTGCATTTATTTTTTTTTTTCCTTCTGTGAATTGTCTAGTAATACCTTTTGCCCATTTTCCATTGGATTGCTTCTCTTTTGGTAAAAGTACTGCATATATTCTGGGTACTAATCGTTTGTTGGTGTTACATATGGAAAAGAACCTTTTCTAGATTGTGACTTGTCATTTCTTTTTCTATGCTGATTTTCATGAGAGGTGAATTTAAAAAATTAGTGCAGTAAATGTTTCAATCTTTTATTATATGTATTGTGCTTTTGTATATCTTATTTAAAGAGATCCTTCCCTACTTCAAGATCATAAAGACATTCTTGTACATATTTTATTCTGATTTTTAAAAGTTTTGAGTTTTGTATTTGTCTTTAACTCAGCTGAAATTCATTTCCTATGAGGTGAAAATCTAATCTGTTAAAAATACATGCACAACTAATTATCACAGGAATTTAACGAATAGCCTATAGGTCTCTTTCTATAGGTCTGCAGTGCCCTTTCTGTCAAATATTTTAAGTCTGTGTATGTTTGGGTCCATTTTTGGGTCCTCTGTTTTGAGCAATAGTCAATTTATACATCTTTGTATGAAATACACTTTCTAGATTTCTATAGCTTTAAAATAAACCTTTATATTTAAAAAGGTAAGTTTCTCTACTTTACATTTTCCTTCTTTTTTTTAACCTTTTCTATGAAATTTAAAATTAGTGTATCAAGTATGACAAAAATTTATAGACTAATTTGAGTTTAAAAAATTCAAATCTTTCTATTAATACTGTATCTTGTTTAAAAAAATTCAATTTCCTACCTCTTATGGCTGCATAAAAATACAATTGATTCTTACATATTCTGTTTTTGGCAACTTAACTAAACTTTCTAATTAATAACGGTAAATTCTATGCATATTCTTTTGGATTCTCTGCCTCAGTAGTTAGTGATTTTTTAAAAGTCCACAAATTTTTTGATACTTCTCTGTTCGAGAGGTAGAACCTAATCCCTTTGCCTTGAGTGTGGGCTAGACTTAGGAACACAATTTTAACAAATAGAAAAAAAAAAAAGATGGAAGTAATGGTGTCACTTCTGAGATTTGGCTGTAAAAGACACTGCAGCTTCCATGTTGCCCTCTGTCTCTCCATCTCTTTCTCTAATGGCTTTCTCAGCGGGAAGCCAGCTACCATGTCATGAGGACACTCAGGCAGCCTTGTGGGAAGCCTCGTGGTGAGGAACTGAGGCCACCTACCAACAGTGGGAGGAAGTGAGGTGTTCTGCCAACAGCCGTGGGAGCGAACTATCCTGAAAATGCATCCTCCAGTCCCAGTTAACCTTTCAGGGGACTGCAGCCTTAGCAGACACTTCAGCTACAATCTTCTGAGAGACCTGGAGCCTTTATGCTGCTTCTAGATTCCTGACTCTTAGAAACATCTTTGTTTGGGCAGGAAAAACTTCAACATATATTTTATTATAACTATATAAATATTACTTGCAGCCAAGTCACATAGTGTACTAAGAAGAAACTTAATTTCCTATGTAACCTCTTGCTTTTCCTAGAGTTAATAATTGTTGCCTCTCTTTTCTGTTTTATTTGCTTGTTTTCTTTGAACCTCTTAGCAATTCTTTCATGTTTAATGTTTCAATTACTCTCCATCCTCCGGCCAAGTCGCAGATTTGCAAACACAGTAACAACTTTAAACTTTCTTTCAACTTCATAGGAAGCTCAGTTTATACTCAGTGAGATATAATTCTTGAAAAAGCTGTTGACCAAAGAAAGTCTATTTTTTCCTCATTTTTAATAGCTTTATTGGAATATTGACATAACATTTTATGTACTTAAGTGGTACAATTTGTATTAATATATGTATGTATTGTGAAATGATCACTGCCTTGCAGCCAATTGTGTCATCTCTACAGTTACTATTTTTGTTTTGTGTGTGTGTGTGTGTGTGTGTGTGTGTGTGTGTGTGTGTGTTAAGATTTACTTTGAAATCTGTCGGTTTAGCAAGTTTCAAGGATGCAAGACAGTATTACTATTGTCACCATGATGTACATTAGATATCCAGAACTTATTCATCTTAACTGAAACTTTGTGCCCTTTGGACAATATAACCCCATTTTGCCCTCTCCTGAGTCCCTGGCAACCACCACCCTACTTTCAGCTTCTATGAGTTTGTTTTAGATTCCACATGTGAGATCAGATAGTATTTCTCTTTCTATATCTCACTCATTTTGCTTGGTATAATGTCCTTCATTTCCATCTCTGTTGTTGGCACATAGTAAGATTTCCTTCTTTTTTTTTTCAGGTAGAATCACGTTTCATTGTGTTTGTAAACCACATTTTCCTTATCCACTAATTTGTCAAAAGAAATTTAGGTTGTTTCTATTTTATGGTTATTGTGACTTAATGCTGTAATGAACACTGGAGTGCAGATAGCTCTTTGACATACTGATTTCATTTCCCTTAGCTATATACCCAGAAGTGGGATTGCTGGATCATATGGTAATTCTACTTTTAATTTTTGGGTGGATATTCACATTGTTTTTCATAATGGCTGTACTAGTTAACATTCTGATCAACAGTGTACAAGGGTTCTTTCTCCCTACATCCTTACTAACACTAGTTATCTTTTTTGAAAAGAGATATCCTAATAGGTGTTACACAATACCTCATTGTGGTTTTGATTTGCATTTCCATGATTAGAGATACTCAGCACCTTTTCATGTCCCTGTTGGCTACTCAAATTTCTTTTTTTGAGAAATGTCTACTTAGGTCCTTTGGCTGTTGTTTACTCAGGTTATTTGTATGTTTGCTATTGAGTTGTAGGAGTTTATATATTTTGGACATCAACCCCTTATCAGATATGTCATTTGTAAATATTTCCTCTCATTCTGTAGGTAGCCTTTTCACTCTGTTGGTTGTTTTCTTTGCTGTGCAGAAGCTTTTTGGTTTGATGTTGTCCTTGTATGTTTTTGCTTTTGTTGCCTGTGCTTTAGGTGTCACATTAAAAAAATTATTGCCAAGACTTAAGACAGTTTTCCCCCATTTTTAAAAGAAGGGTTTATGGTTTCAAGCTTTACCCTTAAGTCTTTAATCCATTGATTTGATCTTTGTGTATAGTGTAAGATAAGGGTCCAATGTCATTCTTTTGCATGTGGATATCCAGTTTTCCCAACATTTTGGAAGAGACTGGTATTTTCCCCATTGTGTGCTCTTGGAACCCTTGTTGAAGATCATTTGACCATAAATGTGTAGGTTTATTTCTGGGTTATCTCTTCTGTTTCCTTAATCTATATATCTGCTCTATGCCAGTCTCATACTAGTTTGATTACTATGGCTTTGTACTATAATTTATGTAAGGAACTGTGATACCTCCAGCCTTTTTCTTTCCCCTCAAGATTGCTTTTGGTGTTAGTCCGTTTTTTTTTTTTTTTTTTTTTTTTTTTTTTTTTTTTTTTGCTAGTAAGGAATTCTTGAGACTCGGTAATTCATAATGAAAGAAGTTGAATTGGCTCACAGTTCTGCAGGCTGTAGAGGAAGCACAGCAGCATCTGTTCCTTGCGGAGGCCTCAGGAATCCAATCCTACATTCATGGTAGAAGGCGAAGGGTGAGTCAGGATATCATGTGGTGAGAGTGGGAGCAAGAGAAAAGGGAGTAAGGGGCCTGGAGGTGTCACACTCTTATATTTTTTTCAAAAACACTGTTGATTTATTATCACTTCATGTGTCAGACCTGTGAAAACATACAACCTTTGTTATGTGGTCTCCAGTAAAGGACAAGCATTAAGATCACATAAAACATGAACAAATAAAATACAATTTCATGATCAACTATACCACTGGAAACACATGTGGCATATGAGTTGGTGATAAAACTGAGGTGATTAGAGCTAGGTGAGATAGTCTGCATAGGTTTCTCCATAGAATTACATTTTGAGGGAGATTTGTTGGGATTGAAGATAAACAAACTGAGAAAGAAGTTTGGGTAATTACCTGATCTAGCCCCAAACAAGTGAAAGTAAAGACCTGGCTGTTGAGGAAAATCCATACATCGGTTCTCTCTTAGATGTCAAAATCAGAATCTCCAAATGCATTGATTTAATAAAACAGTTTTTATCACCCTAATGATAAATATGTTCTCATGGATTAATAAAATCCCCTTTAAGTTGTTTTTAACTTTTGTGGTACTCTGAAAATGCAAGAAGCTAATTAGTATCATTTTCATAAAATCTAATACCTAAGACAGGAGGCTTATATAGTGAGTAATAGTATTGTGTCACCTAATGGCCAAGAATGACTCAAATCATTGAATCTTTCATCACATATCCTGTTTTGATCCTGATAATTACTTTTTTAAAAAATTGAAGTCAGCTTTATTTAAGAATTTCCAACATTGAGAACTCTTATAAAAAGCATCCAAGCACAGGTCTCAGAACTGTAGCAAACAGCATTCTTAGGGATAACTAACAGACATAAGAACTTCCACCCTTCTTTGAGACACCTGAGCTTACTGTGAACTCTGCTTCCAAGTACTCCTTCAAAGCACATCACAAGCTTGGTTTATGTTCTCAACCTACCAGCTTCAGTTCATACTACCACACTAACGCATCAATAACAGAAGAGAACACACACCATACAGCATTCACAGCAGCTGACGAAAGGGTAGGGGTATACAAGTATTGTTTCACTTAACACATTCAACTAATGTGGGTTACCTAAGAACAAAACCCCCTGAAAGTGTTCCAACACATGTGGATGTCCTATGAATGCAAAATAAAATTTATACATTATTTTCTATTATTGCTCTCTGTATACTCTTTCAGCAAGGTTACAGGATTGAGAGGCAGATCTCACCAAGTTAAATATTTATGATACACCATCCACTCTCTGCACACACTCTCCTCCTCTTGCTCATACTAGCCTTCCGTGCCTCGGCACCACCACCAATCCCACACAGTTTCAAAAGTTCAGACAGCCTTCTGGTTCCATATTATAGCCCTGTGTTGATGACAGTACGACTCCATGAGATAAAGAGTAGTGGATCAAAATGGGAACATACACTGTCAAAGACGCAGCCCGTGAAGTGTGATGATGAATTCTTGAATAAGAAAGCATGTAGACAGAAGTATTTCTAGGGCAGGATAATTACAGTGCTACTTTCAATGAAATGCTTCTTCGGTAAACATTGGAAATGAGATGCACTGCAGAGATTAAATAAAGGCTTCATATTGTACTTTTGTATGTGTGGGGAACAAGTGTTTAAAAACAAAAACAAAAAATCAAATACTGTGACACCATGATGTCCCAAAGGAGATTTTTCTTAAGAAAAAAAAATCATATGATAGTGTTCAAATTAAGACAAGGAGAAAAGACTGTAGTTCTAATCAATGGTTTCCATTTTGAATATGCAAAGAATTCATTTGATAAGTCAGGGATAAAATATTACTGGTATCAATTGTTGGAAAATCAAGATAATAATATATTACAAACAGCCTTCACTTTCAACCACTCAATATTTCAACTCTTTATGTATTTAACTCTTAATACATTCAACTTTGTGTAACTGTTTATGTAACAAAACTTACAGAATTCCTTTCTCTTCCTTTTTCTAAAGAAAAATGTCAAAAATATTGCTGAATATACTCCACACTGAACAAATCAATTTTGAAAATTTTTGTATCTTACCATATACTTACCATGAGTTTAGGAAAATCTGAATTCCCACCATTAAGTACCAACCAACCATAACCCCACTGTCTACATTTCCCAGCCAGAAGATTTAGAATCCATGCTTGAGCCAAAACCTCCATTAAAACCATTGCTTGATGCTGCATTTGATGCTGATTCCCAACCAATTGCTGTACCAGCATTAGAACCACTGTAATAGTCATTTCTAGAACTACAGACCTGATTGGCTCCCTCTGCATGTTGCCTTGACTTTGGTTATTACCTGATGGGCCTGACTGGTTCTGCTGGCTCACATGTTCGTCATACCCTAACTGCTCTGTGGTGCCGCCTGGGCTGCAGCCATCATGGCTGGGTTAATGCTGAGCACACCAAAGTTCATCCACCACCTATTAGTACCTTGATTGTTTTCCAAGGTACTAAGTGTTTTCCAAGCCCCACCACTCTGCTGTTACCAATCCACCCAGATTCTCAAATCTTCCTCTTCTATGTATTGCTACTGTGTGATTAGGTTTGGCATTGGATATATCTATGCTGAGTCCTTTAATGATCAAGTCCTCTCCACAAAGAGATTGGGCAAATATAACAAAGGTAAAGGCCCTGATGGCTTGGGAATGAAGACATCCACTACTTCTTCATACTGAGAGAAGAACTGCCATAGCTCATCTGGAGTCATGTCCTCTGTATGGGGCTCCACAGATACTTTTCTGCTTCTCAAAGATTCATCTGGGCTTTGCTTAGAATCGGGAAATTTATAATCGTACCATCATCCATCTGTCATATGTCACTGTGACAGTAATTTCATGTGTTTCATGCTTTGTAAAACAAAGCCAACCCCCTTTGAGCAGTTTTAATATCTTGACTTGCACATCTCCAAAGGTACTAAAATATTTTTTCAGATTCTGTTTCCATAGGGGGAAAAGCAAATTCAGCACAAACTCACTAATTTACCAACACTATTAAATAAGATGGGTTCTGGGCTGCTCTTCACTTTCACTTATGTCTCATCTATTTTTCTTTTGTTGGCTTTGGGATAGTTGACAACATAGACCAGATTTCCACAGTTAGCATCAGGGGCATGCAGAATTCCTTCTGCCAGCTAGATACCTCTCATACATTGAGACACTGGATTCTTGTAGTGAAGCCCACATGCCCCCGGAAACTGGGCTGTAACCATGGACAGCGGCATCATCCCATTGTCTTCTGATATTTCAATGAGTTCCTTATTCTCATCTTCAGTTAGTTGAGTGTATTCAGACATCTTTTATTTCTCCACTAGGCTACTGCTAGGACACTGAAGCAGTGACAGATCCAAGCACAGCTTAGTTTGTTCTCCTTGATAATCATTTTTATTGTTCTTCCTGGGACTCATTCAAGACTTTCTGGAATTCATATTAACTCATGGCCAAACCTGAAAATAAGCTGTAACAAGGGGGTGTGTAATGCAGAACATTTGGAAGTGCTCTCTCCTGGTCTTTGCCAGCCACGGTCCTTTGGATGTTTAGCTTGTCAGCAGCAATCATCATGGTTGATTACTTCATCTGCATCATCATTTCACATAAGTGATTGTTATGTCTTCAGTGATGACCTGAGAGGAGATATATTCCAATGACCTGGTAAATGCCCTTTCTGGAGGAGGGACAAGAAAGATTCAGGATGCTGTAATTCAGGAGGCTGAGCTCTGACCCTTAGCCCCTAAACCCACTATCCATGAGAAGCCAGGCCGAAATTCAGACAGCAGTACATCATAGATCAGTGCAGGCATAGAGCTGGCAGGGCATTGCTCATTGATGGTAGGTGCAGTGTTTACAGAAGTGTATAATGTGAAATGCTAGTGCACAAGAAGGGCCCTATGGTTAAATGTGTTTGAAAAACACTGCATGCTATATCCACTGGCCACACTTCTAAACAACCAGATTTTGTGCAAACTCAGAGCACAAACTCACTAATTACCATGAGGGTGGCACCAAACCCTTCATGAGGGATCTGTTGTCATGATGCAAACAGCTCCCATAGATCCCATCTCCAGCATTGGGGATTACATTTCAGCATGAGATTTGGAGGGAACAAATGTCCAAACCATGTCACTTTGGCTATTTGGGGTCCTTTGTGATTCCATATAAACTGAAGGTTTTTTCTATCTCTGTAAAAGATGCTCTTGGGATTTTGATAGGGATTGCACTGAAATCTGTAGATAGCTTAGGGTAATATGAAAATTTTTAACAATATTAATCTTTTAATCCAATGACAAGAGATATCTTTGTATCTTTTAAAACTTCCTTCATCAAGGTTTTATAATCTTCAGTGTACAAGTCTTAGATATTTCATTTTGTTGCTAATGCATATGAGACTGTTTTATTAATTTCCTTTTGGACTATTTCATTGTTGGTGTATAGAAATGCCACTAATTTTTGTATGATGATTTTGTACCCTGCAACTTTACTGAATTTGCTTATTAGTTCCAAAAGTTTTTTTTTTCTTGAGTGTTGAGAATTTTCTATGTATATGACCATGCCATCTTTAAGCAGATATTTCTTCCTTTCTGATTTGTGTGCTTTTTAACTTCATTTTCTTGCCTGATTGCTCCAGCCAGGACTTCCAATACTATGTTGAATAGCACTGGCAAGAGTGAGCATCCTTATGTTGCTCTGGATCTTAAAGGAAAAGCTTTGTTTTCCCCAGTGATTATGACTTTAACCATAGGTTTTTTATATATAGTTTTTATTGTGCTAAGGAAAGGTCCTTTTATACCTATTTGGTTGAGAGTGTTTACCATGAAAAGATGTTGAATTTTGTCAAATGCTTTTTGTGCATCTATTGAGGTAATTATGTGGGTTTTCTTTTACTTTGCTAAGTGTGTCCCATTGATTGATTTTCATCTTAAACCAGCTTTGTATCCCAGGAATAGATTCCACTTGATTATAGTGTGTGATCCTTTAAATGTGCTGTTAAATTCAGTTTGCTACCAACTTATTAAATATTTTTACATGTATGTTCATCAGAGACAGTGGCCTACAGTTTTATTGTATATGTATTTTTCTGGCCTTGGAATCAGGGTGATGTTGTCTTCATAAAACGAGTTTGGGAATGTTCCATCTTCTATTTTTGGAATAGTTTATGAGTGGGTTAGCATTAGCTCTTCTTTGAATGTTCGATAAACTCATTTATGAAACCATCTCATCCTGGGATTTTCTTTGTTGGAAAGGTTTTGATTACTGATTCAATCTCCTTGCTTATTACTGGTCTCTTTGTCTTTCTAGTTCTTGATTCAGTCTTGATAGCTTGTATGCTTTTAATAATTAATCCATTTCTTCTAGGTTATCCACTATGGGCATATAATTGTTCACAGTAGTCCTTGTGATTTTTTTGTTTTTGTGTCATCTATTGTAATGTCTCCTTTTAAAAAAAATTCTGATTGTATTTGAGTTTTCTTTCTGTTTTGTATTAGGCTAGCAAAGGGTTTTACAATTTTACTTTCTCAAAAAAATTACTTTTTTCTGTTTTTTATTTCTGCTCCAATCTTTATTTGCTTCCATCTGCTAACTTTGAGTTTAGTTTTTCTATTTTTAGTTCCTTGAGTTGTAAAGTTAAGTTGTTTGAGTTATTTGTTTTTAAGGTAGGCATTTAACACTATAAGATTTTGTCTTAATGCTGCCTTTACTGCATACCATATACTTTGGCAAGATTTGTTTTTGTCTTCATTTATCTCAGGGTAATTTTAAAATTTCATTTTAATTCTTTTATTCAATGGTGGCTCAAATGTGTGCGGTTTAGTTTCTATGCTCCTCTGAATTTTTTTGTTTAATATTACTGATTTCTAGTTTCATTCCACTGTGGTCTGGAAGATACTTGATATAACTTCAGTCTTCTTAAATTTTAAAGACTTGTTTTATGACCCAACACATGGCCTATTCTGGAGAATATTCTGTGTGCCCCTGAAAATAATATGCATTCTGCTGCTATTGGGTGGAAAATTATGTCTATGTCTATTGTCCATTTGATCTGTAGTGTTGCTCAAGTTGGTTTCCTTATTGTTTTTCTGCCTAGATGTTCTATTCATTCTTCGAAGTAAGGTATTGAAGTCTTCAATTATTGTATTGTGGTCTATTTCTTCCTTCAGATGTTTCAATATTTTATATATTTAGTTGCTCTGATGTTAGGTGCATTTATTCCTCTTCAATTGACTTTTTAATCATATATACTATACAAAATATATATCATATATATTATATATAATCTTTGCCAATTTTTGACTTAAAATTTTTTGTCAAGTATAGCTCTCCCTGCTTTCATTTTTTTTTTTTTTGAGATGGAGTCTCGCTCTTTCACCCAGGCTGGTTGCAGTGGCATGATCTCGGCTCACTGCACCCTCTGCCTCCTGGGTTCAAGTGATTCTCCTGCCTCAGCCTCCCAAGTAGCAGGGACTACAGGCATGTGCCACCAGGCCTGGATAATTTTTTGTATTTTTAGTAGAGATGGGGTTTTGCCATATTAGCCAGATGATCTCAATCTCCTGACCTCATGATCCACCCACCTCAGCCTCCCAAAGTGCTGGGATTGCAGGTGTGAGCTACCACACCTGGCTCCTGCTTTCTTTTGGTTGCCATTTGCATAGACTACCTCTTTCTATCCCTTCACTTTTAGGCTATGTGTGTCCTTACATTTAAAGTGAATCTTTTGTAGACACTAAGTCACTGTATTATGTTTTTTAATCCATTCAGCAACTCTATACCTTTACATTGGATAATTTAATCCACTTACATTTAAAGTGATTGCTGATATGTAAGAACTTGCTATTTTGTTAATTGCTGTCTGTTTTCAGTTCTTTTGTCCCTTCTGCACTTTTGGTGTCTCCTTTTGTCATCCAGTTTTTTTTTTTTTTCCCCGTGGCAATTTGGTTGGGTTCCTTTGTCTTTGTCTTTTTGTGTATCTATTATAAACTTCTCTTTTGTGGTTACATTGGGGCTTATATAATTCTTCTTGTAGTTATAAGCATCTATTTACATTTTATAACAACTCAAGTTCAGTTGCATCTAAAAATTCTCCACTTTACCACCTCCCACATATACACTTTATGTTCTTGAAGTCAGAATTTACTTCTTTTTATGAGTCTGCTAACAATTCTTAAAAAATTTTTTCAATCAACAAAATTGTACATATTTATGCAGTACATAGTGATGTTTTAATATATGCAATGTATAGTGATCAAATCAGAGTAATTAGTATATTTGTCACCTCAGACATTTATCATTTGTGTTGAGAACATTCAAAATTCTCTCGTAGATATTTGAAAATATATAATAAATTATTGTTAGCTGTAGTTATCCTACAGTGCTGTAAAACACTGGAACTTATTCCTGCTATCTAGCTGCAAATTTTTTTATGATTTAATAGAAACCTCCTATTCCTCTCATTCATCCCAGCCCCTAGTAGCTACTATTGTACTGTTCACTTCCATGAGATCAATAGTTTTAGCTTCCAAATAAGAGTGAGAACATACATGCTACGAAATTTTTCTGTTTATAGTTACTCTTAATACTTTTGTATTTTAACTTTTATGTTAGGTTTACAGGTACTTTGCATACTACCATTACAATGTTACATCATTCTATATTTGACTTTATTTTTATGTTTACTGGTGAAATTTGTACTTTCATATGATTTTACATTTTTTTTTGTGTTTTAAATTCCATTTGAAGAACTCCCTTTGGCATTTAAGGCAGGTTTGGTGGTAACAAACCATCCAGTTTTGTTGTTGTTGTTGTTGTTGGGGGGGTGGTCCTGGAAAGACTTAATGTCTCCTTCATTTTTAAAAGATTAGCTTTGCAGAGTAAAATATTCTATGCTGGCAATTATTTTTCCTTTTATTTTTGACAAAGAAAAGGAATAGACATTCTTTCTTGATTCCTCCTCACTTAAAAATGAGGTTATCTGTAGTGTGTACATGGCTCCAGAATATTTTTCTTACAGAATGTTCAACATTCCAGCTTACTCTCTGTACTTTGAATATATAATTTTACTTTTTTCTTGTCTGTTTTACATTGAAAAATCTGCTAATCATTGGTGTAGATATTTTTGTATTAATTTCGTGTCCTATATGCTTCTTGAGTCTGAATGTCTGTTTACTTTCCCAGATTTATAAAGTTCTCTATTTAAATATGCTTTCTTGTACTTTCTATCTCTTTTTTGGTGACTCCTGTAATATGTATATTGGTTCACTTCACAATATATATATATTGTTTCCATAAAATTCTTAGTCTTTTTCACTCTTTTTCATTGTTTTAATATTTTCTCTAATTGAATAATTTTAGATGATTTGTCTTCCAGTTCATGGATTCTTTCATCTGCTTGATTCAGTCTGCTATTCCAGTGTTCTCTGGCATTTTTAGTTCAGCCATTGTATTCTTAAGGTCCAGCATTTCTGGTTTTAAAAAATGGTTTCTTTTTGTTGAATTTCTCATTTTGTTACTGTATTTTCCTGATTGCTTTTTGTTAAATTTGTTTATATTCTTTTGGGCACACTGAGCTTCTTTAGAACAATTATTTTGAATTCTTTGTCACACAATTCATGATTTTCCTGTCTTTTGGGTCAGGTACTGGAAGTTATTTTTGGTGATATTTTCTTGATTTTTCTTGTTTCATGCTTTTATTGGTATTTGTGCATTTAAAGAAGCAATAGCCTCTTCTAGACTTTATAGACTGGCATTGGTAAGGAAAGAATTTCATTTGCAGTGGGGAGGGAGCATTGGATTCCTAGAACTGGGCATGGGAAGGCATGCTGGAATGTGCTGTGGCACACCAGATCCAGTGGTGTATGGGGCTCCAATTTGGAGGCATGCAGAAGCTCTGTGTGGAAGGGAACTTCATGATTGGTGTCTCAGGTAGCAGGAGTCTTTGATATGGAAAAATTTGTGGTCTTTGGGAGTCAACAGTGACTGTAAAGGCTGTTGGAGTCCTCAGTAGTGCTTCTTGTTCCAGTGGCAAGCATGCTTTCTTAGGAGGGTCAGGGCAGGTGGTGGCAGGGGCCTGTGTTGGTGGTTGTGTGCACATTACTGGTATTGGGGGCTGAGGCTAGTGGCATGTGTTTGCTCAGCTGTGGAGGCTGGCTGCAACCATGCATGTGGTGGTGGGGGCTGGCAGTGGTGATTGAGGTTGGCTGCATATGTACACAAGGTGGTTGCATTAAGTCTCAGGACTGGGGTGACCATGGCCACACTGGCTGGAATGGCTCTAATGGTGGGAAGTGGGGGACTGCAGCTGAAGCAGCCATGGTTTGCAATGCAAAAACTGCACTGCCCTCGTCAGCAAAAGCTGTGGGATGTCTGTGGCAGCTATGATGGCTATTTGTTTCTTCAGTAGCATTTGCACAACAGGCCTCTGGGGACCACTATGGGTTCTGTGTGTGGGTAATACTCACAGTACCACCCTTCTTTGTTTCTAGCCATCTCCAAATGTTTTACTCCTTACCTTGCTTGTTTCTCATGAGAGAAATTTATGGGTTGAAGAGATCTCTTTGGTACTTAGCTATCCTTCCCTGGGGGATGGGCTGATGTAGGAAAAATAACTGTTCTTACCTTTTTTATGTGGTTATTCTTTTTTTTTTTTTTTTTTTTCAGTGCGCTACTGCAGATTTTTAACTGCACTCTTGAACTCTCCCAGAGCTATTTTTGTTCAGGGATAGATGTCTTAATTGTTATTTTTTGGGGATGTTGAAGGCTAGGATCTCCTACTCCACATCTTGCTAATGTCCTCCAAAGATTTGTTATTTTATACTGTTAAATTTTGGGGTAACTTGATACATAGAAAATGGTAATACTATATTAAGTATTGTCACACAGTCTGCTAATAAGGACAAGCACCTTTTTCTCTCTCTCTAGACATGGCCAATTTATATAAAAGTTCCACATGTACTAGAGATAAATCTGTATTTAACAGGATTCTATATATATGTCTATTAGACCAAGCTTGTTAATTGAGCATGCTCTATATACTATTTTTTTTCCTGCATAATTTACTGATTACTGACAGTGTATTTAAATCTTCATTTCTCTTTGTTTTCCTTCCATGATTTTGGCTTTATATAATCCAGTGCTCTGGTTTTTGAGGTGTATATAAGTTTAGACTTACACAACTTTCTGATTGGGTAAATGACTTATCACCTCTTTATCTTTGATAACTCATAATTTTAAAGCTTATGCTAAAGAGAATTAAAAACAAAAACTATATAATCATCTCAATAGGCACAGAAAAAGCATCAGATAAAAATCCAACACCCCTTTATGATAAAAATTCTTAACAAACTAGGAATTGAAGTAACATACCTCAAAATAAGAGTCCTCTGGGAGAAATGCACAGCCAATATCATACTGAACAGGCAAAAGCTGGAAGCATTTCCCCCAAGAGCAGAAACAAGATAAGGATGTCCATTCTCACTGCTCCTATTCAGCAGAGTACTGGAAGTCCTAACCAGAGTGACCAGATAAGAGATAGAAATAAAAGGCATCCAAATAGGAGGAGCAGAAGTCATATTATCTCTTTCCTGATGATATAATTCTATACTTAGAATACTCTAAAGATTCTGCCAAAAGACTCAGACCTGATAAGCAACTTCAGGAAAGTATGAGAATCCAAATCAACATATAAAAATCAGTAGCATTTCTATACACCAATAATGCTGAAGCTGAGAACCAATTCAAGAGCTCAGTCTCATTTTCAATAACCTCTGAAGAATAAAATTCCTAGGACTGCATCTAGCCAAAGAGGTAAAAAAGATTTCTACAGGGAGAACTATAAAACATTGCTGAAGAAAATCATAGATGATAGAAACAAATGGAAAAACATTCATGCTTATGGATTTGAAGATCAATATTGTTAAAATGGCCATGCTACCTAAAGCAATTCTATAGATTTATGGCTATTTTGATCAAATTGTCTACATAATTTTTCATGGGATTTGGAAAAACTATTCTAAAATTTATATGTAACCAAAAAAGAGCCCCAAATAGCCAAATCAATCCTTAGCAAAAAGAATAAAGCTAGAGGCATCACCTTAGCTGACTTCAAACTATATTATGTGGCTACAGTAACCAAAACAGGGATCATACTGGTATAAAACAGACACATAGACAAATGGAACAGAAGAGATAACCCAAAAATAAAGCTGCACACCTACAACCAACTGACTTTTGAGAAAGTTGACAAAATTCAACAATAGGGAAAGGACTTTCTATTCAATAAATAGTGCTGAGATAGCTGGCTGGCCATATGCAGAAGAATGAAACTGGATCTCTACCTCTTACCACATATAAAAATTAACTAAAGATGGATTAAAGACTTACACGTAAGACTCCAAACTATTAAAATCTTGGAAGAAAGTCTACGAAATACTCTTCTAGACATTGGCCTAGGCAAAAAATTTATGACTAAGTCTTCACAAGCAATCACAACAAAAACAAAAATTGGCAAGTGGGACCAAATTAAACTACGGGTTTCTGCACAGCAGAAAAAACTATCAACAGAATAAACAGACAACATATATAATGGCAGAAAAATTTACAAACTATGTATCTGACAAAGGACTATTATCCAGAATCTATAAGAAACTTAAATAAATCAACAAGGAAAAAAAAAACACATTAAAAAGTAGAAAAAAGACATGAAGAGACCCTTCTCAAAAGAAGACACATAAGCAGCCAACGAACATATAAAAAAGTTGAACCTCATTAATCATCAGAGAAATGCAAATCAAAACCAAAATGAGATACCATCTCACACTAGTTAGAATGACTGTTATTAAAAAGTCACAAAATAACATACTGGTGAGGTTGCAGTGAAAAAGGAACACTTACATACTGTTAGTGAGATTGTAAATTATTTCAACCTCTGTGGAAAGCAGTTTGGGGATTTCTCAAAGAGCTAAAAATAGAATTACAATTTGACCCAGCAAACCCATTACTGGGTGTATACTCAAAGGAGAATACATCATTCTACCAAAAAGACACCTGAGCTTGCATGTTAATTGTAGCAGTATTCACTATAGCAAAGACATGGAATTAACGTACATGCCCATCAATGATAAATTGGAAAACCAAAATGTAGTACATACATACCATGTAATAATCTGCAGCTATTAAAAAAAAAAAAACCAAATCATATCTTTTGCAGCAACACGGATGCAGCTGAAAGCCATTGTGCTGTACAAATTAATACAGAAACAGACCAAATAACGTATGTTAACTCATAAGTGGGAGCTAAACATTGAATATTCATGAACATAAAGATGGGGACAATAGACACTTGTGACTTTAAAAGGAGAGCGAGAAAAGAGGGAGGCAGGGTTTGAAAAACTACATACTGTTAACTGTGTTCGTTATCTGGATGATGGGTTTAATTGAAGCTCAAACCTCAGTATCATGCAATATATCCATATAACAAACCTGCACGTATAAAACCTTCATCTAAAAGTGCCTTAAAATAAAACAAAGCTTTTGCCATCTGATGTTAATACTGTTGTACCAGCTTTCCTTTGATATTTACTTGGAATGAGCTGTTTGTCACTGAACTCAATATTTGTTTCCTCTTATCTGATAAATATTTTTGGTTAACAGCAGGTAGATGGACCTTATGTAAAACAACCTTCCCTTTAAACTGGCTAATTTAGTCAAATAACATAATTATAATTATAATACCTGATATGCTTAGTTTATTTCAAGCATATTATGTATTTTATTAATTTTGTATTTTGAACTCAATTTTCTGTTTTGTTTTTGCCTTCTTGCCCTCTTTTTGATTAGTAAACTTTGTTACATTTTCCCTCTACCCTTTGAAATTTTTATACTTTTTCTTTGATGGTTATTAAAATGCTAATATGCATATCTAAAGTCTAAAGTTCATATTTCTATCCTCCATGCAATTCAAGGTCATAGAACAGTTTAATCACCTGACCATTGTAAATTTTATTGTTTTCCAGTATTTTATTCTAATCCTTAGTTTAACACTATTGTTATTTTATGTACTTCCTATTTGTAGAGGTTATATATTTACAGTTTATTTGCTCACCATTCATTCCTACATCATGGACTTTTATTTATGGATAATTTTCCTTTTTCCTGGAGTACATTTCTTTAGTAAATGCATCTAAGCAGTAATCTGTTTTGGTTTCCTGAAGAGTCTTAATTTTACCCTGAGTTTTGATTATTTAACCATGTATAAACAGGTTGAAAATTACTTTTTCCCTCAGTATTGATGATATTACACTAATGTCTTCTAATTTGCATAGTTGAGATGTCAATTTCTGTCAATCTGTTGTACCTATGTAGATAATTAATAACAAGGTGACTCTTTAATTCCTCAATGTCCTCAGAACACCAGGAAGTGTGCCATTTCCCAAATGAAGATGGAAGAGGAAGAGCTGTAGTTTGAATAAAAAGAAAATATAAGAAATAGTCATCTGGCAGAGTGAGCCTTGTGAATGAGTAAGAGAATTGTATGATCCCTGGCACATGAGCAATCCACTTAAAGAGAGACCAGTCAGCATGGTTGTATATTTTTTGCTGTCCATGTTGAGCAACCCAAGGATAGGTTTACAGAAAGGGAAAAATTAGATTTAGCAAGGGCTGAGGTTCTACTGTTCTGTAAACGGGCAGTATAATCAAAATGACCTACAAATACCAAAGGTGCCAAGAAACCATAGAACAAGGCAGACAAGTCCAGTTTATCAGTGAAGAATGTTTTATTGGAGGAACTTAAACAGAAGGATGCTCTTGGACCACTGCAACACAGATCCCCACATCTGTTACTCCCAGACCTAAGGTTTATATGCTATGGGGAAAAGGTATACATGCTCTAGCAAGACAAGCAAAAGCAACCCCCGAACAGCCAAGAATACCGTGTGTGTCACAACCTATAATTTGTGTGATAACATCAAGATGACATGTTCTTACACTAAGGACAGTAAATGAAGTGAGAATCGGGAGACATTTACAGGACTGTGGCTAATCAGAAGTCAGCATGGTGGATTAGCGCCCACGATGGAACCAACTTTGTCTCCACATCTGCTAAATAAATTTATTAAGAAAAGGAAGGGGAGCAAGTGGAACAAAAAACTTGAGGGTTGAAGGTGGTGAAAAAGATAAGAAAAAATGCAAAGGTGGTGAAAATATTGGAAAATCAACAGGTTCAAGGTCTCGGCAGGTTTCATGGATTGTTCTAGTTGGGGGTACTAGAGAGGTGAGCTGGAAAGATAGATGGTGGATAAAAGTGAGATGCTTAAAGTGAGGTTAATTGAAAACTACATGTTTTTTCTATCCCTGTGCTAATACAGATGTTTTTAATTCCAGTTGTTTAATAACTCTAAGCCACTTTAATGTTGAGTTCCTTTTTCTTCAAAGTGTCTAGGCTACTCTTGTCTTTTGAGCCTCTTGAATAGATTTTACAATCACATTACCCAGTATCTTGAAAAACCCCGTTAGAAGAGCTTACAGAGGGCTGGTATGCCCATGGAAACTTTGTGCAGTCTGTGAGAGGCTTCTGGCCATTTGCTGGTTAGTGAGATAGCCAACTTTGGCTACGAGTGATGCCATAACATCTAAAGGAGACATACTGTCACAAATACTGGGTTTGTGCTCTGCACTAATATATGATACAAATATTGATGAAAATAGTACTGTTGCCCTCCTACCAAATGGGAAATTAATTTTATCACTGGATAAAGACACATAGGAAGAAACTGGACTTCCAGGTTATCCATTTAAAGAAGAGCTTACACCAGTGTTTACAGATGTTGACTCATACAGGACTGTTCATGAGGCCAAACCAGAGAGGCCCTGCAGCAGACCCTGGGCCAGAACTGGGAGGAATATGTCTCTTTAGTGACTTGGATGGAAGCCAGAATTACATATATAGAGAAAGAGTGAGAGAGGGAGGGAAGGATGGAGGAGGGAGTGGGGGAGAGAGAGAGAGAGACAGACAGCATGTGACATACACCCACCCCCCACATGAACCCCAAGGTGCTACATGGAGCCTCAGCTCCTGGAGACCCCTTACTGGACTTCTGCACTTGACCTTGGGTGGATGGTCAAGAAGCTGCTGGCTGCACCAACCACCCAACTTTTTTGCATTCACTGCCTGACCACTGGCAGCTTCTACATCCCTGCGCCCCTCTACCCCCCCACCCCCGTCCTGGTTGAAGAGCTTTAAAGAGTTCCATGGGAAGCATCAGATTGGATATCGAGCTGTGACACCAGCAGTGGAGCCTGATCATGGAGAGTGTGGTTCCCTTGGACAGTGGCCATTCCACCTGCATGGTGGAGAACAAATTTTGTAGCATCCAACAGATGTACATGCTATACCTGTTGGAGACTACCAGCCAGCCAGAGGGTGGTGCTGGACAGTGAGGTGGAGTTACACTGCAAGGTGTACAGAGACTTAGCATGTAGAGGTGAAAGGCAGCAAAGTGGGCTCTGGAGGCAACTCTACCTTACAGTGCTGAAATAGCATTTGACAAGCTTGTGGGGTTTGGGGCAATTCCAGGAGGAAGGCATTCTTTCTTGTTCTGATAAGCAGTGGTCAGGTCCAGTTTGTACTCAAGAAAGTTCAGTCTTTGGGATGTGCAGTTCCTTGGGTCTGAACCAATGTGCAGTGTTTCCTATCCACTCCAGCACCTCCAGGATGAATAAGGGAGCAGCTTATTCATCCTCAAGGTCCCCAGTGTGTCCCCTTTGTTATCAGACTCTCACCACTCTGTCAGCCCCTGGCAAACACTGATTTGTTCTTAGTCTCTATGGTTTGGGTTTGCCTTTTCCAGGATGGCCTATGAATTGGAATTGTGCTTTGGCTTCTTTCACTTAGTGAAATCCACTAAAGCTTCATTCATGTTAGTACGGATTCAGTGGTGTCTTGCCTTTTATCACTGAGTTGTTTATGGGTGTATCACCATTTCTTTATTAACTCCCTTGTTGAAGACCATCTTGGTTGCTTCCAGGGTTTAGTGATTATGCATAAAGCAGTGAATGCGGCCTGAAAGAAAAAAAAAAGAAAAACACTGTTAGCAATTTTCTTTGGAATTATAGGCTAATTTGGAGGGGAACTAACTTCTTTTTGCTGCTGTCTTTCCATACAACCTAATCCCTTTCATTTAGGTCACTGTCTCCAGCTTTTGATTGTTTGTTAGTTTTCCCCATTAAGGACTCTCATGTCTTCTATTCAATTTTTTCTATTCCTAAATATTTAGATGTGTTTTTGTTGCTACTGTGCTTTGTATTTTTTCACTGATAAAGAATTTTTTTTTTTTCTGAAATTTAAGGATTTTTTTTTCCTGATGTTTAAGGAGACTTTTAATTTCTGCATGTTGACCTTTGTCTAGCAACTTTGCTGAACTTTAAAGCTTTTAGTAGTTTGGGTATTTTCTTGTGTTTTATGTTTAGGCAATCATGTGACATGATTTTACTTGTATCTTTTATTTCTTTTGTCATCTTAATTTATCATACAACTCAGAAATCTAGACCAATGTTGAATTGAAGCAATAGCAGAAATCCTTTCTTTGCCCCCTGAATACTAAAGTAATGCATCAATCCATTTCAATTAAAAATGATTCCTACTGTAGATTATTTGGTAGATACTCTATTACTAAGGTCTTTGAGATCCACGTCTAAATGTTGGTATGTTTTCTTTTGGACTGTTCAGTTTCCCTAGAGTGGAACATTTAATCCTCTGCCTGCAGGTGAGGCCTGGCTGTCAAATATTCTCACTGCCAAGACAAGAAAGGCACTTGCAATCTTATCATGAAATTATCTGTGTTTTCATTTTGGCTCCTCTTCTCTGCTTCTTTTCATTGCTTCTTCTCATAGATATGAGCCTATCTGATACGGTCCTTCCTGGGAGTACATTTATCCTTTGTTAGTCTTGAGAAGTCCTGCGTGAGAGGGAACAAGTTTCTTAGAATTTAATGCAAACTTTCATCATTCAATGCTTTTCATCATTTGGCTTCCATAGGTACTTGATGCCTCCATTTCAGGTATTTCTGGGTTTCTGCTGTGTGAGTCAGACACTTCATATTGCCTTCTTAACCCCACAGACTGGCTGCTAATTTTCAGATTTTTCTGCTCTGTTGAGCCAGTTGGCACTCATCCATCTGTGCTCCTTCTTCCAAAACTTTATTGACATTTCTTATTTCTTCTATTACTTTGTTTGTATATTTATTCCTTTTTAAAATTCCTTTTTGGGGCTTTAGTGGGAAGTAAGGATAAATAATTGGATTGAGTTTCTATGTTTACCTGGAAGTCCTGATTCATCTTCTCATTGCTTTCTTTCATAATTTCTATTTCATTTATGTCATCATATCTACCACAAATAGCATGCAGCTGAATAAAAGTTGATTAAAATTTCAATCTTAGAATCTGTTTTTTAAATCGGTGAGTTTAACTCATTTATATTTATTGAGTATGGTTACACCTGAGTTTATTTACATTATGTTCATTTTTTTTTTTTTTTTTTGAGACAGTCTTGCTCTGTCTCTAGGCTAGAGTGCAGTGGCATGATCTTGGCTCACTGCAACATCCGCCTCCTGGGTTCAAGCAATTCTCCTTCCTCAGTCTCCCAAGCAACTTGGACTACAAGCATGTGCCACGACGCCCAGCTAATTTTTGTATTTTTAGTAGAGACAGGGTTTCACCATGTTGGCCAGGATGGTCTCAATCTCTTGACCTCATGATCCACCTGCTTCGGCCTCCCAAAGTGCTGGGATTACAAGCATGAGCCACTGTGCCCAGCCCATATTTTTTATATACATGGTTTTTTCTTACTCTTCACTTTTTCTGGTGTCTATTTTATTAAATTTTTTGTATTCCTTGTTTTCTCCTATTAGTTTAGAAATCATAACTTCTATTTCTGTGATTTTAGGGATTACACTTAAAGGTTAAACAAATCAGTAAGAAAAAAAAAACCCATTAAAAAGGGCTAAGGACATTCTCAAATGGAGCATACAAATGGCCAATAAACGTGAAAAAATGCTCAACATCACTAATGATCAGGGAAATATAAATCAAAACCACCTTGCTCTTGAAGAATGGCCATAATAAAAAAATAAAAAAACAGTAGTTGTAGACGTGAATGTGGTGAACAGGGAACACTTCTACACTGCCGGTGGGAATGTAAACTAGTATGGCCACTATGGAAAACAGTATGGAGATTCCTTACAAAACTGAAAGTAGAACTACCGTTTGATCCAGCAATCCCACTACTGGGTATCTACTCAGGAAAATGAGTCATTTAAAAAAGATACTGGCATATGCATGTTTATAGCAGAACAATTCACAATTGAAAAAATTGTTGAACCAACCTAAATGCCCATCAATCCATGATTGGATAAGAAAATTGTGTGTGTGTGTGTGTGTGTGTATATATATGTGTGTGTGTGTGTGTATATGTCTATATATGTGTATATAGATATATGATGGAATACTATGTATCCATAAAAAGGAATGAGTTAATAGCATTTGCAGTGACCAGGATGAGGCCAGAGACTATTATTCCAAGTGAAGTAACTCAGGAATGGAGAACCAAACATCATATGTTCTCACTGATATGTGGGAGCTAAGCTATGAGGATGCAAAGGCATAAGAATGATAGAATGGACTTTAGGGACTTGGGGGAAAGAGTGGAAGGTGGTATGAGGGATAAAAGACTACAAATGGCCGGGCGCGGTGTCTCAAGCCTGTAATCCCAGCACTTTGGGAGGCCAAGGCGGGTGGATCACTAGGTCAAGAGATCGAGACCATCCCGGTCAACATGGTGAAACCCCGTCTCTACTAAAAATACAAAAAATTAGCTGGGCATGGTGGCGCGTGCCTGTAATCCCAGCTACTCAGGAAGCTGAGACAGGAGAATTGCCTGAACCCAGGAGGCGGAGGTTGCGGTGAGCCGAGATGGCGCCATTGCACTCCAGCCTGGGTAACAAGAGTGAAACTCGGTCTCGGGTCGGGGGGAGGGGGTAAAGACTACAAATATGGTGCAGTGTATACTGCTCGGTGGTAGGTGCAACATCTCGCATATCACCACTAAACAATTTACTCATGTAACCAATTGCCATGTGTACCCCAATAACTTATGTAAAAATTAAATTTTTTTTTTACTTGATTTAACCAAATTTAAACTTAACCAATGCCTCTATCCTTATCCTGATCAACACAAACTCCTTAGAATCAGTAATTCTGGTTACCAACTCTTGATTGCCATTTTCTTCCATCTTTGAGGATTCTTTTGCCTTATGTTTAGTGATATGTTTTTCTGTATACCCAAATGAGTCGTCATTTATTATTATTATTGAACTGTGTTTTAAACAATTTATTTGCTCAGTTTCTTCTTGCATTTAATATTTTTCTTCTGGGCTCAGTTAATATATTACTGAAGAATATGATTTAGTAATTTTCAGTAAGTCACTGAGTAATACATTCTCTTTAGACAACTAAAAATGTATTTTTTTCACTTTTTATTTTGAAATCATGGTTAGCTGGGTACAGAGTTTTAAGGCCATAGTGAGCTCTTTCTACACATTGAAGATATTTTCCATTGTCTCTGATACCTGTTACTGCTTTGGAAAAGTATTCTGCTTGTTCTTTGTAGTTACTTTTCCCTTATTTTTTTTTTTTTCCTGTAAGACTGTCTTTTCTTGTTTTCCAGATTTGTTAAAATATGTTCAGGCATGGATTTATTTTTATTTTTGTTTTATTTATTTGAGGCAGAGTCTCACTCTGTTGCGTAGGCTGAAGTGCAGTGCCACACTCATGGTTCACTGCAAACTTAACTTCTCAGACTCAAGTGATCCTCCCACCTCAGCCTTCTGAATAATAGGGACTACAGGTGCATACCACCACGTCCAGTTTTAATTTTTTTTTCCCACAGAGACAGGTTCTCTCTCCGTCCAGACTGGTTTCAAACTCCTGGGGTCATGGGATCATCCTGCTATGGCCTCCCAAAGTATTGGGATTACAGGTGTAAGCCACTATGCCTGGCCTAGTTTTGTTTATGAGATTAAAACAAAACATTTTTGGTGTGAATTTTTTTGTTGTTTTTTATGCTTTTCGTTTTGTGCTTCTTTAATCTGGGAGTTATATTTTGCAATTCTTGGAAATTCCTAGCCATTATTTTCTTAAATATAATCTCTATTTTTTTTCTTTTTGGGCGGGGATACCTGTAGTTTTTTGTATGTTAAATCTTCTCATTCTGCCACATTTCTACATGTCTAATTTAAAACAAAAATTTCTCTGGATAATTCTCTCTGCTCTATTTTCTATAATACTAATTTTTAAAATTTAACCAATCTGTGTTTTAACCCATCTGTTGAGATTTAATTTCAACTTGACTAGTTCTTTATACAAACCTTTCAACTATTTTTTTCCAGAGTATTCTGTTCTTTCATTACAGTTTCCATGTTTTTTCTTAGCTCTTTATTAAAAACATGTTTTTCCTAATCTTTCTCAGATTATTTTACTGTCTCAAATTCTTGGTATGATACAAGAATTCGATCATGGGATTCCAGTTTGTTGTATTTGCTGACTTTCTCCAATAGTGGATTTTTTTTTCCCTCATGTGTTGTATAATTTTTGAATGTGAGTTTATTTTCATCAGTGTTTAAAAATGCTTTGCATGTGTGTATATGTGTTGCGTTCAGCCTAAACTACAGTTTTATTTTGCCTCTGCCTAATGCCCTTGGGATTCTTAGGATATCTAATCAGCCTGGAACTCTAGTATCAATTGAATAGTATAACTCTAGAATTGCTCAGGCTTGACATTTTAATTTTTTATGAGAAAATTCTATTTTGTTTCACCCAACATTTTGGGAACGGATAAACTTCCTTGATACATCCCTAGGCCAAGACACTGATTATTTAAATTTTTAACACAGCAGCTACTATTATCAGTGTAACTAAACATTTTGTTAGGGAAGCTACTTAGCCTTAACTGCTGTGTGGGAGTCCACTGTGGATGAATCTTGCAGATGGTCTTTCTCATCACTGATTCTCAAGAGGTGGTAAAGGGGGACTAGAGAAGCAAGACTAGTGCATCTGGAAGGTCTTTTAGGGGATAACAGCTCCTTTGACATATTCTTTAGTGGTTCCAAGACAAAATCGTCCTTTTTTAAGGTCATTTCATTTCTGAAAGTCGGTAATTGATGCGATTCCTTTGAGTTTTTCTGGTTTCTATTCCCCTCTCCTTGAAATGGTTATTTCTCTGAAGATGCCCTGCCTGTACTATGTATGACTGACTTCATTTTTAATACCAGTTTTACCTTTTTGTTCTTTGCTATTTTGGTAATCGTCAGTGATGTATTATCTCTGGCAGCTAGTCTCCATGTGTGGTATCTTATCTAAATTTCTCTAAATATTATTTAAGCCTCAGAAGTCTGTGTTACACTGTTCTCTCCTCTTTCTGGTGTTCATCGTTCCTAGAGTTATTAACACATAATTTAGCACTTCATTATGTCCTGCTTGTATTGCTCAAGTTATGGTGAATGATTTAAAATTTGGGGTCATATCTTGGGGAAACTTTGTAGTTCAGATCAATCTAATTCGTGATATTGTGAGTCATGGATACTTCTCTTTTCTGAGACACATTTCTTAGGCTCCTAAGCATATTCTTTTTTAGTTCATATCAATTGTCAAAGGACAATCTAGGTATTTTAAACATAAATGATGGAGGGCTATGAATGTTCTTCCCCTCCTTATTAGGACTAGAAATATAATTTACTGAATTTGGTCTTTTCTCCTTGTTTATTCTTTGCTACACAAAATATATTTTTGGTAGTATGTAAAAGATAAATGCAAACAAAGCAGCTCTTTTAAGTTATAAACTACATTTTTCCTCAAGCCAGAGGAATGAGATAATTTGCCTGCATTAATAGAAAAGTATCGCTAGTTTTTACATTTTAAAGTTTCTACTTTAGAATTTATTGAGATTATCTCAGACAGCATTAAATATGAGGTTTTCAATGATGGCTTTCTTTTTTCTGATTTTTATTGTGGTCTTTTTAAATATAGCTATTAGAGAACTGACACATTTCTACTTTTCCTCACAAATAAAGGACAATAATATTTAAGTGCTAACAGGTATTTATAAAGATGCATGCATGTCTGTCTAGTTCACTTTGTTTTTCTTAGACACAGAATTTGAAGAGAAATATAGACGTTCTAGTCAAACAATTAACGTGGGCAGAATATATCGGTTTTTCTTTAAAAAGTCAGAATTTCTTCCATATTCCCCAAAGTGTGTTATTAATTCTCTTGGCAAGTTACGCAGCAAAATGAAAGTATTTATGAATGTGGCTACTTCTTTTAACAAGTTCCAATAACTGCTTCCTAAACCTTGTGTTTTTATATCAATTACATACAGTAAGCACTGAAATCAACCAAAGAGAACTGTAGAGGCCAACTTGAGATATTCTCATTAAATGAGGACTGCTGCCTGCCAAAAGTAAAATGTGGATATAATTTTATAACACCATTTTATAATTAAAGTCATAAGTGAGGTTTCCTGCTATTGTTGAAAAATGTGTCATGACAAATTTAAATCAAAGATACAGGCAAAGAAAGGTCTGCAAAGTAACAGATGAAGGCAACTCAGATGGTACAGGAACAAGGCCTGGTGCAGAAAAGAAACACATGCAAACAATTTTAGTGAAATAATTACATTTATTGTAGAAGGATTTCTGTTTTAGAAACTATAACCACTTAGAAATGGTTTTCATTCATGTCAGATTGAGGTTAACTTGTTGGTACTGTCTATAGAAAGATTCTTTTTTACCAGCAGGGAAATTTAATACATTGATTTAGTGATAAGACCATATCTTCTGACCAAACACCCACCAAAGAAAGTTCTCTAAAACTGAAGAATGTAACTGTAACATGTGGAAGTCCACAGTAGTTAGCATTTCCAGATTTAGCAAATAAAAAATACAGGACACTCAGTTGAATTTAAATTTTTAGATAAGCAATGAATACTTTTTTAGTATAAATGTGTACCAAATATGACATGAGACATACTAAGAATGTGTTTGCTGCTTACCTGAAGCTCAAATATAACGGGGTATTCGGTATTTCACCTGGCAACCTTAGCACATATAAAAATACAAATTTTGGTAATGAATTTTGTATTTCTGAACTAAATATTTGACAGAATAAATTTAAGTGATCTGAGCAGAGAACAAGGTGAATTTATTTTTGCACTGTCAGCCTATTAAATTTCTAACATTCACAGTTAGGTCAATGATTTCTGTTCAGTGATGAGGAAGATTTTTGCCTTGCTGCTGGACCCACTTTGCTGGTGAACAAGGCCCATTTAAAAGAGCTTTTCCCCAAAGGAGACATTGATTCACATACATGGATAGATTTAATCACTGGGACATTCCTGGCTTTAGTAAGTCGTGTTCGTCTAATGTGAAGCCTGTTCCCAATGTATCAATTCATTCATCTTGTCTCTAATACAAGCCATGTGTTTCATATGGGAGTTGAAAGGACGTTAATCAGAAATCTCCCCCTCAGTCCAAGGGATGCAAAGTCTGTGGTTACATCTCAAATGTCAAGATATGGGGAAATGGAAATAACATTCAAAGCATCTCACTTGTAATCCATACCTTTGTTACAATTGCTATGAAATATGTCGGGGATGGGAAGGCAGTGTACCATAAAGCAGTGTCTGTTCAGTGGAAACTGGAAGGGGCTGAAGGAGCTGTATCTGCTTTTCCTCAGCAGACATAACTCCCATTGAATCTATGAGAAGGCAGAAATTCATAGCCAAACTTATGCTTCGTTCCTTTTAGAGTAGAGAAAATGTATAGTCATCTATACCTCAATTTTCCTGTTACAGGTCAGTGCTTCTCCATCTTGGCTGCACATAGGAACTACTTGGAAATTTTTAGAACTTCCAATGCCAAGGACACACCCAAGACCAATTAAATTATCCCTGGGGCGGGAACTCAGGCATCAGTTATCAAAACTCCCCAGGTGGTGCCAATAGGCAGCCAGATGTGAGAACCACTAGATCTACACAGGAAATTCTGGCTATAGACTCGGGAATACCTACTGACTCATTGTCATACATGGCATTTGTTTCTTACCATTTTACCGTGTTATATTTGGCATCCACTCTATATTTTAAAAACTTTGCTGGTTCATCATCATCACTATCATATCGTTATGATCATCTCTTATGCTCTTGGAGGAAAAATGATAGTTAAACAACTTGTAATTAGATGTTAAAATGTAAAACAAATGAAATGTGCCTGGTGCTGAGTTAGGTGGTCAGAAAAGGTCTTCTCTAGAGGGGACATTTAAGTAGAAATATAACACAATGGTTCTCAAAGTGCAGTCCCCACGGTGGTCCTCAAACGGTGGCCCCAGGACCAGCAGCCTCCAAATCACCTGGAAACTTGGCCAAAATGCAAATTCTCAGGCCCTAACTTAGCATTTCTGAATCGGAAACTCTGGAGGTAGATCTCAGATGTCTGTATTCTAAAATAAGATCTCCAGGTGATTGTGATGCCTAATCAAGTTTGAGGTTATCAATATTTCTCCAAATACTGATCTACAGTTTCCTATAGGAATTTCTGTGTTTTTACTTATTAAAATATGTACTTTCGATTTTTATCTATTTTCAGATTAATATGGATATATGTTCTAAAATTCCAAGCTGGATGACTTTTGTTGATTTCCAGTTTTTCTTGTATTGCATTTAGATAACATAACACAAGTGATCTTTAGTTTTTGGGTTTAACTGAACATTTCTTTGGGGCCATCCAGACCAATTTTGCAATGTTTCATAGGTGGTTTTTTTTTGTTTTGTTTTGTTTTTTTTTTTGAGGCAGTCTCTTGCTCTGTTGCCCAGGCTGGAGTGCAGTGGTGCACCCTCTGCTCACTGCAACTCTCCGCCTCCCGGGTTCAAGCGATTCTCACGCCTCAGCCACTGGAGTAGCTGGGATTACAGGCATGCACCACCATGCCTGGCTAATTTTATTTTATTTTGTAGAGACAGGGTTTTGCCATGTTGGCCAGGCTGGTCTTGAACTCCTGGCCTCAAGTGATCCACCCACCTTGGCCTCTCAAAGTGGTGGCATTACAGGCATGAACCACCACACCTGGTGTTTCACAGGTTTCTGAAGAGCATGTATCGTTTCTGAGTATGTGTATTTGTATCTATTAATTCAGGCTTGCAGATTCAGTTATTGTGTGCTTGATCTGTTTCTGATTATGCAGAAATGAAAGACTTCACAACTTTGTGGTTTGCCAATTGTTCTTGGACTTTCCAAAATCTTTGGTACATTTCAAAACTATGCCATTAAATAAAAATTATGATTGTTATATCTTCTTGATGATTTTATTGGCATAATTTTACTTTATTAGCTTATATTATTCTACAATAATGTTTTTTCCGTTGATTCTCTTTTATGTGATATTTAATTTGCTTAACATATCCCTTTTCATATTTTGTTTCACACCTTAAGTGTGTATCTAAAAATAACAGACAGTAGATATCTTTTAGCTTTGTTAATTTTTAATGCAATTTGTAAGTCTGTGTTTTTAACACCAGAAATGAGCCATTCATGTTAACTGTTTTTTCAAATGTTAAAATTGCTACCTTATTTTTGTTTACTATGTTTGAATTGTCATTTTTTTCCTGACTTTTAGCCAGACTGTATTTTTGTGTGTGCGCGCTCACTCTTTAAACTGCTAGTTATTTTTTGGGAATAATATATCTGATATAATTTAAAAACTTGTCTGCAAGTTCTTTGACATTTCCCAGTAAGAGGTGGAGTCTAAATCCACCTCTTGAACAGTGGCCAACCTTAATAACTCACTTCTAATACAGAATGTGATGGAAGTGATATGAATAGCTTCCAAAGTGGGTTCACTAAAGACATTACATAATCTTGCCTGGTGCCCTCTCTCTCTCTTTCCCTCTCCCCTCACCTCTCCTTCTCTCCCTCTCCCTCTCTGTTGAGATACTTTCCATTGGAACCCAGCCACCATGCTTTCAGGAAGCCCAAGCTGCATGGAAAGGCCATGTCTAGGTGTTCTGGGTAATGGCTTCTGCTGAGGTGCCAGTGGAAAGTCAGCACCAGTTGCTGGATGTGTAAGTGAAGGCTTTATGCTTAGTGGTGCCCAGTCATCCCCCAAACCATGAACGATGAGAAAGTAATTCTTGTTGTTTTAAGTTATAGCAATAGATACTGAAGAAGACTTTTATTTTTATTCTTCTATTAAAGTAATTTTCAAGCATTTATGTAGATATGACGTCAAATACTAATCAGTATTTATAACCTATAATCAGAACAAGGCAAGATTTTTAACAAAGAAAGGAGGGAAAAGAGAAAGGGCATGAAACGAACAGCAGCACAGCAATGAACCCTCTGGTCTACTCACTGGCAGAGAGCAAGAATGAGCATTATGAATTTGCGATGTGTCACTTAGAGTTGAGCATCTCATTCAGGCTGAATGTGATTATAACATTTAAAGACTTGTGTTATTTTCTGTACCTTGTGCACTCTCAATGCAAGTCAAGAACTTTATTTCGTGCTCAAGTGGAAAACGAAGATCTGTTCCAATGCTGGAGAGAAAGCTGTCTCAAGAGGCAGCATCTCTATAGTCTCTGGCAATTGAAGGCATTTTTTAAAGTCAGTGATGATGCCAGTCAGTTTTTGCCTTGCCTAATAACCTTATGGCAACCTCCTTGGGGGCCTATCTGACCACATGGAGGCGGCTGTTTTTTAAGCACCTGCAGGCTTGCTCCATTCCCTGTTTGTGTTCTTTGCCTTGTTAACTCAGAGCTTGGTGAGTCTTTGGGGCCATTTGAGGAAGTTATTTTACCTATATAAACTCCTATGCAAGGTCGTCTTTAGGGTGGGATTTTTCTCTATTCTGTTTTCTATGTCAGACTATTCTTTCTTTTTTTCTTTTTTTTTTTTGACAATGTCTTGCTCTGCTGCCCAGGCTGCAGTGCAGTGGCGCCATCATGGCTTACTGCAGCCTCGCCTCCTGGTCTCAAGCAGTCCTCCCAGCTCAGCCTCCTGAGTAGCTGGGACCACAGGTACATGCCACCAGCATGGTTAACTTTTTATTTTTAGTAGAGATGGAGTCTTGCTGTGTTGCTCAGGCTGGTATTGAACTCCTGGGCTTTTACATTATTGAATTTCATCTGCCTACATCAAAATAATTCATGTTTTTGAAACTGCATACTAATCCATTCTCCTTGTTAAAATTTCAAACCATAGAAAATCATAAGAACGGCCTTCGACCAATCTAGAGTAGACCTCAGTCCCTTTCTTTCTCATCGCTGTTAAATTTCTATTCAAATGTATTTTTTAGAACTTGATTGTTCTTGCCCGTATGTGTATATGTGCATAATTTGTGTGTGTGTGTCTTAGCTATCCAAGTGGTCTTTTTGCTCGTTTACAAACAATGCCAAACTGCATGGATTAAAACACTTATTTGATTATATTTCATGGTTCTATGGGTTGGCTGAGGAGTAGGAGGTCAGTAGTTCTACTGGCCTTGGTTAGACTGACTTCATGGACAAAAATGTCTACAACAGTGTTCTCTATTCTGTGTACTCATTGAGAGTCTTGCCATGCCTGGATCTAATGGTTGAATCCTTCTCTTGAGCTGGGTAGGCCATTGTGAATGGCTCAACTAATAAAGTATGGCAGAAGAGATGCTATGTGAATTTGACAGTAGTTTACAAAAGATGATGCCACTACCCCTGGCTCTCTATTGGGACATTTTCATTTGGAACCCAGACACCATACCTTGAAGAAACCCAGGCCAAAAGAACCCTCAGACCTGGCTGAGATTCCAGCTGATAGCCAGCGCCAACTTGATACCCAAATAAGTGAGCCAGCTTGGATGTGAATCCTTTATTTCTCAGTCAGGTTTGCTCCAGCTGATGCCATGTGCAGCATCACATGGAGATGCCTGGCTCTGCCCAAATTAAAGATTGATAAGCAAAATAATGTTATTGTTTTGAGTCACTATGTTCTGGGATAGTTTGTTATACAGCAGTAGGATACATTGTTAGGCAGTTGCAATCAGAAGGTGATGTGGAGTTGGATATAGGATGCCTTAATATTCTTCCATAGGGCCTGCCATTCCAGAATGGGAGCCTGCTCACTTCTTGTGGCAGCTCAAAGCTTAAAAAAAAAAAAGACAGTGAGAACTTCAGCACTTTTTGATGCCTGAACTTGCACATCCTGGAATGTCAGTTTGTCCAGATTCCAGGTGAGGAACCATAAGCTCTACTTTCTGATAGGAGGAACAAGGAAGGGCCTGTGTACACAGAAAAGGAAGGGATTGACAGTGGCTAACTCTGGAAATCAGCCAACACCCCGGCCCTTATTAAAATATGAGGTCCATGGAGGCCCTAACCTTGTCTCCTCTGTTCCCCATTGGATCTCCAGCGCCTATTGCTGTATTTTGATACATTGTTATCTGGGAAAAGTATTACAAAAATGACTAAATATATAGTGTAAGAATGAAAGCATACAGCTTTTGTATGAGACTATTTCCACTAGAGTGCTTTCTTCTCTTTCCCTAAGCTCTCTCATTCTTTCTCAAAACTCAGTTTATATGCCATTTCCTCCATGGCCCATGCAGACTTAGTCACTCTCTCCTCCTGGCTCCCTTAGTATTTTGCTCATGTCTCATTGTGTTGGACATTTGTTGGTTTCTCTTTGGGAGGATCTCAAAATGCAAAAATGACATCTTAGTAATGTCTTTGAATGACTTCCAGCATCTGGCAGGTAGTATGCCCAGAAATACAGCCATGGCCTAGAGCAGACAAACACTCCATTAATTCTAATTCTGGGCCCCACAACTCAATATGGAAATTTAAAAAATGAGGTATATTTTAAGGAGAGCTGATGACTAAAAGGCCTTGGGTTGAGGATAAGTAGGAAGATAAAGATTTTTAGCCTAGAAAGGGAAAGTGATTTCTAAAGAAAAATAGAGATTACTGAAATATTAAAAATACTTATATGAACAACGACAGAAATATCTAATCAGTACTTCATCTGTAAAATGGGGGATAATAGTCCTGATGATCATTTAAAGTTGATGTAAGGAATAAATGAAATAAAATATGCATAGTGCTCAGACCAGTGCCTGGAACACAGTGTTCAGTAAGGGGCAGCTATCATAATCAACCTTCCAACAATATCTGCCACTTGTTCACTGACCACTTGTGCAGGAACTGTATTCAGTGATAATATGGATGCCAAATAATGAGTGTTTCTTTATGAAAGTAATTCAACATGAAGCAAGAAAGGAGGAGTAGCCTTTCCTGAAACATCATCAAGGTTGAATGTCACTTCCAGGACCTCCCTCCTATCATTTTTCAGTGTCACTTTTTCTTTTCTTTTTTTTTTTTTTTTTTTGAGACGGAGTTTCGCTCTTGTTACCCAGGCTGGAGTGCAATGGCGCGATCTCGGCCCACCGCAACTTCCGCCTCCTGGGTTCGGGCAATTCTCCTGCCTCAGCCTCCTGAGTAGCTTGGATTACAGGCATGTGCCACCATGCCCAGCTACTTTTTTGTATTTTTAGTAGAGACGGGGTTTCACCATGTTGACCAGGATGGTCTCAATCTCTTGACCTTGTGATCCACCCGCCTTGGCCTCCCAAAGTGCTGGGATTACAGGCTTGAGCCACCGCGCCCGGCAGTGTCACTTTTTCAATGGCTAGCATCTTCTCCAATGTGAGACTTGAGGAAAGAGCAGGTAAAACACAGATTTGCTGATTCTGCAATTGGGTGAATAGTTAAGAAAAGTGTCATACATGCTCAGCTGTCACTTAGAAGAGCAGAGAAACCAGGCCAGCAGCAAATGGCTCACACCTGTAATCCTAGCACTTTGGGAGGCTGGGGTGGGATGACAGCCTGAGTTCAAAAGTTCAAGACCAGCCTGGGCAATATAGCAAGACACTGTCTCTAGAAAAATAAAAAAAAATTAGCTGGATGTGGATGGTGCATGCCTGCAGTCCCAGTTACTCAAGTGGCTGAGGTGGGAGGGCTGCTTGAGCCCAGGAAGTTGAGGCTGCAGTGAGCTGAGATAGTGCCACTGTACTCTAGCCTGGGCAACAGAAAGAGACACTGTCTCAAAAAGAAGCAGCAGCAGTACAGAGAAACTGACATCTGAAAAGAAACCTCCAGGCCTAAGATTTCTAGCTCTTGAACATTTGAGGCTTGCTTTATATAGCAATTCCTTTCTGTCCATTTGTAGAGCGAAAAATCAGGTGGTTATATCACAAACTAGCCTTCCAATGAGAGTTACTCTGAACAGAGAAATGGCAGAGACTCAGCTTAACTACCTCGGAGATGCTGATAAAGGATCCAGCATGCGTCTCGGCCAGCCTCCATCAACGTTTTTGAATAATCCATCATCAACTGAAATTGCTTTGTTTGATACCTTAGGTAGTCAGCTCAAGGGCAGACTGCCCAGACAGACCTCTTTGCTAGCTGCCAGGTAATTAATTTACCTCCAAAAATGCAAAATAAGGCTCATTGTTCTCACTGTTTTTTTTTTTTCCTTAAAGTAAATCCTATTTTTACCTTTTGTTCATTGATGACAGTATAATAACCATCTCCTTTATATACAAGTAAATTTTTTTGGCATGCAGATAATTAACTGCAATCTGTGTCATTCTTTGACATATGACATCATGGAGATTCACTGTCATCTTACATGCAGTCCTTTAGGTGATCAGTGAATGATCTGTTTTGATTTTTTTAGATATAAATTTTATTTTTGGATAGGTTTATAATAAATGAAAAAAGTTGCCTTGTTGAAATAGGATGGCTCATTACATAAGTGGCCCTTGAAGACTTTTTGATCTGGATGCACAGATACAAAAAATACTTGCAGATGCTTTGGCTAAAGATACAACTAAATGGGCCGGGTGCCGTAGCTCACGTCTGTAATCCTAGCACTTTGGGAGGCTGAGGTGGACGGATCGCAAGGTCAAGAGTTCGGGACCATCCTGGCTAACATGGTGGAACCCCATCTCTACTAAAAATATTAAAAAAAATAGCTGGACATGGTGGCATGCGCCTGCAATCCCAGCTACTTGGAAGGTTGAGGCAGGAGAATTGTTTGAACCCAGGAGGCGGAGGTTGCAGTGAGCCAAGATCGAGACACTGCATTCCAGCCTGAGCAACAGAGCAAGACTCTGTCTCAAAAACAAAAAATGCAATTAAATGTTTTAATGAGTACTGTTCAGTTAACAGGGAAGGAAAGTTATTTTCTGAGATCTCTAGGGCATCTGAGATCTCTGAGATTCTCAACTGAGGGACAGTTTTGCCTTCCAAGGGGCATTTGGCAATGGTTTGGAGATATTTGTGGTTGTCCCAACAAAATGGGGCAGTCAAGTGCTACTGTTATCTAGTGGGAAAAGGCCAGGGATGCAAGTAAACATCCTACAGTGCATATCTACTCACAAAAAAGAATGATCTGACCCAAAATGTCGTAGTGTCAAGGTTGAGAAACCCTGCTATAGGGCTAGAAGTCCTACTGATAGTCACCCTGGATTGCATTAATTAGTTTAAGTGTACCTTTTATTCTTACCCCATATCTTTTGATGTATTACAGTCTTCTACTCTTCTCTAAGCCAGTATGAAACACAAGGCCTAGCATATATTATTATTCAAATGTTTCTTCCTTGAATAAATACATGCTTGTCAGTGAACATCTGTTGAATGAACAAAGGGATTAAACTTAACAGCTAATTGCAGTATTTCTGCTACTTAAACACGGTGAGCTTTCTAGGTGTTCTTGCCTCAGTTTTTGAGAGCTTTTCTTCTTCACTGGGACTTAGGCTTCTAATTATGAGGAGTTAAACTCTACAGAGGTGTGGAAAGCGTAATGAAGCTACAGACAGCAGGGCAATAATTAGTATTTCTCTGCTTGGATACTGAGATTTCCACACCTGCTGGATAACAGTGAATTTATAAGGGATTATATATTTAGTGGTAATACTTATACATAAAATACATTTATATAAAAAACGCGTGAATTAACTAATCTCTACAATGTTCCTATATGGGATCTTCTATCAGTCTTTGTCTTTATAAGCATTTATTAAGCAGCTTTTGCATACCAAGAACCAGTTATTTCCCCAAACTTTAGTGAGACAACAGACTTTATATCTCTAGCTAGTGAGTTCATCTAAAACTGTTGGCTTACTTAGAAACCAGTGAGTTCCATCTCTTTTGTGGTGTTGGCCAGATTTTGTCAAGTGTAGCTTCTTGTCTATTTATAATGGACTTTGAGATCCTTGGATGAGATGTATTACATATGTGTGAAGGATTAGAGGGCACTTTTTAATAACAACAGGAATAATACTGCTTTGTGCTGCTAAACTGTAGATCTTTTCTTCAAAGATTTAAAGCCCATTATAGACATAATGTGATTGTTGCTCTATTGCAACAGTTTTTCCTTCTCTCCTCGTCCAGGCAGATTTTTTTTTCTTTATTAAAGATGGCATAAATACTTTCTCATGTTATGACCTCTTTGATAAACAGCTCAGGATGTTATAAAAGCAAAGCAGGAGATGTCTTAAATAATTAGTGGCAGAAAGCTTGCTGCTTCTCGGGTGTTAATCTTGCCAGCAAGTTCAGATATTTGTGGGTTGCTCTGTACGTTTCTGTACAGATGTGTGTGAGGTTGAGTTTCAGCCATATGCCTGTAACAGCATCAGGAAACATTTTGTCATGCTACTTCCTTGGGTGATCTTCCATGACCAAAAGGGAAAAAAAAAGTCATATTTCTGTCTTGAAATTGAGCTCGAATTCTGGGCAGTTTAGCAGTAATCAGTATATGCTGGAATCACAGCTGCGTGGGATGGTTTGTATTATATACCAATGGCAACTACTGCTCTAAATATGGAAATTAAATACTTTAGGTTTAGGCTGATTCCAATCTGCGGGTAGGAAACGTCTGATCTATCCCAAGATAAGTTTAAAAGTGTGTGGAGGTTTCTCTGGGGCTACAGATCCTGTTCACATTCATATGTATTTCTTTCGAGACAGTCCCTGGAGGTCTCTTGGCAGCTACCTTCTTGAACATGGGAAGAAGTTGGGATCTGTAAGAATGCAGAGAAGGAGAAATCAAAATGTCCTCAGAAGATAACCAGAGTGTGGTTGATCTATAGACGCAATCCAACAGTTCCAAGACTCAAAAGACGAGTATCAGACTATACTTGGCTTCCCTTTCTCCAGGCATGAGACATCCACATGTACCTCCAATCAGTTCTTAATTTGGAAGCTTCTTGTGTTACCAGCATTCTCAGATCTTGTACCGAATTTTTCATCCACTCTCCTAATAATGAGTAGTTATGTATAGTATTATGGTTGTGGTCTTGATGCTTCTATTATCAGTTGATCATCCTGGCTCTGTTTCTCAGGGGCTCTGTGGCCATGGAACAACACTTTAATAGCTACAAGATGACTGGCGGAACTCACCTAGAAGCTATGGGCTTTCCTTAATGTGTATAATTAGTGTATATTATATCTCACTTAAAAATGTTAGTGGGTGAAATTAACACAATGCCTCAGAAGTTGTTTTTATTTATGTATTTTTTTTGAGACAGAGTCTCACTCTATTATCCAGGCTGGAGTACAGTGGTTCACTGCAGCCTTAACCTCACCAGGCTTAGGTGATCCTCCCAACCTCCCTAGTAGCTGGTACTACAGGCATGTGCCATCACACCTGGCTAATTTTTGTATTTTTTGTAGAGACAGGGTCTTGTCATGTTGCCCAGGCTGGTCTCAAACTCCTGGGCTCAAGCAATCCACCTGCCTTGGCCTCCTAAAGTGCTGGGATTACAAATGTGAGCCACTGTGCCTGGCAAGAAGTTATTATTATCTTGCTAGACGATATGTCTGTTACTTCCTAGATACCTAATGGAATGTGCTGAGCCCTGCTGTTACCCCTCCATCTATTCTGGAAGTCACCTGTAACATTGGTGGATACTTTCAGGCATACAACAGCTTCTCCCCTCAGGCACTTGTGTCCCTTTGAGGGTTTTCATTGGTCTGAGGACTTGCTCAGCCTGGCTTGGGGCAGGTTACAAGTGCTGGGGAATCAACGCTGTCAGGAGTGACCCTCAACTGCTGAGGGATGGGAGTTGGTGGATATGTACCAGGCTTCCTCATCTCCAGGTCAGTTCTGTATTCTACATAGTATCTGAGAGGGTCCAGTGGGATTGAGCCCTCATGCCCACAGGGATGTGCTGCTCACAACATTTCCTTTCCTAATTCCTTCTCTGACCTGTTCCACTCCTCCCTTATGCTTCCTGTTGTCACCTCCCAACTCTTGTCTCAGGATCCATTGCTGGGGGTGACTCAAACCAAGACAACCTCTCCTCCGGTAGCCCACTAAGCAGCCTCCCTTCGCATCCTGCATTCAGTGAATTACTCAGCGCTTTGCCTCTGCTTCCTAAATAACCCTCCAATTATCTTCCCCTCTACTTCCAGAGCTTAGTTTAGTTCAGATCTCTTGGTTGATTACAATGGCTTTCCAGTGGATCTCTCCGTTTCAGTCTAATTTCCCATAATGGGTCTTCTATGATGCTACTGGAGATTCTTTTCCAAAAGGCAAACCCTATCCTGTTACTTCCCAGCTTCAAACCTTTCATGGCTCAGGTCTTTCATCCTCTGGCCCTTTTCTACCCATCCTGTGCCTTTCCTGAGTGCCACAGTGTTGTTCACCTCCATGGCTGTAGCATGTGGGGGTTCCACACTGTTTTTGCCCCTCTGAACTTCAGCGTTTCTTATTTTTTTCAAGTATACAGTGCATCATTATTAACTATCATTACCATGTTGTATAGTAGAGCTCTTGAATTTGTTCTCACTGAATTTATTCTAACTGAAATTTTGTATCTTTTGGCATCTGCTCCATTGCCGCTACTCCCTAGGCCCCGGGAACCATCCTTCTACTCTGACTCCAAGAGTTTGACGTTTTTAGATTCCACATATCACTGGCATGATGAGATATTTTGCTTTCTGTGCTTACCTTATTTCACTTAACATAATGTCCTCCAGGTTCATCTATATTGTTGAAAATGACAGGATTTCCTCCTCCTTTAGGGCAGAATAGTATTCCATTGTGTATATATGCCACATTTTAAAAAATTCATCAATCAATGGACACAGGCTCCTTCTATATTTTGGGCTATTATCAAAAGAGCTGCAGTAAACATGGGAGTGCGGATATCTCTTCAACATACTGATTTCATTTCTTTTGTACAAAAGAATATACCAAGAATTGGGATTGCTAGATTGTATGGTAGTTCTATTTTTAAGTTTTTGAGGAACCTCTATACTATTTTCTGTAATGGCTGGACTAACCTACATTTCTACCAACAGTGTACAAGCGTTCCCTTTTCTCTTTATCCTTGCCAACACTTGATATATTTTGTCTTTTTGATAATAACCATTTTAACAGGTGACATCTCATTGTGGTTTTGATGTGCATTTCCATGATAATTAATGAAGCTTAACATTTTTTTCATATACTTGTTGTCCATTTAGAAACCTTCCTTTAAAAAATGTCTACTCAGTTTCTTTGCCCATTTTAAAATTGGGTTGTTTTCTTGCTATTGAATTTTGAGCAGCATAATCTTAGAGACAACACGAACTTCACCTTATACCTGGAATTATTCTTTGCTGACCATACCCTAGCAGTGGCTTCCTCAGTCACACTGCTCCCAGCTGTGTGCTCAGATTTTTACTGACTTTGTACATATCTCTCCACATGTGGCTTTATTCTTATTTATTGGTGTGTGAATATGTGGGCCTTTACCACTCAACTCTGAGTTGCTTGAGAGCAGTAACCACATGCGATTCCCAGCTCCTAGTGCAGTACCAGGCATGAGATCAGTACCTGATCCTTGAACAGTTGACCATTTGGTTCATGCTTAAGAAGTTTGTTCTAGAAAATACGGTATCACTAAAGGTTGGGAGGAGGTTCTCTTCTGCTAACACATAGAATGGTTTAATTAAGAGACAAATTAATGATGATAGTTGCATAACCTAGAGGTTAAGTGGCAGAAAGTAATTAAAATCCTCACTAAATATTTTATTATCTTCAGTGCTTACTGGTTAGACCTACCTATTCTGCCATGTTTAATTTCTTTTGGATGCTTATACTTCTAAGCCCTTTCTGAATAGGTAGGAGGGGATAGAGGTAAATTTGCAGAAAACTCCACTTCTCTGGGGGTAGAGTTTGCTTCCATCACCAGATTTGTTTTGTTAGGGCCTAGTGAGTCACTGAGATCAAGTTAAATAAAAATTATAAGATAAAACAGTGTTCAGTTCTTTATAATCTTGGTTTTGATTTCTGTTTGCTAGTTGCATCTCTATGGTGAACAATATATAGAACAGCCAAAATCTCCATCCCTCTTCCTTCCAAGGGAGGACTTGTGGGGAGGACTTTGTTTTCTTAGTGCTATGACTTGGTTATGGTCTTTGGCTCCTTTCCCTATGGAAATTCTCCATTCTGCAAACCAGATTGCAATCTCCTGTCCCAGGGAAGGGGTGGGGCAGACATTCATCATAGTTTATGTATGGTCTAGAATGGGGAGTCGATTTTAGTTCTGTGATGCTACTCCATAACTTCAGTATCATCCCCTATAACTTCCTAGTGTCAGGGTGATCTGGTGTAACAGAGTAAGTGTGGCACTGGGTGGAGGTCTCCATGGAAACTCCACGTGTGTGAATAAGGGCTAAGGGACAGAGTTGCCAAGCAGGGTTGAGATCAACTGTTTATCAGAACTACCTCCTAGCTGCATTGAAACACAGTCGCACTGTGGTGGCTGGGATATGTCTTCAGGCAGGATGGAAGTGAGTTGTTCCCAGCCTTACAAGGGGCTGGGAAATTCTTTTTAATTGAGTAGAGCCCCGAGGCCTTTGTGATGAGATATAGGCGTACCCTGCAATACAAATAAAGCCACAGGTGTGGGTCTACCCTGAGGAATGGAGACAGGAGACACTGGCCAGGGTGAGGCAGAGAGGAAGGCAAGGAAGCCACTTCCCATACTTAGGGTGCGGAAGTCCAGTTCCCACACACACTGAGCGGCCTCGTTTCCTGCCTGAGTTCCCAGCAAAGCAGCCCTCTCTGACCCGGCCTGGGCTTTCACCCTCTTGGTATTGGTTTCCTCTCTCTTTCCACGGGGAGCCCATGTGCGGTGTCCTTTCCTGTTCTCACTTTACCCAGGCCCATCTGAGCTTGGATGGTGGTGAGTCGCAACCTCTGCAATCCATCTGTACTCTCAAATGAGGTCTATTTATTAAACACAAAAGGCAAAGATAAAAAAAATTATTCCATCAGTGATCTCAACACTGCTGATTATTTTGCTTCATTTTGAGAAGTATTGAAGGATCAGATAATTCCATTTCAACAAGAATAACTGTAATAGCTGCTATTAAAAAATATTTTTCATGTGGCTCAGTCCTATGTGAAGCACTTTGTTTTTGTCATTTTGTTCAATCCTCATGACACTCCTCTAAGGAAGGTATTAACATTCATTCCATTTTATAGACAAACCACAGGAACAGAGAAAGTCAACAAATGGTCCAAGGTCACACTGTCAGTGGAAAAGCTGGGCTGGCAGCTTCACTGAAGTGTTATAAATACTTCCTATCATTCACTCCTTGCTTAAGAACGCATAAATAATGTAGATGAGAAAAAGAAAAAAGCTCATATATAAGAGACTCAAAATTTTAAAAAATGACATGGACACAGACATTGTGTGTCCCAAGGAGACACGCAGTGATGCAGCAGCACTGCTGAGAGGGCAGCTTTCCTTGTTGCAAAGGAAAGTGAACACAGGTGTCCACGTTTATTAAAGAGACAGGGACTTACCATGTTGCTCAGGCTAGAGCGCAGCTGCAACATCAAAACTCGCCATAACCTCAAACTCCTGGGATCAAGAGATCCTCCCACCTCAGTGTCCCGAGTAGCCAGGATTACAAGGTGGTACCACCACACTCGGCTAATGGTTTTTATTTTTATTTTAGAGAGAGGGTCTTACTGTATTGCCCAGGCTGATCTTGAGCTCCTGGCCCCAAGTGATCCTCCTGTCTTGGCCTCCAAAAGTGCTGGGATTACAGGTGTGAGCCACTGCAGCTGGCATGTGTCTATATTTTTATTGGCCTGTTACTTCCTACCCACATGCATCTGACTCCCTGGAGCACTTGCGTGTTCATTCCCTGCCACCTTAGATTTCCAGGAAAATTGTTTGCATATCCCTCTGTCTAGCTTGTTGCCTTTCTCTGTCTCACATCCACTTGACCCCTATTTCCTCTCCCACAGAACTATATTAGAATGGTATCAATACCTGTAGCAAGTTTTTGTTTGTTCCGTGGTAAGGAATAATCTATTTAGGAAAGCTCAAATAAGCAATTGCTGTCTTGTAAACCTGTACTTCCCAATATGGGAGCCACCAGCCCCATGTGGCTTGTGAGCCCTTGAAATCATGCAAATTAGAATTGAGATGGGCTCTGAGTATAAACTATATACCTGACTCTGAAGACTTAGTATGGGAAGTTGGGAAGAATGTAAAATATTGATAATTTGTAAAAAAAAAAAAAAAAAAAAAAAATTGACCGTAGGTTGACATAATGGTATCGATAAAATGTATGACTGAAATTAATTGTGCCTATTTCTCTTTACCTTTTTCTAATATGGTTACTAGATATTCTAAAGTTGCACACATGGCTCACATTGGACAGCTCTACTCTAAACCCTGTGCTTGATGCCTTGGATGAAGAAAGGAGAGGCCTGGCCACTGCCCTGAGGGAAACTCCAAGTTCATGGGGTGCATGGCTTAGTGTGTGTGTGTGTGTGTTTTTTTTTTTTTTTTTTTTTTTTTTTTTTTTTTTTTTTAAAGACAGTATCTTGCTATGTTGCCCAGGCTAGTCTCAAAGTCTAGGCTTCAAGCACTCCTCCTGCCTTGGCTTCCCAAAGCATTGGGATTATAGCCATGAGCCGCTGTGCCCAGTCTGCTTCTTTAGCCTTTGCTGTGAAGGATGCGAGGTCTGTGGTTTTCCCTGTGGGAAGCATCTGCATTTTAACAGAGGCAAATGCTTTAATCTAGCAATGGAAGTTCTGGTCAATGACCTGTTGGAGAGATCAATGTCAGCTGTCAGCTCCTGGAGGCCACAACTTCTTTGCAGTTGCTGGGTACTGTGCTTAGAGTCCAATAGAGAGCAGTCAGGGGCTATTCAGTGATTAATGATTTGGATCAGAGGTTTTCTGTCTGGCAGTCTATCAACTTCATCACATGGACGCTTGCTTCCCCTGCTTGTTTCAAACAGACACCTCCTTTCCTGTTGCCACAACTGCCCCGTCACCAGTTCTGCCAGCCTACCTCTCCAAGCAGGACACCCTCCACATCTCATGTCTCAAACAGAGCCTTCCTCATCTTTCATGGAGACCCTAGCTAGTCTGGGCTCCTCTGAGCCCCACCCAAGGGCCTTCACAGTCTGTACCCTATGTACAGCCCCAGCTCCACCATTGAGGCCTTGGCTTGGCGCATGGTACTTGCAGTTCCCCCAGTGGACCAGGCTCTGCCTCAGCTGAGTCCTACCTGCTGCACCCTTCTCTTCTTTCCTTGTGGACTGCCTTTCCCAGGCTCTTGTGCAGCTGGTTTCAAGCTGTGTTGAACCAATAGAAGGTACTGGTAGGATACAGGAAGGCAGTAGGAGGGAGAAAGCAGGTATAATTACTTATTCTCTCTGCTTTGAGCAGCATCTGTAGCTGTGTTTCCTATATGGCTTCAGCTTCCATCACACAGACCTGCTATGTTTTCAGCTTCCACAAGATAACTCCAGCCATGGGCACTGGAAACACCACCTCCTCTGGAGGTCGCTGCTGTCCTAGGGTAGAAGCAGCTTACTGCTGTTCACAGTGCCTGGGTGTTCCTCTGGCTCTGTTTGGCTTCTTTACTCTTTTATAATCAATATCATATACACAGTTCATCTCTGGGGTAAATATATAAAGGTAGACCTTTGATATTCAATAGAACTCTCCATCATCACGGACATTTTCCCTATCCGAGGTGTCTAATACAGTACCCACTGGCTACGTATGACCATTGAGCAGTCAAAATGTGGCTAGTGCAGCTGAGAACCTGAATTTTAACTTTAATTTAAATCAAATTAAAATAAATAGCCACATGTGGCTAGTGCCTACTAAATAGAATATTGCAGGCTTAGCGTCTGCCTAATATACAGCCACTGAAGTTTAGGAATAGATTTTGAAATTGGCATCAAAATAATAGGTATTCTGTGTTCTGTGCGGTCCAGCACAGTCTTGCTATCTGCATATAAGCTTCATGACTTTCAAAACTTTTAAATCTGTTTCTACAATATCTACAAGGGCTGAGATTATAAAGAAAGAAGAAAGATTAGCAAGAATTATTAAGTAAATTAAAGCAAGTTATAGAACAATAGGTATAGTACAACTGAGTCGGTGAAAATGAAACTAAGCAAAAATGTGAGTCCTCGTGACAATGTCTAAAGGGATACACAAAGCATTGTTAATGGTGGGAATGACGACAGGAGGGAGGGGGAGGAGAACTATTATTTTCACTTAATTTTCTGTTTGGATACACACACACACACACACACATGCACACACGTGGTGGAGGTATATTTTTCCATGAGCAGGTTATCACTTCTACTATTGTATATCTTTATCCATTCACTTTAAAACCTACATGTCTTTAAAGAGGGCTTCTTGTAGCTACATAGTTGGATCTTGTTTTTTGATTTTCTCTGACCACCTGTTTTTCAATTACTGTGTTTAGACAATTGATGTTCAAAGTGATTACTGATACAGTTAGACTCACATCTGCATTTATGATGTTCAAAGTGATTACTGATAGTTACATCTACATTTATGACATTCAAAGTGATTGCTGATAAGTTAGACTCATATCTACATTTATGATCAAAATGATTACTGATACAGTTAGACTCACATCTACATTTATGACATTCAAAGTGATTACTGATAGTTACTCACATCTACATTTATGACATTCGAAGTGATTGCTGATACAGTTAGACTCACATCTACATTTATTACTATTTTCTATTTGTTTCCCTTGTTCTTTGTTCCTATTTTTGTCTTCCACTTTTTCTTCCTTTTGTGTTTGAGCATTTCATATGATTCTATTTTCTCTCGTTTCTTAGCACATCAGTTAAACTACCTTTTTTTAAAAAAAAAAAAAATGAAACAAACCGTTTTTAGTGGTTGTCCTAGAGTTTGCAATCCACACAGCTAATCCAAGGCCACTTTAAAATGACACCATACCACTTGACGGGTGGTGCGAGTACCTTATAAGAACAAAATATCCTTAATCCCTCCCTCCAGTCCCTTGTATCACTGCCATCATTTGTTTCACCTACACCTAAGCATACATAAATACACAGAGCTGACCCTTGAACAAACGGGTTTGAACTGTGGAGGTCTACTTAGGCACAGATTTTCCTCTGCCTCTGCAACCCCTGAGACAGCAGGGCCAATCCCTCTTCTTCCTCCTCTTTTTTAGCCTACTCAAAGTGAAGATGATGAGGGTGAAGACCTTTCTAATGATCCACTTCTACTTAATGAATTGTAAATATATTTTCTCTTATGATTTTCTTAATGTTTTCTTTTCTCTAGCTTTATTGTAAGAATATAGTACATAATACATATAACATACAAAATAGGTGTTAATTGTTTATACTATTGGTATGGCTTTTAGTCAATAGTAGGCTATTAGTAGTTAAGCATTTCGAAAATCAAAAGTTATAAATGGAGGCTGGGTACAGTGGCTCATACCTGTCATCCCAGTACTTTGGGAGGCGGAGGCAGGCAGATCACTTGAGATCAGGAGTTCTAGACCAGTCTGATCAATATAGTGAAACCCTGTTTGTACTAAAAATATAAAAAATAGCTTAGTGTGGTGGCAGGTGCCTGTGAGCTCAGCTACTTGGGAGACTGAGGCAGAAGAATCGCTTGAATCTGGGAGATGGAGGTTGCTGAGATTACACCACTGCACTCCAGCCTGGTGATAGAGAAAGGCATCCTCTTCAAAAAAAAAAAAAAAAAAAAAAAAAAGTTATACATGGATTTCCAACTGCATGGGGAGTGAGCACCCCTAATCCCCAAATTGTTTAAGTTAAGGGTCAGCTATGTGTGTATTTATACACATACACCCATATACATATATCAAATACTGTATATTGCTATTATCTTTACAAAGTATTATCTGTTAGATCAATTAAAATTAAGAAAAATTTTTCTTTTACTTATTCCTTCTCCAATGCTCCTCTTTATGTAGGTCTGTATTTTTGGCCTATATTGTTTTCCTTCTTTCCAGAGAACTTCTTTTAATATTTCCTGCAGGGCAGGTTGACTAGCAAAAAATTTATTTCTCCTTTGCTTTTGAAGCATACCTTCACAGGGTACAGAATTTTAAGTTGGAATTTTTTTTTCTCTCAACACTTGAAATATTTCACCTCACTGTCTTCTTGCTTGCATGGTTTCTGAGGAGAAACTGGATATAATTCTTACTTGCTCTTCTGTAGCTAAGGTTTATTGTCCCTCTGGCTTCTTTCAGGATATTAAAAAAAAAAAATCTTCAATTTTCTCTACTTTGAATTTAATATGCCTGGATGTAGTTTTTATTGTTTACATATTTATTTATGTATTGGGTATTTATCTTGGTGTTCTGAGCTGGCTGGATCTGGGATTTAGTATCTGACATTAATTAATGGAATTACATACTGCTATGGTTTGGATCTGTGTCACCACCCAAAGCTCATGTGAAATTGTAATTCCCAGTGTTGGAGGTGTGGGGCCTAGTGGGAGGCGATTGGGTCACGGAGGTGGTTTTCATGAATGGTTTAGTGCCATCCCTTTGGTGCTGTCCTCACAATAGTGAATTCTTGCAAGACCTGATTGTTTAAAAGTGTGTAGCATTGCCCCGCCCTGCTCCTGCCCACTTTGTATCAATACCTTCTTCCCCCTTTGCCTTCACCATGACTGGAAGCTTCCTGAGGCCTCCCCAGAAGCAGAAGCCGCTGTGCTTCCCATACAGCCTATAGAACTGTAAGCCAATTCAAGCTCTTTTCTTTATAAATTACCCTGTCGCAGGTATTTCCTTGTAGCAGTGCAAGAAGAGATGAACACGTAGATCTCTGGCCTTTGTTATTTAGATTCCGCTGAGCAGGATTTAGTCATTTTCTTGGTATCTGTTTTAGTCAGACATGGTAAGACACCCGGCCATGAAATGACTGTTGTAAAATAAGAGGTTTTTATAGTCACAGATCCCTAGAAACAGGAGGCACAGCGTGCCATGCCAGGGCCACGTGGGAAGCACCAGGGCTGATGAGGGAGCAAGAGGAAGTCGTGGGCAAGAGCATTTATTGCGTTTCTGTGGGAAGGAACAGACAAGGCAGGTAAGCAGGTTTCAGATTGGCTGGTTTTAATTTCAGTGAGCTCTGGGGCATATGAATTGTCCCTAGTTACCTGGTCCCTGGCCCCGGGGTGATTAGGGGAGGGAAGTAGTGGCTCACCTGTGAGAGCCCCATTAGGAGGTGGTTGGAGTCGGGGCTCTGGATTGTTCGGTTTGCATATGAAAAATGTGCTCCTAGGCAAATTATTTGCTATCTCTAGGAACTGGTTAGCCCCGGGAGGAGCAGTTTTTCCAGGGTTAGCAAGACCTCAGATGTCTAATCATCAGAAATACAGAAAATAAAAAGGCATGATTAATACATATGAAGTCTTCAGGAAGTTAGGTAAGACCGTTTCTGTTAGCTGAAATCTCTATGATCTCTGAATTTTGCTCTCTGCTTATCAGGATGTCAGGGATTCTTTTTCTTGCTCTGTGTGGGTTTGCATCTGGCCCGTTTTCTCCTTTCTCTTTTAAATTTGTTAGACTTATAATAGATGTCAACTAAGAGTAAATAGGCTCTAATTGAGGGCCTCAGGTGTTTGCTGCTCTGTTATTACTCATGGCATTTCTGGTAGAATATCAATTTTTTAAAGTGATCACCGCTTACCACTGTAAGGTAGATTTTATCTGAGGACATGGAATCTCATTAGAAGTCAAGGGACCAGTCAGTGCAGGAGTTCATGCAGTGTAGCTTTGCCAGCTACCCTAAGTTACTGTTGCCTGTCTCCATACCAAGTTTAAAACCTGCCATGGGCCAAGTGCTTTGCTTTCAGCACCCAGTTGGACAGCCTGCGTTGCTGCTCAGGGAAAACTTGCTGCAAACAAACTATGCCCCAAATAGAAAAACTTGGGATATTGAAGGCCTTTCTTATTCTTGAGCCAACCTTAGCAACAACAAGACCACATCCCCATCTCTGGGATCTCGAGCGTCTTAGAATAATATGTCCACCTCTAGATTTTAACGTCCCTGGAAAGCTCTTGTATTGTTTCTTTTTTCCTTTTTCTTAAATGTATACCGTATTTTTGAGGCTGTAGCTTCTGGATAAATACAGTCATTCTTTTATGGTGCACCTACTTTCACATGGCTTAGTGCAAAAAATGACACAAAACAAGCCAATGAACATAGCAGCACGATTCTGATTGCTGACTAACTTGGGCAAGTTACTTAATCTCTCTGTGCCTGTTTCCTTAATTATAAAATCGGAAAAATAATGGGACCTATCTCCTAGGGTAGCTGTGAAGGTTAAAATACTGAATCTTTATAGAGTCAATACATCTATAAGTCGAGATGAATATGTGATATTTAAAGCTTGCTTTAAAGGAATTGTAAAACAAGGAGTGACTTTAGTACAGGCTACATAAAAACTCATAGGGGATTTTGAGCCCCCTGGAAAAAAACAAAACAAAACAAAATACCCCTATGAGGATGATTTTCCCTGCTCCCTAGAGGTTCATATCAGCATTTCATGTTGGATGTAGTTCATGGAGTATGTATGTGAATCCCTGATTCTGCTGTTCACTGAATGTGCTGTCCCCTTGCTGTTCTAGAGGAAGCCTCAAATTTTGACAGTCTATTCAATGTAAGTAGGTTAATGCAGATAGCTGTCAATCCCATACTGAGGCCAAGTACCTGAGAGCAATATCTCATGGACTGGGGTACCTGAGCATGAGGGAGCGTTATCATGGATACCCACTCTATGTTGCCTTCCTGGATCTTCTCTCCTGACGTCTGGGTGTCTTCAAGCTGTCCATTGACTTGGGCCTAGTCTTTTTACCATAACCTGGGTCTGCAGACTTACTATCCCTGACCTTTTCCCACAGTGGAATGGGTTTATTGCTTTCTAATTGGGCAATGGGAAGGGAGGATTCAATAGGCAGAATTTCTACAGCTAATTATAAACATTTCTAATGGGATATGCAAGAAGTTTCTTATAAGCCTTATTCATAATTAGCAAACCCTAGAGACAATCCAAATAGCCATCAACAGGAGAATGGATAAAGAAATTGTGCTGTATCCATCCAGTAAAATGCTACTCAGCAATAGAAAGGAACAAACCAATATACGCAACAACATGGATGGAAATTAAAAAGCATATTGTTGGACCAAAAGAGCCAGACAGAAAATAATACGTACCGTGGGAATCCATTTATATGAAAGTTGGTTAGTGACAGAAATCAGAACAGAAGTTGTCTCTTGGGGGGATAATTTAAAGGAAAGGTGAAGGAAAAGTGCTGTGTCTTCATGTGGATGATGTTTACATGAATTAAATGGTTACATTCATCGAACTATAGTGTAAAGGTTTGTGCATGCTACTGTATGTAAATCATCCCTCAATAAAGTACTGTTAGCATGCCAAAAACATTTCTGATGGGAAAAGCTGCTCCCCTTTTTCTGTATCCTCACCAACATCTGTTGTTTTTTGATTTTTTAATAATGGCCATTCTGGGGCACAGTGGAAACTGGGGGCTTCTAGAGAGGGGAGAGAGGGATGGGGGCAAGAATTGAAAGGCTAGCTGTTACATATGATGCTCAGTACCTGGGTGACAGAATCATTTATACCCTGAACCTCAGCATTACATAATATAACCAGGTAGCAAACCTGTACATGCACTCACTGAATCTAAAATAAAAGTCGAAAGAAAGCCCTCCTCAACCAAATAAAATAAATACCTCAGATGAATCCTCATTTCCATATTTTAAATTTATTTTGAACACTTGTGTTTGGTCCAAGCAAGTCAAGGGAAATATGAATGGAGCTTCTTGCCAAGATTATATTCTAAATAAGAGAATATTCTTAAAGACACACTGTAAAACTCATGCAATCCTCAAAAAGCTGTATGGTATAGGAAAATGAGAAAACCACCAGATGATCACTATCAGCTATTAAGATATAACAGGACAATTTCAAGTCCCTTGTGTCAAAGAAAGTTTCATAGAGAAGCAATCGTAGGTCTCTTTTGCCTCTAGCTATAAAAAGTACTTGGCAAATCATAGGGAATAAATGCTTTTCTACCCTAAAATTTTTAACTTGCAGCAATGCCTGCAATCTCCCCATTAGTGAATCTTAGCTTTGAGTTTAAAGGCCTCTCAGTTTTCAAGGTCCCTTGGCACCAAGCTCTCAACACAGACCCATTATGATGTAAAGCTTTAGTGAGGGGGTGACTGGTTTGGAATGAAATGCTGAACAAGCTTTTGACAGATAGCAGGGATCTCAGATGCTAGAAGATACAGAAAGGAGAAGGTGCTTAAAGATAAACTTCACTCTGTGTTCAATTTTCCCAGGGCTGATCCTTTCAAAGCATATTACATTATTTATTACCTTTGATCTCCTTAGAGACCTACCTACAGCTAGGGCAAAAATAGTCGAGCACTTTTGTGGAACCAAATGTATATAACTCTTTTTTCCAGAGGTCAAATCTCAGTGTTTGAATCTTGGGAAATCTATGTAAAACCTATAACCAATCATGAATAGCCTTAAGGGTAAGCGCTCTTTCTCAATGAGCATCATGCCAGGCAAATGTTAACTGTTTTATAAAGGTATTTTACGGAGTATAGCTGAAGAGAATTTCTAATGGTAAATACAGTTTCTTAGTGAATCATGTATCCAGCAATTTTCCAGTCTGAAGAACTGAGTGAGAGTCATTAAGACTGACTCAATTTCTATCTGTACTTGCATTTCTAAATTGGCAAAAGAATCTGCAATGAAAAACAGATTTCAAAATGACGACATTAAAATAGAGTTGTTTATATTTGTTTATGATATCATAAATTATGCATCCAGAAGCTGAAAGACTTATGTGACTTAATGCTTACAATAATCAAGAGCAAAGTGGGTTCAATTACTAAAAATGAGACAGGGAGAAGCCAGCAGAAAAAAAGACTTAATAATGAAGTGCTCTTCTGTCAAAATGAAGCTGTGTAGAACTTTCTAGGTCATAACATTTTAAGTGAATTTAAACTTGTAAGCATGAAGAAATAAAGTATCAAATAATTCTATATTGCACTGACTAGAAAGAAAAGCATAGTTAACCATAATTTATTGTGTATTTCAAAATAGTTAAATGAGAAAATGTGAAATGTCCCCAACACAAGAAATGATAAATATTTGAAGTGATAGGTATCTTAAATACCTTGATTTGATTGTTGCACATTGCATGCATGTATCAAAATATCCCATGTACCCTGAAATATGTAAATTTATGATGAATCAATAAAATGATCCATTAAAAATAGCATCTTGACTAGTGTGAGATGGTATCTCATTGTGGTTTTAATTTGTATTTCCCTGATGATTAGCAATGCTGCGCATTTTTTCATGTTTTCACTGGCTACTTGTATGTCTTCTATTGAAAAATGTCTCTTCAACCTCTAAAAAAGACTTAATTTGGTTGGTGGATCCAAGATGGCCGAATAGGAACAGCTCTGGAGTGCAGTTCCCAGCAAGAACAACACAGAGGGTGAGTGATCACTGCATTTCCAAACAAGTTATTACTGCCCACAGACCAGGAGATTCCCAGGCTGAAAAGCACCACAAGAGATTCCAACACGGCTGTTTCAGCCAGTGCAGTGGGTCTCTGCACAAAAACTAACACAAATCTGGGTCGCTGTTTCAACTGGTTCATGGAATGCCTGGGAGACAGAGCCACCCATTCAACTGAAAAAGAGGAGGCTGAAACAGGGAACCAGGTGATCTGGCTTGGTGGGTCGCACCCCACAAAGACTAGCAATCTGAAATGCTCTGGATTGAGAGTTTTACAGCAAGTGCAGCTGGACTCAGGATGGTGCAGCTCTGTGGGGGGGGGGGGGGGGGTGGGAAGGGTGTCCGCCATGACAGAGGCAGTTCTAATGATCCCCAGGCAAGCAGGGTCTGGAGTGGACCTCCAGCAGTCCTGCAGCAGAGAGGCCTGACTGTTAGGAGGAAAACTAAAAGAAAGAAATAACTTCATCATCAACAAAAAAGACATCCACTCAGAGAACCCATCTGAAAGTCATCAACTACAAAGACAACAGGTACATAAATTCACAAAGATGGGAAGAAACGAGTGCAAAAAGAATGAAAACACCCAAAACCAGAATGTTTCTCTTCCTCCAAGGGATCACAGCTCATGACCAGTAAGGGAACAAAGCCAGATGGAGAATGAGCCTGATGAATTGACAGAAACAGCTTTCAGAAGGTGGGTAATAACAAACTACTCTGAACTTAAAAAAAAAAAAATTATAACCCAATGCAAAGAAACTAAGAACCAGAAGAAAGGATATCAGAGATTGAAGATCTCTTGTAAATCTGTTTAGTTCTTTGTAGATTATGGATATTAGCCCTTTATCAGATGGGTAGATTGCAAAAACTTTTACCCATTCTGTTGGTTGCTGGTTCACTCTAATGATTGTTTCTTTTGTTGTACAGAAGCTCTGGAGTTTAATTAGATCCCATTTGTCTATTTTGGCTTTTGTTGCCAATGCTTTTGGTGTTTTAGTTATGAAGTCCTTGCCTATGCCTATGTCCTGAGTGGTTTTGCCTAGGTTTTCTTCTAGGGTTTTTATGGTGTTAGGTCTTATGTTTAAGTCTTTAATCCATCTGGAGTTAGTTTTAGTGTAAGGTGTCAGGAAGGGGTCCAGTTTCTGCTTTCTGCACATGGCTAGCCAGTTTTTCTAACACCATTCATTAAACAGGGAATCCTTTCCCCATTGCTTGTTTTTGTCAGGTTTGTCAAAGATCAGATGTTTGTAGATGTGTGGCATTGCCTCTGAGGCCTCTATTCTGTTCCATTGGTCTGTATCTCTATTTTGGTACCAGTACCATGCTGTTTTGATTACTGTAGCCTTGTTGTATAGTTTGAAGTCAGGTAGCATGATGCCTCCAGCTTTGTTCTTTTTTGCTTAGAATTGTCTTGGCTATGCAGGCTCTCTTTTGCTATTATTGTTACTACAATTATTAAAGTGTGAATTTCAACTATTTTCTCTGCATTTAACTTTTGCTTTAAGGAAAACATAGGCTGGGCATGATGCCTCATGTCTGTAATCCTAGCACTTTGGGAGGCAGAGGTGGGTGGATCACGAGATCAGGAGATTGAGACCATCTTGGCTAACATGATAAAACCGCATCTCTACTAACAACAACAACAACAAAAAATATAGAAAATTAGCCAGGCGGGTGGCATGCACCTGTAGTCCCAGCTACTAGGGAGGCTGAGGCAGGACAATCGCTTGAACCCAGGAGGCAGAGGTTGCAGTAAGCCAAGATCACGACTCTGTGCTCCAGCCTGGGCAACAAAGCAAGACTCTGTCTCAAAAAAATCAAAACTGAACAAAAAAACATAAGCTCCTCCCTCTAATATAGTTATGCCAAATTAGCTGCCAGTTAACCTGGATTCAAAACTTCCTCATAAGTCATATTCTAGGTAGAAATGCATATAAATCATATAAATTGCTACTTTAAGCTATTTCATGAATATGCCTTTTATGATGTAGGTTACTTAGGACTCATTATATCTGTTCTACCACATATCACCACTGTTCTTTATTTCCACTACTGTGAAATAGGTTTCCTCTGATGAGTCTTGCCATGACACTGTTTGGCCTTCTCTTGGCACCAATATATGAATATTAAGTCATCTCTTCACTTTCTCTTGAGAACAGGACAATTGAAACAGTGCTACTCTCCTTTATCCCAATTATGAACTCAGACTAGCAGTGCTTATTTAGATGTTCTGGGTTGAATTGTATCCCTCAAGAAGATATTGAAATCCAACTGCCAGTAACTATGAATGTGACCTTGTTTGGAATGTTACCTTAGCAGCTAATCAGGTTAAGATGAAGTCATTAGGGTGGGCCTCAATCTAATATGACTGATGTCCCTATTACAAGAGGAAATTGAGACACAAAGACAGATATGCACCCAAAGAGAACGCCATGTGAAGATAGTGGCAGAGGTCCTTGGCATCTACAAGCAAAGGAATGCCAAAGATTGCCAGCAAACAACCAGTATGTGATGCTCCCCTCCCTGTGTCCATGAGTTCTCATTGTTCAACACTCGCCTATGAGTGAGAACATGTGGTGTCTGATTTTCGGTTCTTGTGTCAGTTGGCCGAGAATGATGGTTTCTAGATTCATCCATGTCCCTACAAAGGTCACAAACTGATCGTTTTTTGTGGCTGTGTAGTATTCCATGGTGTATATGTGCCACATTTTCCTTGTCCAGTCTATCATCAATGGGCATTTGGGTTGGTTCCAGGTCTTTGCTATTGTAAACAGTGCCGCAGTGAACATATGTGTGCATGTGTCTTTATAATAGAATGATTTATAATCCTTTGTGGTGATTCCTTAAGGACCTAGAAATAGAAATTCCATTGACCCAGCAATCCCATTACTGGGTATATATCCAAAGGATTATAAATCATTCTAATTTAAAGACATATACACATGTATGTTCATTGCAGCACTGTTAACAATAGTAAAGACCTGGAACCAACCCAAATGCCTATCGATGATAGGCTGAACATGGAAAATATGGCACATATACACCGTGGAATACTATGCAGCCATAAAAAACGAGTTTGTGACCTTTTGTAGGGACATGGATGAATCTGGAAACCATCATTCTCAGCAAACTGAAGAATAGAAAATCAAACACCGCATGTTCTCACTCATAGGCAGGTGTTGAACAATGAGAACACATGGACACAGGGAGGGGAGCACTACACACTGGGGTCTGTTGGGGGGAAATAGGGTAGGGACAGTGGGGAGTAGGGAGGCTGGGGAGGGATAACATGGGGAGAAATGTCAGATGTAGGTGATGCGGGGATGGAGGGAGCAAACCACATTGCCATGTATGTACCTATAAAGCAATCCAGCATGTTCTGCACATGTACCCCAGAACCTAAAGTGCAATTTTGTGTGTGTGTGTGTGTGTGTGTGTGTGTGTGTGTGTATGTGTGTGTATGAAGACCTAATTTGAGGTAGTTCCATTTCATTTGACACTTTTCCTGTTTGATACCTGAGGAAATCCGGAATAGTATTTGACAAACTGTCTTCAGTTTACATTTGACATCTGTCCCACTCCATTTTGCTTGTAAATGTTTCATTTAACAATCATTGTCTAAGAAAAAAAAACAAAACAGAAAAATGTCTGTTCGTGTTCTTTGCCAATGTTTTTTTTTTTTTTTTTTTTTTTTTCCTTTCTGAGCTGTTTGAGTTTCTTGTAGCTTCTGGATATTAGCCTTTTGTCTGATGTGTAGTTTGCAAATATTTTTTTCTCATTTTTAAAGTTGTCTTTCTGTTGTCACTGTTGGTGGGAATGTAAATTAGTACAACCTATATGGAAAATAGTGTAGAGAATTCTCAGAACTGAAAGAGTTACTGTTTGATCCAGCAGTCCTACTGTTGGGCACATACCCAAAGGAAAATAAATCATTATATCAAAAAGATACTTGCACTCATGTTTATCATAACATTATTCACAACAGTAAAGATATGGAATCAACCTAAGTATCTATCAAGGGAATATTGGATAAAGAGAATGTGGTGTGTGTGTGTGTGTGTGTCTGTGTGTGTGTGTGTGTGTGTGTGTGTGTGTCTGTGTGTGTGTGTGTGTGTGTGTGTATATATATATATATATATATACACACACACACACACACACAGACACACACACACACACACACCATAGAATACTACTCAGCCATAAAAATAATGAAATCATGTCTTTTACAGCAATATGGACTTAACCGGAAACCACTATCCTAAGTGAAATAACTCAGTCAAATACCACGTGTTCTCACCTCTAAATGAGAGCCAAACAATGAGTACACATGAGCATACAGAGTGGAGTAATAGACATTGGAGTCTACAACACATGGAAGGGTGGGAGGGGGTGAGGGTTGATAAGTTACCTTTCAGGCACCATGTTCACTCTTTGGGTGATGGGTACACTAAAAGCCCAGACTTTATCATGATACAGTATAGGCAGGTAAGAAATTGATACTTCTACCATCTAAATATACAGAAATTTTAAAAAAGTAAAAATAACAGTTTATGAGGGAGATGAAAAAAAGACCATTTGAAGATATTTTATCAAATGAAAAGACTTTAATAACTCCATATAGGGTGTCTTGCTGTATTGTTAACTAGGAATTATTCCCAGGGCTGATTATCTAAGGACCTTTCGTTCCATTCGCTTCCTTGTTTGGCTGCTGGTCAGCTGATCTCACTGCTTATCGGCACCTTAAGCAGAACATTGGAGGAGAAATCCAAAGGGTTATATTCAGAAAAGGACAATGTCGAAAGTGGGTTTTCTAGAAGCAGAGCTAGGATGGGGATTCTTGAGCAAGTGAGGTATAGATGGAGGGCTCTCAGATGAACCTGGGAGGGAAGGAAAAAGGAAGGACAGAGCCCAGGAAGAAGCTGGGTAAAGATGTAGGCTTGGCAGGAGTCCAGCCTCAGCCTGATGCCACAGGGAGCTCTAGAGAATGAATTGCAACACAGTTGTTTCACCTGAAGGCAAAAGGGTTGGTTTTAAGTACCCCTGTGTCCATCAGTCACTGGTGGGACTCTCCCTGTGTGTGCGAGTACATGAGAGGATGCTCGTGCTGGTGACCTCTAGGCGTTCCTTGTAGGGGCAGATTCTGTAAGCTAAGAGCACTTTTCCTGAGAAAGTAGCAGCTGAGAGCTGTTCGCAGTCAACACCAACAGCTGGTGGGGCACTAGCTAGCAAAGGGTGTCTGCATGGAAGCACCAATAGTTTCTGTAGGCAGTCACCACTGGTGTAGCAGGTGTTGAAAATAAATTGGTAATGCCATGTCTGATGATCCCAAGGTAAGAGGACTATGAAACCCACATAGGAGAACCACAGAGCCATAGCCTTCTGAAGAAGGTGGCATGGATCAGGGACTTGCTTTGGAGACAGTGGGATGTGGTGACCTCTTTTTGAACTGTTGAAATGCAACCTCTAAAGAGACAGTCAAGTTCTGTATTATAATTACAGACTGTTAAAACACCCTGTACCTTTTCTTCACTGTATTTGTCCACAATTGCAACTAAATTGTAATTATTTCTGTAGTTATTTTATATCATCTCCTCCACAATACTGTAAGAGCACTTCTGTATCTCTAATACCTGGCACACAGTAGGTGCTCGATAACTATTGATGAATGAACAAGTATGCATGTGTATAGGAAAGTGGAGGAGGAACATGCTCATAGGGGCAGCATCTTACATTGATTGTTTTACTTATCTAAAATCTAATCTTTGCTGTCTGCACCAATCCTTTGCCCTTCTTTTGTGTCCTGCTCATCACCCACCACTGCCAGGCATCCCCATGCCAATTCATCATGCACATTGACATTCAGCACAAACGAATCTGTGAAACATATAAACGTTTGCTTTTCCAACTAGTTTTATGTATTTATTTGTATTCCAACTCACTACCAAAAGGGTTAGGTTGGAATCTTTTTGATGGTTGGGTTTATGTTTTGGTTTTGGTTTTTAGAACACTTCTTTTCTTACACCATTCTTGTAATCTGCAAAATCACTTTCCCCGGCAATCATCAGTCATTTAAATCCTTCAAAGACCTGTTCATGGGCCATTCCTTTACTGACTGACCCAGTTGGAAATAACCTTTTTCTCCTCTGAGTTCCGGTAGCACTTTGTGGCTACCACTCTGACGACACTTACTTTTGTATCCTTATGTGGTAGTCATTCCTGTATCTGTCACAGTTTCTCTCTAGACCTGCCGGCTCCCTAACATCAAGATCACACATTGAGCCTCTTGGTTGCTGTGTATACCATAGGTATAAAGTAAATGCTTTTTGTGCTGTTAACATAAATGTGTACAAGTCAGACAATCAAGATGATATGGGATGATGTATAATAATGTTGGAAATTGGACAGGAAGGAATATATTAAATAATTTTTTGAAGTGACTCAAATTCAGTATTTAATATCTGCAGAAGAGGCAGAGGAAGAAGAGAAATCATGAGAAATAGATCTGAGAATTGTCTTAATGTAAATCAGTTCGAATCAAGAGGGCCCCAGCATGGCTTCTCCATGGCTTTCCTTTTCTTCTCTCATATCTAGTTGGAGTGATATATGTCACACTTGGGTAATAGAGATTTTCCTCCTGTGGTGTCATCAGTCCCACATGTAGGGAAATTCTTTGCAGAAATGGAGTCACTATGGCCCCCAGTCGTCCTGGCCTTGCCTGTCTCACTGGAGCTGGCCCAGATGTTGATGATCACTCCTCAACTTTGAAGCAAGGTTTTATAGTGCCAGCAATTCATATAAAACTGAGCCCATTTCCTCTATAATGTGAGAGTACTTTCCTGATCATTCTATAATCAAAGCTGATGTCTTCGAAGCTGCCTAGAACAGGATATAGAAAATTTGCCCAGCGATCAAATATGGATTCAAGAGGAGATTCCTGATGATTCCCTTTCAGCTGTGGTTGCTGTTTAAAAATGGTACACTGTTATGGTACCTTTGAAAAGCAACTAATGGCCAGAGATTGCTGCTGAATTCTAGAAGGCAGCAATGTGATTTCCACAGATGCCGTACATGTGAAGTGTGAGAGTGAATGTGATGTGGCTTCTTTTCCATGGCAGCATGTCCTGTCAATGCTGTGTTCTGCAAGACTATGGCTTCTCTCCTATAGCCTCATAAGCTAGTAGGCAGAGTCATTTTTTTAGTGTATAGTATTAGAAATGCAGAGAGCATGCACCTTTTCCCAAACCTTATTCTATTGGGGAAATGTAACTTAATGCTACAAATGCTAATTAAGGCATATAACTCTGCTAACTTGCTATTGTAGTGGTTCCAAGGATATATAAATAAAGCAAAGTGGTAAAGCGGAGACTTCATTAGTGGAATTATGGAATTAGAAGGAATTTCAGGGTTAGCTATTACAAAACCCTATTATTGTGATGGTGGTGTGGGAAGGGAAGGAAAAGAAAACTAATGTTTATTATGTGGTGATTATGTGTCAGACATGTATATTGTGGTATTTACTCTGAGAAACTCTAGGAAAACATGGGAATCTATCTTCTATTTAAATTGAGTACAATGGAGACTGCTGAGGCCTTTAAAAGTAACGTGAATTCTTAGCAAATCCTCATTAGATAGACGATGTATTTTTCATTTTAGAGAAGAGGAAAGTGAACTTAAGACATGTTAAATGGCATTGCTGGGAAGTGATTGAGTGGGTATTTGAGTTGGTCTCTATGTAATCGAAGCCTTTGCTTTTTCCTGATCACCATATTTCAGATACAGACACAAAGATGCAGAGGGAGGATGTGTTTCAACGGAACATTTGGGTCCTTGGCTCAGTCGTCTTTATTCTATTTCACACTAAACATCCCTGCAAGTAGGGACTAGGAGGAAGGAGGCATCATCTGACCAAGAGCACTGGCCCCTGTTAAATTCTTCCCAGATTATATGTCCCCAGTCAGCAACTTTAATCCCAAATTATCTGTGGGAATAAATTCCAGAGATGAACACATATACTTTTCTTTTAAGGTGTTTCCAAAGTTGCCGATTAGGCCACTTGAAGTATTCCTTTGTTTGCTTAACCCTTGGTTGGCTTATGCAGTTTTAACTTAATATTTTCTAAAGAGTTTGTATTATCAGAAATAAGTTTCCAGCCTCCCACTCTGTGTCTGATTCGTCTCTTCTTCCTGGTATCTACCTTGGATCCTTCAGGCTGGAGTGGGAACAATGTACTCCTTCTACTTCACAGCTTCTGGTAAAGAGGCAATAGTTGAGTTAGTCTCTGAATAACATCCACTGCAAATGTTGAGGTAATTATGGAATCCCCTCTCAGCTGTTGTTAATATGAACTTTTCCCTTAGGGACAGTTTTTAAGTATGGAGAAAACCTTGTGTCACCAAGTTTCAGATATACTTTTATAGATGGGGAAAGAGTGTGTGAAGCAGGGAGGAGATACGTGGGCCTCTCCACCCTGCATTCGAGCAATCCAGTGCTTAGATGACACCTGTACTTTGGTGGTGGTGAAAGCCGAAAGACTTCTCAAGTGTCCTTCTGCTGTCCTTCTACTCAGTCCAATGGCAGCTGTTAAGGAACCAAGTGGCAAAACATGTTAATCTGGATTTTTTGCCTCTAAGGACAAGGCAATGTGACCAGTGGAATTAGCACTGACTCGAGACTTGGCACACTTGGTAACCGATTATGTAGCTCAGGATAAGCCTCTTTATTTTCCTGTCCTTTTTTCTTTCTCTTGAGTGAAATGAAGAGTTGGAACAAACTTCTAAGAGCCCACTCAGATCTGAAATTCTGTATCTTAGCATCTCTAGGAGGGACGCAGCTTTGTTGCTCTCTCCTCATTATTTGGACAAGAACAAAAAAGATGAGTTACTTCATTCATGGATCAGTAGGGGAATATGACTAATATCTTGTTGGAAAATCTACCAAGAGGAGACAGCATGGTATATTGAACCAAGAATCAGGTGGCCTTAGATTGAGGTTGGAAGCGAGTTCAAAGATTATTCCAGGTTTCTTCAAGTCACAGAACTGTAGAGATTGAACAGTGGCCTAGGGTAACAAATGCTCAGGATGAATGCTTCCCCTGATTCTGACTACAGAGGGAGAGGATATCTTCTCCTGGCCTTCATCGGATGACCTCTCAGGATACTTGAGGTTTCTTTTTTTTTTTTTCTTGGTTTGATAATTTCAAGTTTTTGGAAGAATTTGCTTAAAGTTTTGGAGGGTTTTCTCTCTTCTTTTTCTTTTTTCTTTTTTTTTTGCAGGGGAGTATTTAACGTTTTTCCTTAGGATTTCATACTCAAAATCTTTTCAGAATCCTCTTTCAAATCAAGAAGGACCTTAGATCTTTGTAAATATGTTTCTGATTTGCAATTACTAGCTGGATGATGGTATTAAAGTAGGCTAAAGATAGTTTACTAACTAGTAAATGTAGAAGGGATGATAGAGTTAGAATATTACTATTTTGAAACCATCATTAGTAATTCAGGAAAAAAATGTGACTGCATGCTAAAACCTAGTAGACAAAGTTGAATGAGGAACTGGATGTATTCATAGTCTTAAGGTATCCTGTCACAAACTATTAATTGCAGAGGAAAAAATAATAGTTTTATAACAGAAAAAATTGACAAGCACCATCTCATGCCAAGTGATCCAAGTAATTGTTGCCAGCATCTTATCTCTCTTGATGTAATTTGCTGAGAAGAACACATCATTTCTGTGATGATTATATCAAAGGATGTATAACCCCAAATGGGGGAGATTCTATGAAACAATCTCTAAAAAAATGTCAAGGTCATGGAAAACAAAGGCTGAAGAACTCCAAAATAAAGGAGATGAAAGATACATGGTAATGAAATGGAAAGTGTGAGTCTGGATTGGATCCTGGAGTAGGATAAAAAAAAAATAGCTGTGGAGGACATTGTTGGGATAGTGGGTGAACTTTGAATATGGACTTTGGGTTAGAGAGTAGAATTACATCAATGTTAAATCTATATTTTAATAATTGTGTTATGGTTATGTAGGAAAACATCTTTCTTTTAAAAAATAAACACATACTTAGGAGTAAAGGAGCATGATGTCTACCACTTATTCTCAAATGGATTGCAAAAAATTACTTTCAGAGAAAAAGGAGAAAACAATTGGTACAGAATTTTGTTTGCCCCACTTTGGACCTGGATAAAAGGTAGCTTGGAGGTGTTGGTCTTATTCTGGCAACTTCTTTTGAGGGTTAAAATTAAATCACGTTAAAAAGTTGTACCAAAAAAACCTATTTCAATATTTAAAGGTGGAAAAGTAAAAATATTTTGATGTGAGATAATTACAACGTGTTGTTGCAGTACCATGAAATGAAAGCTGTATATGCTTTTAAACAGTTAAGTCTGATCAGTGAAAGCAGAAACAATGCCCTTTAGACTTAGCAGCAAACAGGCTGTACCACTGAACAACACTGACGTAGCTGTCAGTGTTCTCGCCAGCTTCCTATTGTAGGTCAGCTATGCCTCACAGTTTAAAATTGAGAATAGGAGAAAGGTATTGCTCTATGTTATTAGCCGTGGTAGAAAGAAACTAGATTTTATCTGAAAAGCATTTTAGAGTCACAGGAAGAATAAAAGAATAGAAAAAAAGTTTCTCTGTTGGCATTTCTTGATCTTACATTGAGAGAAGCATGATCTCTTGTGGTTGACGTTCTAGAAATTAGACAGGAAAGTTTGCTGTAATGGAGGGGCATTGATTTGGAGGTTTGATAGCAATGGAAACAGTAAAAACAAAAGAACTAATTTCAGGAAAAATTGTTTCTTGGACCAGATCCTGTGTGAGTGAGCCATGAGAAAAGACAAGGAAATCGAGAATTGGACCATTTTAAAAAGAACATTTAAAGACTTGGATTCGTTTACTTCTTTCTTGCCTATAGTTCCCATTTCACCATTTTCTTCAAATCCAGGCAAAATAAGATTCACTGATACCATCAGGCCTCCTGTTTGTAATTATTTTGCTTATGTTTTAAAGTCAATTCTTTGTCTGAAGTTGTGTATTCTCTGATCCCTCTTGCTTTTCAGCAGATATTGGCAAAGAGATTGATAGATGTTTCAAAGTACTCAATTCATTCCTTGCCTGTTTTTATTTCCTCCATTTTGCTAGTGATGCCTAATGTATGGGCTATATATGTTTGTTTTGCCAGCGTTAGAGACGAATTACTTTTACTGAGAGCAACTAAATATATGAGCTTTAATTTGAAAATGAAGCTGTTTAACAGGATCTTAGTTTTCATTTTTTAGCACAGGAATCCCTGTTGTCATCTTGGAGGAAGCAGTAGGTGGAGCTACAGGCTTTTTATCATGAAAGACTGTTTTCGGTAGCTGCCCATTGCCGGAATAACCTGAACAAGCACACATTCCAAAAATAACAGAGGCATTTCCAAGTATTCCAGAAATATATGCAAGACTGTTTAGTCATTCATAATCACCGCTTTGCAAGTACTAGATTCTGTAGAAAATATTTCAGAAGGAGAAAAAAGATTGATAGAATTCCCTGTATTTTTAGAAAAGAGATTTTTAAAAAACGGAATTCAAGAGGGAGGGAGAGACATTTACGCTGCTCAATCATGTACCACTTTTTTTTTCCCAGGTGGTGAAAGGGCCCAGAGGGGTAACCGGGGGTGGAAAAAAATCTTTTCCATTTGCGTCAGAACTCTGAGGAGCTCTTCATTTCCCCACTCGATGAACTTTTTCGAGGCTCTAAACTGCGGTTTCAATTTTCTCTGAATCACAAAGGGGTAGCCTAGGTTAAGTGATTCTGAGGAGGTCAGAAGGCGCTTTCAACAGACCACTCCTGAGGACCATTCCTCTCATAGCCTGGTGTTTTTGACCATTTTCTTTAAAAGCCACTTTTCAATTCCTTCTTATCTCTGTGAAAAATGTAGATTCTCTCCATGTAAAAATCACAAATCTTGAGAAATGCTTCAGTGGTCTTGTTTCAGGGTTCTTTAGAAAAGCAGAAGCATTTAAAAAATAGAACATCTAGACTATTGTTTGACCAAACAACGGGGTACCATAGCTGAGCCAAACTGACATCTAAAATTAACCATCATGGGTCTCACTGCTATGATCTGGTCTCAAGGCCCCACAAAGAAATGATATATGTGTATATATTTCCTAGCCCATATATATATAGAGAGAGTGAGAGCATGTGTGTGTGTCTGTGTGTGTATAGAGAGAGATCCACATATATGTGTGTATATACATAGAGAAAGAGAGATCCATATATATCTGTATCATATAGAGAGATCAGAAGTTGGGAGGTAGGGGAGAAAGAGATTCGTGTTAGAAATTGGCTCATATAATTGCGGGGGCTGGCAATTCTGAAATCCATAGGGAAGGTGGCTGGCTGGCAACTCAGGCAGAATTTCTTCTTCTGGGAAGCTTCTATCTTTACTGTTAAGACCTTGAAGAGATTGGATGTGACCCACCCACATGATGAAGGGCCATCCTGTGTTACTTAGTATAAATCTTAATGCAGCTACAAAATGCCTTCACACCAATATCTAGACTTGTGTTTGACCAAACAACTGGGCACCATAGCCTAATCAAGTTGACATCTAAAATTAACTACCACAGGTCTCATTGCTATGATCTGGGCTCAGAGAAGCCCCTGAGAGAAATGCTAAAAAATGCCTTGAGGGACACCGTTGCCCTGATGTTAAGTGTTAAGGGAAGGCCACAGGTGGCTGCCGTGGAAGAGGTCAGCCACCCGCTACCCTGTTACTAAGCCTCACTCTTCCACTTGTTTGCCCCAGTCTCTCCTGCGGACAGCAAATGATGACATAAAACCAAAAAAGAGACAAAAAGAGCCACTGCTAGGATTTGATGGATAAACGCTGCAGACATCAGATTTCTCTGCCTTTGGCTCCTCTAGACACTCCTGTTGATGATGACTTCTAGTTGGCAGAACAGCAGCCAAGATGCCTCCTGCCTGCAGAGCTGGCTAGGATAGACCTAGCTGCTTATAGAAGCCCTTCCCTCCACATTCAGTCCTCACAACAAACTTCTGATTTATAGGTGAGAAGAAAGCTCAAAGGTTCATGGATTCTTCAAATACGGAGTAGTTGCCGTACCCTGGCCACAGCTCTGGGTGCTGGGAATACACACAAGTGTGATAAGAACACACACATTTCTTTCTCTTATGGCTCTAACATACTAATGCAGACAACAGAAAATAGGTAAATAAACAAATTAAAAAGTACAAGTTCTGGCAAGTGATAGGAAGAAAATCAGTGGGCTGAGATGGAGTTTACTTGGGATGTGGTGAGAAACCCACTTTTGGTGTGCCATAAGGGAGGCTGCTATGGGTGGTAACATTTAATCTGAGATGCAAATAGACCTAATGGGCTTGGCTAAACCTTCCACTCATAAGTAAGAATTGGAGCTGGGAGGACGTTTTGTTGCTGTTGTTTTGACTCGTCTATAATTTTTATCCATCACAACTGTCTACTAGCTTATAAGTAGTATGAGAAAAAAAGATCTGGTATTTCATTTCAAATCTGAGAGAGAATTGTGAATGCCTAAGCAAAGGCTGGTAGGTAAGTTGTGAATGAATGTTTGTGCCTAAATCTCAAGAAAGGAAATGCTAGACCATCTTAAGCAGTTCCAGCTGGAGTCTTTCAACCACTCCTTACTCAGTTCTTCCTTCTCTGTAGCCAGAATGTTTCATGCTGTACCTGCAACCTTCTTCCTCTCGCCTTGTTCTTGGTTCACTGGAAGAACTTCTGGTTGTTGCCCTTTGTATAAGAGATGCTTGACAGTCTCCACTAAAAATACAAAATTAGCCGGGTGTGGTGGCACATGCCTGTAGTCCCAGCTACTCGTGAGGCTGAGGCAGAAGAATGGCTTGAACCTGGGGGGTGGAAGTTGCAGTGAGTGGAGATTGCAGCATTGCATTCCAGCCTGGGCAATGAGAGTGAAAACTCCATCTCAAAACAAACAAACAAACAAAAAGATGCTTGACATACTTCTCACTTAGATGAATATGTCACATTTCCTTAATTAGCCTGTTGTTCTGAGTCATATTCTGATTGTTTAATGATCTTTCAGACTTCACATAGGATGTACATATGGTCCTTGAGACAACCGCAGAGGGCATCATTCTCTTTTTTTCTGACAACTTCATAATAGCATAATTCTCATTGCAGGTGTGCCCCTGATAATCGCAGTGGTAAGTTATCTGTGTGGGGCAGAAAAGAGTCTGAAGGAGGCGCTTCCTCTGCACTGTGTGAAGCAGGCCTATTGGCTAGATGTGGCTGCACATCTCCTTATCAGATTCCCCGTTTCTTTCCAAATCTGCAAAAACACTTAAGATGATAGAAAGCAAGTTGATGGATTTTTTTTTTCCCTCCCCTGAGCAATGTGAAGTCATGAGGAGCATACCATACAGGGCACTCTGCTTTTTTTTTTTTTAATTTTTATTTATTTATTTATTTTTTCTATACCAGCTTTTCACTTGGTGTCTGGCAGCCTCCTGAAATTACTTGGGAAATTTTGTTCATAGATTCTGTTTTCCTGGGGTTAGGATCGATTGCTTTCAACAGATTCTCAGAGTAACCTTTCCCCAAATAAAGAACTTCTTACTTTCAGGATTCCCTCAAGTATAAAAGGGGCGATGAAGGCACTATTTCCATCTTGCAACAGACAGAATATTCTTAAACTATTTGGAAAGTCATTTAGAATCTGGCTGAGTGTAACCAGCAGGCTATGTTCATTTGGTCCTTCTTAAATTTCTTTTCATCACTTCCTCTCACTCTACCCACTGGTGGTCTGTTGGAGATTCATAGTAATACTCTTCCCATTGAGCCTCCTCTGAGAATACTCTGATTTCAGTGACATTTTCCTTTCTTCTCAACTGAAGATGCATCTTTGGGTCCCATTCTGCTGCTCTGCAGTTGACAGTCTGCATGGTGTTTTAGTGGTTATTTGTGTTAGCCGTTCTAGACAGCAAGCTTCTTTCTATTAATAATATAAACAAATGACATTGGAAAGTACTCTCACCTGAGAGGTAGATTGGCACCTTAAACTGAAAGGACACCAGGGGGGAGAGTCAACTTGAGAGAGGGAAGATATTGGGCAGATAGTACTAGACGTGCTTCTCAACTCACGGACACAAAAAGGAAAGCACCTGATACTGGGGCCTATCAGAATATGGAGGGGAGCAGGAGGGAGAGGATCAGGAAAAATAATGGATACTAGGCTGATTACTTGGGTGATGAAATAATCTGTACAACAAACCCCGTGAGTTTACCTATATAACAAACTTGCACATGTACCTTGAACTTAATTTTTCTAAAAGGAAAACAAAGTTTGCATATTTGTTTATAGAAATAACCCATCATTTTAGTCCAAAATAAAAATTTTGGGGGAATGTTATTTCAGCATCTTTAGAAAACTAGGTTTGAAATGTATTTGTAAGCTGCTATGCTGTAGTAGAGACTAAGTGACATGATCTAACTTACTTCCCAGTGCAAGGTACAGAAGTAGCCCGGTGATAGAGCCATGTGCTCTAGCATAGATGCTACCTGCATGCATGGATGGCCATTGAGAGCCCCAGAAGACAGGGAGCTGTCCACATCCAGCACTCAGTAAAGCTGGTGAAGCTGAGGGGAGGTGGAATTGAAACATGGGTCTTGAAGTCATCAGAAAGTGAAGTCGAGCCTCTGGCAATACAGCGTTTTTCCTTTCCAAGGATCAGGCTGAGACCTTACCCTTCCTCAGCTCTTTCCCTTTCTCTGGTTTGGATGTTTGTCCCCTCCAAATCTCACTTTGTGATCCTCAATGTTGTAGGTGGGACATGGTGGGAGGTGAGTGGATCCACATGTAAGAATCGATCCCTGATGAATGGTTTAGCACCATCCCCTTGGTGATATGTGACCTCTCATTCAGTTATTTCATGAGAGATCTGTTTATATGTCTGAGACTGCCCTTCCTAGCTCTCTTGCTGTCACTTTCACCATATGACACCATGTGCTCTCCCTTCGCCTTTCACTATGATTGGAAGTGTCCTAAGGCCCTCACCAGAAACAGACGCTGGCACCACACTGCCTGTAAACCCTGCAGAATAACGAGCTGATGACACTGCTTTTCTTAAAAAGGAAAAAAACGCTTCTTAAAAACTCTGCTTCTGTGGAGGGTTGAATGAATCAGGGACTTGCAAGTTCTTTCTGTTAGAGGTCAATGTTCTCACTGGAAAAGTTCGCTATATTTTATTTACTCTCTTTATAAGCCCAAGTTGAAATTTCTAACTGGGGGTAGGATCTTAAGGAGGGTGATATTTTAACAGACTTTTCATTCCTGGCATGGTGCTTCATCAAATACAAGCTTTACTACTTTTTTTGTCTTTGTGATAAAAGGATACTTAATTCCCCTATGCCTCAGTTTCTTCATCTATAAAATGCAAATACTAATTCTTGCAAGATTGTTGTAAGGATTTAATGACGTGATTCACATAAAGCACTTAGCACATTACCTGACTAACACAAATATCAGCTATTCATTTTAAATATTTCTGCAGTGGTTTAAATTTTTGAAACAAGTATGTTATTTTTATAATCCTAAAAATTAGAGTAGAACATTAAAAAGTAAAGTCTAGATTGTTCAATTCAGGCTTGTTTTAAATTTGTTTTTCATATTTTTCATTCTAGAGGAGTACACTTACCACCTTAACTCCTCATGTTGAGGAGGAAATAGTTCTGAACAATTATTTAAAATATTAGAGGTAGCAAGCTAAAGAAAAAAGTGAAGCTGGTTGTTTTCTACAAGTCAATAGATAAGTTTTGTGATTGGTGATTGAAATGGGGAGCAAGCTTTTTGTCAAAGCTTTAAATTTTTAGAGTATTAAAATAGGAAACTCAAAGAATATTTTGGGAAAATGTATAATTTAGTACAAGCTATGAGTTGTCACATATGTTTAGAGCAAAATGCTCATTGTGTAAGTATTTGGAGATGAAGCTGGAAAGAAGCTGAGCCTGAAGGGCCATGCTTGCACAGGTGAGAAAGTGGACTCTCAAACCAGCGGGAAGCTGGGGTGGTTTCGGAGAAGAAGGATAAATTCACCAGAGTGTAAGTATATTCTTATTACTGGATTAAGTAATTTCAAATAATTTCATCTGGTGACAACTTGAATGTATTACTAGTTCTTTGTGATAAGTTAGCAAATTGAAAATTCTTTTTTCTTTTCTTTTTTAAAAGTAGTTAAAACCACAGGAGAGCCAGATGTGAGTGGGGCTTGCTAACATCTCTCTCTCCTGTACTCCCAGGGCATAGAGGAGTCTGTTTCCTAGTCCTATTGCAATTAGAGAGGGTCATGTGAATTGTTGCGGCTAATAAAAGCATAAGAGAAGTATATTGCTTCCAGTGCCTCTGCAAATCTCCTGTTTCTCCCTCTGTCTTTCTGATCATAAATATACCTTTGTGTTGTGGTGACTTTGTCTCATAAACCAAAGCAGCATGGATTACTGAGGCACTGTATGGAGAATGGTTGCCCTGGGAAGTTTCTTGAACTTGCAGTGTATTTTGTATGAGTGTTAAACTTTGTTGTGTGAAACCACTGAGATTTGCTCTTTTGTTATTGCTGCATAACCTATCTTGTCCTGACTATCAATAGCAAAAGCTATGGTGTATATAATAGCCTGCTAGGCAATGTGAACTGTCCATGAACTGCGAAGTTATTAACCAGCAAGCGATGGTTGTGTGGGAATATTCTTCCCTCTTGAGTAGCTTTACTTGCCCCAGGAAAGGTAAACACGACAGCTCAGTGGTGGAAGAAGGAGATAAACTGCATGCAAAAACAATCTGGAGATCTAGCTACACATTGGGGATATGTGCTTATAAGTACTGATTTAACAGGAGGGTGTTAAGAAGTTAAGGTCAATGTGGGTATATTCTTAGAAACACTTGAGTCATGTTACCTAGAAGGGCTTCCTAGAAACATCTGCTCTAAGTTGATGGGAAGGGATGGAACTTAAAGAAAATAGCTTTTTTGGCTTGCTTATTTATTGTACTTTAAGTTCTGGGGTACATGTGCAGAACATGCAGGTTTGTTACATAGCTATACACGTGCCATGGTGGTTGGCTACATCCATCACCTCATCATCTACATTAGGTATTTTTCCTAATGCTATCCTTTGTGACAGCTTTAAGATAAGAGAAGATGAAAAAAGTGACTATATCTTTCTATAAAAATATTAAGGTGTGTGGGGGCATTGGGGAGGGTTTACATTAGGAGAAATACCTAATATAGATGGTGGGAGGTGGGGGGTATGGGGGATGGATGCAGCAAACCACCATGGCATGTGTATACCTATGTAACAAAGCTGCACGCTCTGCACATGCACCCCAGAACTTAAAGTATAACAAAAAAGAAAAAAGGCAAAAAAAAAATGGTGCAACTAGGAGATAAAACGATTGATGCAAAATAATTAAAATAAGAAAAAATGAAGGTAGAAAAATTATCTGGCAGGGATAAGAGGAGCTAACACATGGCCTGGTGGCCAAGGCAAAGAGAAACATCGTTAGTCATTAAGAATTACCATGTTCATAGCATAAGAAACAGACTAATTCTGAAGAAAAGCAGAGCCATTCTTGGACATGAGGTCTGATGGAAATTTCTAACTTGTGTCTGCAAAATTAGAGAAAAGCAATCTAGGGACTTCACATAGTAGGAAACAAGATCTTAGTCGTATAAGCCAGTTAAGAGGCTCTGAGAGTTTTTTCTCCAAAGAAAAATGAAACAGAAAAGCTGGGAAATAAGGTACATACATTATTCTTTTACCTAAACATTGCATGGCAGGGGGTCCTATGATTTAATATTTCTAGTATATCATGAAAAGTACAAGAAAATTTGGGGAAGTTAGTTTCTAGAGATTGCATTGGCTATGCAACACTTTGTGGTGTTTATTTGGGAAAGAGGTATGAAAGTTTTATTACCGTTTCACTGTGTGTTTGCATGAATGTATAGAGTACTTTTGGTAACTTTGAAAGATTTCCACTGTACCACCTGATATGTTTGGTTTCAAAAACTCCTCTCCAACCTTAAAGATATGCCAGTAGTTATGAAACTATTTATCATTAAGGGCTAATAGACGGCCATAGTAGATCTCAAAGGACTAGCAGTTTACTCAGATGATGAGATAATTTTATAGTTGGAGCAAATGACCAGAGAGCTCTTTTACAGCTACTTAAACAAGTTAATATTGATTTTATGATGCTTTTTCTATTATTTTATAAGGGAAAGCAGTGAGAATATGAGGTGTTGGAGTCTGTTGCTCACTTTTATGAACTGGCCTGCTTGCTTTTTTTTATTAACTATTTCCTGCCTTCCAAGGCAATTGGACAGACCATTTGTAGGTCAAATAAGTCAGAAAACAAGTTTTCTTTTTTTAATTAAAAATTTAAAAGAAGCAAATTAATAGCATCTATTTCAATGCAATTTTAGCAACTATTTTTACATAATTTTGTCTTGAACTTGGATTATTTTATTGGCATGTCAATGGAGCCAGGCCTCTTGTTGAAACACTAATTGGGGTCTCACAGGGAAGTCCCCAAACAGGTTTATAAAGTCACTTGTTCCCTGTTTTGTATCCAGAACGTTCTCAATTACTACTCTTTAAATGTTGTCTAAACATGTGACCTACAAAAAGACCATTACTGTGGCCGTCATGTTAATGCTCTTGTGTAATTTTCCTTTAATGCATATCCTTGGGGGGTCACTCTATGACCTGATTTAGGCTTTGGCTTAACCATCCACATTTTCCTTGAAACCATCATATTCAGCAAACTGACACAAGAACAGAAAACCAAACACCGCGTGCTTTCACTCATAGGCGGGTGATGAACACTGAGAACACTTGGGCACAGGGAAGGAAATAACACTCACTGGGCTAGGTGGGGAGGTGGAGGGGAGGGGAGGGAAGGGACAGCAGGGTGCGGGGCAGATGGGGCAGGATTGTTGCGTATGTACCCCAGAGCCCACAGTACCATTAAAAAAAAAATTTCCTTTTGGAAAAGCTTGTTTTAGTCATAAATCTCCTGAAATCAGGTTCCAGTCATCTGAAGTTATGAATCGATTGGCACCATTAAGTGTGTAGATTTGTATTCTGTCTTCTCCAAACTTCAGGATGTTAAACCATAGTATCAGTGAATACACATTTATACAATATCCTCTAACATAGTTTTCCAGTTGTCTTGTCTGGGCAGGTCCCTAAGTGACCTGAGGGTGGGCCACTGAAATGAAGGGTAAGTGTCCTTGGACTGATATTCATGCAATTCTAAAACACTGAGCTTAGTGAAACTAAGTGGACCCAGGTGGCTTTGCTGTCTAAAATGGGGCCTTCCAAAGCCTTTTTTTTTTTCCTTTAGAACATACAAGTTCTTAAAAAATCAGCTCTGGTGGGAAACTTTGGCTAAAGAATGTATATTTTTAGGTTTTTGTATTTAACATGTCTTTTTTTCACAAAGCAAATAAAATTTCATTATGCAGGAGGACACAGAGTTTAGCCTTGGATGTGTGATGGCTGCATTTCCAAAGATAAGGATGATGCTGGTGGAGATGTATTTCAGATCGTGGGCATGGGCTGTGGCATCTTGGTTTAAAACAAAACAGGCCCACCCTCCCCAAACCTTCAAGAGACTGAGGCTAGAGAGCAGAAGGAGTCCTCGTATTCCAGATCGGACTATGTAAAAGTTAAAAGATAAGCTAACAAATCATTAGAAACAACATGATTTAGCCTCCTATCTTGATAAATGGACCATCATCTTTACCTATCTCAAAGGCAGTGTTCAAATTTAGAGTTCTTACAATCCTTGGATTCTCTATTGAAGGAGGAACTGACCTCAGCCCAGGCCTGCAGCTCCTTTATTTCTCCTTCCACCTCCCTCTCTACCTCCACCTCCCCCCTGTACCAGCAGAGGCCTCTCTCGTGTGCAAGCTGGTACTTCGAAGCTACATGAACAGCTGTCCCTTGGTCACCCCTTGGGCTTAGAGGGGCATAAAGTTGAGATACTTTCTGCCTTCAGCAGGCCCTAGAAGGGACCCAAGGTATTGGATGGACTTAAGTAGTGGGGTGTGTTCTAGAAGAAGGCTATATTAGTTTGCGAAGTCTGTTATGACAATACCATAAACTGGGTGGCTTAAGCAACAGAGATTTATTGTCTCACAGTTCTTCAGGCTAAAAGTCCAGTATCGAGGTGTGAGTAGAGTTGATTCCTTCTGACAGTGGTGAGGAAGAATCCTTCCTGGGCTTTTCCTCTGGCTTCTGGTGATTTGCCAGTGATCTTTGATTTTTTTTTTTTTTTTTTTTGCTTATAGATATGGGACTTTGATCTCTGACTTCATTTTCACATGGCATTCTCCGTGTGTGTGAGTCTGTGGCATCATTTTCCCTTCTTATAAGGACACTGGTCATATGGGGCTAAAGTCCACCATAATGACTGTATCTTAACTTGATTACATCTGCCAAGACCCTGTTTCTATAAAGGATCATATTGTGAGTTATGGAAGGGTAGGACTTCAATGTATAAATTTGGAAGACACAAATCAGCTGATAGCAGAGGATAAGTAAGCATGGACTCCCCGAGGGCCCATTCTCTTGGCCTCATGAACATCTAATTCCTAGAGGAGGTTGTGGCCGGATGAAGCCCAGAATGAAGCTCTATAAAACTTGAGGCCTGTGACAGGGACCCCTCTAAGGACTACGCTGGGAATAAATTTTTTATCATCAGTATCGCTGCAGTCTTTGACATTGGTGACTCCATAGTTTAAACAGCAATAGCAATAGAAATGAAATGGAAATCAACTTCTGAATTTCCCCATTTGGCTAAATTAATTAAGGATCTTCCCTACCCTTTGAATAGTCTTTCCAGTCTAGTCTATCCTATCAATTCATTCTCTCTTCACCCATAATTCCCATCACAGCTTCTCACCCAGTTCATTTGATAGCTTATGAGTGACTGCTTCTTCAACATTGTGCTGAGATCAACCAAAAGTGTTGATCTCAGCACAATGTTGGAGGGTGGCAAGTCCTCAATACAAATGTATTGGTTCTCTGGGGCTCTAAGTTCTGTTGATGGCATATTTAATGCAACAGCTTTGATTCTGGATAGTGCACATTTCTAGTTTGGAGAGCAGCCAGGCCTTCACTGTTCTGTATGTGGGCTATTTCTGAGCCCACATTTTAAAAATAATCCATGGCGGGAAGGAGGGGTATTCAATTCTGTGACTAAAAACAATCTCCTGGGAGCCAAAGAAACACACAGATAATGTTTATTCTCCATGCTAAAAATAGGTGGGCTGGTATTTTTAGTCATTCCCCAAAATATGGTGTCTGGACGCAAATTCAGCTGTGGGTGTCTGTCTTTATGGGATCCAATGAGGTTGTCAGTGGGGGAGGAGTCCGGGTCAGATGCTCGAATTAAAAAAGTTTGTAGGAGAGAAGTTGGATCTTGCTACCAATTTAAGGTTTCCAGCTAATGAGGGTGTAGTTCAATTTCAAACATTTTTAGAGTTTAAAAAAACAAAAACAAAAACAAAAACAAAGCAACCTCAAGGAGTTATCGAGAGCATAAAGACCAGCAGTTGTTACATCCCGGGCTGTCAAAATGAGCTACTTCTTCCCCTCAGATGAGGGCAAAAAGTGGTCTGGAATCACAGCAAAATTAATTTGTTTGCTCGGGTATAAATTTAAAATGACTCACCTGATTTTTTTTCCTTCTGTAATTTGCCAGAGTTAATTCAGTCCCAAGGGATTTATTTGCTCTTTACCACCTTGCTATAAAATCTGACTCAGTTTCATCCAGTCTTTTTCCCCGACTAATGCCCAGGCTAAGTGTATGCTTTAAGAAAACACCAGGGTTATAGCTTGTGCTTTTGCCACGTTTCTTGTGTAGACTTTCTGGGACCCTTGGTGTGGGAAACGAAAGGGAGGGTTTTCACGGCATTTAAAGAGTTTAAGAAATCTCTGCAAACCAGCATGATGTTTTTTCCCCCTTTCTCTAGAAGTTAAGTTTAAGGGATCATTTCTTTAGCAGGTCTTGCATCTACTGAATTACTGTTGGGGTTGAGACCAGCTGTGAGGTTACAGAAGGAATGGAAAGAAGCATACTTAGTGAAAAAGTGCTGAGGATTGGGTGTCAAACTTAAAAACAGAATTTGAGTTATTCCTGTGTTGTATGACGAGGCCATTTTCCTTGCCTCACCAGACCAAGTCCAGGAATAGGAAGGCCAGGCGGCTGCCTCCAAAACATAAGGCTGCATATGGGATTCCCAGCAGAACCACATGAAAAATGCCTAACGTGACCATTGGAATGAGTAACATTGATTTCTCTGTGTTCATCAGATGCCTTTCATCCTTGTGCTGGCTCAGTGGAAGGGGGCTGGGATATAACAGCGGATGTCTTACCAAGATGTTCTCATAGCGTGAGTTAGGATGGAGTGACACATCTCCTTGTGTTATTTTGAGCTGCTTAAAATTTCACGTTGTGACTATGAGTGGGTTTAGTATCAGACTATGTTTCTTAAATAGAAATCAAGCCCTTAGTTGCTTAATCCCTTTGCTTCAAATGTTATAATTTGGTAACACTGAGGGGAGGCTCTATGGCCAAAGGACCGTGTGATGGAAAAAGAAAAATGTCATTGATGCTGTCATATGCCAAGTAGACGTGACTTTAAAGATAGTGTCTTCCATCATAAATGAATTCCCTTATCTGTGGTAAACTACAGATGTCATGATAGAAATTATGGCCATTTGAAGGAGGCAGTTGTACTGTACTTTCCAAACTATATATTTTTTCAAAGTGCACTCTTATAACCGTTTTGAGATTAAGGATCATAATTTCGGAGCCATTATCTTTCCCTGAAACTCAAAGTACAATTTATTTCCTTTTTGGAAATAAGAAAGTAAGTTATTTTCTCAGAATCACCCATTCTATTGTAAAGATGGGAACTCTGAAGCCAGGTCATACAAGGAGTCAATGGCAAACTCAGGAACCCACATATTGTGGCCATTTCTTAAACTCTTTCCCTGGGCCCTGACAAAAATAATTTGATTGATGTATCTAGTGATTTTTTTTTCTTTTTTAATCACTTGGCATTAAAATACAAAGAGTTGACTTTTTTTCCCCCCTGCTTGGTATTCTCCACACAATCTTTTGCGAGGAACTTGTGAATTTTTCTGGACTTCTGGTGCTTGCCTGGCTACCTCTTCTGACAGACCTGGACACAGCCCTGCATGTGTGTGTCGCACTCAGCAGGGCAGCGAATGGCAGGATCCTGCCGTGATTTCACAGTCCTGCCTTTCTTCTCTGGTATCCAGGCTAGGATATATATATACCATTACCACATCATTCATAGCTTGCTGTCAACAAGCCAAGAATCACATTGCCTTATCCCGCACTCACATTAGCACGAAATTTAAATCAACATTTCTTTTGGGCTGTGTTGGGGGATACTGTTGTTTGGGAAGTCGGGTGCATCCACTGGGTTGGTTGACAGTGGTAGGTTTTTCTTGCCCTTGGTGGGCTCAAGTGCTTGTCTAAATACAGCCCCTTAACACTGCCTTGTTGTCTCGGCCCAGCAGGCAGTGATTTTGGCTCACTACATCACAGCCTCTGGTGTCAACAAACTCTTGTCTTTGCAGTTTTCCTGGTGTTAGCCTGAAGGGTGTATGTCTCTGTGAGTGTATTTGCTAGGAAAGTTTTCCTCCCTGATGGAGGAAAGGGAGAACAGAAATAAACCACAGAGTTCTCTAGAAATGTCAAAGATTCATTCAGATTTCACTCTGAGGTGTATGTACTTCTTTTGTCCCCAGTCTTTCTCTACTTATTTGTTTTTTAGAGATAGTCTTGTTCTGTCATCCAGACTGGAGTGCAGTGTGTGATCACAGCTCACTTCAGCTTTGACCTCCTGGACTCGAGAGATCCTCCTGCCTCAGCCTCCCAAGTAGCTGGGACCGCAGATGCACACCACCATGCCCAGCTTTTATTTTTTATTTTCTGTAGACATGAGGTCTTGCTATGTCGCCCAGACTGATCTCAAACTCCTGAGGTCAAGTGATTCTCCTGACTTGGCCTCCCAAAGTGCTGGGATTAAAGGCGTAAACCACAGTGCCCCTCCTCTAATCTCTTGAGGACCTGTGTTGGCATATCCTGATGTATCCCAGACCTTTAACTTGGACAACCAGCCAGAGGACAGTTGAAATCTACATACTCTTCTAGTGTCCTTTGTGTATTTCAATAAGAACAACAATATGTACACATAGAGTTTTTCACCTCTCCTGGGCCATGGGGCAGATTGTGGAAGTGCACAAGGTCGTCTGTGTGTTTACTCTCCTGGCATTTACATCCTTGCATTCTTTCAGATTTGGGATGTGGCTTTTAAAAAAGGCAGTGCCAAGTTTAATAGTAGACCGGTTAGTAATGTATCTGTGAGATACAGACTGAACATTTTGAGGAAACCTACTGGGTAAAATAAGATAATGAGAGACTTCATGTTAGAAAATAGCTTCTGAAGATGAAGGTAGAATAAATATCTGATGTTTGTCTCTTCCTCCTGCCTCTATTAGTCACAATTATTCAGGTCATCACAAAGGCTCTGTGTCCCAATTCTTCACTCCATTGTGGTAATACTTTCCATCCCATCCTTGCCATGGTGTCGTGGTGGGCAGAGTAGATGACTGGGTGTCTTGACTTTGGACTTGACCATTTGACTTGCTGAGTTCAATTGGATGTTAGTGTGAAGCCTAAGATGTGCTTGGGCTGTTGGACTTCTTTTTGAATTCTGTCAGAGCTATGAGAAGAACACCCTATAGCCACCACCCCATAGTCTGTTGGTCCCAGGAAGATGAGAAACATGAAGTAGACATGAAACTAACTTCAGCCTGAAGCAAAGCCCAGCTAAGCCCAATCTAAGTAGTCTGAAACCCAAACCAACCTGAAGATGCATGAACAAGAAATCAGTGATTATGGTTGCATGCCTCTGAAATTTTCTGTCTGGGCAGTCATAGCTGACTTTTTATAACACTACTACCATGACTACCAGCTTTCACTTTACAACAATCCAATGAGAGTTTTTGGTAAATTTTATGTAGTAATTGCTCATTGATAAATGCCACTACTGTTGCCACTTCAGGTTAAGTGTGATTCTAAATCAAGGTTGTGCATCAACTATTTTAGCTTCTTTCTGTTGATGTGACATAAAGCCCGCCTGTATTTGAAAATAGATGGGAAGATAAAGCTCTATGAGAGAGAGGTTGGAGTCCTCTTATCTCTTGCATAAACATCATATTTCCGGACTCGGGGCTGCATTCAGCCGTAACCGTCATGACCAGTTGGGCCAGTGTGAAGTCACCACAACCAAAGCAGTCAAGAAAAAAATTGAGGAAGAAAAAGTGGCAGCAACTCGAGTGTCCATCAATGGATGCAGATAACAAGATGCGGTGACATACACATACCATGAAATAATTCAGCCTTAAAAAGAAAGAGAATTCTGACACGTGCTACAACACAGAGGAACCTCGGGAATACTATGCTCAGTGAGATAGGCCAGTCACACAAAAGATACATACTGTATCATTCCACTTAGGAGGTACCGAGAGCAGTCAAACTGATAGAAAGAATGGTGGTTGCCAGGGGCTGGAGGGAGGTGCTTGCCAGGGACAATAGGGAGTAATTTAATAAGTATAGAGTTTCAGTTTTGCAAGATGAAGTAGTTCTGGATATGGGTTGCACAATGATGTGACTAACGCTACTGAATTGTACTGTTAGAAATGGTTAATGCGGTAAATTTTATGTAATGTGTTTCTGCCACAATTAAAAGTAAGAAAAAGATAAAATCACCTGGGCATGGTGGCTCATACTTGTAATCCCAGCACTTTGGGATGCAGAGGCTGGTGAAGGGCTTGAGCCCAGGAGTTTGAGACCAACTTGGGCAACATGGCGCAACCCCAACTCTACTCAAATTACAAAAATTAGTTGGGTGTGGTGGTGTGTGTTTGTAGTCTTAGCTACTCTGGAGGCTGAGGTGGGAAAATCCCCTGAGCCCCGGGGTGGTTGAGGTTACAGTGACCTGTGTTTGCACCACTGCATTTCAGTCTGGGTGACAGAGTGAGACCCTAGCATTTTATATATATATAATGAAATATATATATATAACAATATATATGTATATATGTATGTATTTATTCCACCCCCTATCCTTGCTGTTGACTGTTGAGAGAGACCTATGATTCCTCCCTACTGGGGAGCTGGCTGATTATCAGCCAACCTTGGCAGAGATTCCTCTGTCTTTTTTTTTTTTTTAAAAACCTTGTACTCTTTTGCTTAAATACCCCTTGTACAGGTAGTTTGATATTTGGTAGCCCCAGTAATTACCAGGCTTAATTGCTCTGTTAAAGCTCATCCAAAATTATTTTTTTCATTCTATTTTTCCCTAATTTCTCTGTTTAGAAGTGTTTTTATACTGGTAAGCTGTATATGTTACATACCAAATAAAATTTTCTTTTAACTATTTTTTGTTTATTTGCCAGCTTTACTGAAGTATGATTAACAAGTAAAAATTACATATTTAAGGTAAACAAGATGGTGTTTTGTTGTATATATACCTTGTGTAACGAATCCCATAATCAAGCTAATTAACCTGATGCAGCTACCTGTTTTTGTGTGATGAGAACATTTAACTCTCTTAGCAATTTGAGTTATCATTAGCTATAGTTATCATGCCGTACATTAGATTCCTAAAAGTTATTTGTCTTAGGGGTGAAATCTGACTAATATCTCCCCATTTCCCTGGCACCCCAGACCCTGACGATCACCATTCTCTTTTCTAATTCTGTTATCTGTTTTTCTGCTTAGGATCACAGTGTGATTGTTTCCCCTAAGAAATTCTCCATTTAGATATGCAACTGTGAGGTTTTTTTCCCCCATATAATCAGTAAGCACATGTTAAAGGCTCACTCACAAAATGCCTACAAAATGAATACCAATGAATAAATTATGGCCAGTTTAACCATGGGTAATAATATACATGCATATAAATGTATATTTACATATATATTTGATCAGTCTATTTCTTATAATAGGTTAACAGTTGTACAGTGATTTTACAGTAATCTGAATATTTGATGAGAGCACAATTGTCCATTCATGTCAGAGATACTTTACAAATGAAAGGGCAAAGGCAGCTGTAGATAAGTGGGCAACGTCAATGCAAACTCTCTTCCCATTAGGTTCCACTCAAATTATGAACTTTTATACAAATCAGTGGAAAATGCAAGCCCTTACTTCCTAAACCTTCCTACCATAGACACAGCTGCTAGACTCTTCTGGGCTGACTTTGTCACCACAGGGGACCCAGAGTTTCTCCTTATTACTACTTTGATCCCCTCATTGGGGCTATATCTATGGAAAGATATATGTGTGTGTGCATGTGTATGTGTGTTTTCCCTCTTCATGCTTTTATTTCGAGGGTTTTTTTTCTCACATGCAGGATAAAACTCCCTTCCACTTTCTTCACTGTAAGTTTCTTCTTTCAACCTGTCTGGTAAGACCTGGAGACATTTCACAAAAGCCTGTCTGTCTTTCTCCCCCTCTCTGGATGCGCTTAAGTATCCCACGTGATTCTGATGCAAATAGTCTGAGGACCACTCTTAGTGGAAAGTGTGCATTTTTGGTATTAAGCACACCTGGAATTTTGTCCTTAGCCCATCACTTCATAACTGGGTTATGATGAGCAATGATACCTTTGGATCCACATCTGTAAAATGGGGCTAATGAGAAAACCAGGTTGGTTTATGTTTGCCTCTTGTCTTTTCTCTTAGGTTTTGTAAACCATCTCTTAGCTTTGGTAAACCATCTCTGGTAAAAGGGATTTACCATGAGCAAAATGAAGGATAGGCTGAAGACAGGAGTACAAATAGTCGATCAGTGCTAGCAGTCAGAAAGCAGGACTGGATTTAGTCATCCCACAATGTACACATATTTAAAACAGCATGTTGTACAAAATGTATACAATTTTTTGTCAATTGAAAATATAAGAATGTGTTCAGAAGCAAGCTTTATGTATTTAATTTTATTATACCTAACTAGATTTGTCCAGTGCAGAGCTTGAAACTTCATGTTCAAAATGCACATGTATTACAAACTACTGAAACAGAGTAAGTCTATTATGTTCACTTGTGTATTAGTTTGGCCAAGGTTTAGTGGTATGTATTCAAGGGAAGCCAAAATTTTGGTTTGAACTTGCTTGCTATTAAGATCTCTGTTAACATGGGTTCATCAGTCAATTTATAATGACTCCAAAGAAAGAAACTTCAGTTCTCTGTACTAGCGAATATTGTGTTTTCTGAGTTTTGAAACTTGCTGGAAAAGTGCTAATTTTTTTCACTCTTTTGGGCAAAATTTAGTAATTCATCTTAACTAATTATATGATATTAAATTTAGTCAAGAAGATCTTCAGGCACTTTTTTGTCTTATGATAAATACATGATTATACTTTATTAAACAAAATATGTTTATAATATAGTTGAAAATTAGGTGTTTGCAAATAGAATTCTAAGGTTTAGTATTTGTGAACTGAATATTTTAAACACAGATTTGAATTTCGACAACTGAAATAAATTCTGGGAGAGTATTGGAATCTAACATCATTAACAAAATACCATGATGTGATAAATGTTAAATACCTCAAAAAATATCTTGATTTATGCTATTATCTCTTCCGTGGTGAATATAATTTATACACATTGCAATATGTGTTTCTAAACAAAGGGTGACTTAAAATGCTAAGTGCCTTATAATTTGGAGTTTGGGCAAACTGTATTCTCAATTTTACCACAGTTTTATGGTCTCCTACTGTGTAGTATTTTGACACAGATTAGGGATAAAGTATCAATGGATAGTCTAATTTCTGATTTACTGGCAGTCTTTGATATGAAATAAAGGCTTTTCTCCTAGTTGGTGCATTACTTCACAATATAGATGCTTATTTATTTGAAAAAAAAAGTGGGGATGTTTCAAAATGTTGATAGGTACTATAGCCTGTCTTTTTTAAAATCGCATCTATTTAGATAAAGTTTGCTAATAATTTCAAGGTTTGTTAAAAGTGTATAACAGGATCCTATATATGCTAATACAAATTTTCAGAAAATTTTGTTTCTAACAAATATTAATAACTTAATACCGGGAGTGCAGATAATTGAGTTGTCAGATTGACTTTTAAATGATGCTCAGGTTTCCGAGAGTAGGATTGAAACTTTGAGTAAAGAACTGAAAAATATTATATAAACAACCAAATGGGAATTTGAGAACAAAAAACCATAATAAAGTTTAATGGATAGGTTTAATAGCATACTAGACAGAACTGAAGAGAGAATGAAGTGGATGGTAGTAGAAAATAGAAGCATGAGGACATGAGAAGAATAGAATTCAGGGTTAGACACAGGCAGTATGTGTAATTGAGGTCTATAAAGGGGAGTGAAGGAGAGGATGGATGCATATTTGAAGAAATACTGAGAGTTTGTCAAAATTATAAAAATCACAACGCCACAAATTCAAGAAGCCCCGTGGACCATAAGCAAGATGAAAAAAAAATGGAGTATGCTTAGTTTCATTATTGTAAAGTTGTTTAAAAAAACCACAAAAAGAATATGTAAAACCAGCTGGAGGAGAAAGGATTACCTTCAAGGAGAATCGATTAGATTGTCCCTGACATCTCAGTAGAAACAGTGGAAGCTAGAAGATGGAATGAAATATCTTCACAGTTCTTTTTATTTTTTTCTGAGATGAAGCTTGCCCAGGCTGGAGAGCAGTGGTGTGCAATCATGGCTCACTGCAACCCCTGTTTCCCAGGCTCAAGCAATTCTCCTGCCTCAGCCTCCTGAGCAGCTGGGATTACAGGTGCCCACCACCACGCCTGGCTTTATCTTTAGTAGAGACGGGGTTTCACCATGTTGGCCAGCCTGGTCTCGAACTCCTGACCTCAAGTGATCTGCCTGTCTTGGGCCTCCCAAGGTGTTAGGATTACAGGGGTGAGTTACCACGCCTGGCCTCAAAGTTCTAAAATAGAATCCAGTGAAGTATCTTTCAACAATAAAGGTACATATCTTTTCTGACAAACACAATTTGTCAGTGGTAGACTTGACTTAAGGGAATACTTCAGGGTATTAGGCAGTAGGAAGATGGTGTCAGGGGGAAGCTTGGAGATGCAGGGAGATATGGAGTGAAAAAACCATGACAATAATTCTAAATGAATATTAACTGCATAAAGCAACAACAGTAATATACTGTATGATCTAGCTGATGAAAACCAAAGTATTTTTTTTTCTACTCCCTCAGTAGTCAACACAGAAGACTTCTGTAACCAAATGTGGGGGGGTTTTCTCTGCACAATAACCAAGCGATTACTTTTCCAGTAAACAACAGCTGGTGTCCTCCAATTCAATTCTGATGCCATCTTCCTGGAGAGAGCATCAGATCCCACATGTTAAGGGTCTCAGTCCCATGAGATTGCCCCCACTTCTATGCCCATTGAAAGCCCCAAGGGCTTCTGACCCATCAGCTGTAAAAAGAGGGTTTCTGACGACTCCCTTCTTGGGTTCAACTAATTTGCCAGGAAGCTCCCCAAACTCAGGAAAACACTTTACTTACATTTACTGGGTTATCATAGAAGATATTACAAAAAATACAGATGAAGAGATGCATAGGGTAAGGTGATGTGGGGCTTCCCTGCCCCCTTATATGAGCCACCTTCTAGGAACCTCCATGTATGCAGCTATCTGGAAGCCCCCAGGACCCTGTCCTTTTGGTTTCTTTTGGAAGCTCCATTACATAGGCATGGTTGATTAAATCATAGGCCATTGATGATCAACTCAAACTTCAGCCTCCTCCCATCCCCAGAAGATGCATAAGCTGAAAGTCCCAATCCTCTAATGTTGTCTTGGTCTTTCCTGTGACCAGGCCCCATCCTGAAGCTACTTAGAGGTTTCCAGCCATCAGTCAACTCATTAGCACATGAAATAACATCACTTTGGAGATTCCAAGAATTTCAGGCTTTGTATGACAGGAAATGGGAACAAAGACCAAATATATATTTTACAATATCACAACTTAGAATATATTTAGAATTACAATATACAACAGTAGCACAGAAAAGGGTAAGCAGTGAATGAAGTTAGTGTTCTAAGGTCCTGGTATTGTCTGGGAAGGCTAAAGTACTAATTTGTTACAGGTTGTTAAGAACACATCTAACCTCTAGTAAAAAAAGAAAGCAGAACTGTCGGGCAAAGGATGATACGGCCATTGGGTGGCTCTGCAGTGGGAATCTGCAGAAGTTCTCACCACTGCAATTTCTCAGTGAATAATAAAGCAAAGTAAAATAGAGTGAGGACGGGAAGAGGCATTTGGGGTGTGGGTGCAAAACAGGCAAACATGGATTCTAAGTTGTTAAGTTGTTTAGCCTAAAGTTGCCTTCTTATATATTTTAACTTCAATTTCAAGGTTTCTCTGTAAACTTTCACATAGTGAACTGTAACCTAACTGGATATGTAAACAGACTGTAACTTACGCTTGTTCCAATCACTGACTTTCAGCCAATCACAGCAACCAACAATATTCAAATAAGGCTAATGCTGAGTTTTAACCAATCCAGCTGTTTCTGAACCTCACTTCTGTTTTCTGCATGTCACTTTCCCTTTTCTGTTCATAAATCTTCAACCACATAGCTACACTGGAGTCTCTCTGAATCTATTCTAGTTCAGGTGCTGTCTGATTTATGAGTTGTTTTTTGCTCAATTAAAATGTTAAATTTAATTGGTCTAAAGTTTGTCTTTTAACAAAGTCAAATAAAATGAAATTTGGATGAAGATGAAAAAGGATGTCAATAGCTGATAAGGCCAATATAGCACTCTAGGTCAAGAGTACGGTGCACATTTTTCTGAAAAAAAAAAAAAAAAAAAAAAAAAAGTTAGGGTTTTGGGGTGTTCTTTAATGAGAAGAAAAAAGAGTAGTTAATGGATATTATTTTTATTCTTTCCAACTTTCTTATCAAGAGAATTGGTCTAGAGCTAAGAGGGTGAAGAAGAAGAAAGAGCCACTGCTTTGTAGCTTTGACCAGAGGCAGCTGAGCAGAGATGAACAAACACTAACCAACAAATCAAAGACTCAGGGTTCATCTCCATGTCCTGCCAAAACTCCCACTTGGCTGATCTGCTTATCCCTAAAGCAGGGGATCCTGAATCTGGAGAGAAGGGCTTCCCTAAGGGAGGAGGGCATATTGAGTTTTTGAGACAATAAACCTGAAATGAAATTCAACCCCCAAAATATGTACATTGATTATGTATCAATACAGAAATTAAAAAAAAAACTTCAGGCTGCACTAATGCAAGCTTCCATCCCCTCTCTTTACTATATCTGAAAAAACTGTAAGCCCAAGGAGATGTGAATCCATTCAGAGAGGAGTAATCAACAGAAAATGTCTCTATAACATGTATGCAACATGAGGTCTGTATATAGACTATCAATCAAAAAGGAAGCATTAAACACGAACAGTTCACTGTTCAACTGTCCCTGCTTCCAGATGTTCCCTACCTCTTCTAATGGCCAAATTAAATAATTATTCTTTGCATTTCTGTGTCCCAGATGCATATCTTTTCCTAACTTATACTGTTCTAATTTTTGTGTTTTCTTGAACACTGCTTCACTAGATTCTAAGATCCTGGAAGGCTGGTGCTGGGATTTTTAATCTATACCCTCAGCAATGAATACAGCACTTGAGCATGTCAGGCATAGATATAATTTGGAATAAAAGGGTAAAAAATTGATAGCTGTTTTGACAACATAGTTAATAAACAGGACATGGAATGTTTCATTCATTCACTAGATTCTCATTCCAAAAGTGAACTGGAGAATTAAAGCTATTCTCTAGGTCAAGGCTCTCCAGTAGAAATAAAATGTGAGCCACACGTGTAACTTAAAATTTTCTGGAATTCTCACTAAAAAGTCCAAAGAAATAGATAAAATTAATCTGAACAATATATTTTATTTGACTTATATCCCAAGCATTATTTCAAAATAGACAATAATTATTAATATTTTATATTTTTTAATAGTACTAAAGTTTTGAAATTGTGAATTTTCCACTTAAAGCACATTTCAATTTGGGTCCTAAATTTGTATCAGAAGTATATAATCTGTACTTTGTAAAAATTTTTGCTTGAAAAGTAAATTTCACACCAGATTATTTTAAATATACTTAAATTTTTTCCAACAATTGAGTTAATTATGTTTTTAAATTTTAATTTAAATAAAATGAAATAAAACTAAAAACTCCTTCATTGACATAATAGCCATATTTTAAGGCTTAATAGCAACAGGTTGCATTGAACAGTGCTTTTCTAGGTAATGCAGATCCCAAGTCATGGGTGTGTAGACAAAGATGGGGCCTTGCCACAGAATTAATCAACCAGTTTCCTTTTTATTTGATAGTGTCATTATTTTCAGGAACCATATTGATCACATTTATTCATTAAAGCTGCAGACAGTCCAGCCATAAGGAAAAAAGTGGGCCAAATACTTGATTTTGCCTGTGGGGCTGAATTTAGTCACTTTGCCTGCTACAAGTTATGATGGACTTTTGTATTTTTTAAGCTGTCCTGTGGGGACCTGGTGTCTTTTCAGCTTGCAGCTGCAGTATTCTTAGGTCAACAATTAGCACAGTCCTTTGAGTTGCAAAACAAACTAGTTCCCAGGAAACAAACAGCGCCATGAAAAATTTATGCCAATTTAGGTGGAATCTCAATGTGTCCCGTTCTGTATTTGTGGTAAGATAGGGCCATAAAATAATGTGGCACTCTTAAATGTATTTTTCAAGAAATTTTTAAGAGATTGGACATTTTACGTTCTGTAGACACACTGAAGTGAGATCATTAGAGACTGGATCATACAGATAGAACCTAGTTCTCAAAATTCAAATTATTCTACTTTAAATTCGTGTTTATTTTTGAGTAGTCCATAACAAGTAGTCAGAGAAATGGACTCTTTTAATTTCTTTTTTTTTTTTTTTTTTTTTGAGATGGAGTTTCGCTCTTGTTACCCAGGCTGGAGTGCAATGGCGCGATCTTGGCTCACTGCAACCTCCGCCTCCTGGGTTCAGGCAATTCTCCTGCCTCAGCCTCCTGAGTAGGTGGGATTACAGGCACGCACCACCATGCCCAGCTGATTTTTTGTATTTTTAGTAGAGACGGGGTTTCATCATGTTGACCAGGATGGTCTCGATCTCTTGACCTCGTGATCCACCCACCTTGGCCTCCCAAAGTGCTGGGATTACAGGCTTGAGCCACCGTGCCCGGTGACTCTTCTAATTACTATTATATGTAGAGTGATTGGGATTCTGAGCTGCAGAAAACCTAATAGCTGATAAAGCCCAAACCATGGTACAGTGTGACTAAAATGTTGGAGTGTTTGAGAGTCAGGAGAGTGAGACATTTGGAGAAATGTTGTTGCTTTTCCACTCCGATGAATTGCTATTGTGTTATCTGTCCCACAGATGTCTTGAAAAGGTTCTAGAGTCACACGTTGTTCCCCAGATGTTTTTGTCACTGTCTCTTTTTCTGCAGGATGTCAGGGTGGGGAACACTGCTCTCTCGTCATTTTTCTCTTCCTGCACCCCATACTGTGCTCAAGGTCTAGTTGATTATTTTGACTTCGGACATTAAGACTTTGTATTCTGGTTATCTATTGCTGTGTAGCAAACCACTCTAAACCTAATGTTGTAAAACAGTTAATTGTGATGACTTTATGGTTCTGGTGTTTGACTAAGTTTAGTAGGGCAATTTTTCTTTCACTCAGGGTGTCACATGAGGTTGCAGTCGGAAATAGGCTCCGGTTGGGATTATCTCAAAGGCTTTGTTGCTCACAGGTCTGGTGTTTGATGCTTGTTGTGGTCTCAGGCCTTGGTTGGGGCTGTTGTTTGGAATATCTACATGTACTTTCTCCGCATAATCTAGCCTTTGTCTAAGCATAGCAGTTGGGTTCTAAGAGCAGGTTTCTCAAGAGAGAGAAACAGGCAGAAGCAGTACCACCTTTTATGACCTAGCTTTGACAGGCATATAGCATCACTCTTGCTATGTTCTATTGGCTCATGCAATTACAAAGGCTCACCTGGGTTCAGGGAAGGGGATGTCGTCTCCACATTTGGATGTAAACAAAACCGTCTTTATTCTGCAGGCAAGGGATATCACAGACCATCAGGACTCAAAGCTCGGCTTGCTCCACCACATCATGCTTCTGTTTTCAAACAGTGGAGTGGAGGGGTTTGAGAAGGGAAAGTACCACTGATTTCTCACTCTTGTAAACCTATAAAAATGTTAGTCTCCAGTAAATTATCCTGGCACACTGACTAAATGAATTAAAATCATCTCTTGGTATAGTGGAGTGATACAATCAAAGGTGAATGTTTCAGTTATCTATTGCAGTGTCACAAACTGCACAAAAACTTGGTGGTTTAAAATAATCAGTTTTGTTATGATTTTGTGGCTCAGGAATTTGGGCAGGCTCAGCAAAGCAATGCTTTTGCTCTCCATGTAGTGTTGACTGGCATCACTCTGATCTTCAGCTAGTGGCTGGGTTTGCCTGGAGGGTCCAAGATTACTTTGCTCAAGTGCCTGTGCCTTTGTGGGCACGTCTGAAAGACTCGGCTCAGCTGGGTCTTTCTCTTTCCACATGGCCTCGGGGGCGTGTCCTCGGGTCTCTCCAGCAGACCGCATAGACACATAGTGACTCATCACTTCCGCCGTGTACTAGCTCATGCAGTCACAGTGTGTACCCAGGTTCAAGGGGATGGGGAAATACTCTACCTTTTGGTAGGGGAAGGGCAAGAATTCCATATGCTCTCATACAAAAGAGCATATGGAATAGGAAACATTGTTGTGGGTACTTCTGGAAAATAAAATCTACCATTTCGGGTAACAGGAAAGTTACAAAGTAGAAAAGAAGAAAACCTGTGACTTAAGTATAGCATCGGTGGCTCTAGACAAAGTATGACTCCAAGTGATGAGGCAATTTGCTAAGTTAAAGAAATGAGGGCTGCTTAGTTCTTTATTTTTAGTCTGATCTAATTGTGTATCTTTAGCTTATTTATTGATTGGGCATCTGCTATGTTTTGTCTGAAAAACCTGCTTCATTTTAGGGTTCCAAGCTGCAGAGTTTGACCCAATGGTTTACCTAAAACTTTTGCTTATTTTGTTTAGTTTTGACAAGAAGGAAGGTTTTATCCATCCATCCATCCAACCATCCATGCATCCATCCCTTCCTTCATCCATTGATTTGGTATTTATTTAGTGTCTTGCATGTACCAGACACCATTTCAGGTGCTGTAGTTACAGCATCATCTAGTACACAAAGTCCCCAGTCTTACGGAATTAACGTTCTCCATATTTCTGGATTGGAAAGTAGCTTAGAATGAGGCCAAGTGACAGTTATGACTAATGAGAATTGGGAATAGAAAAAGAATGCCTATAAGACTCTAATGGTATGAGCAGAAATATTTCCCTCTTAACCAGCACATAAACACATTAGGGGAAGCCTGTTTCTTTTTGTACTTGTGGGGAAAATAAAATCTATTGGTGAATTCTCAGAAAAACTCTTCTGGAAGCCTGGAGTGACTTTAAATTTACCAAGAGACTGTAAATGAAATTACTGTGTTCATTGGGTCAGAAAAGAGAAAACTCAGACCAGAAAGTTGTTCTTATGAGAGTAGGTGACTATTTTTGTTTGTTTGTTTCAATAGTTTCTATATTTTTCAGGACAGGGCATATACATTTTACATGTGGGCAAATTCTGTGAAATATTTCTTGTATTGAATAAGTCAAATAGGCCAATTGAGGCTCATAGCCTTAGGAACTTCTAGCCATCATAAGGATAAGACCCAAGCAAATAATTTCCCAGCAAGAATATATAATTCTCAGTCAAAAAGAAACATATTATTTACTATGGATTCATTGCAGCTTCCCACTCAAGACAGCACAGGGTTATAATTTGTGATTAACCAGTAACTCTAACACTATTTAATAAGTATATTATTTTTGTGGAATGCCTTAAAGTGAATTTTAAACAATATACATTTGCAGATTGTATAGTTAACTTGCATAATTTACAATAAATTTGACTATTATTTTAAAATTTTTAATTTTTTAAAAAAATTTCAATAGCTTTAGGGGTACAAATGGTTTCTGGTTACATGGATAAATTGTGTAGTGGTGAAGTGTGGGCCTTTTATGTCTCCACTGCTGGAATAGTATGCAGTGTACCCAACAGGTGAATTTTTTATCCTATTCCCCTTCCACCCTTCCCTTTTCTGAGTCTCCAGTATAGATGACTATTCCTATCAATCTAGGTAACCTTAGGTCCTTTTTATTCACCTGAATAATGGGGACCATAGAATGTGAGATGCTTTTGATTTTCTGTTGTACTACACTAATTTCAGAAACTTCAGAAAAGTATAAAAGAGGAAGGTAAAAATGATTCCTACTTTCACTATCCCAAGATTACCTCTACAAATGCCTTGGAATATTTTCTTTTTTTTTTTTTTTTTCTTTTTTTCTTTTTTTTTTTTGAGACGGAGTTTCGCTCTTGTTACCCAGGCTGGAGTGCAATGGCGCGATCTCGGCTCACCGAAACCTCCGCCTCCTGGGTTCAAGCAATTCTCCTGCCTCAGCCTCCCGAGTAGCTGGGATTACAGGCGTGTGCCACCATGCCCAGCTAATTTTTTTTTGTATTTTTAGTAGAGACGGGGTTTCACCACGTTGACCAGAATTGTCTCGATCTGTTGACCTCGTGATCCACCCGCCTCGGCCTCCCAAAGTGCTGGGATTACAGGCGTGAGCCACCGCGCCCGGCCTTTAATAAGCCATACCCACAGCCAAAGCCATATATGTAAGAAAATTGGGATCACATACTATAAAGCAATTTGGAGTCCTGCTTTTTTCACTTAACATTATAAAAGTATGCATTTGCCTATGTTACTAAATACTTCTGAAATAATGACTTTTTAATGGCTGTGTAAGATTTCATGGTATGAATATACCAACCCCTATTTGGATATTTACATCATTAATTTTGTTATTAATACTGTCATAGTAAACATCTGTGTGCATTGATGTTCGTGTGTACTTCAGATTTTTTCCCTTAGGATAATCTCATAAAAGGGAAACTTCTTGGTTAAAGGTACAACCTTGAAGGTGAGCAGCTTGATCTCCAGGAAGATGAAAAAGAGGGAATTTGAATTTATACTAAATTAGCCCTAAAGTGGCACTTGATAGTTGTGTAGGTGAGAGTGTTGTCTTGTTACCAGGAATATTATAGTAGGTTCTTACACAATTTCTTAATGAGGATATACCTCAATGATACCATTCTTGAAGCCGTTGGAAATTAGTTCAGAAACAGAGTCCTCAGTCAAACCAGAGATGATTGGTTTTGTGTTTTTGTTTCTTTTTATGATTTGCTTTTCAGTTCCCAAGTCAGAGTAAGACAAGCAGACATATGAATTGGAGGCTGAATCTGTCACTTACAGCTGCTCTTGATAAAAGAGGAGCAGTTCCAAGTGCCTTCCTGCTGGCGGCTGCCTCCTGGCCGGCTATCACTCCTTTCCCTGTATCATCTTGCGTGTCTCATTTTGTCCAAAGTGCAGAGCCAAGAGGGCATCTGGTCTGCAGCTCGAGACCCGCTCACCTTATCTCTTTGGCACTGCCTCCCACCGAGAGGGAGGCCTTTCTGTTTCTTTCCCCCATCCTCCTGCCTCTGCTGCGCCCCCCTCCCCTGCAACCTTTTAGCAGTTTATAACAAGTTGCTCTCTTGTATACAGAAAAAGCAGGCCCTCAACAGGATCTGAGTGTGCTGTTTGGAACTGTTTACGACTTATTTTGGACTCTCCAGGCGAGGCCATAAATACACAGTTAATCTGTCTGATAGCAAGAGCAGTCACCTTGGCCCCAAGAGATTAACCACATGTGGAAACACAGAGACCCCATCCTTTCTGCACCAGCCATGCAGTGCAGCTGTCTGTAAACCTGGCCCTCTGTGGAGTGGACGTGGTGACGGGTGCCCCAGCTGCTCCCTCGGGTCGTTTCCTATTTATGCACCATCTTTCAAACACCTAGTTCTATCCTCGATCCTTCCTTGCCCCTGAAAAATGTCCAGCAGTTGCTTAAGCCATTGCGTTGTCTCTTTCAAGTTAACTTTGGAATTTGATCCTTATAATTGTGCCTTCAAAGCCTTGCCACCTCTATTTGGTCATTGAGGGCTGCACTAACTCATAAGGGAGCCACTGGCCACATGTGGCTATTTAAACTTAAATTTAAAAAACAAAAAAAAGAAACTTCTAAGTCACACTAACCACATGTCAAGTGCTCAGTAGCCACATGTGGCTAGTGGCTCCTGCATTGGATAAGGCAGACGTGGAACATTTCTGTCATCACAAAAGATTCTTCCCCTGGACAAAGCTAATTCACGATATTAACACTAGGGAAGGCTGAGATAGGGAAATAATGATCTCCCTGCTTCGTATTTGGGACTTTTTGCTAGTCTGAGCATGGAAAAAAATAATAATGGTAGCTGACAGTTTCTGAGCTTTTATTATATGCCAGGCAATGCACTGAGAAGCTTTTGGGCATGTTGAAATCTCAGAATAAGCCTTGAAGTGGAGATTATCATTCTGCCTATTTTACAGGTGAGGATAAGAAAAGCTGAGCAATTTTCTCAAGATCATACAGCTAGATTTGGGGCCTCTTCTGTATTCCTCCCTGCCTCACTGCCTACCACTGCTGTGAGAGGCAGCTGTCTGGGCTGCTGCTCTGAGACCCCAGAGTGCTTTGGGAATTGCTGACACCCTGCAGGTCCCTTGCAGTGAGAGTGTGAGGCTGGAAGGCTGCTCTGATCTGGTGTGAGACATTGGGTTGTATCATCCCAGGTCCAGCGGTACCTGGAAGACTTAAGTCTGTTAACCTCTTTAATTTCAGTTTTCTGGCCCTTTGAGTAGACAAAAGCAAGGAGTTCCTTGAATGTCATCTTGAAGTGGAGGGTGAGTGCAGAGGGTCTCCACATTTTTCCAGTTTAAGAATTAACTTAATTCCCAGCACTTTGGGAGGCTGAGGCGGGTAGATCATTTCAGGTCAGGAATTGGAGACTAGTCTAGTTAACATGGTGAAAATCCATCTCTACTAAAAATACACTATTAGCCATGCATGGTGGCAGATGCCATTAATCCCAGCTATTCAGGAGGCTGAGGCAGGAGAATCACTTGAGCCCAGGAGGTAGAAGTTGAGATCGTTGCAGTGAACTGAGATCATGCCACTGCACTCCAGCCTGGGCAATAGAACGAGAATCCGTCTCAAAAAAAAAAAAAAAAAAAAAAAAGGAAACTTATGCCTCAGAAAGCATGACTGCAGCCACCCTGAATACCCTTATGTGTAGAGATATGCTTTGAGTGGTCACATAGAGAGGGTACAGGGGCACTGAAAGGAAGGGAGGAATCAGGAGTCCCTGTGGAGGTTCTATAGAGGGATGCAAATTACGTCTGCAGGAGCTTCTTCTATAACCAGTTGCTCTCTCTTCCTCTGCCCCAACTTTAGTAAGATATTTGACAAATAAAAATTATATATATATATATACACACACACACACACACACACATATTTACATATATATACACATACAGATATATATACACATGTATATATGGTGTACAAGCTAATTAGATAACACGTATCATCTCACAGGCTTATCATTTTTGGTGGTGAGAACATTTAAGCTCTATTCTCTTAGCAGTTTTTAAGTATACAATACGTTGTTACTACGGTCACTATGCTGTATAGTAAGTCTCCAGAACTTATTTATCCTGCACAACTGACACTTTGTACCATTTGACTGACATCTCCCAGTTCTATCCCCTTCTCCCAACTCCTTGACAACCACCATTTCACTCTGCTTTCGTGAGTTTGGCTTTTTTAGATTCCACATACAAACGAGATCATATAATACTTGTCTTTCTCTGCTTGGCTTATTTCATTTAGCATGATGTCCTCTAGGTTCAACTCTGTTAAAAATATAAGATTTCTGGGTCGGGCGCGGTGGCTCACGCCTGTAATCCCAGCACTTCGGGAGGCCGAGGCAGGTGGATCACGAGGTCAAGAGATCGAGACCATCCTGGTCAACATGGTGAAACCCCGTCTCTACTAAAAATAGAAAAAAATTAGCTGGGCATGGTGGCGCGTGCCTGTAATCCCAGCTACTCAGGAGGCTGAGGCAGGAGAATTGCCTGAGCCCAGGAGGCAGAGGTTGCGGTGAGCCAAGATCGCGCCACTGCGTGATATATAATCATATATATATATATATGATTTCATTCTTTTTAAGGCTAGATGGTATTCCGTTGTGTATGTGGACTGCATTTTCTTTACTCATCTGTTGAGGGACACGGGTTGATTTCATGTCTTGGCCATTGTGAACAGTGCTGCAGAGAACATAAGGGTGCTGATAGCTCTTTGACTTACTGATTTCATTTCCTTTGATATATACCCAGAAGTGGGATTGCTCGATCATATGGTACTTCCATTTTTAATTTTTTGAGGAACCTCCATACTGTTCTTTATAATGGCTGTACTAACTTCCACTGGCAGGAAGCAGTCTTTCTCTTGCACAGTTTTAGTCGTCGCCCTCACTGTCCCACCTCCTGCCTCCTCCCTTTCGAATGTCTTTGGGCACTGAAGTTTTCTCTTCAGACTGGATATGAGCCAGCACTCCAGCACTTTGTGAGTTGAGAGTCAGGACAAGGTGCGACTTGATTCTCCCAGAAATCCTTCTTGTTTTAGAGATAGCCTCCTGGGTCAGGGACTCTTAAGGACCAAAGTTCAGTTCCCACCACTCCCTGTTACACTGGGAACTTCAGAATGTGCGAGTTCCACGATTCCTGGTGCTGACAGATCAGAGGAGGACCAGATGCGACAACATGGCTGCTGCTGGAGGGGCTGAGAGGTGACTGATTAGCTTAAGCCTGCACAGCCTGTGCAGGAAGCACCTAGTCCCTGCCTTTTCAAGTGTTGAAGTCTATGGCGGAATACAGAGCTCCCTGCTCTGAGTGCCTGAAGTCTTGATTTTCTGGGGGAAATCTCTCTGTACCTCTTTCTCCTAGTAGTATTTGCGTTCACGAGTAACTCTAACCAAGTTGCGAGCTCCTGAGAGTTGAGAGTGTGTTTTGGTCTTTGTGTCTATGAAGTGCTGGGTTGTGCCTTTACTCTAAGGCCATGATTGAAAAAAACGTGAGAGGGAGAAAATTGCAAGATGATCACCACATTTTGTTCAATGAGAAAGGAATGTGCCAAGCAGTTTATACTGTTCCATCTGTTTTTGAAAAAAATATCTCTCTGTATTATCTGCTTCCTGCCTTCCTTTTACTCTAACTTCTTTCTCTTTTAATCAAAATAAAGAAAAAAACCTCCAAAACTTAGAATGCTATCCACAATATGTTAACTGCTGGTTATCTCCAGATGTTGGGATTATGCCTCAAACAACAATTCTGAGTAACTCAAATAAATATGGAATGTCCTGGGAGCTGTGGGGTAGGACATGGCGCTGAGGAAAAGCCCAAGACCTGGACATCAGAAAGTTGATGTTAAAGAGATCTCTCAGATATGGGTAGTGAGAAAGGAGAGCCCTCGGTGCAGGGGCTCACCAGTTCCAGGCGTGTTATCATCTTTACACGTCTCCCTTCAAGATTCAGAGTACTAGGAGAGGAGAGTCTGATTGACCCAGCATGGTTTATATGACCAGCCTTGGCAAGGGAGGGCGGGACTCTTTGACCAATGGGAAACCTGTGCTATTACCAAAGGTAGGGAGAGGAGAACTGCGAAGGCAAAATAGAGATGACCACCATGAACCGGGCATACTTTTCTTTTGTATCCGTGGTTTCTAATTTTTTTGCTACCATCAAAATACAAAAAAAAAAAAAAAAAAAAAAAAAAAAAAAATTTAAGAAATATTTATGTATTTTTATATATAAGGCATATATTTTTATATATGTTATAATAAACCTTTTAACATTTGTTCTTTTAATAGTAAGAAAAGACAGCAGAGCAGCAACACCATTAAGAGGGAGCTAGTGCACTGGAAGGGATTCAGAGGTGAACATCTGGGAAGGTAAAGGGACAGGAAACCAGGCAAAATAGGCTCTTGTGAGGAGCCTGGGATGTTTTAAGTGGGGAATGAGGATACTCAGGTGCATATGAGGACCTTTTCACCACTTGAAGGAGCAGTATCCAGATGTGGTGGGAGGTATTCTTCAGGGTTCCAGGGGTGAGGGTGCTGGGCCCAGGGGTGCTTCTAAAGAGTTGCTGCTCAACAACAGGAGACACAGCCTCAGGTGCTCTCATGGGTATCCATGGAGGGCCTCGGTGACTCATGCTGCAGTGACTTCATTGGATGAGAGGATTCTGACATCTTTTCCAACCCTAATTCCTAGGATTCCAGGACTTATCATTGGCAGTGTAAGGGTTTGTGGGGAAGAAGGCAGGACAATTTGCTGAAAGTCCATTAAAGCTCACTTTCTGGATAAGTGGGAGGAGCTATAAGAAGAATACAGTTGCAGTAATTTTACATATTCAAAAGTATGTTCAAGAATATATTACAGATTCTTATGTCTCGGGACCCTTCTTTCTGCCTCATTGCTGCTCCCCTAGTCTTCTCCTTCTGTCTTTTAGCCCCCAGCTCTAGTCATGGAGAGATGGAGCAGAGAAATGGAATATCCTTTAAAACAATAGGAAGAAAGCATGAAAATTTATCAAGTATAACTAGATATAAAAAACAGGTAAACTCAGAGTTTCTTATTTGGTGACTTGGCAATCAGAGAATTTGCTTGTGATGAATTGAATTTCAATGACGTGATTTATAGCCATTTTGAGATTTTTTTTTTTTTTTTTTAAAAGATGTGGGGATTTGAACAGAGGTTTCCTGATCCTCTCATCATCAGAAAGCTGACACACACTGGCCTATCTGGGGACATGTAACCTCTGAATATCTCCGTCCTAGGGTAGATGGGGCATTTCTGGAAAACAGCAGGCCTTGGGGTGCCCTGAGTGTAATGTTCTGGATATTCTAAATGGATCATTGCTGATCCAATTTGGGGCTGCCTTGGAAGGACTTTGAAGGCCAGCCATGTCCCAGCCAGGAGAACTCCTGAATCAGTCACAGTTACTTTGAATAATTCCTGGGGTTCATGTGCAGATGCTGTGCTGAGCCTCTTAGATCCAGCCTCATGGACAAAGCACTTACACCCACATCAGCTGAAATTGTTGCCTTATGATAGCCAACAGCAGACAGGATTCTTTAGGAATTGCCCTGGCTGAGGAGAATGGCCTCATTCAAGGTCATGCCCCCTTCCCAGATGACCCATGTCCAATACTGAAATGCGGGCAGGAAGGCCCTGTCCCCTTTCGCCAACTTGACAACTCCAATCTCAGCTCAGGTGCTCTACAATCCCTTGGCACCCTCCAGGAGGCTCTGAAATTCTTCATGCTGTGTCCTCCTCCTCACCAAGAATATACTGCACTCAACTATTAGACATTTATGCACACATAATTATCTTTAAGTATTTGTATGTTTCTCAAGGCAAGGAGCTATGTCTAATACTCATTTGTATGTGTACAAGTAGTTTGTACATATTAGGTGTCAGTAAGTATGAGTCGTCCGTTCTATTGCTTCTAATAATGATTACTAACAGTTTTTGAGGCTTACAATGTGCCAGGCACTGAACAAAGAGCTTTGTGTACAGAGTTGCAGTCAATCCTATGTATATCAATGGGATGCATGGTATCATGATGATTTTACTGGTAAGACCTAGGCTTAGCAAAGTGAAGTGGCCTGACCAGTGGCATGGTAATTAGTGACTTTGGAATAATTATCATACCTTTTTGTGTGTACATAGTTCACTTACTTTTTTCAGAGTTCTTCAGTATTTAATTTTTCATTATGTCTATCTTACATCTATGTGAGTAATTGATTTTACAGATGGAGAGATAAAGGTTTTGTACCATCTAAGCCCTAATAAAAGTCACATAAGGTTTGTTGAAGGCCGAAGGGTAGCTGATGTAGGATCAAGCCTCCTAGTCCATTTTGAATCTGGTGGTCTTTTCGACAGAGGCTGGGCATGAGCTCAGTTGACAGCTGGGTAGCCTGGACATACACTGATAAATCTTGTGGCGCCAGAAACAATTGCAGGCTGCCAAACTTCTGGACTGTTTTGTGGTTTCTGAGAAAGCCCCAGTTGGTGCCATTTTACATTGGCACATAAGCACATCCAATAGAAAGTAGAGCTATCACAAAAGATTCATGGGAGAAATACGAAATTATTCTAAAAACACAAATGATTGGTTATGACTAAGAAAGGACTTTTAAAAAATCTTAAGATAACTGAAGATGTGAGGTTAGTCAAAACTAGCCATCTTTTTATTTTGACTCTGCTTATGTTGAACAAGACCACAAATCTGTCACTGGAACTTCTCATACACAAGCCTATAAACTATGGCGCAAGGAAAAAAGTATGTCCACATTGCATTTAAAATTTTACATGAATGCTCCTCTAAAGATTCATAGAAGAAATTGTATCTTCTTTCTTAGTAATTCTTCTAAAGGCTATATCACTGTTCTCCAAGTATGTTTACTGCTTAAAAATAAACAGCACAGGCAGGAAACTGATGTGGGATAAACATGATCCTTATGTTTTACTCCTGCATTTCAGAAGGGTCAAGGTCTTCCTGTGACTTCATGCTGCACACTGTCAGTAGTTGAGTTTGGCTGTTCCTTCCTCTGCATTTTGAGGCAGCATGGAAATAGGACGAACAGAACATGGGTATTAAGTACTAGACGTTTTGAGCTTGATCAGTGACCAGCTGGCCTGCTGTGATAAACAAGGCACATTTTGTCATCAAGAGCATGAATGATACATTTGAGCTTATCTTCACATGGAGAAGTATATACAACATAAGGCAAAGACCAGATTTCAGCAGCTGCTTGCTCTTGCTTTGAGGTTTGGTCAACCAAGAGCAAACTCTTGGGGCTTTCCTCTCTTTCTTAATAGGGCAAGAGGCATCCACATCACAGACCCTTTAACAGGCAAGGTCTTTGAAGATCCCATCTGCCTCTCACCACTGATTAGGCATTGTGTATCTTATTAGACAACTGTGCATTACAGTCATTTCTTGGTCTTGCAAGATGTCGATGCCTATGATGACTCAGAATATCACACAAATAAGTATGGCTATAAAAGATAGTACATAATTTCTTTGGTTTGCAAATGAGGACCTTAATGTTGATTTTTCATTCTTTTTCGTCTCTCTATACTATCCTCTGTACTCTCTCTCCTTTTTCCTCTTGATGTTTCACATTTTTTTCTTTCCAACTATAATTTTAGATTTAAGGAGTACATGTGCAGATTTGTTACATGAATAAATTTTGCAAGTTACAAGGGTTTGGTGTACAGATAATTTTGTCACCCAGATAATCAGCATAATAGTTGAAAGGTGGTTTTTGGATTCTCACCTGCCTCCCACCCTCCACCGTCAAGTAGGTCCTGGTGTCTGTTGTTTCCTTTTTTGTGTGTATGTGTACTCACGTTTAACTTCCACCATGAGAACATGCAGTATTTGACTTTCTGTTACTGTGTTAGTTCACTTAGGATAATGGCCTCCAGCTTCATTCATGTTGCTGCAAAGAACATGATTTAATTCTTTTTTATGGCTGTGTAGTATTCCATGGTTGTACATGTTTTGTTTCAGATTTTTAGGTACTATGGACAAAGCAGTTTAACAACCCATTCTTTTCCTTGAGAAACTTAGATCTTGATAGACAGTTTGTTCCCCAAGGTCTTACCAGAAAACTTCTTGAGTATTTGAAACAGAAACTTCAGTGACACAGGAAATAATGATAGCAGAGAATTGCAGACAGAAGTGATGTCTAAACTGAGGAATTAAACAGGAACCAATAAAGCTATGAGAGATTGGAAAACAAAACAGAACAAAGCAGGAAAGCCTTACCATCCCTTGTCAGGCAAGAGGGAATGAGGAAGTTAGCTTGAAAGGATCAACTAATCCAAGCTGGAATCTCAGAAGGTCTGTTCCGCAGAAGCATGAATCACATTGTGACTTATCTGGGTTGTAGATACTGTCCAAGGCAGATAAGAAGAACCTGGCTTCTTTGTCCCTTCTACCTTTCAATTTCTTGCCACTATCCATCGACAAGCCCAGTAAGGATTCTGTTGTGGATATTACTTACCTGCTGGCATGGCCCTAGGTCTATTTGCCCTCCAGATCTGTCACTCAGCTCTATGTTTCTCTGTTCTGAATCTCAGGGGTTGACACAGCCTGGGGAAAGCAGCCTGAGGGGCCAGGCAGCCTCTGCAATTCAGTACATAGAGGGGGGAAGTCTGAGGACTCAGGGAGTGAGCAAAGAGGATCAGGGCCATCACAGCAGGTAGTCAGTGTCTACAATGAAATCCTCACTTGAATATTCTTTCCCTAATTCTTCGTCCTTAGACTTCCTGCTTGCCTTAGAGTCCAGATCATTGTCACTCCTTCTAGAAATCTTTCTCTTGACCCTGCTAATCTGGAGTCTGCTTCTCTGTGCCCCTAATTTCCTGGGCACACTTTTATTAGGGCTGGACTACATTAAAATATAATTGACAATGTGCTGCTTTGTTTTTTTTCCAACAGCCAAAAAATCTCCTTGCTGGCATTTTTTATCCATCCTTCTATCCCCGTCCCTAGCACCCCTACTTTAGTAGGAGGCCAATAAACAAATGAAGACATGCCTGAATCTTAGTAACTGAGATGGGTATGATTTAACACTTACCTTCACATGCTAATTACTTGCTTTGTAAAATGCAAACATTGCACATTCAAAAAATGGTCTGATTAAATTTTGTCCTTCTTTGAAAATATACAAATAGTTTTATTTTTAGAGCCAAACCTAAACTTCATAGGTGGGGAGCTGGATATCCTTTATCATTCCTTTTGGATACGAAATGTGTGTCTTTGGCAGATAGAAACTGTTGACAGAATGCTGGAAAGGGAACCAGAGATGACAGAAGTGTGAAATAAATGGTCTTGGGAGCTGAAAATTGATCTTCTGAATGCTCCCTTCTCTCATACTGATGGTTATCTAGTAGAATAACGTCTGAATTTGTCTTTTGGCCTCCCCACCCCTTTATTCTACCATAAACTGAGCATTGCTACTATAGACAGAAAATAAGAAACTAGTTTTAATTTAACTATTGGACTGGGAGAGTGTGTGATATTCATGATTGAGAAGAGTGGACTTCATTCCCTTGGTCCTTTCATTTCCAATAATACATTCTCTTCACTACTGAGTTTGATTTAATAACCTTTTCTGTGACTCAGATGGCATCCTTTCTGGCTGAAGCATCTTGGTTTCCATCTTTCTCTTGGGAGCATGAAGAATGGGTTGACATAATGTGCCATAAACATTTCTTTCAAACCTTTGTAGAATTTGTCTATTCATGAAGTGAGTAGCAGTTTATATTATGAACTTTGTTTTATGAAAAATTCTTAAAATAAGTAATGCAGACAGTTTTTAAGGCAAGAAATATTTTACATTTTATTTTAATACATATAATAAAGTATGTAAGTATTTTATTTTAGATTTCAAGTAATCTTCGCCCATTCTAGTTTTCCAATCCCCTAGTTTTCCTCTCCAAAATCAATGACTGTTACTTGTTTCTTGTTGTTCTATGCTTATAAAAGCAAAGTATACCCCCCGCCCCAACACTCATTCACTACAACTGGAGCACGGAGCACGTTGTACATGCTGTTTGCACTTGTCGCTCGCATTTTAAAATTTAGCACTTCACATCCTGTAAATCCAAGCATATGATGGAAGTTCTTTCATCTTAAACTTCCTAAATAAGTCTACTTCTCACACTTGGAAATTACATTTCTGTTGGATAATAAATTTTTTCCATGGATAAATACTGTAACACTAAAGAGATAACACATTAAACATCTTTAGGATTTAAAACTTGGTATGAATTATTTAATGACCTAGCTTTCTAATCTGCTAATGAGTGGTGATTGATAGAGGCATTAGAGATTTTGAATTTTGGGAGAGAAAGATTGCAGTGACTAGGAAGAAAAGTGCTAAGAGAGAAATTTTCCCCCTTTCCTAATTTGTTAAGTGCCATTCCAAAATGTAAGCAACTCAGAGGAAATCAACTCATGAAAGGAAGAGGGTCAAAGAGAGCAATACTTGAATCAATATTGCAACACCAATGTGATTGTCAAAGACAATCATATTCTAACCTTGGGAGATAAGGGTTGTTTTATAAAGTACTGTTAAGACTAGCTTAAAAACATATTAACAGAAATGGAGAAATTTATTCAAGGATTTTATTCAAAAGATCACAGATGTGCTCAAAACTCGGCTATAAGGTTGCTCATGATGAAATAGTGAAAAAAAATTAAATAAAATCAATGTTCAACAATGAGAAAATGGTTGTACAAATGATGGTGTGTCCATATAATCTTGCCATGAGAGGGTTTCAAATACAATGTTAAGTGAAAAAATCGGCATGTAACATATTAAATTTTGGTGAAATATATTCACTATCAATATATTTATGAGGATATATGTTTAGAAAAAAGCATATATTTATATATAAAATCTGGGTGGCAGAATTATGGGTAACTTAAATTTTCTTTTTTGCTTACCCATGTTTTCTAAATTTTCTACAGTAAACATATTCATTTTGCAACGATAATTTTGAAAACTGTAAAAATGAGCTGAGATGCATATGAAATATTTCTATTGTCAGTTTTAACACTATTTCTATTCTTTTTGCCATATGTGCTGCTTAAAATTATGGAAATATAATGTGAAATATGTATGGTTATCAAAACAATAGCTATTACAGATGCAATGGAAACAAGACTCAAGTAAATCCAATCTTATTTAAAATATTTATTTATTTTTAACACCACCCAAGCCAGATTTTGAAATTATTTTATGAGAATTCTTTTTAGGATATATTTTTTTCTCAACTTGGAAAATAATATTTACTCCACAGAGATAGGTCATCAAATATTGTGCCCAGGATATGTAGCCAAATAGAGAATCACCTGATTCTCACTGCTTTTTGGAAATCATAAATGTGATCAGCTCGCTAATTACATTTCCATTTTACTTGTTTGAGATTGAGCTCATATGAGAGAGTGGTAGTATTTCCTTCCTTCCTTTCTTCCTTCCTTCCTCCCTCCCTCCCTCTTTTTTCCTTACTCTTTCTTTTTCTTTCTTTTGGTATTTTCAAAACTTGGTAACTTTTATGGCTCTAAGGCATGTTTGTGGTGGGTGTTGGCAGGTTCCCTGTTTAGGTTTGACTCTATTGATCCACACAGCAAGGAAAGTAGCTATATTTATTTACCTTTCTGGCTATCAGATGTCTGAAAATTTAGATGATAGAGGTGACTTTCTAGCAACCACAGTCCTTTAAGTCTTCACACGACACCTGTTGAGGAAGCACGAAGAAAAATTACTTCCCCTACCAACAAACTAAATTCAAACTCACAAAATTTCAATAAAGCAAAGATATTATTCAGTAAAATAGAAACAACAATGAATGTCAAAAATAAATATATGAACGAGTTTTGTGAAAAGTGAATTTACATCCAATGCAGTAAATGTTTTGGGAACTTTTCCAGTTATTTATTGTCAATATAATGCTGCAAAACAAACAATTACAAAACTTTTATACAACAAACAATACAACACACAGTGCCATGCAACAATAAACATATATTTTCTTCTTGTGTCTGTGGGACAGCTGAGTGATTGGCTTGAATGATTTTGTCTGGGCTTACTCATGCATTTGCAGTCAACTGGCAGTTTGATTCTGCTCCACATGGTCTCTCATCCTCCAGTACGTTAATCTGGGCTTACTCTCATAGTGGAAGCAGAGGTCCAAGGGTTAGTAGAAGTGTGCAAGCTCTCTTTGGGTCTAGGTTTGGAACTGACACAGTGTAATTTCTGGCCCATTCTATTGGCTGAAGCAAATCACAAGGCAAGTGCAGATTCAAAGGATGGAGAAATAGACTTCTTATTGTAGTGAGACATTTGAAGTTTACTCTTTTAGCTATTTTAAAATATACCATACATTATTAGTCAGCATAGTCACCATACTGTGCAATAGATCTCAAAACTCATTTCTCCTGTTTGTCTGAAACTTTGTACCCTTTGACCAACTTCTCATTCCATTCATTCCCCGACCCCTACCCCTAAGCCTATAAATTTAACTTTTTAAAATTCCACATGTAAGTGAGATCGTGTGCCATTTGTCTTTCTGTACCTGGCTTGTTTCATGTAGCATACTATCCTTCAGGTTTGTCCACATTGTTGCAAATGACAGAATTTTGTTTTTAAAGGCTGAATAATATTTCATTGTTATATACTACATTTTAAATTGATTCAGCAGTTGATGGACGCTTAAACATTAATTCCATATCTTGGCTATTGTGAATAATGCTGCAATGAACATGGGAATGAAGCTATCTCTTTGACATATGGGTTTCAATTCCTTTGGAAATATACCCAGAAGTGGGATGGTTGGATTGTATAGCAGCTCTATTTTTAGTTTTTTGAGGAACCTCCATACTATTTTCTGTAATGGCTGTATTACTTTATATTTACTAATTTAACATTACTAATTTAAACATTTTAAAACATGCTTATTTGAAAGCCCCTTTTTGACTTAGCTGTATAATCTCCAGTTATTCCTGGGTGAATTTTCCATTTGTTCCATCCCTAAATATTTCTAATGGTGTTGGTTTTCCTTTGTGCGTGGTAGTGGGTTTCCTTCATGCACTTTGTTATTTTTATGAACAAGCTTGTTTTTGGTGGAAGACATTTTACTCAAGAGTTTCCTGCGTGCCTTAAGATATGCAGACATCTCTAGGATGGTTTTACCATGGCTTCTGCTGGGGATCCATGGGGTTTATTGGCTCCAAGTTAATATTTTTTATTTTTCATTTTAGACAGGGTCTCACTCTGTTGCCCAGGTTGGAGTGCAGTGGTGCAAACACAGCTCGTTGCATCCTTCACCTCCTTGCCCAAGTGATTCTTGATTCCTCTTGCCTCAGCCTCCCAAGTAGCTGGGACTACAGGCATGTGCCACCTAATTTTTTAAACCCTTTCTGGAGAGATGAGGTCTCCTTTTGTTGCCCAGGTTGATCTCAAACTTCTAGGCTCAAGCGAACCTCCCACCTCAGCCTCCCAAATTGTTGGGAATTACAAGTGTGAACCATTGCACCTGGCTCCAAATTAATTTTTATACTAGTGTTTTCACTTGAATTTTATGTACCATTTAGGCGTGCATATGTGTGTGGCATGACTGAAGACTTTGACACACCTTTTGGTAACTTTTTTCCCACCACAGCCTGGGCTATGTGGCTCGCTTCTACGCCGTAACTCTAGATGTGGTAGTTTTCTTAGATGCAGTTGAAGGACAGGATGTCTTCCATGGCTCTTGGCTTTATGACTAAATCTCTGAAACATCTTGTTAGCCTGCATGTCCTTCCAAAAGGACTCATGGCTTTAACTCTTGCTCAGCCCTGTGGCTTTGGATATGAGTTTCCTCCTCATTTATGACAACTGAATTTTTTTTGTTAGACTCAGCTATGAATTTTCGTTGTTATTAAAATGTATTTTATACATTTGGAGCAGAAGAGGCTTCTGGTTTCAAGTCTGTGCTTATTGGACAGAAGTTCCATTGATGAAATATTAACAAAGAATGTTATTAGCCGCAAATATATATAAGTAACATCATTTCAGGAAGTAGTGACAGCTGTTAAGATAAGACAGATAAAAAGCTAAAAAATTGGCATTCATTTTAAAGGAAGGTCATGGAAAACTTTTCTAAGGTAATCTTTGAACAGAGGACTGACTGAGGCAAGGGAGTCAGCCACGTGAAGATCTTGGGGCAAACATTCCAAGCTGAGTGAGAATCGGGTTGATGTAAGCTTGGTGTGCTTAGGGAACAGCAAGACATTCCAGCAATCCCAGAGGAGCATGAACAAAGTGGAGAGTGGTAAGCGATGAGGCCATAAAAATGAAATCTCATATAGAGCCTTTGTAGACCATGAGGGTTGGGAATTTGGATTTTATTCTTGTGTGGTGGAAAGCCCTTGGAGTGTTTAAGAGGAGTCACAAGATTCTATTAATGTTGATACAGGGCATTCTTATTGCTATCTAGTGAAAAGACTGTGGGGCGGGGGACATAAATTGGAGATACAGAGATTTATTTGGAGATTAATCCAGGCAAGTAATTTTGGTGGTTGGGAACAGGGTGGTAGCAGTGGAGATGATGAAAAGTGTCTAGATTCAAGATGCGTTTTGAAAGGAAAGATGACAAGACATGTATATGTAAAGAAAAAAGAACCATGAAGAATAAGATTTTGATTTTTGCTCTGAGCAACTGGATAACTGATGTCGGTGTCATTTGCTGAACTTGGGAGGGTAAAGTATCTAGACTTCAGTGTGAAGCATGATATATTTGAGATGTCTGCTGAACATCTGAGTAGAGCTACCCAGTAGGCAGTTCAGTATACCCGTCTGGCATTCAGGAGAGAGGCTGGGGCTGAGAGCTATGTTTAGAAGCCATCAGTGAAAAAATACAGCACTCAAAGATGGAAGATTAGAGGCTTTTAGTGTGCATCAGCCACTTGGAAATAGCAAGATAGTACATAAGGATCAACTCTGTGAACTTTAAGAAGGAATATGAAACTCCACCAGAATTGTGAAGGACACCCCAGATCCCAGGAAGGAGAAAGCCAGTAAACAGCCTGAGTGATGGTATCTTGCTGATAAAAGTGGGTGAAGCCCCAGTATGTGAGAGAGGCAGAGATCCTCCCTCTGCTACTCACTTTTCCATTGGGAATCTGAGTAACGCAGGCTAAGGGAGAGCACTTTGATTCTCCAAAGCTCTGGAGTTTATTTGGAGAGGGACTTAGAGATACTCTGAGGGAAAAACACCGAGAAAGTTTTCCCAGTCCTGAGGCCAAAAGCAGGACACAATTTTTAATCCAGGTGTATACAAAGTCAGCCATTCTTTGGTGACCCACTGGCATGTCCATGCAAGTATATTAGTCTCAGGCCAGAGATTGGAGGGCCTGCTCTGGAGTGGCATAAGGGCCTTTCAGAGCCAGAACGATGCAATCTGGAACCAGTCTGTGTGTGCCATTGCTGGGTGCCTCACCTTGTTTTCCTGAGATTGTGGTACAGCAGTTTCCTCTCTTCTCCACCCCCATGAACAAATCTAGGCATTCAGAGCACCTGCTTGCCTAGACCAGCAGCCTGAGATGTCCCACCCATCCTGTGCAGAGATCCTGGTACAACAGAGCCCTCTGCTTCACACCCAGGCAGATCTCCAGGCATTTGGAGTACCAGTTTGCTTTGTTCAGAAACGTGAGCCACCTAACCTATCCTGTGCAGGGAGGCTCTCTCTGCTTCACACCCAGGCAGGCCTCCAGGCATTCAGCATATGCACTCATCAGGTTCTGCAGCCTGAGCTGTCTCACCCTTCATTATTCATAGATCATGGTGCAACAGGACCCTCTCTGCCCCATGCCCAACAGAACTCCAGGCATTTGGAGCACCCATTTGCCTGTTTCAGCATTCTGAGGAACCCCACCCTTCCTGGAGATAAACTGCAGTACTGCAGGCCCATCTCTGCTTCACACCTAGGCAGATCTTCAGGAATTCAGAGCATCAGCTTGCCTCGATTAGCAGCCTGAGCCGTGCCATCCATCCTGTGCAGAGATCCTGGTACAGGGAGACCTTCTCTGATTCATGCCCAGGAAGATCTCCAGGTATTCAGAGTAACTACTGTATTCATCTAGTTCAGCAGCTTGACCAACCCCACCCTTTCTGTGCAGAGATCCTGGTGAAGGAGGACCCTCTGCTCCCATGCCCAGGCAGATCTTCAGGCATCCAGAGAACCCACTCTCCTGGATTAGGAGTTTAAGCTTCTTCCAATCCCCATGCTGAGAACTTGGGGCTGAGGAGGTTTCCCAGCTCTATGCCTATGCACATCTCTGGGTGCTTCGTGGCCTCCCACTAAATTATTGCTTAGTGTAAATGCTTGTAACTGCTGTTGGGGAACCTGTAGGTGGACCTGCCTGGTCTGTCTCTGTTGATCATGTCTCCCACCCTCCTTGGGGCTGAGAAGACAGATCACTGTGAATTCCACGAGGGAGCCCGTTGCCTGAGGCAACAGAAAACTTCTTCCAGTAAAAAAAAAAAAAAAAAAAAAAAAATTTACCCACATGTGTTGGCCACATCTGCTGTAACATATATGCACACTTTACTGGCTCGTAGGTTGAACTACACAGCCCAATGTAAAGCCTGCTGAAAGAACTGCATAGGGCTATAGAAACAAAGCCGAAAGATGCTACCCAGCATTCTCTACAGTTGTACCCAGTAAGGAGGTGGGAAAAGGGAAAGGGAAGAAAACAACCCCAATGATATAGGAAAAGAAAGAAAAAGAAAAATACTACCTGCACACAAAATTGTAAGTCTCAGTGTCTCCGGATGAGAAGAAACTAGTGTAAAGAATATGGTACCATGAAAAATCTGAATGTAGTGACACAACTAAAGGATTTCACTAACTCTCCAGCAATGGTCCCTAACCAAAATGGAAACTCAGAAATGACACAGATAAAAAAATTCAAAGGATTGCACAGAAGCTCGGTAAAATCCAAGAAAAGTTAAAAATCAATACAAAGAAACTTCTAAAGCAATCCACGGAATAAATGAAGAGATAAATATCTTAAGAAATCAGAGTTCCTGGAATTGAAAAACCTACTTAAGAAATTTAAAAATATAATTAAAATCTTTATCAGTAGATTGGACCAAGCAGAAGAAAGAATTTTAGAGCTTGAAGACCAATCTTTTGAACTAACCCAGTCAGACAAAAATACAAAAAATTTTTTTAAAGTAAAGTTTTTTGCGAAATATGGGATTGTGTAAAGCAACCAAACCTGTGAATTATTGGCATTCCTGAAAAAGAAAAAGCAACATATTTGAGAAAATAATTCAAGAAAAATTTTCTAGTCTTGTTAGGTAAACATCCTGATATACAAAATCCAGTAAACACCTGCAAGATAGTATGCAAAATGAACATTACTAAGGCATACAGTCACCAGACTATCCAAGGTCAATGCTAAAGAAAAAAATCTTTATTGGCAGTTAGAGAAAAAGGTCATATCCTGTACCAAGTGAACCCCATCATGCTAAGAGCAGATTTCTCAGCATAAACCTTACAAGCTAATAGATGCTGAGGGCCCTTTTTCAGCGTTCTTATAGAAAAGAAATTTTAACCAAGAATTTCATACCCTGCCAAACTAAGCTTCATAAGCTAAGGAGAAATAAAATCTTAACTGGTCAAGCAAGCACTAATGGAATTTGTTACCACTAGGCCAGACTATAAGAGATCCTCAGTATAGTTCTAAACATGGAAATAATAGAAGAATATCTTCTACCACAAAAACACGCTTAAGTACATAGCCTGCAGACCTAATAAAGCAACCACACAATAGAAACTACAAAGCAACCAGCTAACAACTTCACAATAGACTCAAAATCTCACATATACATATTAACCTTGCACGTAAAAGGCCTAAACACTACACTTAAAAGGCACAGATTGGCAAATTGGTTATAAAACCAGGACCCATCCATCTACTGTCTTAAAGAGACTTATCTCACATGTAGTGACACCCATAGGCTCAAAGTAAGGGATTGGAGAAAGGTCTGTCATCAGACAGAGTAAGAAAGAGTAAGGGTCATTGTTCTTATATCAGATAAATCGGATTTTATACCAACAGCAAAAAAAGACAAGGGCATTTCATAGTGATAATAGGTTCAATACTACAAGAAGACCTAACTACCCTAAATATATATGCACCCAAAATTGCAGCACCCAGACTCATTAAAAAAGTACTTCTAGACCTACAAAAAGACTTTCTCTCTGTCTCAAAAAAATACTGGTGATATCACATTACCTACGACTGAATACTGTCAGAAGTTACAACGTAATGGAAAGTATTTGTGTATCTAAGCATAGAAGAGGTGCATCAAAAACATGGTATTATAATCTTATGGGATCATTGTTATATATGTAGTCCACTGGTGACTAAAATGTCATTAAAAAGTACCTGACTATATATAAACCAGTAACACAGTTGTTTATTATCACTGTCAAGTATTATATACTGTACATGATTGTACGTGCTATACTTTCGTATGACTAGCTGTGCAGTAGATTTGTTTGTTTATAGCAGCATCAATACAAACAGATGAGAAATGAATTGAGTGATGACTTTACAATGGCTTCGATGTCACTAAGTGATACAAAATTTTCAGCTCCATTATAGTCTTTTGGGACCACCATGGTATATGCAGTTCATCTTTGACCCAAACATCATTATGTGGTGAATGAATGTTATTGCTAGGGTTCTTGCAGTTATTTACACCATAATCTCTATTAGGGCAAGAATTTTGATTGCCTTATCTCTCATTTAAGAAAAGATATAAAAGAACATTACCACCCTTAGAGGACCATTTTGTTATATTATTATTATTATCAAAGGACGTCTATTGAACACAGCTGAAACAATGTTGCTCTATGGTCAAGCAGATGAATGTAACCTCTGAATAAGTAATTCATGCTATGAAATTAACAAAAAGGATAAGCTAAGATTTGTGCATAACATGTTTAGATTATTCAATCGGTAGCAGAGTTGATGAACTGAAGAAGTAAACTGATAAATGAGGAAGGATAGCAGTTGGGGAAGCCATTGAGCAAGTAATATTTTTATTTTTTAATGATGTGAGTGATTTTGATTAAGATACAGAAGTATTTTGAGTCTATCATACCAAATGTAACGTTTGTGCTCATAGTGTTTGTTTTTATCTGGGCCTACAGATAGGCAATGAAACTGTTTTAAAAGATAGCACACGTAAACACCATGAAGTTTGTTTGTAAAGTTATATGCATTATAAAGCAGCACTGGAGGCTGCCAGCAGGTGGAACCATAGATTTTAGAAATTCAAATTGAGACTTCTTAGTAGACAATAATAATGTAAGTTTATGAAAGGATAACATTTTCTTTCTTTTTTCTTTTAAATAACACTTTCCTGGGCACATATCAGCCAGACTAAAGAGTAAAAACCAAAGTAAACTTGTAAATGTGAGATTGATTTTTTTTTTTGTTACTTCTTTATTATCGTGGGTAACATTGCTTATTTTTTAAAGTTTTTATTCAAATTCTTTTTTTTTTTCTTGGCTGGAGAGTAGCCTATGGCTTATGGGTCTGGTTTAGTTTTGGTGCTTAATTTTGTGTTATCAAGCCTTATCTGATTACTACAGCCAGAATTTAAGAAACTTGAGATACAGATGAGTCTGGGGAGTTATACAGCTTGGTATTCAAAAGAGATTGTGTCTTCACCTGCCTGAGGTTTTAAAAGTTGATCTGGTGGAAGGGGCTGGTTGCCATCAAGCAAAGTCCATGGAGGTCTGTCAGGATCCAAGACGGGGTGCAGGGTCACTGAGTGACAGTGATATTGCTGACTGGGCTTCTCAAATAACTGCAACATTGCCAAGCGTCACATGTTTTCAACTGTTTTTTTTGGAGTGTCCTGTTTATTTAAAGGCAGGACTTTCTACCAGCTCTCTTAGTCTTCCTTTTTTTCATTATCTGTGTATAATTCCTAGTCTACTGTCCTGCAAGGGCAGGTGGAAGCATGTCAAACTCCTGCATTCTCTCTGTTATGGTGGCACTATGAAAACCACTTCAAACCTAGCTCTTTTTGTTTTGAGGGTAGCCATGCCCTTGAAAAATAGCTGAATTAGTAACAAGAGTAGTCAATATTTAGAAGGTAACTTTGGGGAAGAAAATTAAAAGCTCTTTGCTACTTTTTTCTTCACTGTGATCTCTATATTCACTAATTTCCTCTCCTAAAGTATAGTCGATTTTTAGTTCTGATAGATATATCCTATATCATTTGACTCAGCAAATATTGGTTGGTTATACCCAAAGGAATATAAATCCTACCTTAAGGACACGTGCACATGTATGTTCATTGCAGCACTATTCACAATAGCAAAGTCATGGAATCAAACTAAATGCCCATCAATGGTAGAATTGATAAAGAAAATGTGGTACATATACACAATGGAATACTATATACTCATAAAAAAGAACAAGATCATGTACTCTGTAGCGATATGGATGAAGCTGAAGGTCATAATCCTAAGTGAACTAATGCAGGAACAGAAAACCAACTGTATGCTCTCACTTATAAGTGGGAACTAAACATTGAGTACACATGGACAGAAAGAAGGGAACAACAAATACTGGGATGTATTTGAGGGTGAAGGATGGATAGGATCACAAAACTACTTTTCAGCTACTATGGTTATTACCTGGGTGACAAAACCATCTGTACGCCAAACCCCCATGACACAAAATTTGCCTATATAACAAAACTGCCCATATGCCCCTGAACCTAAAATTAAGGTTAAATGAAAATAAATGATTGAATGAATAAGACAAAAAACACATGAAACAAACAAAAATGCAAATGAGCATGACATTGAGCAAAATTATCTATTAAGTCTATAAATATTGATATGAGTTAGCTCTGTGGTAACTAGACTGAGAGCAGGTCAAGTTGATTGGCAGGTAGCCTTGAGAATATCAGGTAGGTAAGGGACCCTCCAGGAGACTAATATCCTTAAAGAGAAACCCCACAGCCCATGATGACTCTGAAACAGCTGAGTAGGCCTCCCTGCCTGTTAACTGATTGAGCAAATGTGGAAGCCTCTGGAAAAACTGTTGTCTTATCAAAGCTGAGGGATTCTGTCTTGTAGCTTAACATCTTGTGATAACCGCCTCTGGGATTTCCTTTCCAGTTTGGCAGCATTTGCTTGCACAATATTTCTGTTTGATTCTTATCCTTTTCTCTTTTTATGGGGATCTTCCTCTTTTGCCTTTGGCTATGGGTTTCTCAATTTGGGATTTGCTTCCTGTTTCATCTTGTTTGATTACTGGTAACATCACTGCTTGGATTTTTCCTTCTGCTCTCAGGGAAAATATCTACCTCTTCTCTAGAAACAAGTTTCATAATTGGAATGTTATTTCTCTTGGTTTTCTCAAAAGCTAGTCTCCTACTGAAATGTATTCAAGAAATGTGTCACATACATTTTGAAAAATGCTTCCTAATTTCTCTAGAAAGAAATATTGGACATTGTCAGTAAAGGTGCTGTTATGTGTTCTAACAGCTATTGGTTATAACTAGGGTGACCATATGTACTGGTTGGCTTGGTACAGTTTGTGTTTGATTATTGTCCCCATTTGTGTATAGATAGCACCTCCTCTCACTCATGGATGACAAATTATATGGTTATATTAAAGATAACACCAATGTAAGAAATTTTTAAAGTAAGTACAATAAGGGTCAGCATTTCCAAACTCTCCTATACAACATTTACAGGGCATATCAATTAGTATGTAATTACTTGAGTTGATGTCACCCTGAAATAAAAATTACCATCACTTCCTTTAGAACGTCTTTGATTTCAAAGACTAATAGAGGCATCTCCTTCTAGTACTTGGTGACATATTCTGTGCTTTACATATATTTTTATTTTTAAAAGTAACATAAGCTTATTGTGGAAATTTTAAAAAGTGCAAGAAAGCTAAAACAGAAAATAAGACCACCTATAATCTTTTCACTGAGAGATAAGCACTGTTAATATTTATTTTGTATCTTAATAATGAGAAATACAAATTTGGGGGGGTCTGCTGATTTTTAGTTTTTTTACCATTATATTATGATTGTTTTGTCATGTTATCAAATATTCTCCTGTGGCAGTACATTGAAGAGAATATTGAACAGCATTATATTATTGAATCTATTGCAATTTAAGCAAAATATTAGTCCCTTGAGATCCACATAAACAAAAGGCAGAACAACAGTGCAGAGGCTTAAATTACAGCTACATCGATTTCGGATGTATATAAAGAAAAGATTATAAGTGATTACACTGGAGTGACAATAGAGATTCCATTTTGGATGGTTACATCTTTTACTTGTCTGACGGTAAGAGATCTAAAGTGATGATTTCTTAAGACTTATTTTTCTTCATTATTTGATATTTCTATGATAGTTTAATACTTACAGGAAGAAAACTGATGTGTGATTTTTTTTTAACTTGGTATTGACTCTGTCATTGTGTTTCCTAATAGCAGCTGTTCAAGTTCTGTGCATCTTTAAGGACACAGGGCAAATTTAATTAAATGTTTTCTTTTTTAACTCTGCAATCTCAAGTGGTGAAATTGTTAAAATTCATTAAGGTGTAGGTTATCTGATTATTAGAATTAATAATTTTAGATAAAAGGATTGTTTCATGTTTATTATTTTTGTTTAGCTTTTGACTGTTCTACTGTACTTCATTATTTTAACATTATTACAACACATATACCAAAACGTTCCCTAGTTGTCCTTCTAAGTTAATTTCTGCTCCAACTCCACCCCCACCCCACCCACACACTGAGTAACTTTTACTTTGATTTCTTTCCTTCTTGAGACAGAGTCTCACTCTGTCACCCAGGCTGGAGTGCATTGGTGCGATCTCAGCTCTCTGCAACCTCTGCCTTATGGGTTCAAGCAATTCTTCTGTCTCAGCCTCCTGAGTAGCTGGGATTACAGGTGCATGCCACCATGCCCAGATAATTTTTTTTGTGTGTTTCTAGTAGAGACGGGATTTCACCATGCTGGCCAGGCTGGTCTCAAAATCTTGACCTTGTGATTTGCCCACCTCGGCCTCCCAAAGTGCTGGGATTACAGCTGTGAGCCACTGTACACCACTGTCCCCAGCTCTTTTACTCTGATTTCAATGACTATGGATTAATATTGGCCAAGTTTGAACTTCATATAAATAGAATCATATGGTAGGTACTCTTTTTGTGTCTTACTTCTTTCACTTAGTATAATTCTTTTTTGATATTTATCCACATTGTTGTATATATCAATGTATTAGTTCATTCTCACATTGCTAATAAAGACACACCTGAGCCTGATTAACTTATAAAGGAAAGAAGTTTAATAGACTTATAGTTCAGCCTGGCTGGGGAGGCCTCAGGAAACTTAAAATCGTGAAAGAGGGGGAAGAAAATATTTCCTTCTTCATATGGCAGCAGCAAGGAGAAGAATGAGAACTGAGCAGAGGGGATGTCCCTTATAAAGCCATCATTATCTCTTGAGAACTTACTAGCACAAGAATAGCATTAGAAACCCTTTCCCATTATTCAGTTATCTCCCACTGTGTCCCTCCCATGACATGTAGGGATTATGAGAACTAGAATTCAAGATGAGATTTGACTGGGGACACAACCAAACTATATTGTTCCAACCCAGCCCCTCCAAAATCTCATGGCCTCACATTTCAGAACACAATCACACCTTTCCAGCAGTCCCCAAAGTCTTAACTCATTCCATCATTAACTCAAAACTCCAAGTCTGAAGTCTCATCTGAGACCAGGCAAGTCTCTTTGACCTATGAGCCTGTAAAATCAAAAGCTAGCTAGTTACTTCCTAGATTCAATAAAGGTACAGGCATTGGGTAAATGCACCCATTCCAAATAGGAGAAATTGGCCAAAACAAAGGAAATACAGGCCCTATGCAAATCCGAAAATCCAATAGGGCAGTCATTAAACCTTAAAGTTCCAAAATGGTCTCTTTTAACTCCATTTCTCACATCCAGGGCACACTGATGCAAAATGTGGGCTCTCATAGCCTTGGGCAGCTCTGCTCCTGTGGCTTTGCAGGGTACAGCTCCTCTCCTGACTGCTCTCACTGCTGACATTGAGTGTGTCTGGCTTTTCCAGCACATGGTGCAAGCTCTCTATGAATCTACCATTCTGGAATCTGGGGGACAGTGGCCCTCTTTTCACAGTTCCAATAGGAAGTAGGACTCTGGAGGGAGGGCTCCAATCCCATTTCCCTTCTACACTGTCCTAGCAGAGTTTTTCCATGAGGGCTCTGCCCCTGTGGCAAACTTCTGCCTGGACATCCAGGTGTTTCCATACATCCTCTGAATTCTAGGTGGAGGTTCCCAAACCTCAATTCTTATCTTCTGCGCACCCACAGGACTAATATCATGTGGAAGCTGCCAAGGCTTGGGGCTTGCACTCTCTGAAGCAATGACCCAAGCTGTACCTTGGACCCTGTCAGCCATGTCTGGAGCTGAAGCTGGTGGGATACAGGGTACCATGTCCCAAGGCTACACAGAGCAGAAGGCACCTGGGCCTAGGCATTTTTTCCTCCTTGGCCCTGAGGCCAGTGATAGGAGGGTCTCTGACCTGCCCTGGACAAATTTTCTTTATTGTCTTGGTGATTAACATTCAGTTCCGCATTACTAATGCAAATTTCTGCAGCAGGCTTGAATTTCTCCCTAGAAAATGAGTTTCTTTTTTAACATGTCAGGCTGCAAACTTTTGAAACTTTTATGCCCTGCTTCCTCTTGAATGCTTTTCCACTTAGAAATTTCTTCTGCCGGATACCCTAAATTCTCTCTCACAAGTTCAAAGTTCCACAGATCTCTAGGGCAGGGGCAAAATGCCACCAGTTTCTTTGCATAGCAAGAGTGATCTTTATTCCAGTTCCTAAAGGTTGTCATCTCCATCTGAGACCACCTCAGCCTTGACTTAATTGTCCATATCACTATCAGCATTTTGGTCAAAGCCATTCAATAAGTCTCTAGAAGTTCCAAACTTTCCCACATCTTCCTGTCTTCTGAGGCCTCTAAGTCCCTAGGAAGTTCCAAACTTTCCCATATTTTCCTGTTTTCTTCTGAGCCCTCCAAATTTCTCCAACCTCTGCCTGTAACCCAGTTCCAAAGCCACTTCCACATTTTTGGGTATTTTTACAGCAGTGCTCCACTACCTGGTACCAATTTACTGTATTAGTCTGTTCTCATATTTAAAAATGTGCAAATGACATGCACAGACATTTTTCAACAGAAGACATGCAGGTGGCTAACAAACATGGAAAAAATGCTCGTCAGTGATTCTCAGATAAATGAAAATGAAAACTATAATAAGAGATGTCAGACTAATTAGGATGGCTATAACTAAAAAGGCAAAAAATAACAGATGCTTGTGAGGTTGTAGAGAAAAGGGAACACTTAAGTACTGTTGGTGGGAATGTAAATTAATTCAGCTATTGTGGAAAGCAGTATGGTGATTTCTCTAAGATCTCTAAATGGAGCTACCATTTGACCCAACAATCCCATTATTGGCTATATACCTGAAGGAAAATAAATTGTCATATCAAAAAGACACATGTATTTATATGTTAATCGCAGTGCTGTTCACAATAGCAAAGATGTGGAATCAACTTAGGAGCCCATTGACAGTGGATTGGATAAAGAAAATATTCTACATATATACCATAGACTACTATGCAGCAATAAAAGAAGAATGAAATCATGTCTTTTGCAGCAACATCGATGGAGCTGGAGGTTATTATTGTAAGTGAGTTAACACAGGAACAGAAAATCAAATACTGGATGTTCTCACTTATAAGTGGGAGCTAAACACTGAGTACACATGGACATAAAGATGGGAACAGACACTGAGGACTACTAGAGTGTGAAGGGGAGGGAAGGTGGCATGGTTTGAAAACCTACCTATTAGGTACTGTGCTCATTACTTGTGTGATGAGATCTGTATCCCAAACCTCAGCATTATGCAATATACCCAGGAAACAAATGTGAACATGTACCCCCGAATGTAAGATAAAATTTGAAATTGTATTAAAAAAGGAATGTTAATAAGGAGTAGAGTTATTAATAACAAAGAATGACAGAAAAAGATCTTAGAATTTCAGACAGAAAACAAGTGTCAATACAGATTTCTATATAATCTAAATAATAGTGATAGAACATTAAAAAAAAGAGAATATTTATATATCCTCTATATGTTTTATATGTTTAAATGCCCTGAAATCTATGTTTTGATATTATAATTTAGGCTTTGTTTTTGTTAATGTTGACATATTTTAAAATCTATTTTTATTCATTTTTTAGATCGCCTCTTTTAAATTCTTTTTTTTAATTTTTAATTTTTCCATAAGGTATTGGGGTACAGGTGGTGTTTGGTTACATGAGTAAGTTCTTTATTGGTGATTTGTGAGATGGTGGTGCACCCATCATCCGAGCAGTATAAGCTGCACCATATTTGTAGTCTTTTTATCCCTCACACCCTCCTACTCTTCCTCCAAAGTCCCCAAAGTCCATTGTGTGTATATATATGTACCCAATGTATGTATGTGTATATATATATATATACACACACACACACACAATGTATACACACACACACACACACACACACATTGTGCTGCTATAAATGTGTGTGCTAGTGGTTTTTTGAATAATGACTTCTTTTCCTCAGGGTAGATACCCAGTAGTGGGATTGCTGAATCAAACTAATGTACTTTTAGTACTTTAAAGAATCTCTACATGGTTTTCCATAGTGGCTGTACTAGTTTACATTTCCACCAGCAGTATAGAAGTGTTTTCTGTTCACCGCATCCACACCAACATCTACTGTGTTTTTATTTTTTGATTATGGCCATTCTTGCAGGAGTAAGGTGGTATTGCATTGTGGTTTTGGTTTGCATTGCCCTGATCATTAGTGATGATGAGCATTTTTTTCATATGTTTGTTGGCCATTTGTTTATCTTCTTTTGAGAATTGTCTATTCATGTCCTTAGCCCATTTTTTGATGGGATTTTTTTTTCTTACTGATTTGTTTGAGTTTATTGTAGATTCTGGATATTAGCCCTTTGTCAGATGTATAGATTGGGAAGGTTTTCTCTCACTCTGTGGGTTGTCTATTCTACTGACTGTTCCTTTTGCCATGCAAAAAAGCTCTTTAGTTTGATAAGGTCTCAGCTATTTGTCTTTGTTTGTATTGCATTTGCTTTTGGGTTCTTGGGTATGAAATCCTTGCCTAAGTCAATGTTATGTTCTATAATTTTTATAGTTTCGGGTCTGAGGTTTAAGTCCTTAATCCATCTTGAGTTGATTCTTGTTTAAGGTGAGAGAGAGAGAGGAGGATCCAGTTTCATTCTCCTACATATGGCTAGCCAATTGTCCCAGCACCAATTGTTGAAAAGGTTGTCCTTTCCCCACTATATGCTTTTGTTTGCTTTGTCAAAGTATTTGGGTTTGGATGTATTTGGGTTTATTTCTGGGTTCTTCATTCTGTTCCATTGGTCTATGTGCCTATTTTTATACCAGTACCATGCTGTTTTGGTGACTATGACTTATAGTTTGAAATCAGGTAATGTGATGCCTCCAGATTTGTTCTTTTTGCTTAGTCTTGCTGTGACTATGTGGGCTCTTTTTTGGTTCCATATGAATTTTAGGATTACTTTTCTTAATTCTGTGAATGATGGTGGTGTTCTGATGAGGATTGTGTTGAATTTGTAGATGCTTTTGGCAGAATGGTCGTTTTCACAATATTGATTCTACCTATCTATGAGCATGAAATGTGTCTCCATTTATTTATATCATCTATGATTTTTTTTTTCAGCAGTGTTTGGTAGTATTCTCTTAATCAACATATAGCTACATTTAAAAAATTAAGCTGAGAGGTTATGTTTTTTAATAGGTTATAGCAACTCCATTCCATTCACAAAATATTTGGATTCATTCATGTTACTTATTTTTTGTTTTACATTTCCAGTTGCATTATTTTCTTTTATTTTCAGGTAGTTTTAGACTGACCAAAGTGTCTTTGATCAATTTTTCTTTTTCAGTGGTTTGGAAATTAAATGTCTTATTTTGATTCTTTGAGTGGTTGCTCTTAAACTTTTAATGAACATCCTTAAACTTTCATTTGCCTTTTTATCAGTGAATTGGTCTGTATTTATATTCTCCCAGAAATAACATAAGAATATTGACTTTTGCTCCTCTCCACTTTCTCCTCTCTCTACCACATGATCTTCCAGAGATGTCACAAAAAATTGAGTTCCTTTTACTATTGTTTTCAACTTTTTTCTTCCATCATCTTATGTCATGTTTCTCAGAGACATCATCTAAAAGATTATATTCTTATTAAATTGTTTTTTGCAATCATCACTTAAATGATTGGTTATTATATCCAATTCCTTATGTTTGGATTAAATTTTCTTCTTGCTGGAGCATATCCTTTGATAATTCATTTGGAACTTTCTGAATCTGAGAATTATTCTTACACATGAATAATTTAGTTTTAGTATTTTAAGCTCAAAATTATTTTCTCTCAGATTTTGGAAAAACATTGTTTTATTGTATTTTTTCATCTGGTATTACTAGAAGACAAGTCATTATAAATCTCATTCTTTCATCAAAGTGGATTATCTATTTCCCATCTTCTGATACGACTTTTCTCTTTATTCTCAGCTTTCTGAATTTTTCCATGTTGGGCTTAGTCGTAGTATATTTTATTCATCTTGCCTAGGACTCAAGGACTTCTTTTAAGCTGAAGTGTAATGATTCTTTTCTTCTCTATTTTTGGAATTGTAAAAGTTGTTCATTGCTGAATTAGGAGATATCTTTTATGTCTCTTAACTTCTCTTTCATATGTTTTAATTTTTTTTTTTACATTTGTGGATACTTTTAGATAATTTTTAACTGCTTTTTCTAATTTTAAAGTTACTTTACTGTATTCCCATACAGTAATCCATAGTGATAGAAATCAGAGTATGGGAGAGAGGAAAGCAGACAACTTGGAAGGAACACCAGGGAACTTTCTGGTGTGTGTTGTAATAATGTTGAGATAACATTGTTACATAATTAAAACAGCTGTATCCATTCAGCCATTTTCTTCATCTGTTGATCTTTTTAAACTCTAGGATTTCATTTTTAATTTTTCCCTGTGGTTTCTGTATTCTCTCACATCACATAAGGATATTGGTTACATGTATTTATAGGCTTATTTGTTTACTTACTCGATTTGTCCAGCTTTGACAGATGGAAGTTGTTCTTTGGTTTAGTTTGGTGACTCTCTTTATGTCAGCATGCTTCAAATGTTTGTTAAACATTTTATGTATTTACCTATGTTATCTGAGAGCCCAACTTATAAAAACCTTATCAGTTCCCCTCAGCCTATCTTCAGAAATTGCAGGAGGCTGGTAGAAGGCTATTCTGTGAAATGAACCAGGGACTAGTTTGTTTCTCTTAAGTGGTGTTAGCCTCCTGAGATCCTTCTTTAACCCTAGACTGGAAGCTCTGATATTCTCTGCTCCTGACTTGGGTTGTATACTTTACTTGCTCTCTGCTTGATTTAGAGAGAATAAAGAAGAGAGTGTGGATAAGTCAATGAGTCTGGTGGTTTCTACTGAGGTCCCCCAAACTTTTGCATCCACAGATTTTGACTTGGAGCACCCTGGATCCTCTTTCACTTTTTATAATAGATCACCCACACACATTTTTTCATTTAAAAAATGCAACCTCATCTCCTTTCTTCTTTTTTATAATTCTTCATAGATTTAGGTAACCTTCCATTGTTGTTCCAAATAAGATAATTTTTTTTTTGTTGTTTTTTTTTTGAGATGGAGTTTCACTTTTGTTGCCCAGGCTGGAATGCAGTGGCACAATCTTGGCTCACCAAAACCTTGCCTCCCAAGTTCAAGTGATTCTCCTGCCTCAGCCTCCCGAGTAGATGGGATCACAGGCCTGCAACACCATGCCCAGCTAATTTTGTATTTTTAGTAAAGATGGGATTTCTCCATGTTGGTCAGGCTGGTCTCAAACTCCTAACCTCAGGTGATCCACCCACCTCAGCCTCCCAAAGTATTGGGATTACAGGTGTGAGCCACTGCTCCTGGCTTTTTTTTTTTTTTTTTTTTTAAATATGTTTTTTGACATCTAGGACTTTGGAATAAGAGGAAGGTAGGGCAGACTACATAATTTGCAAAGCTTACTATGAAGTTAAAAAGTGGGACATCTTGTCCAAACAGCAGGAAAAAAAGTGTAGTTAAAGTACTATAATATAAAGGTTTTTTTTTTTTTTTTTTTTTTTGTAACAAAATATCTCCTAAGTCACTAAATTTTGCTATATAACATCATTCTTAAAAAATTTACTTTGCCCTCAGAGGCAAAAAATTGCTAACACTTTTTAATCTATGTTTAAAACATTATTCCTTCTCTTCTTTTTGAAATTTTAAATTTTTTCATCTTTTAAATTATGGCAAAATATATACAGTTTGAAATTTGCCATCTTAAAGTATTCAGCCCAGTGGCTTTAAGTACACTTAAATTGTACAACCATCATCACCGTCCAGCTCCAGAACTCTTTTCATCTTGCAAAACTGAAAAATAATGAAGCTTTTTCCTTTAAAAATGTTTATGACTTATAAAATATAATAGTAGTAATGATGGATGAGGAGCAACATAAGCTGAAAAATTGCAAAAAATATTTTTGGTATTGTAGTGAGTTGAATACTCTATCCCAAAATTCATCTTCACTCAGAATCTCAGAATGCAACCTTATTTTGACACAGTCTTTGTTGATGTAATTGGATTAACGTGAAGTCACTCCAGATTAAGTTAGGCACTAAATTCAATAACTAGTGTCCTGAGAAGCAGAGAAGGGGACACAGACACACACAGAGGAGAAGGCCATGTGAAGATAGAGGCAGAGATTTCAGTCATGCTGTCGCTAGCCAGGGAACATCTGAGGCCACCAGAACCTGGAAGAGGCAAGGCAGGCTAGAATCTTTAGAGAGAGCACCGCCCTATTGACACAGTGTATTTTGGACTTCTGGCCTCCCGAACTGTGACAGAATAAATTTGTGTTCTTTAATTTGCCCGGTTTGTGGTAATTCATTACAGCAACTCTAGGAAACTATTACAGGTACCATACTTCTATGTAGCAAATAAATAGTAATTCTTTATGAAGACGTCTTCATTGAATGTAAGAATTTTCTTTTACTTTTCTGCAAATTTATTAAGCCACCAAAATTTATACTTCTAGAAATTTTGTTTTCAATTGACGTAATTAAAAAATATCATGAGTTGCTCCTGGCAAATGCAAAATCACAAATAATTTTTATTAATTTTTTCATTGTGAGGAGGAGTTTTTTTTTGATACAACTGTCAATGGACCTTTTAAAAGTATTTTAGTACTGTGACAACATTGGGATTAACCTCTTTTGAATTATTTTGAAATGTAAGTTTTAATATATCTATAGCTGATGACTCTTAAGGAATCACTTTTCTAAACAGATTTAACTCTTCATAAAAATCAGTTTGTGTAACTCCAAATTTAACTGTTAATTTGTACAATGATAGTCTGACATTTCCTTTGCTATTTTTGGAATTGGTGGAGGTCTGTATGAGGAATTGAAAGTGGCTTAATGATATCTAATTTGCAATGCCTCTTTGTGCACTCTATCATTACATCTTCAATTTTAATGAAAAATTAATGAGATAATTGTCTTCGCTATAAATTTATCTAAAGCATCATATAAAAATAGTGTTATTCTCCACCGAATGTGACAATCTTTACATTTAATTTCCATTTCTCAGCCTGTGAATATTGTTTTGCAACATTGCAGCCATTTTCAAAATTAGTAATATCTCTTCGAACAAATAACTCATATGTTTTATGGTATAATGTTCATGCGTACTTTTTCTTGGTAATTGTCTACTAACAGAGTTTACCGTTTGTCAGTGCCCACCCTGCCCCTCAGGATGGAGGGTTAGTATTTGTGCTTATGCACAAGGCTGAGCTCCAAGGATGGACGGGCAAGCTGGTATCCCACTGATGGTCCCAACACTGAAACATAGAGTCCCTCCCTCCTCCCTTGGGACAGGGACACTACCACAAATGGGGCTGCTTCTGCTGCACCTGCCACATCACCACCACTGCCACCACCAATCTGGGCCCAGGTCTGAGCGTGGCTGTCCCCTCAGGCTCTGCATCACTGCAGCCTGGCCCCAGCATGCTAGTGAGTCCCACGAGGCTAGGCCAGCTGTTCCAGGTGCTGCTGACTGCTGTGTCCACAGGCCTGAGTGTGCGGTCTGTGTGGGTGTGTGCTTCCTCTGTTCACATGGGCACTCCATTGTCCCATCAGTCTTCATTTGCAAAACACAGGTTCAAAGACAAAATTATTATGAATAGCATGACAGTGATGGCAAAACATTAAACCAAGCGTGAGCTTCTTCTGAGTGTATGTCCCAGTGGGGCTACACATGCCACATGTCCACAGAGCCAGCCCCAATAGGGAGGCAGCAGGAATACAGCATTTACCATCTTGATGTGATCTCTTGAGGAAAGCCAATATTGCTTTACTAAACCACTTTTATGTGAAATGTGGTGCATTTGCATTTGAATTGACTGATCCTAGTTTGGATTTTCCAGCTGGACAAAGGCCAGGTTCAGTGGCTTTAGAGAGAAGGAATAATTTAACCTTGATCCTATGGCTAGGGCCCAAACAGGTTTCATTTTTAATTTTTAAAATCATTTTAAAATTTAATTTTTTATAGAGACAGAGTTTTACTCTGTTGCCCAGGCTGGAGTGCAGTGGCATAATCATGGCTCACTGCAGCCTTGAATTCCTGGACTTAAATGATCCTCCTGCTTCAGCTTTGCAAGTAGCCATGTCTGGCTAGTTTCTAAAAGATTTTTGTAGAGATGGGGTCTTGCTCTGTTGCCCAACTAGTCTTGAATTACTGGCCTCAAGCTATCCTTTTGCCTTGGCTTACCAAAGTGCTGGGATTACAGGCATGAGCCATCACGCTTATTCCCAAACAGATTTTTAAATCACTTCTTGAGAATCCAAAGTCACCTTTGTAATGAGGAATGTTAAGTTTATATTATTTAGAAAATGCTAATGACTGCATAAATAACGCTCACCCTCTATTTTTAATCACCTGGTTCTTCAACATGTAAACCGTCTCCAGCTTCCCAATTATACCTCATGGATCAGTTTCTGATATAATCTATGTCACTCCTTGGTGACCTTTCCTCTTCATTTTCTGCGTGTATATATCTTGTGGTTAGGCATCAGAAGGCTTTATCTTATTTATGTATCGGAATATATCAACAGGCTTATAAAAATGTTTGATAGTGCAGAGTTCAGAGATTGAGAGTTAGATGCTTATCTGAAAGCATTTCCAAAACTATCTGGTACTGTTTGGCCTGAACCAGATTCTGTTCTGTTTGGAACAGAAATTTTATGGTATTTCATTTTTTTCCAGATAGGAAACAATAATGAGGATAGCTTATTGAAGTATTTTCTTAACATTATGGCTTTTTTAGTGACAAAAGAATGTGAGATTATGTAATCTTTGTTATTTATCTTCAAAACTTTTGCTATTACAAGCCATAGTATACTACAGCATGAACTCTTGTTATAATATGTACTAGTTATAAAATGCATACCACAAAAATCTGTTATATTAGTTATAAAATGAATACCACATGCATACTTGTATTAGTTATAAAATATATACCACATGTACTTGTTATAAATGTATGTCACATAAAAACCTGTATCATGCTAGTTCTAAAATGTATGTTACATAAAGCCTGTATTATAACTGGAGGACTAAATACCAGCTAGTTAACAAATCACCCAGATGTTCTTTATGCAGTCTTGTAGATCTTTATTTGATTGTCTAATAATGCCTTTTATTTGACTGGAGATGGTTCTACATAAAAATATTTGAGAAACTTGACTTTCTGCCAGACCAAAGAGATTCAAACTTACTTGAACATAAGCAACTTTCATTTACTAAGTGTCTGTGATTAAGGCAGAATCCCCTGCTTACGTCGTAGCTTTGGGGAGGGAATATCAACAGAAACATAGCTCATGCCCATGCCCATTGTTTCTCCCTGCCCTGGGTGCTTGCCAAGTCTTAGTTTGGCATTATCAAAAACACAGAGCGTATTGTTATAATTAAAACATCTATTCACAACAGGGCTTATGTTGGGTGAAGATTCGTTATCTTTTTAAAAATTTCTGACTTACTGTTGGTGAGTGCTGGGGAAAAATGGAGTGTACGTTAGCTTGGTATGAGAAGAGGAAGGAGGCAAATCCTATTTTCTTGAAAACCCTAGTGGGGAAGATTCACTTTTCTATTGCATTCATATTTTTGTACTTCTCCCTGTTGAAATGATTGTTTTGGACAAAAAAATGTCACCTACTTTGTGTGTATTTACTCATGCTGTTGACAATTAAAAATTATTTTCTTTTAAACATTGCTTTTACATTAAAAATGATTAAACATGTATCGGTCTTTGAGGCATTAGCCTTTCATCTTGAGGGACTTAATTTAAAACCTGGCCCAGTTTAAGCAGAAACAAGTTAGATCTTGTCACCTGTACTCATCCAAGCTTTCAGGGTGAATGAAAATTACAATAAACTCAAATCATTCCAAAATGTTTTTTCATTACATTCTAATACATGAAGAATAGTAACAAAATACTTTACTGTGTAGCTAAGAAGGATTCACTATTTTCTTAAAAATCATTACATTGTAGCCTTCATCAGAAGAAAAATGAAAGGTTACAGCATCTGTTATAAGCTATTTGGGAAAATGAAATCAGAGTGTCAAGTATGACTTCACAACATTGTGAATGAGAGACTGTGGATCTGGTGATATGAGGCCACTTTCACTTCTCTTTGGGAGGACAATTTATACCCCTCCAGTCCTCAACCCACGGGAAGTCGTTTCTGTATTGCTTCTTAACTCCCACTGTAGTAAGTTGGTGACCTTCATGCGCCCATGAGTTCCATATTGAATACACCAGGTTGAATTCAAATCCAAACCTGGAACATTTACATTTTAATAGGATTGATAAACTTACACTGAAGAATAAAACTTGAGTGTGGGAGGTTTTGATAGAAGGAGCGAGTTCCCTGGTCATTGGGAGAGCCTTTGAATCTTAATGGGTTCACATTGGAGCTTCGTATTTTTTGGGTGTGGACAAGAGGGTCCTCAGGATAGCAAAGTGTCCTGCTCCCATTCTATCTTTTTTTTCAAAGGGCACATGGCATCCTGGGTGGTCTGAGATAACTTTGTTGCTTCTTGATTGTAGTAACTTGGAGAATAATTGCTGTCTTTGTCTTATGCTCAGGTCTCTGTACACTCCTGCAGTGTCCTTGACTCACTCCTAACAAGGTCCCCAGCATGGTCTCAATGCTTACAGTGGTCCAGTTTGCTGTGCCTGCCTATTGCCTTCATAAAACTATCCTTCAGGGTCTCTGTAGCCAACAGGCATCAAACTTCTTGGGAAAACTTCTTGGCTTCTTGGATGGAGCCCTGAGTAGCTTTGTTGTATGAGTCAGGTACACACTTTATTTAAGAGTGTGGGAGAACTGGCTAGTACTTTCAGTGCCTACTACATATTGATAGTTTAAACAATTCAAAATGTAAAATTTATTCATAACTTGGTTTTATTCTTCTACCATGTAACTAGAAGTAATAAAATGCTTCATATAAAATGCTTCAAATAAAATTCATGTGATAAAATGCTCCAATTTTAATGTCGGAGGTTCTTAAAATGTTCTAATTCAGGTCCTGCTTATGTTATCTCAGATAGAAGCTCACCCCTGCACTGCCAGATGGTCTCTGCATTTATGTGTGTAGATACAGGAATACTTCTAAGATACTGTAGGTTTGGTTCCAGACCACTGAATAAAGTGAATATAGCAATAAAATGAATCACAAACATTTTTTTTGGTTTCCCAGTAGATATAAAAGTTACGTTTATATTAAACTATAGTCTATTAAGTGTGCAATAACACTGTGTCTAAAACAATGCACATATCTTAAATAAAAAAATACTTTGTTAAGAAATAGTAATGATCATCTGAAGCTTCAGTAGGTCATGACCTTTTTGCTGGGGGAAGGTCTTGCCTTGATGTCGATGGCTGCTGACTGATCAGGGTAATGGTTGATGAAGGTTGGGGTGGCTGTGGAAATTAAAAAAAAAAAAAGTAATGAAGTTTGCCTCATTCATCGACTCTTCCTTTCATAAAAGATTTCTCTGTAGCATGTGATGCTGTTTGAAAGCATTTTATTCACAGTAGAACTTTCAAAATTGAAGTCTGCCCTTTCAAACCTTGCCATTGCTTTACCAACCAAGTTTATAGAACATTCTAAATCTGTTGTCATTTCCTTAAGGTTCATAGTGTCTTTTCTGGGAGTAGAGTGTATCTCAAGAAACCACTTTCTTTGCTCATCCATAAGAAGCAACTCCTCAACCATTTAAGTTTTATTATGAGATTACAGCAATTGAGTCCCATTTTCAGGCTCCACATCTAATTCAAGTTCTCTTTCTGTTTCTGTCACATCTGCAGTAACTTCCTCCACTGAAATTTTGAACCCCTCAAAGTCATTTATGAATGTAAAGAAAAACGTCTAAACTCTGTTAATGTTGGTGTTTTGACCTCTTTTCATTAATAATTAAATTGTTAATGGCATACAGAATAGTGTGTACCTTCCAGAAGGTTTTCATTTACTTCACCTAGATCCATCAGAAGAATCACTATCTGTGATACCTATAGCCTTATGAAATGCATTTCACAAATAATATGACTTAAATGACAAAATTATTTCTGGAACTATGGATTGCAGAATGGATGTTGTGTTAGCAGGTGTGAAAAAAACATTAATCTTCTGTTCATCTTCTGTCAGAGCTCCTGGGTGATCAGGTACATTGTCAATGAGTGGTACTATTTTGGAAGGAAGCTTTTTTTCCTGAGCTGTAAGTCTCAACAGTGGGATTAAAATATTTAGTAATTCATGCTGCAAACAGATTTGCTGTCATCCAGGCTTTGTTGTTCCATTTCTGGAGCACAGACAGAATAGATTTAGCATAGTTCTTAAGGACCCTAGTATTGTCAGAATGGTAAATAAGCATTTACTTCAACTTGAAGTCACCAGCTGCATTAACCCCTAAGAAGAAAGTCAGCCTGTCCTTTGAAGGCAGGCATTGACGACTTCTTTCCAGCTGTCAAGTCCTAGATGGCATCTTCTTCCAATAGAAGGCTGTTTTGTCTACACTGAAAGTTTCTTGTTTAGTGTAGCCAGCTTCATCAAGGATCTTAGTAGATCTTCTGGATAACTTGCTGCAGTTTCTACATCAGCACTCGCTGCTTCCCTCTGTACTTTTATGTTATGGAGATGGCTTTTCCTAAATTTCATGAACCAACCTCTGGTAGCTTCAAACTTTTCTTCTGAAGCTTCCTCACCTCTCTCAGCCTTCACAGAATTGAAGAGTTAGTCCTTGCTCTGGATTAGGTTTTGGCTCAAGGGAATTTTGTGGCTGGTTTGACCTATCTAGATCACTCAAATTTTCTCCATATCAGCAATGAGGCTGTTTTGCTTTTTTATCATTCGTGTATTCATGGAGTAACACTATTCATTTCCTTCATGGACTTCCTTTGCATTCCCAACTTGGCTGTTTGGCACAGAAAGCCTAGCTTTTGACCTACCTTGGCTTTTGATATGCCTTGCTCAATAAGCATAATTGTTTCTAGTTTTTGATTTAAAGTAAGAGATATGAGATTCTTCCTTTCACTTGAACACTTTAAGGTCATTATGGGGTTATTAATCAGCCTAATTTTGATACGATGCTCTCAGTGGGTAGAGAGAGGTAAAGAGAGAGAGAAATGAGGGAATGGCCAGTGGAGCAGTCAGAACATGTACAACATTTATGGATTAAGTTGGCCATCTTATATGGGTACAGTTTGTGGACCCCAAACAATTTACATTAGTCACATCAAAGATCGCTTATCACAGATTGCTATAGCAGATATAACAGTAAGGAAAAAGACTGAATATTGTGAGAATTACCAAAATGTGGCCCAAAAGCAAAAAGCTCACAAAAAGTGCCCATAATAACTGAGCATGTGCTGTTAGAAAAATGGTGCTGATAAACTTGCTCAATTCAATGCAGGGTGCTACAAGCCCTTAATTTGTAAAAAATGCAATATCTGCTATGCGCAGTCTAGCAAAGTACAATAAGGTGAGGTATGTCTGTATTAGACGAGAGAAATTAAAGCAAAGTCAGAGGTCTCTAAGGGGAGATTGGCCAGGTCTTTGAGTGAATTGACTTCCTATCCGTTCAAAGATCAGGCCTCAAAATATTGACCTCTCATTACTAAGTATGCATGAGGCTAAGAATAATTTACTAATCCACAGTGAGAAGTGGAGCCATCACATTATATTAGTCAATTCTTGCATTTTTATAAGGAAATATCCAAGGTAAGGTAATTTATAGAGAAAAGAGGTATTATTGGTTTATGGTTTTGCAGGCTATACACAAAGCATGGAGGCATCTGCTTGGCCTCTGGGGAAGCCCCAGGAAACTTACAGTGATGGCAAAAGGCAAAGGGGAAGCTGGCATTTCACATCGCTGGAGCAGGAGGAAGAAGGGGGAGGTACTGCACACTTTTAACCAACCAGATCTTGCCAGAACTCACTGTCACGAGAATAGCATTAAGGGATGGTGCTAAACCATCATGAGAAATCTACCTCTGTGATTCGGTCACCTTGCATTAGGCACCAACTCCAACTTTGGGGACTGCAATTTGACATGAGATTTGGTGGGGACACAGATCAAAACCATATCACATATGCAAAAGGATAATGAAGATCTATGATGACTTTATTTTTTCCCTATCTTCAATTCCCTTCCTTTCTCTGTAACCAACTGACTTGAATATTTGAAGGTCATTTGGCGGGTACAGTATTGGAACAAAGGGAGTTAGATTTTTAAAAATCCTAAACAACAGTGGACCAAGGTAGTCAGATGCCTCTGGTAAACAAGTTAGCTTTGCCAGTGGGACAGGACAGAATGAAGTCTGTTGGTTTCATCCTGCATTGCATTATACCCAAGGAGTGCCCTTACACTGGAATTGGAAGAAACACACCAACTCCAATGGTTAGACCTTCCTCTCTCTTGGATTATGCTTTGGTGGACACTGGTAATAAACTGTCTTGTCCAGTCAGTCCCTATTTTGGTTGACACACTGATTCTTAGAATATATTACGACAATTTGTCCTATCTGGTTATAGTCAAGTGTTAGCCTGTGAGCCAGTCAGGTGACTTGATCTCTCTAATCACTGTCCCATGGTAGGCTGCTCTTACACTTATCTCTGAAGATAATCTGTTATTTCTAAGTTCTTGAGGATACCGTTAGCCCCCAAACATTAACAAAATATTTCGTAACAAAAATAAGGCAGATTTTTAATGATCAATGCACATTCTTAAATTACAATATTTGGTGCAGCGTATTAGGCATGATTTTTTGCCCTAGTTATTTTTTACTGAGTACTCTGAACTATGAGTTTTCTAAACAGAACATCTATATATCAAAATCCCTTGATAAATTAAACTAAAATATTTTCTGGTGGATTCCTCAAGATTTGATTTCTTGGTCACCAGAGGATATGTTTTCAAGCATTGCCTTAAATAGTAAAATAAATTTAAAGTCTAAAATAGCTTGGTCACATGACTTGGCAAAGTCATTTGAAGTTATTTATGAGCCATTTCTTGGTGTGCAATTCTATTAAATTTATGATGGTCAATTATGATTATAGAAACATGCCAAAGGCTCTTCCAGGTGTATTTTTACAGCATTTTCATTTTGTTCTTTAGCTTTCTTGGTAGCTAATCAAATTGTGCTTATCGGAGAATGATCAAAGGATAGTTAAAACAGGATTTTGGTTTTAATATACTACTGAATATATAATTACTGGCTTGATTTTTTAGACTCTTTTAAATATATTAAAATATTCATAAGGTATATGAATAAAGCAGTTTTCAAAAACAGTGCAATAATTTTAATTTTGTATAAATCTATGTATGTGTGTATGTATATATATCTAGTTGAGAAAAGGCATAAAGGCATTAAAGTATGAGTTAGAAATTTTATTTATTTCAGGCTAGTAGAAAATTTGAGTGACTAGTTTTTCTCCCTGATTTTTGTATTCAAAAATTTATTTTAAAAATGTAACTAGTGTGCTCTGTTTACTCTAGAGTAGCAACAAATTAAAAAATACTCTGAGAGCCGGCTGCGGTGGCTCACGCCTGTAATCCCAGCACTTTGGGAGGCCAAGGTGGGTGGATCACGAGGTCAGGAGTTCGAGACCAGCCTGACCAACATGGTGAAACCCCATCTCTACTAAGAATACAAAAATTAGTTGGGCATGGTGGCACAGCCCTGTAATCCCAGCTAGTTGGGAGGCAGAGGCAGGAGAATTGCCTGATCCTGGGAGGTGGAGGTTGCAGTGAGCCAAGATTGTGCCACCACACTCTAGCCTGGGTGACAGAGTGAGGCTTCGTCTCAAAAAAAAAAAAAAAAAATACTCTGAGAGATTTGTTCTTCATTCTGCAATAGCAGTGTATTCAGCAATTACTTTACCATAAAGCTGATCTCATTATTTTTCTTAAAAAATTTAGAGCACTTGAGTTTTTTTCCAGTCATCTTTCATCTTTGTGATTAATTGAAAACTATTGAGTCAAAAGCCACTTTTCTACCCCAAACTTTGAGCTAGCCAGCGAGAAACTATTTTTGTTAACACAGAAAAGAAATAAAGGATATTTCTATGTTTTCTCCTATTTCACTTATCCAGTGACATCCTTGATTAAAATCCCCATCCTTTGAAGGAAAAATTTTGAACTACTTCTAACTGGAACAGTTCATCTGCTGGAGCAATTGTTGTGTGGACAACCTCCTTTTTAGATGATCGCTTGCTAGATAAAGTTATCATTACATTTAACTTGCTCTTTAATTATAAGCAGATGGATGAATTATTTTAATCGCTGCTATATATCTTAACAGTAGCTCATACATTGACACAAAGTGAAGAACATCAAACAGAAATTAAATACTAGGGCAGGAAAATAGCCAGCCTTCAAGGGAAGCAATTGATCATAACCTGTCATCTTTAAAGGACAGAAGAAAGCAAAATAAACACTCGGGATTAATGTACTAAATATGGTTATTAGTCCTCAGCTCTGCCCTCTGATAATTCATCTATTTCATTTATTTTAATGCTTTAACATGTATCTGCCCAGCTCTGTAATTAGACTTTCAGGTATTCTCCTTTTCTTCCTGCGTTTGAAATTGTGTGTGGTAAGATTCCGCCACGAGAAGATATTATTACCATCCAGTACAAAAGAAGCAACTCTTGAAATGATTCCATTTTATAGCTTACATGCTAGAATTCTTGCTAAAATGTAGCGGGTATGTTAGAATTGGTTTAAAGATAAGGTTTTAGTCAATTTATCAGATTCCTTTAAATAAAGAGTTTAGTTTGGCTTAAACCGATTTTACAAAAGGAATCTGGATTTAGGTTCATTGAACTTAAAATAGTTGCCTGATTTTTAAAAAATAGAAAGTGCTAAAATTAACTTGTGAATTAATACCACATGCTAATGCTAGCATTTTATGGCTTTATTTCTTGTAGAGAGTCTATTTTTCCTTAACTAAAAATAATATAATTAATGCTTTTTTTTTCATGGCAATAAATATACTTATGGTTATGTAGTCAATTCTGTTTGGGATTTATAATCTGCCATAAATTTTGCTCTAGAAGGAGTGTTTCCAAGATGTCAACTTACTAATTGATTAATCAGTCTCAGATTATCAACAATAGTGCATAATTTTCATCTATTATTAAGCATTGAAAATCTGAAACAATGTATGCAACCCCAATAGATAAACTGTTCCCACCTTAATGTAAATATGAGATGGCTTCTAGTACTTCAAGTGTAGATATAATGTCAAAATATTAACTTATCACATGTTCCTTTACAGACTCAAGAGTGTGGGATTTTCCATTTTAGCTTCACTTTAAAATGCATGTTGTCATTCACTTTGTAGATTATCTATGGAAAAGTTTTAATGTTATCTGACTTCCTGTTGTAATGTCCCTGTGTTGGGTGTGGGAGCATTCTCATAAACAGTCTTTCCTTGGAATTAACTGAAAACCACTATCAAATGAAATTCCCAGTCTGTGGCAAATTCATCTTCTCACATTAGAATAGATTTTTGTTTAAAGATTCTCTGAGGTTTTTGTTTACTTATGCAGTTGCTCACTTTTACTGTTGAGATTGACTATTTTGGGAGAAGATATTCCAAATATGATGCCATCAACAATGGTATGTAGGTTTCAGACCAATAGATTGGATTGGAGTGTTTTGTACATAAATGTTGAAGAATACTTGTCAGCAGAGAGGTAAGACAATGTAGAGTTCGTATATTATTCTAAAGCAACACATTTCAAATTCAGAAGGTTATGTAACTTGTCTATGAAACTAATTTCTCTGATTTATATAGAAATAAAACATATTAGTGGGAAATTCATTTTTTTTTTCACCTATCTTCAATTCCCTTCCTTTCTCTGTAACCAAATGACTTGAATATTTGAAGATCATTTAGGGGGTACAATATTGGAACCAAGGGAGTTAGATTTAAAAAAAATTCTAAACAACAGTGAAATATTTAGATTGATCCCCTAGAGACTCTGGCAGAGCCAAAGGCATGGATGAAAGATAGGAGTGTGGTGACACTAAGCTGACTGCAGAGACACATGTCTTCTCCCAGTGCCAGAGGAACAGATGAGCCGGCTGGACAAGACAGACACTCAGAGGTGCCCTGTCAGCTTCTCAAATGTCTCACTCCTTACCTGTCTGTGAAGGAAAGCACAGAGAATGCCTCGGCTCAAACTAATCTTTATCATTTTGGTACCACATCACAGCACTGTACCCCCTTGATGCTCCACCGCCACTCCATTTCATCTTAAAACAAACAAACAAAAAAAACCACAGTTCTTTGCATTGAATTTATTCCCCTTCTCTCACATACATTGATGAAAATCAGTTGATGATGGTAGATACAAATTAGCTTTGCTAACTAACTGGACATCTTCCAGGGACATATCAGCCGTGACAATTTTCTTGCTACAAGAAAAAAAAGTCATCATCCTTATTACAAGACTCCACAGCATACTGCTTTCCTTTCCCTGGGTAAATTATTTTTTTTCACCTAAATAAAAATTTAATCTTTCTCTGGGTAAACTTTTATTTTTTCATCTAAGATACCTTTGTGATGATGAGGAATGGATCTCTTAAGCTTTGTTAATAAATGGCTAGGCCAGAATGGGAATAAGGATGGAGAAGTTACAATTCCTGTGGTCACAGAGCTCACAGGGGGGCAGATTGGTCAACAGGTATGTCTGATACTGTCTGTTGAGAACAAGGATGAAGATTTGAATAAGGATTATGACAGTACATTAGCAGGAGGGTCATGCATTACTTCTACAAGAGGCTGATTCACAAGCTGAGCTTTGCAGCATGATACGCGATTATTCCCTATTCCTTTCTCTACCACTTCCAGATCCATTCTCTTTCCTGTTTGGCCCAACGTGGAATCCTAGGAAGCTGTCCCCTGCCTAGTGTATATTGTGATTTCCCACCCAGTCCCTCATCTAGAAATGAAGAACTTAGTTCCCTAAATGCTGGAAGACCAACCTCACATGTCATTCCTTTCTGGGGATTTTGTCTCCTGAAAAAAATGTCTCATCTAAAGTCTTGCCTCCTTTCGGGGCAGCTGCATCCAGTGGTTGATCATTGAAGGGCTATAAAGGCCACCCCCACACCCCGTTTGCTCCAAATGGAAAGAAATCTGAAGGATCATTCAAGCTTCAGAGCTTGTATGGACTCATCTGAGGCTTTAGCTGGGTGTGCACCACATGCCACCTCCTCCTCTGCCCAGTCCTGTTTCCTTCCTCTCCCTTGCAGGGATGGCCATCTGTAGAGCACTCTCTGTTAAATGTTCTGCACACTAAACCCCATCTCTAGTGAACCCAACCTACAACATCTGCGAACTACAGGGTCTAGCCTTCCTGGCTGCATGGATTCCTGATGGGTTCAGCCAGTATCATGTGATCAGAGGCAGGAATGACAGAGAAGAATTTACTGCATGTACGGTGTACCCTCCCTTCTTCCACCCTGTTTCCTGGCAGAAGCTGTTCTTTCTGGGGCTATGGTCCTATCCAGGCAGGTCCTCCTCTCTGGTGCCTGCTCTCACTCACTCAGCTCTGAGAGTAGTAATGCTTCTCTCTGATGCTGGTCTCTGGTTTACTTGGTTTCCTTAATTTTATTTTCTTAACCAAAATAGATCCATTGGTTCCAACTTCAGTTGAAGTAGTGGGGTGCTGGTAAATGTGTAACAACTGGATCTCTGGAAGAAAAACAAAAGAGCTTGGATTTGTAGCATTTGCCAATTTCCGTGGAGTAAATATTCTCACCATGGCCCAAAATGACTCCATGAAACAGAGTTGGGAAAAGATGCTCAGTAGTTCAACTATAAAGATAAAATAGATGTAAATCTCATGAATGTACGTAATAGTGAAATGTAGTGAAGTTATGAGGAGATATGAGAGATGCGTTTTGATTATTCATTGCTTTTGTTTTTAGTATAATTTATTATGAATTTAATTTTTAATAATGACTGTGTTTAACAACTAACTTGCAAAATTCCTGGGAATTAGCAGTTGACTCTTGCTGGACGAGTAAGCACCAGCACACGACTGAGTTGAAATATCTGAACAGAACATTGTTTTATGCTGGGACCCTGCCAGATTTAGGCAAGCAGCAGTAAGCCAAGGAAGTTACAGATAAGGCTGATAAATGAGTGATGGGGAGACGGAAGAGGTTGAAGTGCAGGTGTGGGACAGGGTGGGTAGAATCCAAGGTAGAAAGATGAGCACATGGGTATGGATCAAGGAGCATCACTTACCAGATTCTCAGGCCCCCCACCCCCACCCCACACCCAAACATTGGGAACTATAGATGTCACATGACTTCTGCCTTTTTTGGGACAGCTCTGGACCTTTATAACTTTTGGCTATTTGGGCATACCATAAACATCGTAAAGGGAAATAATTCTGGTGACAGAGCCTCAGAGGAGGGATTTGGTTTTTTAAATGAGCTTTGTCAAATTTCCAGGAGTGTGATGCCAAGGACTCACATTCGAGTTCTGTATCTCAGGAGCATGAATGTATCTAGGGCGTTGGGAGTCATTCAGTTGGAAAGAAGGGTATGGAGTAATATCAGTTGGAAAAGGTCAAAAGACTGAGAGATTGAGAAGACATTGAACAAATAGGAGTGAGGTTGCAAATAAGTGTTTCTTTTAAAGCAATTTTTCATCTAAAGTTTTATTTCTATAGTTCTGAAAATACGAAAATATAGAAATATGCATCAGTGTTTTGGCAAATATACTTCCAATATGATCAGACCAAAAATACAGAGGTGAGGAGGTAATTGATTTTGAAAAGTTATACTCATTAACATTTTCTAGAAGTGTTGAGATCACATCTTTGACACACTCAGATCCTGTCTACATGCTGTGCATCAAGAGATGCATTAGTAGAGCAACTCTAACTGTTCTAGATAATGATGAAGTGCCTCCTGAGGCTGCATGTTCCAAATCTGATGTCAACTGTGCCAATGTTCTGAGAGAAAAGACAAAGTCTAATCATTTCTCATGTGAAAACAGTTCCATAAGTGTTCTTAATCCATTATATGTGTGCTATTAAGAAAGAAATGTGGCTTTGTCTATCAACTCAGGGAAGATGTTATTTCAGAACTCACAAATGGATGGATCATTGGTCCACAGTTCAGAATTCTAAAACTCCTGGGCTGAATGGATGGGTGGGTAACTCATACCTAGGAACTATCCTGAAGCATTTCATTTATTAGTAAGTCACTGCACCCTACGTATGGGTGTGTGTTAGATCACATTCAAAATTGTCATGTGAAAGCAAAAACACTGTTTCTATGATCCCCTCAGTTCCAAACAAAATTCCTTTTAGGAAGGGATTTAGTCTATGGGATATCTTTGCATTTTAAATGTAAAGAGACATTTAAAAAAGAGACCCACTGCTTCAAGTTATAAAAGTGTTTTGTATTATCTTCCAAGTTACCCTGCATTAATTTATATTATCTAAAATTTATTGCAGAATAGTTTTATTTAGTACCACATTTCTCAGATTCAGGGCAATAAATCATCACTAAGTAATTTTAAGTGTTTTAGAAACAGGACTACATAGAACAAGTTAAACTAACAACTATTGGTCATTGGAAAAGTCGATTTGATTTTCTAAGAGTTATCAGTGTCTTTTAAGCTCTTATACCTTGGATAATTACTATCGTCCAAGCCTTCATATGGAGAATATCTCTGGATCTACTGTTACCTTGAGAGGATGGGGAAGGTGATAAGAGAACATGCCATTTAGGTGTACTGCGCTTCACCTCTCATGAGATTCATTTTTAGTGAACTGTCAAATGCGTGGCTACCTAGATTTAAAAATTGGGATGATTTATTTCCCCACTTTCTTCTTGCAGCTAATATAAAGGCAAAGTTGTTTTAAAAGTGCCCATCTTTTGAAAATATTATCTCTGGGCTCTTGCCAAAATTAATATCTTCATTCTTAAATTTACCCATGTCATTTATAGAAACTCAAGTTGAAAAAATCTGGGTGGACAACTTGCCAGTGGCTACTCTGCCTTGCCTTTTCTTTACCACCCTGCTGAATGCCCCCAAGTATTTATGCCTTGTTCTTTTTTTTTTTTTTTTTTTTTTAGATTGATGCTCTTACCTCTCCATTGTTTAAAAGGTAACTAACAGGAAGAAAAAAGTCTATTCTGTCTTTTATATCACCTAGGGATCATTTGGGGCTTCTTTACTCATTCCGGATTTGAGATCAATCTTTCTTGATTTAGATGAACAATGAAGAATTATATGAGGATAGACTCAAATCTAGTTTCAGCCTATTTTTTCAGCATGAAACACAAATAACACTATCTGAGGTATCAACTAGTGACAAGAGGGATTTTTTTTTTTTTTTTTTTTTTGGAGATGGAGTTTCGCTCTGTCTCTCAGGCTGGAGTGCAGTGGCATGATCCCTGCTCACTGCAACTTCCACCTCCTGTATTCAAGTCATTCTCCTGCCTCAGCCTCCCAAGTAGCTGGGATTACAGGCATGCGCCACCACTCCTGGCTAATTTTTGTATTTTTAGTAGAGATGGGGTTTTGCCATGTTGGCCAGGCTGGTTTCTAACTCCTGACCTCAGGTGATCCACTCACCTCAGCCTCCCAAAGTTCTGAGATTACAGGAGTGAGCCACCGTGCCTGGCCTGAGAACGTTTTAGAGTGAGTTCTGTTTTTCTCTTTAGCTCAGGTTTTCTTATATATATGGCCACAAAATGTTGAGAATGTATTGAACCAAAAGAAAAACTAGAGAAAAAAAGCAAAGTGAACATTCAAACTTTTTTATTGAGGTAAAATCTATATACAGTGAAATGAAGAGATCTTAGGTATGTAATTCAAGTTGTGGGAGATATATACGTCTGTGTAACCAACATCCTTATCATGACGTGGAACCTTCCCATGACCTCAGAAAGTTTCCTGTGTCCATTTTCAAACAAGTTCATCTTCCCATAAACAATCATTATTCTTATTTCTATCATTATAGAGTAGTTTAGGTTGTTCTTAAATTTCATATTAATGGAATCATACAGAACATACTCTTTTGTTTCTGACTATTCCATTCAACATAATGTTATTAAGATTCATCCATGTTGTTGCATCTGTCAGTAGTTTTGTTCATTTTCCTGTTGATGAACATTTGAGTTGTTTCCGGTTGGTGGCTATTATGAATAAAGATGTTAAGGACATTCTTGTATGTCTCTTTGTGAACAAATCTTTTCTTTTTTAAAGAAATTTTATTGTTTTTTAAGTTCCGGGCTACATGTGCAGGAAGTGTAGGTTTGTTACATAGGTAAATGTGTGCCGTGGTGGTTTGCTGCTCCTATCAACCCGTTACCTAGGTGGTAAGCCTGGCATGCATTAACTCTTTTTCCTAAGGCTCCCCACTCTACCCCACCCTCTCCCGACAGGCTCCAGTAGGTGTCATTCCCTTCCCTGTGTCCATGTTTTCTCATTGTTTAGCTCCCACTTATAAATGAGAACATGCAGTGTTTGGGTTTTGTTCCTGTACTATTTTGCTGATAAAATTACCAAAAGCAATTGCAACAAAAGCAAAAATTGACAAATGGGATCTAATTAAACTAAAGAGCTTCTACATAGCAAAAGAAATTATCAGAGTGAACAGACAGCCTACAGTATGGGAAAAAACTTTTGTAATCTATCCATTTGACAGTGGTCTAATACCCAGAATCTGCAAGGATCTTAAACAAATTTATAAGAAAAAAAACAACCCCATTAAAAAGTGGGCAAAGGAAATGAACATATTTTCCTTTATCTTGAATAAATACCTAGGAGTGGAACTGTAAGGTTGCAGGGTAGATTTATCTTTAACCTTATAAGAAACTGTAGTTTTTCAAAATTATTGTATTGTCTTACATTTCCGTTGGCAATGCATAACAGTTCCAGCTGCTCCATATCTTCATCGACCTTTAGTGCTGTTCTCTTTAATCTTCATCTTTCTACAATACGTGTGGTGGTATCTCTCTTTATGGCTTTAATTTGAACTTCTTTGATGCTAGTGATGTTGCACACTTTTTCATGTGCTTATTGGCTATTCATATATCACCTTTTTTGCAGCGGGTATTCAGCCCTCTTGTCTATTTAAAAATTTTGATTTTTTTGACATTTTATTATTGATTTATAGGAATTTGTTATATGTTTTGGATACAAGTCCTTTGCCAGACATGTGTATTATGATTATGATTACTGTCACCTAGTCTATGGCTTGCTTTTTAATTTTCTTAATGATGTCTTTTTTTAAAAAAAATTTTAGGTTTGGAGGTACATGTGCAGATTTGTTACATAGGTAAATATGCCATGGGGGTTTATCGTACGTATTATTTCATCACCCAGGTATTAAGCCTATTACTCAACAGTTGTTTTTTCTTCTCTTTCGTGCCACCATCCTCCACCCTCCAGTAGACCCCAGTGTCTGTTGTTTCCTTCTTTGTGTTTGAGTTCTCATCATTTAGCTCTCACTTATAAATGTGAACATGTGGTATTTGGTTTTCTGTTCCTGTATTAGTTTGTTCAAGATAATAATCTATAACCTTTAGTTCCATCCGTGTTCCCACAAAAAAACATGAGCTCTTTCTTTTTTATGGCTGCATAAGTTTTCATGGTATATATGTATCACATTTCCTTTTTCTAGTCTTTCATTGATGAGGATTTAGGTTGGTTCCATGTCTTTGCTATTGTGAATAGTGCTTCAGTGAACATTCACATGCATGTGTCTTTATGGTAGAATTGTTTATATTCCTCTGGGTATAAACCTTGGGATGGCTGGCTTGAATAGTAGTTCTGTTTTCATCTCTTTGGGGAATTGCTACACTGCTTTCCACAGTTGTTAAACTAGTTTATACTCCCACCAACAGAGTGTAAGTGTTCCCTTTTCTCCACAACCTAATGATATCTTTTCAAGAGCATAAATTAATAACTTCAAAAATCCAATTATACATTTCTTAGGTTGAATGATTTGCATGTCCCAAGAAATCTTTGTCTATGGTAAGTTTAAGAAAATATTCACCTATATTTTCTTATAGAGAAGATAATCTTAAAATTTTATCATTTATATTTAAGTTTATAATAAAATTTGAATTAATTTATATGTATGGTATGAAGTAGGGGCTGAGGTTCATATTTTTTCCACCTATTTATCTAGTTATTAAGCACCAATAGTTGAAAGGCAATTTCCTTCTTCACTGAATTGCTACAGCGGGAATTGATTGTTTACTCATCGAACAACCAAATTTGCATTTGTCAGTGATTTTTTCAAAGAAGACCATCTCAATTTATTATCTTTTGTCTTCTAGATATCTGATAACCTTCATATGCCACCTTTTTTATATTTATATGGCAATCAGATGTGTGAAGTAATAAGTCAGTTGAGGCCATCTTATCCTCTGAAATTTAAGTAAACTTGTCTTGAACATAAATTCTCAAGACAGTTAGAACTTCTACAGCCTACCAATACACACTGTCTACCCCAGCCTTTGCATCTTTTTTATTCTGCACATTAGTGTACTTATTATTCACACTTTTGTGTGAAGCCAAACTCTTCACTTGAAACACCAAATCTTACTCCATTGCTCTACAAAATTTCCCATCTATTTCCTGACTCATCAGTTCGTTGAATCATTTTCATCAGCATATAATTACACTGCTATTTTTCTATCCTAAGAAACACCCTTCACATGTCTTCACTTCTTCTCACTAAATACTTTCTCTGTTTCTGTTTACAGAAAAATTAAAGTTGTCTGCCTTTGATGTTTCCAGTTCCTCTCCTCCTGTTCTTTCTTAAATATAGTCAACCTCACTATTCCACAAACATTGCTCTTGTCAAGGCCAAAAGTACAAGAAAAGTCACCTATGACCACAATTGCTAAGAACCAGTGGTCAATTTTTAATCTTTATCTTACTAGATCTATCAGCATCATTCAACACCACTCTTCACTTGACTGTCAGGACACTACATTCTGCTGCATTATCTCCTACTTTGTTGTAGCTCCTTCTCGGTCTCCTTTGCTGGCTCTTCCTCATTCCTTTGATCTCTTAGGGTTGCAGTACTCCCGGACTCAGCACTTTTTGTCTTCTCTGTTTGCATTCACTCTCTTGTGCATCATATGGTTGCTTAACTTTGTGTAACTTCCATAATGCTGTCAACTTTCACATGCCTCTTTCAAAGATGCCTGTTGACTTCCTTCCTCCAAAAGTGCCCTCAGATAGTCATCCACATTTCCCTGTAGTTGTGAGATTCCACTGCCCACTTTGGACTTTGTCTAGAACTTCAACTGCCCTGTCTTTATTAGGAAAGACTGTTAGCTTTCTACTAATTCCTCCGCGCTGCCCACTATAGCTTGGAATCTTCATACAACACTATGTCAGAAGGCCAAGGTCTAGTTGGTTGTTGTGTGAAAATACTTCCTTTGTCTGTAAATGTATAGTTAGGATAAGCAGTCATTAGGAGAGTATGGCCTGGCAAGGCTGAACCCCTTTTATCTCAGTGAAACAATTTATGTGAGTTAGGGCTAAAGAAGGGAATTCAATTATGAGCTATTCCACAGTCTATAATTTGTCCTGTGTTAGAAATTTTGCATCATAGTCAATATGTAAAGTATCTGTCAGGGAACTGAGGAAGCCTTTCTCTCAGCAATCCAAGTGCAAAAGGAAATATAGCAATTGGATAATATAACTGTCAATCTTCCTGAGTAAAACAGAAAAAGATAAGTTCCTTTGCAGGGGTTCTTAGTTTGGGTGCTTCCAAAAGCGACCCATTAGGCAAGGAAGTGAGGGCAAGTAGCTTATTTGGAAGGTATCTCAAGAAGCACTATCACTGGACATTTGGGTGGTTTCTAACTTTTGATAAGTGATTATATACTTGGGTTTTACATGTGTGAGTACTGTAGTACGATACCTTTCAAGAAGTGGCTCATGCCACTTTCTAATATTTGAGGTAGCTTCAGAAATTTATTTATTTTATTACACTTAAAATCTTGGTAGATGACAAGAACTGAAATCTCAATGTCAAATCTCCCATACTTTGGGCATTAGCTTTTGCCCTTCATATCACCTGTTTTTCAGGGCTTCATTCATCTGTTATTTTGCTGCATCTATTGCCCCCTTCATCTTCTTTCTTCTGCCTTTGTCCAACTCAGATTTCATGGTACAGAATTATAATCATTCCCATGAGATCATTTTTGATGCTTCTGTTCTCTCTCCCATCACATTGCTTTGCAAAACAGCACCCTAGTTAAGCCCAATTGTCCATGCATTCCCTTCTTATACTCAAGCAGCTGAACATAACTGGAGAAAATAAAGTGATACTGTCATCTGGGCTCACTTCGATTTATGACCACAAATCTCAAAGGTGCACTTAATTCTTCCAGACAATTCTGCTACACATCCCTAGTGAATTTAGTTCCCAGCTCTCAGTGATGACTATTTTACAGCTTCTTTTCATCGTCTCCTCCTTGCTGCATCTTAGCTTGCACACTTGCCTCATGTTTTATAGAGAAACTAGATACATTTGGATGACAATGGCAACTTGTTAATATGGAATTTGTCAGTCTATTTGCTTCTCTCCTCATTTACTCTGATGCAACAGGCATTCCTTCTCCTGTCTTAGACCAATCCTCTGTTCTATCATTTTGCCTTCTCAAGCACCTAAAATCATGCCTTCTCTCTCCTTCGTTATGAATTTCTCTGTTCTATTTTTGATAGCCTTTTGGACTGTTTTCTGTTTTTTTTTTCCCTTCTATTATCAAGAACAATTATACTATGAACTTGTATAATATATGTAATAGAATATTTATGGAAAAGTTTTTTAGGGTAAATAGCTAAAATGGAACTTCTGAGGGCAGCAGAATTTGCTAGTACTCACCAATATCCATGTTTACATTTCCTATAAATACAGACTATGTTTTTCAGATTCCCTTGTAGTTATACAAGGCCTTTGAGTTCTGGCTAATTGAATGAATAAGCAGACTGATACTTGCTATGTCTAGCTATTCCTGGTCCATAAAAATGTCCATGCAGCAAACCTTGCTTTCTTGCCTTGTATGACTATGTGGATCAGTACACTCCTCTCTTTCCCCAATGTCAGGAGCAAGGGATTAACTTTTATTATGTTAAATTTTTAATATTTGAGGTAGCTTTAGAAATTTATTAAATTTATTGCAAAGTTAACTCACCCTGACAATACCCTGGGTCTTAGAGAATAAAATGTTCAGTTTTACTAGGTAATGGCAAAATGTTTTTCAAAGAAATTTTTATACTCTGTCCAACAGTGTATGAGATTTTCTTTTGCTCCATCTCCTTATCAACATGTGGCATTTTCCAATTTAATACATTTTACTAATCTTATGAGTATTAAGGGGTGTCTTGGCTTGCATTTAGTTTTTGTTTCCCTAATTACTAAAAAGGTTGGTTAACTTTTATATGTTTTGGATCATTCATTTTTCCTTTTCTATGAAGTGCTTGTTTGAGTGAGTTTCCCATTTTTCCATTGAGATGCTCATCTTTTCTTTGTATACATTTTTAAAAAGTCTTTATATGTTATGAAAACCAATCCTTTGTCAATCATATATGCTGCAAATGTCCTTATGTGTAGAATTGGACTTTGGGTGAGACTTTTTTAAATTTTATTTTTAATTTTTGTGGGTACATAGTTGGTATATATTTTTATGGGGTATATGAGATATTTTGACACAAGCATACAATGTGTAATTATACCTCAGGGTAAATGGAGTATTCATCATCTTAAGCATTTATCCTTTCTTTGTGTTACAATCTAATTATACATTTTTAGTTACTTAAAAATGTACAATAAATTATTGTTGATTGTATTAACCCTGTTGGGTTATCAAATATTAAATCTTATTCAATCTATCTGACTGTATTTTTGTACTCATTAACTATCTCCACTTCTGCCCTATGAGTACCTTTCCCAGCCTCTGGTAACCATCATTCTATTCTCTATCTCCATAAGTTTAATTGCTCTAATTTTTAGCTCCCACAAATAAGTGAGAAAGTACACAGATTGTCTTTCTGTGCCTGGCTTATTTCACTTAACATAATTACCTCCCATTCCATCTATGTTTTTGTAAACGACAGGATCTCATTCTTTTGTATGGCTAAATAGTACTCCATTGTATATACATACCACATTTTCTTTATCCATTCATCTGTTGATGAGGATGAGTTGATTCCGTATCTTGGCTATTGTAAATAGTGCTACAATAAACATGGGATTGTAGAAAACACTTCAAAATACGACTTCCTTTCTTTTGCTTATATACCTAGAGTAGATTGCTGGATGATATGGTAGTTCAATTTTTAGTTTTTTGAGGAAATTCCAAACTGTTCTTTATTGTGGTTGTACTAATTTATATTCCCACCAACAGTGTACGACGACTCCCTTTTCTCCACATTCTAGTCAGCATTTGCTGTTGCCTTTTGGGCAAAAGTCATTTTTAACTGGGATGAGATGATAGCGCATTGTAGTTTTGACTTGTACTTCTCTAATGATTAATGATGTTGAGCACCTTTTCATATACCTGTTTGCCATTTGTATGTCATCTCTTGAGAAATACCTATTCACATCTTTTTCCCATTTTCTCATTTTTAAATTGGATTATTAGATTTTTTTTTCTATAGAGTTGTTTGAGTTCCTTATATACTCTGGTTATTAATCCCTTGCTAGATAAATGGCTTGAAAATATTTTCTCCCATTCTGTGTGTCATCTTTACTTTGTTGATTTTTTTCCTTTGCTGTGTAAAACTTTTTAAGTTGATGTGATCTCATTTGTTCATTTTTGGTTTGGTTGCCTGTGCTTGTGAAGTAGTATTACTCAAGAAATCTTTGTCCAGTGCAATGTCCTGAAGAGTTCCTCCAAAGTTTTCTTCCAGTAGTTTCATGGTCTGAGGTCTTAGGTTTAAGTCTTTAATCCATTTTGACACAGTTTTAAAATATGATTATATAAGGGTCTAGTTTCATTTCCCTGCATATGGATATCTAGTTTTTCCAGTACCATTTATTGAAGAGACTGTTCTTCCCCAATGTGTGTTCACACTTTTGGCAAAGATGAGTTCACTGTGGACATACCGATTTGTTTCTTGGTTCTCTGTTCTGTTCTATCAGCCTATGTGTCTGTTTTTATACCAGTGCCAGGCTACTTTTAGTTACTATAGCTCGTAGTATAATTTGAAGTCAGGTATGTGATTCCTCTAGTTTTGTTCTTTTTACTCAGAGTAGCTTCAGCTATTTTGGGTCTTTTGTACTTCCATGTCAACTGTAGGATTAAAAAAATATGTGAAGAATGTCATCGGTATTTTGATTGGGATTGCATTGAATTTATAGATTGCCTTGGGTAATATGGACATTTTAACAATATTCATTCTTCCAATCCATGAACATGAAGTATCTTTTGATTTTTTTGTGTCCTCTTCACTTTCTTTCATTAATGTTTTATAATTTTCATTGTAGAAATCTTTAACTTATTTGATTAATTCCTTGACATTGTATTTTATTTGTAGCTATTGTAAGTGAGATGACTTTCTTGGTTTATTTTTCAGATTGTTCATTGTTGGCATATATAAATGCTACTGATTTTTATATATTGATTTTGTATTCTGCAACTTTACTAAATTTATTAGTTCTAATAGTTTTTTGCTGATGTCTTTACATTTCTCCAAATATAATAAGATTATGTCATCTGCACACAAGAATAATTTGAGGTTGGATGACCTTTATTTCTTTCTCTTGTGTGATTGATCTAGGTAGGACTTACAGGACTATGTTGAATAACGATGGTAAAAGTGAGCATCCTTTTTGTGTTTCAGATCTTAGAGGAGAGGCTTTCAATTTGTTGCCATTCACTATGATACTAGCTGTGGGTCTGTCATGTATGCCATTTATTGTGTTAAGGTATGTTCCTTTAACACCCAGTTTTGTTTTGTTTTGAGGATTTTTATCATAAAGGGATGTTGAGTTTTATCAAATCCTTTTTTGGCATCAATTGAAAGGACGATAATGTTTTTTGTTCTTCATTCTGTTGGTATGATGTATGACATTGATTTGTGTATGTTGAAATATCTTTGCATCCCCAAATGCATAAAAATGATCTTTTCAATGTGGGTTGCATTTTGTTTGCTAGGACTTTGTTGGGGAGTTTGCCTATCAAAACCTATGGGATACAGAGAAAGTAGTACTAAAGGGAAAGTTTCTAACTATAAGCACCGACATCAGACAAAATTAGAAAAACTTCAAATAAACAATGCATCTTAAAGAATTAGAAAAGAAAGAGCAAATCAAACTCAAAATTAGAAGAAAATGAATAATACAGATCAGAGCAGAAATAGATGAAATTGCAAAGAAGAAAACAATACAAAATATCAGTGAAATGAGACATTTATTTTTTCAAAAGATAAAACAAAATTGACAAACCATTAGCCAGAATGAGATAAAAAGAGAGCAGAGTCAAATCAGATGAAAAAGGAGATATTACTGCTTATATCAGAGAAATTTGAAGGATCATTAGAGGCTACTATAAGGAACTATATGCCAATAAATTGAAAAACCTAGAAGTGGTGGATAAATACCTGGACATCTTCAACCTACCAAAATTGAACCATGAAGAAATCCAAAATCTGAACAGACCTATAACAAGTAATGAGATTGAAGCCATAATGAAAAGTCTCTCAGCAAAGACAAGCCTGGGTCCCAATGGTTTCATTGCTAAATTTTACCAAACATTTAATGAACTATTACCAATCCCACTCAAACTATTCTGAAAAATAGAAGAGGAAATGCTTCCAAATCCATTATTTGAGGTCAGTGTTACTCGGATACCAAAACCAGACAAAGACATATCAAAAAAAAGAAAACTATATACCAATATTCCTAATGAACATTGATGTAAATGTCTTTTCCCAGGTTGTGGCTTAAATTTTACCTTTTTATTGGGTTTTGTATTGAATAGAAGCTCCTAATATAAGTGTAGCTGAATATATCAGTATTTTCTCTTATGGATTACATATCTTAAAAAATAACATTCTATCATAAAGTCAGGAAGATAATCTCATATTCTTTTCTGAATGCTTTTTTCTGAATTTTTTTTATTTTGCCTTTACATTTAAGTCTATAATTTATCTAAGATTTATTTTTGTGTACATTGTGAAGTTGAGATGTAATTTATTCTTTTTTCTTGTGGATAGTCAATTTTCCTAGCATCTGAGATCATCAGTGAAATTGGCTTAATTCTTATATTGTTCTTGTCTTGTTTTCTACTTCATGTCAAGGTGAGGTTAGTCATATAAAATTAATTACTGTATCTCCCCTCCTTTTCAATTCTTTAAGACAGAAATACATGTCACCTGTTTGTGTAAATGGGGCTTTAATGGAACACAGCTGTGCTGATCCTTTTACATATTGTCTATCGTTAATTTAATAGTGGCAGAGTTGGGTAGTTGAGACAGAGATGGCCTGAAAGCCTAAAATCCTTACTACCTGGCACTTTAAAGAAAGATCTAAGACATGGTCAGTTTTTATAAACGTTCCTTGTGTGCTTGGAAAAATATGTATTTTCCCATTTTTGGGAATAACACTATATCTCTGTCCAATCAGTCTTGTTAATTATGCTGTTTGAATGTATTTCTTATTTGTTGATTTATCACTTACTGGGAGAGATATATTAAAATATTTTACAGTGATGATGGATTTTTCATTATGTTCTTTAGCTTCTGTTCTTGGCTTTATGTATTTTGAGACAAACTTGCATTTAAAAGGATTCTTTTTTTATTTTTATTTAGTGTTGATTTTTTCTCTGTCAAAAATGTTTTGTGAAGCTTGATTTACTTCATACTATATGAACAGGTAGCTATATAGATGCTGGTTAGTATATTTGCCTGTTGTATCTTTTCCATCATTTTAACCTCAATCTTTTTGTGTCTTTATATTTTTGGTGTGTCTTTTTGATTGGGGGAATCCTGTCCCTGTGAGGGGTTGCTAGGCATCTAGCAACCACATCAAGGCTTCCAGAGACCCAGGGAGTTATATTCATTGCCTCATTTTGCAAGAAAATGCATGTGTCAAGTTGCTTTGACATGTGGCTTTGTAAAGATCTGAAGTAACTTAGCACCTTTCTTTTCAGACCCAACAGTCACACTAAGATCCCTTTCCAGGGTTCAGTTTATTTGGAATGTAGTCCCTAAGGCCAGCGGTGAACCCTTAATATGTGTAGGGGAGGTAGGGAGAAGAGTGACTGATCCAGCTCTTTCAATAGCTTGTCTTTAGTTAATGGTCTTGATAAATGCTACAGGGTTCTCTTTAGATTTCTTTCATATAATTTGGGCGGTGTTTTTCCTTTCTTATGCTGCTTTGTCCATATAGTCCTTTCATTTTTTGGTAATTCTTCAAAACTGCTGACTTAATATTTACCTTCTTGTGATGGTTAACTCTATATGTTAACTTTCAGGGTGTTTTTGCATGAGATGAACATTTAAATTGGTGAACTTTGAGTAAGTACCTGTCTATATTATGAGTGGGGCTCATTTAATCAGTTGATTGCCTGACTAGAACAAAAAGATTGGCATCCTTTAGCAGGAAGGTATTCTCCAGCCGATTGCCTCTATTGAGAAACCGTATTTACAGTCCTGGGCTGTCCTCCAGCCTGTTAGCCCATGCTGCGGTCTTTGGACTCACTAGTCTCCATAATTATGTGACCAGTTTTGTGTATAATCAATATCTCTCCCTAGACGCACGTGTGTACGTATGCCACATACATTCTCTCTCTCTCTCTCTCTCTCTCTCTCTCATATTCTATTGGTTCTGTTTCCCTGCAGAACCCTGACTAATACATCTTTAAACTCTTTCTCTCTCTCTCTCTCTCTTTTTTTTTTTTTTTTTTTTTTTTTGTTATTTTGGCTGGTATTCATTTACGTTCCTTAAAATCTGTTTGTCATTGTAGGAGGAAAGTTAGAAGACAAGTATTCTCATTTCCACATGGATCCAGTCTTTCTTACTTTCCTTGTTACTTTCATTAACAAGATCAATTAAGGTTTATGGATGACTTGCTTTGGTCTGTAGAAACAACTGCTTTGCTTATGCCTTATTTTGCTTCTGAATTTCATCAAATTCTCTGATCATAATCCCATATTCTTGTGAAGAGGGCTCAGGATTATATGACTTCACTCCAAATTTTATAATTATTGAGAAGAAATTGGGTATAGAAGAAGATTCTGGGACCAATTTGTAATTTATTTTAAAATTTGGTCAAGTCGCTCAAATTCTCTAGCTGTACCTATGAAATAGTTTTAATATTTCAATACCCTGCGTTTTCTTTGAACAACATGGAGTTGAATTTAAGTAGTTCTGAATTTGAGTGCCACTTTCGAGATATGTTATCTTGAGCAAGTTGCTTAATCACATTAAACCTCAGTTCTCTCATCTTTAAGATAGAATAAATAATAGCTACTTTACAGTGTTGACAAGAGTAAGATGAAACAGTTTATTAAAAACACAGAAGAGGGCTTAGGACATAATGAAGTCTATATAAATTGTGCCTTTTGTTATTACTAATACCATTATTTTTGTTCATTTATTCCTTCCTTAATTCAATAAATGTTTATTAGAAGCCTACAATGTATCAGGCACTGTCCTAGGTACTTTGAAAACATCAATGACCAAAACAGAAAAGAATACTGTCTCATGGAATTTATGTTCTAGTGGATTTATTGCTGTGGAATGGGATTGTGTGTAATAAGGTATTTTATAAGCTATTGTATTAGTAATAAGCCATCTAAAACTTGTGTTCCGAAATGAGATACATTCAGTCTATAGATTGGCTGGATTGTTCCTTAGGGCTTGGCTGTACTTGTCTACATGCTTGGCGGGTTAGTGGGTTGTATCTGACCTGGGATGGCCTCAGCATGGATGACTAGCACAGTACAACTCAGATCTTTTCTCTGTGTATCACCCTCTAGCAGGTTAACCCAGGAATGTTCTCATGGCAATGGAGGAGGAGTAAGAGCAAGAGTAGAAACACGCAAGTGCTCTTTCAAGCCTCTGTAGCATGTCTGCCAACATCCCCTGGGCCACATCAAGATACTTGGCAGCCTAGAGCCAGAGTGGGAGTTGCAGTACAATGTTACAAAGGGTGTGGATACAGGGAGGTGTGAAGAACTGGAACCATTAATGCAACCAGTCTACCCCACCTATAAAACACAACTTGGTGTACTGATTATTTGTAGGTGTGGACACATACATAGAAGGTTAATTCCCGAGACTGTTCTCTAAAGTCATGAAGAAGTAGTATATGACATTTATTTCCACATTCATGGCTAGTCTGCTAGAAGTCCAACTTTGAAACCAAAAGTCCCAAGAAATGTGCTAGCCAAATATTATTCAATCCCATGTAGCATGGCGAGAGTCTAAAAATTACTGGTTTAAAGAAAACTGTTTGATTTGAAAGGTCTAGAAAACTTTGACAATGGATAGTTTGTAGACCACACAGATATTTGATTTCCAGCTGGTGGAGTTGCAAGAACATGGTGTTGAAGATCAAACACCTAGGTTAGCTCAGCTAGCAGGAGGTTGGGCAGGCAAGTGGGAGCAAATGGGTGTGAGCTGTTTCTGGAGGTCAGGGCCACATGATGGGTCAGGAAGTTCAAGACAGGAACAAGTTAATAGGTAGCCTGATTGCCAGGCACCTGTGACATCACCTTGAAGCAAGTCTCTGGCTTGGATGGCAGCATGAGATGTTAATCTAAATGGAGGGTCAGGAAAACACTTGGCTGGAGAGCAGGACCAAGACAATGGACACAGACAGCATCTTTTAGAGGGGGTCACTTTATCTTTTCACTTGTACACGTAACTTTTGTTTGTTAATGACTCTCATGTGCATACATGCCTTCTTGTTTACCCACTAGTGATCCATACCAAATCTGCTGCCTACTCTCCTAAGACTTTATTGATATACCTCCCTAGCATTTCTTTCCAGGGAGAAGTTTTAATGGTGCACCTCTGCACAGGTGTGCCATCAGTGACTTCATTTGACCTTTTGATGAGTATCCAGAAATAATGATGATTCACACCTGTGTTCCTTTCGTTCAATATTCGACACGTTGGAATATGAATCTACTCTTCTGCTAGTCTCTCAAAGTTAATATTTTTCTTAATAAAAATTTTTATGTATATTAATAGTTGATGTTATTGAAACATCAACAAATGAAGCAAACATTTTGCCAAAAGACGTTCTGTAGAGCTCATTCCCCGTGCTTCCCTACCTCCAAGAATAAAGCTTTTTATCTTCAGGAAGATAGTTTCTCTGCTGAATGTTTGACCAGATAAGGACCAAATCAAGATGGAAGCTCCAAATGGGAGGAGTCTTTGCATTGTGTGTCTGCCAGGAGTGGGTCTGCCATCACCTAGAAGGAGGACTGGTTTGGGTCTTAACTTGGAATTGACATAGTTAAGTAATTTTAATTAAGGTTAAACATGGGATTACAATCAAATAATAGATCACATGAGGCTGGATTTTACTAGACTTGAGGCAGAAGGTAATAGGAACAGACCTAGAGAAGAAGCCAAAACTCTTGGGTAAAAACACTAATATGATTGCATAATTGCCTGTTACAGGAGAGATTGTATTCTCTGATCCCCTGAATTCAAATATTGAACTCCTTAACCACCAGTACCTAAGAATGTGACTTTATTTGCAAACAGAGTTGTTATAATCAATTAAGATGTGGTCATGCTGGAGTAGCACATGCCTTTAATTCGATAGGACTGGTATCTTTATAAACGAGACATTTGGACACACGCGCGTGCATGCACACACACACGAGAATGCCATGTGAAGACTGGAGTTATGCTGTCATAAACTAAGGAACATCAAGAGCTACCCGAAGCTGGGAGACACAAGGAAGAATCCTTCCCCTACAGGTTTCATAGGGAATATGGCCCTGTCAGCCCCTTGTTCTGGGACATCTAGCCTCCAGAACTAGAAGACAATACATATCTATTGTTTAAGCCATTCCATAGTACTTTGTTATGGCAGCCCTAGCAAACTACTACTTTACCCAAAGGCTGTTAACTCTTGGATAGTGCATGCTATAGCATTAATTGAGCATCACATCAGTTATGTGATGGACAAAGACTGTGAATGGTGGATCCATGACTTACCCTTGGAAACTCATTGTCAGAGCAGCTGTCCACAACTGTTCAAAGGCTCATCATGCAAAGGCACATGGAATACAGTGGATGCTGTTACTAACATGCTCAGGTTTTCTTTACTAGACCAAGGACTTATTCCTTGGCTATTTGGCTGAGAGTAATCCACAGGAAAAGCAGACAATATACTTCTGACCACATAGCAGAATGTGGTCACATATAATGACCACAGAGACAGACATGATTGTTGGCTGATAACACCGTAAGGTAGGCTGATGAAGGAGTGCTAATGCAAATTCAACTCTACGACTCCAAAGGTTCCATACCTTAGCACCTGGCCTCATGTAGCCATTGTCCCACCCTGCCACTTCTCCCTTCTGTCTGCTTTTCCTGAGGACTGCTCTCAGCCAGATAGAAGACCCTTTATGCCTTTTCTCTCTCCTTTTAATGTGAAGCCATAAGGGAGTTTAACTCTGTGGTGCCATTTGTGCTCCAGAGTTTCCCCTGGGATCAGGCTGAGGCTAGGCTCCAGCTGAGTCCACATCCTAGTTCAGCTCATTCTCATGCCCTCCCCTGCTTCACTCACTCCCCTTTTGAGAACTCACCCTCAATAGATACCTGTTGCAGGCTGGGCTACTAGGGTACTTGACTTTAGACTTTATGGTTCTCTTTCATCAATAAATTACAAAGAGTGGGCAATTGCATGTAATAGAGAAGACTAGGGTGAAGAGAGAAGTGGTTCAGGTTCAGGGTGGGGCTATGGCTGTATGAGGCCAGGTGCTAAGGTGTGGAACCTTTGGGGTGGTAGAGTTGAATGCGTATTAGCACTCTTTCATCAGCCACCCTTACAGTGTCATCAGCCAACAATCACGTCTGTCTCTGTGGTCATTAAGGGAGTACTGACCTTGTTCCCATGATGATCTTCTCATTGATTCCATCCCAACCTTTCCAAACTAGAACCAGGTGGGTGAGAAGACTTGTGAAAGATGTCCTTTCCCAATCAGGCGATTGATGGGAGCTAGTCCGGCCAGGGTTTGCTCCTCCAGAAGTGACCTTGCCTGCCCTGCGTTTTTGGCATTGGCATTTACCAGCAAGCTGAGACCCACTCCACTTGACAAAAGAACCCTAGTGACCATTTTACCTCAGGTGAACCCTCAGCAAGAAAGGGCAGAGAAGGCAGAGCTGGGTGACTCAGATACACTAGATGCATTAGTTAAAAGAGAAATAGAGCCTTTGAGATAACAAAAGCAGCAAGAAATCCTATTGACCGAAGATTAAAGAATAAGACCTGAGAAAGAAAGCCTGGGCAAGAACAATCTGGAATATGGACTACTTGGGCAGTTTGTTTTTCAGAGATTCCTTTTAACCATGTAACTTGCCAATCTAACATTAAACAATCCTGATTGAGTGAAAGTTCATTTATACTTAATTTATTTTAAGTATATTATATAGTTCATTTGTATTTAACATTTTTCTTTTTTTCTTAAGACAGAATCTTGCTCTGTTGCCCAGGCTGGAGTCAGTGATGCAGTCTCAGCTCACTGCAACCTTCACCTCCCAGGTTCAAGGAATTCTCCTGCCTCAGCCTCCCAAGTAGCTGGGACTACAGGCATGCACCACCATGCCTGGCTAATTTTTGTATTTTTAGTTGAGACAGGATTTCACTACATTGTCCAGGCTGGTCTTGAACTCCTGATCTTGTGATCCACCCACCTCAGCCTCCCAAAGTGCTAGGATTACAGGCATGAGCCACCGCTTCCGGCCTCTGTATTTAGCTTTTATATGAATAACAGGAGAACACGGCTCAGACTTCTGAGCTCAAAAATATTAATGTTATGAAAAGTTAGTGTCACTTTTACCCTGTCTCCTGTCAGTCAGTACCTGTTGTTAGACGGCAGCTTTCTTGGAGTTTCATGAGTATCTTTCCGGTGATAGATATTTCATGCATTTATGAATATATGTGTGTATATGTGTTTATAACCACCCAAATGATAGATATGTTCCTGTCTAGCATCTTGCTTTTTCACTTAACCTTATACCTTAAAGATCATTCCATATTAGTAATTGAGGCCTCTCTACTGGTTTTCACAGTTGAATATGATTCCACCGTATAGATGTATCCGATTTAGTTCAGCCATGCCCTATTAGTGGACTGTTAGGTGGTCTTCAATTTTTGCCTGCATTGAGTATCCTTGTTATATTGTTTCACCTACATGTGAGAATACTTATGAGCTGTAGGCCTAGACTTAGGATTGTTAGGTCAAAATATATGTGCACTTTAACTCTGATGTGTAATGCCAAACTGCCTTCTGCAGAGGTGGTGCTGACTTACAGTCTCACCTGCATTTTATGTGAATGGTCGTTTAGCTACCCAGGAGTGAACAAACAAAGGCTGCCTATTTTTGTAAATGATATTTCGTTGGAGCACAGCCAGGTCCATTTGTTTACATATTGCCTGTGGATTATGTTGAGTAAATGCAACAGGGAGCATGTGGCCCCCTCAAAGCCAAAAATATTTACTATCTGGCATTTTACAGAAAAAGTTTTCTCTTATTCGCAGTAGCCAAGATATGGAAACAATGGAATCGTCCATTGACAGATGATTGGATAAAGAAACTGGTATGTTCCATGACATGCAACTTACTTATATAGTAAACTTACAAATACACACTTGAAACCAAAAGAAAGGTTAAAGGAAAAGTAGAAAGTAAATCGAAACAAAAATTAGAAACAACAAGATTAAAATAGTCATCAAAACAGAAGAATTTAAAAAAGGAATGGGAAACTACTCAATTCTGTATAAACAAATTGAAGATTTAAAAAATGAATACATTTTTAGGAAAAAACAATGTAGAAACATTGGCCCCAATAGATATACACAGAATCCAATTGCCATCAGATTTTTATTTTAAATTTTAAAAGAGCTTGCCAACAGAAAGCACTGGGTTCAGATATCACAGAATTTTATCAAATCTTAAGTCATCAAATATTATTTTACCTTTTCAGAGCACAGTTTTACAAAAAGGAAAATTCCAAATTTGTTTCCTGAAACATTTCCAAATAACATTGACTCCTAAATCACAAAACTACTTTTAAAAAAGGAAAATTAGGTTTTTCACAGCACTACTCACAATAGCAAAGTCGTGGAATCAACCTGAGTGACTGTCAATGGAGGATTGGATAAAGAAAATGTGGTACATACACACCATGGAATACTATGTATCCATAAAAAGGAATGAAATCATATCTTTTGCAGCAACATGGATGGAGCTAGAGGTTATTATTGTAAATCAATTAACATAGAAATGGAAAATCAAATACCACCTGGTCTCACCTGTAAGTGGGAGCTAAAGGATTGGGTACACATAGACACAAATGGAAACATTACACACTGGGGACTCCAAAATGGGGGAGGGAAAGAGGTGGGTGTGGGTTGAAAAACTACCTATTAGGTAGGAAGTTCAGTATTTGGGTGATGGGTTCTCTGGAAGCCCAAACTCCAGCATCATTCAGTGTACATGTAGCAAACCTGCACATGTACCCCCTGATTCTGAAATAAAATTAAAAAACTGGTATATACATACAATGGAATAATACTCAGCATTTAAAAAGGACATCCTGCCGTTTTCACAATAAAGATGAACCTGCAAGATACTATGCTAAATAAAATAAGCCACCGACAAAGAAGAATACCACATGATCTCATTCATGTGGTATGAATAAACTAAAAAAAAAAAAAAAAGGATAAAAAAAGGACAAATATATAAAGACAGAGAAGAAAAGAGTGGTCACCCAGGGTTGTGGGGCTGGAGGAATAGAAATGGGGAGACGGACATCAAAGGATACAAACAAGCAGGTATGTGACATCAACAAGTCTAAAGATCTCGTGGACAACATAAGGACTATAGTTTACAAAATTATATTAGGGTTTTTTGTTAAGTAGATTTTAACTGCTCTTGTCACAAAAGTATGTGAGATGATAGAGATATATTAATTGACTTTACTATATAAACCATTTTACTATGCATATGTATCCCATAACATGTTGTAAACTGCAAATAGAATAAAATTTATTAAAAAAAGTTTGGTGACCCCTGATCTATAGTCTATCAACACAATGATATCAAACTTCTTGATCCTTGCCAATATGAGGTAAGAAAAAACGGTGTTTTATTATAGATTTATACTTCTTTTTTATGAATGAGGTTGAATTTTTTGTGTCTTTTTTGCACACCTTGTATTTGTATTTTTTACTTATTTTTTGCTTGAGGAAATAAGCTCTTTTTCAGTGTCATGAGTAGCAAATATGTTCTCCTGTTTGTTGCTTTTCTTTATACTTTGATCATGTAGTTTATTTTTAGCCTGCAGAAATATTTGGTTTTTATGTTATTAAATACAATCAATCTTTTGTGATTTCAGATTTTCTGACATATTTGTAAAAATCTTACCCATTGTGTTTTTATTTTTTTACCTTTTAACTTTTATCTGCTGGATCCATTTGGAATCTTATGGTAAAGTGTGATGCTGTGATGAAGTCGTATTGTTTTTCCAGGAGGCTAGTTTATTTTATGGAGTCCCCTTTTACTAAAAAAACCATATTGGAAAAACAAATTAGAGCCATCTTTTTCATGAACTAAATTTTGCTTTTATTTGGCTCTATTTCTGAATGTTTATTTTGTTCTCTTGATCCTCACTCTTTTAATGATTTCAGCTTTACACTATGTTCTCCTTTTTGAGAGAGCTAGTTTTCCATCAGTATTTTCTTTTTTAGAATAAAATTTTCTGGCTATTTTTGCATTATAAAATTTTTTCCTATGATGACTAGAACTAGCTTGTGTCCGTTAAAAACAAGCTTTGATATTCCCTCTCTGTCTCAAACCCCTGCCTCTGTCATAAGAACAAACTCAAACCTACGTGGCCTTCTGGATGACGAGAGATCAGGTGGAGTAGAGTGGAGTCCTCCCTGCTGAGACTTTCCTAGACCAGCTAGCCCGCAGCTGACTTTCCATCTAAGACAGGAATAAATCCATCAGATAATAGCTAGTCCTGGCCCAGGTTAGCAGAGTTACTTAGACAACCTATAGGGCAGTACAAAAAAATGCTTGTTGTTATATGTCTTTGTATGGTGGGTACGTTATTGTGGCAATAGATAACTGATAATAAATGAGATTACACAGGGAGACTGCATATACAGAGAAAACAAAAGATGGCTTGAGCTGGAAGCCAAGGGCACACTAATATGGAGAGGTGTAGTGGAAGAACTCAGATGTAGTCTTACTTTCAATTTTCCTCTTACTTCTTCATAATAATACCTATATGATGATGTCTTCCTTAGAACAAGTAACATTCAACAGATATCAGCAGTGGGCTGTGCAAATAACTCCAGAGAGTGATAGACACAATTCTTTCAGTTATTCACAGTTTTTAATAAGTGCTTCTGCATGCCTGGCATGGTTAACTTTTCAAAAATGAAAATGATATGGTTGAAGTCACTAAAGAGCTCACAGTCCAGTGGGGCAGTCATATTAGATGTGAAAAGTGTGTTAACAGAGGCTTAACTAAAGCCCTGTGATCCTTGGCCCTGATTGGAGAAGTCTGGAGAGTCTTCCAGTCTCAGAGTTGCATTCAAATCAAGCAAAAGTAAAATCAAGCACACACAAAAAATATACATTGAGTTCTGATAAAAAGTCGGAAAACTGCACTGTGGCTGAGAGTTTCCACAGCCCATTGTTGATCAAGACCATTTATTTTGTATTTATCAACTGTCTTTGTAGTTTTGTGAGACCATTTGAGTGAATTTTAGCTGATGGAATGAGCAGGTCCACAGGTCACTCCTCCATGTGACCCTCTTGGACTCTTTTGCCTTCTGAATGCAGCAGAGCTCCCTGATGTTGGAGGCCACATGTTGAAGATGGTAGAACAACATTATAGAAGTAGCTGTGTCTCTGGTGAACCAGAACCCAGCATGTTGTGGAAGCTGCCTGCCGGTCAGAGGCACCTATTTTGCACTTAACATGAGCTAGAAATAAACTTCTGTCATGTTTGAGCCATATTGCATTTGTTCATTGTGACAATACTACCTTAACTATTACACGACGTATGAAAATTGTACTAAAATTGGCCATGCTGGCTGGCATTGCTGGAACAAGCTTTTGTTTTAGATACTGTTTTAGGGGACATACTTTGACTCCCCTAAATTCAAACCAGGCAGCAACAATCTATGTTATTTAAATAAACTACAACATACATAAAGCAGATGCAGAGATGTTCTAGGAGCAGATGGGTCACTCTGGGTGAACTTACTTTGGAAAGCTTCGTAGAAAATGTGAATCATCAGCAACAGAAATTACCAATGGAGTAAACAGACAGCCTACAGAATGGGAGAACAATATCAAACTATGCATCTGACAAAGGTTTAATAATCAGAATCTATAAGGAACTTAAATCAACAAGCAAAAAAGGAATTAAAAATGGGCAAAGTACATGAAAAGACACTTCTCAAAGAAGACGTACAAGCAGTCAACAAACATGACAAAATGCTTACTTCACTAATCAGAGAAATGCAAATGAAAACCATGGTGAGATGTCCTCATACCAATCAGAGTGGTTATTATTACAAAGTCAACAAACAGCAGATGTTGGTGAGGCTGTGGAGAAAAGGGAACACTTCTATACTGTTGGTGGGAATGCAAACTAGTTCAGGCACTGTGAAAATCAGTTTGGAAATTTCTCAAAGAACTTATAGTGTAACTACCACATGATCCAGCAATCCTATTACTGGGCACACAAGGGGAAAAAAGTTAGTTCTACAGAAAAAATACATGCACTGATATGTTCATTGAAGCACTATTCACAAAAGCAAAGACATGAATCAACCTAGGTGCCCATCAACAGTGGGTTGGGTAAAGAAAATGTGGTACATATACAGCATAGAATACCATGCAGCCATAAGAAAGGGTGAAATAGCATCCTTTGCAGCAATATGGATGTAGCTGGAGGCTGCTATCCTAAGCAACCTAATGTGAGGACAGAAAACCAAATACCATGTGTTCTCACTTATAAGTGGAGCTAAACATTGTGTACACATGCACGTAAAGATAGGAATGATAGACACCGGGCACTGGGGACTACCAGATGGGGAAGGTGGTAGGTGGTTGAGGATTGCAAAACTACTTGTTGGGTACTATGCTCACTACCTGGGTGATGGGACCGTTTGTAACCCTAACCTCAAAGGCACTCAATTTACTCATGTAACAGACATTTCCATTTACACCTTGAACCTAAAATACAAGTTGGAAAAATCAAGAAAAAAAAACATTGAAGAGATTTATAATAAAGGTAAAACAGTGTCATTATACTCACAGATTTTAAGAAAATGTTTATTTTTTTATGAAAGCATATATTCATGTTAACATAATAGGCTTATTTTTGTTAAAGGAAAATGTGAATCATAAGCAGATACTGAATAGGGAAGAGACTATTCTAACAAGAAGGAAGAGAGGACATTTGCAGAGGGGAGAGTTTTGACGTTTTTGACATCAAAGATCCAATGACCTTTGAATATTACATATGGAATAACCTAGATTCTTGACACAGCTATACAGGAAAGATACTATAGGAGGCCACCCTTGTTGCTTGCGTCGCATCCCTTTAGCTTACTTTGAATTTTAGCTGCAGCTGTGGGCCCTTCCTCCAGCTGTGGGTGTTCTTCAAGGTGTGTAGCTGCTTACTGTCCCGGTACCACCTTCTATATCTAAGATCTCCGAGCGAAGCCCCAGCATGTGAAGTTAGTGCCCTTGGGGTCAAACCTTAGCCAATGGGGAGGGTGGCTGGAGGATTAATGTCCCGGCTTTTCATCTCTTAGGTAAACCATCCTTGGAAGCTTTCGGGATGCTTCTTGGGAAGTCCTAGTGGCATCACTTCCCTTACCTACAGCAGTGACTTCAACAATGCCTCTTTATCAGCATTCCTTCCTTCCTTTTCCCTTTTTCTCCACTTCCTCTGTTCTAGTTCCTGGGATCACTTCCCATGTAAACTAACTGAACCAAAATCTTTGTCTCAAGGTCTGCTTTCAAGCGAAGCCAAACTAAGGTACTATGAGTAAGAATTTCTACAAATCCTTTTCACCTCCTGAACAGTAAGTCCAATTACAATTTTTGTCTTTGGAACATTACTTTTATTTTTTTGGAAGCACAGACTGGATTCTGTTCCTAATGCCAGCCATTGTCGTGCTTGGAAGTCTAAGATCTTATGACATTATGTCCAATTACTGTAGACTAATATTATTTGACATTTAACACACACGTGTATAATATTTATGCCACTTTTGAGCAAATATTTATTGAGCACCTTCTCAATACCAGGTGCTGTGCTTGGCACTAGGATTTAATTTTATTCATTCAGCTTTATAACAATACTCTATTAATTGTGCTGTTCTAGAGCTGGACATACTCTTTGCAAGAAAGCATATTATGTTTCTAGGAAATGCATACTCCTTTTTTGAGCTGTCAACTCTTGAGAAGTTTATTCGCTTATTTAACTTTTGGTACAATTTTCTCTCTTAGTTCTGGATACATTTTCCTTATTTTCTGGACTTCACTCATAATTGATTTATTACAAATATGGGATCTGTCTTTTTAAAAAAGCTACAGACTGTCTTGCATATGTTAAGTGTTCAAATTGTTGTTTAATGGGACTGCCTTATAAATGAGTTCATGATTTCTTAAGAATCAAATATCTTTGGATGGAGTACATGATATCTAAATTCTTATCTACAACATATAAGCTGAAATAAAGTTCTGGAAAGCCAATGGACTAATCTCCAGTTTTTCTTTATTTTCTGGCAACAGAAAAGCTTCAATAGATTGCAGTTGACAAAAAGATGGCAGAGGTCTTTGCTGTTTTTTATGTTTTTCTTCTTTCTAGTGAATTTCTCAGGAGTCACCTGCCTCCTCTCTGGCTTTCAATGTTTTAGGCTGCCACCCTGACCTGCTGTTGCTAAGAGTAACTCACATACTGCCTTTTCTCTTCTCTAATAACACACAGCACAGGCCTATTCTGTTCTGTTCCGGCTCTTTTCACCAAACCCCATTTTAATGATAAGCAAAGTGAGTGAAGAGGGATTCGTGTCTTGCCCGAAGTCACAGAACTGGTAGTTGATCAATCTGGGATTCGAACTAAAGTAGTCTGGCTCCAGAGCATCTAACATTGTACTGTATCTACCAATGACTCTTTCTGTGCTCTGAAAACTTTTCTGTTTTCAGTTCTATTCCTTTCAGAGTATACTATCAGCTAAGTGCTAGCTCATTCATCTCTAATCTATGTGGATACACCTGCGATGCTTTAACCTAGCACACTGTTCCTAGTGGTGGGAATTTCAGGCACTTTGGTGGTCCAGGATTAGGTGTTTTAGGGAAAAATTATCCTTTCAGTGTCTTCAAGTCTCAGCATGTCCTAGGCCAGCTGCCCAGTTGAATTGAAAGTCTGGGTTTTTAGGACTAGCAAAGATCCCCAAATCCTCCAATTGGTCTGCCACACACATTTATCGATTATTAGCAGATCTCTAACTTGTTTAGAAATCCAGCCAGATAAAGAGAGTCAGAACATACATTTCATAGAAAATCGAAAGTTCTTTTAGCTTTCCGTGGACCTCTCTCTGCTGGTCATGTCTTTAAATACTTGAAATTGTGTCTTTGGTCCATTCTTTGCCACATGACATTTTGGGGCCACCCAGAAGCAGGTACCATTTGGCTGATGTGGTGAGGGATGGACATTAATAAGAAATCGTTATTTTTCTTACTGATTTATTGGCTGAATACATATGTATTGGGAACCATCTGGGTAGAAGACACTAGGCCATGTTCTGTTGGGGGACAGAGATGTAAGATGGTCTGTGCTCTCATATTTGCTGGGGTTTATTTTAGAGATTTTAACTGTATACATTCCTTTTGAGATCCTGAACTAGTTGAGAAATAAATGCAGAATTAAGTTTAGGATAAAATATATCAGTTTTGTTGCTGGTCAGGCTGTAATTGCATGGCTCCATGTAGTTATTAATACTATCTAACTTCCTAATTTTACTCATAGTCTTACTCAGTGGACACAAGTGGCAGACACAGAGGCCCTATCTCAGTGAGATTACTTTTCACTGGGGATCACACATGATGCAAGTAGGTTGGTCCCAGAAAGAGATCTCGGAAGGGATCACAAGTCTTTGCGTCATCTCTGTTGAGATAGATGGTTGCTCTGTTTCCCTTGGTAGAGGAGTGAACAGGAGTAAAAGAAGAAAAACTATCTTTCAATTATTTTCTCATAACTCCGAGTTTCTCTTTTATCAACCAAGGTAAAAATGCAGAGAGTGAGAAAATGGTTTTTTCTGACATATCCATGAAAAGACAGTTAACTATATAAGGTAATAAGTGATTATGCTCTGCAAACAGGGTAAGGTTGAAACCTGTCCTTACGTAACAACATCCCCCAGGGTTTTTGGTGTGTTCACAGTGATAGCAACAAATTTATAATTGTCTATGCATTTTATTTTGCACTAACAACCTCCTTGTCCTGCTAGACTTTTTAATAAGTCAAAGATCAGCTAATTTCTGACAAATGAAACTGTCAAAGTGGATTTATTAGAGGAATGAGTTTCAACTGTGTTGCTCTTCTTTAAAGAGTTTTGTGGGTTTATTCTTTGGGTGATACTGAGTATTGTGTATCAGGTCAAATAAGAGGTGGGGGAGAATGAGAAAGGGAATTTTCAGAGACCTTAGTGTGCAACTGTGATTTGTGGTTGTCTAAAGGTGGGGACGATGGGAAGCATTTATCAAAGTATTTCTTTACAAAACTCTTCTAGAGAATTAAACAGGAAATTAAACTAGAGGATTAAATCCATGTGCTGTGGAACACACTTTGGAAAAGGGGTAAGTGATTCAGAGAAAAGCAGTATCTGTGAATATAAGAAAAGTCAACAAATGCTTTAAATTGTGAAACTTTACTGAGCTTTAAAATGTGGGAGAATCTAGCAGAAAAGAAGAAAGTAGACATTTCAGATAGGGAAATAACATTGACTCGGAGTCATTGGAGGCGAAGTGAAAGAATTAAATCTTTTTGAAACAAAGGGGATAAATGTCACTGTAAGATTGGTATTTTGAAAAATAGTTTTGTTTGTTAATTTTTGTAGAAATACACCTGATTTCAGCACCAAAAAAGCATTTAAAAATATTTTTGGCAATTTATGGTTTTGGCATTTTGACAATTTAAACAAATAGAGAAGAAAGGAGTAAGTGGAGTGAATGTGCATGGAGAGAAGATGGACTTCGATGAACCGTGCAGTAAAGTGTTTGCCAGATCTTTGCAGCCATGCCTGCCTGTGGCCTCTGATGAATGGTGTTCATGTTCTATAAATGTGCCCCAAACAGTGGCTACTCCTCATATTTTTCTGCACAGTAAGGTTACCATTTCATTTCATGTGTCTCATGAGGCTCCTTTGGCCCCAATTCTATTGGATTTTGTCATGTATTTACACCTCTCCTGATCTGGACATAACCTGAATCAATACAGCTTTGGATGCTTAGAGGGGACCGCTCAGTTTTGTTAGCATTCCACCAACCATTTTAAGAGAAAAAACTAGGAACTCTGATTGAAGGCACGGTGTGCTGACTAGTGCCTGTGGAATGGAGTACTCTCATCTGCTTTGGGATTTTAATTACCTAGGGGTGATGGGTACATTCAAATGACCTCCCTCTTCCATGAGCTCATCCTGGCAGTACAAAGCAAGCCACCCAAGAGAGCCAATCACAGATAATTGCCACGGGAACCTGAAGGCAACAAACCTACTCCTGTGGGACTGGGCTTTACGTTGACTTGGCATTGGTCAGTGTTCCTTCATTGCGGACCCACCCAGCACAAGTGGAGGTGAAGTCACCATTGCTCTGCTATGGACTTCACTTTTCTTTTGATAGCTGAATATGCCCATAGAAATGATAATCTTTTGAGAAATGACCAGGCTCCTCCGATGTTTTTCAATATCTATGGTTAAGCATGATATAATTTCCATGCTGTAATGTGGGTGTAGGCAGTGAATGCTGACCTTTTTTCTTTTCTTCAGGATTTTGAAAATTTCAGATATTATGTATCTTGTATTTTGTCTCTAGAATTTTCATATTTAGATTCACATGACATTTATTGAATCTCTACTAGGGGTCAAGCTTGATGTTTTGTGTTTCCTTTCTCATTTAATCTTTACAACTATCAAAAGTGTTTAAACCAGGGCAGCTCCATCTTTAATAGGGTCCGAGTAAAATGAGGCTGAGACCTGCTATGCTGCATTCCTAGGAAGTTAGGCATTCCTAGTCACAGGATAACATAGAAAGTCAGCACAAGATACAGATTATGAAGACCCTGCCATTAAAACAGGATGCAATAAAGAAGCCAGTCAAAACCAGGATGGCAAAGAAAGTCACCTCTGGTCCTCCTCACTGCTCATTACATTTTGATTACAATGCATTAGCATGCTAACAGATATTCTCACCAGTGGCATGACAGTTTACAAATGCTATGGTAATGTCTGGAAATTACCCTATATAGTCTCAAAGAGGGAAGAACCCTCAGTTCTGGGAGTTCCCCACAACTTTCCCAGAAAACTCATGAATAATCCACCCCCTGTTTAGCATGCAATGAAGAAATAATAAAAATGGCGAACCGTACGTTTGTTGGCCTCCTGTATGTCTTCTTTTGTAGTGTCTGTTCATATCCTTCACCCATTTTTGAATGATAGACTGGATAGGGAAAATGTACATATACACCATGGAATATTACGCAGCCATCAAAAATGATGAGTTCACGTCCTTTGTAGGGACATGGATGAACCTGGAAACCATCATTCTCAGCAAACTTACACAAGAGCAGAAAATCAAACACCGCATGTTCTCACTCATAGGCGGTGTTGAACAATGAGAACACATGGACACAGGGAGGGGAGCACTACACACTGGGGTCCATTGGGGGGAAATGGGGGAGGGACGGGGGGTGGGGAGGTAGGAAGAGATAGCATGGGGAGAAATGACAGATACAGGTGAGGGGAAGGAAGGCAGCAAACCACACTGCCATGAGTGTACCTATGCAACAATCTTGCATGTTCTTCACATGTACCCCAAAACCTAAAATGCAATAAAAAAAAAAAGGCTAACCAGCAGCCCTAGGGGCTGCTCTGTCTATGGAGTAGCCATTCTTTTATTCCTTTACTTTTGTAATAAACTTGCTTTCACTTTACTCTGTGGACTTGCCCCAAATTCTTTCTTGCCGAGATCCAAGAACTCTCTTGGGCTCTAGATCAGGACCCCTTTCCAGTAACTCAGTAGCCTTGTGACTAGATATTGTTTCTATTTTATTGATGAAAAACAGACAAAGAAAAGTTCATTAACTTGCCCAATGCCAGCTTGTACTGACATGAGGCACTCAAAACTTCCACATGGCCTGTGAATGAGGTGACTGCCAGAGGCAAGCAGAAGTTTTCTAAGTTTCCTTTTTAGATTAAAAATTAGCTCTTATATGTTTTTTTTTTTTGTTGTTGTTAATGAGATCATGGTTGAGTTGCTAGCATAAATACTAAATAAATTTTTAGAGGGATGTTCAGGGTTCAAGGTAGCCTAAGAACTTCCTGTAATCACATGGTGAGATTTTCTTTGCTAGCTAGCACCATGGCATCCTCGGAACTTTATGGGGATTACTAAGTGATGAAGCCTGCCTGCCTGCCCTCCTGCCCCTCACTTGTCCCATCAGACATTTACACTGGCTCCTCCTAGTAACCGACTCCAACCTGAACTCTCCCATCCAGAGTTTCAGATCTTCCAAACCTTGGCCTCACTTTTCCTTCAACTCTGTGTCTGGTCCCTGCTGTGTCCAAGGGAAAGCTCTCCGCTTGGCCCTCTGAAGGTTCACTGAAAAAAATCACTGATGTGCGGCAGATTGATTAATAAGAGAAAAGGCATACCAATTTATTTAGTGTGTATACACGGGAGCCTTCAGAATGAAGACCCAATCTCCCAAGAAAGTACAAAAACTTATCTACCAGCTTGAAGTTATAGAAAGAATGTGGGCTCAGAATGTGGCCCAAAACATGTTTTAATGGCAAGCCAGGTTAAGGGAAGTGATAGGAGTTTGACTGTATCCCTACCCAAATCTCATCTTGAATTGTTGGTTCCCACAATACCCCTGTATTGTGGGAGGGACCTGGTGGGAGATAATTGAATCATGAAGGTGATCACCCCATGCTATTGTTCTCATGGTAGTGAGTGAATTCTCATGAGATCTGATGGTTTTATAAGGGGGATTTTCCCCTTTTGCTTAGCACTTCTCCTTGCTGCTGCCATATGAAGGACATGTTTGTTTTGCCTTCTACAATGATTATAAGTTTCCTGTGGCCTCCCCAGCCCTGTTGAACTGTGAGTCAATTCAACCTCTTTCCTTTAAAAATTACCCAGTCTTGGGTATGTCTTTATTAGCAACATGATAATGGACTAATACAGGATGGAAAAAGAGAGAGGCTTGGCTAGCAAAGTTGGTCTTGTTGTATAGATGAAGTCTCACAGGTCATAGTCCTTCGAGAGAACAGATGGAAAACTATTTTTTTTCAGACTTAAAGGTGTCAGACTCTCAATCACTCCTAAATCTGGGAAAGTCCTAGAGGGAGAAGGCCTGGCTTCATTAATGAGGAATCTCTATCAATAAAAATTTTCCCCACCTCAGTCTGTTGGCCCTGCAGCAACCATTTCAAACTATGTCAAGGAAATGTATTTTGGGGTGAAATATTTTGATTTTCTTCACTGCCCAGTGGTTGCCCTCTATTCCAAACAGGTGGAATTCCTACTTCCTCTGCAACCCCCTCCACAGGTTCTGCTTTAATTATCTGTATCCTCCTCATCCTTCTAAGCCCAACCCAAGTCCTGTTTGGTCTGGTAAGCTGGCCTGAGAGATTCTCCTTTCTCGAATACTTAGTTTTCAAATGGCCCTGGAGTTTGAGGTTTCTGAGGAGTGTGTCTTAGAAGACAGAGAGGTAGTGGGAGCAGAGTCCTTGCTTTCCACTCTGGTTGACACTAGAGCAGCCATGGTTTTTCTGTTTGATGCACAGGGACTCTGCTTTAGAAAAGCTCCCCATTTTTCACTTTGATGTTGTGTAAGCACAGGAGATGGTGTTATCAGTGGGGCTCCTGAACGTCAGGTTTTGGATGGAGGTGCTGGCTCAGGTCAGAAACACACCACAGAGGTGGCAGATCTGTAAGAATCAGAATGCTAATTCATTAATTTAGCCTGGGAAATACAGCACCAAGAGGAATGGAATGCCGTAGTCAGCCTGGCTAGGGCGCTTGTTCCCTGTAAGGAAGCTAGCTGTCTGGAAAGTCAAAGGATCTCTTGGGTACTTTATGGAGACCATCGAAACAGAACCAGATGTCATTTAGACTTAATGTTTCTGAGCCAAGGTAAATCCACACACTCTAAACTAGTGGTCCTCAAACCTTGGTTTGGGTCAGAATCACCTTGATTTGGGTCCCTCTCCTAGAGTTCATCATGTGTGTGGAGTGTGTGACTCTGTTTGAGAAGGATAAGAATTAGCAATTATAAAAAGTTCCCAGATGATGCTGTTGCTGCTGGCCTGGGGTCGTACTATGAGAAGCACTGTTCTCTGTCATTATAGAGGAACACAGTCCTTATATGTACAAAGCCAGGATCATCCCCTTTCCTCTGGGTATTCCTGATGGACTTCGTCAACTTTGGACTAGTTTTTCATGTGATCTAAGACTTACTAACTTGTAATTCCATTGCCGTTCTCCAGACCTCTACGTTGAGTCAATGTAATGGATTATTTTCTGTTGACCGTGTTACAATTGCAGTTTAGATATGCATCTCTGAAATTACTTCCAGTCCACCTATCTGCCTCAGAAGGGTGTTGGGTGTTCTCTTACTCTTTTGTTGCACACTTACACATTATCATTTTTTCTCTGTCCCACCCTTTCCACATAAACACATGCACCCTGAGGGCTAAATATTTCAGTATGCATATTTTACTAATTTTTGTGGGAAGCTGTATTTCTTTTGGAGCAGAGAAGTCCAGGTTTATTTTCCTTCATGTTTATTTAGTTCAATTTTCCCACCATCGCCAGTAGCCAGTAAATGTGAACAACGATGCTCTTTTTCTGCTTAGTTCTGTCATGATGTAATAAAGTGGAAGACACTTGGTAGTAATTTACCACTGATAGTGATTTCCTGCCTAAAAATTCAACAAGAGCATGAGTCACAGTGTCATGGACATATGAAAATAAGCTGTGACCCATATCTTGAGAGTAATTGGACCCAGGCTAATGAGGACCAAGTGGTTGTTGTATACAGCCTCGATGTAGTCATTGATGCTTTCTCCTTTGCTTCTGTTATTTTTTATGGCTTCCTGGCGAGCTGACTCGGCTCCCTAGGGAATCCAGGAAATATTTCACTATGGGATCCATTATGGAACTGTTGAACTTGGGGGACTGGAGTAAATACAGCTGGTGATTATACTTTAAAATGACATCAAATACTCAAAATATTAGAGAAGAATTTCATTTTTCAGTTTAATTGTTTCAAATGTTTTCCTCAAGCCCAGGCTAGAATTTTATGATATACTTACTTGGCGTGTAGTTTTGGGTGACATTATAAGGTCTCCAGTCTCAGTAGATACACTAAGGCAGAAGTAGGACCTCAGGATCCTCTGTTTCTCACTGGATGACCTGAGTTTAGTGAGCATGCCATAGGAGATTGGGGGTGGAGATTTGTAGGCATCACAGCAACTTTTGGTTGAGATATTCTGTGCGTTGGTGTTTGTTCCAAGCCCAGACAATTAATTAGCTATGATGATTCAATCATTTTTTGTGTGTTGTGAGAAGCCTAGAGGCTCTTCCTCTTTCTTCTTGTTTCTAATACCCTGGGTGATGACTTCCTTCCTAATTCTTGCTCACTTCTCTTCTATCCTCACTCTTTTTCCTGCATGTCTTTGTGTTTTTCTACTCTCCTTGCTCTGAAGGTGATCTCCTGCCTGTCATATGGCACAGAAGATAATTAAGTGAAGCCACCTTGGTGGGTGACAGGTGGGTGCTAGAAAACCAATCAAGTTGGGGTGGGTTTGTACTATGTCAACTTAGCGTAACTAAAATTGCATTCCTCAGAATTCCCTTCCTTGCATGGTTCTGGATTAAAATGAGACACAAGAGCCATTTTGCGAAGTATTTGGAAGGCAAAAGCGAAGCAACAGCCAAATTATTTTTAATCCCTGGGAGGTTTGGGTATGGCACCTGGAGCAGTTGCCACTCACGCATGCCATTGTTCAGCCACAGGATCATCCTCATGGCTGATCCTGCATCTTCTATGGCTCCTGTGGATCCTCCCTCAGCTGCCCCACCTCCTGGGCCCAGTGACAGTTCAGTTCCATGATGAGTGAAGTCCAGCAGAACACACTGTCATCAAAGGTGGAGGTTTGGAAGAGATAAGAGAATAATATGGGTTTGGTTTGTCTCTGAGGATTGTAGCCCATCCGTGCAGGTTGTAATTTGTCTCTGCTCTCTCCACTCCACATCCATGCACTCTGTATGACTGCTGACTCTGCTGACTTTAGATGTCAGCATCAGATGCAGAAGTGTAGGCTTTCATAGACTGTTTTAACCAGCTCCCATCATTGTGTAAATCAAACCTCTGTAATAAATCCCTTATTAGCTATCTCCTGGTGGTTCAGCTTCCTTTATCAAATAATCATGTGTAGGATCTCCGGTTGGAATCAATCCATGGGGAGTTCGGCCACTGGATTTTGAGATTGCCAAGCAACCAATGGCCATTGTGGGAGCTAATTTGGGACATCCAAGTATCTGAATATGAATGAGAAACTAGACATTAGTGACTGATTTCACTGAGAAGCATTTTATGCAAATCAGTCCTGGGAGGAAAATTCCTAGGTCCTGCTAAGCCACTCTGCAAATTGGCTTTAAGATTTAGGACCTTTTAAGAATTGGAAGAGTGAAATTTCTTCAATGAATTGCGTCTTGGGTCTGGAAAATTCAATAGGGTAGATACTATCTGTGAAGCTGATTTGTGTTTTTCTTTTGACACCCTTTCCTCCCTTCCCCACTTTTCAGTTTTGTTAATGTAAAAGAATAGACAGGAAGAGAAAAAGAGAACACTTTTGCTGTTACATTTCTCCCTCTCCCCCTTCACATTACTCATCAATTCATAGTCCCAAAGCATAAGCTTGAGACCACTGAATGTGGATATTGCTTCAGTTTTAGGAAAGTTGTCAGTGTTGGAAAAAGAATGCAACTGTTAATGTTTGTGTAATTCCATCTTGCACTTGGGTGGTTGCTTGGTACAGTAATATTTCTGACTTCTCTTTGATTTTCCTCTCTCTACCTAGTCTCATATATACGGCTTTTTCTAAAGACGTAATCAGAAAAAGAAACTTGTATTTTAAAGCCAATTCCTTTCTTCATCCTCCTCTGACCTCCCAGAGTTCCATGTTTGGGGAGAAAAGCGTTTTTCAAGCCATGGTTTAAGATTAAAATTATGTCCTCAATTCACCTTTGTAATTCAGAAAAGCCTAATACAAAAAGATCCCCAGGATTCTTCTATTCTAAGGAGGAAATTTGAATCTTAACAGAAGCTTATTTGTAAGTTTAGGTCAGGCATCCCCAAACTTTTTACACAGGGGGCCAGTTCACTGTCCCTCAGACCGTTGGAGGGCCGCCACATACTGTGCTCCTCTCACTGACCACCAATGAAAGAGGTGCCCCTTCCTGAAGTGCGGCAGGGGGCCGGATAAATGGCTTCAGGGGGCCGCATGTGGCCCACGGGGCTGTAGTTTGGGGACACCTGGTTTAGGTTATGACAAGCCACTTCCAGCATTGGAAATGGCATGAAGTGACAAAGTTGAAACATAGTTATATAGTTCTGCTTCCTTGCCTGATGGAAGGTATAGTGTTTCTGGTGCTCTCTGCTTCTGGACCCCACTTTAGGTAGAAGACCCTATTACCTCAGCCATTTATCACATCTTTTTGTATGGCTCAGTTAATCCTTAATTCATACTAAAATAGGAAACATTGGCCGCCATAATTCTGGGAAGTGGGGTGGAGCGGAGTGGAAGGGGCATGAATGTAAGGGTTTAAGCTTTAAGAAGAGCACTTCAGGTTTCACGTGAACGTTTGGGGAAATATCTTTTTGTAGATTCGGGTCCTTTTCCTTAACACCAAAATAAATTCCGTAAGATAAATAACAGTGCCACTTGCGATAAGATATCTTCTGCCTTCTTTCCCTAATTTTTCAGCTACACAAAGAGTCTCAGTGTCAGAAGTAGGAAAGTCACCAGTCCTGAGTTTGTGATGATCTCAGGATTAGGGGTAAGAGAGAGAATAGCTGATGTGTATAAGCTGTACATCTCCAGTGTGGAAAGAGAACATGTTTTATCTTCCCTCCATGTGTCGGTGTTAAATCTGCCACTCCTTTGGTATTTCTCCCATTAAGAGGTGGAATCTATTTCTCTTCCCTTTTATTTTTATTTATTTATTTATTTATTTACTGAGACGGAGTTTCACTCTTGTTACCCAGGCTGGAGTGCAATGGCCTGATCTCGGCTCACCGCAACCTCCGCCTCCTGGGTTTAAGCAATTCTCCTGCCTCAGCCTCCCGAGTAGCTGGGACTACAGGCCCGTGCCACCATGCCCAGCTAATTTTTGTGTTTTTAGTAGAGATGGGGTTCCACCATGTTGACCAGGATGTCTCTTCCCCTTTAATCTGAATGGGCTTGTGACTTCTATAATCAACAGAGCACAGAAATATAACAAATTGTACTTTTGAGGCTAGGTCACAAAAGGCTATAAAATTTTCATTTTGGATTCTAGGAATGCTCTCACTTGGAGACCTGTGCAACTCTGAGACCACCATCCTGTGAGGAAACCCAAGTCACATGGATGTGTACAGGATGTTATTTAAACCTCCTTTGGGGTGATAGAACACATAAGTGGGCCCAGGCCACATTCGAGAGTACTGGCTAGAGTGAATTTTTTCACTTCTTAGATTGCTCATAAATGGAAGGCCAAAATGAGAACCACTTTCTGAGCTTAAGAAAAAGCTCTTTTATCTATCCATCAGTCATCAGTCTATGTATCTATGATTCTATCTATAGAATTATTAGAGCAAGATAAATTACATTAGATGTTAGAGAATAATTGGAGAATACCATGATAGTGGATTTGAGCTAGTACTACTTTGCATTTGGGGAAAGAGCTTAGAGGCAGGTTTTTGGACATTTTCTGCATGCCTTTTTGGCCATACCATATTATGTTTAGGCCATGTATTAGTCAGGGTTCCCTAGAGTGACAGAACTAATAGGAGATATGTATGTACATATGTACATATGTGTACACATATATATAACTAATAGGAAATATGTATATATGTGGACACATATACATAGGTATACATCTCCTATTAGTTTTGTCATTCTAGGGAACCCTGGAAGTTTATTAAACAATATTAACTCACAGGATCACAAGGTCCCACAATAGGCTGTCTGTAAGCTGAGGAGCAAGAAAGCTAGTCCGAGTCTCAAAGCTAAAGAACTTGGATTTTGATGTTTGAGGGCAGGAAGCATCCAGCATGGGAGAAAGATGTAGGCTGGGAGGCTAAGCTGGTCTAGCCTTTTCATGTTTCTCTACCTGCTTTATATTCTAGTCACACTGGTAGCTGATTACATGGTGCCCAGCCAGATTGAGGGTAGGTCTGCCTTTTCCAGCTCACTGACTCAAATGTTAATCTCCTTTGGCAACACCCTCACAGACACACCCAGGATCAATACTTTGCATCCTTTAATCCAATTAGGTTGACACTCAGTATTAACCATCACAGGCAATATAAAAGCAATAGTTCAGTTTTGGGTGACTTATTAGGATTAAAGATTTTCAGCAGTTTCCTTGGTTGCAACCATTGAAGATAAGGCCATGGAATAAATCGACTTTAAAAGAGGGCCACCTTTTCATCACATACTTTGTAAGGTGATGGCAGGTGGTGCAGTGTTTCTCTGAACATCCTTGACCAGGTATCTGACATGCTGATGTGTTATGCTTAGTTATGAGGAGGAAGTTGAATTATAGCTTTAACTCAGGGAAGTATGAAAAACTCCATCTTCTTATTTGAGTGTGGTCCTGTCCCACAATCTCTGTATACCATGTGAGGATTCTCATTCAAACACCTGTTACGGTGGAAAAGAGTTTGAGAATCCTTGTGATGTGTGAGTTATCCTTGTCTGCTTGCGTATTTTGGTCTTATTGCTCATTCCAAATGTCTTGTAGCTACCTAACGAGGCTGGAAGAGGGAAGGAAACAGGCATCATGCCCTCTCTGCAAAGGTAGCCTATATTTCTACTTCCTTCACCATAGATTAGCTTTGTCTGGTTTTGAATTTAACATAAATGGAATCATTAATATGCTGTTTTTTTTGAGTCTGGTATTTTTTGCTCAACATAATATTTCTGTGAGAAGTTTCACATGTTCATGATTATTATTAGAAAAGAGTATCCTGATTTAGCTTTCAGTTCCTTTCTTCCTTCTTGCCTCCCTGAGCCAGTGGGCAGCTCCAGTTACTAAGGGGATTGGGTTGCTGTGTGAAGGTAGTCATCGTTACTGGCTTGTGCCATTATTTGTGGGATTAGCCATTAACAAGATAAAGCACAGAATATGATTTGAAGGAATAGACGTCCTCCAAATTAGCTGGCTCAGGACTTTTCTGAAAACATTAAGTCAACTTGGTCACGCAAGCAGGGCCTGGCTTGGCCTGTGGGACAGTGCACTCTTACTTGCCTGGTGGACCAGGCTGTCCCCATTCTCTTTGCTGAAGCAGGGACAACAGTGGTTTGAGATGGCCAGCCTCCTGGCAGTTGGACCTGATTAGAGGAGGTTCCCTAACTCTGGAAAGTGATCTCCAGAGAAATGGAAGACCACCCTGTAAATAGTCTAGTGCCCTTTAGTTTTCCTATGCCTGGGGGTGCTGGGGCTCAAAAGGCATCAGAAATGTATTGTCTTTTGGAAGGCTGACTTCGTAATGAAGAAGAAATTCTGCTGCTCTTTTTGTGTGATTATACAGTGTGTAATCTCTGGATATATCCTTTCAAGGGTATTAATTATAAGTCTGTAAAGAAGAGATATGAGGGAGCAAGTGGACTCCCAGGTACTCTGAAAATGCACAATTGGATCACATCAACCCATCTGTGTGCATAAAACAGTGGGCACCTTGGCGCACACTGTCAAAGCTCGGTATGCTCTATTTTAATAGCTTATTTTGACCTAAAACAGTTTTTCCTTTAAACATAAACTTTATTTGGGCTTTCAAAATTTCCTGCCTTTTCCATGTATGCAAGTATCCTTAGAGTCAATCCTGGTATGAGCTTAAGGAGTGCATAGGTTAAAATAAAAATTCTACTGATATAGTCATCTATTTTCTACTGTAATCAGAATGACAGGTGCCAGGATTTAAGATTTTTGTTGGTTTCACTGTTTAAATAAAAGTAAAAAAAAATTAAAGAATGAAAATAGTAATGGCAAAGGGACCCAGTTCTTTCTCTATACACTTGAGCATAGCATAATAAACCCAGCAAATGTCTAGCATTTTAGAATTTGCAGGGTGCCTTTAAATGTATCATCTCATTTAATTCTTACAGAATTTTTAGGGGGATGGTATTATAAATCCTATTATGCCAATAAATTGACTGAAATTCAGAGAAGTTAAATGACTTGCTTAAGGGTCTTTTAACAAAGTGATAGACCTGAGGTGAAAACCATGTCGTTATGAGACCAAAACCTGTGCAACACAACACATCCTGACTTAAAATATCTATAGACCTCATTGCATATACAATCTTTCTCCATATTACACACCATGTGCTATTTTGCTTATGATTATCTGGGTATACTGAATTTGAAATTGAATATGAGTTCCTTTAAGGCAAGGATCTTGCATTATATTTTGTGGTTCCCCCTCTGAGTTCAAAATAAAAATTTGTTGAATGAGTCAACACAGTATTTCTCTTCTAGTCTCCTTCCTTAACTTATGTCTATGGCAATTACACAAAATAGAGCACATATCTGCCTTCCTGTATCACCCAAGGTGGTAGCTTACTGAGTTTCTTACTAAAAGACAAAAACAGATACTAATAGCCGGATGATTTTCGGTGGTTAAGTAGAAAGCTGGCTGACTTTAGACCTGTTATTATTTTTTTTTCTGTTGGCAAAAGTAGCATCACCTGAATGATCTTGTCCTAAACAGATTGAAATAATATATTTTGATCTAAATAATATATATAGTGAATAAGGAGATAATATTTAAATTCTAAAAGCCTGATTTTGAAGAACTAGCAGGTTTACCCTTGCTTGTAGCCCTTGCCCAAAGAAAGCTTTTTTTTCCTGCTCTTTAATACTATTTCATCCACAATTTCATGCTATATTACAAGATAATGTTTTTAGTACTATTTCTGGATCTTTTAATTTTAGGCTGTTTCTGTTGACTACCTATTATGGAAGTTGATTTTTTTCTTCTCAACACCATCATATCCATTTCTTTGGGCAAGGTCTTCCCATTACCGTTTTATAAAAGTCGGTGAATTTGTTAAATAAATATTTTATTATGTTAATATTATTTGCTGTGCAGGCAATAAGTATATGGTGTTTATATTTTCTTTAACGTAAAACTTTTCTCTGCAGAATTAATAATTATCTTTCTCTTTTATCATTTGCTTAATTATATAGGCGTCCAATATAATGCCTCACCAGTTATTGCCTAGCATTATGTTTTTCTCTTTCTTGATTTATTATCTCATTTTAATGAAGTACACCTTCCACCTTCTTTCTTAAGAAGGTATATAGGGGAAAATATGGGATCTTGCTAAGACTCAGATTCTGATTTAACAGAGCTACGTGGCACCTTAGAATCCATATTTCTCACTAGTTCCTACTCCGTTTGCTCCACTTTGGCAATTGGGGTTACCAATGTTGTTAGTTTGTGGACCATTTTTTGGGTAACAAGTTCTAGACTGATCTTATTTTCTTATATATTCTCTCTTTTCTCATATCTTCAACTTAGAAAATACTTTCTGGTGGATTTCCATGTTATAACAAATTTTCTTCAATTATCTTTAAAAAAATCAGGATATCCTTCTTTGATCTTTCCTTTATTATATCTATATTTTCATAGATAGGATATTGTCTCATCTCTCTGAAGATGTAAGTATGACCTTTTTTGGTATTTTTTTATCCAGTTTATTTTTTTAGACTCCCTGTTTCTGTTATATTTTCTCAGTTTCTCAATTCTCTGATCACCTTTGCATATCTACTCATGTTTAAGTAGTGCTCTAACAAGCAGATTGCTATTTTCTAGGTGAGGAGTTGGGGCAGGCTTGTTGACTATAGAGATTCACTTGAAGGTAACCAGATGAGCTAACTTTTCCACCGGGGGATCCTCAAGTATCTCTATGAAGCTATTATTCCTGGGGTGTGTTCAGCCTCTCCAGATACAAATACTAGTGTTCTGTCCTGAGGTTGCAGGTAGGATTTGTGGTATAATGCTTGTTGACTGGCATTCTGTAAACACGGTGGGAAGGGGCTGTGGGGCACACGGCTCATTTGCTTTCATGTCTTTATAAACCCAGCTCCTTTCTCCTATTCTCCTCTCAGGCTTCTCTTCATCTAGAACATTCCATCTTGCTCCTCTAGGGGATTAGGAGGAAGGTGGATCCCTTAGCTGCTTTGAATAAATGAGGGGATCAGGCACGGGCCAAATTTCCATCTATCTATAGACAAATTCAACCTATGTCTCCTGCATTTGGACCTGCATGTGGACTCCACCTTCCACGTCACTCTGTGCTATGCCTTTTACAGTCAGTAGAGGTGAATTGCTTCCTTCTCTCTGGTATTCCTTTTTTAGGCCTTTTAGTTGTGATTTTTCTCAGCTCTGTGAAGTCAATTATCTTTCATCTGCTTCCATCTTCCAAAACTTTCTGAAAATATTTCATTCACTATTGTCTCCCCTGATTTGGGTTTATCTATTTAAAACATCCTTTACTGTTACTTTGGTGGGGATTTCAAAAGGCAGTCTTACCTGTTTCCTACATGGTAAAGCAGATCATCCTTTCCTGGTCTTCAAGGTCCAAAATCTAGTCTAAACTTCCCTTAGCCTGATTAGTAAAAACTGCCTCAACCTTAGGAAATAGCAGTGAAGGATCTGTGACTCTTTTGTACCCAATGATCATAGGAGGAACTTTCGGAATAAATCTTTTCCATGGGACTCCTCTGTGAGCCACCAGAGTTTTCCTTGTTAGTGGTGCTTTTTTATTGGCTGGCACGTGGAGGAAATCCATTTGTACCAATTCCAGGGCAGCTTAGTGCTTTCACCTTCTAGATGGTCTCAAGTCCTGGGTTGGAGACTGGCCATGCCATTATTTAAGGTGATGGAGAATTAAGGACAACCGAGCTTTCTATATTCCTGCTCTTTTTCCTAAACTCTTATTTTAGTAATTGTCACAATATTCTCTTCATCAAGGCTTGTTCAGCAGGAATGCAACCCTCCCCTTCATTTTTTCTTGACTTCAATATTGGGTCTCCTTTCTGGGATTCAGATAGATTAGGCCAGGGTGGTTTACTCCACTTTGGCAGTTTACTGGAATTCACAAATTCATGACTCAACAGGAAACTGAGATATGCATGTTTTGGAGAAAGGTTTCTGAGGTCCTGGGACAAGGGCCTTATGTTTAGATGATTCAAAATCTTAATAAATTTGACCAACATATTTGAGGTTATATGTCTTCAACCAGCAAAACTTTCCCCAGAGTAAAATTAAAACAGTATAGTCAGAACAAAATTGGGCTTTGGGCCTTCGTGTTCCTTACAACATTTCATTCAAGTTGCACTTATTCTTTCCAGTAAAGAAATCGGGGGGAAACTCCTTCCATATTGGTGTGACACTGAGATCATTATATCACAGGAACTTTTTAGAAACCTATGTAGATGCTATGAATGTTTAGTATAGTGAATAAAATAAGACTGAGAAGCAGTCTTCATTTGCTTTATTCCTCTTGGGAACTGAATTTTCTTTATAGTGATGTAATTATCTTTCCGTTCTTCATTTACTTAAACTTTGTAACCGTCAGAAACAAATATATAGGGAAAAGTAGAGAAATGCTTATTTATCTAGTGTATGGGAATAATGATAGGTTTCATTTAAGCATGTTTAAAAATTAAGATGTATTTCATTAAATATTAAAATCTCTTAAATCTTATTTAAAAATTTATATCATTTGAACCTATAGCATTTCAAAAAGCACAGCATCTTCTGAACATTATGAAGAAGTAACATGCTCAAATTATGAGGCATAATTAGCATCCCTCAGAGGATTACAAGATGACAACCAGGATACATAATTACCATTTTTTTCCTCAGATTGGCCACATCTAAGAGATATGTATACTTTATTCATTCAGCTAATAATTATTGAATATCGGTCATGGATACTGAATAGCTTCTGGGGATGCAAAGATAATTAAACAAACTTGCCTCAAGGAATGTGCAGTGTAGCCAAGAAGAGAGACGTATCATAATAATTAAACATTAAGAATTGTCACTGGAGGCTTGGCATGGTAGCTCATGCTTATAATCCCAATGCTTTGGGAGGCCAAGGAGGGAAGATTTCTTGATGCCAGGAGTTCAAGACCAGCTTGGGCAGCATAGTAAGACCACCATTTCTACAAAAAAAAAAAATTAGCCAAGCATGGCAGCATGAGCTACTTGGAAGGCTGAGGTGGGAGGATTGCTTGATCCCAGGAGTCTGAGGTTACAGTGAGCTATGATCACACCACTGCGTTCCAGACTGGGTAATAGAGTGAGACCTATCTCTAAAAACAAGCAAGCAAGCAAGCTAGCAAACAAAAAAGTCCCTGGGTAACCTAGAAAGTATTTGAGAAAACAGGGCTAGAAGCCACCTGAGAAAGTTGGAGATGACTCTTCCAGGAAGTGATGCTGAATCGGATCGTAAAGGACTTCACAAGACACAGGGGAGAAGGATAAATGGTCTCTGTACTGCACAGCACAAATAACATGTGCAAAGAAAAATAACTTTGAAATGTCCTGACAAATTTAAGAAAGAGTGACAAGTTAATATAGCTGAGTTACAGGGTGTGTATAGGTGAAATTGAAGGAAGTAAAGCAGGAACAAGAATTGTGGTGACGGAATGTGAAGGGCCAATTATGTAATCAAAAGAAATTTGGACTCCATTTGTGTAGGCTGTTCGTACGATAGGTAGCTAGTGACATAACGGGAATCTATATGGCCAGACTTGGTTTTAGACAGATTCGTTTGGCAGCAGTCAGATGGTCATTCCAGTTGTTCAGATAATATGTGAGAGTTTGAACTAAGAAGTGATGGTTATTTAAGAGGTTGAATTATTAGGAGTTGGAAACCCAATGTGGGACAAAGGCAAGTGGCAGAGGTGCATATTTCTTATGCCACTTCCTTGCCTTGTTTCTGGTTTCTGCTGCAGCTGTGCATACTGGAGGTGCAGGGAGCACCCAACTCATGTCCTGCTTCCAGCAACTCTTAACCACTGGGAAATGAGAATCTGTAAAAAGGCTGCAGGCTCTTATCCTTTAGTGGGAAAATCTGCAAGCTTATTCCACATAGTTCTTTATAAAGTCCTATGAAATGCACCTTGGTCACCCACAATAGAAACCTATTCAATCACGCTCCCTCTATTGGCCCTTTCAGTTTCCCTGCTTCATGCTCCCTGCTCTCTCATGCATGCTTCCTAGATTTGCTTTCCAAGTAAACTCTTTGTACTCATTTTCTGGTCTCAGATTCTGCTTTTGGAAGAAACTACCAAAGATGGAGGATTAAAGGATAAGTCTAGAATGCATGGCTGGACAAATGGGGTGGGCAGGCTCTACCTAGCAAATGTTGGAGTTGGAGGAAGAACCAAGCAGGGGAAGAGTAGGAGGTGGCAATTGAATTTGGCTCAGAACACATTGAATTTGAGGTGTCTTTGGAATATTTAGCTGAAGAAGAATGATGGGGAGAGGTGGGGACTTTGTGAGTCATCAGCGTAAAGGCTGAGGAAGAGAATGAAAAGAAGCAAGTGAAGCAATGGCCCAGGGAGAGGATATAAAATAAGAGAGGTGGATGGAACCTTGGGGAATGCCAGCATATTAGAGGTGGGCAAAGGCAAAAATTGTGTCATGTTCATGATAATTTTGCTAGTCCTAGGGAGTACTTGGTTATGTAGCAATGCTCAGTAAATATTTGTTCAATGACTGAACCAGTAAAGGAGACTGAATGGAGTGGACAGAAGTCTGGAGAACCAGCAAAACAAAGGCTGCGTGGAAGAGTGTACAAATGAGAAAGTGTCAGTTGTCATTTGGGACATTGGCTGAATCTGCTCACAGGGCAGCTGTGCTAGCCTCAGTGAGGGCTACAAGGAGGGCAGGCACAAGGAGCAGAGGGCAAGGACCTGAGGAATCAAAGTGTCTTGAGAAAGTGAGGATGGCGATTTTGACCACTTTCTTTCCCCCCCCGCCCAAGACAGAGTGTCACCAGGCTGGAGTTCAGTGGCACAATTTCAGCTCGCAACCTCTGCCTCCTGGGTTCAAGCGATTGCTCAGCCTCTCGAAAAGCTGGAATTACAGGCGCATGCCGCTGTGCCTGGCTAACTTTTTGTATTTTAGCAGAGATGGGTTTCACCATGTTGGCCAGGATGGTCTTGATCTCCTGACCTCGTAATCTGCCCACCTCAGTCTCCCAAAGTGCTGGTATTACAGGTGTGAGCCATCATGCCTGGCTGACCACTTCTCCTTTTTTTTTTTTTTTTTAAATGATGTTTTCAATACTAATCTAAGCCAGTTGAAGAAATTTGGACAATATAGAGGAGTATAAAGTAGAAAAGTATGATCATTTAAGATTCTTTCATCCCTCTTCCATTACCTCTAAATAAACACCGGTAACATATTGTGATATTAAGTTAACAGTACAAGAGATTTGGGGGTAAAAGCCAGTTAAATATTGGCAATTTCCTAAGGTTCGAAGTACAGTTCTTTGCAGATAGATGACTACTCTTTGAGAGGAGAAAGCATGTAGGATAGCTTGTGGGGTTTGCAGAATCTAGGCACAGGTTTAAAGTTTTAAATTTAACATGTGACCTAATTTTTTTTAGGACAAGGGCATCTTAGCATATTTTTGTAAGCCAAGAAGTGGAAGGAACGTTGATGACAGCTGATGACAGTTGCTCACAGGGGTTGAAAATGTGAACACTGTTTTGCGGCCCATTGATCTGGGTGTGTGCTTTTTTTCCAGTAGTGCTGGTAACTGGGGAAGCTGCTGGGTGGGGATTGCAGTGGCTTCTCCTGGAAAAACAGCCTCTTGCTGTGGTCGCAGGGATGTAGTGAGCTTTCCTTTTCTGGGCCTTGCCCTGTACTTGAACCCAAACAGCTCAGACAGAGAACATTCTGAAGCGCTTATCAGGGAAGGAATCACATCTGTAAACAGGCTGTGTGAAGCAATTTGAGCCTCAACTTCAAGGTAGGAACTTCTCCTTTTATTTGTTTTTCGAGTGGAATTTTGTGGCCCAGCCTGCAGATCGTTTGCTCCGCTATCCAGAGTGCTGTTGGAGAGTTAATAAACTGGAAGTGGAATCAGTCTCCAGATGTCTCCAGGGAATCTCCCAGGTATATACATTTAAGCTCAGCCACTGTAGATTTCCCACAGCAGAAAAGTAAGCAGCAGAGAAGTCCATAGAAGAATTACAGTGCTTGTTTTATTTTTTAAAATAATAGGAAGAGAATTGGTGCTTATCAGGCCTCCATTATAGCAGGAAAAAAACTATGATTAGCAAGGCTGAAAAAGACTAAAATCTGCTGCATGAATGAAAAATAAATGACATAAAACCAAAAGCAATGACCATGAAAGAGAACCAATGTCTCTCCAGAGAAAGCCCCTATGTTCTCTGCTTATACAACGTGGACTCTCCTGTCCTTGTCATGAGCTCCAGCTCCTTTCTTCTCAGAAGCTGGAGGCTAGACAAGCAGCTGAGCTTCAGCTCTCTACTGGGTCCATAGGCAGAGCCTGGGAGGAATCACCCCCTACAGCAGAGAAGGAAATTATTATCCCAGGGATTGGGTGATACTGGAGTCCTTCGTTATGGCTATCGCTAGAGTTGCAGCATAGAATTCTTCAAATGAGGTCCTTTAGAAACTGCGTGTAATTAAGACTTTTTGATAGAAAGTTGTCCATGCATTCTGTTTGCAGGTAACGAGAATTAGAGGATTTGGGTTAGAGGAGCTTCCATTGTTTGTTTTGAGTCAAGGTCAAGCCAAACTGCTTCAAAATGTCTTCAGCTTCAGGCATTGGTTACTTCTCCCCTTCTCTCTCTGGTTCTGTGCCTTAACCTGGGATGTTCCTAACACCACCACTAACTAATGTGGACCCAGCATTACCGTGTCCCAGTCACTGGGTTACTTGCTTCACACGCCTGAACACATTTTTTCTTCAGCAGTGTTATAGGTCTGCTTATTATTCCTGATTCATCCATGAAGATACTATGGTTCAAAGAGGATAACTAACTTGCCCAGAGTTACATGGTTAGGGAGAAACAGAAGCACTTTGAATGTAGGTAGTATGATATCATTACCAGGAACTCTTACTAATAGGACCACTTTGCATGTGAACAGAGGGAGAAAGGGGTGCCTAAGACAGAATATCTCATAGCCCCCATAGAGGGGTACTTCCTTGAAAATAAACTAAGAGGTTGCTACTTTATTGCAGGATATGAATGACAGACACGTTCAACAATTCTGGTGTGAGCATATCCCACACTTTGTTAGTAATAGAAAGGCTGTGATGCAAGAACGCATGGTGGTCTAGCTGCCTGAGATGATCAAATAAATCAAACTGGTTTATACTATCTATTAAAGACTTCAGAACAAATAATGGTGTCCTGAAAATTTGGGACTCTTTTCTTTTTCATATTAATCTGAATACACTGGAAGGAAATGATTAACGTAATGCCCATCTGTAGGAATTTTATATTTCCAATCACCCATTCACCTAGTTTTAAAGCAGGTACAAAAAAGATTTAAAAAGCAACTAATTTAGACCCTAAATAGAAAATATGACTGTCTTTCATTACATTCAAGACCATTTCTCCTCCCTGCAACTTCCTAATCAATATGTATCTCAAGACAGCACGACCTGCCCCTGAATAACCATATCTTTAAAAATACAGGATTTTATCTACTCTGCAGTAGTGGTGTGGCTAGTAGACTGTGAGCCAGAGTATGCGCATTCTAGGTCCTGTTCTGAGGTTACCACCCTTGTCCCTTTACGTAAACTACTTAACCACTCTAGACCTTCTTTACCTGCCTTGATTACACTGGGGCTTTTTCATGTGGAATGTCTGGGCTTCAAATAGATTTATGGATGACATACACACACACCTTAAAGTTCCATGAGAAATCTTAAATGCAGTTTTGAGGCAAGAGAAGCCACAGCTTTTCTTAGATTTTCAAAGGCTAATGAGACTCTGAGAAGATTATGAGCTTCGGACTTGAATGATCTATCTCTGCATGTCCTTCCTAGACCAAAATTTTTTCTAATTGTAGTTTGTTAGCAAGCTCAGCTCTGCTCTTAAAGTTTGGTATTTGGATTCTTTAAAGATTGTGACCATCCCTTTAAAAGTTGTTTGTAAACCATGGAAACAGGTATGAACCACCCTTGGGTGAGCCACCACTAAACCTTCACTTCTTGTACTTTCCTGGGTCCTGATGAATGAATCATTTGACTTGAGCATCCAAGGCTCAGTGCAGGGAGCCGCTTTGAGGAACATTACCTATTTGTTTGTGGCGAGATGTCCATTCCTGGTCTGAAAAGAGGTATTTTTGGAAGGATGCAAGACACAAAGGCAATCTTACGTAATGGTCAGACACCAAAAATGTCAAAAAGAATGGCCAACAAATGTAAAAACCAACTAGCCGGATTCTGAGGGGGGATTCTAGTACATTAGGCAGGGAGATGGTGTAGAAAGAAAAGAGCAACAGGTTTGAAAATCTGTGGGTCGTCCTCAGGAACTATTAGTAAACTACCATTATTCTACTGGTGGAAAGTCCCCTGATAAAATTAACATCTCTTTAATAAAAAGTTGGTAATCCTTTGGCAAATAATACTGTGTGCTGTGATACTAATTAAAATGCTTCTGCATGTGAACAGATACTGTTTCTGAGGCTGCCACACACATGCGGGGAATAGGATTTACCTTACAAAACAATGGTGCTTTGATAAGTACCATATCTGGAACCCTAACTGTGCCTTTGTAGCAAGCTGGTTTGGCCAATGGTCGTCCTCCACAGCACTGCAATTTATCTTCCAGAAACACAGGATTTTTCTGGTAAACTTGTTATTATTGAAATATAGGGTACCGAAAAGAGTGCAAATCTTAAGTGTGCTCCTTCATAAATTTCTGCAAAGTGACCACCCCCATGAAAACAATACCAAGATCAAGATTAAAAGCGTTGCCTAAGTCCCCGTTAGCCTCTCTCCTGCCACATCCCAGCCATGGCTTCAAGGAAAGGTGACCAATATTCTGCCATTTATCCACAGAAATTCATTTTGCCTCATTCTGAACCTCATTTAAATAAAACCATGTAAAACCATGTAATAATACTCTTTTGTGTCCTGTTTGTGAGTTTCATCTATGGTGTTGCAGTATCAATAGTACATTCTTTTTCATTGCTGTATAATCTAATATACCACAATTATTCTGCTGATGAATATTTGGGTTGTTTCTAGTTTGGGGCTATTACTAAAGTTTCTGCCAACATTCTTGCACATACATTTCGTTAGATATAGTACTCATTTCTGTTGAGTATATACGTAGGAATGGAATTTCTGGGTCACAGAGTATATATATATATATTTACCTTTAGTAAAAAAAGAAAATAATTTTTCAGAGTTGCTGTTCTAATTTACAATTCCTCCTGCAGTGTATAAGGCTTCCTATTGCTCCACATCCTCATCAACACCGAGCACCTTTAGTTACTGCTGGATATGCAATAATATCTTACTGTGGCTTTAATTTGCAATCCTCTGATGTCAAGTGAGTCTTAGCAAATCTTTGTATAAATATTAGTCATTTGGATATTCTCTTTTGTAAATGTCTGTTCAAGTCTACTTTTCATTTTTAGAAATTGTATTATCTCTCTCTTACTAGCTGACTTGGCATTCTCTATATATTCTGGAGTAGTCCTTTCTCATGTATGTGTATTGAAAATGTCTTTTTCTACTTAATGTTTTTCCTTTACCTATCTTAATGCTTATCTTTTGGCAACACATGTTTTTTCCATGAAGTTTGATTTATCAATCTTTTACTTTGTGGTTTGAGCTTTTCGTGCCCGCCCCAAGAAAACAAATGTTTTTCTTTTAGCTTCTAGAATCATTACTGTTTTATCTTTCAAATTTAGGCCTATAATCTCTATCTCTATCATCTATTGACATTTATGTCCTCAAACTTTGTACTTCTCAGGATTTCATTTAGCATTTTTGGTCTTGTACATTTTCTTCTCAGTTTTAGAATTAGCATGCCAAGTTCCACAAGCAACCTGCTAAGAACTATAATTGAAATTGTACAGACTTTGGAAAGAATTTATATCTTACTATACTGACTTTCCCAATCCATGAACCAGGTCTGTTTCACTTTTTATTTTTGTATTATTTAATTTCACTCAAATATTTGTAGTTCCCTGAATATTTGCAATATCCAAATCCATGACTTATTAGTGTCTAATATAATTTATATACTTATATAAATTACGTATCATATGAATTCATATTTTACCCACATCCCAGATCATTTACCATTGTCACATTTTATATCATTGTTCTTTTTAAATAATGTGTTTATTGAAGTATACTTTAGGCTGGGTGTGGTGGCTCATGTCTGTAATCCCAGTGCTTTTGGAGACCGAGGCAGGTGGACCACTTGAGGACAGGAATTCAAGACTAGCCTGACCAACATGGAGAAACCCTGTCTGCACTAAAGATACAAAAAAATTAGCCAAGTGTGGTGGTGGACACCTGTAATCCCAGCTACTAGGGAGGTTGAGGCAGGAGAATTGCTGGAACACAGGAGTCAGAGGTGGAAGTGAGCTGAGATTGTGCCACTGCACTCCAGCCTGGGGAATAGAGTGAGACTCAGTCTCAAGGGGAAAATAAAAAGAAGAAATGTACTTTACATGCAGTAAGTTTTCTCTTTCTAGTGCATAGCTCTATAAGTTTGACAAACATAGTCATTTAACCACCCACATCAAGATATAGACTATTGCCATCACCCTAAATACCTCAAGTGTTTTCCATGTCTTATAATCAACATTCTTTCTCATTGCAGCCTGGCAACCTTGGATATAATTTTTAACCTTGGATATAATTTTTGCTTTTTTTCAGATTGTCACCTAGGCAAAATCCAACAGTTATAAAAAAGAAATGAAATGTACTTTACACAAGGTATAAAAGTCACACTGTCAAATATATTGTGTCCGGCTTCTTCCACACACATAAGGCATTTTTTGAATTTGTGAATGCATGTTGTCACGTGTCTCAGTAGTTCACTCCTTATTAGGACACAGCAGAATTCCATTGTGTGGATGCATTGCACCTTATTTATTCACTCGCTGATTAATAGACATTGTTTAAAATTTTTGTTAATTATTAGTAAAACTCTGCTGTAAACTTCCTGTAGAAACCTTTTATAGACTTTTGTTTTTTTTCAGAGGGGGGGGTCTCACTCTGTTGCCCACGCTGGAGTGCAGTGGCGTGGTCTCGGCTCACTGCAATCTCTGCCTCCCAGGTTCAAGTGATTCTCCCACCTCAGCCTCCCAAGTAGCTGGGATTACAGGTGCCCACCACTACGCTTGGCTAATTTTTGTATTTTTAGTAGAGATGCAGTTTCACCATGTTGGCCAGGCTGGTCTCAAACTCCTGACCTCAGGGTATCTGCTCACTTCAACTTCCCAAAGTGTTGAGATTACTGGTGTGAACCACCATGCCCAGCTAGACATATGTTTTTGTTTCTCTTGCAAAACACATATCTGATAAAAATGTTGTATCCAGAATAAGGAAAACACTGTCCATTCAATAATTAGAAAATAAACAACTCACTTAAAAATGGGCAAATGACTGGAACAGAAACTTTGAAGAAAACGTATGGATGGAAATAAGCACAAAAAATAATTTTAGTCAACGAAAAATTGCAAATTAAAATCATGCTGTATTAGGCACATATACATTTGAATGGCTAAAATTAAAAATGACAAGTTTTTATGAGAAGATGTAGCAACTGGAATGTTCATACATGGTGGGAATAGAAAAAGATACACACAATTTATTTTCATTTATTTTAATAAAATTATACTGATATAGTTTGATATTCCCACCCAAATCTCATGTTGGCATGCAATCCCCAATGCTGGAGGTGGGGCCTGGGGTGCGAGGTGTAATGGGGGCAGATCCCTCATGAATGACTTGGGCCATCCCTTTGGTAGTAAATGAGCTCTCTGAGTTCATACAAGATCTGGTACTTTAAAAGTTTGGCACCTCCCCACTCCCCTTGCTCCTGCTTTTGTCAAGTTAAGTGTCTGCTGCCACTTTGCCTTCCACCATGAGGAAAGCTCTCTGAGGCCGCCTCTGAAGCAGGTGCTGCTGTGCTTCTGTGCACTGTTACAACCATCAGCCAAGTAAACTTTTTTTTCTTATAAATTACCCCAGTCTCTGGTTTTTTTTTTTTATAGCAATGCAAGAACAGCTTAATATAGATACCATAATCAATTATTTTTTTACAATTAATATTCATTTCATTTACCCCCACATTTAGAATTTTTGTGGCTCCTCATTCCTTCCCATCTATATTTCTGTCTGGGATGATTTTCCTTCTACTTGAACAGCTGTCTGTAGTATTTCTATTAGTGCAAGGCTGCTGGTGACAAATTCTCTCTGGTTTTGGTTGCCTTGAAATATATTTATTTTGCCTTCACTTTTATAGAATATTTTCTCTGTGTATATAAATCTAGGCTTGTAGTTATTTTCTTTTAGCATGTCGAATAATTTATTCCAATGTGTTCTGGCTTTGTTTCTGTTAAGTGAGTCAAAATCTCATTGTTTGTGTGGATTTCATTGCCATGGACTTCTGAGGTTCTTTTTTAAAAAAAAAGTGTTTCATTCACACCGTAAGTGTTCCTCATGTTTGTTCCTGTGAGAAGACAGAATATGCTCAATATGTGTTTCTAGTCTATAAGAGAACATTCAATGGCTTCATTCTCCCATATCTACCCTGCTTTGTGGAAACCCAATCTTCCTTAGTTTCACAAGATTTCTTGAAGGTAGGGAGTAGCTGATTTTCTAAATGAGAAAGATGTAAAGTATATGGCTTTCCTGACGCCACCCAAGAGTGGATGAATTGAGAGTAGAACCCTGCGATGGAATCTTCATTCTCAGATGCATAAACCTTTTTCTCTTCTAGTATATAACAATAATGAAGTCTCTGTTATTGCTATGGGATTAAAGAAACTACCCTTTCTCTCTCTCTCTCTCTCTCTCTCTCTCTCTCTCTCTCTGTCTCTCTCTCTCTCTCTGTCTCTCTCTCTCTCTCTCTCTCTGTCTTGTCTTTTTCTCTCTCCCTCCCCCTCTCCCTCCCTCCCTCCTTCTCCCTCCCTTTCTCCCTTTCCCTCTCCCTCTTCCTCTCCTTTTCCCTCTCTCTTTTGGGTTTAAATGGAGAGCTAATTAGACCTGGGTAGAATGTGGACAGGTTGCCTTCAAGAATATACCCAAAGAATTATAAATTGTTCTTTTATAAAGACACATGCACATGTATGTTCATTGTGGCACTGTTTGCAATAGGAAAGACCTGGAACCAACCCAACTGTCCATCAGCAATAGACTGGATAAAGAAAATGTGGCACATATACACCATGGAATACTACTCAGCCATAAAAAATGATGAGTTTGTGTCCTTCGTAGGGACATGGATGAATCTGGAAACCATCATTCTCAGCAAACTGATACAAGAACAGCAAACCAAACACCACATGTTATCACTCACAGGCTGGTGTTGAACAATTGAAACACGTGGACACAGGGAGGGGAGCATCACACACTGTGGTCAGTTGATGGGGGGGCTAGGGGAGGGACAACAGAGGGTGAGGAGCGTGAGGAGGGATAACGAGGGGAGAAATATCAGATATAGGTGATGGGGGGAAGGCAGCAAATCATCTTGCCATGTATGTACCTATGCAACAATCCTGCATGATCTGCACATGTACCCCAGAACCTAAAGTACAATAAAAATTGTTCTTTCAAAACGCGCGTGCGCGCGCACACACACACACACACACACACACACACACACACACACAGAATGCTTTTGTTAGTCATTAATCCTTCCTCTTGGTTAATCAGAGTAAATCTCAACCCAACTACCTCATCCAGGGCTTCCTTAATTGAAGGTCCCATTTATACCTTTGGGATTAAACTTGGACACAGTTTTTTCTAGGCTATATACATTTGCTTTCTATTCTCAAAAAACAAAAATCTCCTAACTTAGTTCAACTCTTATAAATAAAATATCCAAAGTGGACTAGTACTAACCTAAGCAAACCAATTAAGGCTGGCAAGTTGTGGGCATGTACATGTTAGTGGAGAAGGGAACTGCATGAGTGCCTGAAAGTGAAGCATAGTTTATCAAGTACAGCTAATAAAGTGAGATGCATGATCCTTTAAAAGCGTTTTTATAAAAAGATTATAGGCATTGGAATTAGACCTGGGCTGGATGTGACTCTTCCACCTACAATGTGTGAGAGAGATTCCAGACAAGTTGTTTCGCTTCTCTGAGTGCTAGTGCCTTTGTTTTATCATCAGAGAACTGTGGGTCATAATAGCTACGTGGAGAAGAAGATGAAAGTAAAAAAAAAACTGGTAGAGAAAATAAAGAAGTAAAGTAAATATGGAGGAGAAAGAAGAAAGATAAAAACAGAAGATGGAAAGGATGAGGTCGAAAAATGTGACAAATAGGGATATGATCTGAAAATCACTGTACCTGGTATTAAGCAGGCACCTGATAAGTTGCTGTTGGTATTACCACAATTGGGGTTATCTTTCTATATGTAGCAAAGATCAGAACACAAAAGTTGATCTGAATTATGACTGCAACTTTGAGGTATTTTAACACTAAGTTATTCTCAAATTGTTCCTGCAAAGTCATAATTACTTAAACGTCAACATTTAAAGAGATTGCTTGGACTTCCTGCCTACCTTATACATAATTCTATGGCTATTAGAAAAAGACAAAAAGATACATGTTGGTGAGAACGTGGAGAAAAGGGAACCCATACACTGTTGGTGAGAATGTAAATTAGTACCATCATTATGGAAAACAGTATGGTACTTCCTCAAAGAACTAAAAATAAAACCACCAGAGGATCCACTAAATCCACTGCTGGGTATGGTAAGTCCTCAATATCATGAATAGGTTCTTGGAAGTTGTAAGTTTAAGTGAAATTGATGTTCAGCAAGTTCTCAAATTGTTTTGTTCATCATTTCATTACAACATTGATGGGAAAAATTGGTTTCATTATACATAGTTTCACTCAAATTTACAACTTTCAAGAACCTATTCATAACACTGAGGACATACTGTGTCTATCCAAGGAAAATAAATCAGTATGTGAAAGTTACATCTGCATTCCTCCATTTATTGAAGCACCATTCGCAATAGCCAAGATACGGAATCAACCTAAGTGTACATCGGCAGGTGAGTGAATAAAGAACATGTGGTGTATATAAACAAAGAAACATTACTCAGTTGTAAAAGAAATAAAATCTTATTCTTCCTGGCAACGTGGATGAGCCTAGAGGACATTCTGTTAAGTGAAATAAGCCAAGCACAGAAAGATAAATACAGCATGTTCCCTCTCATATGTGGAAGCTAAAAATGTTGTTCTCATAGAAGCAGAGAGTAGAGTAGTGGTTACTGGAGGCTAGAAGGATCAGGCAGGAGGATAGGGAGAGGGTGGTTAATGGATTCAAAATTACAGCTAGCTAGGAAGAATAAGTTCTTGTGTTCCATAGCACTGTTGAGCAAATATAGTTAGCAATAATTTATTGTATGTTTTCAGATAGCTAGAAGAAGGCATTCTGAGTGTTTCCAACATAAAACAATGTTTAAAGTGATGGATGTGTTAATTATCCTGATTTGATCATTACACATTGTATGTATGTATTGTAATATCACACTGTAACCCATAAATATATATAATATATATTAATTAAAAATAATGAAATATTCCAAGGTAGGCAGCATAAAGTATCCTTGTCCATAAGAATAAGAGGACTCTCATAGAAAACCAAAGTCAAAGTCTTCTTACATTTTTTACCTTTAAAAAAGTAGTTTCTGAATCTTTGATGTTATAGAAATCTTCTAGAGGTTGTTTCATCTTCTGATTTAAAAAAAATTGACCTTTAAGATCCTTTTCTTGTTAAGATTTTTATAATTCTATAATATGAGAGCATGGTATAATGGTATAAAGTGTAAAAAGCCCAAGTAAAAATTGGGAGAGTGTTGTACTCATGTTAAAGAAAAGTATCAGTCTGTTACTGAGTAAAACACACTGGAGAGGAAGAAAACAATAAAGTAGATGAAATATCCTAGGGAAAAATCAGCTTACGATGACTTCTTGTGAATCCAGTCAAAATAGGCAATTAATGCAATGAGAAGCTTTACAGGAAACATCAAAAAGTCCAGATGGCTCAAGTTTACATGTTTACAGATAAGATGGGAAAGCCAGTTAAATCTTGCAAGTGCCACTGAGTTGACTAGAAGCTTTTCTATTCTGAGGATGAGAAAAAAGTTGAAAAGTGATGCGACCGGAAGAAAGAGAAAAAGAGAAGTAGAATAAGTTGAAAAGCTGATAAGGCTGAAATGATGATTGAGAAAATGAAGTAAAATGAATACAGAAAAGAAAAAGGGAAGGAGGAGGAAGAGAAAAAAGGAATATGTAAATAATTAAAATCAATAAAAGACTTGAAAAGATGTTCAGGTTTTCTAGTAACCGATGTCTGTTTGAATTCTTTGGTGTTATATTAGAAGTAAAGTGTTGAGGGGAAAGTAAGAACTATTTTAGGTAAGTTCCACTCTGTTCTATTCCATTGGGCAGAGCAGAACCTGGATTTGTTCATAAATTGACTGCTGTTTACTATAAAATAGTGACTTTTATGATGTAGTTAGAATAGCTTTGGGATTCACCCACAATGTGATTTGCTACAGTTCTGTGACAAAAACAGTAACAAATGCAATGATAACAAAAACTAAGATGTTTGTGAAGAGAGGCGTCGGAGAATTACTACAATGACGTCTCTAGCCAATAGTTGGGATGAAATTAATTCTCAAAAAATAAAGGAAGCAACCATAAACTCTGAAGAAAAATAATTGTTTACAAACCTAGTAATGACATAAATCAATTTAATTTTTGGACTTAAAAACAGGGTTTACTAACAGTGGCATTATTGACATTTTAGACTGAGTAATTCTTTGTTATGGGGATTTGTTGTCCTTTCTATTACAGGATGTATCATCTCTGGCCTCTACCCACTACATGCCAGAAACACCCCTACTTCAGGCTGTGAGAATTTAAAATGTCTTCATGCATTTCTAAATGTCTCAAGTGGGCAAAATTCTCCCCAGGGGAGAACCACTGCTTTAGAGGCATTGACTAAGCTCACCAATTTATTACATCAATAACAATGTTGGCTATATTTAAATAAAGATGCTATGCATCTGTGTACCCTTTATTTTTTTTTTTTTTTTTTAGAGATAGGGTCTTGCTATCTTGCCCAGTCTCTACTCAAAATCCTGGGCTCAAACGATCCTCTCGCCTCAGCCTCCTGAGTAGCTGGGACCACAGATGTGCTTGTGCATTGACCACTCAGCATCTGTGCACCCTTATTTAAGTTTTTTTTCAAACACTTTCATAAATTTTATTCTTTCTTATGCACACTCTTGGGAGAAAATCAGGGGAGATTATACTACATCTCTTTTCCCAAGGAAACAGACACCGAGGAAAAGTGAAGTCCAAATTACATAGAGTCTTAGTTTGGGTTCTCCAAGAAATGGACTCTGGGACAAGTAGCTGAGTGCAAGTTTATTTGCACTGGAACTTGAGTTGGTCCCAGGAAGCTTCAGCTGGGGATGCAGAAAAAGAAAGGGAGGCAACCATTAAATATGTACCAAACAGTTCTTCACTACCTCAAACCGAAGTTTAATCCTGCTGGAGAACTTTAAAGGCCAGTGCAAAACATATGTCAAAGTTATTCTATCTGAGGGGCAAGGAACTGGATTATTTGTACACTAATTCTTTCCAGTCATTGATTAAGACCTGATCCCAGGATGAGGCAGAATCATGGCTCCCCAAAGATATCCACATTCTAATTACTGGAACATGTGAAGATGTTGTCTTACATAGAAAAAGTGATGTTTGCAGAAGTGATTAAGTTATTAATCACCTTGACATGGGGAGATTGTCTTGGATTATTTGGGTGGGCCCAAAGACAAGAGTCTTTATAAGTGAAAGAGGGAGGCAGGAGTGGGAGAGAGGAGGAGATGTGACAGTAGCATCAGACTGTCACAATGTGAGAAATATTAAACTTGCTGGCTTTGAATATGGAAGGTGGCCATGAGCCAAGAAATGTGGGAAGCCTCCATAAGGTGGAGAAAGAAAAAAAATTCTTCCTTAGAGCTTCCAGAGGGGAATACAGTCTTACTGACCTTGACTTTAACTCGGTGAGACCCATTTTAGACCTCTGATCTCCAGAATTATGTGATAATGATGTATTTACTTAAGTCACTAAATTTATGGTAACTTGTTATACAACCAATAGAAACTAATACTGATTTTGGTACCAGAAGTGGGGTGCTGCTGTAAAAAATATGTAGAAATGGTTTTGAAATTTGACAGTGGGAAAAGATTGGAAGAATTTTGGCTAGCAGGATAGAAAAAGCCTACATAGCCTTGAACAGAGTTCTAGTAGAAATAATGATGTCATGACCCTGTTGGTGAGGACTGGAAGGATGTGAAGGAGCACAGTAGAGAAAACATACATCATCTTAGAAAAGACCTAAATTGTCACGAATAGACTTTTGACAGAAATACAAATGTTAAAAGTGTTGCTGGAAAGGCTTCAGATAGAAACAGGGAATTTTTTTTTTTTTTTTTTGAAGTGGGAGGGAAGGAGATCCTTGTTATAGAATGACAGAAAACTTAGGTGAATTGTGTTTTGCAGTTACTTGGAAAGCAAAATTTATAAATGATGAGTTTGGAAATTTAGCTGAGTAGATTTCTAAGAAAAGGGAAGAAGGTACAACTTCTTTTTGCTTATAGTAAAATGTGAGAGAAAAGAGAGATTGAAAGAACTGTAAAACAAAAAGGTAGATGGTCCTGGATTCCAAGTGGGCTCAATGTTATCATAGAGTCCTTGTAAGTAAAAAAGAGGGCCAGGAGAATCAGTATCAAAGAAGGAGATACAATGGAGTAGAAGTCAGAGTGGGGTGATATGAGAACAACTGAATGTCTTTGAAGGTAGGAGGAAGCGATGAGCCAAAGGATGTGGGAAGCATTTAAAAGGGTAGAAAATGCAGGAAAAGAAATTCTTCACTGGACCCTCCAGAAAGGAATGCAGCCCTGTTGACATCTTGGTTTGGGCCCAGTACTACCCATTTTGGACTTCTGACCTCCAGAATTTTATATATATGTAAAAAATTTATATACACACGTATATATATGAAGTTATCTACACACATATGAATTATACTAATGTATGGGTAATTATTTCTCTAGGTCTTCTGATCTGCTGTGTGTTCATGTAGAGAGATAGGCAGATTCTGTCATTGAAAATTTGATTTGGCACTCTGCAACAAAAGGGGCCAGAGGGATACAGAGACAGGCTCCAAATCTGTCTACTAAACAACTTGTAGTAGAAATAAGTCTTGAGACTATAGTTTTTTATTCCGAATTCAGTGCCTATTATGTTATACTATCCTAAATAAAGCCTCCAAATCACTAATCAAAAAAATCCCACTTTTTTTTTTTAAAGTTTTATTCCTTTTCAATGGTAAAATCTTCTTCTATACCTGGTTGTTTAACAAAGGAAATTTAATTTGGAAGTGAATTAAAAAGAGGTTGGAAGAACTGAAAGGACAAACAGCAGAAGTTGAGACAGCCCATGGATCAGCAGCATTAGGAAGCTGCTGCCACCATTAGGTCTAGAGAAACAAAGGGAGGAGTGGTGTTCTCAGAACCTAAGGATTGGGGTCAAACAAAAGGAAAAAGAATAATGCACCTGTACTCTGCACATTTCCAAAATGTTGTATTAAATAATTTTCCACTGACGACTCTGATGGAGAACAGCAATGGCATGATTCATCAAAACCTTTTCACAATAGGTTAATTTGGGATTAATAAATTAGTTGAGTACCTCCTTGGTACTTGTTTTTAGAGATAAAGCAGCAAATGAAAGAGATGAGGTTCTTCACCTTTTTGAGGAAAATGCAAAAACCTGAGACACAAATGTACTTGGAAGAGTCAAGAAAAATCAAGAGGTCTGCTGCTTTCTGAGCTGGGCCATGTGAAAGGAGAAAATATTAGAAAGGCTTTAGGAACCCACCATTTCTCTATCCAAAGCATCCAGAATGATTCTGTAGACAAAGAACATCTCTAGAGATAAATGAAAGAGGGCAGAGAAGTAAAATCATGGGTGCATTTTTTTCCCCTTTTGGTTGCTTCTTGACTGTATCAGTTAAGACACTGAGCATCTTTGCATTCCTGGAAGTCTTTGTTTAGCATCCTATGTAACTATTCCATTTCTTTTGAGCTTGTGGGCTTCAGAGAATCTAAGATAGCACCTGAGGTTGGTTCTCTTCCCATCCAATATTCGGTTCTCAATTTAGTTACACTCCCATACAGGCAGATGGATCTTGGAGAATGACATCGTCAGTGAGGCCTCTTTCCTTTAACATCTCAGCAGGGAACAGGCACCACACTTAAATGCCATATTGAGGATAGTTTAATGATAGAGTTCTTTGTACAAAACTACAATAGGTTAAGGAAAACCAACAGAATGGCAAAGCATCTGGGGCTACTAACATCAGGGAGTGTTGTCACTTCTAGACCTAAAGGAGTAAAGGGAAGGAGATGTTACCAAAACAGGAAGGGTCTGCAGTGGTGGTTGTATTTATGAGAGGGATCACTCAACAAAAGGTACAGGTTTTGGCAGAGGAATGCAGCCACTGCCTACCAAAGCCTGAAGAGAGAAAGCTGGAAGAAGACCTTGCTCCCATTCTTCCCTCTTCTTTTTTCAATCCACGCTTCTGCTTGTTAGTGCCTCCTACTGGCCACACCCAGGGATCCCAATGTAGCCTTTTGTAGAAGTCAGTCACTGGGGTGCAGAGCAGAGTAGAAAGGGTACATAATGGATCTGGAGGGGAAAAGTAATGATATTCAGTAACAGTTGTCTTGAGGAAGATTATATTTAACAATAATTTTTCCAACAATGAAAATCATTCTGAATTTGTGATCTTTCAGAAAGAACCCAGAATTAAGCTAAACTTTGCTGTTAAAACAGAAAAAGATTTGCTATGTAATTGTATAGCATAAATAAAATTGCTTTGAATAGGATGATATCATTAAAGCTTCTTGATATAAAGATGTGAAAGCATTTTGAAGCCTTTACCACAAGTAATTGTTTTGGTAGTTTAACCATTATCCACCCTCCGCCCCCCCCCCTTTTTTAAAGCAAATATGCTCCCAAAGTCCTGTCAATTCTTATTTACCTGCTCAGAAATGAATGTACTAGAAATCTTGCTTTTAAAAAAATATTCTTTGAATGCACTTTTCCCTATCTGTTTGGCTTCCCCAAACCTAATCTGAGCTGGGATTTTTCTGTAGTCACATGTTTACTTCTGGTGTGTCCATTATGGACATGACAACAGCCATTATGTAAGCAAACCATACAGGGTCTGATTTCTCACTTGATCTTGTGTATTATTTCTCTTTCTTTGTGTTAGCTCTTCTGCACCTTTGTTTGAGCTAACTCTTGGCTCCGAGGATATTTGGGGGATGATTAGAATATTTAAAACCAGAGAGTAAACAGATCTCATAATTAGTTGACTGCCTGTGTAGATAAACAGAAGAGATTGTTGTGTTGTTACAGGATCTCAAGCAAGCATCCCTTTCAGGAACTTAATAAACTTCCACCTTTTCAGGCCTGCCCTGGTCATTTGGCATCAGAGACTACAAGGTCATGCCCAGGACAAAAACTTCCTATATAACCTTTGTTGGAAGTATTTTGTTTTGAATGGGCAAGTATTAAGCTGGAAGATTTAGTCATTGAGAACAAACTTGAGGAATAGATTGGGCAGGATTGAGAAGGTGGTGTTTTATTTTAGTTGTTTTTGGGGATATGAGGCCTCTTGCTCCCACCAGCCGGGATAAAAAGGAAGGAGGACAAGAAGGGGCAATGTAAATAGGAAGGATCAGAGAGACAGCTAGAAATTCTAATACAGATGGAGCTGATGAAAGCAACATTTGTGTTTATTCCCTGACACTTATCATCATCTTGAATAACTTTTTTAGTGCTCCAGTGCTTCCTGAACTTCGCTATAGTATTATACAGCAACTTGCATGGTAATTGCTTAATTTCCTATCTTCCCCTCCTAGATAAATGCTTCCAACAGAACTTTCTGTGCTGATGGGAATGTTCTGTATTTGCAATGTGGCTATTGAGTACTTGAAATATGGCTAGCGCAATCAAAGACTAAAATTTTAATTCTAATTTTACATTTAAATAGCCGCATGTGGCTAGTTGCTACCATATTGGACCCCAGAGTTCTGGACTATAAGCTTTGTGAACGTAGGGCCACATGGGCCATCACTGTGTGCCTAAATAATAGTAGGCAATCAAGGGATATTCCTTGTATGCAGGAACAAAGGAAGGAAGGGAGAGAGGGAGAAAGGAAAAGGGATGGAGTCTCACGTGTGGACGAACATATAAGTAGAAATTTGGAAGGATGATCAACAGTGGGATTGCGTACTTCTTGTGCTGGGAGAAGGTATTTCTACTCTATAACAATTACTTAAAAGCGCTAATTTATATAGCTGAGGTTTTGAAGGACTAAATCTCATTTTAAAGATTTTCTTTCTTCTCTCCATTCTGTTTTCTTTGAGTTTTCAGACCGTGATACACCTGAATGTTTTTTAAGCATTATAGTATAGAAATCCACATGGATGTTAGAGGCCTTCCAAGCAATCCGATGGTTTATACAGGGTATCCCATGTGAAAGTGAAACACCTGGGATGTGGTGGTGCCTCTGTCCCCCATAAGCTGAATGACAACCACTTAAAATCCTTCCATGTCACTTCTGCTTTTGTAAGACTATGGAGTTAAATGAGCTCGTTTCTATGTTCCCTTCTGGTTCTGACATTGTCAGTATGTATCAGTGTACTCGTTAGCCTTTATAAAAGTAGAACCATTTAATATAACTTTATTTAAAAAATGCATTTGTTTAGCTGCCTACTCATTAGTATGGGGGATTTTCCATCACACTGATGCAGCTTTCAGTTGAGTATTACTTACAGACAAGCTGGGGAGAATGCAATTTACTTGAAGAAAGAATTTATAATGACCAAAACTTGCAGTAGCATTTTTTTAAAAAAAGAGCAGCTATAACTATTTTAGAAGCACTGGCTTGACTGACTCATACAAGTTATTGTAACCACTGAACTCAGTATTTAGAATGCTAAATTTAAAGGCATTCATTAGTAATGTGCAGCCTCAAAAGAAGTATGAGTGATTTACCTTATCTCTCTTAGAACTAAAAGACCAAACTTCTATTAAAAGATAAGAAAATCTACAAATTAAATTTATTTATTTATTTATTTTTAGACGGAGTTTCGCTCTTGTTACCCAGGCTGGAGAGCAATGGTGCGATCTCGGCTCACCACAACCTCTGCCTCCTGGGTTCAGGCAATTCTCCTGCCTCAGCCTCCTGAGTAGCTGGGATTACAGGCACGCGCCACCATGCCCAGCTAATTTTTTGTGTTTTTAGTAGAGATGGGGTTTCACTATGTTGGCCAGGATGGTCTCGATCTCTTGACCTCGTGATCCACCCACCTCAGCCTCCCAAAGTGCTGGGATTACAGGCGTGAGCCACCGTGCCCGGCCCAAATTAAATTTTATAGTTAAATTCATACATTCTTAAAACATAAAAGTAATATACGCACAGTAAACAATATTTGGACATGAAATAGGAGACAGCTTCATCACCTGCTTTGGTGCTTCACTGATATCACTGTTTAATATTTTGGTGTGTTCTTTTGTGTATGTATCTTTTTAAATATAATTTTAATTATGCGTATATGTAATATATGTTGCTTTGATTTTAAATTATAAATTATGAAATGTTTCAGACCTCTAGAACAATATAGAAAATATTACAGGCCATATCATGTACTTATTACCCAGATTTCAGAGGTAAGTTTTGACATGTTTGTGTCAGATCTCTTTCTTGTTTCAGATCTTTTAATTTTTAAATAATAAAATACTGCAGATACTGCAGCACATTCAGACTATCCCTTTCTTCTCTTCCCTCCTGAAATTGGTCTCCATATTCATTCTTTTCTCGTTTTCTTACAACTATATGAATCCACAAATGATTTATAATGTTATATGTTTCAAATGTACATAGATGTTATCATCTACAACACATGGGTTTCATTCATTATGAAGTTTTTAATATGTGTCTGTGTTGGTACTTATACTCCAGTTTATCCATTTTATATATGATGCTTCATTTATGAATAATTCACAATTAACCTGTTTGTGATATGTAAGTTGTTTCCATAATTTTTACTATAATGACAATTTGTAAGAAACATCATTTACATATTTCTGTGAACACATGTGAGGAAGTATTTTTTAGGGTATAAACTTAGATTGATAGATTGATAGGAATATCTTCAAATATACTAGGTATTGTCAAATTACTCTTTCAAGTAATTGAACTAATTTACACCCCATGTCAGTAGTATAAAAGTCTTATTTTTACCAACAATTGGTTCTTTCAGACTTTTGGCTTTTGAAGTTGGTTAATTTGATGAGTGTAAAGTGACATTTTATCATTGTTTTCATTTGTTGCTTAACTGATTTCTGGTGAGGCTGAATAATCTTCATATTTGTATTGGTCACTTGGATTTCTCCTTAAGTGAGCTGCCCTGGAATCCTTTTGCCTTTGGTTGTTTCCCTTACTGATTTGAAGAAGGTGTCTTTGGACCAGTTTATTATAATTTTATGAACAATGAGTGCTTAACAAAAAGTATATTTATTTGCCCATGTTAGCTTCCTTCTTGTTTAACAACCATTTATAAGCATAAATATGATAAAAATTTATCAAAAGTTTAATATTCTAAGGTGACTCACAAGTCATCTTTTATGGGTGTGAGATCTAAACTGTGAAAAGTGCCTTTTAAAAAGAATGTTTTCTAAGAATATAAAGACTACATACACATAGCTGTTAGAGTGCTGGAAACAATCCTATAGGAGATTGCGAAAGGCCAGCTGATGTCATCATTTTACCTTTCTGGAATGTCTATTTGTTATACCTTCAAACAGAACTGATCCTTCAGAAAATATTTTCACTATATATTTTTTTTCTTCAGCTGAGGTCCTCTTTGGGCCCACCGACTACAAAATCTCATTTCTAGAGGAGTATAGAAGGTGCTCTAGACTTCTTGCATGAAAAACTAAATCATCATGTATTAGATGGTTTAAAGTATAGATATTTGTGATTAAAGATCTTTTTATATCTTCTAGATATTTGAAAGTCAAAGCTCATCTATCTATGGTTATCTATCCTTCTTGCTGTCCCTTCCCCTATTTTGTTCACACTTCCTGTTTCCCTTGGCAACCCACAGTAAACACCTTCCCGGTTACTTCCAGGGAGGCAGAGGAAAGTGAGGGAAGTAATGTTAGGTTGAGGCAAAGACTCCTGGCGTTCTAGGAAGCATTTAGGCTTGGAATAAATTCTCATGCATGCTATAATTTTCTATCTAGATGGGCTTGTAATTGACCTCCAAGGGTCCATTTCTTCATAAAATGAGAATTATAATAATTTGTTGTGAGCTTAGTAATGTCACATATGGTGCCTCACTAAATTAGGGTTCCTAGGGTAATCAGTAAGGAATAGGAAAAAGAGTGGGCAGAATTTAAGTGGTGGCAGCCATAGAGGCAAGAGGGCAGTGGGAGACTTGGAAACTGAAAGGGATATGAAATAGGCGAGCAACTCAGCAGGAATCCGTGATGGAAAATGAGACCAATGACTTGCAGAGGGCAAAAGCCGTCCTCTACCTCTGCAATTCTTAAGGCAGACTTACACTTCTGAGGGAGGTGCTGGGGACCAAAAAGTTACATTTACAGCTCAAATAGCACCAAGGGCAGCATTGTGGTTTTCTTGAAGGAGTTAAAATCTTATTAATGGCGAAAAATGCTTTTCTGGAACTGGTCATTCCATCATAATGGTGGGTAACTGAGATCTTGTGATGCAGAAAGATTTCAACTGTTTCCCCATTCAAAGAGGGCATTGTTCATAGCATTCGAGTATTCCAAGCAGTTTGGGGTTTAATACGTTCAGGCATAAACACCTCTTTAAAAAATTTACCCATTATATATGGGAATCATTCTAAAATATATGTTTTGTTACTTTGTCTTTTTAAGTGAAACATACTTATGTAATTTAATCTTTTCTTCCTGAATCAAGAGAATCATTACACATTTTAGTTTTTATGTTGCGCCATAATAGTGATGCTCTCGGGATCTATTAAGAAATAAACGTCTGTTTGAGCTAGTCTATTTGAATTCCACATATGCCTTTAAAGGTTTATTCTGTTTTCTCTCTTGCTTTTATTTGTCTTCTGATGTACTGTCAAACAAGTCACAAATATTAATAAAATAAAAGTAATTAGGCTCTGAATAAAGGCCTATGGAGCTTTCCTTATAGTTGAAACAACTTCACTCCAAACGTGTTGAGTGATAGAGTGAGACTCCATCTCAAAAAAAAAAAAAAGAAAAGAAAGAAAGAAACCATTTTGGACAACCTCTAAACTTTTTGAGATCTTTATGATCTGGTGTCAGGGTTTTATTTGACACAGAATTCCTGAAAAGCCTGGCACACACATATTAAAATGTTAGAACATATTTTGATGAAATAATTGTTGCTTATTTATTGGGGTTATTCTAATTTTGTGGTTTTTTATTCGATGAAAATGCTTGAGAATTGACAGTAGTGTTTTTTCTCCAAAGAACTTAAGAATGAAAAGTTTAGAAGAGGTATGTCAACATTGTGACTAAAGGGATTAATTGATGCCTGAGGATGACCCTAAAATGATTTCAGATATTTTGATGTCATCTCTTTCTTTAAGCTGTACAATATGTTAAAAGCTTCTGTTTGAATTAAGTGAGCACAGAGGTTCAATTTTTCTTTTTACTATGTATGTACAGTTGAATACTGATATAGTCTTTCTTTTATTTTTGCACTATTTCTCAATCTGATTGCCAAAAGACATAGATTTCTTATAAAATTGGTTTCAGACCACAGGGCTTGGATTTTAAGATTTCATTTTTTTTTTTAAATGAGGAAAGAGTGATAGTTCTATGAAAACAGTACTAAGGAAAAAAAGGAAGAGACCAAAGATGACATTTTGAAAGAAGTAATTGCCTTGGCATGGTGGTTTTGAGCCCACGTTGTTCAGTGGTTTCTGGCATGATACGTGATTTTCCTATATGATATCCTGAATGTTTACCAGAAAAATTAAAGACACATGCTAAGAAGTCAAGGCAAACCTGTGAGAATGAAACAGGGCTTTTTCATTTACTCATTCATTAATTGTGGATTTATATGCATAGACACACTCACATATGTATATGTAATACCCATATAATGAATATATATACTTCTTAAATATATGTGTGAATACATGTATATATATGCGTGTGTATATATATGCATGTACCCTCCTCTTTCTCCCCTTTCCTCTCTTTCACTCTCCCCACTTGCTTCCTGTCTCTCTCCCCTTTCTCTTTGTACCCCCATTTCCAGTTTTTCCCTCTTCGCTCTCTCTCCCCCTTTCCTCCATTCTTTCTCCCTCTCTCCCTGACTCTCTCTCCTCCTCCTCCTCTTCCACTCCCTTCTCTTTCTCTCTGCCTCTTCTTCTACCTTTTCTCCCCTTCTCTCTCTCCTCTTTCTCTCTCCCTCTGACTCTCTCTCCTCATCCCTTCTCTCTCTCCTCTCCCTTTCCCTTCCTTTCTTCCTCTCCTCCTCCCTCTGTCTCTGTCTCTGTAGTATTATATTGTCCTAATTTCTGTGGGGGGATAAAGGAAGTAATACAAAATATCTACGCTTAAGAGCTTATTTTATATCAGTAGAGAAAAAGATATGTTAACATTTCTATTTAAGTGAAAAACATTGATGATGATTCCTGTATTTATGATGATGATATAAGGGAGCAGTATATGATTCAGAGCCAAAAGAACAGTTAAAAAAGCACATTTTCAAAAGTTATTAAAAAGGAGAGGCAATGAGGGTTAGAGACATTTGAGGAAGTTACAGAGGAAGAAAAGGAACAAATAGTGGGGGAATTGATGAGACCAAATGTGCTGAGACTGAAATGTCCTTGGTGTGCTTGCAAGAGAGTGAGTACGTGAATCTGGCTGGAGAATTTGGGAGTTGTGGGGGGAATGTTATTAGGATTATTAGGTAAAAAGCTGAGAACAGAATGTCAAGAGACTTAAATGCTGGCTAATTAGTATCTTTGAAAGTTACTTGGGCAGGAAAGTGATGCAATAAGGTTCTATTTAATCGGCAGCTGATTATAGAATGGACTAGCAGGGGAGTGTCTAGAAGTAATATCAATTGCAAATCATCCAAACAAGAGCCTAAAAGAGCTTGACTTGCAGATATCACGCCATACATGGAAAAAATAAGACGCACAGAAGTAAGGAGACAGTATTTGACAGTTCTGAGTTAAGGCCAAGTTGTTGAAAAAGTAATCACGGTTTTGGACTGCGAATTTTAAATCATTATAACTAGGCTCAAGCACATCTTTATTAAACAAAATAAGAACCGTTACAATCAACACATTTTTGCCAATAAGAAATAAGTTTGTTTATTTCTGTAGCTTAAAAATCTGTGCTTCGGGATTGGATGACTCTTGGAAAGCATTTTCTGCATTCCTTTTGTTGTGGACACGTTTTCCCTGCAAAAAGTTGTAGAGATGCTTGAAGTGGTGGTTGGTTGGCAAGAGGGCAAGTGAGTTATGGTTGATTAGACAAAACTTTGTAGCCCAACTCGTTCAACTTTTGAAGTGTTGGTTGTGCGATGTGCATCTGGACATTGTTGTGAAGAGCTGGGCCCTTCCTGTCCATCAATGCTGGCTGCAGGTGCTGTGGTTTTTGGTGCGTCTCATGAATTTGCTGAGCACACTTCTCAGATGTAATGGTTTCACCAGGATTCAGAAAGCTGTAGTGGATCAGACTGGCAGCAGACCACCAAATAGTGGCCATGGCCTGTTTTTGGTGCAAGTTGGGCTTTGGGAAGTGCTTTGGAACTTCTAGGTCCAACCACTAAGCTGGTTGTTTTGGGTTGTCCTGTAAAATCTGCTTTTCATCGCATGTCACAGTTCCTATTAAGAAATGATTTGTTGTTGTTGAAGAGAAGACGACACTTCAAAACAATTTTTTTTTAAAACTTTTTCACTTAGCTCATGAGGCACTGACTTACCAAGTTTTTTCAGCTTTCCGATTTGCTTTAAATGCCAAATGACCATCAAATGGGTGATGTTGAGTTCTTTGGCAACTTCTCATGCAGTTGTAAGAGGATCAGCTTTGATGATTGCTCTCAATTGGTCCCTGTCAACTTCTGATGGCTGGCCAGTATGCTTCTCATCTTCAAGGCTCTCTTCTTTGCAAAACTTTCTGAACCATCACTGCACTGTGCGTTTGTTAGCAGTTCCTGGGCCAAATATGTTGCTGATGTTGTGAGTTGTCTCCTCTGCTTTATGACCCATTTTGGACCCAAATAAGAAAATCTTTTAAATTTGTTTTTGTCTAACATCATTTCCATAGCCTAAAATACGTATTAAAAAAATAGCAAGTAATGCCATCCGTAAAAAACCATAAAGCGAGAAATGTCCATGAAAATGATGTATAACATAGCCACATTTATTTAAGAATGTATTCCAATATCAAATGGCAAATTTCAACAATGCAAAGACTGCAGTTACTTTTGCACCAACCTAATATAATGGGCAAAAAAGGGGAGACAATCGTAGATAACTCTGTGGAGTTTGCAAACCTTGCTGAGCTGATTTTAGTAATAGCAGATGATGAGTTAGACTCAGTAAACTAGAACATCCTTGTTGTCAGCATGATTGGAAAATACTTTTTGGAAATGTATTATTTGGTTTAATTACAAATACTCCTTAAGGAGTTATGTGCCAGGCAAGGGTGCTTCGGATATGATGAGTCAGACCCTCAAGGTTTATAAATAGATTTTTATAAATAAGATGTTTTGGGAAGCTTCACACTATTTTAGAATACCTAAACAGAAGACAATTTGATTATATATTTGAATGATTCCTCCAAAGCATTCCAATAGAATGGAATAACTGTCCAAAAGAACTTTCTGCAATGATGGAAATATTATTGTCTATGTGGTCAAATATGGTCACCACTAGTCCCATGAGGCTTTTGAGCACTGGAAATATGTCTAGTACAACTGAGGAACTGGATTTTACATTTAACTTAAATGCAAATTGAAATATCCTCTCATTACCAGTGGCTACCATATTGGACAGTGCGATGCTAAAGGATCTTTAAGTGAGCATATTTTACAATATGTGGTTGTTTTTTTTTAGTTTGGGGAAGATGTTTGCTTTACCATGTGTGATTGAAATTCAAATTTAACTTGGTAACAAAAATTGCCATTTGAAAATAAATTTTCCATTTTCTGAGTCAAATATTTGTCTATTCTCTCTCTCTTTTTTTTTTTTTTTTTTTTTTTTTGAGATGCAGTCTCACTATGTCTGCAGGCTGGAGTGCAGTGGTGTGTTCTGGGCTCACTGCAACCTCTGCCTCTCAGCTTCAAGTGATTCTCCTTTCTCAGCATCCCACATAGCTGGGACTACAGGCATGTACTACCACTCTCAGTTAATTTTTGTAGTTTTAGTAGAGATGGGGTTTCACCACGTTGGCAGGATGGTCTCGATCTCTTGACCTTGTGATCCACCTGCGCCAGCTTCCCAAAGTGCTGGGATTACAGGTGTGAGCCACTGCGCCTGGCTTGTCTATCCTCTTTTAAGGTTAATGTTTACTAAAAGTGGAAACATGGTTGAGGTCCAGCCCTCATGTGGCTCACAATGAAGGAAGGCGTTAAAACAAAATCACACAATTGCAGATTGAGATAGGCACAATATAGCAGGAAAAAGCTCCTGCAAAAGATTATAATGGTGTTCTTACTTAAGTTGGAGATGGTGAATATGTTTGGGAAAAAGCAGCATTTCAGCAGAAATGGAGGATTAGCTAGGAAAGAGTAAATGTAGGAATGTTTCTAGCAAAGGTCGGTCTCAACATGTGCAAAAGCATGCTATGTTTAAGGAACTGGAAGAAGGGCATTAGGGCATACATGACTAGTGTTTATGCTAGGGAAAGAAAGGAGAGTCTATCTTAGGTTAAAATATGTGTTTGTGAACTATTTCTTCAAAATGTATAGCTTTGCATTGTTTGAGGATAACTGTCCTTAGATAAACTGCAGCATTTTATTCTCTTCCTCCTTACGAAAACAGGGAAGTTCTGAGTAATGCACTGAGTATTGTTCTCAATCTTCACTACCTGTCAGTTATGGAATTATGTGCTCATTCCCTATGCCATGGGACATTGTACTATTTTCTCCTAGAATAAGTGGAGTGGTATTTCTTCACTCCATTGTTACAGGGCTTGGCCATATGACTTGTTTTTACTAAAGGAATGGGAGTCAATATGATGTAAGCCTAGGGTAAAAATGTGCTTACGATACTTGGTTTGACTTCTTCGACCTCTTTCATCCTCTATCAAGAGAACCTGTTCTGTGTATATACTGGTTGACCATGAGGTGAAAACTTAAATCCAGCTGTCAGCCAAGGCTAAATACAGCGAATCTGAGATGAGATCAGATTAGCCCCCACCATCATATAGACATTAGAGTGAAACGAAAGAAAGGTTTGTTAGGAACCGCTGAGTTCATTGGGTTGTTATGCAGCATAATTGTAACAAAAACCTGACTAATTCAGAGAGCTGTTCTTTAACTTCACTGGTTGATTGATTAATTACTGTATCTACCAAAATGCAACAGTGCTTGAAGTTTTATTTTTTTTATTGATTTTTTGTTTGTTAAAAGAATTTTAATCATAGGATGAAGAACTTGAGACTGAGTGTTTTTTAAGGGTTGAGGCAGTGAATGTCTCATACCAGTTTTACTTAAGTGGCCTTGATGATTATTCTGATGTAATTATTTTAGAGTGACTTGACGATAATGAGGGAGGCAGAATACATGTGATATGTCTTTCCCATCCTGCAAGTATTCTCCTTCATTTAACAAAGTCAGGGGATACACTGGGGAAATGAGTGATACAGCTTTCCTGAGAGAGATCTCACACTCTAGCAGGGGACATGAGCAATTAAATTATTAAGATAAAGCATGAGAAATATTATAATGGTGTAAGGTTGCTCCAGGCATCACTGAAAAGCCATTTCTACCAGACATTTTTCTTTTCTTAAATAAGTCAATGTAACTGAACAGTATGCTGTATTTGCAATTATTTTTTTCTAATTATTTCCTTCTTGAATGCAAGTTAGCCCCCATCTTTAGCTCTCAGAAACTTCAATATCTTGGTCCTCACTTCCCTACCCTTATACCCTCACATGTATTTTTAAGTTGTCTGAAACATTTTTAAGTTGGCTACTTAAGTTTGTACTTAATAATTTTTATACTCTAATTCCCCCTAACTCAAGTCTCATACTGGGATTTTAGGGTTACTACCTCTCGTTATTATTTCTGACAAAGAAATGTGGAACCCATCTTCTTCATTTATAAAAGCATCACTGTGATTATATTCCATGGAACGAATAATTCTTTAATTTTATGTGACAGAACTGATCAAGTGTCTGTCTGTGACTCCTTCACATGAGGTCTGTAAGTCTTTGCTAATTTATTTCTTTTGTGTCAGCTATTCATAGACTATTCCTTAAGGTTTAGAAGTTAGCACAAAAAGTTTTTTTTTTTTTTTTTTTAAAGATCTTATATAAACCATTTATAGACTTTGACATAAATTCTGTTGAAGGGAAATGAAATAAATGCCTAGTACTATTCTACTGAATTGGAGGCTAATGATGGAAGAGGGAAAGTATGTGAGTCAAAGTAATTTCTTAACTATTTTTAATTTTTGACAAGATCCCCTTAGGGATCCCTTTTGTCTTGTTACCTACATAATTTGGGCGGAACACATAAATCTATAGAAGCTAGAAAGAAATATCAAAGGCTTGGATCAGTGATCAGCTTCTTATATGACTCCATATGATTTTCCCGTCTTTTTAAAATTATGATAGGCCCATTCCTTCTTGGGAGCAGCATAAAGTTGAATCCTGCTTTTATACTCAGTCTGACAATGTCTCTCTTTTAACCAGAATTTTAGATCATCCACATTCAAAGTGATTACCAATATGATTGTATTAAAATCTGTCTTCTTGTTTCTATTTTTCCATATGCTGTTTTTAAATTTCATTTTTTCTTTCTCAAATTAATATTTTTATTATTTTATCTCTTCTATTGACTTCTTATTTGTACCTCCTTTTACATTTTTTTTTTTTTTGGTAGTGTTAAAAAAATCTTTCGCTCTGGGGTTTACAGCATTTTAATTAATCTGAGCCTACTTTCAACCAATATTATACCACTTCATATGTATGAAAAACAACATTATATTCCCAATTTATCTTAATTATGAAGAAATGAAGACATGCTAATATTGTCATGTTATGCTTTTGATATGCTATAAATGTATATGCATTGTTACTATTTTTGCATTAGTTTTCTCTTATAGCAGTTACAAATAGGAAAAAATTATTTTACCTTCATTTATTCCATTTCAAGTGCTTTTTCTTTCTTTAGAGCTAAGTTTTTAACTGTTACTATATTACTTCCTAAACAGTAGAGTATTTTTGATAACAATAAATTCTATTAGTTTTTGTCTAAGAAAGTTTTTCTTTCTTCCGTTTTGAAAGGTATTTTTTCTAGGTTTGGAATTCTGATCAGAAAGGTTTTTTGTTTCAGCACTTTACAGATGCTATTCCCTTGTCTTCTTGCTTGCTTGGTTTCTGATAAGAAATCTTATCTTTAATTCCACTGCAGAAAATGTGTCTTTTTCCTCTGGCTACCATTGCTATTTTCTCTATATATTTGATTTTCAGCAGTTTGAATATGATTTCCCTAGCATTGTGTTTGTGTATAAGTATGTGAGTGAGTGAGTGTGTGTGTGTGTGTGTGTGTGTGTGTGTGTGTTGGTATTTATCTTGCTTGATGTTCTCTGAGCTTATTGGATCTGTTTGTTGTCTTTTGTCTGTTTTAGAAAACAGGCAGTAGTTACTCAAAAAATTTAAAAAGAAATCTAATATTTATGGTGAACTTAGATTGGCGTTTCTCCCAAGTATCTGGTGTTAGCAAACTCATATATTCTCTGGAAAAAAGGACATTTTATCATGTCCATCAGATGAATACTTCCTATTACAAAGTTTGGAGGAGCATAAATTTAACACCCCAAGTCACCAAATGGATGAGAGAAAAATCTACCATCAGGGAGGCCAGAGTATCATAAGAGAAAGAATGAGAACAAGAGACTATCAAAATGACAAAAGATTTGAACTGAATTCAACTGAAATGTATAATAATTGAAACTGTAAGCTTAATGAAATGTTAAACAATATCATGTATTGTAGAAAAAATAAACTAGAATGTAAAAGTGAGTAATGACACAGAAAAAATGATGGAAATATACAAAAGCTAGAAGAAAAGGATTAAAGAAAGAAAATATTTAATATACTTATACATGGATTTCTAGATAATAGAACATGAAGAATGGAAGAAAAAAACACAATATTTGAAGAGATAATGACTATTTTCCAGAATTGATGTAGAGATGATGACTATTTTCCTGAATTGATGTAAGGCATGAATTATCTGTTCAAGGAAGCCCAATGAATCTCAAGTAGAATAAATAGAAGGCCACATATACTTAGACACAATATTATAAAACTATAAGACCAAAGACAAGAAAATTAAAAGCAGCCAAGGAAAAAGGGAAACGCCTTACAAATGACAAAAATAAGGTTACAAACTGACTTTTGACAGCAACAATATGAAAACTATAGAATGATATTGTCAACTTTCTGAGACAAAATTACTGCCAGTCTAAAATGGAATATTCCATAAACCCATCTCTCCAGGACAAAGAAAAAAAATCAACATAAAATATGTTACTTATAAATTTCAATTAAAAAAATTCTAAAAATCTCAAATAGAAGCTCTTTTGCAAAAAACTGCAAGCCAAAAATATGGTATACATTTATCTAAATAAACATTTACTACAGAAACAAATATCTAATTTATAGGTTAGAAAAATAAAGTTAAAATGTTGAATAAGAAACATGAAAAGAGAAATAAGTGGCAAACAATTTTAAGGCATTATTTTGGTCTTATGGATAAATATATTGATTATATTTTATTGAGTTAAATTTCCTTATTTAATATTTTTGGGCAATCACTAGAGTGAAAAAGTAATAGAAAAATCCAATGGGGAAGAATTAACAGTAAAGAAAGTAAGAAAAGAAAGGGAGAAATGAAAACCAAAAAAGCACCAAATAAGATAAAATAAGAAAATGAATCCAAATACACTAGTAATTAAATAAATGGTTTTAGCCAATTCCAAAATAATATTCTGAGCTGGGCATGTTGTGATGTGTATGTAGTCCCAGTTATTCAGAAGACTGAGGTGGGAGAATTGCTTGAGCCAAGGCATTCGCATGGGCAACATAGCAAGAGATAGTCTCTCTAAAAAAAATATGTATAGAAAACAGAACACAGCAATATATTGCCTACGTATGACATAATTACAATTTAAGAGCATAGGAAGTTTAAAAAAGTGGATGGAAGAAGTACTAGGCAAACACTAAGCGGAATCAACTGTGAGCATGGCAACAGAAGAAAAATAAATAAATGGTACAAGGATTGGAAAGGAAGAAACAAATACATCATTGTCCATAGATGCTGTAATTGTCTACTGGAAAATCTGAAAGAAACAATAGGAAAATGATTAGAATTAATAACAGCTTAGCAAAGAAAGATGCTAGATGCCAAATTAATATATAAAGTAATTGACATTTCTATATATTAACAGAAAATAAAAGATAAAATTCTAAAGGTGACTTTTATCATAGTAATTCTATATAAGTGTGTATATATCTCTATCCATCAATCATTCTGTCTGTATGATCTATTCTGGATGATAGATGATATCATAGGATACTTGGAATTAAATGTAAATTCAGTAAGGGACTTTTTGAAGAAAAGTATACAATTTTACTGAAAGACAAAGAAAAAACTATGGAGAGAATATACTATGTTTGTGGAAGGCAAGTATTGATATTTTAAAGATATCAAGCCTTGTCTAAATAATCTATAGATCCTGTACTGTTCTGATCAAAGCCCAGCAAGGTATTTTGCAGAACTTTACAAGTTGTTTCTAAACTTTATATCAGGCGTTCCCAAACTTTTTACACAGGGGGCCAGTTCACTGTCCCTCAGACCGTTGGAGGGCCGCCACATACTGTGCTCCTCTCACTGACCACCAATGAAAGAGGTGCCCCTTCCTGAAGTGCGGCAGGGGGTCGGATAAATGGCCTCAGGGGCTGCATGCAGCCCATGGGCCGTAGTTTGGGGACACCTGCTTTATATGAAAGAGCAAAGGGTTAAGAATATCCAGGAGACTTCTAAAGAATATAAGTAAGTTGTGCGTGGATGGGTGGGGTGAGGACTTACCCTTTAATATATCAAGATTTATTGTAGAACTATTTAAATTAGACAATGTGGTATGGTACAAGGATACACAAAGAGAAAAATATGAAAAGAATGGAGAATTCATATAAAGTCCTATATATACCAGAGCTTTCAATGGATATAAGTGAGAGTGGGGTGAATTATTCACTGAGGCAATCAGCTATCCATAAGGAAAAGAAAAAAGTTATATATTTAACCTCACACCAGGAAAAATTGCTTATTTTATAGACTCTGCTACTTCTGAGAGGCTTTCTTCTTCACAACGACCAATGGGACAATGACAAATGTCTTTACTTTTATCCAAGATAAGAGGTTTTCCTAGACAGTCATAGTGGAAACACCCTAAATAAACTGAGGCCACTAAAGAGTAGCAAGCCGATTGAGTGGTTCAGCAGTTCGTTGTGACATAAAAGGGATTTACAAATACAGGATTCAATTCCCTGGTGATTGTAATATTTTGTAACCCTAGTCACTTTTAAGTACATGTCCTTTCCTTTAAAGAAAGCTTAAGTGGTAATGTTGCTGGTTCACCAAGTGAATTCTGGCAAGTCTTACAAGTACATTTGTAAACTATAATTATATTATTAAATGTGAAGCTGTACAATTTGCTGCTTTGAAAAAATTGGTAAAAAGCTATCCTCCCTTCTTCTACTAAATATTGACTGGAATTGGAGAAGTAATTTTTTTCACACCTGGTTGGTGAATTCAAGTGACAAGTTTTATGTTTTGTTGGAGAATGACATATTCTCAGAGGAGGTAAGACATTCTTCTCTGCAAGGTCCTCTTGACTATAAAACAAGCCATCTATGGTGTGGAAGAAGGAGAAAATTTGTCAGAGATATTGGAAACACTCAAAGGAATAACCAAAACCTGACCAAGATGAATGTTGAACAAGCCCTGTTTTGAGTTCCACCTGGCTGAGATGAGGATATTTTAGTAAGTGGTCTAGTCAAGAGTGAAATAATGAATAGGAGATACCTTGTCTTTTTAGGAATTAAAAGTTTGTACAAATACAGTACACAATGCATATTATAAAAATTCAAGTTGAGGAGAGATAGCATGGGGAGAAAAGCCAGATATAGGTGAAGGGGAGGAAGGCAGCAAATCACACTGTCACGTGTGTACCTATGCAACAATCTTGCATGTTCTTCACATGTACCCCAAAACCTAAAATGCAATAGAAAAAAATAAAAATAAATTCAATTAGATTTTTCCCATAAGCCTAATAGACATGGTAAACAAATATACATCTCAGCTACATGTTTTTATGATGTCTTTATGTGTCACCTCTGGGGATAGCCTGCAACAGAACCATCTGGGGCATTTTTTTGTTGCATCCATATTTTAGTCATAATTAGAAAAACATACATTATAGAAGAATTTATACATGCTTATTTCTAGTATTTGTATAATATCGTTTCTTATAGTAGATTCCCTGATCTAGTAGTATTTTTTTCTTATGTAAGGTGTGAGATAGAGTTTTAATCTTAGCTATTTTCAAATGGTAAACCAGTTGGCCCAGCGCCATTTATTAAAAGTTCATCTTTGACTTAATTGTTTCAGAAATCATCTTTACCATGTACTCAATTTCTGTGATTACTTTGTTCTATTTTTGGACTATCTATTCTATTTCATTGTCCATGATATTGCTGTAAAAATGCATCAAAATTGTCCGATAAAGAAACTTTATGAGTAGGTCTGAAAATTAGCATTTTAGATAAATTGCCCAGTTGATTTTCATGTCCACATAGTTGTTCTTTTCCAACTTCTTCAGGAATTACAACAAATTTTCTTATTACCTTAAGAAAGCAGATTATTAAACTGTTCTACCAAAAGACATGTGCATTTGCATGTTCCTTGCAGCATTATTCATAATAGCAAAGATATGGAATCAATCTAGGTACCCATCAACAGTGAATTGGATAAAGAAAATATGGTACACTGACAGCGTACCATATTTTACTATGTTATACTATGCAGTTACAAAAAGAATAAAACCATGTCCTTTGTAGCAACATGGATGTAGTTGGAGGTCATTAATCTAAGTGACTTAATGCAGGAACAGAAAACTGAATATCACATGTTCTCACTTAGAAGCTAAACACTGGGTACCGATAGACATAAATATGGCAACAATAGACACTGAGGACTGCTAGAGATGGGAGGGAGAAAGAGAAAAGGGAGCACCAATTAGAAAACCAACGGATGGCTACTATGCTCAGTACTTGGGTGATATGATCATGCATACACCAAACCTAAGCCTCATGCTATATATTCAGGTAAAAACAAACCCTAAATATGTACCCCCTAAATGTAAAATAAAGGAGGAAAAGATGTCACCTGGAAATCAACCAGGGCTGGAAGATCTATTTCCCAGAAGGCTCATTTATGTGGCTGGCAGATTAGTTCTTCCTATTGGCAGGAAGCCTCAGTTCTCCAACAACCTAGAAAAAAGAAACATAGCTTGACATTGTACTCTAGAGTAACAAAGTTGATAAATAATAAAAACAGAGAGAGAAAGAAGAAAAGAACTATAGTAGAAATAAAAATGCTAAAAATGAGTAGTAATAAAAATTATATTATCTGGAAGGTGAATGGACAGACAAAATGCCATATATCTATATAATGGCATACTATTAATAAATGAAAATAAGTAAACTCTCATATATTATGCTAAGGATGAATCTCAAAAACATTATATGAAATGAAAGCACCCAGACAACATCATCATATTGTATGATTTCATATTCATGAAATGTTCAGAAAAAGCAAATAGAACAGTGGCTGCTTGAGCCTGTGCTGGGAAAAGGTATTAACTGTAAATGGTCATGAGACATCCTGTTGGGAAGATAGAATGTTCTAGAACTGATTTCTGATGATGATTGTACCATTTGATAAATCTAGTAAAAATCATTGAATTGTGCATTTAAAATGGATGAATTATATAAATATATGAAATATATATCAACAAAGTTGTTTAAAAATATAAAAAATAACTGCAAGTAATAATCTCATAGTATCTTTAATCATAATAGTACAGATAAATATAAAATACCAGTTGCTCTGAGAAATTTTAGGTGGTAGTATGATTTGTGACACTGTTTACAACAAACTTTTAAAATGTACTATTTATTTTTCTTGATTACATGTAAAATACATGTTAATTGTGAACATTTTAGAAAATATAGATGTATACAATGAAGAATGCACAAATTACCAGTATTCATCGTTGCCCAGGTTAACTATTATTAATATTCATGTCTATATTTCCATACAATTTTTAAAACTAAGTTTAAATGTGCATAAATTTGTGTAATTTTCATAAAGCTAATTGGAAGCTTTTTAATGATGTATTGAAGAAACCGTTATGGATTATGTGATTTTATGTATGAAAGTTGTTAACTAAATAATAAGGGTTTGAACTGTACTTTGAAAGAAGTATTGAAGAAATATAAAAGTGGCTGGTTCCACTGCAGGTGATCCCCTGGCAAGCAGTGTCTGGAGTGGACCTCCAGCAGTCCTGCAGCAGAGGGGTCTGTTAGAAGGAAAACTAAAAAACAGAAGGAAATAACTTCAATATCAACAAAAAGGACGTCCACTCAGAGAACCCATCCGAAAGTCACCAACTGCAAAGAACACAAGTAGATAAATCCACAAAGATGAGAAGAAACCAGTGCAAAAAGGATGAAAACACTCAAAAACAGGAAGTCTCTCCTCCTACAAGGGATCATAACTCCTCACCAGCAAGGGAACACAGCTGGATGGAGAATGAGTCTGATGAATTGACAGAAATAGGCTTCAGAAGGTGGCTAATAACAAACTTCTCTGAGCTAAAAGAACATGTTCTAACCAAATGCAAAGAAATTAAGAACCTTGAAAAAATATTTGATGAAATGCTAACAAGAATAAACAGCTTAGAGAAGAATATAAATGATCTGATGGAGCTGAAAAATCACAACATGAGAACTTTGTGAAGCATGTACAAGTTTCAATAGCCAAATCGACCAAGCAGAAGAAAGGATATCAGAGATTGAAGATCAACTCAATGAAATAGAATGAGAAGGCAAGATTAGAGAAAAAAGAGTGAAAAGAAATGAACAAAGTCTCCAAGAAATATGGGATTATGTGAAAAGACCTAATCTACATTTGATAGGTATACCTGAATGTGATGGAGAGAATGAATCCAAGCTGGAAAACACTCTTCAGGATATTATCCAGGAGAACTTCCTCAACCTAGCAAGGCAGGCTACTATTCAAGTCCTGGAAATACAGAGAATACCACAAAGATACTCCTCAAGAAGAGCAACCCCAAGGCTCATAATCGTCAGATTCACCAGGGTTGAAATGAAGGAAAAAATGCTAAGGGATCCAGGGAGAAAGGTTGGGTTACCCACAAAGGGAAGCCCATCAGACTCACCACAGATCTCTAAGCAGAAACCCTACAACCCAGAAGAGTGGGGGCCAATATTCAACATCCTTAAAGAAAAGAACTTTCAACCTAGAATTTTATATCCAGCCAAACTAAGCTTGATAAGTGAAGGAGAAATAAAATCCTTTACAAACAAGCAATTGCTGAGAGATTTCGTCACCAGGCCTGCCTTACAAGAGTTCCTAAGAAGCATTAAACATAGAAAGGAACAACCAGTACTACCCACTGCAAAAACGTACCAAATGGTAAAGACCATTGACACAATGAAGAAACTGCATCAACTAACAGGCAGAACAACCAGCTGGCATCAAAATGGCAGGATCAAATTCACACATACCAATATTATCCTTAAATGTAAATGGGCTAAATACCCCAATCAAAAGATGCAGACTGGCAAATTGGATCAAAAGTCAAAACCCATCAGTGTGCTGTATCCAGGAAACCCATCTCATGTGCAAGGACACACATAGGCTCAAAATAAAGGGATGGAGGAAGATTTACCAAGCAAACAGACAGCAAAAAAAGCAGGAGTTGCAATCCTAGTCTCCAGTAAAATAGACTTTAAACCAACAAAGATCAAAAGAGACAAAGAAGAGCATTACATAATGGTAAAGGGATCAATGCAACAAGATGAGCTAATGATCCTAAATATATACACACCCAATACAGGATCACCCAGATACATAAAGCAAGTTCTTAACAACTTACAAAGAGATTTAGACCCCCACATGATCATAGTGGGAGACTTTAAGACTCTGCTGTCAATATTAGACAAATCAATGAGACAGAAAATTAACCAAAGATATCCAGAACTTGAACTCAGATCTGGACTAAGCAAACCTAATAGACGTCTACAGAACTCTCCACCCCAAATCCACAGAATATACATTCTTTTCAGCACCACATCACACCTACTATAAAATTGACCACATACTGAAAGTAAATCACTCCTCAGCAAATGCAAAAGAACAGAAATCCTAACAGTCTCTCAGACCATAGTGCAATCAAATTAGAACTCAGGATTAAGAAACTAACTCAGAACTGCACAACTTCATGGAAACTGAACAACTGGCTCTTGAATGTTGACTGGATAAACAATGAAACAAAGGCAGAAATAAAGATTTTCTTTCAAACCAGTGAGAATGAAGATGTAATGTACCAGAATCTCTGGGACACATTTAAAGCAGTGTCTAGAGGGAAATTTATAGCAATAAATGCCCACATGAGAAGCAAGGAAAGATCTGAAAATGACACCCTGCCATCAAAATTGAAAGAGCTAGAGGAGCAAGACCAAAAAACTCACAAGGTAGCAGAAGACAAGAAATAAATAAGATCAGAGCAGAACTGAAGGAGATAGAGACACAAAAAAACTTCAAAAAATCAATAAATCCAGGAGCTGGTTTTTTTGAAAAGGTCAACAAAATAGAATGTTAGCCAGATTAATAAAAAGAAGAATCAAATAGATGCAGTAAAAAAAATGATAAAGGGGATGTCACCACCGACTCCACAAAAAAATTACCATCAGAGATTACTACAAACAACTCTATGCACATAAGCAGTAAACCCGGAAGAAATGGATAAATTCCTGCACACTTGCACTCTCCAGGCCTAAAACAGGAAGTCAAATCTTGAATAGATCAATAACAAGGGCTAAAGTTGAGGCAGCAATTAATGGCCTACCAACCAAAAAAAGCCCAGATGGGTTCACAGCTAAATTCTACCAGACATAAAAAGAGGAGCTGGTACCACTCCTTCTGAAACTATGTCCAAACAATCCAAAAAGAGGGAATCCTTCCCAAATCATTTTATAAGACCAACATCATCCTGATAACCAAAACCCAGCTGAGACTCAACCAAAAAAGAAAATTTCAGGCCATTACCAATGATGAACATAGATGCAAAAATCTTCAATAAAATACTGGCAAACTGATTGCAACAGCTATCAAAAAGCTTATCCATCACAATCAAGTAGGCTTCATCCTGGGGATGCAAGGCTGGTTCAACATACACAAGTCTATAAATGTAATTCACCACATAAACAGAACCAAAGACAAAAACTGCATGATTATCTCAATAGATGCAGAGAAGGTCTCTGACAAAATTTGACAGTTTTTATGCTAAAAACTCTCAATAAACTAGGTATCGACAGAATGTATCTCAAAATATTAAAAACTATTTATGACAGACCCACAGCCAATATCATACTGAATGGGCAAAAACTGGAAGCATTCCCTTTGAAATCTGGCACTAGACAAGGATGCCCTCTCTCACCACTCCTATTCAATATAGTATTAGAAGTTCTAGCCAGAGAAATCAGGCAAGAAAAAGAAATTAAGTGTATTCAATTAGGAAAAGAAGAAGTCAAATTGTCTCTATTTGAAGATGACGTGATTGTATCTTTAGAAAACACCATCATCTCAGTTCAAAATCTCCTGAAACTGATAAGCAACTTCAGCAAAGTCTCAGGACACAAAATCAAGTGCAGAAATCACAAGCATTCCTATACACCAATAACAGACTTAAAGAGAGCCAAATCGAGAATTAACTGCCATTCACAAATGCCACAAGGAGAATAAAATACCTGGGAATACAACTAACAATGGATGTAAAGGACCTCTTCAAGGAGAACTACAAACCACTGCTCAAGGACATGAGAGAGGACACAAACAGATGGAAAAACATTCCATGTACATGGTTAGGAAGAACCAATATTGTGAAAATGGCCATACTGCCCAAAGTAATTTATAGATTCAGTGCTGTCCCCATCAAGCTACCTATGACCCTCTTCACAGAACTGGGAAAAAAAAACACACACACGTTAAACTTCATATGATACCAAAAGAGAGCCTGCATAGCCAAGACAATTTTAAGCAAAAAGAAGAAAGCTGGAGGCATCATCATGCTACCTGACTTCAAACTATGCCATAGTAATTGAAACAGCATGGTACTGGTACCAAAATAGAGATATAGACCAAGGGAATATAACAGAGGCCTCTGAGGCAATGTCACACGTCTACAACCATCTGACCTTTGACAAACCTGACAAAAACAGGCAATGGGGAAAGGAATCCCTGTTTAATAAGTGGTGTTGGGAAAACTGGCTAGCCATGTGCAGCAAACAGAAATTAGACCTCTTCCTGACACCTTACACTAAAATTAACTCCAGATGGATTAAAGACTTAAACGTAAGACCTAACACCATAAAAACCCTAGAAGAAAACCTTGGCAAAACCGTTGAGGACACAGACATAGGCAGGGACTTCATGACTAAAACACCAAAAGCATTGGCAACAAAAGCCAAAATAGATTAATGGGATCTAAGTAAACCCCAGAGCCTCTGCACAGCAAAAGAAACAATCATTAGAGTGAACTGGCAACCAACAGAATGGGAAAAAAATTTTTGCAATCTACCCATCTGACAAAGGGCTAACATCCAGAATCTAGAAAGATTTAAAGCAGATTTACAAGAAAATACAAACAAACCCATTCAAAAGTGGGCAAAGGATATTAACAGACAGTTTTCAAAAGAAGACATATATGAGGCCAAACAAACATATGAAAAAATGCTCATCATCACTGGTCCCTAGAGAAATGCAAATCAAAACTACATTGAGATACCATCTCAAGTCAGTTAGAATGGCAATCATTAAAAAATCTGGAGACAACAGATGCTGGAGAGGGTGTGGAGAAATAGGAACACTTTTACACTGTTGGTGGGAGTGTAAATTAGTTCAACCATTGTGGAAGACAGTGTGGCGATTCCTCAAGGACCTAGACGTAGAAATTCCATTTGACCCAGCAATCCCATTACTGGGTATATATCCAAAGGATTATAAATCATTCTATTATAAAGACAGATGCACACATATGTTTATTGCGGCACTGTTTACAATAGCAAAGACCTGGAACCAACCCAGAATTTGCCCATCGACGATAGACTGGACAAGGAAAATGTGGCACATATACACCATGAATCACTACACAGCCATAAAAAATGATGTTTGTGTCCTTTGTAGGGACATGGATGAGTCTAGAAACCATCATTCTTGGCCATCTGACACAAGAATGGAAAATCAAACACCGCATGTTCTCACTCATAGGTGGGTGTTGAATAATGAGAACACATGGACACAGGGAGGGCAGCATCACATACTGGGGTCTGTTGGGGGGAAATAGGGTAGGGACAGCGGGGAGTAGGGAGGTTGGGGAGGGATAACATGGGGAGAAATGCCAGATATAGGTGATGGGGGGATGGAAGGAGCAAACCACATTGCCATGTATATACCTATGCAACAATCCTGCATGTTCTGCACATGTACCCCAGAATGTAAAGTGCAATTAATATATATATATATATATGTGTGTGTGTGTGTGTGTGTGTGTGTGTATATATATATATATATATATATATATATATATATATATATAAATGGCTGGTTTGTCAATGTGGTTGGTAAATATGAGTCGGATAACTGAATTCTCCCTTACTGTGACACTGAAATGAACCTTAGATTCTCTAATCCAAGGCAGTCATTTCACAGAAGGGGTGAACAAGGCCCAGAAGGCTTGTGAGTTTTCAAAGCTCACCCAACAGTGGGATCAGAGTGAACAAAATATCCCCTCACTCTCTGCTTACGTTCTTAACCTTGAACTTGTGGTAGGTCTGGAGTTGTGGGAAAAATGTGAAGACCACTTAATGGCATTTCCTGCTGTTCTTGCATAGCGTTCCCTATTGTGGACTCCTCCAGTGTCTGTAGATGCTGCTACTTGTGGAGAGTAAATTTAGACCTTTGCAGAGATGGGGTCACTTTAGCTTGTGGCTTATTTTTGTCTTACTGTAGGTTGTCTCTCTCAGTAGACCAGGCTGTCGTCTTTACCTTTCCTCATTGGCCTATGTTTAGAATCAGTGGTCAGTAGGATCAGATCTGGGAAAGCTGTTTGTTAATAAACCTTTGGAAGCCATGAAAATGACATCATAACTTTTCTTCATGGGTGAAATATCCTGAGATTGCTATTAAAGAAAATAACGATACTTGTCATATATTTCCTCTAAATAAATCTGGCTTTAATAGCAAAAGTCCCTGTTTTTTTCACTTCTGTTTATTTTCAGTCACTCAAACTGACACGTGCTGTCAATATCTCCTCACTGTAAGTGTAAGCAGAAGTATTTAAAGAAAGCGGTATTGTTTTATTTTGGGGTTAGCAATTTTCCAGGGCCCACTGGAAGAAGTGCTTAGTTCTAAAGAATCACATGTGTTTGCTTTGTTCTAAATATAGGCTAAACAGAATGCAGTAGAGCCTGAAGGCTTCGGACCAAAGTATTTGGAATATTTAAAAAAAAAGAAAAATCAAGGGAAGCAATATCTCCTGCCCAGAACTAAACAAATAAGCAGGTTTCTGCTAAATGCAGGAAACAAACTGATGGAGATCAGATTTTCTTTTCAAATCTTTTAGTGGCTTTTTGAAATTTTTCATTTAAGACTGTAAAACCAATGTCAGCCTCCAGTGCTACAGTAACTCACTGCTGTATTGGTAAATGGTAACCAGTGTGTGGTCTTGCTGGATGTGGGGACGGGCTGCAATGTAATAGATGTGAGTGCTTTAAAAAAGCAGATTATTAGGATTTTTTTTCTTTGAACTCTGCCCTTTAGAATAGTTGGTGCATGATTCTGGCGTAGTGCCAAAGAGCTTCTAATGTAAGTCTTTTTGCCTTTGGACTACATTTCCAGGAGAAGGGGAGGGAATGCATGTAACATGTGGTATTAATATTATTAAGTTCCATTTTATATTGTTTCTCCAACTGGAAGTTATGGATCCTTGTGGCCTATAGACATTGTCATAGCTATGCAAGTCTTCTAAAATATGTATCTCAAATTTTAAGAATGGTATAAGAAAAAATAACATGAACATATTAAAATACCTGATAGAAAATCAACTTCTGTATTAGTTTGTTAGTGCTGCTGTAACAAAGTACTACAAATTGAGTGGATTGAGCAACTATTTATTGTCTCACAGTTGTGGAGGCTGGAAGTCCAAGCTCAAGGTGCTGGCAGGGTTGGTGCCATCTGAGAGCTGCAAGGGAGAACTTACTCCCTGCCTCTTTCCTGGCTTCTGATTGTTTGCTGGCAATCTTTGGCATTCCTTTGCTTGTAGATGCCAAGGACCTCTGCCACTATCTTCACATGGCGTTCTCTTTGGGTGCATATCTGTCTTTGTGTCTCAATTTCCTCTTGTAATAGGGACATCAGTCATATTAGATTGAGGCCCACCCTAATGACTTCATCTTAACCTGATTAGCTGCTAAGGTAACATTCCAAACAAGGTCACATTCGTAGTTACTGGCAGTTGGATTTCAATATCTTCTTGAGGGACACAATTCAACCCAGAACATCTAAATAAGCACTGCTAGTCTGAGTTCATAATTGGGATAAAGGAAAATAGCACTGTTTCAATTGTCCTGTTCTCAAGGGAAAGTGAAGAGATGACTTAATATTCATATATTGGTGCCAAGAGAAAGCCAAACAGTGTCATGGCAAGACTCATCAGAGGAAACCTATTTCACAGTAGTGGCAATAAAGAACAGTGGTGATATGTGGTAGAACAGACATAATGAGTCCTAAGTAACCTACATCATAAAAGGCATATTCATGAAATAGCTTAAAGTAGCAATTTATATGATTTATATGCATTTCTACCTAGAATATGACTTATGAGGAAGTTTTGAATCCAGGTTAACTGGCAGCTAATTTGGCATAACTATATTAGAGGGAGGAGCTTATGTTTTTTTGTTTAGTTTTGATTTTTTTGAGACAGAGTCTTGCTTTGTTGCCCAGGCTGGAGCACAGAGGTGTGATCTTGGCTTACTGCAACCTCTGCCTCCTGGGTTCAAGCGATTGTCCTGCCTCAGCCTCCCTAGTAGCTGGGACTACAGGTGCATGCCACCCGCCTGGCTAATTATACATATACATATATATACATATATATATATATATATATATTTTACTAGAGATGGGGTTTCATCATGTTAGCCAGGATGGTCTCAGTCTCCTGATCTCGTGATCTGCCCACCTCTGCCTCCCAAAGTGCTGGTATTACAGACATGAGGCATCATGCCCAGCCTATGTTTTTCTTAAAGCAAAAGTTAAATGCAGAGAAAATAGTTGAAATTCACACTTTAATAATTGTACTAACGATGATAGATGTCATTTATTAAAAGCCTTCTTTATATAAGGCATTATGTAAGCTCCTAACCCTCCTTAGCATTTATCCAAGTTATTATAATCGTTGTTTGGTAGATGGAAAATTTGATGGGATTGGCTTTTGAATCATTTCTGTCTAAACTCAAGGTCTGTATTCTTTCCATTACATTTTCAGATTTTTCTGACTTTACCTAAGATTCATGCAAATAAGATGAGCATCTCTCAGTGAGCGTATCTTAGACCTTGGCTTTGAATATCCAGAGTTCTTTTTCTCCTTAAACCATGAATCACTTCTCCTAATCAGGAAAAATGAAAGGACCATGAAGTATATAAGGGTGATGCTTGGGCCCATGAATCTAGTTGGAAATGTAAACCAGCTAGGTTTACAAATGTCTGGCCAGCTAGGTCTGCAGGTCTTAATAGGCTCTGTTCCCTGAGGGGCAGCCCTCATTGAGAAGCTCAAGGGAGTGATGGCTTACCCTAATGAGATTAAGTGACATTGCAATTCATAAATTTAACAAAAAAACAACAATATTAATATTGGCACCTGCCACCATAGGAGAGACATCAAGTGCAGTCTCTTATTTCTACCCCTGAAGTTAGTTGTTGGGAAATGTTTTTTAGATCTCTAATGGAAAGTTGTGTTTTCTTTCAAAGTTCTCCACTGTGACACTATGGCTCCTTGGGCACAGGGGTGAACTTATATAATTAGGGAGAGCGTTGAGATTTATTTAGCTAGAGTTGCCTCCGGGAGTACTTAAGATGAGTCTAACAGAAAAGCCAGTCATTTTTAAAGCTGCATTCTTGCTAGGCACATACTATTGTTTATTGAACTATCCAATTTTCTCATACTTCATTCCAATCTTGTGCCATATAATATTCCAAACTTTCAAGCAGGCTAGATATAAATCAGAAATGAAATTGTAGTTAAACAGTATAGCCAGTATAGCCAGCTTGTTTCCATTTGAAAATAGTCCCTGATTGAAAAATGGGCTTCACAGTGTCATTTCTAAGATTTTCTTTTAGTTTTTCCTTTGACAAGTAAGTGCAGAGATCAGAAATCGCATATGCCATAGAGTATTTCAGCTGCACCACTCCCAACCTGGCAAGGACACCAAAGCTGTTTTGTATTGCTGCTGGGGGTGTCTAGAAACAAGCATATCAAAGGAAATTTTTTATAACTAAACAATTGCCTTTTCCTAGCAATGATTCTAGAATAGGAAATCTAATAAGAAGGTCTGATCATGTCAAAAATTGGCTCAAATAAAAGTATCATACAAAATAACAAACGGAATGTTGAGTTTGCTTTCCTTTCCTTTTTTCTCTTTCTCTTCCTCCCTTCCTTTCTCTGGTTTGCTTGTTATTTATTTTAGAATTGAACACAAGTGTTTGTTTTATAATAATTTGGTAGCATATTGGCTATTTTTTGATATAATATTTTGTTGATTTTGAAGTTTCAAAGCCAGGAAAGCAAATATTTCTTTGTTGTTGCTTCTGAAATTTCCTTCTGCTGGCAGGAGTGAGGTATTGTGTAGATGAGATCAAACATACATTTGACATACATGGTAGGAAACACATTTCAACTCTTTACAACCTCATGATGTGAAACTTGACTACCTAAACAATGAAAGGAAATTTGACTAAAATTCTAACATACTAGCATGGCTTGGTGATCCTTACAAATTGAAGAGTTTAAGTCAAGACTCTGCAAGTTGTCATTACAGATCTTATGCATCCTAGAGTCCAAGTATTTTCCTTCCAGTTTCATTGATGTTTCTTTCCACTATATATATTTCCCAAATTTTCATGTACCTCTCTATGACCTCAATTGTGTTTTTTTCTAAATAGTCTTTATTATCGTTGTACAATATATACATGTTTTGGCTTATTCAAATGAGTCCTAAGTATGTAAATTAAAAATACTGTTTTTGGTCTCCTTCCATCATCATTCTTGCACAAACCCAGATAACCTGTACTAATCATTTGGTATGTGTCCCTTGGGGTATTTTAAAAATATTCCCCTTTTTAAAAATAAATACCTATACACTGTTTTTTTTTAATGAAAGCATCATATTTTCCGATTATATTTTTCTATCAATTTGCCTTTTATACTTTCCATCTTTTAGATTTTATTCCAAATCAAAACATACAGATTTTTTCTCTCTCAACAAATAGTTGAATTATCCAAATTAAAATATATATATTTATTTTATATATGTTTTTGTTTTTAGCACAACTGTGTGTATGTGCATGTGACCATGCACTTCTACGTAGTTTATCCTCTCATCTCTTAAGGAGAAAGGTTGAAATGTATTTTTACTCTTTTATTTATTTATTTGATGGGACATACAATTGATTTTTATTTTGTTTGAGATTTTACATGTTTTCTTTCTCTAGAATTTTAAATATAGGAAAAAGATTATTTTAAAAAATCATGGGCAGTTAAGTCTCTTCATTTTTCTAATTTTGAAGTAAAATCTCACATTCCTATGACATGCATTTTTTCTCCCAAAATTGTGAATGTACAGCCTTTTATGGCCATAACTAGCTGTTTTTATTGCACTTTAGGTTATGGGGTACATGAGCAGATCATGCAGGATTGTTGCATAGGCACGTACATGGCAATGTGGTTTGCTGCCTCCATCCCTGTCAGCTATATCTGGCATTTCTCCCCGTGTTATCCCTCCCAACTCCCTACTCCCCGCTGTCCCTCCCCTAGTCCCCACCTCAGCATACCCCAGTGTGTGATGCTCCCCTCCCTGTGTCCATGTGTTCTCATTATTCAACACCCGCCTATGAGTGAGAACATGCAGTGTTTGATTTTCTGTTCTTGTGTCAGTTTTCTGAGAATGATGGTTTCCAGATTCATCCATGTCCCTACAAAGGACACAAACACCATTTTTTATGGCTCTGTAGTGTTTCATGGTGTATATGTGCCACATTTTCCTTGTCCAGTCTATCATAGATGGGCGTTTGGGTGACTTGCTATCCTGGCTATATTTGCAATGTTGGAATTAGAACCTTGAACTTTGGTGTTTTTTATTGTTTTGATGACAGTTTGGCAAGAATATTAACCATTTTATAATTCCTGCCAGACTATGTTACTATCTCCCTTTCTCTCCCTAAAAATCACAGGTCACATTACCTTGTGTGAATAGGTATTTGAGATTCTTCACTTAACCTTGACAGTATGTTTGTAGTAACATTCTCTTCAATTGCTTCCCTACCTGTAGGGCAAAGTTCAGCATCACCCTCTCTGCTGAAATAACCAACATGGTGCTCATTAATTGGTCATGTGAACACTAAGGATGACCCTCCTCCCCTCCGCAATCAGGTAACCCTAATTATTTTCTCTTGGTAAAAGCACATTTTGCTAAGTTACTTTATTTTAACAAACATAGACTTGTGCTGAGGGAAATGCCTTTTGTGTGGGAACCATTAAAACTGTTAGATGCAGAAATTCCAGAAATTTAGCTTTTAATAATAAAGCTAGCCAACATGTATTTGCATGCTTTTGTTCATCAAGGAAAAGAGAAGTTACACAAAGTCAGTGACCATGGCTATAGACTCACATTCTGAACCATCATTTTCTTAAGCTGAATTAAAAAACTTCCACAACAGATTTGTGTTGTAGGTCTGTTCAGACTACCATTCTCAAAGAGCTACTGGAAGCTTCAGGGATTAGAGAAGAAAGAGGAGAAGTGGACCAAAAAGATCAACCCAGCTCCTGGGTGGTCACTGAATTATTGTGTTACTTTCTTCTAATAATAGATTTTCTACTGTCTTTGTGATACTTAGTTTCTCCATCTTTGAAGTAAAAAGATTAATTTTAATTGTTATTGCACATATATATGATAAACTAGTAAAGTATGTTCAAGAATGCTCAGCATTCTCCAGAGGGAGAGAAAATATTTGTAGTTGTTTTCCATTGGTATTTGTCCAAGAGACATGGCCTGTGATGTCTATGTGGCTGATGTCTGTGTGATGGAATTAAATGTCATTGCAATGACTGTAATGTCTATGTGGCTGAGTTAGGCAGAGAGGATGAAAATGGGGCATTTAGACCCTTCCACAGAGATGAGAAAGGTGCACAAAAGTGAGGCTGGCAGAAAAAAAGGTATCCACATAGCCAAAGCATTGCATTTTGGTCAGGTTCTGCAGGACCTGTGATGGAGATTCTTATGGAAGTAACTTAATTAGGGAAAAACTCTCATGAGAAATCTGTAAGGAAGTAACAAAAGCAGGAGAGGGAGCCAAACAAAGATGTGGGTTCAGCTAATGTCTAGTTTGAACCAATGGAAAACTCTAGAAGATGAATAGCATCTCACAGTTTTCCTGCTTTGGGACAAAAGGGCTGAGCATTTGTTACTTTATATGAGCCAATCATTGGCTGCCGGATGTTCCCAGAGGTGGGGATCCTAGCCTCCCAGGCATCCTCTAGAGGTTTTTCTTCTGGCCAAGGGCAATTCTCTAATAAGGGACCATCTGTGACCCATAGCAGACACCATTCACAGAGCTGGGATAACAGGGATCTGGGTGGGCCACCAATATTGTCAAATACCTGCGGTGTCTGGGGTAGGCTGTTGGTACAGGGCTCAGAATAGGGAATGAATCTTTTTCATTAGAGTCTGGAAAGCCGGACATGACAACTTATGACCATCAGAAGATTGCTCTGGATGCCCAGCTATGGGGAGAGCATTAAAAGATATGTCATGAGGATAATTCTGAATTATCCTGCAGGGTGGATGACCTGATTTTGAGCTTCATTGGGTGGAGATACTGAATTTGCTTTTTACCTCCCATCTTTAATTTCATCTGAGAACTGAAGCTTGTTGGATGGCTATCAGTGGTCCAACTCGTGATTACCTGAGGAGAATAGGGGAATAAGGGAATTAAGCAGGAGTCCATGGGTTATATGTACAATCAAAAGGCAACATATTCTTATTTGTTATGTATATATTAGATAAATGTTTTCTTTGGTTTATTTTCTAGGATCACTTTCTATTTTTATGGATGCCCAGAAATGCTTTCTTTGGTGCCCAGCCCAAGATTTGTAAGTTTGCCAATTCATTGGTATGATTCGAAGCATAAGAATTTTTAGAAATGTTACTGGTGACCCAATCAATGGTCTTTACCTTTTTTTCTTCCTAGTATGTTCATTATTGTAATGAACATCTTTGTATGTCTGGTAGAATTTGGCTCCCTCTTATGAGTGAGGACATGCGGTATTTGGTTTCTCTTCTTGTGTTAGTTTGCTGAGAATGATGGCTTCCATGAACTCATCTTTTTTTTATGTCTGTATAGTATTCCATGGTGTATATGTGCCATATTTTCTTTGTCCAGTCTATCATTGATGGGCATTTGGGTTGGTTCCAAGTCTTTGCCATTGTCAACAGTGCTGCAATAAACATACATGTGCACATGTCTTTATAGTAGAATAATTTATAATCCTTTGGGTTATCTACCCAGTAATGGGATGGCTGGGTTAAATGGTATTTCTGGTTCTAGATCCTTGAGGAATTGCCACACTGTCTTCCACAATGGTTGAACTAATTTACACCCCCACCAACAATGTAAAGGTGGTCTATTCTTTACATCCTCACCAGCATCTGTTGTTTCCCTGTGCTGCATATAATTTTCTTACCAGCAATTGTAAAGAAACTTCTGAAAGACATGAACCTATCTTGTTAAGACACATGGACTATGCCATGTTGTTTGGGAGAAAATAGTTGAAAGTTAGTGATAACAGTGTTTCCCTGCTTATCATTCTCAGGATAAAAGGAGGAGTTGTTAAAAATCTACTCAGTTCTGAAATAAGACTCATTCTAGGTATAATGTGTATGATTTGATGGATGTGGAAACCCAAAAACTTGGCTTCTGTGAGAATTTAAATCAGAAGAAGTGAACTTTATTTCATATACAGTTTTATTCCACCATTACTCATAAAAGAGAATTGCTGGGTTGGATTATTTCTTCTATTTGTTCACCTTCTATCCATAATATTCCCATCATGTGGTTAGATGCCTTTGTCTTGACTACCTGCAGCAATGAGGAAATTCAAATAGTTTAGACAGTCTTGGGATGATTTAATAGCTAAAGTTTTTATTTTAAACCTAGATCTGTCTTATCATGTCTTCCCTAATTATTATAGTTATTTCCTTTGTAGCTGGTTGAAACAAGTCTCATCTCCCACTCCTATGACAACCCTGTAAGTATTTGAAGATACATTTGTTCCAAGACCTCTTTGTGTTTGACTGAAATCACTAAGTTCCTCATGTTATTCATTTCTCTTATGGTGACTGTACAATTGATATGCTTCTGTTTCTTTAAATCTTGAGACAGAGTCTTACTCTGTTGCCCAGGCTGGAGTGCAGGGGTGCAGTCATAGCTCACTGCAGCTTCTATCCCCAGGCTCACGTGATCCTTTCACCTCAGCCTCCTGGGTTGCTGGGACTACAGGCACCTGCCACCATGCCTAGTTAATTGTTTTATTTATTTATTTTTTTGCAGAGATGGGGGAATCCCTATGTTGACCAGGCTGGTCTTGAACCACCTGAGCTCAAGTGATTGATCCTCCTGCTTTAGCCTCCCAAAGTGTTGGGATTACAAACATGAGCCACTGTGCCTGGCATGTTTCTTTTAAAAGAACTAAACTTCATACTCAGTGTATGAGCAACATGGAATGGGACAGGGCTCAAGGGGTTGTGACAACCATCTCTGTTTTAGACATACTACTTTCAGTGCAGTATAAGATTCAAAGACTTTGGCAGCCACAAAATTGACTGGCATATTATGAATTTACAAAAGTCTATGATCTTTCAGTCTTTTTCACCTATGCTACTGTTCACACGTGTGTAACAAACTTGTTTTTTGGGGGACCAGTTTCAGGACTAATATTGTTCATATGACATTTTATCTTCTTTGACCCAATAGTCTACCTTGTTGATATTTTTTCCTTCTAACCAATTTTACTACTTTATTTTACTACTGATATTAGTTGGACACTAATATTTGTGTCATGGATCAGTATGAGTTATCAGTACTAGTTATATATTAGTACATGGATCAGCCTAGTTATCATTAGTCTCAGCTACAAAAGAGCCAAGAAAAACATTACATTGCCAATCACTTGGTAAGTCATCTACTAATTTGGAAACCATGCTGCTTTATAGGCATTATACATCATGTCTTTGTGATATATTTCACTTCAGTGTCTCCATTTGAAACCAATATGAAAGTCACAATTTTTAAAAATAAGTATAAGAAAAAAATTAGACAATATTCCAAGGATATGTTTTGTATGTTATGTGAAGAGTTCAGACACATGTGACCTGCTAGCCTAGAAGTGGGTGGTCTTTTAACTCATCACAGAAGTGGTGGAATGTGAGCCAGATGGGCCTGGAAGGTTAACTAGAGTTGGGTTAGATAGAGGGAAGAGATGCATGTATTTGAGAGTTAAAAAGTTCAGGCTGATGAGGCAGAAACTGCAGGATAGCATCAGGTGATGGTGTGTAGGTGAGCTTCCAGGGACAAAGCTTGTGCAGAGGGGTATGTGGATGGTGAGTTCAGAAAGGTAGATCAGTGTGCCTATGGGATGCTAATATTAGAGTCAGAGTTCTTGACAGGAGCAGCGCTTTTCTGGTCGAGCAATTCTCTAGTGCTTATAAGTGAAGAGGTTGAAATCTCCTGCCTACCAGCTGTTTCCAGACTTGCCTTCATTGGTTTCAAATATACTAACTATCCATCACAAAGATGAATTCTGTAAGCAGTCATGACTGCTAGGATACTGAAAGGAAAATACCTGATTTTCTCTTATATTAATATGGTCTTAGGACTCCTTTAGGGAGACATGTTCAGCTCATTGGATATGGTTTCTCCTGGGTTAATTCTAACATGGCCCACCTGGTTATTGGCCATTCTTTGAAAATACTTTGAAGTTCATGTGCTTTAATACCCTTTAAACCTATATTTAAGCATATGGTTTGAGACAGGAACTTGACATTCACTTTCTTATCCTGTCTTTCGTGGCCTGTGTGGCAAAAATGTCTGACAATGGAAGAAATCATAAAGTAGTAACTCCTCATTACAGTACCAATGCAACAATGTACTTCTCTTGGGAGGTTGGCTGACTTGCCATCATCTGTGGGTTTCTCTGGCTATTGTTTCCTCACTCCTTTATAGGGGATTCTCAGCCAAAAGCAATTTCTGTTGGACTTGTATTTTACGAATGATATATTTAATAAGGGAAAGGGAGAAAAACATAGGGCATCAATGATCACAAATATCTACATCTGGTAGAAGACTGAAAGGAAAACACATCACAGCTGGCTTTGACAGTTAATGTTATTAAAATTTTCAGGGTGGAATGTCTATTTTAAATAAGAAACACTTGAAAGAAATGGTCAAGATTAACAGGAGCTTAAATTGAAACCACGTTGGTTTGTAGGTAATAGAAGGGTAGAGACAAACACTGCCTTTAATATAAAAGCATTCCTCCCCACCACTGCCCCCCTAAATTATCCATGTGGCCCTGTTCGTGCCACTGGAATTTGATTGGGTTTGGCTTTTCCAGGAAACCAGGAGGTAAGAAGAACCTATTTAATCTCCTGTTAAATGGCTTATTCCCCCTGCCCAAGCCTTTGAATAACTCAGTTTATTAAAGTGTTCTGGAGTTCATGTCTGTTAACTCAGTGCTATGCCACCCATATGCCTACCTTTTGGTCTGTGCTACAGTATAACATCTGATTTGCTGAAGTTCAGGAGTAACAGAGTCAATATGCAATAGGAGATCTTGTTAAGAACTCAGAATGCTGGGTATCAGTTCATTGTTTGGCTCACAGATTGTTAGCTGAAGCTCAGATGCTCCCATCTGGTAGTTGGTATTTGTTGTGTTAACACAACTATGACTTACTCACTGAAACAAAGTTGCTGAATCTAATTCTCCTAAGGTACCCAGGAGCCTCAATGCCACTTACAAAGAGACATGCGGTGCACAGTTTCAAGGGAGCTTACGTTGACTTACAGCTCCTCTTCTGTTTCACGTGTTTTTGTTAGTCAACTCAGCAAAAAAGAAAAAAAAAATTCCTAGGAAACTACCAGCAAGTAAGACTTGAGTATTTACAGGAAGAATCCTTTTGGCATTACCACCATCAGAAATTCCAGGGAGCTGTTTGGGGAAGATAAATGTGAAAGAAGCAAAAGTCTGTTAAAGTGCTCTTAAGAGAACAACGAAAATGCCCTGGTCAGTGTTAATCCTGCCAGAAAAAGATGTCGTCTCCACAAAGCTGTTACTCTTGAGAAAAGAAATTCTTATTTGTGTTTCTTTTGCATATTGCCCAGATCCAAGACATAGTGTCTTGATTTTCTTCCTATAGTTCTATCCACTCGTATTATTTTCCAACAAGTACCTAGTCTATTGTTAACGTCTGTTTCATCAATGAAGTAAATGAAATTGAGTTCAGATCCTCACTATCTCTCATCCTCAGCCTATTTTAATAGCCTCCTAACAGTTGGCTTTTCCTTTCAATAGCATACATGAGTCTGTTAGAATGGTCTTCACATGTTTCCTTTTTGTTTCATTCTCAAACTGTTGGCACTGCCAAATTGCCCACAGGATAATTTCAAAATTCCTTAGTCTTACAGCATTTAAGATCATCCCAAATACCAGTCAAGCCAGTCCTCTCACTTAATCTCCTACAAAGTTCCCTCAGATAGTTGTTTCTGGCCAAAGTGACTCTTGGTCTTTCTGGACGTGAATTAGCCGGCAGCAGTATATTGAGCAATGTCATCCCACTGCCTGTTCTATCCGACTTCTGCCAGCACTCTTTGCCCAAGGATCTCCTAATTCTTTTTTCTTATTTTTTGAGACAGGGTCTCACTCTGTCACTCAGGCTGGAGTGCAGTGGTCCAATCTTGGCTCACTGCAACTTTTATTTCCTGAGCTCAAGTGGTCTTCCTGCCTCAGCCTCCCAAATAGTTGGGACTACCAGCATGTGCCACCATGCCTGGCCACCTCCTGACTCTTTAGAACCTATCTGGAGCTCACCATTCTTTATGAGCCCTTTTCTGTCATGTCCAGTCTTTTTTTGGGGGGGAGGGGTAACAAGTGTGCGGACAGCTTTCTAGCAGTAGTAGCCCCAGGTGAGAAAAGTCCAGTGTCAAGCCAATCTTCTTTCCTTACCATTTAGTACCTTGTTGGACTCAAATTGTTGGATTGGAGAGTCACCATTTGTCACCTCTGATGTTTCTCTGGATCCACTCGAATGCCTTGAGATTATTAGCCAAGGCTGCTCTGTGATTGCTTTCTTGCTCACCTGTGTGCCCTGGATGTTTTCCCCTTTGCACATCCTTTGGTCAAGCTGGTCATGACACGATTCTGCTAAACCTTCCCCACTTTCAGGAAACACAATAGAAGAGTGTAAAGTATTTTCCTTCCCTGCTTACTAAACACTCATACTTGTGTCAAGAACTAGCTCTATGATGTCAGGATGAAAACCAAGCCTTGAATAGTAGGTAATACACACAACTCTTACCTGCTTTGGCTGAGAATTCTCCCATCGATTAAACTTTGCTGGGGATCCTTGATCAGTTGATTGTACATCAGTGCATCTCAAAGAGTGGTCCCCAGAAGAGGAACATTGGCTTCACCTGGGACTTGTTAGTAATGCAAATTCCCACTGCAGATTTACAGAATCAATTCTGAAGGTGGGGTTCAGCAATCATTCTTTAATAAGCCCCATAGGTGATTCTGATGTCAATTAAAGTTGGAAAATAATGAGTTACATGAAGACCAGCATTCTCCATATTAATTCCTAATTAACTTCTTGTTAAGTAGAGTAGGCAGCACTTTATATACATGAACAGCACTTCCTACCTGTGCCGTGGGAGAACATTTTGTGTAGTTTTGCATGGACATTTGGCAACCTCACAATGAAGGTAATAGACAACCTAAATGTTTAAAATCAGCAATCAGAAAGAGCCTTGTTTCCAATACACCACCATATTCTAGTAAGAATATAACAAGATTGCTAGATTTAAAAGAAAAATCAATTAAAATAAAAAATCGGACAAATTTAAAATTGAGGTAACTAGGATAAGATCTAACAAAAGATGTGAAAGATCTGGGTGGATAAAGTTACAAAAATTAATTCAGGGACACTACTGAAGGCTAAATAAAGGGATATGCCACATTCACAAATTGGATGACAGGATAGGGAAATGCATAAATTCTTCCAAATTTAAATTAATTGCAGTTCAATATAAAAAACCCTAAAGAACTCACCAAAAAACCTGTTAGTACTAATAAACAAATTCAGTATACACTGCAAAATCAATGTACAAAATTCAGTTCCATTTTTATATGATAATAGCTATCTGAAAGATAGATCAGAAAAATTAATGGGAAAGTGGGCATAAGACTTGAGTAAGCACTTCAGAAAAGAAAAAATCCACAAAGAAACTTCATTAATAATCAAGAAAATGCTATTGAATATCACAATGAGTCACAATTATACATATAGTTCATTTTATTATTTATATAGATAAATATATGCTATATAAGGTAAAACAAACTATATGTAGTTCATTTATATATATTATATATATAATTCATTTTTATTATATAATATATAATAAAATGAACTATAATTGTTATATATATGCATCTCAGATAATATGAAGGGCAGTAAAGAGTGGGGCAATGATAACCCTTACACTGCTAGTGGGGGTGGGAATTTTTTATTCCCACTTTGGAAAACAGTTTGACATTATCAAATGTAGTCCAAAATGGGCACACATTGTGACCTAGCCATTCTCTTGCTAGGTCTAGATGCTAGGGAAACTTTCGCACTTTTCCTGAAGGAGATACTATGAAGATTCACAGCATTGTTTACATTGTTTTAGCTACCACAGAAAAACATCCCACATGTATATTAAAGTACAATGGATAAACCAACTTTGGCTATTGATACATTGGAATACTACAGAACATAAAAATGAATAAATTTTAGCTACTTAGAGCAATATAAATAAACCTTTTCAAACTAATGAATAACATAAGTAAATCACAAGAAATACAATATAATTTAGGAGAAAAAAGCCTATAAATTCTTCAAAGAAAATAAATTTAAATCAGAAATTTTATACTAATTTATATCCATTTTGAGTATAAAAATTGGAAACATAACTTTGAACATGGGAAGACTTGTGATTTCCTTTGTTATTTAAAGAACCCCGCTCATCAAAGATTTTGGAATACAACTCCCCATAATGTATTGGACTAGGGATACTCTTAGGTATGCAAACAAAACACCTGCTTCTCTTTTCCTTAATTTTGGGTTACCCATATGCAAAAGTTAAAAAGTAGAAATGCATATCATTTTGCTAGTTTTTAGAGTACCACATCTCATCTCAGGATAAATTACCTAAATTGGTGCTTCCAACTGAGAATGATGCAATGTTATAATGGTAGTTTCCTTAGAATATTAATGATATATATTTAACAGGTTGAAGATTGTCTGATTGTTGATGTTTGATTTCCCAGTTTTGGTAGCGACAGTCTTTTTTTTTTTTTTTTTACAGACCTCCTTCAAAAACATTGGTAATTCTAGTAATTCCTGACAGCTATAGAGGTCTTCTAGGGAATTAAATGCACAAACATGCAGAAGCTGACATACAAAGATTCCTGTTTAAAGTGAAGAAGAGCACAGCCAGCAAGTCCTTGAGTTCTTGTTTGTCTCAAGAAAACCCTTAACTTGGTCCTCATTCCTGTGCATGTAGTGTTTCCCTTGGAAATTATACTGTGCTTGGATGTTTGTTATTTGGTGTGGTATCTGATTTGCATGGAGGGAGCAGGACCAAAGATGCTAGCCTAACTTAGGGGACTTAAGGAATAATGGCCCAGGAAGATCAGTGTGAGATGAATGTTGTACTCCCAAACAGCAAAGATCTATCCAGGGAAACCATGCTTAGTCAACATATCCAGGGGCATGAGCAAATCTAGAATTAGGAGGTGAAATTCAGAGCTGAGTGGAAGCCAAAAGGTTAGGAACAAAGTTGAGAGTAAATTGAAGCAGTCCTGAGTGATGCTGCAAATACAGTTTGTGGCTCTATTGAAGAACAGCTATGCAGAATCATGACCTTTGAGCTTGTTGAAAAGGTAAAGGCCAGAGAAGTCTTCCAGGAAATCGATATTGGTGGAATATAATTATTCTGATGGAAATAGGAGAAAGCTATTGCAAAAATTGAGGCTCGCAGTGATGGTGTCTTGGAATGGAGAGCTGAGAGCCTCAATGGGGAGAAGTGGTTTGACTTCAGCTATAGTTCGAAGCAGGCGATGACAGGATTTACTGATGGGTATGAGAAAGGACAGTCAAGGAGAATTCCATTAGCTGAGACAGGAAAGATTGAGGGAAGAATATTGGAAGTGTCTGGTGGAAATTAGGGGTTGGTTTTGAATATGTTAAGTTTAGCATGTCTGAAAAACATCTATGTGGAGATGTTTCTTTCAGCAGGAGGCTTAACAAACAACAGCTGTGGTAGCTGTTACTTTTCATCACCTTGACATTCAGTGACATAAATCCCTGAAAGTTGGAACCTGCTAACATGTTTCAGAAGACAGAATCCTTACCCACTAAAAGCTGCTCTCATTCAGGTTTCACTTTCCATATAAACTCTAATATTCATTCTATTTGGTTCCTCTTTTTGGCTTATCATCCTGAACTCAAACAAGTGACTAATTGGGAAGCTCAAAGACCCTCTGTCTCCATTGCTAATTCTATTGGCCTATTCAGTCATTAAACATGTTTACTGAGCACTTACTCTAGGCGTAAAAAAACAAGTCTCAATTGCCCATATGGGTGACCTCAATAATGCCCCTTATATTGGCATGTCCTCCTTCTATTTCTCAGTCTCCTGAACTCCTCACACCCCTTTGGGGATCTAGGTCTCAGGCTCTACTTTTGTAAGCAGATAATCTGTGTCATTCAAGCAACAGTCAACAATGACCTAGAATGAAGTGTTAAAACCATAATGGACAGTCCCCTTCACCTGGACATGTGGGGATGGTATTAATGGCAGCCACGTAGTGTGTGTCCTTGTCAATCACATTACTGCTTGCTGTGCGTAGAGTCTCCACTGGCTTCACATTGTACTGAGGGTTGGATCCGTGACCTCCCTTCCAACAACTGCCACTCTCCCGTCCACTACACTGTAGCAACAAGGACCTGCCTTTTCTTTCTGCTCCTTTAATATGCCTCTCACTCCCATCTCAGGGCCTCTAGACTTGCTGGTCCCTCTGCCTGGAATGTTTTTTCCCTACATCTTTGCATAGCTAACTCATGCATATCAAAGTCAGCTAAAATCTCAGCATTTTAGAGAAATCCCGGATGTCCTCTATTGAAGGCAGTGGCCTTGTGTTTTGTGTCTGCTGCTGCCTGTTCACTGCTCATCCCAGTTCCTAGATAAGTGTCTGTCACCAGATGGCCCTTGTAGCAGGTGCATTTAGTGCTCTGTTCACATCCTCTCAGCACTCACCTCTACATGCTGGAGGTTACTTTGCTGACACCTGTGACTCTCCTTGGGGCTTTTTTGACTGAAGTTACCCACTAGGCTCAAGAACAGGGCAAGCCAGGAATACCAAAGAGTTAATGCCGGAGAAGCAACTCTCAAGCAATGACAGAAGGGGGTGTGGATTGTGTATAAATACCCTGGTTTCCTTGCCCCTTGGGTAAAGTAACTCTGAGGAATGTTTTCTGGACTCTCTCCAGGAGTTTTCCAGTTAGATTAAGCTCCAGGTGCCCACAGAGGTAACTTGCCTAACAACATAACATTTATTTACTTCCTTTTCTTTGCTGCCTCACTTCCCCATTCTGCCCAGAGCTTTTTGGTATTGCCTCCCAATGAATCAACTTGCACTTGGACCCTTTCCTCACATCTCATTGCTTCTGGGAAATCTAACCCCAGACAATCCTCAGTAAATGAATAAATGCCCAAGTGTTTATACTCAAATAGTACTTACTACCTGGAAGTCACCAGGAGTTTGATTTGATTTATAGTGTCATAGTCTCTCCCCCACCCCATTACACATTCCATCAGTATGCTTTTTAATTCTGGCTCTCACAGGAAAAGTATACAATATCATACGTTGGGTATGTTTTTTAAATAATGTTCACAGCAAAAACTCACTATGTGCTTGTTGGTTTGAGGATTTTTGAGTAAGTGGTGGGAGACATTTTGATGTCATCCCAAGTTCTGCTGAGCAGAAAATGATAATGAAGAATATCTCTCTGTGAAGATCCACCAATAGAATGCATTGAGTCAGAAAATTTCTTAACCTTTCATAAAGAACAAGGTCCTAAGTAAAGGGAAAACAGGAAGCGATATGAGAAGGAATTTGTTTACCATGGTTTCAACCAAACTGGAATTTATTTTTATCAAAATGAAACTGTGGGTAAGTCAGCAAGGCTGGGCAAAGACCAGAGACTGTGAGGTCCTAGATTCCCAATGAGGGCACTATGAACTCAAGAAATTCAAATACATTTTGATTTTTCTAGAAATTGCTAATGTTTTTTCAGAGGAGTCTCGGTTTCTTTTACTTTTCTTCTTGAATTTCAAAATATTTTGAAAACATATCAAAGAGAGTTTTCAAGAACTTAGATTTAAACTTGAAAGCCAAATTTCTGTAAGGTCACCAAACATTTTATCTTAGAATGACCAACACCTGGATTATAAATGATCCCCATCATTGTACCTTCTTTTGTTAACTTTGTTAGAGAAGGCAGCTGGGTTCTGGTCTCTTATTTCCTTAATGTTTAGACAGGGGACAAAGCCCTCAATATCTCTGGAGGCCAGTGGTCTGTGGGGATCATGGACAAGGAGACATAGCATCTTGGTATCCTGTGGGAGGGAGGGAGAACAGAGCAGTGTTGCTGACTTTTATGAGAAAATAAAAATCTGGATTTTCCTATAAAATTTCCCCACTTTAAATGTTTTAATATCACTGTGTAGGCTGGGCATGATGGTTCACGCCTATAGCCCCAGTACTTTCAGAGGCTGATGCAGAAGGATAGCTTGAGCCCAGGAGTTCCAGACCAGCCTAAGCAGCATAGTAAGACCTTATCGCTACAAAAAATGAACAATATTAGCTGGGTGTGATGGCATGCACCTGTAGTCCCAGCTACTCAGGAAGCTGAGGTGGGAGGATCACCTTGAGCACAGGAGGTTGAGGCCGTAATAAGCCAATATCATGCTACTGTATTCCAGTCTGTGCAACAGAGTAAAAATTTTACGTTTTGGTCACTATTCCCAACCTCTGTTTGAAAGACTTGAGGCTACTTTGGCATTTTAATAAATGAAAGGGTTCCCCTGTAATGGAAGCACCAGCAGCGATCCTGTGCTGAGATCTATTGCCTTGTTATTTAAAGAGTGGTCTCTGGCCAGCTATAACAGTACCAACTGGGAACTCATTAGAGACACAGATTTTCAGGACCATGCAGATCCAATGAATCCAACCTTGCCATCTAACAAGCTCCCCAGAGAATTCTTATGCACATTAAAATTTGAGAAACATTGATTAAGTTCGCCTCTTCAGGAAAAAGAAAAAAATCTGACTCTAAATGCAGAAGCTACAGTTTATGTCTCATGTGGAGGGAGAGGAAAAAGAATGTTACAGAAGTCATAGACACTTCCAGTAGTAATAGCTAGCCAAAGATTTAAAAAGTGGTCTACTAATAAGGAGGTTCATATTCTCTGTTTGGATATACAATTGGCTGTCTATATTCATGGCTTCTGGCATCCATGGATTCAAGCAACCACTGAAAATATTTTGAAAATAAAAAGCATTTGGGCTGAACGTGAACAGACTTTTTTTGGGGGTCATTATTCCCTAGATAATACCGTATAATAATTATTTACATAGCATTTACATTGTAGTATGTATTATAAGTATGTAGAGATTATTTAAAGTAGGGAAGATGTGTGTAGGTTATATGCAAATACTGCTACATTTTATATAAGGGATTTGAGCGTATGGAGATTTTGTTATCTGCAGTGAGTCTAGAATCAATGCCCCTGCAAAGAGCGAGGAACGACTATGTTTAATCAGTTTGTTGAGGCATGCAATTGATTAGGGCAGCCTCTCTCAATATTTTCAGCCAAAGTCTGTGTATTTCCAGCAATAACAGGATTTTTATATTTGGGGTATGCAGTCAATTATGTTTATTAAGAATCTATTTTGTGCATACTACTCTTCTGAGCACTGGGCCCAGGGATGAATAAGGCACAGCTTCCATCTCAAAGCACTTAGTATCTTGATGACAAGACATGCCCAGAGCAGCCACAGAGGCATAAATAATGGGGGAATGCAGTACTAGGAGGCTGAGTTGGCCAAGTGCCCAATAATTGATCTTTGTCATGATCATTCAACACAATATTGTACTTACTTCTTTTTATTTGAATATTTATTTGCTTAACATCTGTCTACAATTCCACACTGAAAGCATTATGCCTGCAGGGACTAATATTAATTGAATGATTTGCCCATTGCTTACTTCCATATTTACATATAGCTCTCTGCCTAGAGAAGGGGAATGTAAAAGAAAAATTATAGGCAACTTTGCATGACATGCTTGAGACATTTTCTGTTAATGTTGTCTTCCTCTATAAAGAATATACACATATAAAACAAACAGAATTATTTTACAGAACACCTGCACTTCTGAGATATCACACACCACTCCTCACTTCCCCCAACTCCTCTATCCCTTCACCCAGCTCTAGGCAACTGCGACTCTATTTCTTGACCCTAGGGATGTGCTGATTCTATACATTTAAAATAAATGGAATGATACAACATGTGGTTCCTTGTGACTCTTCATTTAGCACAGTGTTTTGGAAGCTCACTAAATTTTATTTTCATTCTACGTTTCTTTGAAATAGAAAAAAAGAAACAGGTTAAGGAAGATATTAAAATGTTACAGAAGTGCAGGTGACTTCTAAAGCTTGAGCTGCATCATGCTTTTGTTTATAAATGTAGAAACACACACATTCCTTCTGTTTCTCTTTCAGCTGTCTTGAACCAAGTTTTTATTGAGTGTTTAGTGGGGTTTATGTGAGAACTGGATGGCCCAAGGAAAAACTGAGAAAGGAATGAAGGTTTCTTCCCGTGACTCTTCTTTCCAATTTTTATGTACTCCTCTTCTCCTTGGATATACAATATTCTAACGGTACATCTTTATTTACCCCACAGTATTACATTCTGAAAATGAATGGCAAAAGTTGTTAAGCTTGTTATATAATGTTCTAATTTCCATAGCTGCCTTCCATTTTCCTACCTAAAGAAAGAGACTAATGGTAGACATTTCAGAAAGATAGGGAAATGGGCAACTATTGGTTAAGAACAATTTTCTAGACATTTGTTGAGAGCTTGTCAGGTGTTAGGCAAGTGTCATATCAAAGAGGTTAAGTAACACCCCAAGACACACAGCTATTAAGTGGTGAAAGCAGAATTTGAACAGTTCTTCCTGATTACAGAGTGCTTAATTATTGTGGTAGATGGCTTCCTCAATGCTCGTTAGTCACCCTGTAAACTCCCCAGCCAACAACCATTCCACCTCACCCTTCCTAAAGCAAACACAGAATGTATCATGTGATATTTTGTCTTTTGGCACTCTCTAGAGAGAATGTTATTAATTCTGTAAGTCGTAGTTTTTATTGGTCATTAAAAAATATGAAAGTCAACATTTTATTTGTGAATTTCTTTTTCTACTTAGATCTGAGTTTTCAAGATTTACTAACCTGTATCTGTATTATATTGCACGGAGAACATAGTTACTATGACTAGGGAGGGTTCGATTCTTTTATTTAATGAAAATGTCAGGCTAAAGTGGAATGAGAACTTATTCAGCTCAACAAACATCCATGGACTAATCAAGGACTAATTATTTCTAATCAAGAAATGCTAAAGGGAGTTCTTCAACTTGAAACTAAACAGCAACATGAAACATGAGAAAGTATAAAACTCATTCCTAATGGTGAATGTGTAGACAAATGTATAATATTCTGTTAGTATAACAGTGGTGGGCAAATCACTTCTAATTCTAGTATACTAATTTTAAAAAGTATTAAAAATATAGTAATGTTAATAGATGCACAATACAAGTAGATGTAAATTGTGACATCAATAACGAAGTGTAAAGAGGGGATAATAAAAAGTGTAGAGTTGGATGTGATTGAACTTAAGTTGTTATCAGCTTAAAATAAACTCAACAGGAAGACAACGGCATGGGAAACCTTTCAGTGTCTCCCTAAGTAGGTGCTAAAAGGACTTATGGGATTTTAGCTTGTGCTGGGTGATCTTAGGAAGGGTTTAAGGAAGAACAGCTTTGCTTTTAAGTAGAGGCTGTCGGGAAGCAGGTTTTTGATTGGGTCTGGAGATAACTCTATGATTGGATATCTTAAATATCCTATTTAGAAGGCAAAAGAGATTAAACGAGGCTAAGATTGTAATTGGTGAGGAATCAGCAGCCATTTGGTTTAGCCAGGATATAGGATTATTTGGTCATTATGCTGGCTTGGACAATATTTATGATTTTATCTGTGCTCACATGTTTGTGGAGTGGTCTTGTTTTTGGTCTTGATCCATCATGGTCGCAGAGTGAATTTATCTGATCTTGATGTTCTGGGAAATTTTGTATGTGTGACAGGACCAAATAATGACATAGCCAAGAACACAAGGCTATGTTCCTCAACACCAAGACTGGCAGTCAGGGGCTGTTTTTCTCTTTCTCATCATGCACTCAAGTTTGCAATGTTAAGAGTTGCAGAGAACTGAGTTTTAGCTCTTCAATTTACTACCAGTTGTTTAACTTGAGAAAAGTCACAAAGTGTCAGAGCTTTAGTATCCTTATATCCATAAGCCTTAGTTTTCTGATAATGTGTTTACTTAAATGGAAATAATAAAAACCACCTTGATGGTTTATTGAAAGAATAAGAGAAAATGTAGATAAATCTCCCAGCTTTTAACTTTTGAGAAAATCAGTCTAATTTGATAGATGACTGAGGGAAGATTGTCTCCATTTTTATACTATTAAAACATCATTCAATTAAAGTGCATATTTATGGAGGACTTCTGACACAGCAATCTGGATGTCACGTGTGGCCGTGTGACAGTTACAGTCTTCAAGGTGGCCTTAGTCATGAGAGGGTATCATGGGTTCATACTGTGCACTCTTCTCACATGGGGGTCTGGGACCTATCTACTTTAGAGGAAGTGTGCCTCAAAAGTCTCATTTCTCTAATTTCTCATTCAGTTCTGTTCTGCCCATCTCCACTACCTAAAGATATAAATCTACGAGTTGTCGTCTTTGTACCTTACATTGCCAGTTCCGGAATTTGGATGCACATTAGAAGCACCTGAAGGGTTTTAAGAGCTACTGATGTCTAGATTCCACCCCCCAGGGACTCCAATTCAATTTACTAATTTTGGCTGAGGGTATTTAGTCACTGAGATTTTAAAGAGTTTTTCAGAAAATTCTAACAGGGAGCAGAGTTTGAGAACCATTGCTATAAACACTGTTTCTCAAACTTTAATGTACTTATGTTATCTAGGGAATCTTGTTAAAATGCAGATTTTGATTAAATTTAAAATGCAAAATAAAAGTTCAGATTTTTATTAAAATTAAAAGTTAAAATGCAGGCCTAGGAGTCTGCATTTCTGGCCAACTCCCAAATGATGTCAATGCTGCTGGTTCAAGGACCACACTTTGAGTAATAAGGCAAGATTCATCTGTTCTCACTTAGCCTTGTAGAACAGTCTATAAAATTTGCAGTGGTGTGTCAAGTGGGATCCTTTAATGAAATAAGCTAGAGGGAAGGAGGGAGGAATATAGTTATACATGCCTGTACTTTCACTTTCAAAAGAACACATTCCAGAGTTGGAATTTGCTACATGTATGTTGAGGATTTGTTCCTATAGGTGACTGACTAGACTGTGTGTCTGTACCTACGAAGATCAAGTTCTTATATTCCTGGTTGTAATAAGCCTCCTAAAAACTTCAGTTTCAAAAATAGTAAATATAGTAGGGAGGGAGATGGACAAGATGCGTTTTCGTATTATGCCCTGTTTCACATTTTTACACTTCAGCCTAACTATGCTGTAAAAATCTAGAGCTTGACCTCCTCTGCCCTGCTGAGCTTACCTAACAGGGTTTCAACCAGCAGAAGGACGCCCTCACTACCTGGATAGAGATGGAAAGGAGGAACAAGTGCTGTGTGGTGCCTCCTACTTCCTTTGCAGAGTCTTTGTTAAAGAAGGGTGGGGTAATTTGATTTTCTGCTCTTGTGTCAGTTTGCTGAGAGTGATGGTTTCCTGGTTCATCCATGTCCCTACAAAGGACGTGAACTCATCGTTTTTCATGGCTGCGTAGTATTCTATGGTGTATATGTACCACATTTTCCCTATCCAGTCTATCATCGATGGGCATTTGGGTTGGTTCCAGGTCTTTGCTATTGTAAACAGTGCTGCAATTTCTCACTCATAGGTGGGTGTTGAACAATGAGAACACATGGACACAGGGAAGGGAGCACTACACACTGGGGTCCGTTGGGGGGAAATGGGGGAGGGACAGGGGGTGGGGAGGTGGGATGAGATAGCATGGGGAGAAATGACAGATACAGGCGAGGGGACGGAAGGCAGAAAACCACACTGCCATGTGTGTACCTATGCAACAATCTTGCATGTTCTTCACATGTACCCCAAAACCTAAAATGCAATTAAAAAAAAAAGAAGGGTGGGGTAAGAGCTTTGTAATAGTTAGATGCTGTCTGTAAGAAATGACTTGTTTTACTTTTTAATGGAACTTGGAGTGAAATACAGAGTTGTAGGTGACTGGATCGATTCTAGGCTTTGCCAGGCCCCATTCTTATAAAAAAGGATTGGCACGTGATGAGCATTAAGGCACTTACTTAGAGATCCAGATGATGATACTAGTTGTGCCCAGATCATCTTAAGGCTGACTGTACCTTCCACTAACTTAATTTATAAGATGCTTCTTTGGGCATGCCTAGGAAAAGCACAGACCTTGATTGACTAGGTGAAATGGAGGGGCCTAAGCATTACAGATAATTAAGAAAGAAGCTTTAAGGAAAAGAACCTTAGTTGGTGATAAAAGGATGATAAATAGAGTCTACTAGCTATAAGACTATCTGTCTCTTATGGCTGAGAGTTCTAGGAGGACCAGGTAAATTCAGACTTGATATGGTGAAGGGGATTGGGTTTGGTTTGCATAATCGATTCTGGAAATAAAATTATGTGACTTGGTCTTTATTACTACCTCCTCATCTTAGTTCCTCTCCAGAAAGAAATAGGTGGGACAGAGATGTTTAAGAGGAAGAAACTGTGCCACAGAGAAGGTGGAAACTAAGATGCAAGTGGAGATTAGAACTTGGCTGTTTGGCCCCAGGGCTTTTCTCACTGGACTATGATGTAGTATTTCAAGACAGAGTGAGTAATGGGCAATGAACATGGCAGACTCATGTTGTGCAAGGAGTAACATTTGAGAAGCTTAGGTTCCGGCTGGGCATGGCTTTACTGCCTGCTAATTTCCCCTAACAGCAAAGCAATTTGTTAACAGTTGAATCAGCCCTCTAATCTGAGTCAACTATCAGTTGCTTTCTTTGTATATCTGCTCCCTAGAATTACAAATGCTAGCTTTCATATGGATTTCAAGCTGGGTGAAAAGACTTTTTTTGCTTGTAAAGAAGAAATGATGCTGGAGGTCTTATCAGGAAGTGACATAGGAAACTGGGACAGGTGAGTGAACACCACTGGCAGAGTTCATTCTGGCTGCCACGCAACTCCGTAGTAAGCGTCAGTAGCAAAGCTGAAGTCAACCATTGTTTACTCCTCTGCTGAGGTTCTGCAGATCAGTAAGGATACCCAAATGCACGTTCCCTGCGTGGTCATCAGAAACATATATTTTTTATTGACAAGGCTTGGCAGATCTTAGCCATTGACTGAAGTGTAATTTAGATGGATGAACTATTCTGCTGGAGAATGCTGCTAGTCTTCTCTAAGCAGTAGTACAAGACTGGAGGGGCTGGGAAAGGACTGGACGCAAACAAGGAAGCACCTGAAGGCTTGGTTCATGGAAAAATTGTCTTCTATAAAAACTGTCCCTGATGCCAAGAAGGTTGGGGATTGATGTCTTATGTAATTTATTGAATACTGTGCTGAAAATGAAAGACAGATTGGTTGTATGGGCGTGATTTTCGTAAAGTTGAAAAATCGTAAGTTAGATCATCGTAAGTTGGGGACTGTCTGCATACTGGTAGAATAAGTAAACGCTAATTGTGCTTGATGTTTCAGAGGAGTTGGTATGAGAGGAAAAGTAAAAGGGAAAGAGAGGAGTTAATATAATACACGTTATTTGAACAAATACTTGAATTTATCATAAGAAATAGTAATTAAGGCAAAACGGAACAAGTTACTCAACTTCAAAAAACAGTTTTAATTACAGATATTAGTTTCTAAAATTATCCTCTCAGAAAAAAAAAACAGATATGAAAAATGTGAGGTGTTTGGATTTTTAGAGTTTTCATCAATTTTACACTAATATTTTAATTTGAGCATCTGTTGACTACCTACCACAAAACGTTAAAAGAATATCCTATGGATACTTCCTCTAATTCCGTCCTCCTTCATCCTCTAGATTCTTGTGAATTATATTAATTTTGGGGTCAAGGTTTTGAATATTAATATTCTCCTCTTTATAAATTCTCATTCTACTTTTTTTATTTGTTGGGTTTTTGTTGCTATGCATTCACTTCCTAGGCTGTAAATTTGGTTTGGAATAGTACAAATTTCATATGGAGGTTTGTAAGGGTAAAATCAATATTCCATGTAAATCACTTATAACAGTACCTGGCACTGTTAGCCATTTTTACTTTTTCTGTATGTAAGGTGTGACCAAGTGCTATAATGAAATCATTATCAGAATCACCTCACTCTCAAATTTTATATTTTTTTAACTTAAATCTCTTTCTTTCCAAGTTAGCACTCCTCTCTCTCTTTCTTTATAAAGTCTGTTTGAACTCACCATGATCCTTTAGAAAACCAGCTAAGGTTCCAGGCCACTGTGGATGACCTGCATTCCTTTGTGTAATCGATCAGATGTTGATGGACTTATACTCTGTTGAACATGTATGTTATCTGTTTCCTATTTTGTAATTTTCCTTACTATATCAAAAGCCACAGCCACCTCTTTTTGATAAAGATGAGTGATTCTGATTTACATTTTCGTTCATTTATTTATTCAGCAATCTCACAATCTCTTACTAGGCATCTACTGTGTACAAAAAAACTTAAAACACTGTAGAAACTGTAATTACTAAAATTTGGTCCTGTTCCTCAAGGAACTTAGGAAAAGAGTAGACAAGGTAGTTTTGTAAACAACTCACTGGAATGCAAGGCAGAATGCAATATTGTAGCTTTCTCAGGAAGTTAGAAACTCTTAAGTGTTGTTGAAACTAAAAGAAGTAATCTGGGAGAAGATAGAACTAGGAATCAGAGAGACATTTGGAAGCAGACCCAGATCCAGTAACAGAGGATCGTCAGCCAGGCATACTGTAAGGTGTTCTGTGGCTATACTCAGTGAAGACTCAAAATACACGTGGATTGAGCTGAGCCCAAAAGGAAGATCATTATATGGCACTTCATGCATGCAAAGTATCTTCCACATCAATAAATGCAGCAATATTTTTTTAAGAGTTCTCCACAGAACTGAGGTTGGCTTCAGATCTCTATGTCCTGGAAGTTCAGTATGTGCCTCAACAGGGACCCAAGATGATGCTTTGATTGTAGGATCCAAGTGGAAGATCAGCTGTTAAACCTGAAGCAGCAAATCTCACCTAAAATTTATTTGCAAGAGTTTTATAGAGTACCTTATATTCCCATGAAGCCTCCATAATCTGGAGCAAGACTAGCTGGCAGCTTGGGAGGAGGCGGCCTCAGCTAGCCGAAGAAAGAGTGTTGTAGGGTTGAGGCCCAGGAGAGTCAGTATAATGAATCTCTTTGCTTGTTTCCAGTTCCCTGTCTATTAGCTTCTATATTCACTGTCTGGCAGGTAGCTTGTACTTTTGGATTAAGTTCTTCTTTTGAACCTTATCTGAATTCTGTTTGCTCAGGTTTCCAAATTGCTCTGGGTGACATCTGCTTGTCACCAGTAAAACCAAAAGGACAGCAGGGTAGATTGCCTTGCACAGGGCAGACAGGTAATTGCAGCTTTAATTTTGTTTTGTTTTTGGAGAGATCCAGGTGTCCAACCTCTTTATCTCACAAAGAACCTTAATAAATGTGGGAGTGTTGGCAGACAAGATGGCCCAGTGGGCAGCCTGCCCATCAGATGTGTTGGCCTCCTGCTATTGAAATAGTACTTCCCATGGAAGCATCACACATTAGGAATTCTCTGCGGGTCCAAGCGCCCCAACAGCTTCCAAGCTAGGAGCACAATTAGAGACATGGAGACTTCTACGCAGCCAAGAGATACATTTCACCCTGGAAATTCAGATCTCAACAGAGAGTACTCAGGCCGTGTGAACATAAATCATTCCCCTGAAAAGCCTTTCTTCTTGTGAAACAAAATTCCCCACAGTTGGAATCTGTTGGATGGTTGGTAGTTGTGTCTCTGACTTTGAAGAATTGACCACTTTAGAAATTGTGCAAATATAGAATAAAAGCTAGGTTATCTAGAATCTGGCCTTAACAGTCTTCCCTTTCAAAACTGACCTGCACACATACACACATGCGCACACATTTGCTGCACACATGCACAAATTGAAGTCAGATGTAGGAAAAGCAGGGCTCAAACAAAAGTGGAATAAGCCAAGACTTGGATTTAGGCTGAACATCCACCGTGGGAGACTGTCTGGGGTGGTTCCACAACATGAGGAAGAAAGTCAGCGAGAATCAGGCGCAACTGGTAGTAGGGAAAGGTTGGGGTCTCGGAAGGTGGACAGAGGCCAGAAAAAGGAAAGGTGATAGGTCAGCTATCCACAGGGACTGGAGTTTGCTGTAGAACTATCATTCCTAGAAACACTAGGGGATGGTGTTGGAGGCACCAACCAATCCTAGGGCTCAGAAATGGGGGCTAGAGAAAGTTCCATTTACTAGAATTGCGGAATAGGATGGGTGGAGGCTGATGAGAAAGGCATAAAGCCCAGTGTGACTAGAACTGATTGCAGTTAGGGACCTGAGGATTCCAATGTAAGTATTCTTCCATTCTTTAGGTCCCAGAGCAATGTCATTTCAGCTGCCCTCTGAGTAATCAGGTGTATGTCAGTTACTTTGTTTGTTTTTTAAACAAGAAAGAACTGCTAAAAAAGACATTATAAACTTGTATGTATGCAGCTAAATCCAACCATGGACTCTTTTTTTTTTTTTTTTTTTTTTTTTTAAAGACAGAGTTTTGCTCTTGTTACCCAAGCTGGAGTGCAATGGCACGATCTCGGCTCACCGCAACCTCTGCCTCCTGGGTTCAGGCAATTCTCCTGCCTCAGCCTCCTGAGTAGCTGGGATTACAGGCGTGCGCCACCATACCCAGCTAATCCAACCATGGACTCTTACAGAACAACCTTGATTCTTGGATTCTGGCAAGTGGGTCTATTTCCAGGGCATTGTAAATAGATTGGCTCAGACTTACTGTCCAGAGATGTCTCGGGGTCATGGGTAAAATCTTAGGGAGATTTCACTTAAGTGAAGTGCTTTATTCGATTAGAAATAGTTGCCTCTTTTCCTACCTTCCTGCCTTCTAAATAAGCAGGCACAAGCTCCTTTGATAAGGTGGAAATGGTTATCCTAAGATATTTGAATGAAGCCAAATTTTTTAAAATATACTTATTGATAGCCCATCAAATTATATTAGGGGATCCAGTCAGATTGTCACATGTGGTGGCTGGGTATTTGAAAGCTGGCCCTTAAATTTAAATGTCCAGATAGACTGAAAAGGGGGAATGCTTTTAGTACAAGCTGGATGCCACTGGAGTTTTATGGATATTGAAGTGCTGGGGTGGGGCTTGATCATGTAAACAGCCTTTGGTTCCAGGAACTAGCTCAAGAAGTGTCATTAATGTTGGAGTGGGAAAGCACTGCAGGGAGCAGATGCATTTTTCCCTGTTGCTTGGCTTTAAATTTTAAGGTTTACCAACTGGAGAGTGCAATTGTTCCAAGGCTTTTAGTTTTCTTTTTAAATCACAGAATGTATGTTAAAAGACATTCACATGAGAACTCATGTCTATGGCTTTATCCAAAGGCTTATCCTAATCCCACTCAAGATGCTGGCTCCTATGCTCTGGGGAGAATCTTTAGTCACTGAATGTTTGAAGACAGTGGAGCACAGGTCTGGCCTTAGTCTTGCAGTGTCTAGATTGGAAGATTGGAAACATGAAGTCTAGTGGCTCTACAAAGCATTGCTGAAGGTTCTCACAGGAATTTGGTTATTTGGGTGCCTAGGCTACTGTCGAGTTCAGCACTGGGAGGCCTTTTCTGTGTCACAGGCTCCTTGTACCCCGAAGAGTGATTTCTTTCTTTTTCATTTTTTCTATTTTTAAAACAAACAGGACTGAGTCTAATAATCCAGATAAATGTGCAGCAATGAGGAAGGTGATGGGGAAATTGAGGCAGCAATGGGCAGGCAACTGTCTTGGTAAAAGGGCAGCATTTGGAGCCAATGGCAGAGGGAGGCATGAAACAGAAACAAGAGCAGAGCATGAAGCTCTTTTTTTTTTTTTCAGCCAGAAGTAGAGTCTAGAAGAAATCCTGTTCTCAACCAAAAGACCTGGTGTCAGGTCATGAAGGACCAGCTGTGAGGACTGAGTTTTAAGCTGGTTTCAAGTTTTCTGAAAGAGAGCCAAAGCTGAGATCCTGACCTTGGCACCACTGGAATTAGAACAGTGGTAGGTACTTGGAGAAAAGTGAAAGGCAAGCAGTAGACTAATGATACTTACTGCAGAACTAGAGCCTTTTCTACGTAAAGAGCCACGGGCCGGAATTGGGCCCAGGCAATCCTGGTGAAAGCTCAACTTTGAGGTAGATTCCATGGCTATAGCTGGGAAACTTGTGGTGGAGGAGGGATGATGTCATCAGTTTATGCTAAGCTAAGTGCTCAGTGGTTACCTTGGCAGTTTCTTGGCGTTAATAATCAATGTAACAACACAATTAGAATTAAATGAGTGTGTCTGAAGACATCATCTATGAATATTCTTGGTTCTATTGATACCATGGTTAAAAAAAAATTCCAGGACTCCCAAGGAAGATTAAACCATGAGCAAATACCAAACAGCATCAATTTCACAGTTTGATGTGACACTGTTCACAATGTTTTTCATGGTTCTAAATATTCTACACCATTATGTCCATTATTCCATTTCTATTTCATTGAGTTTTTTAAAAATTCAATTACTTTCTAATTCCAAAAAAATTTAAACTTTTTTCCTCAATATTTTTTTCTCTTTCTCATAGACAAAATGTACTCACATTTTCATTTGTATTCTACTTTGCTTTTTTCCCCATTCCCTCCCTCCCTCCCTTGCCCTCTTCCTTTCTTATCTTTTTTTTCCCCTTAAATATTAATTCTCCTAGAAAGGGCTTCTAACAATGTTTTATTTAAGCTATTTGGCATTTCTGCATCACAGGATTCTTGTACCCCAAACACTGACATCTTTCTTTTCATTTTCTTCGGTTTTTTTTTTTTAATTGTGTACAGTTATTTTCCCCTTTTCTATGAGGTAGGTAGGATGGGTGGTATTTTTCTACCGATAAACTGAGGGGTAGAGGCAAACAAAGGTCTATCTAAAGCTGTAGGAGTGGTTTCTGTGAGATTCAAGATTGCAATGCCATTAAATGGCTGTCTTCTCATAGTTCTCTGCAGTACTTGGAAGTCAGGATCCATGAAAGATTTCCTATGTAGCGTTTTCAAAGTATCAAAAATGACGGGGATTCTCTGATGTCCAGTAAAATTTGGGTAACTGGAACTTTTTCTTGCACACTCGAGGTTGAGAACCTCCTCCCCGAAGCATACCTTATTTTCCTCATTTATTGCAGTCGGTAACACATTGTCAAATCCACCTTCTTAAGCACACAGCACCAGCTTTGCCACACGGATAAGAATGATTGTTGGAGACAGAGTTTCGAATCAGACTTGTGAGAAGCAGATGTTAACTGTCACCTGCCAAAAGAACAGCAGGACCCTGATACTCTTTGATATATTTGGAGGTGGCAAAAAAATGATACTTTAAGTGTGTAGCTCTTCTAGGAAATATATCTGAATACTAGTACGAGATAGAGGCCATCAGATCGAGATTGTGAGTACCCACTGTCACTCCTTATATAGTAGTTTAATGAGCCTTGTTACATACTGTAGTAAACATATTGAAATGACCTGAACTCTAACTGTATTCTTTTATTTCACAGTTTGGAGATAAAGAAGGTATGTTAGAGCCTGGCGAATACCTGCAGTAACTTGATAGTTTGTGCACACCATGTGTAATTTTTTTGTTGAGTACTTTGTTCATTTTGTGAGAGAGATGGTATCGACTTTCCATCCATCACACATAGACATTTACCTTGGGCTGGAGCTGCAGTTCTTAACATTTGATTCTCAGTACAGCAGGAAAGCAAGCATTCTTGTACAGATTGCCATCCCCTGTTTTTGAAGGTGAAGAGCAAACTAGAAAACCGATCTCCCACCAAAAGTGGGGAGACGATGAGGGATTCTAGAAACCATCTTCTCAGGAAAGAAGGAATTAGCCAGGTGCACTGGCTCAGGCCTGTAATCCTAGCACTTTAGGAGGCTGAGGTGGGCAGATCACCAGATCTGGAGATCAAGACCATCCTGGCCAACATGGTGAAACCCCGTCTTTACTAAAAATAGAAAAATTTTTAGTACTTTATCTCGGGTATGGTGGTGCGTACCTGTAATCCCAGCTACTCAGTAGGCTGAGGCATGAGAATGGCTTGAACCCAGGAGGCAGACGTTGCACTGAGTTGAGATCGCACCACTGTACTCGAGCCTGGTGACTGAGTGAGATTCCATCTCAAGAAAAAAAAATGAAAATTGCTTAAAGAGAAACAGTTAACATGAGATGTGCTATGCTTGGGCTGAGGATGATCCTTAGATGTTAAGTGGCTATCTCCATTTGAGTTTCCCAAAAGTAGCCCTTGAGACAAGTATTTGAGTTCAGATATTTATTTGGAAGGTGATGCCAGGAAGGGTGACAGTAGGGAAGTAAGATGGGAAAGACAACAAAGCAAGTGTTTATCAGTGAGTTACAGTGTGGGGCAATGGGCTTCACTCCTGCTAGGGACCTCTGAATTGTTCCACCCAGGGGCAAAGATGTTGGAATATTTAACTCCCATTTATCCTTCATTGTACCCTCAGGCAGAATGATGCACATACTGTTGCACATTTGAGAACAGAGGAAGCTCCAGGTGCCCTCTGGGGTGAGCTACAGATATCTGCTGTGACTGAGATGTCCTCAGCTTAGAATCAAATCTTGAATGTGCCTTTATATGCTTGGCAGACTTTTTATCTCAGTGCAGAATTGAGGGAGGTGAGAAACCCAACTTGCTCAATTATGTATTGTGGATGATACTCATTATTAATAAATGATTTTGGTGTTGGATGGTTTGTATGTATTAGTTTGCTTTTTTTAAAAAACACTTAAGCTTATTTAATACTTTAAAATTGGTTTGTATGTTTCAAGACTATAGTGTGTGTTGTGTGTGAGTGTCTATTTGTGTACTTGACAGTATGCACAAGCCTTAGTTACTGAAGGAGAATCAGTCGGACATGTCAGTGCATATGTGATATGAAACATCATCCTTATGGTGCACGTGTGAACATCCTTAAGAGGAAATGGCAAATGTCTTGATTAGGAAATGGCCTTTCTTCTCAATGTGATACGTGTAGTATGAAATATTTTCTTGAAATAGATCTGAGAATATAGCTGCTGAGTGGAAACCATGTGCTTATCTTGGACCCTTTAAAAAACCCTCTTTCCTATTGAGTGGTCCGTGTGTTAAAATTAGCAATAGAAAGGTTGGCCACACGAAAGACCTCCCTCTGTTGTGGAAACCTGACGCCTTTGGGAAGAGTCACAAGGAGTGCGAGTCAGTTTGGACAACTGTTAGAGTCCACCTCTTTTCCACATGACCCAAGGTAGGGCAGATTCCCAGCACAGCCCAAGCTTGTGAAGGGCAAGTGAGCATAATGCTGAAAGCAACAGCCTAATTATTTAGGGTGAGTAACTTAGAAAGCCCTTGTGTCAAAACTGGGCAGAGTTTTTTCTTTCTTTCTTTTTTTAATATGCTTGAAATATCTGAATAAATCAGCTATCTAATTGACTGTTTTTAAATGACCCATAGAAAAAAAAAACTGAACTATTTTTTCACTACTTACCATCATCTTTCTAGTTTGGCTGGGAGGCAGCCTAATGATGTTTAAACTGTGTTAGTATAAAGACAACACATAGTTTTCTTGATACTTGGGTACATTTTCAGTGGACTTGAGAGAGGCTGAACTTCAGTAAACAGACAATTTCAACACCAGTATTGTCTGAGTATGTTAAAATGTGTCCAGGTGTGGTGGGTCACGCCTGTAATCCCAGCACTTTGGGAGGCTGAGACGGGCAGATTACTTGAGGTCAGGAGTTCAAGACCAGCCTGGCCAGCATGGTGAAACCCTGTCTCTACTAAAAAAAATATATATATATATAAATTAGCCAGGCGTGGTGGCACACACCTGTAATCCCAGCTACTCTGGAGGCTGAAGCATAAGAATCACTGGAACCCAGGAGTCGGAGGTTACAGTGAGCCTACATGGTGCCACTGCACTCCAGCCTGGGTGACAGAGTGAGACTCTATCTCAACAACAACAACAAAAAAGTGTAGAGCATCACTGTCATTTTAAGCTTTTCTGTTTCTCTCTGTCTCTACCTTTTTCTCCATATGTATAACGTAACATGCATACATAAAATGGACACTTTAAATATGTATACATAATACATCAGTCATGATCTAGTCAAGAAAGCAGATACTATACCCGTTATTTTAGCAAAGAAAGTTTACTGTATGAAATTTGTTAAGCAGATATTGGAGGACTTTTATTTGTTACAGAAAAAACAGGTATTATAAGCATAGTAGTCTAAGTCTACTACCACTTAGACTATGGGAACCAAGAGAAGGACCTGAGGTTACGAGAACTTTGGAGGAGTGACCCTGCAGGGCTGGATCTGAGGAGGTGCAATAGGATTCATTCTTGGAGCATAGGCTAAAAATAAATACATAAACCCACACTTTTGGAGGTCAGGATCAAAAGCCACTGCCAGGTAAAGTAGCAAGGCTAGTGGGATCCTTACAGGAAGAGCAAGCCAACAGAAAGAGGCAAGATTATCTTCCTCTTCCCATCTTGCAGGATCCCTCTGGGACCCCTTACTGTCTCAGCCCAACGAAGAGCTGGCTGCCACACAGAAATATGGTCTGCAGAGTCCCAGCCTCAGCATCCAAATCAGAGTTTAGAAGCTGGGCTTGCAGAGAAAACACAGTGGCTTAATGATCACCATGCATACAAAATTGGATTGAGCCATGTGAAATTGCTGATGCCCTGCTAAAGTGTTTTTTTAATCTACCAAAAATAGCAATCTCATATGGTTCAAAGAAATATAGGCAAATACAAATTAGATTATATGTAATCAAAATATATTTCATGTGTTCATAAACTTTCACACCTCATAAATGATATACATACACATATAATCAAGCATATGTAAGGTGGAAAGGGACTGTTCCACACCTAATCATGTCAAAGAAAGCTGGTGCCATTCCCTGAAGGAGATGAAACATATCTCTGTATCTAATTCAACCTATCAATAAAGTGCATTTACTTTAGGACCCCTATGATAATCACACTGGCATATTGTATGGTTCTTTTTACTGCTGCTGAGTGTTTTCCATAATGGATAAATCATTGATTCATCATCCTACTGCCTTGACCATGATCTGTTGAGTCTTTAAGGATCCACAGTAAGCAGGCAGCAGAAGCCAGAACTTGACTTATAATGTCTTTCAGTAGATGTAGATTAGAAGAAGAAACACCAACCATCCATGAAGTTCTTTAAGGATTTGAAGCCCCTTGAAATTGCTGCTGCTATGGGGCTGCCATGATGCTTCGGTATAAAGTTCTGATCTCTTAGAAAGGCAGCTGCCTGTGTTTGGTTACCTGTGTGCATTTTCAGGGTGGGCACTCCTAGTCTAAAAGAAAAATATGTTCGCATTTTCTTTATGGGAGTGATTCAGAGGCTGTTGCGTAAGTCATGGTTGAAGGCACATGGCATGTTCATTGCATGCCATGGGAAGATTCCTTGGGTACTTGTCAATGACTATTATGCTTCTCCCAAGGGCCCTGGTACAATTCCTATTTTGTTTATTTAGTTTACTCTTTAAATAGAGTATAAGAGAAGGGAGAGTGAGGCCCCACAAAATGGGACAGAGTGGGGCCGTGACTCTAAAAGATCTTAGAAGTATTTGTGTCGCTACAACATGCATCTTATTTCAGGGAATCCCACAGACAGCTTTCCAGAAGTGGGCATTTCCTCTGGAGCAACCCACAAACCTTTCCTGGCCCCTGGGGCCTGCAGTCCCCTCTCTCCCTGACAAACCAATGCCACAGTTTCAAAGTGATTCAACTGGCGTCCCCGCAATGCCTTCTAATTCTGACTCTTTCACAATAGCAGGGAGTAGAAGAAACTGACAAATGAGCTATTTTTGAACTAGAAGTTGGCCCAACTGTCAGGCGTAATAGCAGCCGGGTAGCATTTGTGGGATAGCCTGCTCATGAAAGATGACTTTATAATTGCCTTCCAGATCCCAAGGATAAGAGCGTATGTTGAAATCAGCATAACCCTCTTAGGCTTTCAAAACCCAACCTCAAGAGGCCAAGAGATGTGTTGGCAGCATGAGCACTTGGCTGTTTGTATGGCGATCATCTCCCCCATTTACCCAAATATGTCCTGGGCATTTTGTTTACCTCTCACATTGTTTGTGCACTGTAACAGATCAAATGGCACCTATTCGTATGCCGTGGCCACTTTCCAGAGGGACTCATTACCGCCTTTACTGCTCATAAAATCCTTTTGTGTTTAATCCTCTCAGCACTTTCCTTTTTTTATGCCGTCTGTCAGTGGGCTTTTGTGCCCTGTGGGTCAGTATATCAACACTTCACTTTTCCTTTCCTGAAGACAGCTCCTGTTTCTGAAGTCCTTTCACTGGGGAAGGCTGTTGGAACAACTTTCACAGGACAAGTAGGCAAACTGAAGGAAAACAATAAATAAATCCGCTGCGTTCGGCTTAGTACAGTTGAATTTATAGCCTGATGCAGGATGCTTCCCTGGACCAGAGTTTCACATTCTTATCTTGGAAACATCTGCTTTCTGCGATGTGCAATACAAAGCTAAGGTGAATTGTGGAAACCCATCCTCTGCTGGGAAGATGGAATACTCTCAGTATGATGATGGTGGCTTCTCACAGTTGCTTCTTCTATTACATATGTAGGTATTTGTAGGAGGTTTTTTTAACTTTGGGGCAAGGGCCACTGGGGAAAAAGTAAGATTGTCAGCTTTTCTTGGTAATTCTCAAACCCTTTCATTCTCTCAATGCAATTAAGTTACTTTTGTGTTTTCAATCAGCGAGTTTCTGAAGGGAAGTCTGGGGTAGATTTGGCATTGAATCCAGTCAGCAGGCAGGATGCAGGGACCTTAGGTGACCTTGATCTGATGACAAAGTACACATGCTTCTATCTGTGCACTGCAGCTTTCCTTAGTTTAGTGTTAGAAACGATAGGGCACAGTTTATGTGTCTTGCATTTTTCAAACTTCTGTCTGAATGTTTGAATTGTCAGTGACATTAGGAGCAACACACAGTAGTTCAGCACTGTTGGAATGTGGTCAGCAGTTATTAAGTCCCAAAGCACAATCTGTGGGCCTGCTTCATCAGAAGTACCTGGAGCGTTTCACGGAAATGCAATTTGCAACACTCACTTCAGACCTGCTGATTCAAAATACTGGATCTATGTGTTTAATAATCACTTCCAGTTTTTCTAATTCACATAAAAGTTTGAAAAGTGCTTTTATAGAGGGTCAAACACTAACTCTAAGTGGGATCAGCCACGAAAATATTTCTCTCTTCCTTGTTTAGAAGAATATACTATATATTGTTAAACTATGCTAGGAAGAATACTCTTGCTTATCTATTAAAATAGTTTATCTGGAAGAATATAATAAAAAGAATTAGGCTGGGCATGGTGGCTCATGCTTGTAATCCCAGTGTTTTGGGAGACTGAGGCTGAAGGATCACTTAAGGCAAGGAATTTGAGACCAGCCTGGGCTGGTATAGTGAGATCCCATCTCTGCAAACAAATGAAGAAAAAAAAATTAGCCAAGCACTGTGGCACATGCCTATGATCCTAGCTACTTAAAAGGATGAGGTGGGAGGATGACTTGAGCTCAGGAGTTTGGGACTGCAGTGAAGTCTGATAGTGCCATTGCATTCCAGCCTGGGTGAGAAGAGTAAAACATTGTCTTACGAAAAAAAGAAAGAAAGGAAATAAAAGCCTGTGGAGGCTTTTCTACCTATATCTCATTAGTCTGAATAAATCAGTTGGCCATATTCTCATTTCATGTGTTGGTTACTTTTATCTCCACGCAGTTCTGCTCGTTTAGTATTTTAAGTACAACCCTTAAGAAAAGTAACAACCATCTCCTCTATATTATCTAGAGGGATGGATCAATGGGAGAATCAAAATAAACTGAAAATTAACCAGCAAACCCTTTTTGTTTTAACCCTTGCTGTTAAGCATTTCTCCAAAGCATCAATCTAGGCAGTTTCATTGAGGATTTTGTGATGTCTCAAGATCACCTTTCGGAGATAATACAAATCCTCATGTAACTCCAGGACTCAAGTTGTAGGTGAAGAAAATGTCTGTGTAACTTCTGGAGAAGAGTGTATTCTCCTTATTTAGATAAAAGTACAACGTAAAATACAATTTGATAAAGACTTAATAACTAAATAGTTCAGTGAATCAAGGCTTCACTGTCTAAGGTTCTAAACCAAAAGCTAAACACTCAGTGTCTGGACAAAGGGGACAGTGGTTTTTATCACAGGCATATTATTCTGCCACGAAAGCTGTCCTTGCATCTGTTGGCACAACACCACAGAAAGTAAAACAGGCTCCCGGAATGGAGTTATTTCCATCCCCTCCCACATAGTATTCCCTTTGGAGCAAGCAATTTGTCTACACTCAACTTTTCCCTGTTGATTTTCTGAATCAGACAGACTTTCCCCAAACCCCTAGAGCTATTAGTCTTGTTAATCTTTGCCCTTCACAAATGAATCTTTTGTGCTGCTCGTTACTGGACTTGGATTGCTGTCTTTCCTTTCCTTTCATTCTTTAAAATTTTTTTTTCTCAAATGAACAATAAGAGCAAACAGCTCAGGATGAAGGAGGGTGGTGAGGAACGATGACCTCTGGTTGGTCAATCTTGATGACACAGTTTATGGGTTTGGAGGATTCCGTTGTCAAGGGACACAGGGCAGGGTTACCTCGTAAGAAAATAATGTGGTCATGTGATGAAGAGCTAAGGATGAGAGAAACTGCAGTGTTTCTGCTGCTGAACAATGACAAAGTTCACTGGTGTTCTCAGGTGCAAGGGAGAGAATAGGCCCTCATTGTAAGGCAGTGTCAGCCCTGCCTTTGTTTCTCTTTCCCTTGCTGAGGCATTAACACTGTCTTGTCAGTCTGTAGGCAGGTTGGCATGGGATATCACACGGATGGATATTTAGCCAGTCAGTGCATCATACTGGCTTATCTTTGTTGATATGGGTCTTTGTACACTCCTTGACTAGGTATATAAGTGAATGAAAGCTTTACCAGACACGAAGTCTCACGAGGAAGCTTAACCCTTCTTCGACTAGTTATATTTGTTTGTGTATTTAATATCATGGTATGGTGAAACCTAACAAGGCTTGACAAATGAAACTTGACAAGCTATGAACACTGGCTTTTAAATATTTGTTTTTTCCCCTAATTCCAGGTGAAATTTTCTTTTCTGTTTTTTAAAGGTATTATTCATATACATAGTGTACCTATTTATAGTCTATAGCTTGATGAATTTTTATAATACATGACTCATGTAACCATCATCCAGATTAGGATATGGACCATTTCTAGCAGCCCAGAAGTCTCCCTGCTCCCCCTTCTCTATCAATACCCAAATCTACCCCCAAGAAACACTATTATAATTTATATTCCCATTGAATACTTTTTTCCTGTTCTTGAAATTCACATAAATGGAATAATACAGAATTTGTTCCTTTGGGCCTGGCTTCTTTCATTCAATTATGTCCACAAGATCCATCCATATTGTTCCATTCTTTTTTATGGTTGTGTAATATTTCATCATGTGAATATACTACAATTTATCCATTCTACTGTTGATGAGCATCATATTGTTTCTAGTTTGCAGCCCCAGTGAAAATTTTATACAAGTCTTTTGTGTACATATACTATCATTTCTGGTGCGTATGTCCAAGACTTTCAGAAGTATATATGCTGTCTGGTGGGCAGATATGTTTAGCTTTAGAATATACGGCTTAACAGTTTGATATTTTTAAAAGTTGTTAATGTAAATTTAATCTAGACAAAAGAAATAATAGATTAAAATGGATTCATACAATATTAAACTAGAAGTAAACACCTCTTGGGTTGATATTTATTTTCCATCAGTCTCAAAAATAATGGTTAGCAAAATTACATGATGATTGAATGCCATTCTTCATAAATAGTTGTCCATCTGATAGAATCATAACCAGAAAGGAGTTAAAAATTGTTTATGAATCAAAATCAGCAGCACATTTTCAGCTTAGCTATGTTCATGAATTTTAAGCTGTGGGTAAAGTTATGAGATATTGTTACTTCCTGAAACTGCAGGTGGAAACCCTACTCTAAGGTTCAAACATCTCCACATCTTTCAAGGTAAAGAAAATGAGAGCAGGGCAGATTTATTTGGGGTAAGTGAGACTTTGGAAACAGAAACATTTTTCCAACTTGGAAACAATTACAATGTTTTTGTGAAACTCACACACCCTGCTCCCAAATAAGAACACAAAACTTGATACTGGAATACCAATATCAAAGAAGAAGGAAAGATGCTGTTCTCCTGTTTTAGATATAATGTCATGTTCATTGTCTCACGAATAAATTTTAACTTCTCTTATAAATGAAACATTCAGTTTCACCAGGGTGCGTTTCTACAAATCCATGAAGTCAATAGAGGATTGATTTTTGGCTCAATGTGAAACCCTTGACTGTATATCTCTTTTTATGTTAGAGACTATGGGAAATACAGAAGGAGGAAGGATAGATTCTGCTTGGAGGAAGGAAGAAACTCATAAAACTATTATGGATTTGGGATCCGCTGTTCAGTGCTGATGACGAGAGACAGATATCAGGGAAAGGGGAGATCAACATGGACTAGAGGACTCAAGTGGGCTTGTGGAAGGGGTCAGGCTTAAGGCCAGTATTGAAGAGGTTAAATTAAGTTTAGCGTAAAGTTACCTCCTTACATATTTTAAGTTTGGCCTAAATGTTCCTCTGTATATAGTGAATGGTAACCTAACTGTAAGGGTAAGTAATGGTTACTTACTTTTGTACCTACCGTAACCTCTTGTACCAATCACTGTGTCGGCAAATCACAGGCAGCCAGCTACTCAAACCATATTCAAATAAGGCAAACACTGAGCTGTAACCAAACCAGTCATTTGTGTACCTTCTATTTTCTGTACATCACTTTCCTTTTTCTGTCCACAAGTCCTCTCCAACCATGATGCAGTAGCATCAGAGTTTACCAGAAACTGTTCTGGTTTGGGGGCTGTCCAATTAGCGGATTGTTCTTTGCTTAATCAAACTCTAAGTTTAATTATGAATTTAACTTAAAACGTCCAAAGTTTTTCTTTTAATACAATATACAGGGAAGAGACAAAATATTGAGTAAATATCAATTTATTAAAATATTGAAGTGTCAGTAGTTTGTATACTGTCTTCATGTATGCAAAATATATGGGAAAAGAGAGAAAAAGAAATCTATTTGGATGAGGCTTGTGGAGAAAGGGGGTAAAATAATCTTTGCTGAAAGTGTAGGAGAGAACATTTGGGAACATTTCAAAGAAAGGATCTTTTTCCCATAAGCCAACTAGCTGTGAATGTGTATCTGTTACAGGTGAGTTTCAGGTGGTTTGTTTAACGTGGGGCTGCTTTAGAACAGTAGGAATAATGCAGTGTTTCACAAGTTCTATTACTGCACACAGGCTTGGAAATGCAGATTCTCAGACCACATCCCAAGATGATGTACTATCAGTCAACTATTGCTGCATAACAAACCAGACCAAAACTCAATGACATACAATAAACATTTATTCACACATTGACAGTTATGAAGGTTTAGCTCAGGTGTGTTTCCTGAGTGTTCATTTTGGAGCCCAGAACAAAGAGGCAGCAGCCACCAGGGTCATAGTCTACTCATGGAAGAAGTTGCAAGCTCCCATAGGACATTCCTCTGCAGATGTATGCTGTAAGCTCTACTTGCATTCCATTGGTAAAACAAATTTCATGGCCAACCTTGACATCCATGGCACAGGAAAATAAACTCTGCCTTTAGTCTGAAGAATGGCTAAGTCACATGTGAAAAGGAATAGATACAGAGAAGGGTGAAAAACTGGAAACAGTAATTCAAAGGACTGCATTTGCTAAACCTTTAACACATATCACACAACCTGAAAAAACCCCTATGGAGTTGGCCCTATTATTACTTTAATTTACAGATAATGAAATAATGGCTTAGAAAAGCTAGGAAACTTATCCAATTAATTCTGTTAATAGTGACCATGATAAACCTCTAAATGTAGTTAAACCTTAATAGAACCGCAACAGCACAAAATATTTACTCAAGTCTCTGTAAGAGGCTTTGAATAGTATTACAAGGCGTGTTACCTGAGCTACACCCTCTGGATCCCCTGATTCACTTGCACCTGAAATCTTCATTCCTCCAGGTGGCCGTTCCCAGCCCCTCTTGTTTGTGTTTCCGGATACACACACAACACAAATTCCGGCAGCAATTGCTTTTCTACCTCAGAAAGTACCTTGGGCCAAACCTGGCCTTCTACCCATTTCCTTCTCCATTAGGGACACAAATTAATATCAGAAATTCGTTGGCATTTCTTAAAATAATTGAAAATGGCAAAAGCATAACTAGGCATTGCCTCATTACAAATTGCTAGGTCTGTCATAAAGAAGGTGCATATTTTGCGACTCCTACAACCTCTTGATTCTTACCAAAAAACCTGCTCTTCATCTTCCAACTTTTACGGGATTCTGAAAACAAGTTGGACTCCCTCCATTTGCTAGGTGCTGATAGGCTGACCTTCGCTCCCCTGACTTCTGACCCCCACTTCATGCCGTTTCTTCCCCTCGGCCTTTTCCTTCTATTTTACCTCCTACTTCTACTTCTAGTGTGAATCAAGTCTGCAACCTGACTACCTGTATTGTAAATTTTCTCGAATGTTTAAACATCCTTTGTGTAGTCATCAGGACCCAAACCAAGAGATTTCATCACTCCTCCCCTACATATTCTAAATCCCTGGATCCCTAACTCACTGAACCAAGATGAGTTGGGATATCTCTAAAGGCATTGTTGTGTTTGTTTGTTGGGTATCTTATGGAGATTCTTAACATTGTACATTGATGTAGATTGGATGGGCCTCAGAGTTCAAGAGAATAGTGATGATTATGGACTAGTTTAGAAACTGCCTGATGATATTTCCTGACACAGGGCTCATTGAGGAGGGCATCTTAGCAGATAATGCTCAGCAGTGCCTTGCCCTGTGGATTGATGGGTCAACCTAAAAAGTAGCACTTTAGAGTGTTTGAAGGACCACTTGGCCTTTCTTTGCCCTCTGTGAGGTGCTCCTGGATGTGGGCAGAGGCACCTGATTTTTCTCAAGGGCCTGTTCTCTTCTAACCTCTGACTTCCGCTCCCATCAATATTACCCATTTTAGTTTTGGTTGACTGTAATATTTGTCTGTTTGTGCATTGTGAAATAATAGAACATCGGATCCACCAACCACTTATTAGCATAGTAACACTGGAAAATACAAAACTAATTAAATGTTTTAGAACTTAATCAGAGGCAAGAATGGATGGGGGATATGATATACAGATTTTGCCTAGATTCTAGTTTTTGTTTACAAATAAACTTTCTGTAACATTCAAAAGTTTATTAAGTTTAATTATAAAGCCTTTTAATTAAAATGAAGTCTCATTTAGTAATAGTTCATTTAAATTATAGCAATTAGACATTTCTCTAACTTCTTGAATGTAATGGACCTTTGTCTAATACATAGTTTCTCAGCTGATGTTTCCTTCTTTTTATATTCTAATAAAGCAGCAATGTATTTGTAGCCACAGATACAGTTATCCCTGTGTCTTATTTAAAAATGGAAAGACTTGCCCATCTGTTATCCCTGTAATACAAACTCTTCTTCCTTAATTATTTTCTATAGATGAGTTGATTATTTTATCTTGGGGGAATTCTTTAGCAGTCAGTTGCAAGGTAAGCTAGGGTTGACTTTGGTAAAGCTTAAATGTTATTCCAGCTTCTAACGGATAGCAAGAAGACCTAAACAATTTTCCCAAAGCACAAATTCACAGGAATCACAACTTTGCATTTGTTTCAAAAGAAGACATGTAACTTTTCCTTACAATAAGCATACAGAAGTGTGGCTTCTTCCTTATGTACTTTGTCATTCAAAATAACAACAACAACAAAAGAACTTTAGAGATCTTTGAAATTTGTGTAACATGGAAATTCTTCAAGTTGCTCAAGTTCTATAAATTTTGAGAGTCATTCACAGTGGAAGTGAGTAGGCAATCAGGACATCTGTTAAATAGTATCCACAGTTTTCTTTGAATTATTGTTGATTTGCTGTGCCCCAGATCTGCATGGTAATAAGATATTCACATACTTTTAAGTATTTTAAAACGTCATACTTATTATTCATGGAAAAATTGAGTATCAATCTAAGTGAACTTTCCCTAGCTTTTGTCATTTCCAGGAATAGTCACTACTCTGAGAGTAGAAGATTCTATGCTGTTGTTTTATGAAAGTTCTTTTTACCTAAAAAATCATGATCTTATCATCTAGGGCTCTTAAATCAGTTCTGGTCTCCTGCCTCAGCTGTGACCAGGTAGGTAAACAGGCCAGGGGTGGGAGACGGCAAAAAGGAGCCGATCAGCCCTTGTAGTAGCTGGCATTGTCTGCACTTTTCTTATTTTAAACCAAGCTTTCTAGGTTTTCATGATGATGGCAGGGGTCAGGCCATTAGAGTCTGTTGAGGGGACTTGGGATGGTCACACACTCTGCACTGTTCTCTACCTCTTTCTGGATTAGGAGAGGTTTCAGCACAATTTTAAGAAAAAGCTTCTCTGCTCTGCAGTGAAATCCAAAGGCAGCTCTGAAAATCTCAGATTCAGAATATCATTCCCTTTCCCGTCTTTCAGAAGACTTCGATGGCCCTTTAATCCTTCGGGAATCTTCTACTCTACTCTTCCTTAATCAATTCAAGAAAAGATTGCTGAACTTTTTTAGTTGCCAGTGAGATGCAAGTAAAAGCCAGAATGGCTAAAATATGAAAAAGAGTGACAACATCAAGTCCTGCCCATGCTGTGAAGCAGCTAGAACATTTATACGTTGTTAGTACCAATGCCTTGTTTTCCTAGTTACTTTTTCATTTACATTTGTGTATGGACCTACTTTTTAATTTGATGATTCAGAATAAAATAACTCCATTTTTAAAAATTCATTTGCTACGTCTCTTCACACCCAATTCCAATAATATTTTTGACTCAGTAAGTCAAAAACAAATGCACAGCAAAAGAATGAAAGTAGATTCAGCTTGCGTTTGGTATTAGAGAGGGAAAAATGGCTTCCCTCAAACCTCCTAGGTTCTTTGGCTGAGCTGTGAATTACACTGACATGAAACAGCTTAAAAGGAGAAAAACCATTTTAATTACGTGTGTACCCATGTATGCATGCAAGTCCCACAAAAATATGATACTCAAAAAAGAAGGATATAATTGTGATCTGAGAGACCAAAATAGATGCTCCTTTATCAATTAAGATGAATCCTAGGGTTAAGAAAACAAGTTACCTACAGATGGAGGTTTCTGGGCTCAGCTAGCAAGGCAAGTTTCTAAGTTCCTACAACTATAAGAAAAAACACACCCTTGCTAAACTTCCTAATCATAGAAGCCATCAGGCTGATTTACATCCCAGACCACTGCAACTCTGATTGGGCAGAGGACCGTCCTTACAAACATTCTTTTCTAATAAGCTGTTTCAGACCTTAAGCCAGTTTTAGCTACTTACAAAAGCTGTGCACATTGTTTTTCTGTCCTGTAATTCACCTTTGACATAAAAACCAAATTCCATCTTATTTTAATGCTAAAACCTGGCCCCAAAATGAACATAGACTGTATGGTTATGTATAGGTTTTCCCATTGCACCTGCACTCAGCTACCCTCGTAAACATATATAGCTTTCCCCCCAAACATGCTGAATATGTGTGATACTGGCCCTGTGAGGCATAAAATCCAACCTGTCTTTTCCCTCTTCAAAGAGAGGTAGCACCTTCTCTCCATGCTGGAAAATTTCTCTTTCTACTTGCAAATGATATCACCAATAAAGCTGTGATTTTTATTACTCCATCCTGGTAGCCTTTCGGATGACAGATTGAAGCTCAGATGGCAGCATCTTGAGGTACAGAAAGGAATTGAGGCCTGGGGCTTCTGAGGAATGGCGGAGACAGATTATGGGAGGGGGAGGAGGAAACGTATGGTGCATAGATTGCCTTGTTATCTAGTTAAAAGTATCTCAGATGATTACAGTCATCTCAGAGCAGCTCTCTTCCTCGTACAGACACTTTTACTAATAAAAGTTTCCTTATACATGTAACTTTCTTTTACAAAAGAACAGCTTTTCAGTGCTGCTTCTGTGTCTGCAGTTTCTCAAAATAACCAACTTGAAATAATCTATATACTAAACAGCTATATTATAGGGTGGCATATTCTAGTCTTCCGTGGTCATGTCCTGAACCCCAACACTAATATATTTGGGATTGGTGAGGACTCCACATTTGAGCAAAAGCAATAGAAAGTTTTGTTAAAGGTTTTTTATTGTTCCTCTTCCTCTGTCAGAGCAACTTTGCCAGCTTTATTTTCTGCAAGGTATTTCCAAGGACACTTTTTTTTTTTTTTTTTTTTTTTTTTTTAAGACCAAGTCTTGCACTGTCGCCCAGGCTGGAGTGCAATGGCGCAATCTCAGCTCACTGCCACCTTTGTCTCCTGGGTTCAAGCAATTTCCTGCCTCAGCCTCCCAAGTAGCTAGAAATAGAGGCGTCCACCACCATGCCTGGCTAATTTTTTATATTTTTAGTAGACATTATATTTTATTCACTATCTTGGCCAGGCTGGTCTCAAACTCCTGACCTCATGATCTGCCCACCTCAGCCTCCAAACGTGCTGGGATTACAGGGGTAAGCCACCACACCTGGCCAAGTGCACCTTTTTAGGAACTCAGGAGTGATACCTTAGCTTTTTCTTAACATTGGTCAGGAGATATGGTCTTCAAGTCTCCTGAGGGCTAAAAAGGATTATGTGAGGATATGGTAGATTTCTTGGGTCTTTACAGCTGGATAATATGGCCACATGTGAGCATTGTCTACATAGGTTTGTCATCACAAGAACAGGGCACCTGAGTATGCTGAAACAGAAAAAGTCTCTGTGGTCATCACCAGTGTTAATAAAAAATGTTCCCTGTTTTCCTTCTAGATCTGGATGTCAGGTATAGTCACATATTATCTGCTTTAACCAAGGACATGAGAAGTGATTCCAAGTTACCTATGGGAGAAAGGTTTAAGAGTCGGTGTGAAATTCACCATTCTCTCTCTTTCCATTTGCCAGGGTGGCCAGCAATATTCCAAATAGAGGCTCTTTTGTCAGCCTGCTTCCCAGCATGAAGACAGTGCTGAACTCAGCCCCCAGCTGACCCATAATGGACATGTAGTATGAGCAATAAATTAAACCTTTGATGTTTTAGCCCACTGAGTTTTCTTTGTTTTTGTTACTGCAGCATAACCTAGCTCATCCTGAACTTTACAGATGGGCCCAATAATTGGTGTCTGAAAGACCAATTTTATTAACATGGTTCAAACAATAGAGCTTCATACACCAGAGAGCACAATCATTCCCAGGAGACAAATGGGGCTGGAAAGGCACCTGATGATTCAGAATCCTGGGGCACAGAGGAAAAACATCCTTCCTTGTCCTGCCATTCTTTGCCAAACTCCCAAGCACAAGTGAATCATGGTTCAGTGACTCACTGTGTGAATAGGGTCACAGAGAATCCCTAAACCCTTGCATTTCGTATCAGGAGTCCAGCAATCTTTTAGGTTGCCCATAGCTGAGGGTTTTGAGGATTTAGTGGCGTTTTCTGGTAAATCATAGTTTATTCTAATTTGGGTTTCAGCCCAATGAGGTGCTTCCTACTGTGCCTGATAAGGAATGGAACTGGCTCACTGTAAATGTAGTTGTTTAGTAATAGCTGTAGATATTATCCTTTCTACATCTTCTGTTCTCATTTGTTATTTTTAAGATTAAGAATCTAATGTCTAGGAAACTTAAGTGAACATGTCATAACTAAACAGAAAATAAGTGGGAGAGTCTGGCTTGGAAGCCAAGCCCCAAGTCCCTATTAAAAGACTTCTGACACATACACACATAAGGGTGTGTTTGCTAGGAACCAGTACAGAAACAGAAGGGGGGTTATTCCTACTTGTGGTTCTCACAACACCTTTTGCAAGTGATCCTTAATTGGGCCATGAGGGCTATTTGCACCAGTGTGTGGTTGGGATACCTACCTAAGGAATAAGTTAGAAAGTTGGGGAACTGAGGAAAGAAGATAGAGGAGAGAAGTGAACATCATTTACCTACAAGTGAATTTACAATTCAGACTTCACTGGCTACAGCAGAAAAGAGTTTGGCTTTAGTTTCCAGGCAGATTCACATTCGTAGTGAAATCTAAGATGTATGGACCTTATCTCAGCCACTGCTAGTTATCACTGGAGAAACCATGCCAAACTGAAGGGCAAGATGAGGTCAGGAACCTCCCAACAGATTACAAGCATAAGGTCAGCTCTCAGGTCTCAAGAGAACTGCTGTAAATGATTAGTGGCTTATAGCCACTGACTTGGATAAAAAGAAAATTGGCTGGCTTCCCCCTCTGCTAATCAGTGAGCCTGTATGTCAGGAGCTGCCTGGAAAAGGGGTGGTGAATGGGGAGGAGAGTTGCAGAGACCAGCTCTAAAGAGAGGGGCAACAGGTGGCCGGGCGTGGTGGCTCAAGCCTGTAATCCCAGCACTTTGGGAGGCCGAGGCGGGTGGATCACGAGGTCGAGAGATCGAGACCATACATGGTGAAACCCCGTCTCTACTAAAAATACAAAAAATTAGCTGGGCATGGTGGCACATGCCTGTAATCCCAGCTACTCAGGAGGCTGAGGCAGGAGAATTGCTTGAACCCAGGAGGCGGAGGTTGCGGTGAGCCGAGATCGCGCCATTGCACTCCAGCCTGGGTAACAAGAGCGAAACTCCGTCTCAAAAAAAAAAAAAAAAAAAAAAAGAGGGGCAACAGGTAATCCACACTTCTGAAGGTCTCTTATTTTACACATCTCCCAAAGTCTTTGCCTCTCATGAGAAATCTAGCCTTTGTTCTTTCCTGTATTTGCTCAGAGGATGAAATGGCAAAGGCTAGAAGTCACCAAAAGTAGAATGGTTGAAAGGGAATGGTGCACGTGAACATTTATCACATCCAAATAGTTCTTACCTGAAAAGTTGTTAAGATTTCATTATTCAGGAAGATCTCATTTGTATTTGTGTAGGTGTCTACTTTTTAATTCACCTTGATTCAAAATAAAATAATCCCCATGATTGTTTTGTCTTATTTGTGTTATCTACTTCTAATTATTTGTATGGTTTAGTAACTAAAAATCAGAATGTACACTCTCTGCCAAATGGTGAAAAGTGGACCCAGTCTGTGTTTAGCATATACTCTGTATATCTTTATTACTGGATTACTTTTACTCTCTGAACTTGAATCCCTCCCACAGGAATAGAATACTGGGAGATGTTTTACACTATTTGAACACTGGAGAAGTGCTGAAAACCTGAAATGAAAACAGGAAACTTCCCCAGCAGTGAGAGACTGTCTGGATTCCTGCTTACCCCTTCTGTCACACTTATCTCTAGAGGCTTTGTAATAACATCTGTCACTCTGACCACAAACCTCCTTGAAGCCCAACTTTTCCCAAGGAAAAGTTCTCTGGGGAGTGCCAACCTGGCCTGGTTACTGATTTCACCACCTTGAGCCTTCCAGACAAAGTTCACAATCTCACATGATGGGCCCAACTGAGACCAAAAGAACAAAATTGTACCATATAACAACATTTTTGAAAACTGGGTAGTTTTTTTCTACAAACAGTCCAAGAGGAAGAAGTCAGGATTAATGAGAAGAAGGTAAGATAATCAGAGGAGACGAGGGACCTAATGACAGATGATGGCCAATTCCAGGATGTGAGAGTGGTTCGTGTATTTTTAACAGCACTGTTGGCTAATACAATATTAAGATGTTTTCTGTTCTATATTCTGTGTTTTCTCCTGTCCCACCATCATCCTTACTCTTTGACCGAATTCTGTTGCCTTAGATGAGTGATACTTCTAGGAAATGGATTAAATTGATTGGCATATGGGTTAGCACAGAATGGAGGCGCGTGAACATCAGCCAAGGGTTGTGAGATAGGAGAGTTCAAAAATTAATCAGAAGCAGAACACTGCAACAAAAGGTGACTCAGAGAAAGGTAACCTGAACCACCATCTCCCCTCTCCCACCATGGAAGAATTCCCAAATATACGGACGGGACAGTAGGGGCAAAGGAATCTGAGTTTAGGACATCCATTTTAAATGCTGTGGGACAGGGTAACACCTGCTCTCTCAGCAAAGTTGGGCGTTATTCAAAGGAGACCTTTGCTGTGTATTTGTACTGAACCATCATTTTCTTTATTTTTGGAGAAAAGTAGAATGCACACACATAATACAATAGGAAGTAAACCTTATTGGCCATACCTGTAAACAAAGATCATCTAAAAGAAACTATGTTTTAGATTACCTTGTATATTTCAGCTCACCTTGATATTCTGCAGATCTTTGATTTCACTTTGGATCCTGTGAGCTTTTAGCTTCCAAATCTTTATTTGCATTTTCTTTGTTAGATAATGTGAGAGCCAAATGCAGTGAGGTTTATGAACAAGCCATTTCATCTTTAGGATTTGGGGATGAGGAATAAAAATGCTAAGTGGGTTAATCTTACCTGAAGGACCCAAGCTTATGCTTCAAATTGAGATGTTACAAATCACTCACAGAAACTTACACAATTGGGGAGGGATCCCAGAGACACAGAGTTGGAGGAGTGGTGGGGAGCAGAGCACAGTCATTTAAGGATGTGGGGTATGCGGCCAAGCAGACCTTTATTAAAATCCTCGTTCTTATTTATCATGCTGTCACATTGATAACCTCTCTGAGTCCCAGTTTCTTCCTCTGTAAAGGGTGAAATAATGCCCAGGTTGGTCTTGTGTATGTAATAAAATGTATTTGGCACCATTCCTGGCATAGGGAAAGTACTCAACAATAGTAGCTGCTATTTTATCATTTATAATGTAATAATGATTATTATTATTTAATTCATGCCCCTCCTTTCATGGTGAGAAAATTAAGGCCTATGGAAGCTTGATGGAGGCCACATAACTTGCAGTTAGAGCTGGAATTAGATATCCCAATCCTTATCCTGCTTTCATTCAATGAGTTTGTCCAATTTCTCACAGCTCTTGCCGAGCTGCAGTTCACTTTTGTCTTGCACGTCTGTATGACCTGCCAGGGAGAAAAGGTGATGCAGAGATGTGGCCACGTGGGTCTGTGGATCAGTGGATGGCTGGGGACACGCCGTGTTGGTGATCTCATTGTGCAGGCTTCCTGCCTTTCCTAGTCTACCCTTCCTGTCGAAACCAGACACTCTCACCTGGAAACTATGCATCCTTCTTGACCGCGGTGCTCCACCAGTGTTCCAGCCCGACCTATGGCTCCAGCAGCTGTTTACCTGCCTCACACCTCAACCTAACATTTTCTAATGAAGGAGAGCAGTGTGATGTAGTGGAAAGGACAGTCAGGTGAGAATTGAGAAATACTAGTTTCTAGTTCTGCTATATACTCTTCAACCAATGAGCACTAGAGATAATTTAACCTTTCTGGACTACAGTTTATTTCTCTAAAAAATGAGGGGATTCAATTAAGAAATCTCTCTTGAGCATGAATTTCTGAATCTATTAAAAGAGAAGCAATGAATACTTGCTAAGTAGACAAGATGGGTCTAACTGAACTGCTGTTTGATGTTTCATTGTTTTGTGAAAATGGAGAAAAGGCAGAGTAGTTGATTTTTTACACAAATAGAAATTTGTTATAAATTTTTAAATTCTTTTAAATATGATTGTTGGCTAACCTTTACAAAATAATAGGCATCCAAGTGTCTTCTTTTTTTGGTGGATTTTTGTGTAGCAAGTAAGTAATTTCCCGCATAAAATGAAGATGCTAGCTCTTTTATTTAGACCAGGGTTTTTCAACCTCAGAACTATTGACATTTGTTGTGGACGCTGTCCTAGGCATTGCAGACTATTTGGCAGCATTCCTGGCCCACTATAAGCACATCCCCTTCCTGCTATGACAACCAGACTACTGTGACAACCAAATATATCTCCAGAGATTGCCAAATTCCCAGGGAGTGGGGTGAAATAAATACACCCCCTAGTTGAGAACCTGCTTTCAGCACATGTATATGTTAATTTTAATGGAATGCTTCTGTGCTCCAAATCAATATATTTTGATGGTATTAGGGTTGCAGTAACAAACAAATTTCCACATGGTGATTCCTTAATGGAATAAGTTTATTTCTTGTTGCACGTCAATTGCCCTCCATGTGGTGATTGAACAGCCTAGGCTGCTTTCATTTGGATTCTATTATCACAAGGCCTCCAGGGCTGTGGAGACCTTTTAAGAAAGCACACAGATAATTCACACCTCCTCTTGCATGATTTGGCCCAGAAGTGACATGCTGACCTTATATCCATAGAACATGATGAGATTTGGTCCTATAGCTCTATTCAACTACAAGGGGGCTGAGGGAACACAGCCCATAGACACAAGAAGATCTGGAGAACAGTGCTGTGTCTAGCATATCATTTACAACTTGGAGACTTGGATACGTATGGTGGAGGCCCAGAGGGAAGTTTCCATTTCTCTGTCGTCTTTTACCTTGGGAGAGGCTACTAATAACTAGAGCAGAGAATATACACAAGTTCTTCATTGTGCTTTATGTTTTACTCTTTTGAATAGACGCTAATTCAAATCATCATATTTTAGTTGCTCAACAGTTACTTTGTAAAGTTTGACTCCACTCTTTTTTTTTTTTGAATTAAGGTCTCCAGGAAAGCCTAGAATATAAGCAATTAAAAATTAACCTGGAGTGGTTATAGTGGGATGAGTACTTTATTCTCCTAAGCCTTCAAACACACAGTGTCTAGTGGGACTATAGAGAAGTTTGCAAACCTGTGATCTACATTCTAAAGCACTTTCTCTGAACAAATATAACCCAACTGATCTGGTTGTAATGGCCATTACATTGCTTGGAGAAATGCAATGGGGAGGATGTACAGGAGCATCCCTCTCCACAGGCTAGGAGAGGTCTAATTTTTCCCTGAGCCCCATCAGTAAAGTTGTTGGAATTTCAACTCCTCCTGGGAGTCACTTGTGGTGGATGAGACTGAGGAGCACAACACCCTGGTGCTTTTGTTGACATTCTTGCCTCATGTCCCAAACCTCACACCATCCATTGCCACCTGAATTATAGTCCCTACTCCTCAGCACATCTCTATCAGCATGAGTTGCCCAAATTTGCATTGTCTCTTTCCCAGGCCTTGGAACACCAATGCACTGCCTCAGAAACTCACATTCTCCTGTACCTGGAGGGATTAAGGCAGGTGCCCTGAGGCCATGTGGAAGCAATTCTTCCCTAAATTTCCAGCACGGATTTGCTTCCACCTTCCTGGCTTGGCTCCATTAATCTTCAACTCTTCCCATAAATGGGTTTTCTAGGTTGGTTCTGTCTTTACGATCCTTCTCTTTTGGGGAAGCACTAGCAACAATATCATTTGGTATCATTAATTAAAAAGTGTCAAGCCACTTGCTTGTTGTTGAAAGTGGTAATTTCTTTTCACTGATACAAGTTTAAAGGATCTTAGAATTTGGAGAAGAAATAATTTGAGGACCTGTGCTAAGGCAGCGTCTATAATGGTTTAAGAGGACAAATTTGGGTGCCACATTGCTTTGGTTCATTACATCCATCTTATAAACTGCTTGAACTTGAACACATTATTCGAGTTGACTGCCTTCATTTCCTCACCTATAAAATGGGAATAATAATAGTACCTACTTCTCCTGATTGGGCCATGAGAATAACTCTTCAAAGAGTTAAATTTGTAAAACATTTAAAAGGGTGCCTAGCATGTAGTATATGCTACATTCATGTTGTTAAAATAGGTAGGTAGATACATTGATATTCCCCATTATGATGGAACTCTGCAATACAAAAAGAATTTGCCATATCCTAGAGAATCCTTAACAAAAGGCCCATTTATGATTCTAGAAAGATAACAGAGGCCAACCAGCAAATTTTAGTTAGCTGCTAAAGCAGATGTCAGGTTGTGTTTGCCAACTTCAAAATTTAAAAGTGAATTTTCTATTTGGCATTCTATTGTAAGAAAGAGCTTTCTCTTCTCCAGAATGAAGGATTTTGACAATCCCAATATTGTAAAACTTATCAATGGATACTAAAAAATTAGGTCAAAGTCTGATGAGAAAGAGGACATTTACCTAGTCTTAAATTATCTTCCTAGATTTTATATGTTGATTACAAAATGAAGCATAATAAGTTATCAGTGGAAAAACCTGGTAGACACCACAGTAACTAAGTAATCAAAGCTGACATCACTAACAATGGAACAAACTGACCTTTATGTTTTGATAGGATGTAATGAGAACATTACAAATGTAATGATCGCTTTGTGTAAGATTCCTGTCAAACTTTCATAAACTGATCTAATCCTAGGAAATATCAGATCAACCCAAATGAAGAGACAAGTTATAAAATAATAGTCTTCTGTTCATCCAAGATGTCAATATCATGTAGATAAGAAACCATTGAGGGACTCTTTCCATTTAGTCTCTTAAAAAAGACTAAAATAATATGACAACTAAATGCCATAGGTAATCCTGGACTTTGGGGGAGGCTTAGCTATAAAGGACAATATTGGATCAATTCATGAAATTTGAATATGGATTCTAGATTATATGATATGAATTATGTTATAAATATACTAATTTTGATAATTACACTTTAGTTATATAAGAGTATGTCCTTGTTCTTAGGAAATACATAATAAAGTACTTATTGTCAAATGGTTTGGAAAAAAATTTACAATATGTGTATGCTTATTTCTTGTTACAAGGCATGACAAGTTTATTTCTTGTTCCAAGGCGATTGCCCTTCATGTGGTGATTGAACAGCCTAGGTTGTGTGTGTGTGTTGAAAGAATTATAAAGTAAATGCATGAAAATATTGCAACTGGGGTATCTGGATGACGAGCATATAGAATTTCTTGGTATTATTCTTGGCATTTTTTGGTGAATTTGAAATTGTTTAATATAAAAAAGTTAAAAACTTACGGAAGGACATATTATCCCTCTTGCTTCCAGAAAAGGTAAGTTTGTTACTCAGCTCTTAGGGGCAGCATGAACTTAGATCATTAATATGGAAATTCAGTAGGTGCCTAAGAGTATAGGTCCTGTGAGGAATTAGTAAAGAAGAGCAATGGTGCTCTGCTTTGGGTTTGGAATCTCTAAAGAAAAGCCTTTTAAGTAACCTCCTGGAGGCCTGAAGTATTTGCTGAAAACTTTCCAGATGCAATTTTGTTTTGTTGAATTAATATTTTTCTGGGAGTTTGCCCCATGCATGAGGCAGGCATGGGGCCTTTCTGCTGGTGGCTATTGGAAACATGTCACACCAGAGAAAATCATCCCAGATGATGGGATTGTTGCTTTTAATTATGACAGAGTAATATAATAATATACATAAGAATTTGTACTAAGTGCCTTCATTCAGAGGTATGCCAGATGTGGGCTCTTTGTATGCCTGGCACATTGACCTTCTCCCTGGCTGTGCATGAAAAATTCAGTCTCTTATGAGGACACCAGGGCATATTCACTTACCATGTGCTGACTCAGCAAATGTCCTTAGCAGGTACTCTGGTTAAAGTCCTGAGGAAAGAGGAGACAAAAAATCTTTTTTTTTTTTAAATAATTTCTTCTGGGGTATACAAGAGAAAGAAGGGCTCTATAGCTGAAAAGGCATTTGTTTCGTCGGCCAGAGGTTGGTGTAAATGTATCTAATTTTAAAAATACAAGCAATTTCTGTGCCTAACAGAGGAGAAACAAATTTTGGGAGTGATGGGAAGAGAGATTTCCTGGGCAGAGAACTGCCAGCAAGTAAGACTGCAGGGAACTGTGTGCACTCAGGTTAGATGTTGCAAACTGGCTTCAAGTAAGGCCATAATTATTTTCTTTTCATATAACACTGGCTGGTTCAGATATCTCAAGTGACTGCCTAATATTTCTCTAGGTAAACACTATCCATGTAATACAAATTTCTGGCCAGTAACAGAGAAATAAACAAAAAGGTTTTCCTTTGTTAAATATGTGGATAAAGAACACTATCCTAAAATTAATTATCTTTACACCTTTTTTAAAAGTTCACTGAGAAAATTATTTCATTGGAAAGTTTCTAGCAAGTGTGATGCCTCTAACATTGTTTTTCTTTCTCAAGATCACAGGATTGTTTCAGCTATTTAGTTTTTTATATATGTGTGGTTTGGATTTTAGAATTTTTATAACAAAAAAATGTTTCTGTTGCAAAAAATGCCATTGAAATTTTGATAGGGACTATATATCTGTATATCACTTTGGGTGATATGAACACTTCAGCAATAGCAATTCGTTCAGTCTATAAGCATGGGATATCTTTCACTTTATTTGTATTTTCTTCAATTTCTTTCATCAGTGTTGTATAGTTTTCAGTGTACAGATTCTTTCACTTGCTTGGTTATGGTTTTAGTAAACATTTTATTATTTTTGATGCAATTATGTGTGGAATTGCTTTCTTGATTTCTTTTTCAGAAAGATCATTATTGATGTAAAGAAACATGAGTAATGTTTATAATTGGTTTTATATCCTGCTACTTTACTGAAATCATTATTCATTCAAACAGATTGTGTGTGTGTGTGTGTGTGTGTGTGTGTGTGTGTGTGTGTATAGTGTTTAGGATTTTCTACATAGAGAATCATGTCATCTAAAAATAGGAATAATTTTACTTCATTTTTTTGAATTTGGATGCTGTTTATCTCTTTTCCTTCTCTGTTTGCTCTTGCTAGTACTTCCAGTGCTATGTTGCATGGAAGTGACCAGAGTGAATATCCTTGCCTTTTATCAGATTCTAGAGAAAAAGCCTTCACTTTGCCCAACTGATTACAATGTGAGCTATGGGATTTTGATAAATGGCCTTTACTGTATTGAGAAAATTTTCTTTTATATCTGTTTTGTTGAGAAATTTTTATCATGAAATAATAAACTTTGTTAAATGCTTTACTGTCTTCATTGAGATGAGCATGTGGTTTTTATCTTTCATTCTGTTAATGTGGTATAGCATTGATTGATATATGTTAAACCAGCTTGCATCTCAGGGGTAAACCCCACTTGATCATTGGCATACTCTTTTTGATGTATTATTGAATTCAATTTGCTGCTATTTTATTAAGGATTTTTGCATCAATGTCCATGAGAGACATTGGCCTGTAATTTTTTCTTTCTTTTTTTTTAAATTGTACTTTAGGTTCTGGGGTACATGTGCAGATCATGTAGGGTTGTTGCATAGGTGCATACATGACCAAGTGGTTTGCTGCCTCCATGCCTCCTTCATCTATATCCAGCATTAATTTTCTTTTCCTCTAGTATTAGGTACCACAGGTTTGGTATCAGGATGATGCCCGCCTCAGAAAATGAGTTTGGAAGTATTACCTCTACTTCTGTTTTTTCAAATTGCTTTAGGAGTATTGGTGTTAATTATCTCAATTTGGTAAATTCAGCCATGAAACCATCTTGCCTAGGCTCTTCTTTGTTGGGTGAGCCTTGATTAATACTTCGGTCTCTTTATTTTTTATTGATTTGCCAATCTTTCTATTTCATCCAGATTCAGGCATGGTTGGTTGTGTGTTTTTTGGAATTTATTTATTTTCTCTAGTTTATCCAACTTGTTGGTGTATCATTGTTCATTATAATCCCTTATAATCTTTTTTATTTCTGAGGTACTCATTGTAATGTCTCTTATTTCATTTCTGATTTTACTTATTTGAGTCTTCTCCTTTTCTACTTCTTCTAGCTAAGGGTATGCTGATTTTTTTTTTCAAACAGCTCTTAGTTTTGTTGATTGTTTTCTATGGTTTTTCTATTCTGTATTTGATTGATTTATGCTGTAATCTGAATTCTTTCCTTCCTTTTGTTAATAGTGGGCTTAATTTGTTCTTCATTTTCCATTTCTTTGATGTGTGAAGTTATGTTGTTTACTTGAAATCTTTCTTCTTTTTAAATGTGTTTGTCTCTAGAAACTTCCTTGTTATTACTGCTTTTGCAGCATCCCATAAGTTTTAAAGAGTTTTATTTTCATTTGCATTATCTTAAAATAGTTTAAAATTTCTTCTTCTTTTTTTTTTTTTTTGAGACAGAGTCTTGCTCTGTCACCCAGGCTGGAGTGCAGTGGTGTGATCTCAGCTCCCTGCAACCTCCACCTGCTGAGTTCAAGCAATTCTTCTGCCTCAGCCTCCTGAGTAGCTGGGACTACAGGTGTGCACCACCATGCCTGGCTGATTTTTTGTATTTTTTAGTAGAGACAGGGTTTCACCATGCTAGCCAGGCTCATCTCGTACACCTGACCTCATGATCCACCCACCTCAGCCCCTCAGAGTGCTGGGATTACAGGCATGAGCCACCGTTCCCAGTGCCCCCCATCACACTTTGTGTGTGTGTGTGTGTGTGTGAGTGTGTGTGTGTGTGTGTGTGTGGCAGAGTATCACACTGTTGCCCAGACTGGAGTGCAGTGCCACAATCTCTGGTCACTGCAACCTCCACCTCCTGGGCTCAATTGATTTTCCTGCCTTAGACTCCCTAGTAGCTGGGATTACAAGGCATAAACCACCACACCCAGCTAATTTTTTCTTTTTTTTTGTATTTTTAGTAGAGATGGGGTTTCACCAGGCTGGTCTTGACCTCAAACGATCTGCCCACCTCAACCTCCCAAAGTGCTGGGATTACAGGCCTGAGCCACCGCAGCCAGCCTAAAATTTCTTTTGACTCAGTGGCTGTTCAACTTGTGATTGTATATACATTTTTGTAAATTTTTCCATTTTTATTCTGGTATTGATTTCTAGTTTCATTTCACTGTGGTCAGAAAAGATATTTGATATTATTTCAATCTTCAAACATTCTCATTTCTTATTTTTGTTTTATTTTTTGTACAAGTGGGATCTTGTCATTTTGCCTGGGCTGGTCTTGAACTCCTGGCCTCAAGAGATTCTCCCACCTCAGCCTTTCAAAGTGCTGGAATTACAGGCATGAGCCACTGCACCCAGCCTTCCTGTTTTCTAATCATATTGCAAAACTATATTAATTAACACAGTATGGTACTGACATAAGAATAGATATGTAAGGCCAGGCATGGCGGCTCACACTTGTAATCCCAGCACTTTGGGAGGCCAAGGTGGGCAGATCACTTGAGGCCAGGAGTTCGAGACCAGTCTGCCAACATGGTGAAACCTTGTTTCTACTAAAAATACAAAAAATTGGCTGAATATAGTGGCAGGTGCCTGTAATCCCAGCTACTCAGGAGGCTGAGGCAGGAGAATCACTTGAATCTGGGCAGTGGAGATTGCAGTCAGCTGAGATCGTGCCATTGCACTCCAGTCTGGGCAACAAAAGCAAAATTCCATCTCAAAAAAAAGAGAAAGAGAGAATAGATATGTAGACCAATGAAACAGAATAAAAATCGCAGAAATAAATCTGAACATTTATGATCAATTGATTTTTGACAAAGCTGTCAAGAAGGTACAATGGGGAAAGGAGAGTGTCTTCAATAAATGGTGCTAGGAAAACTGGATATACACATGTAAAGGAATGAAACTGGATCCTTATATCACACACAAAAATCAACTCAAAATGGATTAAAGACCTAAACCTAAGACCTGAAAAGACCTGAAACTAAAACTTTTATAAGAACACATAAGAGAAAAAGTCCTTGATATTGGTCTTGGCAATAATTTTTCAGATATGACACCGAAAGTTCAAGCTAAAAAAGCAAAAATAAACATGTGGTACTACATCAAATTAAAACTCTGCATAGCAAAAGAAATAATAAAAGACAGTCTACAAATTGGGAGAAAATATTTTCAAAGCATCTCTCTGATAAGGAATTAATATCCAAAATATACATAAAGAATTCACAAAACTCAGAAAAAAGAAAGAGACCTGATTTAATAAATAGGTAAAGGATCTGAATAGACATTTCTCAAAAGGAGAATACAAATGACCAGCAAGTGTACAACAAAATGTTTGACATTGTTAATTATCTAGGAAATGCAAATCAAAACCACTGTGAGATGTTAACTCACATCTGTTAGAATGGCCGTTATAAAAAAAGACAAAAGATAACAAGTGTTGGCAAGGCTGTGGGTTAAAAGGAACACTTGTATGCTGTCAGTGGGAATGTAAATTGGTACAGTCATTATGGAAAATAATGTGGAAGTTCCTCAATGAATTAAAACTGCAATTGCCATATGACCCAGCAATCCTTCTGCTGGGTATGTACCCAGAGGAAATTACATCAGCATCTCACACAGATACCTGCACTCCCATGTTCATTGAAGCATTATTCACATAGCCAAGACATGGAATCAACCTAAGTGTCTATCAATGATGTGGTCTATATACACATGCGTGCATATATATATATATATATTCTAAAATAAAAAAGTAGATGCTGCCATTTGCAACAACATGGATGAATTTGGGGGGAATTATGCTAAATGAAATAAGCTAAACTTATACAGAAAAATCCTGCATCATCTCAATTATATCTGGAATCTCAAAAAACATCAAACATATAGAAACAGAGAGTAAAATGGTGGTTACCAGGGATAGGGAGGGAAAGGAAATGAGAAGTAGATTAAAACATACAAAGTTATGTGAGATGAAAAGGTCTAAGAGATATAATACACAGTTTAGGGACTGTAGTTATAATATTGTACTGTATGCTGAAATTTGCCAAGCAAATAGATTTTAGGTGTCCTTACCACACACAAAAAGGCAACTATGGAAAGTGATGGATAGGTTAATTTGCTTAGCTATGATAAGCATTTAACTAAGTGTATATATATCGAGACAACATGTTTATACCTTAAATATATATGATTTAGAAGTTTCCAGTAAATACTCCTAAGCTTTTCATGCATTGCTGGATTTTGCTGGATTTAGGGGTCACCATTTGGTCTTCATCCATTCTGAGTACATAAATTTACTTCAAAGAAAAAGCACACAGTTATTTTTATAGACAATGATTCCCACTGCCTCTGATTGGTCCGTTCCCCATTTTTTGATTGTCTTGTCCTGTTCAACATTTGCAGTCAACATTCATGCTTTCCCTGCTGGTTCTCTGGGCTGCTAATGAACATTCATTGAGAAATGCTTTTGACAAGGCTCTATGTTACTGCTGTAATATAGGTAAGCAGTACATGAACTTAGATACTTTTTCTGAGCCCAATCTGAATTAGTGTCCTTACACAGGTAAAACAACTACATGACACTTATCTCAATATCTATTCAACCAAAGATCTCAGAGGACTCTCTGTCCCATCCCCACTTTAGCCAATAGAGCATGAAGATTTTTCAGAGCAAATGATGTGAGCTGAATAATTTTAACCCCATATGTCTGTTAAAGGAGGGTGATTATTTTGGTCTTCCCATGTAAGAAAAAACTAATCATTTAATACAAAACTGTACTATACTTCATCAACTTTTCAGCATAGCTCAGCACCAAGGCTTTCTTTTCAGCATAAGTTAGTGTTAAGTGCCTACTAATGAATTATGTATGAAAGAAGAACTCCATTACTAGCACTGTGGACTTGGCAGGACTCCTCCAAATGGTTAATCATGCACTGCTTTATAGACTTAGCCTTCCATTATGCCTGATTAAATGGTGTTCAGTTTATCTCTCACCTGCTGAGGGAACATAGTCTTGATTAGCTAAGACGTTCAGCCAGGCAGCAATTTTTAGACCCAGTATGGGTCTAAGAAAAGCTACATTGTCTGTACAGGAAATGACCCCAGCTTAGAAGCATTTTATCACGAAGTGTGTATAGATGTTTGAAAAATACTTCATTAATGTACATCCTCAATCTCCTTCCTCTTTCTTTTCTTTTAGACACCTCTTCTCTACCTCGAATTGGAAAGGAACTTTTAGCTGGTGAATGCCTCCCACAATCTGAAGCAATTTACCATTGCTAGATGATGTCAGTGAGCTGATAAGCTGGCTCTTATTAGTACTATGCTGATAGTAGGCTCTATCTATGCTTTTTTGGGATTGTTGATAACTTTGGGTATGAAAAGAGAGTGAGTGAAGTCTTTTACTTTGCTTTTTTTAAATTCTGAAACCACTATCTTTTTTTTTTTCTTGTGTTATCTAATTCATAATTCTAATCAAAGCTTCCATTCATTTGTTTATTCATCTGAGGTATTTTACAATTCCTAATATGTATCAGGTACCATAATGAGAGTTCGCTGGTAGAGAAAACTTACAGAAACACAACTAAATCACAGTGATGCATGCTATTATCAAGGCTAGGAGGCTCATAAAAGTCCTACTTGGCTCTTCATTGTAATCTTTGTCTTTCTGGTGTGTTAGTTTTGGTAGTTTTACTTATTAGTATGTAACTTCTACAATTTAAGTAATTCCCCATGTATCTTCTATAGACTCCTTTACATGGATAAATATATCTCGAGGATGACTTTCCAGCCTACATTAAGTTCTCACTCTTCTGAATTATAACCTTATTTGTCCATAATGTACTCTTCTGGCAACTTGCCTTATCATCTTTGTTGGAATTTAAATTTTGTTCCATTTGTAAAAAAAAATATATATCTGATAGTTTTGTATCTGTCTGCCCAGTTAGACTACAAGTTCCTTCAGGGCTAAGAGTTGTCTTGTGCTTCTCAAGTTGTACATGGGAAAAGCACTGTTCTGGATTTCAAGGAGCCTGAATTCTAGCTTCAATTCTACAACAAACTGGCTTTGGGACTATAAGCCAGAAATTTAGTTCTCTGTGCTATTTAATATTCCAGTATACAAATGTGATATTTTGATTTTCATGTGTCTTTAAGTTCTGGAGTCCAGAAAGTAAAACCCCGCTGCTCTCAGCTCAGTATCTAGAGCAGTGCCTTAAATGTCACAGTACTCAACTGGCCTCTAAAAATCTTTTGAATACAGATGGTCTCTGACTTACAATGGCTTGACGTATGATTTTTTTTTGACTTTACAGTGGGTTTATGGGGTATTAAATACATTTTCAATTTGTGATATTTTCAACTTACAGTGGACTTACTAGGACATAACCCCATCCTAAGTCAAGTATTGTTAATTATTGTCGAGTGTACTAAAATGCCGTCAACTTCAAATAGCTCACCATTTTTTCAAAAGAAATCCTAAAATGCTGAGAATGGACTTCATATTAAGTCTTTATTGACAAGAACCAATGGCTCTCCTCATGATAGTGAGCATAACTATGGAATCAAATTCCAGTCCTGTTCCTACCTAGCTGTGTGACCCTGGAAAAGTTATTTAATGCCTCTGACCCCTCAGTTGCTTTCTATATATTAAAACTGAAGTGAAGAATATGCTTGCCTCAGTGTTGTTGGGAAGCAAAGACAAATCTTAACTGCTGCCTTGAGCTGATATAGAAATGAAAGATATATGTTTCATAAATTACTTGAGTTTTAAACTTTTTGTCATTTAACTTGAAGCTTGAGATAATTTGTCCAAGGATTTAAATAAACTGTGGCAAAAGTTTTGGAGTAAATTCTGAGCTTTCCAGATGGGAGTATTTCAAAGCCACAGAGCTTTATTAAGGCAAGATGGCTGCTGTGGCTTTCTTTGGGTGGACTTGTTTGTCTTAAGTAGCATCATTACTTTGTAGATTGATAAATGGAAAAGCAGTGAAATCTTATCAGCTAGTATTACTCCTAGCAGAAACCTTTCATGATAAGTTGATGGGCAAAAGCACCAAAGATAATGACCGTGTACCCACTCACACAAGAACTGAAATATCTGGGAATGTAATGCTAGTACATTTCTGCTCCTTTCTCCTAACAGCACAATTAGTGAATTGAAATCTGATTTCATTGCTGGGCATTCTCCTGAGATCATTTACTTTCTATCTTTCTATGGCCCCATTCCCAAGCAATCATAATCAGAAAGGCCAATTTGCCTGAAATGAATATGTAACTCAAAATGAAATGCAATTGGTTATTGGATTGTCAATCTCTTCCATTTGTGTGGCTGCAATTTTCACTATTTTAAGGGTCCACTATTAAAACAGCTTCTGTCCATTCACATTAGAATGCAAGGTTCACTTTTAATAGTCTTAAGGGAGAATGCCTGGCACTTACTGAATTACCCAGTAGAACCATTCTGGGTACTTGGTGTCCTGGAGTCATCAAACTGCCTTCTTGGAAAACAGCCAACCAACCCCCAAATAATAGAAAAGCCAGATTCCAAGGCCAGTAGTAATAAATGTTTAAAAGAATGAAACACATTATATTTAAGGGGAAAACTACCCTTCGGGTTTTTTTCCCTGGAAACTTTAGACGTAATGACTAAATTAAAGCAACAATCTTACAAACAAAAAAGTACACCTCTGGAGATGTCATTTTAATCACAGCTTACTGAAGAGAACCTGTAGACAGTAGCCAAACACATTATTTCTTCCATTTAATAGCAATAGCTCACACACAGCTCTAAAACCTGGTTTGTTTTATTGAGGAATGTTTGGATCTAAACAGTTCCTTCATTATTTTCTTAAATTGCCAGTAGGTGATCTTCAAAAGACAAGCCAATTCAATTAAAATAGCAGGCAAAGCTAAAACATTCATGTTCGTCTGTAAGTATCTTCTGGTCTGTCTTCTGTCTTTGGCTGCTCATTTATTGCAGCTTCCCTCTGATTTTTCCCTTTGTCTTACACATTCTAGCTGGCTTTACTTCTAACCTTTCTTAATTCAGTCCACCAAATATATGTCATAATAACATTTCAGGTAACAGAGGAATCCAAATATAAGTTGGTTATAGAACCTGCCTTCAAGATTCTAAAGATTCTTCCTCCTACCTCTGTCTGTGCTGTGAAAAGAAGCTTTAGCCCATAAATGCAAGACATACTGACACTTGGATAGTTGGCTCATCAAGAATGTGATTTATTCAGCCTCTTGTATGATCCATCTTTGGGAATAACTTTTATAATGCTATGGAAAGGCTCTGGCTATATTTGTTACAGTCCTCACACATCCACCGAGAGAAGAGAGGTGGAATGAGGGGAACGTGGACAGAAAGGAGGAGACTTCGCTGAGAATTACACACAGTTCCAACATGATCAACTAATCAGATGGCTTTTTCAGATAACTGCTCACAAATCTTTATACTACAAGGAAGGATTTCTGTGCTCCATTCTTATCACTGCGAGTGGCGGTTGTAAAGGAGCACCTAGAGCTAACTGAGTTTAGCTAGAAGACAGATCTTACTGGTATTATATGCAGGGACTTAACTCCTTGAAGGAATCTTGACAAAGTCTTAGAGTTTGTTAATTTTAGTTGACTTAATTTTCTACTAAGAGTATAGTGTACTGTTTCCAGCAATAGTAAGAAAGAATGTCTTGTGGAAGCAATTTCATGGTTGCCTTTCATGTAAATTTTAGAAGTCTAAAAACATCGGTGAACAATCTCTGGCCTTCTTAGTATCCTATCATAAAGCTGTCATCCATGGATCAGTTGCTTCTTGGTCTCTTGACTGAATTCTTGGCACTTTCAATAAAGTAATATTTTAAAAGTACTTATTTTTGTGACCTGTAGCATCTCTTGGGATAATGAACTCGATATGCTTATTAACCAAAGAGAATTTTTCTCTGTTACTCTTAGATTTAACTTTTAAAAAGGTTGACGATATAGTCTATATTCTTGTTAGCCACACACTTTAAGATTTTAGACTCTTTGCTATATTTTTTTACTTTGTCTTTTCAAACAGAAGAATTCTATTTCTTAGTCTGTTCTCATAAAGAAGCCCCTTGTTCAGTTTAATAGCTCTTCCCTGGTTGTCTCCATTCCAGTTCTTGGTTTTCTTGAGCTATGATGAGCAGATGATACACATGGCTCCAGGTGTGGGTAAACCATGTTTCCATAGAGAGGGATGGATAAAGTTTTCTTCTCTGTTTCCAATAGTCTTTTTCATGAAGTTTAGGATTCTGCAGGCTTCTCAGCCACAAGAGCACATTGTGCTTATTTCTTCAAGTCTGCAGTATGACTTTTCTGAGTCATAATTGTTCAGATTATTTTGAGAGTAAGGTACACTACTATGCTTTGTTTATCTAACTTCTGTTGCTACTGAAACATTTGGTAATAACCAGGGATCTTTGAAATAGTGTAGGAAAACCTCAATCTATTGATCCCAGATTTATTTTCTCCTGGACAATGTTCTTATTTTGATTGAATCATTTTTTCCATTACAGAAATTTGGTTTTCTAAAGGAGTGAGGTTTTATGGTGGAAAGCGCTTTATAGATGGCCTAGATATCACATTTTTTCAAAGTTAGTATATTGAATGTACTTACCACATCAGTATTTTGTTCTTCATAACATTATATGTATATTGTCCTTCATTAAACATGTAATATATAAACCTTGTACGTTCAATATTCCAGTGAAGAGGACAGAAATGGAAGGCAGAAAACACGGGGTTTGATTCAGACGGAGTTTGATCAGGGCAATTTAAGGTCTCTCTGTCTCCAAGCCTCAGCTTCACCATTCATAAGTCAAAGATGGTAACCTTTGGACCAACATTGTAAAATTAATAGTATGATCCCTCTGGGGGTATTTGGAGATTTTTGAGAAGAAGAGACTATTTAGGTTTAAGAGATGATAGTATCAAAAGAATGAGGCAAAGAAAGTTTACATATTACTTATGGCAGTATCACATACTGATTAACAGAAAGACTCCTTGGACTCAGACTTAAGTAGGAATCTGAGCTCACCTAATATTGCCTCAGTGACTTTCAGGCAGTTTGTTGAACTTTCAACCCCAACTTTACTGGGGGAAAAATGACAAAGAAAAATTGTACATATGTAACATGTACAATGTTATGTTTCAATGTATGCACACATTGTAAAATGATTACCACAATCAGGCTAACATCCATCACCTCACTTAGTTACTATTTTCTTTTTTTGTGGTGAGAACACTTGAGATCTACTCTCTCAGCAAATTTCAGGCATATAATATATTGTTATTAACTACAGTCACCATTCTGTAAATTGGGTCTCCAGAAATCCATAACTTACTCATCTTATAAGTGAAGGTTTGTACCTTTTGACTAACATATCCCCTTTCTCCCCACCCCCCAATCGTCTGCTAAACACTGTTCTACTCTCTGTTTCTCTGAGTTTGATTTATTTTATTACCTATTAGTGAGGTCATGCAGTTATTTGTCTTCCTGTGTCTGGATTATTTCACCTAGAATAATGTCCTCCAATTTTACCTATGTTGTTGCAAATGACAGGATTTCCTTTTCCTTAAGGGCTGCATAGTATTGCATTGTGTATATGTAACACATTTTCTTTATCCATTCTTCTGTATCCAGATACTTAGATTGTTTCTATATTTTGGCTACTGTGAATAATGCTGCAACAAACATGGGCATGCAGATATCTCTTTGAGATAGTGATTTTATATCCTTCAGATATATATCCAGAAGTGGGATTGTTGGCTAATATGGTAGTTCTACTTTTAATTTTTAAAATTTTATTTCTCTATTTTTGACAAATATTATTTATGGTATACAACATAATGTATTGACATATGTATACATTGTGGAATTGTTAAATTAAGCTAATTAACACATACATTACCTCACATAAAATTTTTATCTGTTGAGAACACAAAAATCTCCTTTAGCATTTTTTGTTTTTTGTTTTTCACCTTCTGGAACTCTAAAAATTCAAATATTTGGTTGGCTTGTGGTGTCCTATATGTCATGTAGGCTCTGTTCATTCTTATTTCTTAATTTTCTCTCCATGAGTTATTTTTAAAAACCTGTCTTCAAGTTCTGAAATTGTTTCTTCACCTTGAGCTAGTCTATTGTTAAATCTTTCAAATGTATTTCACATTTAATCAATTAATTCTTTGGGTCCAGAATTTGTTTGGTTCTTTTTTTTTTAAATGACATCCATCTCTTCAGTAAATTTATTATTTATATCCTGAATTGTTCTTCTGATGTTTTGCCTTGCTTTTATGTATTCTTTTGTATCTCACTAAGCTTCCTTAATATCAGAATTTTAATTTTTTTCTGGAATTTAGTAAATTTCTTTTTTTATTGGAATCCATTGCTGGAGAATTATTGTGTTCCTTGGAAGGCATTATATTTCCTTGCTTTTTTAGGCTTCCTTTGTTTTTATGTTGATACCTGTTCATCTGGAATAATAGTTACTTATTCTAATATTTTGCATTTACTTTCATAGGTGAGGACCTCTTCCTGGAGGGGGATCCATGGTGTTGGCTGAGTAGGGCACTTTGGCTCTGTGTCTGGGTATGTGCAGTAGTGTAGGCTCCTCGTGATTTCTTCAGCTATAAACAGTGTCAGTGGTGTCTACTGTTTTCTCAGTGGCTTAAGTGGTGCTTATTAGTGGAGGCTGTGGTGAAATTTTTCTGGGTACTGCAATGCCATCTGGGGCAGTTCTTGGGCCTTAGCCACTGCAGTGGTAGGCCAAGCACACCTGTCCTGTCTTTAGGCCCTTGAGTGGCATATACTGGCACTGGTGTCAGCAGGTCCAGATGGGGTAATTCTTGGGCCTCCAGGGGGCTTTCTTGGGGGCTGGCAGTGGTGGTGGTTTGCTGGGTAGGCAGCCATGATCTCTGATTCTTGGGTTGCAGGTAAGGGGGCTTCCTTGGGGGCTGGCAGTGGCGGTGGTTTGCTGGGTAGGTAGCCATGATCTCTGGTTCTTGGGTAGCAGGTAGCAGTAATGGAACAAGGCTCTGATTCCCAAGCAGCCTGCCCTGGTGTTGGCAATGGCTATGACACACTGGCTGGGCCAGACCCCAGGCCAGCCAGGTGGGGTGTGTATGTGTGTGTGTGGTAGTTGTGATAGTGGCAGATTGGGTGGGCCTGACCTCAGTCCCCTGGGAGGAGTGCTCAGGTGCCAGTGGTGGTAGACAGGGCTGGGCAATTCCCAGGTCCCTGGATGATGTTTTTGGACACTGGAATGGTGGGGCCAGGTTGGCTGAACCTGCCCTCAGGTCCTCTTGTGGTACATGTAAGCACTGGCTGTGGTAGGCAGTGGTGAGGTGATAGGTAGACAGGAATGAAATGCTTGGGTGGGGCTGGTAGTATCTGCATTGCGACCCTGCTATGTGCAGTTGTTTTCGGTAGCAGCAGCCGTAGGCAGGCAGCTGGGAAGTGCATGCTTTGCTCACACCTTGGCCACAGCTGAGGCAGCCCTTGGCTGCGGTGGCTATAGGTATGGGAGTCTGTTCTTAGGACATATAAAACTGTGTGGCAGCAGAGTTGCTCCCAATGGCTTGTGCTTCAGCCCTGGTGGCCATAGCCAGCCATGGCAGTTGGCTGTAGATGGCAGGTATCACTGTATAAATTATAAGACAACCAGCTGTCCATGTGAGATCTTGCATTTCCTTATCCAAATGAAGAGTTAAAGATATTATTTGCCAGCTTTTTTGTTGGTGTGTGGTAACTCCTTTTCCTGAGTTGAATTTTTTCTAGTAATAGTGACTTTTTTTTTTAATAGGTTTTTCTTATGTTTGTTGGTTGTTAGAGTCTTTTTTTTTAATGTCTATTTCTGTATTTTATGCACTTTCTTTTGGGACATTTTTTCTAGAAAGTTATATATCATATTTTATAAATAAAAGGTGTTAAATCTTTGTCATTATATTATAAATATATTTCCCAGTAAGTTTTAAAAATCTTTATATATGATATATAGAAATTTTAACTTTCTATATCTATATTTGATAAAAATATCTATATTTAAATGACTTCATCCAGAAGTAGTGACTCATGTCTATAATCCCAGAACTTTGACCCAAATTTATATGTTTATAAATAGTTTACATCTCCAAACTATTACTTGATATTAATTTCATCCAATGACTTAAATTGCCACCTTCATAATACTGTGAATTACAGTTTTGATTTTCCTTTTTGACAGTGAATTACTTAAGAGGATACTTTAGAATTTCCAAACTTAATAAAAAACTTGCTGCATTCAAAGACTATATCCTCTGTAATCGTTATATTTTGTTACTTTTTGATTGTCTATTATAATCAAATATGAACTTTAGCCAATGTTCAATATATTTTTGCAATGAAGATATATACTGCAGCTCCATGGGATAAAGATACATAATGATTCATTTTTGGTTTTTTTTGTTTTTTTTTCTTTTTTTGAGACCGAGTTTCGCTCTTGTTACCCAGGCTGGAGTGCAATGGCGCGATCTCGGCTCACCGCCACCTCCGCCTCCTGGATTCAGGCAATTCTCCTGCCTCAGCCTCCTGAGTAGCTGGGATTACAGGCACGCGCCACCATGCCCAGCTAATTTTTGTCTTTTTAGTAGAGACGGGGTTTCACCATGTTGACCAGGATGGTCTCGATCTCTTGACCTCGTGATCCACCCACCTCGGCCTCCCAAAGTGCTAGGATTACAGGCTTGAGCCACCGTGCCCGGCTATCATGATTCGTTTAATTCTATTTGTTGTTTAACTTATCTATGATAATATTTCTAATACTTATTTTTAAAATGGTTATATTTAACAAAACTTTAAAGAATCACTTGGTAAGGTTTTCATTTGGGGATAATATCCAAGGTTATTGCTAGTCTAACGTACCTTATTAGCATTTTGTTCATTTTCATGGTGTCCCCAAAATAAACTATAGTAAAATGTGTATAGTTCTGCCTTACTGTGAATTCTATGGGGGTAAAGTTGATGTCTTCCTGAAACTATTTTGGCACAGGATCCATAGACAATAAACACTTTTAAAATGCAGTTGAATTTTACCCAATGTTAAATCCAATGCAAATCTGCAAGTGGAAATTCCTAAAGAGAGTAAATCCTAGAAATAGTAAAGAAAATCATTGTGTCCTGAATGCCAGACCTCTGGTAAATGAGTAGAGGTAACAGGCTTTCAAATAGGATTCTAATGACGATTTATCTCCCCAAAGATTTACAAGATACTGTCTACCTCCATAAAGTTGTCCTCTGAAAAACTCAATCTTGACAGTAGATTGAATTTGGTGGCCCTGGGATATGGGATTTTTATTTCTAGAAAAATAGACACTTATGAAATAAACTGCAGGCATACCTTGGAGATGCTGCAGGTTTGGTGTCAGGTCACCACAATAAAGTTAATATTGCAGTAAAGTGAGTCACACAAATTTTTTGGTTTCCAAGTACATATGACAATTACATTTACACTCTGCTATAATCTATCCAGTGTGAAATAGCATTATGTCTAAAAAATGCATGCCTTAATTAGAAATACTTTATTGCTGAAAAATGCTAACAATCATGGAGTCACACTCTTTGTGTTGGTAGAGGGTCTTGCCTTGATGTTGATGGCTGCTTACTGATTGGGATTGTGGTTGCTACAGGCTGGAGTGGCTGTGGCAATTTCTTTTTTTTTATTATACTTTAAGTTCTGGGGTACATGTGCGGATCATGCAGTATTGTTACATAGGTATATACATGCCATGGTAGTTTCTGCATCCATTCCCCCATCATCTACATGAGGTATTTCTCCTAATTATATCCCTCCCCAATCCCCTCACCCCTGCTATCCCTCCCTTATTATCCTTCCACCCCTCAGCAGGCCCTGGTGTGTGATGTTCCCCTCTCTGTGTCCATGTGTTCTCGTTGTTGAACACCTACTTATGAGCAATTTCTTAAAATAAGACAGCAATAAAGTTTGCTATATTAATGGGGTCTCTCTTTTACAGAAGATTTCTCTGTAGCATGTGATGTTGATAGCATTTTACCCATTGCAAAACTTCTTTCAAAACTGGAATCAGTCCTCTCAAACCCTGCCACTGCCTTATCAACTAAATTTATGTAATACTCTAAGTCCTTTGTTGTCATTTCAACAATATTCAGAGCATCTTCACCAGGAGTATACTACATCCTAAGAAAAGACCTTCTTTGCTCATCCATGAGAAGCTCCTTATCAGAAAAAGTTTTATCATGAGACTGCAGCAATTCAGTCACACCTGCAGACTCCACATCTAATTCCGGTCCTGTTGCTGTTTCCATCACATCTGCAATTACTTTCTTCATTGCGGCTTTGAAATCCTTGAAGTCATCCATAAAGATTGGAGTCAACTTCTAAACTTCTATTAACATTGATATTTTGACCTCCTCCCATGAATCGTGAATGTTCTTAATGACATCTAGAATGTTAAGTCTTTTTCAGAAGATTTGCAACTTATTTTGCCCAGATTTCTCAAAGTCATTATCTATGGGAACTATAGCCTTAAAATATTTCCTAGATAATAAGTCTTGCAAATCAAAATTATTCCTTGATCTATGGGCTACAGATTGGACGTTGTGTTAGCAGACATAACAACATTCAGCTCCTTGTAAGTCTCCATCAGAACTCTTGGGTGGCCAGAGGCATTGTCACTGGTTTTGAAACAAACCTTTTTATCTGAGCAGCAAATCTCAACAGTGGGTTTAAAATTTTCAGTAAACCATGCTATAAACAGATGTTCTATCATTTAGGCTTTGTTGTTTCATTTCTAGAGCACAGGCAGAGTAGTCAAGTATATTTATTAAGGGCCCTAGACATTTCAGAACGGTAAATAAGCATTGACTTCAATCTAAAGTCACCAGTTGCATTAACCCCTAAGAGAGTCAGCCTGGTTCTTTGAACCTTTGAAGCCAAGCTTTGGCTTCTCTCTAACCATGAAGGTCCTAGATGGCATTTTCTTCAGGATGAGGAGATTTCATCTCCATTCAAAAATCTGTTTAGAGTAGCCACCTTGATCGATGATCTTCACTAGATCTTCTGAGTACCTTGCTGCAGCTTCTCCATCAGCACTTGCTGCTTCCTCTTGTACTTTTATGTTATGGAGACAGCTTCTTAAGCCTCATGAGCAAACTTCTGCTAGCTTCCAACTTCTCTTCTGCAGTTGCCTCACTTCTCTCGGACTTCCTAGAATTGAAGCGGGTGGAAGTCTTGCTCTGAATTAAGCTGAGGCTTAAGGAAATGTTGTAGCTTATTTGATCTATAATCCAGACCACTCAAACTTTCTTCATCTCAGCAACATGGCATTTTTGCTTTGTGATCATTTGTACGCTCACTGGAATAGCACTTTTAATTCCTTCCAAAACCTTTTCCTTTGCATTTACAACTTAGTTGACTGGTACAACTTAGCTGATTTTTGGCCTATCTGGACTTTTGATATGTCTTCCTCACTGAGCTTAATCGTTTCTAGCTTTTGATTTCAAATGAGAGACTTACAACTCTTCCTTCCACTCGATCACTTAGAGGCCATTGTTGTGTTATTAATCACTCTAATTTCAGTATTGTGTCTCAGAAAATAAAGAGGCCAGAACAGTAGAGAGACAGGAAGAACATTTATGGATTAAATTCAGTGTCTTTTATAGTTGTGGTTAGTGGTGCCCCAGAAGAATTAAAATAGTAACACCAAAGATCACTGATCAGAGATTACAATAACAGATACAAAAATAATGAAAAATTTGAAATATTGTGAGAATTACCAAAATGTAACAGATACAAAGTGAGCACATGTTGCTTGGAAAACAGCACCGATAGATTTGCTGGATGCAGGGTTGTTTAAAACCTTCCATTTGTAAAAATGCAATATGTGAAAAACACAACAAAGACAAATGCAATAAAATAAGGTGTGCCCATATAGTACATATAGTATAGAATATATTGAAATAATCTTCCCAGAAAATCTTATATCAAACCAGAAGAGCCAAGAGCCTCCTGCACTCCAGGCCATCAAGATTCTGCAATGTTCTCTCCTAGCTAAGCCCTCATGGGACTTAAAAGACTTGCTTTTGTGCCATGATAAATTTCAGCATAGGAATTCTTAACTTATATTGGTAACCCCATATGCTGCTTTCTAGATAAGCAGCTATTCTCCTCTGAGGTTTTTCCATGATGCTGTCAGTGGGACCCACCAACTAGCCCTGCTTTTCCCAGTCTGGAGCTCTTTCCTTTTCCACTCCTTTTGCTTCTCCTTTCTTTGAGGAACTCTTTTTCTCTCTTCTTCCCTGGGTATTTAACATCTAGTATCATTTCCTCAAGAGTTTAGATTTTACAGGAATAATTAAGCACAAATAAATTAATGAATTACCTTATTAAAAGTGCTAGACTCTCATTCTCTCTAGAGACAAGCTATTTTTTTTTTTAGGGCCTATATGGGCAGCTAAGTAAGATCCTGCTCTGATACTCCAGATGCCCTGCTCCCAGGGCAGAGTCATAGCAAGGCTGGCTGAGGCTGTGGAGGGTCATGGCGTCTACTGAGCTTTTCCTGGCCTAACCAAGTTCAAAATCAGACTGTTTGCTCTATAAGAAGTCTCTCACCTCTCCCCTCCGGATCTTGCTGTATTTATTTCTTGCCTAGGTGTTTTAGACCCATTCCTGCTTTCTTTCATTTTGCTTCACCCTTTCTTTTCCCTTCCCTGTCTCAGGAACCCCAGAGGGAGCGAAATTGTGGTTTGTGTGTGAATTCAGTGGGCAGGTATATTTGTTTGGTTTCCACTGCAGGGAAGACTGTACAGTGGGCATCTAATTTGAATTAGAGGCCAATATTTATCGCTGGGAAATTTCACATAAGAATCCCTATTTCCAACTTCTCTGAAAATTTGAAAGATCTGGCCACGCAGTGCCTCATTTGTGGCAAAAAATGAGTCGGAATCCTTTAAAAAATTATGCTGAGTGAAAGAAACAAGTTACAAAAGACCAGGTATTTCATTTATATGAAATATCCAGAAAAGGCCAATCTGTAGAGATAATGGATTAGTGATTTCCCAGGGCTGGGCATTTGGAGGGAAATGGAGTGATTGCTAAAGTGTATGGGAGGTTTCTTTTGGGGAATGAGAATGTTCTAAAAGTGATTGTGATCATGGTTACAAAAATCTGTGACTATACTAAAAATAATTGATTTGCATACATTAAATGTGTAAATTACATGGTATATGAATTATGCCTTACTACGTGTTTTATTTTTTTTAAGTGGGTTGGGGTTGGGTAGCATGTACCTTCTTTAGATGAATACTGGCCATAGTCTCCATGGTTCCGTATTGACTGCCTTACACTGGGACCCAGCTATGTTCTCTGATTTTAGCCTCTGCTGGTATTTGACATGTTAGCCTCAGTTAATATTCACGAGCATTTTCCTTTTTCTAGTACCTTTATCATGATAAGTTCCCTTTTCTCATCCTTTTCCTCATGAAAATTACCTTTACTGGTCATCCCAGAGCACGTCTCCTATGATTTTTTTTTTTTTTTGATGTACAGTTGTCCAGTTTCTGACAAAAGTGTATTTCTTTATTAGTAACAATATTGCTATCAAATCATACCTTAGCAAACCAAACTTTCTTACAGATACAACCTGGATTCTGGATTTCATAAACAAATACAGTGCACTATGCCAACCAAAGAATAACAGGAAGTACTTTATGACCCCACATCATCTAACATTTCTCCCCTAAACATCCCTGGAGCGTGGCCGGGTAGGAGATGCTGCAAGAATGGAAACAGAGCTGCAATCGCTGGCATTTTTAAACAGCTTGTCGATGGACTAGGCTTGCAAGAAAACCAACATTACACCGAAACTCTTAGGGATACTTTAAATTGGTGGATTAGATGGTCGCTTGATTAAGTTTGGGTTATGTAAACAGTGGAGTGTTTAGATTTAAGCTTGGCTGTTGGAGTCTAGGCAGCTGTTTGTACTTAAGTCCAGCAAGAAGTCTTGTTAATCAAAGAACTGACTGAACTTCTTTCTTTCTCCCACCCTTGCCTGGTTCTTTTTTTGTACCTGTGTTGTTTTTCCTCCTGTCTAAACCCTTTGGGCTCAGGACTGTAGGGAAGCAAAGGCAGAGCATTTTGAATGTTCCTCTGAGGACCAGGAACTTATTCTTTTGATTACATAGTGATGTGCCCCACAGATCTCCCTCACTGTGAGGTAATCACTTCATTTATCCAAGTCCTACAAAGCCTTTATTATTTCGGTTAGTTCATATTTTTGAAGCTAAGTCATCAGTTTGATGCGTTTGTTGTAAAATGTGGTTTAACAGCTTGTTAGCACATTTTTTTTTTTTTTAATGGAATCCAAAGATATTTCATGCTTGAGCAGCAGTGGATTTAAGAGCCGATGAAAAGCCCCGCGAGCTGGGCTCAGTCAGCACAAAACAATGCGGGAACATTGTGGAACCCTGCGCGGGGCTACCCCCAGCAGTGGAGTGTGGGCTTTCTTGAACTTTAAGTTACTTTTCATGCGATTCTTTTTCCCTGACAGTGTCTCATAAATAACCGTGTTGCATTGGGCGTGTTGGTTTCAGATTGTCTAGGATGCACTGGATCATTTGAGCAGTCTGAGTTCATGTGGTTTTTCTACCCGTTGAAGATGATTCGATTCTGTTTTGTCCACAAAGGAGAGACGTGGAGTGTTGTAAAGCTGTCTCAGAACTAACGGGTTGAAACTGAAAACCATTATGGAGCTTGGAGAATGTCAGTGGGCCTTTGAAAAGTAAGAGCTGGGAAGCGACAAACTCTTTCCACAGTTCCATCACAAATACAAACGAGGTCATTTTCTTGGGAGGCAGCAAAAGTGAGCATTCTGCGTTTGACCAAAGACAATTTTTTGGTTGAGGTTTTGATTATCCAGGGATGAAATGGAGGCAAATGGTCTTTTTTGCTTAAATCTAGACCTACCTTTGTACCAGGCTAGGTAATTGTTGGCTTGAAAGGAGTGCAGCCCTTGGAGAGCAGTTTCATGAAACTGGAATTGTTAAGAATGGACTTTCTGATTATGGCTAAAATGTTTTACCTTACCAGTCTCCCCATTTGCATTTCTGTGTTGTCAGTTCATAAACCAGATCACAATCATTTTTCACCATTCAAATCAGAACTCTTATATTCCACTTATATTCCAGAAATTAGAGATTAAGGAAAAGTATTAAGAAGAGAAAGCAGGTTTCTTCTTACATAATAATACCTGAGGTTCTCAAATTGAAGTGACAGCTGATACAGTGCTTAGAGCCTAAAATTTGAATTTATTTATCTCTCTAGAAAGAGATATTGAAATGCTTTCATAAGGGAAAGAGAGGAGACCATATGTGAAAAATTATGAACTACTCTGCCAGTGATTACCTAACAATGAATGAGATCCACATTTCCAATCTGCCCACGCTTCCAATGTCTCTTTGAGGTTAAAAACGTAAAATGCAACCCCTGTGTGAGGCAATCTTTCTTAAAGAAAAAAAGACGGTTGTGAATGGCAATAGTGTTCATGTACATAATGATTACAAAAGCAAGTGTTGGAAGGGACCCTTTGTATAAACTAGTCCAACTAGCTGATTTTGGAAACAACAAAACTGAGACTATTGTAAATGAGAGGCTTTGAATATTCACGTACAAGTTTTGGTCTGGATACCTGTTTTCAATTCTTTTGAAGTAGGATTGCTGAGTCATATATACTCATTCTATGTTTAACTTATTCAGGAACTTCCAGATTTTTTCTACAGTGGGTGTACCATTTACATGCCCTCCAGCAATGTACAAGGATTCCTATTCTCCACATGCTCAGTAATACTTGTTATTTTCCATTTTTTAAATTTATTACAAACCTATAACCATATCCTAGTGAGTGTGAGGCTGTATCTCATTGTGGTTTGATTTTCATTTCCCTAGCAACTACTGATGTTGCATATCTTTCCATGTACATGTTTGTTATCTCTACATATTCTTTAGAGAAATAATCATTTCCCCATTTTTAAATTGAGTCATTTTCTGTTGTTGAGTTGTAAGACTTCTTTATATTTTTTGGATACTAGACCCTTTTCAGATATAGGATTTGGAAATATTTTATCCCATTCTGTGGATTGTCTTTTTACTTTCTTGATAATGTTCTTTAATGCAAAAAGAATTTAATTTTATGAAGTTCAATTTATTTTTTTCTTTTGCTGCTAATGCCTTTGGTGTCGTATCTAAGAAACCATTGCTAGATTCAAGGACTTGAAGATTTATCTCCATTTTTTTTTGTTAAGTGTTTTATGGTTTTAGCTCTTATATTTCAGTCTTTGATCCATTTGAAGTTAATTTGTGCATATAATGTGAGGTAAGGATTTGACTTCACTCTTTTGCTTGTGGATATCCATTATCCCAGCACTGTGAGAGACTCTTTTTTCTCCATTGACTGACATTGACACACTTGCCAGAAATCATTTCCCCATAGTTATATGAGTTTTTCCCTGAACTTTTCATTCTATTCCGTTGATCTATATGTCTATTCTGCCAGTATGTAGAAACTCAGTTTTGTTTTCCTCTTTTTTCAAAGTTATTTAGAATTTATTTTTTAAATTTTAAATTGAAGGGATTTATGAAAAATACCTGTGTTAAACTAAATTTTTCTTCCACTGGGCAAAGATAATGTGGATGTGCATATGATCATTCCATTTTCTTTGAAATTCATTAACTTCATTATGGTGTTGGTTGTTTTTCCTGGAACAAGTCTTTTTAAAGCAGCAGATTTATATCCTTCTTTCAAACAAGTTTTCTTGTATTATATATTTTTTTCATTTTTTTCCTTATTCTCTTCATCAGAGAATTCAATTGTGTATGTGTGATATATCTTCTGTTTCAACTTCCAATATTCTAGAATTTTTGCTCTTTTCTCTTCACTTATGTGATTTCATCAAGATTTTTCTGTAGTCACAGTTTTTTGAAAATTGTTTTTTGATATCTTTTCTTGCTTCAAGTGTGGATTTCATCATTGTAATATATGTGTGTCTATCTATCTATCTGAACATATTTATAGTGACTGTTTTGAAGTTTTTGTTAAGTCAGACATCTAGGCCCTTTCTCAAGCTATTTCTGCCTTTTTTTTTCTGTATATGTTCTGTTTCTTGTATGTCTTTTTTTTTTTTAACCAAGTATTTAGATAATATATTTTAGCAACTCTGAATAATGATTCCTCCTATAAGGCATATTATTTTTATTGTTGATGTTTGCTTATTCGTTTGATGACACATCTGGACTATTTTAGTGAAGTCTATTCCTCCTTCTACTGTGAGCCCTCTAATATTGCTCCTCAGAAGGCACAGCCTTGAGCACACACACAGGCACCCTCTGGTGACAGTTGTTTTACCAGAGCTTTTCTTGAATATCTCTTTCCCTGATCTCTTTGTTAAGCTATTGACTTTTATTGCTGTCATACCCAGCTGTTAGGCTCCTCTAATTGCCATCAGATTGCTCTGTTGTTATTATCAGTACCCTGGGACATATATTAATCCATAGTCTTGTCCAATTAAACTTGAATCTCTTTGCAGGGTTAGGTTATAGGCCAATCTTTTAGGTTTGCTCTGACCACAGTAAGGGACTTCTTGGCTGTTTCTCTAGTTGTCTCTGATTATCTATCTGGTGTATAGTTTAGCTTGTTGCTTTCAAAAAGTTAAACTTTACAATGAAAGCCTTCTCTGTTTTTGAAAATGCCCTTAGGCTTGAAATTCCCCATAGTCTGTTTTAAATAAAGTCAGTTCTTTTGAGGAGAGGTTAGGTGTTCTCTGTTCTTATGGTCTGCCTGTCTTCCTGGGAAATATCTCTGAGCTACTCCTCCAGAGAAGATGGTGGGGGCAAGGACTCTTTCCTCTCATGGAGTAACATTCCTGATTAAGTAGCAGTAAATAGCTCTTGGTCTTCTTAGCTAGCTTCTCACAGTGTGGAACCTCTACCCTATGAGTGAGCTGGAATGAGGGTGTTAGGGAATGAGCCTGGGGCAGAGCTTCAGTACTGTGAGTGGGGCCTGAATGAAGAACGGAGTATATGAACTCTTGGCTGCACTAGCCTGAAATTTAGCCTCTGTTACATGAAACTGGGAAGGGATGGTAAATACTGGTAGTCTGCTCCTACTGGGGAGATACAGTAACCCTTTACTGGGAACTGAAGCTCTGTCATGCCGAACTGGTAGTAGGGAGGTCATGGTTCAAGTGCCTCAAATTCTCAATGTTCTTACGAAGATTTAAAAGTAGACTTTAAAAATGTTTATAGTCATTTTCTGCATGTCCTTAGAACAATTTTCAAAGATGTTACATTAAAAAATAATAATTTTAACCAGTTACGGTTGTTTGGCTAGGGAGCAGATCTGTGGAACTTCTCGTGCCTCCATTCTTGTCTATTTTTTTCTTTTTTAATCTTCTTTTTAGAGGCTTACATTTTACTTCCTCCTGTTATTTGAATATTTACGTTTTGTGCTATTCTTCATTTAGAATTTGTCTGTCTGTTGGTTTCCTTAGTTTCTCCTAGGTTGTGTGTGCTTCCTCTGTCTTTGGCTGATATTTCTTCCCTTATTTTGCATTGTGTTTCTGTTTATATGTCCAAAACTGGTTCTTTTCTTCTTGTTACTTACCCCTTAAAGGGTCAGAAATTGGAACAGCTTGAAATTTCCGTTTGAATTTGTTTTTTGAACACTTCACCAAATCTTTTTTTTTTTTTTTTTTTTTTTTAATCCTGTGCACAGCCCTTTCCATTTCTGGGTAGCTCACAGTAGTGCATGTTTAGTTACATCCCCTGTGCTGAAACTGAGGGATGACTTTCTCTTCTGCTTCTTGGCTGTATCTCACCTCCAGCAGTCTCTCTGGACTACCAGGATAGGTGATAGACAATTAGAAATGGCATATGTATTTGTCCTTCAACTTCACCTCTCCTGCTGTTCATTGGTTTCAGGTTGGGTCTCTTGAGGGACATCATTTGCCTTTTGCCATGCCCAGTCCACGGAGTTTGATTTTACTACTAGCAAAGAACCACAAGATAGGCCTTTGAATACTGTGCCACATTAGGCAGGAAACCTGTTTCCTGATCAGTGTCTGAAGAGTTCTGTATCAGCTGCAGCACTGTTTGTGGGCACATCTACCTTATAGTTTTTATTTTTGGCACGTTTCCTTTCCTTATTTCATTGAAAATGAAGTTGCTTTTTAAAAAAATCTTTTACTGTTCCTTTTCAGCATATATAAAGAAAAAAATGCTTTTCATTCTCATATTTAATCAGATAGCAATTTTATTCATATCTATTTTGATAACTGACATATTTGATCATTTTTCTAACATCTTGTGTTTAAAAATGTACTCTTTTTTTGATGTTTTCTTGTTTCTTTTTTTATGCTGCCTTTAAGGCGACGGACACAGTACTTTTTCAGTGTTTGAGGTTTATATATACATATGTTTCTTTTCCCTTATACATTTCCTCTGAATTATTTAACACTTTTTCTATTGATCTTAGTGTTAATCAATATCAATTATGTTTCTTAATAGACAAGGCCTCTAGCAATCTTCCATTATTTTCCCCTTAATCTCTCTCCTATTTTCCATATTTTGTTCAAATCATCTTGTAGTTTTAATTTAGATTCACCTGGGAGCGAACTTCATAGACAGATATTTTGAGGTTGAAATCTACTGCATCTAATATGCTTCTTGGGCAATTCTCCTCACCAACTGCATCAGGTTGAAATACTCATGACTGTTATTTGTTTGTTTGTAAATAAAAAATCAGAATACTTCAAAGAAAGTTGTGTTCATGAAATCTGAGTACTCAGATGTTTATGAGTACTTAAGAGCAAGGAGGTCAATCTCTACTAACTAAGGATATATCTGCAACTTCTGAGACATGCATCATTACAGCTGGCCACTTCTTTATAGAGATTCACTTTACTGGCAGTACATGTTGAATAAATTAATAAAAAACAAGTCAATTGCATAGGAAATTTAAGTCAATACAAATTAAGTGCTTTCTTTCTACGTATCTCTCTGCCATAGGACTTAACATTTTCTACCATGATTTGATATTTTTCGCTATTTTTGATACATAGACATTTTGGTGGTTTTTCTAAACACTATAAAAGAGAGAAATACTTTCTTTTTTAGCTAATGAGCTTGAGCAAACTAAGCTGGATGGATAAGATGGTAGTCAGGGATAAATTACATAATTCCCTGATGCAAGACAAGACCCTGAGAAGGAAATATAAACTCTGCCAGGAGAGGCAATATCATGGAAATAGTCTTGAAATTAGAATTGGGAGATTTAATTCTGGTGTTTCCTAACCTTGTATCATTGGACAAGATCTTTTATCACACTGAACCTCTGTTCTAATTTGTAAATTGACGATAATAAGATCTAAGTTCACAAGGTGGTTTTAAGAAGTATGTGAAATAATATATGTGAAAGTACTGAGCCAGAGACTAATCACTAAATGGTCATTGATCCCAAAACTATTAGAAAATGCCAAGGCAGGTATATTGGCATATAAAACTTGTAAAAAATTATAATGTAACAAATAAGGATTATTTCTACCTCTATGGCTAATTTTGTAGTGTATGCATGGGTGGGATGCTAGTTGCCTAAACACCATTTATCTACCCTTTTCCTTTGCCTTTTCCTAATAGAATTTTTATATTATTGGGGGTGACAACGCACTTAACTAAAATTCTCCATCTCACGGTCTCTCTTACAGATACACATAACAAATAAAATCTAAAATGGTTGTTATTGGTAGGACTTCTGGAAAATGTTCTGTAGAAGGGGCTGGCAAAACTGAAACATGTATCTGTTTTCCCTTACTCCCCTTCTCCTTTCTGTTGCCTGAAATACAGATGTGATGACTAGAGCGACAGTGGAGATGTGATGGCTATAGCCATGTGATATTCTTGTAAATGGAAGCCAGTGTTAAATAGGGTGAAGCTGAGAGATTAACAAACAAATAAGCAAAAATCCTTGGGTTTCTGAATATCATTGCTTGATGTACCCCTGGATTTATTTTCATTACAGAAAAATAGCCCTGCGTCTTGTTTAAGTTACCGTGATTTGTGTTTTCGGTTATTTGTAGCCTAAAATAATCCAAATTGATTTGACTTTCTTATGAAACACATATAAACAAAAGTGAATTGAGGGTGTTTTTATTATTTAGTATCTTTTAAAAATATAACAGGTCAAATGGATTTCAGACAGAAGTAGGAATACTCGACTGCATTTAAAAGAAATTGGGTATTCTAGTTTATTTGAAAATAATTTTTAGTACACATTAGTACTCCAACAATCAGTGTGTACCTCTTCTTCCCTGTTTACAATGCTGTTCATGTTTTCTTTTTGTTTAATATTGCCATTTTCTCCATTGACGCTCTTTTTCCCAAACAATTGCTAGAAATTCACAGTTGGCTGTGTCTTTCCTCTGATTGATCTGTCAGGGTAGTTAACTCCAAGTGGAATTGCACATTTATAGCAACAGCTTCTCCAGACCTTTTCTGTTCAGCTCAGGGTGTCCTATCGCTATTGGAGATTGAGAGGCTACAATATCATGGAGCACTGTGCACAGGACCTGAGTAGAAGTTACACAAGAGCTTACGTGTCTTTACAATGTCCATCCTTTCCCATCAAATAAGGGGAGGATAGCTGTTTCTTGGTGTGTTAAAATTGTCTTCTAAGACTATCAAGTTATCTGGTTAATTTATTATGCTTCTGGTATCTCATAATCCAGAAACCATCCCTGTTACTGTTTTCTCCCCACTACAGTCAATATAGAGAAATTATTATTCAAGGACTGACATATATTAAAGAGATTGAATGTGTTTCTTGTCGCTGTTTACTTAGTATCTACTTCATCCCAAGCTCTGTGATGTGTAATTATTCAGCAGAGTTTGGATAATGTACTTTGGGGCTTACAAACCTTATTGTCCTTTTATGGACACAGCATCTTTTCATATCTCTTCAAGTCTTACATATTTCATGCATTTATCTGTTTTATTCAGAGTCAGTTGTTGCTAAAAAAAAAAAAATCAAATGAAACAACTGATCTGGATGAAACAAATACAATACATGAAATAGATAAGACTTGAAGAAATGTGAAAGGATACTGATTCCACTGAAGAATAGTAGAGATTGAAAACAAGTTTTGAAAATGAAAAGCTAAAAGTACTCTAAACTTCCTTATCAAACTAAAAAAATTTAGGAAATGGATAAATAACAAGGTAGAACACCGTAGAGTTAGAATTAGTCATCTGGAAGATAGAATTGAGGAATATCTTCCCCAACAAAATGGAGAAGTATAAGAGAAAAGTGAGAGTTAAATGATAGCTTAACAAAATCTAATTTCAATCTGAGATCAAAAAGAGAGTGAAAAAGGGGAAGAGAAACTCAAGGAATTAACGAAAAAAAAAATACCTGAACCAAAGCAATATTTAAGTCTTCAAATTAAAATATCCTACATGTAACTTTGAAGAATAATGAAAAGTTATAGAAACATCCAGATGAAATGTATAAATTTCAGTGATAAAGAGAAGACCCTAAACATGTTCCCTTACAAGAAGAAAAAGTTTTTATGTGCCCATTTCTCAAACCTATGTTTATGGTACTTGTTAATTGGCCATTGGATCTATATATCTAATTTCTTTTCATTCATAATTTCCATTTTTATTTTGCTCTATGTTCTTTGAAATTTCCTCAACTTTATCTTCAAGTTCTATTACTTCTATTTAAAATCCTAAGCATTTTTATTGCTCTTTATTTCCTCATAGCATTTTGTTCTTATTTTATGGGTGAACTGTCTGTCATTTTAAATTCAAATATTGGTGCTGATAAATTCTCCTTTGTTCTTGCAGTAATATTTCAGCTTCCAGGGTTGGATTTTCTATGTGTTCGTCTTGGTAGTCCTTATTTGTGATGTTGGTTTTATGCTTATTTATTGAGAGAATGAAAGTCTGGATTTGTGATTCTAGGCTGTAGATGTAAGCTTCCTGATATTTAGGTAGATCTGTTTCCAATATGCCTCTACAATGAGTGGCAAGACTGCATGGGACCGCAGTCATTCCTCAGTCTCTGTGGGGGATTGGTCCGAAGACTTCCTATGAAAGTCTTTTTTTTAAAATTGCATTTTAGGTTTTGGGGTACATGTGAATAACATGCAAGATTGTTGCATAGGTACACACATGGCAGTGTGGTTTGCTGCCTTCCTTCCCCTCATCCTTATCTGTCATTTCTCCCCATGCTATCTCTTCCTACCTCCCCACCCCCCATCCCTCCCCCATTTCCCCGCAACGGACCCCAGTGTGTAGTGCTCCCCTCCCTGTGTCCACGTGTTCTCATTGTTAGACACCCGCCTATGAGTGAGAACATGCGGTGTTTGATTTTCTGCTCTTGTGTCAGTTTGCTGAGAATGATGGTTTCCAGGTTCATCCATGTCCCTACAAAGGACATGAACTCATCGTTTTTGATGGCTGCATAATATTCCATGGTGTATATGTACCACATTTTCCCTATCCAATCTATCACCGATGTGCATTTGAGTTGGTAAAGCCAAAATAGACAAATGGGACCTAATCAAACTCCACAGCTTCTGCACGGCAAAAGAAACAGTCAGTAGAGTGAATCGGCAACCAACAGAATGGGAAAAAAATTTTGCAGTCTACCCATCTGACAAGGGGCTGATATCCAGAATTTACAAAGAACTAAAACAGATCTACAAGAAAAAAACAAACAATCCCATTCAAAAGTAAGCAAAGGGTATGAACAGACACTTTACAAAATAAGACATACAGGAGGCCAACAAGCATATGAAAAAATGCTCATCATCACTGGTCATTAGAGAAATGCAAATTAAAACCACATTGAGATACCATCTCACACCAGTTAGAATGGCAATCATTAAAAAAATCTGGAGACAACAGATGCTGGAGAGGGTGTGGAGAAATAGGAACACTTTTACACTGTTGGTGGGAGTGTAAATTAGTTCAACCATTGTGGAAGACAGTGTGGCGATTCCTCAATGACCTAAATATAGAAATCCCATTTGACCCAGCAATCCTATTACTGGGTATATATCCAAAGGATTATAAATCATTCTACTATAAGGACACGTGCACACAAATGTTCATTGCAGCACTGTTTACAATAGCAAAGACCTGGAACCAAACTATGAAAGTCTTAATCTAGTTATGCTCAAGACCCTGATATAGATGGTGTAGTATTTGCATATAATCTCTGCAAATCTTCCTGTGTATGTTAAATAATCTCCAGATTACTTATAATACTGAATAACATGTAAATGCTATATAAATAGTTGTTACATTGAATTATTTAGGGAATAATGACAAGAAAAAAGTCTATGTATGTTCAGTCTAGATGCAATTTTTTGGGAACATTTTCCATCTGTGATGGGTTAAATGCATGGATGCAGAACTCATAGATACTGAGGGCTGCCTGTATTATGTACATCTATATAGTGTGTCAACAGTGTGGTTCTGACTTGATGTGAGGGGATGGGAGAAGCCAGCTCTTAAGCCCCCAGTAACCCAAATGGTAGAATAAGTGTATTAAAGAGATCTTTTTTCACTTGAGCACCAACATTCATAATAAAAGCTCAAGTTTTTCCCATGTGATCCATTCAATTTCTATAGAGAACCTCCCACAACCCTACCTTTTGCTGGTGGTAATCATTCGATCTTCTGTCTTTGACAGGGTGACAGTATTTTCAGAATTACACATACAGAATCATGTTCCCTTGATGGGATGGTTTCTGTTTCTACAACAGCTACCTCATAGCATGTTCTGCATAGCTTGCTCCCTTTCTAATTTTTTAATTGTGGTAAAATACATATAAAATTTACAATATCAACTATTTTTAAGTATATAGTTCAGTAGTGTAAAAGTACATCCATATTGTTGTGCAGCCTACTTTGAAAACTTTTTCATCTTGCAAAACTGAAACTACACCCATTAAACAGCAATTCCTCATTACTCCTCCCTTGACAAGCACTATTCTACTTTCTGTTTCTATGAAATTGACTACACTATATACCTAATGCGAGTAGAATCATACAGTTGTGTGTGTGTGTGTCTGGCTTATTTCACTCAGCATATGTCTTCAAGGTTTGTTCCTGTTATATCATGTCAGAATTTTCTTCCTTTTTAAATACTGAATAATATTCTGTTGTATGTATGTTCCACATTTTGTTTATCCATTCATTGGTTAACGGGCACTTAAGTTACTTCCAATTTTTGGCTATTATAAATAATGCTGCTATGAACATGAGTATGCAAATATGACTTCAAGATACTGCTTTCAATTTTTTTGGATATATATCCATAAATGTAATTACTGGATCATATAGTAATTCCAATTTTAATTTTTTGAGAAACTGTCATACAGTTTTCCATAGTGACTGTACAGTTTTACATTTCCACCAACAGTGCACAAGGTCTCCAATTCCCCACATCCTCATCAATAGTTTTCTCATATATATATATAATTATGTAGAATTATATAGTAGCAATTCTAATGGGTATGAGGTGATATATACTTGTGTCTTTGATTTGTATTTCTCTAATGATTAGTGATGTTTACCATTTTTTCACGTGTTTTTGGCTATTTGTGTACCATCTTTAGGTAAATAGCTGTTCAAGATCTTTGTACGTTTTGAAAATAAGATTGTTTTGGGTTTTGGTTTTTGTTTATTTTTGGGTTTTTATTGCTTTTTTGGGGGTATTTAGTTACAAGAATTCTTTATATATTCTGGATATTAACCCTTTATCTGATATATGTTTTGCAAATTTTCTGCAGAATGGAAACTTTCTCCCATTCTGTAGGTTTCCTTTTCATTCTACTGATTGTGTCCTTTGATACAGACATTTTAAATTTTGATGTAGCCAAATTTATCTATTTTTACTTTTCCTACCTGTGTTTTTGGTGTCTTATGCAAGAAATCACTGCCAAATGCAATGTTATAACATTTTCCTTCTGTGACTTTTTCTAAGAGTTTCAAAGTTTGAAGTCTTACATTTAGATCTTTAATCCGTTATTCATAAACTCTTGTAGATGGTATAAGGGTCCAATTTCATTGTTTAATGTGGATACTCATCTTTCTTATGACCATTTGTTGAAGACTGTCCTTTCTCCATTGAATGTTTTTGGATGGACTTTGAAAAGATTATTTTCAGTGAAAGAAGTCAGCTACAAGAGACACATATTATGTGATTTCATTTATATGAGATGTTTGCAATAGGAAAATATAGAAGGACAGAAGATTAGTGGTTCTGAAGGTCTGGGGAGGGAATAAATGGATATCTGCTAATTAGATGATGCTAATTATAGAGTGATTATATAATTCTGTGAATATGCTAAAAGATTTGAACTTTATATTCTAAATCAGTGGATTTTATGTTATGTAAATTATATCTTAATAAAGGTCTTAAAAAGAAAGGATACCAAAATATATGCATATTTAGTTTTGTACAAAAATTAGGTCCTTCATATAAACAGGTTTTAGATTATATAATTATATATATTTTTATTATTTTTTAAGTTTTGGAGTACATGTGAGCTCTTGCAGGATTGTTACATAGGTATACACATGCCATGGTGGTTGGCTCCCTCCATCACCCCGTCACTTATATTAGATATTTCTCCAAATGTTATCCTTCCCCAATCTCCCCACCCACTGCTACTGCTCTCCTAACCACCCACACCCCAACTTACCCCAGTGGGTAATATTCTCCTCCCTGTGTCCATGTGTTCTTATTGTTCAACACCCACTTATGAATGAGAACATGCAGTGTTTGGTTTTCTGTTCTTGTGTCAGTTTGCTGAGAATGATGGTTTCCAGATTTATTCATGTTCCTGCAAAGGACATGAACTCATTCTTTTTTTATGGCTGCATAGTATTCCATGGTGTATATATGCCACATTTTCTTTATCCAGTCTATCCTTGATGGAAATTTGGGTTGGTTCCAAGTCTTTGCTATTGTCAACAGTGCCATAATTAACATATGTGTGCATGTATCTCTATAATAGAACAACTTATAATCCTTTGTGTATATACCCAGTAATGGGATTGCTGGATCAAACGGTATTTCTATTTCTAGATACTTTAGGAATTGCCACACTGTTCCACAATGGTTGCACTAATTTACACTCCCACCAAAAGTGTAAAAACGTTCTTGTTTCTTCACATCCTCTCCAGCATCTCTTGCCTCCAGATTTTTTAATGATTGCCATTCTAACTGGCGTGAGATGGTATCTCAGTGTGGTTTTGTTTTGCATTTCTCTAGTGACCAGTGAGGATGAGCATTTTTTTCATAGGTTTGTTGGCCACATAAATATCTTCTTTTGAAAAGTGCCCACTTTTTGATGAGGTTGTTTCTTTTTTCCTTGTAAATTTGTTTTAGTTCTTTGTAGATTCTGAGTATTAGCCCTTTGTCAGATTGGTAGCTTGCAAAAATTTTTTCCCATTATCTTGATTGCTGTTTCACTCTAGTGATTGTTTCTTTTGCTGTGCAGAAGCTTTTAGTTTTAACTAGATCCTATTTGGCTTTTGTTCCTAATGCTTTTGGTGTTTTAGACATGAAGTCCTTGCCTGTGCCTATGTCCTGAATGGTTTTGCCTAGATAAAGTGTTATTCATGGTTAGAAGCAGACATACTTTTTTCATAGTACCAGGTAAAAGGCATCTCTGAGGCCGATTTTACATTACTCTCTTTTTCATGCGAAGGTAATTATTGTTGATTTTAACTTGATTTAATTTGTATAAAAATATCCTGCGAGTCCCACACTGTATAATTTTCCCTTAAGGCCTGTTCCCGTGAGTGATAACTTCTGCTGGTGGTCATCAGTGTTTTGACCATGATCTGGACACAGTCTTCTAGATGATCATATTCTTTCCTAGCCTACAAACATATCCCCACATTGGCTTCATTATATTTTCCATCCACCCTTTCTGCCTGAAATAACTTTGAGTCAGTCCTACCCACAGAAAGGGATGTCAGACTGCGTGGACCAATACAGGAGCTGTCTTCTGTCCTTCTTGTGCTGTTCCCATCATCCACTGGTTGGAGGTATATCTGGGTATACAGCACAGATACCATATCTTCTAGAGTTAGGACTTGTACAATTCTAGTCAGTAAACAAGTATGAACACTTGGGACAATGCTAGTCACTCTCTGCCTAATCCTTGCTTATTTAAAGAAGGTATTTTAAATATTGCCCAGTCTTCTTTTGTTAATACATTTCTGTTTTATTCAGATATCAGGGGTAAAATGCTATGAAGGAGGAAAGGAAAATTTAGATAAAAATTTAACAAATGTTATTAAGAGGAGAAAATGTCATTACTCTTCCAAGGAATATGGAACCTGCAAACAGACAAAGTAAAAAGTTAAACACTTCCAACCCAGAGATGCCTCTGCATTTACAACTCACTGCAAAGGAGATTATCTCCAGTTTTCCACAGGGAAACAGATTTACTACAAGGTAGTTAGTAAGTAGAAACAACTCCTTATTCGACTCTTTCTTCTAAGAAAGGTAATCAGATAATCAGAGGGTAGAAAAGTGCCACTTAGAAAGCAAAATGGAATAGACCAATTATTCTAAAGATAAAGGTAGTGTTTCTAAGCTGCTTCCAAACAAGTGACAACCAAGTGTTGACAATATGCCTACCGTATGATCTGACCATTCCACTCCATGGTATTTACCCAAGGAAAAGGAAAGCCTATATTTATACAAAGATTTTAATGTTCAGAGTAGGTTTATTTGTGATTATGAAAAATTGGAAACAACCCAAGTATCCATCAAGAGGTGAATAGGTACACAAATCTTAGTATATGCATACATTATAATCCTACAGAAATGAACAGGAATGAACCACTGAGACACATAACACATATGTAAAGCTCAAAGTAAAATAAAATAAACCAAACAAAGAGTATATATCATATGATGGTAGAAGGACGGGATGGAAAGATTGCAAAATGGCACAAGGAAGCTTCTGAGACTAATGTGTGTGTTCACCATGTTGATTGTGCTGATAGTTTTACAAATACCGTCATGTATCACATAATAACATTTGGTCAATGATAGACTGCATATATGACATCTGTCTCATAAGATTATAATGGAGCCAAAACAAATTTCTATTGCACAAATACTTACCATTATGTTATTATTTCCTTACACTAGTCAGTGTAGTAACATGCTGTACAGGTTTGTAGCCTATGAGCAACAGGCTATACTAGCTAGCATAGGTGTGTAGTAGGCTATACCATCTGGGTTTGTGTAAGTCCACTCTATGATGTTCACACAGTGATGAAACTGCCTAAGGATGCATTTCTCAGAATATATCCTTGTTAAATGATGCATGACTATATATGTTTATATCAAAACTTTTCAGTTGCATATTTATAATAGGATAACTTACTGTGTGTCAGTTATACCTCAGCAGAGTGGTATCAAAATAATCACGTGCCTTGGAATGATGGAATCTATTTGCCCTTTTCATGTGCTTAGGCTCATTACCATAATACCTGACTATTAATGAAATCAATATTCATGTGAAAGAAATGGAAAAAGGCAACAACTTGGTGAAGCCAGTACTGTAAAATAGCAATTACTGTCTAAAATGAACCTAGATTCACTGTAATTAAATAACAAATATTTATCCTACAAGTTAATTTTGAAATAATCCTTTCTATTGAAGTACTATGGAAAAGTACACATTTAATAAAAAACACAGCTCACTGAATTTTCCTAAACTGAGGACACTTGTGTAAATAGCACCCAGATTAAGAAACAGAATATTATTAGCATTCCAGAAGCTTCTCTTGCACTTCTTTCCAGAAACTATCTCCTCCCAAAGGGTACCGTGATTTCTAACACTAAAAATTAGTTTGGTCAGTTTTTGAATTTTATCATTGAACTCATATGAGATGTCCTTTTAAAAAGCTGGCTTCTCTTGTTCAATATTATGCTTGTAAGATTAATCCATGCTGTTGCATGTGTGGTGACTGTTCATTTTCATGGCTCTATAGTATCCCACTGTATGTCTGTATTATTTATTTATCTGTTCTACTGTTGATAGATATTAGACTGTTTTCCTGTGTTGCTTATTATGAATGGTGCTTCTATAAACATGTATGTATTCCTATTGGATACATACCTTGCAGTGGAGTTGCTAGATCATTGGACATATATATACACACCCAACATTCTCAAATGATTACACGATATTGGCAACATACGTTCATTCCAGTTGTTTGACATATTCAACAAAAGATAGTATTTTCTGTTTTTTTCGTCTTAGTTGTTTTGGTGATTGCGTAGTTCACTGTGAAATTTTAATTTTAATTTTCCTGACAACTAGTGAAGGCAAGTGACTTTTCACATGCTTATTTACTTTTTGATTTCATCTTTTACGAAATGTCTGCTCAAGTCTTTTGTATATATTTCTATCGTGGAGTCTTTTTTTATTATTATTAATTTGCAGGGTTTTTAAAAATATATGAAAGACACAGATTTATATATTTCCCCAATCTTACTTTATTCTGATAGTTTCTTTTTTACTCTTTAATACTCTGTTGACAAACAGAAGTTTTATATTTTAATGTGGTCCTACTTAATTCATTTAAGCGTTCTCTGGTATAGTGGTCCAAAGATGGAATAGTAAAAGGAGAGGGTTCCACCCAAAAATAGTGTTAAAAAGGAATTCTAACACTGGCTGGAGAATGACCAAAACGAAACTGGCTACTGAGCCCCGTATTATCTTAGCTGTGGTCACAGCTTAGGTTTCCCAGAAAGTGAATGCTGTGATTGGGGGAGGGGAAGGATAAAGGAGTGAGAAGAGAGGGAAGTCAAAAGTAGTGCAGTCCTAAAGACAGCCATGGCCAACCCCACATGAAGCTCTGGAGCTAGAGTGGCCCTTCAGAGTTGCACCTAATTGGGCTGAGATGGCCAGGCCTTGATATCATCATGTCAGTTAATCACTGCATGTGGCCTGCCCCGGGAAGGGCTGTGACCTGCAACACGACAGATCTCTGCCACTGAGGCAATCCATGAAGGTACTGAAAGCTGAAGGGCATCTGATAACTACACTCCCAGGAGCTGGACAACAAGTTCTTTCTTGAAGAAAGATTGCAGTGTCTACTGCAGCAGGTTATAAACTTTCTTTTAATCTTTTAAATAAATCTTTTTAGTTATGACTTTATTTACTTTTTCAGTGTATCTGGCTTAATCATATCCTCCTAAGATGTCATCCTGACCACAATTCAAAGAATGGTAGCAGTACCTTCAGAATCTGCCTTCACCTAGTGCCTCCCCTTGTGGTCAGAAGCTCCCCACTCAGTAGACTGCTCAGATGTCCATAACCATACACATCCCCACTGCCCCAAAGTCCTGCCCCTCACTGCAAAAGCCTGCCTCTGCTGGGGCTTATGTATAAGGAATCAGAGTTCTTGTACTTTTGTGTCCAGAAGCAATGAACAGCTTATAACCAACTTTATTTGAACAAAGAGTAAATAGATTCATGTTCACTAAGATAAGGGTTTCCAGGATCCCCAGGCCTGCTTTCACCAAAAATGAAATATCTGTTTACAAAATTCTGCTCTGTTAGCTGGAACTCTTATTCCCCTCCCCTCAAAAAGGCCAGATGTTTAAAAGATCTCTGGAAAAATAAGAAAAATAAATATTTAAGTGAAATTGTATTTCATCTTTAAACTGCTATTTCAAATATCAGGAGAACTTGCTACCTCCTTTTGTACAAAAGGGAGTGGGGAAGCTGGGACATGTAACCTGAGGTTGAACCTCCGAAGCCCACACTGCATCAATTCAGAGCTCACTGGTATGACGAATTGAGAGCTGGTAGTGAAAAAATAGTATATGTTTATGTAAGTATGTGCATATTTAAAATCTACAGCTAGCAGCAATATGTTATACATATACACATATTACTGTTAGTTATAGGATAGACTTTTAAAAGAGAAGTTTCAGGTTCACAGCAAAATTAAGGAGAAGGTATAGAGATTTCTTATGTATCCCCTGCCCCGACACTTGCACAGTTTTCTCCATTACAAACATTCCCACCAGAGTAGTATATTTATTACATTGACACATTATAATCACCCAAACTCCATAGTTTATATTAGGGTTGACTTTTGGTATTGTGGATCTGTGAGTTTGGACAAATGTATAATGACGTATATCCACTATTGTAGTGGATACATACAGAGTATTTTCACTGCCCTAAAAATCCGTACTCTGCCTATTCATCCCTCCCTCTACCCTGACCCTTTAGCAACTACTAATCCTCTTACTGTTTGCTTAGTTTTGCCTTTTATCAGAATGTCATGTAGTTAGAATCATACAGTATGTAGTCTTAATATTGGCTTCCTTCACTTATTAAAATGCATGTAAGATTCCTCCGTGTCTTTTCATGGCTTCATAGCTCGGTTTTCTTTAGTGCTGAATGATATTCTGTTGTCTGTATTTACCACAGTTTATCCATTCTCCTACTGAAGGATATCTTGGTTGCTTTCAAAGCCAATGTTTTGGCCGTTATGAATAAAGCTTCTATAAGCATATGTGTGCATGGACATAAGTTTTCAAGTCCTGTAAGTAGACAAGAGCATGATTGCTGGATCATATCCTAAGAGTATGTTTAGTTTTGTAAGAAACTGCCAAACCATCTTCTAAAGTGGCTATACCATTATTCATTTCTACCGGAAGTGAATGAGAATTCCTGTTGCTGCATGCCTTTACTGGCATTTAGTGTTAGTGTTCTGGATTTTGGCCATTCTAAGAAGTGTGCAGTCATATCTTATTTTTAACTGGATATTCCTGATGACATACGATATGGAGGATTTTTCCATATTCTTATTTGCCATCTGTATATCTTCTTTGGTGAGCTGTTTGGTAAGGTCTTTGGCTCATTTTTAAATTGGGTTGTTTTCTTATTGTTGAGTTTAAAGAGTTCTTTCTATATTTTGGTTTACTGTCATCTATAATATGTCTTTTACAAACATTTTCTTCCATTTTGTGGCTTGTTTTCTCATTCTTCTAACATCATCTTTTCAGAGCAAAAGTTTTCCATTTAGCCTATCAGTTATTTCTCTCATGGATCATGCCTTTGATTTATAGCAAAAGGTCATCTCCATATGCAAGGTCATTTTTGTTTTATCCTGTGTTATCTTTTATATTTTTGTGTTTTGCATTGAGGTCTATAGTCCATTTTGAGTTAATTTTTGTGAAGAATATAAGGTCTGTATATAGATTCAGATGTTTTTTGTAGGTGGATGTCCAGTTATTTCAGACCCATTTGTTGAAAAGACTGACTTTGCTCCATCTTATTGTGTCTGGCCCTTTGTCAAAGATTGACTATATTTATGTATGTCCGTTTCTGGGATCTCTATTGTGTTCTACTGATCTACTTGTCTATCCTTTCAACAATATATCACTGTCTTGGTTACTGTATCTTTACTGTAAGTCATGAAGTTGGGTAGTGCCTGTCCTCGAGCTTTGCTCTTCTTCAGTATTGCGTTGGCTATTCCGGGTCTTTTGTCTTTCTGTATAAACTTTAGATTGAGGTTTTCCTATTCATGAACATGAAATCGCTTTCCAGCTATTTAGTTCTTTGATATTTTAAATTAGTTTGTAGTTTTCCTCATGTAGATCTTACACATATTTTACTAAATTTGTATGTAAGCATTGTATTTATTGGGATGCTAATGTAAATGTCATTGTGCTTTTAATTTCAAATTCTACTTGTTAATTGCTGGTATTTAGGAAAGCAATTGGCTTTTGTCTATTAACCATGTATCCTGCAACTTTGTTATAATCACTTACCAGTTTTGAAAGTTGTATTTTGATTCTTTCGGATTTTCTACATAGACAATGATGCCATTTGTGAACAAAGATAGTTTTATTTCTTGCTTCTAAATCGGTATTCTTCTTATTCCTTATCTTGTCCTACTGCATTATGGAGGACTTCCAGTACAATGTTGAAAAGGAGTGACTAGGGGTGACATCCTTGTCTTGTTCCCAATGTTGGTGGCAAAGTTTCTAATATATTAACATTAAGCATAATGTTGACTGTAAGGTTTTTTGTGGATATTCTTTATCAGGTTGAGGAAGTTCCCTCTCTTCCTAGTTTACTGAGAGATTTTATCATAAATTGCTGTTGAATTTTGTCAAATGCCATTTCCCTAGCTATTGATATGATCATGTGATTTTTTTTTCTAGGATGTGATGGATTAAATTAGATGATTTTTGAATGTTCAACCAGCTTATATACATGAAATAATTTCCACTTGGTCATGGTGTATAATTCTCCTTATACATGATTGGATTTGACTTGCTAAAATTTCGTTTAGGATTTTTCCATCTATGTTGATAAGAGTTATCAGTCTATAGTTTTCTTTTCTTGTAACATGTGTCTGGTTTTGGTGTTAAGATAATAGTGGCTTCATAGAATGAGGAAATATTCTCTCTGCTTATAATATTCTGAAAGAGATTGTAGAGTATTGGTATAATTCCTTCCTAAAATGCTTGCTAGTATGTATACGTCTTTAATTTTACTGTTCATTTGAATTATGTCATCTATTTGAATAGTTCAATGTTATTTAGGGAGAGGCTAAATCAATGATAGTTAAATAGTTGGACTATGCTTTAGTAGCAGGTGTTTCATGAGGGCCCGTCAGCCTGTGGGTATGATCAGGTTACAGGGTATTATATTTTCCCTGTGGACTCATCATTCCCAGGCACTCCTAATCGCCACTACCAAGCTCACTAACAACAACAAAAAAAGAATGCTCTGTCCTATTATAAGTGCTGTTAAATGGCTTTATCTTATTGAGCAAGTGTCTGTAGGCTAATCACTGGAATGTGGTCACCCTTGAACAACTCTGGGGTGAATGCTGTGATGTCCACCTACATCTCCATTCAGGAACTGAGAACTTATTCTCCATTTGTGGAAAGGCTACAGAAGATGCCCCTTAGGTCAGATCTCCTGCCGAGGGCAGCCTGCACCCAGTAACCGATCACTGTGGGGACATAAAGGCCCAGGCCCATTATCCCAACTAAAGGGCTACTTCAACTCTTGAGAGCGCCAGAGGCTGAGACCTCTGTTGGAATTTCATGGCAGCTCAATTCCTGTTCTGCCCGATCCTGCTTTCTTTTCTTCTGCAGATATGGATCCCAGGAGCTATCCAGAGGTTTCCTGGGGCAGAATCAAATCACTGATCCTTGTTTTTAAAGCACCCCCTTTTAAAATAGCCTTGATTTGTTAGTGATGCTGTTGTGGTAGAGGGTCAGAAATCAAGCTTTCTGGGTTTACCTCCTGGTTCTCTCATCTCTTTTCTACAGCACCTTGGGAAGGCAATTTAATCTCACTGTCAGTTTACTCAGCTGTAAAATGGATATAATATTTGCACCAACCTCATGAAGTATATCCCAGATACACTCTGACTCTGACTTGTTTAGTGTGTAGGATGTTTATTAGGGAGAAAATTCACAACCAGGACAGTTAAACTGTAATGGTTGGAGGAAAGATAAAGAGAAAACAATCCAAAGTGTGACATGCTAACTAAGGACTGAGGACTAAGACTAGGGCCCCCCTTGTGACCTTCTCGAAAGAGAAAATGTAACAAAAACATAGTTAAAGGAAAGGTCAGGAAGAAAAATGGATGGGGAAAATTAATAAATGATATCTATGATAAGTAAATGATCATTCTTTATTATACTCCATCCACTTCCAAAAATAAGTGGATGTAGCTTATAACTTTGAATATAACATATGGCAAATACAACTTTTTTCTAAAGAAGAAAAAATTACTAGAATTAAAAGTATAGGCATTTCAGGTACCTGGAATGAAAGGTTCCTTTTATCTCATCTGAATAATAAAGTATAACCATTTGTCTGGAAGAAAAACATCATGGCTGTTACTTCATATCTTAAATATGTTACCAAAACTCATGAAATACTATTTGGATGTTTTTATTTACTTTCCATTAAAACCAGTGGCATAACATTATATTTATTCTCTAAAGGAATTTTTATGTGAGTCTTAGCAAATATGGTCCATTTACATTGCTTAGGCTTACACTGTTAACTAAGGGCTAATGCTTAGCGACTACAGAGCAGTGATTCTCTCTCAACCATGGCTGTACCTTAGAACCACCAGGGAAGCTTTAAAAATCATGATGCCCACACTACCTCCTAGAACAACTAAATCAAGATCTCTGCTGGAAGTCCAGGCATTTTTTTTTTAGAGCTTCCTAGGTGATTTCAATGTACAGTCAAAGTTGAAAACCGCTAGCATAAAAGACTGAGCAGTTACTGTGTCCATTAGCCTGTCCTGTTTATGTATCATTGTTTCTCAGTGGAACTTTTGAATAATGCTGGGTTGCAAGAAAATATGATGCCAGTATGCATCTAAAGTGCTAGTCTTATGGAACATTGATTAAATAACAAAGTCAGTAAAGTGGGCCCAGGAGTGACTAAAACCAATGGGATGTGAGTAAGTTAGTAGGGGACTGGGTTATTGTCTCTAGATTGACAAATAAGTCAACCAATTGCTTGTAGTTTTCAAGGGTCAAAGACTATGACCTAGTTACCTTCCTCAGTAGTTTGCTTCAGAACTCCAGGTTGGAGAAGGGTGAAAAAAATCCCATGGGGTTGATGCCCTTACATACCTGGAAACACTAGACTGTTTCAAGAGATGCTCTGGGTTCCAGCAGTGCAGTTGCCCAAAATGATTGGAGACTTGGTTGAAGTTCCCAGGAATTAACATGAAATGCGACTTCATGAATCGAAATGTGTTTGTAAAGGACTTGTAAATAATAGTCTCATTCTTCACCTGTGTAAGGTGATGGCCTTACATCTTATCGTAAGATCTAAGCCCCAAATGGAATCGCGAATCTTTCTAAGGGCTTTCATTCTTTCCCCTTTGGAGGAGAGAGCCTTGAAAGGCTTATAGCTCTGCCCCCTTATGGCCAGGCTTTTGTGAGTCACTTTGGGTCTCATGGTTCACCTTGGCTATGAGCCATCACTCTTTTCGCCTCCATATTGTTTGGGGTGATGCACTGGAAAGCTCAGATAAGAAACAGACTGCAGTTTTGACTTTTTTGCCTGTTCCTATCCCTGAGACTTTGAGCAGGTTACTCAACTTCTTTGAACCCATTTCCTAATACTTGATGTGGGAATAATAATCTGTCACTGAAATGCTTAATATGTTGCTATACAGTCAAGAAGTTATATTTGAAAAAAATGGATAAAATGTTCAGCAAGAATAATTAAGGGAAAGAGAATGGTGCTGTCAAATAATATAATTAGAATTTTTAAAGTCTGTGTTCCACCCAGTATTTGACAGTGTTTAGTAAACTATGCACAGATGGGAGGCCCTTACCAGACCCACTGATTATAGGAGAAAAAGATGATTATTTTCCAGAGCGGCTACATGCAATATGAAAGTCACTGTTCAGTTGCAATGTGACTTGTCTAAATAATAATGAGCTATAGATAAATACACAATAGATTTTAAAGACTTAGTGTTAAAATGAGAGTGTAAAATATCTCTTAAATTTTATACTGGTTATATAATCTTATATTGAGTTGATAAAATACACTGTTAAAATCAATATTACCTCTTTTTGTTTAAAAATAGAAAATTTAAAAAATGGAAAATTGAAATCATATATGTGGCTCACATTTGTGGCTTGCATTATGTTTCTAGTGGGGAGTGCTACCCTAGAGCTTAGTGTTGGCTCAACACAATTTAATGGGAAAAACATGAAAGTTCACGAGGATTGCTTTCTCTGGAAATCACTGTACCTCTTTCTTTTTTTGTGCATTTGCCCTGATGGCACCATGATGTTAGAGCCTCCTTTTATAATCCTTCTATCTTAGAACTGTGTTGATGTGGAGCTTCAGAAATTAAACATTCTTGAATAAAGACCATCATGGGCCTTTGATTACATAAAACTCCTACTTATCGTGAAAAATATTGCCAGTTTTTTTTTTTCCACAAGGCAGATTCTTTTCTCCTTCAATTTTTTCCCCTCTTTTACTTAAGACATGCTTTAAAGACCCTCAGTTGCTCTCTGGATCGTTTAAGATATCACCTATAACTCCTGGAGCTTTGGCCTATACCGAATCACTGTGGCCTTTGGGGTCTGGAGCATGAAGGAGCCAAGTTCAAGGGCAATTCATGCCTATGTGACTGACCCTAAAGGAAAGTGCTGAGCACCAAGGCTTGGGTGAACGTCCCAGGGTGGCAACACTTTGCAGGCATTGCCACATATCATTGCTGGGAAAATTGAGTGCTGTTTATATGACTACTTGGGGAAGGCGACTGGAAGCTTGTGCCTGGTGTCTCCTGGGCTCCTCCCTATGTGTCGTTTTCCTTTGCTGATTTTAATCTATATTATTTCACCACAATTAACTGTGACTGTGAACATAACAGCTTCTCTGAGTTCTGGGAACCCTGAGAGTGATCTTGGGGAACCCTAATGTACATTAACCCCTCATTGTATTCACTGTCTGCTACATATTGACAATATTACTGATAAAGGGGAAACAGACAGGAATGGGGGGGGGGATGGGGATAGGCCCTAAAATCCATGGGCTGTTTATTATGAGCCAAGAACCATTTTATATGCTTTTCATGCAGCCATTATCAAATGGAATTCATGCAATAACTCTCTCATATTGGTTTTATAGACAGGAAAATGGAGTTTCCATCTCTAACCCCTAATAGGTCAAATCAATACATTATGGCCTAAAGCTGTAGGCATATAAAAACCATTCACCATAACTGAATGGTAGAACCAGATTCAAGCTGGATTTTCTGAGATCCCAAGCTCTGGTTCCAGCATACCACACCAAAGATATAGCCACACATTACCATGACGTGTGCAGTGGAGGTTGTGGGTTCTCTGCCCACACTGGAATCACTGCAGAGTTTCTGGGCATGCCTATGACCTGCTGCATTTCTCAGCCTGACAACTATCTCTGATAGGCTGGGCATGCTTGTCCAACACGCCACGCATGATACCTGAGGAATGGCTCTCAAACAATAAGAAGTGTAACTGGTGAATAAATAGCAGATTTTCTTTGCCCCTCATTGAGACAATTCTGAGGCAGGTTCCACAGAGTGTCCCACATAATCCCCAATGAAATTGAGTCCTAGTTGTGTTACCGGTAGAGGGTCTTGACTGCAAGTTGTCCAGGTTCTTGGCATTTCGAACAAAGAATTGGACAAAATGTACAGCAAAGCAAGGAAAGAATGAAGCAATGAAAGAGCATAGATTTATTGAAAATGAAAATATACTCTCCAGTGTGGGAGCCAGCCTGAGCAGTAGCTCAAGGCCCCATACAGAATCTTCCCAAGTTCAAATACGTCCTAGAGGTTTCCCATTGGCCACTTGGTGTTCCCATTGGCCATTATGTAAATGAAGTGTTGGCCCCCAGTTGGTTGCTTACTGCAACCAATCAGACATTGAAGTTACAAAGGACACATCTATGCAAACATCTGACTGTTGCCAACGACAATCAGTCAGAGGCTGAAGTGAAGTTACAAAGTGACACTCTCATGCAAATGTCTGATTGGCTGCAAAAAGTAGCCAGTCAGAGGTACTTTCGATTTCTCATCTGCCCATGAAGAGAAGGTGGGAGTTTGCAAAGGGTTGGCCTCTGGTCTTTTTGTTACTTAGGCGTGGAAAGTTAGGGTTTTACTTTCAGTTTAGTTCTTGGAAGCCAGTGTGAAATGGCCTTAGGTTCCCCGCCTCCAGACTCTGTTCTCCTGCTTCAGTTGCTCACAGCAGTGTGCCTCTCTGTGACATGCCCTTTATTGGCATTATTCCTTATGTGTCTCACCTCCTCATGCCTTCACTGTGTGACCTGCTGTTCCCTCCCAAATAAACGACTTGAAGCCAAATTCTAAACTCAGTGTTCACATTTGGAAGAAAGCCAAATGAAAAAAAGTTATGGGATCATACCCAAATAGCTAGACACGAAGCAGAAAACAGAGTTTGAAAGACAGTGGTGCCATGGTTATACCCTGCATTCTGCATTTTTAATTGTCACCTTCATAATGTACATACATTTTGGCCCATATTTGACTTAAGTTGAATCATTATGTTCAATTCTAGCATGAAATATGTACATGCAACAAGTTGTCATACATTGTTCTATATTATATTCTTTGTACTTTATTTGGCTAATTCTTGTTTTCCACCCTTAATACCATTAAAGTATGTACCTAGATCAACCATCATTTGTAAAGCTGAAAGGCGATATTTACTTAATGAAAATTAGACTTCCTAATACTTGTTAAAGGGAAAACCCATTGTGGGGAAAAGCATAAAGTATAATGCTCATATTATGTTTCAGACAATAAAACAACCTTGTATAATCCTATTATGAACATTAGCATACATTTCACAGCCCATCCGGCAAACAATAAGGGTCATGACTCTATGTATTTGAAATGCTATCCAGGGCATTGTAGTGAGCAAAATGATAAAACCTACAGCTGTGTCAGTGGGTCAAAAAGCGGTCATGGTACATTTCTCAGACACCGTGAACCCAAATACACTTTTATAAAGACAAGCTGTGTATTAGAAAACATGTTTTTCAGAGCTAAACAGGTTTAAAGATATAGTTATGTGAGAAGCAGGGGTGGGAGGGGGAGAGAGCATGACCTGATTTTAGTTATTCATGGTTAAATGAAACTGTCACAAAACTCCAGTGTCTTGTGGAATGTAAATTCTTATTATAAAAATATCCTTTATGAGACAGAAAAATACAGTGTCTGCTTCCGGTTAAAGAATTTTCTTCTAGAACTTCAAAAGAAGTCACTCTAATCAGTTTGCCTGAGAATTTAACCTGGAAGATTAAAAGACAGGACTTTTTTTCCCCATATCATATTTAGTAATAGTAACTTATTTTATTGGTAAATTTTAGACTACAATAGAAATATTTCAGATAATACGAGGCATTGAAGATTTGTTGGGATGAGGTCTCATGTCCACATTTCATACGCCTGCTTTATGAGTTGTCCTGACTTCCTTGATTTATTTCCTCTGTACCTATTACTTTCTGAATAAAATATCAAATTTACATGAGGATTGAATATAAAATATAAAATTATATCTCCAAAGAGTATGATATGTCATACGACAGGTTCTGACTCAGTTTCTATCTGAGTTAAACCTGGAAAATAGAAGCTACCTCCATTGAATGTTATTAGAGTGAGCAAGCACCTAAATACCTGTGATTATTGTTACAGGTATACTCTACTGTTTAAAACTAATAATCATGGACATGTTGACGTTATGATTTAATCATTCACAAGCTTTATAAATATAAAAGATTTGTCACTGTCACTCAAACCTATTTTTAATTATTTCATGCCTGCAGTTTACTTAACTTGTGCCCAAGTTTGAAGGCAACCTCATTTGTCACATCGTTTTCTCTGACAATAGTGATGAAATTGCTGCTAATTTGAAAGGAATTTAAAATTCCATATCAAGTCTGACTCAGTGATAATATTCACTGTATGCCAACATGGTCAACGCACTATTGAGCATGAAATTGATAAATAGCGGAGTCCACAAGCTATTCCTTTCTCTGGAAGTATAAAGGACCTAATGCATGTCTATCTAAATGACATGCATTTTTAGTAGGATTGACAAATAGGAAATATTTCTTGCCAAAACACCAGAGGATAGCACCCTCCCTGCTAATGCCAATCTTTCAATATCTTCTTCTTCTTTTAGAGAACTTGGGTTCAGAATGTAGAGATCACTATCCTGATAGCACAAGGAACTAGTGTGTCACAGAGGCACACGTCGCTAAACCTAATACTGGCAGCCGGAATTTATAGAATATCAGAGAAAGCAAAAGCCTCCTTATCAGACCATAGATGATATCACTCTTTTAAATGCAAATTTGAAAAACTGTGCATGGGAAACAGAATTTTTGACAATTTAAATTGAATCCTATTGTAAGAAAGTGACCAGTCTATGGCAGAGCTACATGAAATACACAGGAAAAAGCAGTGAGCAAAACCCAAGAAGAAAAACACTGCATCAGAAGAGATACTGTGTTCTAGATTCATCTGGCAAATAATTTTTGTTAATTTATTAATAATGAGGATACTTAGTTAAGATATTTCCGTGAAAAGTAGAAGTTTTAATTCAATAGAATGTATAATGGCTCATGTCTGAAGTTCCAGTTAGCTCATGGCTCTTCTCAACACAGGGAATGGGAACCAAGGCTCCCTCCGGCTTATGGTTGTGTCATCCTATAGGGTAGTTTATGGAAATTGCAAAGACAGCATGGAGGATGCACACCTGTTTCTAACAATTGGCTTGGAAATGTCACTCACCACTGCCACTTACTTCTCATTGGTGAGAATTCATCTCATAGGTAGACCCAGCTGCAAGAAGTGTGCGGAAGAATGAATGTGGCCTGTGGCTGGGCAGCCACTTCTTAGTTACAACTGTTTTCTATGGAAAAGGAGAGAAATATGTGGTAGATAGCTGCTGCAGGAGGAATTGGAAATAGCAGAATTCCATCTCGAGTATCTATAGTGTTCACTGCTATATATACTTTCCAAATAGATCTTTGCCATTGATGTGTTATCCATCCTTCAAGGCTTAGTTTTAAGTGTTGCTTTTTCCAAAGAGCCTTCCCTAGCTCTCATCAAGTACATCCAAAACTGCCTGTTGGAGAATAATGAATAGCATAGATGCTGTTGATTCTCAACTTAGATTACCTTTACCAGGCTGGTGCAATCATTCACCAGCTGCATGAATGTTGGTCGCTAATGGCTCAGAGCTGCTCTCTTCTATGGAAAATTGCTAAATAGAAGACACCTTACAGTGGAGGTCAAATGGCCTCTCACCCTGAGAACAGTCAACAACCAATGACCAACATGTAAGAGAGATCATTCTCACGGTGAGACCAAGTCTGTGGTGCAATTCATACTTTGGAGTTCCCAATGAGATTAGGCTGAGGCTAAGTCTAGCTCATCTCCTTCTCTCGCCCCATCCTGCTTCTCTCATTCCTCTTCTCTTGACAGCATCCTCCTTATGCCCCTGCAATAAACCACATGCACTGGAATTGATGTTTTAAGTTCTGCTTTCAGAGAGTCAAGCCTAAGAGTAGGAGCACCTTTCTTCTAAAGTTGGGAGACTGTATGTAATCTTCATGTATTTGCTTCTGCCTTAATGTCATGTTTTAGGGGTGAGGCAAACCTTAAGAAAACAAGGTCACAACTACAATTTGATCAGAAAATCAAATTGCAGAGTTTCCCCACACTCGGTGAATGTTCTCAGTTTTCCAAATCCTCCGCATTTCATGACTTTTCATTGAGAATTGAGCCTAGATACTGATCTAGCAGCCATCTGTGATTCTCCATTATTAGATAGATTTTTCAAGATTCTCATGCTGTATGTCTAGTACACAGCAAAATAGTCATAAATGTCTGTTCTCATTTTACTTTATTTTCATTCTAATGTATTCCCACCATTGCCTCTTTGTAACCCCAGGTGAGACAGAAAGGAAGAGCCATCACCGATTCAATTTTTCAAAAGTGAGGTTTAAAACATTAGAGTTAGCTTCAAATTATGACTCACAGCAATAATTTGGGATGCCATTGATTTGGTAAGAATGTCCCCTAAATGTGCTACAGAAGTCCCTAGGTACAGCCAGCAAGGGAAGTTTCACTTGGTTTTCATCATATTCACACTTGACTATGAACGACAGAACATTTATATTCTGCAATGAATTAATGCTTTATTAATATATTTAATAAGAATGAGACATGATACCACTGTCATGTTCCAGTTAATTTCTGTTATCATCTGCATGAAAATGTTTCTTGAGTGAAACATTTAGAAACACATTTTACAGTTCCTCTGATAGTAAAAGATAATAAGCCTTTGCTTCTGATGGGGACAGAATCGTCACAGTTTTCTACATTAATGGGATAAACGTGATAGCTCAGCCTGTCTTACAGACTTTCAAATGTCCACATAGTCTTTCCATTAGTAGGCAAATGGTTTCTCTCCTAATCAAATTATACTATTTTTGGCTTCTTTATCTTAAACTATTTCTTTTTTTTTTTTTTTTTTTTTCTTTTCTTTTTTTTTTTATTGCATTTTAGGTTTTGGGGTACATGTGATGAACATGCAAGATTGTTGCATAGGTACACACATGGCAGTGTGCTTTGCTGCCTTCCGTCCCCTCACCTGTATCTGTCATTTCTCCCCATGCTATCTCTTCCCACCTCCCCACCCCCCGCCCCTCCCCCATTTCCCCCCAACAGACCCCAGTGTGTAGTGCTCCCCTCCCTGTGTCCATGTGTTCTCATTGTTCAACACCCGCCTATGAGCGAGAATATACGGTGTTTGATTTTCTGCTCTTGTGTCAGTTTGCTGAGAATGATGGTTTCCAGGTTCATCCATGTCCCTATAAAGGACGTGAACTCATCCTTTTTGATGGCTGCATAATATTCCATGGTGTATATGTACCACATTTTCCCTATCCAGTCTATCATCGTTGGGCATTTGGGTTGGTTCCAGGTCTTTGCTATTGTAAACAGTGCTGCAATGAACATTCCTGTGCACGTGTCCTTGTAGTAGAATGATTTATAATCCTTTGGATATATACCCAGTAATGGGATTGCTGGGTCAAATGGGATTTCTATTTTTAGGTCCTTGAGGAATCGCCACACTGTCTTCCACAATGGTTGAATTAATTTACATTCCCACCAACAGTGTAAAAGTGTTCCTATTTCTCCACATCCTCTCCAGCATCTGTTGTTTCCCGATTTTTTAATGATCGCCATTCTAACTGGTGTGAGATGGTATCTCAGTGTGGTTTTGATTTGCATTTCTCTGATGACCATTGATGATGAGCATTTTTTCATATGTTTGTTGGCCTCCTGCATGTCTTCTTTTGTAAAGTATCTGTTCATATCCTTTGCCCATTTTTGAATGGGCTTGTTTGTTTTTTTCTTGTAGATCTGCTTTAGTTCTTTGTAAATTCTGGATATCAGCCCCTTGTCAGATGGGTAGACTGCAAAAATTTTTTCCCATTCTGTTGGTTGCCGATTCACTCTACTGACTGTTTCTTTTGCCGTGCAGAAGCTGTGGAGTTTGATTAGGTCCCATTTGTCTATTTTGGCTTTTGTTGCCATTGCTTTTGGCGTTTTGGTCATGAAGTCCTTGCCTACGCCTATGTCCTGAATGGTTTTGCCTAGATTTTCTTCTAAGGTTTTTATGGTATTAGGTCTGATGTTTAAGTCTTTAATCCATCTGGAGTTAATTTTGGTGTAAGGTGTCAGGAAGGGGTCCTGTTTCTGCTTTCTGCACATGGCTAGCCAGTTTTCCCAACACCATTTATTAAACAGGGAGTCCTTTCCCCATTGCTTGTTTTTGTCAGGTTTGTCGAAGATCAGATGGTTGTGGGTATGTTGTATTTCCTATGAGGCCTCTGTTCTGTTCCATTGGTCTATATCTCTGTTTTGGTACCAGTACCATGCTGTTTTGATTACTGTAGCCTTGTAGTATAGTTTGAAGTCCGGTAGTGTGATGCCTCCCGCTTTGTTCTTTTTGCTTAGAATTGACTTGGCTATGCGGGCTCTCTTTTGGTTCCATATGAAGTTTAAGGTGTTTTTTTCCAGTTCTGTGAAGAAGGTCATTGGTAGCTTGATGGGAATAGCGTTGAATCTGTAAATTACTTTGGGCAGTATGGCCATTTTCACGATGTTGATTCTTCCTAACCATGAACATGGAATGTTTCTCCATCTGTTTGTATCCTCTCTTATTTCGTTGAGCAATGGCTTGTAGTTCTCCTTGAAGAGGTCCTTTACGTTCCTTGTTAGTTGTATTCCTAGGTACTTTATTCTCTTTGTAGCAATTGTGAATGGCAGTTCGTTCTTGATTTGGCTCTCTTGAAGTCTATTACTGGTGTATAGGAATGCTTGTGATTTTTGCACGTTGATTTTGTATCCTGAGACTTTGCTGAAGTTGTTTATCAGTTTCAGGAGATTTTGGGCTGAGATGATGGGGTCTTCCAGATATACAATCATGTCATCTGCAAATAGAGACAATTTGATTTCCTCCTTTCCAATTTGGATACCCTTTATTTCTTTTTCTTGCCTGATTGCTCTGGCTAGAACTTCCAGTACTATATTGAATAGGAGTGGTGAGAGAGGGCATCCTTGTCTAGTGCCAGATTTCAAAGGGAATGCTTCCAGTTTTTGCCCATTCAGTATGATATTGGCTGTTGGTTTGTCGTAAATAGCTTTTATTGTTTTGAGATACGTTCCGTCAATACCTAGTTTATTGAGGGTTTTTAGCATAAAGCGTTGTTGAATTTTGTCAAAAGCCTTCTCTGCATCAATCGAGATAATCATGTGGTTTTTGTCTTTGGTTCTGTTTATGTGGTGAATTACGTTTATGGACTTGCGTATGTTGAACCAGCCTTGCATCCCCGGGATGAATCCTACTTGATCATGGTGGATGAGCTTTTTGATATGCTGTTGCAATCGGTTTGCCAGTATTTTATTGAAGATTTTTGCATCTATGTTCATCATGGATATTGGCCTGAAATTTTCTTTTCTTGTTGAGTCTCTGCCGGGTTTTGGTATCAGGATGATGTTTGTCTCGTAAAATGATTTGGGAAGGATTCCCTCTTTTTGGATTGTCTGGAATAGTTTCAGAAGGAATGGTATCAGCTCCTCCTTGTATGTCTGGTAGAATTCAGCTGTGAACCCATCTGGACCTGGGCTTTTTTTGGGTGGTAGGCTCTTTATTGCTGCCTCGACTTCAGACCATGTTATTGGTCTATTCAGGGTTTCGGCTTCTTCCAGGTTTAGGCTTGGGAGGTTGCAGGTGTCCAGGAATTTATCCATTTCTTCCAGGTTTACTAGTTTATGTGCATAGAGTTGTTTGTAATAATCTCTGATGATGGTTTGGATTTCTGTGGAATCTGTGGTGATATCCCCTTTATCGTTTTTTATTGCATCAGTTTGGTTATTCTCTCTTTTCTTTTTTATTAATCTGGCTAGTGGTCTGTCTATTTTGTTGATCTTTTCAAAAAACCAGCTCCTGGATTTATTGATTTTTTGAAGAGTTTTTTGTGTCTCTATTTCCTTCAGTTCTGCTCTGATCTTAGTTATTTCCTGTCTTCTGCTAGGTTTTGAGTTTTTTTGATCTTGCTCCTCTAGCTCTTTCAATTTTGATGATAGGGTGTCAATTTTAGATCTCTCCTTTCTTCTCATGTGGGCATTCATTGCTATCTATTTTCCTCTAGAGACTGCTTTAAATGTGTCCCAGAGATTCTGGTATGTTGTGTCTTCGTTCTCATTGGTTTCGAAGAACATCTTTATTTCTGCCTTCATTTCATTGTTTATCCAGTCAACATTCAAGAGCAAGTTGTTCAGTTTCCATGAAGCTGTGCGGTTCTGAGTTAGTTTCTGCATTCTGAGTTCTAACTCGATTGCACTGTGGTCTGAGAGACTGTTTGTTATGATTTCTGTTCTTTTGCATTTGCTGAGGAGTGATTTATTGCCAATTATGTGGTCAATTTTAGAGTAGGTGTGATGTGGTGCTGAGAAGAATGTATATTCTGTGGATTTGGGGTGGAGAGTTCTGTAAATGTCTATTAGGTTTGCTCGTTCCAGGTCTGTGTTCAGGTCCTGGATATCCTTGTTGATTTTCTGTCTGGTTGATCTGTCTAATATTGACAATGGGGTGTTAAAGTCTCCCACTATTATATCTTAAACTATTTCTTATATGAAATAACTTGACTCCTTTATTTTGCAAATATACATACTTTTCTGTCTTTAAAACCAAACCTTCACTGTGAAACCTTTTCTAAAAACTCTAGGAAGTAATTATCTGATTTTCTGACTACTACCAAAGTATGGCTTGGTTGTGTAGTTTGTGATTGAGTTATGTTCAAATTATCACTTAATTTCTGACCTAAGTTGACAAGTTTGCCTAAGTCACAGCCTTTGTCTGACAGCATAATGCACAGGGCACAGATCAGGTCTTATATGCTGCAGTGTAACATTCACTATGCTTAGCCCACAGCTGAATATATAGTATGTGACCAATATACAGTTGAATGTGAGAATGTATGCACATCTCAGATTTTTTGACACCATCACTACTGGGTCTCTGAGATGAAAGAGGGTCAGAAATGTCACAGGCCTCTTCAACTCACTTCCTTGACCCAGTGTGACCCAAAGGTGTTGTATCATTAAGTGTGAGAAGGAATTCACTCCCTTGCCCACCTCTTCCAACACATCCTTCCCAGAGACAGCTGTAGACATTGTTGGCAAGAGATTGTCTCTAAGTGGGTCAGAAGAAAGGGTCACTCCTGTCTTAGGAAAGGTCTGTGGTATCTTCCCCTCAACAAGTAGCAAGACCCCATTAAGTGTCAATTGAAGCACAGATAATGTATGAGTATGAAAGACTATACACAGAGTCATGTGTTGTTCCATAGGGAAATACATGTATTTTATATATTTCTCTCATGGTTATTTCCCAAGGAAGCAATTACAAAGTAGACACATACAGATACTAGAAATTGCATACTTCTCAGGAGACAAATATAGATTTGCGTCACTGTAGATATTTGACAGACATTTAGGGTTTATGCAGGGTAGCAGTGAAAACTAGGAGAGAAGTATCTGCTTCCCTTTAGGCCGAGCTGTGAAGTTCTGTGAGTCATGTTCCATAGACTTACACATCACTCCAGAAATGTGCTTCAGTCTGCCATGCTTTATGTGTCATCCTGCTTGTGAGGGCAACCTTGATCTTCAGCTTCTCAGTGCAAGAGACAGGGAGGAAGCTACCAGAACACGGGCCCTGGTGTCACTTTCCAGATTTCACTAGCTGAGTGAATTCTGAAATGTTATTTGACATTTCCCCGTAAGTACAATAAATTTAATAGTATCTCCAGGTCAGAATTGTTTTAAGAATTAAATGAGTATGTACAAACCACCTAGCACAGTACTTGTTCAAACAATCTATTAATTCAGCTTTTTATTCAACAAATGTTTATTGTATACCTACTGTGTGCCAGCTTTCGCTCTAGAAGAAAAGAGACTATTTTAATAAAGCATATAGTATGTTCTGTATGTTCTATGGCAAAGACAAAAGCTACAAGGTAGGATATGAGGAATTCTGAAATAGTATATTGTTTGTAGACTTCACTGACAACATAAATTTGATAAAACACCTGAAAGGGGTAAGGGAGTTGGCCATGTATAAAGGTGGGGTGTCTTAGTCAGTTTGGGCTGCTATAAAAAAAAAAATCATAGACTGGGTAATTCAATCAACGATACATCTCTCACAGTTTTGGAGGCTGAGAAGTCCAAGATCAAGGTGCTGGTAGATTCAATGTTTGCTGAAGGCTCACTTCCTGATTTGCAAATTTCCATCTTCTTATTGTATCTGCACATGGTGGAAAGCAGAGAAAGAGAGAGAGGGTGGGGGGGAAGAGGAGAGAGAGAGGATGCTCTTTTGTCTCCTCTTGTAAAGGTGCTGGTCCCATTTGTGAGGGCTCTACACTCTTAACATAATTAGTTTTTCATGATCCTACCTCCTAATGTGGATTGGGGATTAGAATTCCAACAAATACATTTTGGCGGGGTCTGTCCACAAACTGGGAGAAGTATCTTTCAGTTAGAGGAAACGGCAAATGCGAAGGCCCAGGGGTTGGGAGCAGCACATCTAATGAGTTTTAAGAATACCCTGAAGGCCACAATGGCTAGAGTGGGTTATGAAAAGGAGAAGAGAAGATGAGGTGAGCAAGGTGATGGAGAGCTTGATCAAGCAGAGTCCTGTAGGTTATTAAAATTGCTGTGGCTTTTATTCTGCTGAGGTGAAAAACCAGTGGAGCATTTTGAGCAGTTGGCTGATTTGACAGCATCACTGGGGCCATTGACTGAGAAGAGTGAAAGGAGGCAAGAACCCCAATTTGCAGGCAACTGCAATAGTACAGGAAAGAGAGGATGGTGGCTAGGACTGGGATGGTACTATCTGAAGTTAGTGAGAAGTGATTAGGTTCTGAATAATAGTGATAAACAATTAATTTGAGTTGAACAGTCCAAGATATGTAAATCATAATTTGATTTTGATAGTAGCAATGTCTATTTGATGTAGCAAGAGTTCTTAACATAGCAATGCTTCTGAAAAAACAATGCTGAAAGTACCTATTGTATGTTCAAAATTCTACTGGAAATGCCATGAATATGAATATTACACATATGGAACCCCAAATATTAGCATTAAATTCTTTGGCAATGTATTTTTGTCTTTTCTAATATATCTCAAAAATCAAGATAAATCCTTAAGCTTTCTGATTTTCTACCTAGATGTTTTGGGAACTTGATTACAAAGTCTCAAAGGTAAAATAGATAGATTTTATTGAAAGCTTTTTCTGTGTCTATTGAAATGATCATAGGTTTTTGCTTTTAATTCTATTTATGTGATGAATCACATTTATTGATTTGCATATGTTGAACCCACCTTGCATCCCAGTAATAATGTCTACATGATCATGGTGAATTAACTTTTTAATGTTCTGCTGAATTTGATTTGCTAGTATTTCAGTGAGAATTCTTGTGTCTGTGTACCTCAGGGATATTGGCTGAAGTTTTTTTTCATTGTCGTATCTCTGCCAGATTTTGGTATCAGGCTGATGTTGACTTTATACAATGAGTTAGGGAAGAATCCATCTTCCCGGATTTTTTTTTTAAAAAATAGTTTCAGTGGAATTGGTACCAGTAGTTCTCTTATGTCTGGTAGAATTTGGTTCTGACTCCATCTGGTCCAAGCCTTTTTGTCGTTGTTGCTAGGTTCTTTATTACTGATTCGGTTTCAGGGTTCAACATTGGTCTGTTCAAGGTTTCAATATTTCTTTCTAATTCAATCTTGGGAGATTGTGTGTTTCCAAGAATTTATCCGTTTTCTGTAGATTTTCTCCTTTGTGTGTATAGAGTTGTTCACAGTTGATCGTTCTCTGATGATCCTTTTTATTTCTGTGGGATCAATTATAATGTCATCTTTGTCATTTCTGATTGTACTTATCTGGATCTTCTCTTTTTTATTTACTAGTGTAGCTGGCAGTCTATCAACCTTATTTTTAAAGAACTCACTCTTAGTTTCATTGATCTTTTGATGGATTTTTGCATTAATAAAACCCAGTCTCTTATAGTGATAAAAAACCCCAACAGACTAGACTGAAGGAACGTATCTTAAAATAATAAGAGCGATTATGACAAATCCATAGCTGATATTACGCTGAATGGGCAACAGCTGAAACCATTCCTCTTGATAACTTCAACAAAGCAAAGATGTTCCACTCTCATCACTCCCATTCAAAATAGTGCTACTGAGAAATCACGCAAGAGAAGGAAATAAAAGGCATCCAACTAGAAAAAGAAGTTAAACGGTCTCTCTTTATTGAAAATATGATTCTATACTTAGAAAGCCCTAAAGACTTCACCAACAGGCTACTAGAACCTATAAATTATTTTAACAAGGTTTCAAGATACAAAATTAGTGTTCAAAAATCAGTAGCATTCCTATACACCAATAATGTCTGGCCTGAGAAAGCAAAAACACAATTTCATTTATAATAGCCACAAAGAAAATAAAATACCTAGGAATACAGTTAACCAAGAAGGTGAAAGTTCTCTACAAGGAAAGAAATCAGAAATGACACACACACAAAAATGGAAAGAAATCAGAAGTGACACAAAAAAGAGAAAAAACATCCCATGCTCCATAATTGGAAGAATCAATATCATTAAAATGGTCCTACTGCCCAAAGCAATCTACAATTCAGTGCTATTCCTATCAAACTACCAACATAATTCTTCACAGAATTATATATATATAAAGAAACTGCTCTAAGAATCATATGGAATCAACAAAGAGCCCAAATAGTCAAAGCAAATCTAAATAAAAGAACAAAGTTGGGAGACATCACATTACTGAACTTCAAACTATACTACAAGGCTACAGTAACAAAAATAGCACAGTACTGGTATAAAGACAGACACATAGACCAATGGAACAGAACAGAAAACCCATAAATAAAGGTGCACACCTACAACCATCTGATCTTTGATAAAGCCAACAATAACAAGCAATAGGGAAAGGATTCCTGTTCAATAATGGGTACTGGGTAGCCATATCCAGAAGAATGAAACTAGATCTTTACCTTTCACCATATACAAAAATTAACTAAAGATAGATTACAGATTTAATTATAAGCCCTCAAACTATAAAAACTCTAGAAGAAAATCTAGGAAATACTCTTCTTTACATCAACCTTGGCAAAGAATGTATGGCTAAGTTCCCAAAAGCAATTGCCACAAAAATAAAAATTGACAAATGGGACAAATGAAAGAGCTTCTGCATAGCAAAAGAAACCATCAACAGAGTAAACAGACAACCTGCGGAATGGGAGAAAATATTCACAAACTATGCTTCCAACAAAGATCCGTTATCTAGAATCTATAAGAAATGTAAATAAATCAACAAGCAAAAAACAAGTAACCCCATTAAACAGTGGGCAAAAGACATATTCAGACACGTATGAAAAGAAGACATACAATTGGCCAACAAATAAAAAAAAAAAATGCTCATCATTACCAATCATCAGAGATACTCAAATCAAAATCACAGATGAAATACTGTGTCACACCAGTCAGAATGGCCATTATTAAAAAGTCAAAAAAAAAAAAAGGAAAAACAGATGTTTATGGAGTTGTGGGAATGTAAGTTAGTTCAGTCACTGTGGAAAGCAATTTGAAAATTTCTCAAAGAACTTAAAACAGAACTACCATTTGGTCTAGAAATCCTATTATAGGGTATGTAACCAAAGGCATATAGATGATTATACCAAAAATATGCATGTATTCATATGTTCATCACTACTCTGCTCACAATACCAAAGACATGCAATAAAATAAACCTAGGTGCCAATCAATGGGTGGACTGAGTAAAGAAAATGTGGTACATATACCCCATGGAATACTATGCAACCATTAAAAAAGAACGAAATCATGTCCTTTGCAGCAATATGGATAAAGCTGGAGGCCATAATCCTTAGTGAATTAATGGAGGAACAGAAAACTAAGTGCTGCATGTTCTCACTCGTGAGTGAGAGCCAAACATTAAGCTCACATGAAAATAAACATGAGGAAAATAGACAGTGTGGATTACTAGAGTGGAGAGGGACAGAAAGGGTTGTGGGCTAAAAAACTACTTAACTGAGTACTGTGCTCACCACTTGGGTCAAATATATCCATGTGACAATCCAATACATATACTCCCCTGTATCTAAAAGGAAAGCTGAAATTTTAAAAATAAATAAAATAATGCCATCTTGGCACAAGTGTGTTACTTAAGTGTTTAAAAAGCATTTTCCCTGGCACTTTTGAGTGTTTCAAGAAAAACATCATATTAAAGTATATACTTTCCAAAAAATAATAAAAGTAGGTAGAGGTGAGAGAATTTCAGAGATTTTTCTTTTAGTCTTAGCGGATTCTTATAATTAGGAAAACAGGTATAATGTATCTACTGTGAATACCACTGCTTAAGCAGGGAGACAAAAAAAGACTGGCCAGTTCTAGAAGAGCAAAATGTCTATACATAGCAAGAAGGAAATCTCCTGTGGCAATTCTCTCTCAGTCTTGAACATTCTGTGGTTGTAGAAAGAACACACAGTTGAAAGCCAAGACACTGGGTTCTATTGCTGGCTCTATCACTGACTACAGCCACTGCCAAATACCTGTAAATTAATTGCAGGATCTCTTCCAATTTTACCTTTCTGTGACTTGCTGATCACTTTTTCCTAGCCCTTTCAAAATCTGTAAAACCATAGAGAACTTGTAAAGCAAGATACGTTTTGCTGCCAGGGGGATGGAGAAGCATTTTAGATGATCCTGGACTCTCTTTTGGCAGGTAGAGTGAACACAGCAGCTCATAAGACTTGAAACTCATTATCACTGTTTTCTTACTCAAAGAAAAAACACAGCTGTTTAGAGTGGTAACCTGAAAAAGGATTTTAGTTATTTTTGTTTTTAGTTTTAAAATATAAAAAAGAAATTAGGTGTATTTCTCATTGACAATACTAGATGCTAGAGGTCACTATGGTAATACACTCAAAAGTGTTAAAGAAAAGTAACTGTTAAGCTTGGATTTTACTTAGAATGCCACTCTCACTCAAGGTGACAGTGAAAAAGACTAACATTCATAAAATATTCCAGCAGCCTTGTTGAACAAACTGAAAGGTGAATTCTAGTAAGAAAGACAATATCCCATAGAGAGGAAACAGGATGCATGACAGTACAAACACAGAAACAGGTGAAATATGTTGGTAAATCCATTGTAATTAGTAATATTAATGATAATAGTGACAAATGACTTAGTTTGTGCTTAAAGCCAAGTAATCTGTGAAATATCAATATCCATATCCATATCCATTTCTTACCTTGCTAGGAGAACAGACATGTTGATTAACTACAGAGTTTGTTAAAGTATGTAAAGCTACCTGCACATGTTAACGAACAGACTGTATAATGTGCAGCTTCCAAATTATTATAGAGAAAACTAAAGAAATTGTAAAACTGAAGCCATGAAATGAGAACAAATAGGCAGATGAATCTTAGTAAGCATAAAAACATATGATAGCTGCAATAAGCCCAAATATATAAGTAATTAAAACAAGTATAAACAGTTTAAATTCACTTCTTAAAAGGTTCTGAATTAATAGACTGAATTTGCAAAATCCAAGCAACTTAAGAAACACACTCAAAAAAACAACTAAGAAAAATTGAAAAAAGCGAGGCTTAGTTATTGACAAGATGGATAACCATTTTTAAAGATTCTGAAATATAAAGTAGTTTAATACTAATAATATTAGCATTATTTTTTTACTCCCTGACCTAACATTTATACTAAATTCTATGTTATAACTGTATCTTCTTAAAACATTGCTTGAATTTGACATTCTTTCTCTATATATACACACATACATACATAAACACAAAGATTTTGTTTTGTTTTGTTTTTCAGAATTATTCACATCTATCATGTTGCCTCATTCTCCAAGCCTTCCTATAAAGTAGCAGGTAGAAACCATATTCAACCTATCTATTTTCAGTGCTGACCCACACAATTCATTTTTAACATGTAAAAAGTGTAACCTTTTAACAAAAATCTAATTAATTCCCTGCTTAAAACCCTTCAGTCGTTTTCCATCGCTTTTAGAACTCAAGTTCTCACTCAAATCCAAAAGTTTCTGGGTCACTTAGGTCATTTTTATTTGATCAGCTTCTTCAGATATTGTTTTCCACCTTATTCACTAATCTCTAGCCGTGTGCATTACCTTTCAATTTCTTGGGCACAGCAAATGCTTTTTTACCTAAGGTGTTTGCAGCCATTGTATAAAACAATTGTATAATAAATTAAATGTCAACCCCTTCAAGAAGCCCTCCTTTTCTAATTCTCTGTCCCAACCACTTGCGTCTTTTTGTAGTACTTATGGCAAGTTGAAATTGCCCCATTTGTCTGTTTTCTTATTTTTTAACTGCCTCTCCAACTCTGATATACATCCTGAAGGCAGAGACCAAATAGAATCTATTCATTGCTTAAACTTTGCCCAATGCCTGAAGCAAAGTATACTCTCCAGATTCTCAGTAAGTATATCTGGAATAAATCAGTAGATAAATAAATGATTGCTTGAGCAATTGGCTATTTTGCCTGGGTAATTATGTTTAGTGGATTGAAATAATGTCTCTGTATCTCTGACTTCCAAACTGTAATATTTAGTCTTGAACTTCCATTCCTGAAAATACACATTCATATTTCCAAGTGCGTTTCTCATGTATATCTCAAATATTCAAAACTAAATTCAATTTCTCATACCCTATGAATTGTCCTATTACCTACCTATTTTGATTAACAGTCCAAACATTCACCCAAACCTGAGACCTGGAAATCATCACTCATTCATTCATGTATTCACATATTTATTTATTCATTCATATTTTGTAGAGCATCTATGATGTGGCTCACACTATGTGAAGAAGAGCATACATAGTAGTGAACAAAACCGACATAGCCATGTCCTCACAGTTTGTTCTATCATCTCTCTCAAGTTATGTCGACTGCTGAAGCCTGCATGTTCATTCTACTTTAAGAATGTCTCTTGAACCAGCTCCTTTTGAGTGTACTAGCACCTTTGGAGTCCACCAGCTCTTTCTTAAACTAGACACACACACACACACACACACACACACACCCCCACACCTTTTCTAGATTAAGTCAAAATGATCTCTTGTCTGAATCTTTGTAACAGCTTCCAGATTAGTTTCCTTGCCGGATTGGTGTCTTTTGTCCAATTCATTCGTCACACTACTAAGGGCTTTTCCCAGAATATAAATTTAACCACCTGATGGCGCCCCAAAATTTCTCTGTCTCACCATCACTTAAAAGATAAAGTTCAAACTCTTTAGCACAACATGCCATGTCCTTAATGATTCAGCTCTGGCAAATGGCATTCAGATTCATGAACATGTCCTCATGTCTGCACATGCCATTCCCTTACCATGTGCTTCACCGTATCAGCCTGGAAAACTTCTTCCATCCTCTCCTTTCTTGTTGAGGTTTCCCTGACTTCTCTGCCCATTAAGGCAGAAGTAAGAGCTTTTGGAACCATGTTCTCATAACGCTTACAGGAAGGAGTCCATGCTATCATACTTTATTATGAATGTCAAACATGTTTATATGTATGGCTTTCTCACTAGACCCCAGACAACTTGCAAGCCAAGAATCTGGCTTATACAAGCTTCTAACTACACTAGCTGGCATAGTATCTGCAACAATGGAAGTGTTACTACTAAATCTTTGTTCAGCAAATATTGATTGAATGAATGATATATGTTCAGTCATTTGCCTAAAGTGACACAGTTATCAGTGGCAGAGTTGATCCAAACTTCCAAGTTCCCACTCTAACGGTTTTTCACCAAAGCACCACTGTTACGTATTCAGTGATTTTCAATTTATCCCAGGTAGAATCAAGTCACAGGGCATGCCTTAGGTTGGAGAGATGGGTTAGAATCACCTCAGGTCTTTTTCAGCCTAAAATGCTTAGTGTACACTCTGTTATGCACTCCCTGAAAAAGATTGCCAATTGTGTGTCCTATATATTATATGTTGGAGCATAAAAATTGCTAGCAGGGAAATAATAGAATTGAAATCGGGCAGATGCCGGTTTACACATCTATTCCTTCATGTATCAGCTTTGTCTACAGATGGGGAAACTGAGGCACAGACTGTGTCATTTAACTTCTGTGTGCCTCAGTTTCCTCATCTGTAAACATGGTACTATATTTGGAAAGTGATAATGAAGATTTTATCCGATGACTGACCCTCCGTAAAGGGTTAGAATACTTCCTGGCACATATGAGGTGTTCTAAAATTTAGTTTTCCATTTCCCCTTCTCCCCCTAGGCTTTGATCAAACCAAAATGGCTTTTCCATTTGTGTGAGAAGATGATTGCTCTGCTGATGAATTGTGTGCATTTCACGCACACTTTAACAGCTCCAGGGCGTCTTCAAATTAGAGCTCCTTATCACTCATTAGCACCATTGCAGGAAGGCTGATAAACCTCACCTCTTACTTAGCTCTCTGACACAACTGGGGAAACCTCCATTTGCTCTTATCATCTGAATTCTGACCTTAAAGGTTTCACTCTAACCCGAGGGCTTAATTTATCTTCTGTTAAAAGCAGCAGTTTTCCCTTACATGGAAACTCTCCTGCCCCGAGTATGCATAGTGAGACAGAGAAACAGTCCTGTCTGTTTCATCTCAGATGCAAGGGAGAAGTCCCTCGCACCCTTCTCTTCTCCTGTGGATAGATGTGCTTTGATTACAGAGCAGCACATCGCAACTTCAGACTGCTATTGTACACGACATACTGTAAAGGTTTAAAGTTGACAAAATACCATGAATACCATTGTGTGAATTCAACCTTGTGTTTGTTTTACCTACTGTACATCAGAGTACACTTCCTGATAGCTGAGAGTTTGTGTTGTTTTGACTAAATTTGGACAAATATGCATAAAATATGTATTCAACAGATATTTCATGTAAAAACAAAGAAAGGCTTGTGTCTTTAGATTGCCCCAGAACCTGAGGGCTACTGAGAATTATAAATAAAGTTGGCTTCACAGGCCTGCAGTCATAAATGACATTTTTTTAAAATGATGGAATGGGGAGATTTGAGTGGTACAGGAACCTTCCGTTTAATTCCCCTCCTCCCAAATATGTCCAAAATTTAAAGAAAACGCCTTTAAATATAACTCAGTTGAAAAGGAGCTTTTGATTCCTGGTTATTGGGGAAGGACCTGTTTAACTATTTATACCATTGCTTTGTTTTCTTAAAATTGATGCAGTAGGAACATGGGTCCAACCTTTTAAAATCCTGTTTTATCACTCTCCAGTTGATGGGCGCAATCCAGCATGAGGAAATTAGAAACAGCTGGAGCAGACACAATGCTTTCTTTTGAAAAGACAGTTTAAAATTTCTAGAGAAAAATCGAGATTGCGCTAAAGGGCCTATCTCAAAATGTGGCTTCTGGCTCAGCAGCATCAGAATCTCCTAGGACCTTGTTCGAAATGCAAATTATTGGGCTTCATCCAGCCCTGCTGAATTAGAAATTCTGAAGGTAGGGCCTAGAAATCTGTGTTTTGACAATGCTTCTGTCCCCCACCCCAAGGAATTCTGATGCACAAAAGCAAATTAAAAATGAGACCTAAACCACAGGAAAGAGTGGCAAGAGAAAAGAAATCTTGAAAGGCCAGAGGGCCAAGAGAGGAGTGATTTCAGGACATTTAATGATCCAAAGGAATGATAGAAAGGTGCTAATTGGGTACTTAACATCTGTACTTCAACATGCATCTGTTTCTAAATCTGAAATTAATGGGCACACTATAAACAGCTTCCAAAGGCAGTGGAAAGCACAAAACAAGTGACACGAGCCAGAGTCAGGAAAGAGGCTGGCAGCACAGTAACTGCAGCATCACTTTTATTTGGATGTTTTTGTCTTTGAAGACAGTCTATATAGTTATTTTAGCATCAATAAATGGGATGTACAATTAAATAAATGCATATAAGTAAATTATGAAAATGTATTAAGAGTGTGCTTTTGCTTCCTGTATGAGAGAGTAACTAACGGTAGACAAATTCAGAAACCATGGGTTTGAAGGCCTCTGCAAGCTTTCTAAGCAGTCAGATCCTGGAAAGGAGGGGAGCTCGAGAGAAGCCTAACTTTTGCATCCAAGTTTCTTCTGAAGTTGAACACACCATATTACCCAGAAATTCCTCTCATATAGACGTGTGTATACATACATACACATACATATCCAACAGACTATACACACACATCCAACAGAAGTACATGCATCGAGATATATCTATCTATATATATCCAACAGAAAGGCATACTTAAGTGCACCAAAAGACATGTATAAGAAATTTGATAAATTTTCTATTTGCAATAGCCTCGAACTGAAAACTACCCAAACATCAATGCACAACAGACAGGATGAATAAATTGTAGTGTATTCACACATGAGAAATTGAGAATGAATTAAATATAGCTACATGCAACAACATGGATGAATCTCGTGAATATAACATGACAAATCTCATTTACACAAAGTTCGAATTCATGCACCATGAGAATCTACAGTGTTAGAAGTCAAGACCGTGGTAACCTTTGGTCTTTAATTACAGTGAAAATGGGAAGGAGAGTGTGAGGTCCTACTGAGTTCTGGTTATGTTCCCATTGCTGAAGCCTGCACTGTATGTTCCCTTTGTGGAAATTCAGCTAGTTGGATACTTGTGATTTGGACACTTTTCCTTACATATGTTACAGTTTAACAAACACACATACTTTTAACAAATGTTTTAAGAGGAATTTTTCTTTTTTCTCTGACATCTTTGGAGTCCATCCAGCAGGTGTGTCTGTGCCATCCTATGGAGGCACCCTAGATTATCTGAAGGTAACTGGAGGCAGAAGAATGTGATCATAGAGAATCTTAGGTAGACTAGGGGGTGGACAGGCCTATGAATTGCTATGTGGCTTTGGAAAGCTCTTTAACCTGAGTCACATTTTCCTCATCCTTGCATTGGGGTTAATTGTTAAAAGAGCATCTAATTCACAGGATTTTGTGAGGATTAAATGGGAGTGTTCATCCAAAGCAGGCAGTGCGCGGGGGCCAGCCTAATGGCTAAGAATAAAGGCTGGGTATCTAAGATAATTGGAAAGGGCCTTTCTAAGAACACTGTCTTGGCGACTGTACCCCTTTTGAATAACATAAATATCATGGTTACTCACTTGGCAGAGTGGACATCCCTAAGAAATTAAATTAGACATTTTTAGGGTGGTGAGAGAGTGACAGAGTTGGAAGAGGAAGTCATGACACCATGCTGAGAACTCTGTCTGATGACCCAGGGTCATAAAATTTATCATTATAAGCAATAAATAAAAATAAATGATCATTAATGAATAAAATAATAAATAAGAAAGTAAGTAAAACTACCACCTGTGCAAGGCAGGCTGAAAGTGCTGAGAAAGTGAAACTCTCTAGGGGAATCCTTCCGCCAATGGCTGATGAGAGTTGGTGAATACTCAGCTCCCTTCCCCTTGAGCCAGATGACTCTGAAGCATGTGCCCCATACTGTCTTCCAGAGATGCCCACTTGAACCGGGCTCCAGTTGCTCACAGTGGTAGTTTGCTTAACAGCACACCCTCGATTGACTGCTTTCCCTTACCTGTATCATTTTCCTTTCTTTTCCCAGTGTTTTGTGGGATCATCTTCCAGATAAATGACTTGTACTCAAATCCTTGTCTTGTGACCAGTTCCTGGGAGAATCTAAACTTAGACAATCTGCATTGCACAACTTCTGGTGTAGGCTTAGTTGCTTTCTCTGAGACCTTCAGGCAGCCAGCACCACCGTGGCTGCCTCCTTTGAAACTGTCATCAGTCCCATGCTGCTGAAATGCCTAGCCGGAGACCCACTGCTCTGAAAAAGACTTTGGTTTGCCACTGCTCAGGCCCACTGTGCAGCTCCTTCCCCTCCCTCGAGTGAGGTGTCAGGACAGCACCCCCATCCTGTCCCTTTGTTACTTACACAGTGGCCCCATCACTTTATGCATTAAGTTAGACTTCCCCACTCTGTATCTGCATTTTCGTATTGCTTCCTCTTTTCCAGAGTCTCTGTCTTGGTCAACAGAGTTAGTCCTTCCACATTTGGATCCTGGGCCACATGTAGAAATAAAGGGTTCCAGAGGAATTCTCCCATGAAAGCACTGGAATGCTTCAATACATAGTTTTGTGCCAAATCTACGCTAATCTTCCCAAAAGAAAGACTCTTCAGTGTTCTGGATTTTTTGGGACTTATTTTCTTCTTGTGCAACATCTTAACACAAACTGGAAGAAAGATGACATATAATCATCTGCATTCATGAATGAAAAGAATGTTCTAATTGTACTAATTAGCCAAACTGCAACCCACAAAAATGCCCCAAGTCTTACTTTATCAACATCCACCTCTGGTCACAGAATGTATTGATGCCTTTGCAGCAGCAGCTCAGTGGCTCACTGGAGTGCCACGTCATCTGTCAAAACATGCTAACCCAGCAAAGAAACACCTATGAAGACAGGGAACGTTGGGTAGGAAAGAGCAGAACTGCAAATATATTGCCATCCCAGCCTTGGCAGGGACCTCAAGGGCATGTAGTTCAGACTGCATCTCCTCAGACTGAAGCATTTTGTGTTTCCCAAAAGGCAGGAGAAACTGCCTGTGGTAGTGTGGGTTGCAACCCTCCAAAGATGCTTCTGAGAATTATGTTATTAAAATAGCTACTGAGCAAAAGCTGCGATTCTCAAAGTCACTTTGAACACATGTAATAGGAGGCAGAGATGAGGTCATCTCCCTAAAGGTCAGCTGCATCCCCAGATGTGTTCTTACTTCAGCCCTCACTTGAAGAGAGCCAAAAACTGGCTCATCCAGGGGAAAGTGTGGGACTGATGCCCATATGTCCACAGCAGACCCAACACCTGGCCAGGCCTGGCAGCCAGGAGTGACCCCGCCCCTTGTTCTCTGCCAAACATTGTTCCTTGTACTTGGCCAGTACCCGGGTTTTGTAGCCTCAGACATCTAACCACCTTTTCCCAAAGGACCTCACCCACTTTACCTCAGCCCCACCCCATCCCATCCCTTGGCCAGACCTGTAATTACTGGACCCGAAAAGTAGCCTCCAAGATACCACATAGGGGCAGGGCAGCCCCCAGCAGGCAGCCAAGTAAGATTTTTCTTTCTACATCCCTTTACTGTTCTTTCTCCTTCATCCTCTCATTACCTCCTCTCAGGAGGTCGTGCCAGCCAGGGATACCCTTCCTACTTTTGGGGCCAGAACAAAGTAAAATAATGCCCCCTTCTGTCCTCTGCCCACACTATGGCTTGGTTCTTTCTCTCTCTACTCCCTGGCTCTGTCCACAGAGGGGAGTCCAAGCAGGTGTACACACATTCCCTCGCACAGTTCCAACTGCCCCACTGCTATGCGATGGCCCCTTGCTGCCCCGTAGGCCTATGTATGTGCGTACCATCCACTCCTGATGGGACAGAGCAAGGAAAGAGACCCCTGCAGTTTCTGAATACCAGCTCAGAACCATTTAGGCAGGGAATTCTCAGGTTCCAGATGTTCAAAGTGTGGCCAAGAAGGAGGGATGTTGGCTCCACGAAGGGTCATTCATTTGGCCCTGAAGGATGTTTGCAAGAGAAAGGTCAGAGCTGGGCTCTCTAAAAGGCGGGACCCAGGGCAGAGGATCTACGCTGGTCAAGGATTGGTACTGGCACCAACTTACTAAAGAGTTTCTGGGCTTCCAGTGTCTTCCTTCTTCCAACTGAAGGTGTCTATGCTGGGTCAAATGAAACCTGTTTATGGCACCCATCATTCTCTGAAATAAACATAGCTTCTTTGCCAAGCCTTCTACAACTGGAACCAAACCTGGCTTTCAAAATCCTTCCTTCCCATATGTGAGCATTCTGTGACCGGTAGACAGAATTTTAAAAGAGGAACACCCTGGGAGCAAAGAGACATGAACAGAGTAGCTGCTATGTTTTCTGAGATGAGGATCACCTGCCATTCCCTCAGGGTACTCTGCTCAGCTTTCCTGGATTTGTTCCATTTTGTGAGAAGAAGTAATTATATACCATATTGACAATGATAAGTGCTATAAACATCTATGAGCACAACAGAGGTTACGAGTTGGCAATTTTAAATGTGGGTAGGCTTAATGAGAAAATAACATTTGAACAAAGACTTGAAATGAACCTTCTAGACAGGGGAAACAGCCAGTGCAAAGGCCCTGTGGTAGGTGCTCATCTGGTTATGGGAAGAGTGGGGATGTCAGTGTACCTGGAACTGAGCAAGCAATGGGAAGAGGATGGGGAAAAGACAGCAACCAGATTGTGTGGGGCAGCAGTGAGAGAACTTTCACTCATTAATGAGTGAGATAGAAGAGGGGGCTTTGGAAAGTCTTGAAACCAGAAGTTGTCACAGAATGACTGTGGCTGTCATTGGTGAGAATAGCTAAGATTAGAAGCAGAAAGAACAGTTATGAGGCTACTGCAGAAGTCTAGGCAAGAGATGATGGTGGCACAGGTCAGCGAGGTATGAGTGCAGGTAGAAAGAAATTATATGAATCTGGATATATATTGAAGAAAGGTTCAATGGGACTTCCCAGCTTTCTTCATTTCTGGAATAATGTCGCTACTTTAGCATTAGTCCAAGTCACCAGTACTCATCGAAGGATAAAGAATAACTGTTGGAAACAGCTTCCTCCAGTGAATGTTACTGATAAGGGATCAGTGTGAGGCATGTGCTTATCTCTTGCTCCACCTTCAGTCCTGGCAATCTTTCTCTGTCATGACTCATGCTCATTTTTGTCCAGTTACTCTCCATACATCTCATTCATAAATAATTTTAATCACCACCTTCTCATTTAGCCACCTTCAATACCTCTGAAACCAACTGGAATATAAGTAAATACATGCATTCCTAGACAGGTAGGTAGGTAGATAGATGACAGTTAGATGCATAGATTCCCAACCAACCAAAAACATAGATACAATGGTCTCTGCATTTGGTTATATGTTTGCTTGTTCGAAAGTGTAACATAAATCAGTGCATTGGGAATTGAGCCAAAGGTTTAGTGTTGGTGGTGTTACTTAGCTGTGACAGCAAGCAAGTTACTCAGATCTCTTGGGCTTCTATTTTTCCCCTGAAAAATGAAGTGAGTGGGAACAATGCCCCCTAAGTACCAGTTATGTTTACCCATCACATTTTCTGCTTCTACCATGCCTCTGCACCTTTAATTTCTTTCATCTTTTCAGTGACCCCCCCCCCCCCCCCGCCTCTAATTAGGAGCTCAGCTTATAAATGGTGTCTTTTGTCTCTTTCAGTGACTTCCTTCCTTCCTGGTTTCACGAGCTTTCTCTGCGATGTCCTTTTTTCTCCCAGTAGATGGCAGTATTCAGTTTTGTTTCCTGATGGTACTTTTTTGCCCTGTTGAGAGGCCTGGGCCAGCTGCCCTTTCTGCAGAGCTTATGTCCTTTTAGCACTAGAGGTGATCACAGAAGAGGAAATTGAGGGAAGAACTGATGAGTGATGAGAGGCTTCTATGAAAACCGTGGCGATGCCAAGTAACCTCCCCTTGTTTTTCAAGCAGGTTTATTTTATTTAACTTTTGGGTTAGTGATAAAAACAGCTGTCTTCCACATTTCAAAGTATTTTCCCAACCCATCCGATCTTTCAACCCTGTGATGCAGCTAGTACAGATCTCAGTGATCTCAGGTCTTGATCCCAGAAGTCGTAACGGGATGGCTGCTGTTGTTGAGGATAGTCAGGGTTAGAAGCAGGAAGACCAGTTAGGAGGCTATGCCAGTGGTCCCGGCAAGAGATGGTGAGGTCACCAACCAGGAGCACTGCAGATGGGGGATACGGTGTGGAGATGAATGGTAGTGGAAGAAGCTCTGAGCTTGCTACCTGGAGAACCAGTCTCCTCTGGCACCACTAACCTTGGGCAACACCTCGCAATTTCTCTTGGCCTGTGAAGACACTGCCTGCTCTAGGATTCTATGGAATCATGAAGAAAATCAATCCACATGTAGCTTGCAAGTCACCTGATAAGGGACACATCCCTCACTGGTTAATGGTGCATTGAGAGCCAGAAGCCTATCTTTGGTGAGGGCTTCACCTTACCACTAACTGAAGATGGTGTGAGAACACCCATTTTCACAGTCCAGTTTCTTGTCTTCCCAGAAGAAAATCTAGGAAAACAATATGTATAACAAATCAAAGCAAGCTGCTCTGGTTGAAAGGGGACAGAATCCTGAGCCCCCTTGGCCCCCACCTTCGCAGTGACTGCAGGTAGCAGGTAAGAACTTCCAACAGAGAGAAGCAACACCCCTGCCAATGTGACTTCAAATCTTCAAGCGCTGTGCCTTGACCTGTGTTAAGGAATTCTGGAATCACTAATGTCAGTTTTTCTTTAACTCCTTGGGAAAATTTTGCAGGAAATAGAATAATATAAAGACTAATGAGGAATTTTTGTGGGGTATCAGAAGGTGTCTGGGAGTGAGATATATTGGAGTGGATGGTGTCATACACTAATTTAAAAACATTTTATGGTTCTTAATTGCTTATAAAATCAAGTTTAGACTTGTTAGCCTAGATAAAGGAGTTTCAAAATCTGCCCCCGTTCTCCCCTCCAGTCCTGGAGGACACACTATCCTCCTGGTATATCTTCGAAGATGCCATGCACCTTGACACTCCTACTCATTCCAGAAAACACAACTCCAAAACCTTCCTTAAGCAGTAGCCCTGGCGAGCATTCATGGCCTTTTGTATACAATTCTGTTAACGATCTGTATCACAGGATTTGTTTTCCCACTAGCTTCCCTGTTCGTTTGTTACTTGCCTGAGAATAGGGACCATGTCTTACACATTCTAAGCATCAAGCATGATCCCAGAGAAGGTCTTACTGTGCTGAACCAATGAATAACAGGAGGTTTTGGGGGTCATGTTGTACTGTTAGGATGCGGGAAAATACCACAAACAAGATAAGGGATGACTTAGAAATGTGTTACAGGGAATTTAGTCAAATGCAGCCACTGTTGCCTTACAAAGAAATGTGTGTGTGTTCGTGTGTGTGTATAATATATATATATGTGCATGCAATTAATCAAATTGTTTAACGTCTGCCTGCTTAGTAACAGAGATTATGTGGTTTGTTGTTATTATTGCTTGTAAATGATCTTGCAGAGTTTTTTTTTTTTTTTTTTTACAATCCATTAGGCAAATGGGACTTTAGTAAGAAGGAAGTTAGTACCCAGGAATTCAGCACACACAATTATTCAACCAATATTGTTTGATGTTACTATACTTTTGAAAGGAAAATGTCAACTTCAAATTAATTGTGAAAACAGAGTTGTATTAGAAACTGACCTATTTTTTTAAATGATCCACTTTATTGCACACTAATATCATGTTTCTATACAAATAATAAACCATATTTGCATCTATATATTTGATTATTCATTTGTCCATTTAAAAATAATGCAATATTTTATATTGAAAATTTTATTTCTCTAATTGCTGTAAATAATTTCCTCTGACAGGTTACTCTTATGATCAAGGATGATATAGAGGAAAGGAGTTGTTGGCTAATGCTAGCCAGGCATTACAAGAATATTACAAGTGTTGTATTTTCTCTTTTTTATTTTTCTGGAGATCCATGTTCATTAATGTATTTTTTATTCCTTAGAAATGTTTTCCATTTAGCTCATTAAAGGAACTGTGTCAAACTTCAAAATATCCCCTGAATTAAAAAATATTATATAAATTTAATCCTAAGTATCATTTTTTTAGATAGGTAATTTAAAAACTTTTCTACAGTCTTAAAGTGTCATGATATTTTATCATGAAATAGAAGGACAATGGGGATTCAGGGAACAGATTCTAGGGTTTTCACTGGGTTCAAATGCCAGCGCTACTCCTGAGAAGCTGTGTGACTCACAGCAAGTCACTTTTCTTTTCTCTGCCTCATTTTCCTCATCTGTCAAACAGTGGACATAAATGTACCTGTCTCTGAGAACTGTTGTGATCATTAAATAAGTTGAGATGTGTAAAGTGCTTAGCTAGAAAAGGCGAGGAAACATTCTCTTCAGAACCTCAAAAAGGAACCAGTCCTGCTGGCACTTTGACTTTGGCCCAGTGAAACTGATTTTGGGATTCTGTTCTGCAGAACTGTAAGAGAATAAATTTGTGTCGTTTTAAGACACTAAATTTGAGACAATTTGTTACAGCAGCCATAGCAATCTAATACAGAATTTGGTAACAGATTTCTACTATTATCGTAAAAATCAATGGAAAAATAAAACTCTACTTACCTAAATTTAATTTGAAATACATTATTAATAAAACTTATTTGTTTCTAACAGGTAAAAATTAACTTTTTAAAAATAGTAATGTGTATTTTGAGATTGACTTTCTTTACACTGAAGACATAGTTATAGGAGTTCAATATGTTCTGATTACAATAGAATATTCCATATGTAAGATGACTAAGTCTTCTTAGTTTAATTAAAAATAAGAGAAAGTCTTTAAATCCTCTTATTATACAGGATTTGCTCTAATACCTCTGAAAAACTAAATGGCCCTTTACTTTGTGTTAGCCGCCCATTTTCTGGTCACTTTTATTTTCTGCTGGGAAGAATTTATCACTTTAGAAAATGAAATAGAAATAAAGGATGGAAAGAAGGAAGGAAGTAGGTAAAAAGAAAGGGCTGTAAGAGAGAGAGAAGGGTAGAAAGAAAGATAGGAAAAGAGAAAGAAAAAGAAAGTAAGGAAAGAAAGAAGGAAAGAAAGAGAGAGAGAGAGAAAGGCAAGACCTGTTTATGAGTAAAAGCAAACTTTACAGCCAATACCAACAATTTACAACTGTACCCCAAAATACATGCAGATTTACAATCTTTCACTAAATCTACAGATGTTTGAAACACTACAAAGGATATAAAACATAAAAAAAAACCAACATCCTCAAAGCGTATGCACACACATGCACATCCTCCAAGCACACACATGCCCATAACCACTGCTACCACTAAATAATATTTCAAAAACTATCCCAGGGGGCATGTGGAATTTATAACCTCTCCCCTTTAAGTAATTCCCCTTCTTCATATTTTCTGTTGCCTGTACATAAACTTGGTTCATGATCTGTGTGTAAAGTAGAATTGATCTTTTTTTTTTTCTAAGACATATAAAAGTAACCTTTCTGGTCCCAAGTACATATAAAGTCTCAAATACATATAAAAGTACTTCAAACTACCGGCAAATAGTTTTTGGTAATTATTTTAATAATATTGTTCAGCTGGCACACAACTAGGTCATTCACATTTTAATATTCTCACCTGTATAAATCACCCTCAGAGTATTTGAAGTTGGTACCAACAATCTGGGTGGTACTTGACGTGTCTACTTGGGATAAGGTTGTTCTTGAGACATTTTTCTCAGCTCTTAAGCCCCATCAGTTATCTTTGCAAAGTAAAGCATTATTTACAAGGATCAAATAGTACTATGTATAAATCAACTCAAAAGTTAAAAACGTAACTTCAGATTCATATCCAAGTTATAGGCAGGTTAAAGAACTTTTTATTTTATTTTTTTGAGACAGGGTCTCGCTGTTGCCCAGGTTGGAGTGCAGTGGCATGATCATGGCTCACTGCAGCGTCCACCTCCTGGGCTCAGGTGATCCTCCCACCTAAGCCTCCTGAGTAGCTGGGATTACAGGTACAGGCCAGCATGCTTGGCTATGAACTCTTTTGAACCCAATTTTACGAGTTATAAAATTGAGGGGAAATGACTCTTTATAAAAAGCTAATGAAGATTCAATGAACACATCTACCTATGATCAGTTTTTAATAAGGAGAGTAATCTCCCTTTCTGAGTAAACCAACCGTCAGCAGCAGTGATACTCAATGCATGAAGCTGAATCGTCTGGACAGTGCTGCACTCCTTCTTTGTTAAAAAAAAAAATAGGTGATTAAGATGGGGGACAATGTGGCTATTTATAGATAAAGTAAGTTTCCACATAGGTATAGGTGCAAAATGGAGCAAAACTATTTCTCATGAAGGCACTGCGAGGTAATGATTAGACGGTGTTCATGGACTCTTTTATATGCATATTCATCATCTCAGAATGCATCAGTGAAAGTTTGCATGGTAGCTAAAAGTAGCCACTGTAGAGAGAGGCTATGTTGGGCAGAAATTGTCCCTTTGTTTAGGTCCCCAGCTCATACCTCTATGCTAACCAGGCTGGTCTCCTGTTTCAAGACCATTCCATGCCCATTTCTGAGTGTGTATTCATTTTGACTGCTCTCTGTTTTAGCAGGTCCTTGTTCTCTGTCCACTTACCAAATTCTTCCCTACTCCTCATGAGTCCACCTCCTACCCCCAGCTCTTACACAGAACCTCCCATTATTGCCTTGACTGTTGATAGTCCCTTTCTCTGAACTGCTGCCCAGTCTGGCATTTGATCAGATTTTGAAATGATGTAGATATTAGTCTTTCATAGACTCACTGAACTGGAAGAGACATTAGAAAGCATCTAGTCCAACCCTCTAATTTTATAGATAAAGAAACTGTACTCCAGAGAGTGTGGGCTTCCTGCCAAAGATCACTCAGAGAGTGAGTAGGATCCTGGCTTCTTGACTTCTCATCTACAACTCTTCCCACTTCACCACTCAGATACTGTGTGGGTGCCAGTATCTCATACTTCTTGCCTCTCTCTCCTCTTGGTTGTAAAATCCTGTTTCTCATATTTTGATCATGTCCCTTTCATTAGAGAATACAGTTTAAAAAAAAAAGAAGCTTTTTTTGATTATTTGCACATAAATGTGTGTCACACTCACCTTAATATAGGAGTTAATTCCTGATCATCCTCAATTTGCTGGTAGGTAGGGAATATGTAAAGAATAGGCTGTCAAACTCCACTGTTTCCAAAATTGTGAATTTTTGTTTTCCCTCCTTGTCACGTTGTTTCCCTCCTTGTCACAATGTTTTACAAATGTATGCCTACTTTTACAAGCTGTATACATTGCTGATAAATTACACACGAGGAATATACCTATATCTATAATTCCCATGCAATATGCATAAACGCCCTAAGGTTTCATTAAGCATATGCATGTTTAAAATAATCCCCACATCAATTTGAGGGACATTCGAATAAAAACTGATCTTAACGTTGTAAAAAGTCAATGTCGTAAAAGACAAAACCAAAACAAAATAAATTTTAATAAACTATGTTTCAGATGAAAGGATTATTAAAGAAGATAATAAAATGCAGTGATGGTGGATTGGAAACTAGAGCAGGGAAAATATCTGTAAGAGACATTATTTGAACAACTGACAAAATTGGATTGTGAACTGTGCATTTAGATATTAATATTAGCGCTAATCTGAGTTTTATTAATTGCACTGTGGTTTGGTAAGGGAACAAGATGATGTTCTTTTTCTTAGGAGATCTATGATGAAGTATTTTAAGGTAAAGGAACATCATATCTACAACCTACTCCCAATCGTATAGTATAGCATAGATAGGTAAGTAAGAGGAGGGAGATATTACATATGATAATACAAGTAGGTCATTCAGGTCTAGCAAAACAGAGGGAGCATTTCTGTGCTTCACTCCAATTGGCTTGAACTAGTCACAGGACTAACCTTGAACCAATCACAGTGGTCAAGAAAGGGAATGAACTGATTGGATTAGCTTAAATCATGTGCTCTAATCTTGGAACTCTGCATGAAGGTTTCATTCCTCAGAACCCCCTGGATACTTAACCACAAAAAAAGAGTTGGGGAAGAACTAGACTGGGTTTTAACTTCTGGTTCAGATGTTAATAATTAGTGTTAGGGTCTCAACATGGAAAAATAGAAAGAGAAATTGGAAATGAAATGAGCATGCAATATTCAGTCTGCCAAATAACTTTATTATTCAAAATGACAAATTATTAGCTACATTTTAGTTGATTAAATAATATGAAACAAATGTAGGAATAAATAATTAAAAATCTTACATTTACTAAAAACATCAAGAAAGCTGTATCCAGACTTTGAAAGCCACTGAAATTATGCAGTTATATATATAATTGTAATATAAATATGTATACATATATTTTTTAATGAGTGGTGGCAGTCTCCTTCATTTAGTCCACATATCTTCTGACCAGTGGGTCTAGTTTAAAGGCAGAGCTATGGTCTCTCAATAAATAGTATTATTAATTTTTTCTGCAGTGCTTACCATACTGTGAGGGAAGGGGAGGGGATAGAGAAGGGAGATAAGAGGAAAGTGCCCAGGGCTGGAGAATATTCACTCACTGGGGTTTTGAGAGATTTCTTCTATCATCAGTTTTGTGTTTGTGTCATAATCTCTAGGATCACTCCTGTAAATGAGCTCATGGGAGGACAAAAGTTCATGCATAAGATTTAGATGCAAATCTAACTTTATTGCTGGTAAACGATGGGATTTTAGATCCAGTCTTTTTACGTTTTCAGCATGTGAGCTGGAAATGACCCTATTTTGATCATATGAATATTCTGATAAAAAGGAATAAAAATCATTTTAGGGAAAGTTAGCATTTATAAAACTTTGCTGGGAGACACAATTAAAAGACCTGACAATCCAAAGGTCTACTGTATTTGCCTTAAGAATGTTTCAAAAGTTTTGTTCATAGTCTCAGGAAAAGTCTGATGTTGAAATTTATTTTGCACAGTCTAGACTATTCCTGAATGTGTATCCACATATTCAGGAAGTTACTTAAAATACAGATTCCTAGGTCTGAGTGTACATTTATACTAAATCAACAAATCTGAAAATGCACCAGATAATTTGTATTTTTAAATGACCTGTAGATAATTCTGAATAGCCAGATTTGGGACCCCTTGGTCTAAAACAGTGGTAGAACTGGCAGTTGGCATAGGAATCAGAAATCCCAAATTGTACCCTTGGTTCTGCCATTTATTGCATAATTTGGACCCCAGTTTCTTCATCTGTGAAACAAAGAATATAGGCAAGTTTCTTTACTAATAATGTTTATGAGTTTATATGTAATCTGGTAGATTTGGCTCTGCATCCCCACCCAAATCTCATCTTGAATTGCACTCCCATAATTCCCATGTGTTGTGGGGGGAACCTGATGGGAGATGATTTTAATCATGGGGGTGGTTTTTCCCATACTGTTCTTGTGGTAGTGAATAAGTGAATAAGATCACAAGATCTGGTGGGTTTGTCAGGGGTTTCCACTTTTGCATCTTCCTCATTTCCTCTTGCTACCCCCATGTAAGAAGTGCCCTTCACATCCCACCATGATTCTGAGGCCTCCCCAGCCATGTGGAACTGTAAGTCCTTTAGAACTATTTTTCTTCCCAGTCTCATTATGTCTTTATCAGCACATGAAAATGGACTAATACACAGTCCTTTTGGTTATTCCAAACAAAGTTGTGGTATGAATTAGAAACATTGATAATAGTATGCTCTTGAGAATATGCTTACAGGGCCACAAACTCAGACATTTCATGATTTCAGGAAGCTCTCAAAGCTATCAGCTTCATCATTCATGTCTAGCACAACAGAAAAAGCATTCCTGTGCTTCATTCTGATTGGCTTGAACTAGTCACAGGACTAACCTTGAACCAATCACAGTGGCCAAGAAAGGAAATGAGCTGATTGCATTAGCTTAAATCATGTGCTCTAATCTTGGAGCCCCCATGTAAGAAGTGTCTCTACTCCGTCAGTGTCCATCAGCTGAGACTCTGTGACCACAGCCCAGTAGTGCTCTTATCAGAGGCTGCCTGGCAATAAGAGTATTTCTGACCCACAAAGAAAGAGCATATAAACGTTCAGGGGTCTCACCTCTGAACAGTGCACAGGGACTTTTCACAGGAAACTCCCATGCCTACAAATTAGGTTAACGTGTAAAATCCCTACTGTATTAATGGAAGACAGTCAGTAGAATGGAATGCTGGGAGAGATGAACTAAGCTGATTGACTGGCATATGTGGGACAAAAATTCTGCTCCAAATATATGCACCTGTAGGTGCCCTTCCCCTCCCTCCCCTGCCTTATCTCACTTGGCAAAAACTGTTTAGATGAGGTGTATTTCCCAGGACTTCTGAATCAGTTGCAGTTAATGGCTCCAGGACAATTGGTGACTTGTATCTTCAGGAAATCCCAGTCCTTAGAAAATGACCATCAGCTTTGACTATCATGCCAAAAAACTTTTCTTCCTTCATTTATACCAGGTGATTGAACAAAAAAAGGTAAGGAGTGTGGGGGAGTGCATAAACTGGAGCTCTTGCCCTGGTCTGCACTACTGAATCATTACCATAACATGCCAAATTGCTCAAATAAGTCTGGTCATGTTCACATTCAGCAGTAAGAAGGATACTCTGTGTGACTCGCATGAGGACATGAAATGCCAGCAGGATCCATATAACCAACGTCTTGGCTTGTGCCAAGAAGGGTGGGTGGAGTCGTGTGCCACATGCAAGGGATTCCTAAATGTTTAATTTGCTGCCTAGTTATATTTGACTTCTGTGGGTTGGCACAGCAACCATTCTATTTAATTCTGGCTCTTCTGATTGTTAGAGGAAGAGTCTGGGGCTCTTAAGCTAATGTTTAAAAAACAGTTGTTTGGAGTCATTGTTCCTTCTCCTTTAGAGTAATTGCTGAGCACAGTGTGGTGGTTACTTCCAGAGAAAGATGGGTTTAGATTTTAGTTCTGGTTGTTACTCCAGAACTGCCTGACTTCTCCATGTTTCTGCTTCCTTTCTTATTTCCATAATGGGGGTAATAACAGTACCTGTTTCGTGAGGATATTGGGAAGATCAAGTTAATGTGTGTTGAGTACTTAGCATGAAATCTGGCATATAATAAGCACTAAATAAATGTTATTGGGGTAGAAGCATGGATGATATATTATTTTGGGTTGTGCATGTGTGGATCTTCCTGGATGGTCTGGTTTTTCAAACACTCTTATGTAGAAATTACCTTCTCTACTCAATAGTCAATAGAAACCAAGGCTCATGAAGTTCATTTTATGCTATGAACTCATGAAATCATGACACTGAGGGTTGCTCTGGCCCTGTTCCGTTTTGCCAATAGCAAAATACCTTTGAAATATAATACTGTATCCTGTAATAAAGACCTGCAAAATACGATTTGACTTCTGTGTGCTGTAAAACCATGCTCTGTGCTTTCTCTCTCCTAGACTAGTGTCTCTCAAACCTGAATGTGCATATGAATTGCCTTGGAGTCTTTTTAAGATACAAGATTCTGATGCAGCAAGTCTAAGTGGAGCTTGAGACTCTGTATTTCTAGCAAGCTACTGAGGGATGCAAACTCTGTTCTTCCCTGGACCGCACTTTGAATAGTGAGGTTTCGGCTTCTTGGCTGAATCCGACGCAGGGCCCTGATTCCATTACCATGGGGGAGGCAAGAGTCACTGGCAGAGTGACACTAAACCAGTGCCCATTTTATAGGTAATTTTATGTGTGTGTGGTGGGAACAGAGGGAGGAGATGGAAAATTTAAGAGAGTGGTTTCAACCCCAGCTGCATGTTAGAACACTTGGTGAGCTCTAAAAAAAAGTACTCTAGAATCCACACGAACCTATTCGAATGACACACACACACACGCGCACACACACACACACACACACACACACACGGTGGGGGGAGCTGGTTCAAGCATTTTAGGAAACACCCCAGGTGACTGCAATGTGCAGCTCAAGATGAGTACCCCACTTGTTCTAAAATAGTGGTCGTCCAATGTTAGCATGCTTCAGAATCACCTAGAGGGCTTGTTAAATAATGACTGCTGAGCTCCACCCCTAGAATCTCTGATTCAGAAGTCTGATATGATGCCTGTGAATTGGTTCTTTTCCTTTTCTTTTTTAGAGACAAGGTCTCACTGTTGCCCCAGGCTGGCCTTCAACTCCTGGGCTCAAGCAATCCTCTCACCTCAGCCTCCTGAGAAGCTGGGGCTGCAGGCATGCACAAGCACACCCAGCCATTTCTAACAAGATTTTAGGTGAAACTAATGCTGCTGATATATCTGTAGTCCACATGTTCAGAACCACTGAACTAGTATATAGAAAGTAATGTATTCATTCATTCATTCATTCATCAAGTGTTTGCAGAACTCTTACAATGTGGAAGGAAGGATTTTAGATGCTGGGAATAAAACAGTGAATAAGGCATGGTTCCTACTGGCTTAGAAATTGGGTGCACCAGTGAATAAGCAGGTAGCACAGGACACATTCAGAAATACATAGGAGAGGCACCAATCTCAGGAAGTGATGTCCAAGGGGATACCTTAATGATCAGTCAGAATTCACCACAGGGTAAGCCATCATTGGGGGAGCAGCACAGGACTATGTCAGGAGAAGACCACGTATGCATGGAGCACAGTCCCAAGTGCATATGAGCCCAGCAGTGGAGACTTGGATGCTGGGAAGGGAAGGAGGAAGTGTGGGACTTTTGGAGAAGCACATCTGGAAAGATCAGCAGAAGCCAGATCACAAAGAACATGTACCATTCAAACTTTATCCCAGGGACAGCAGAGCACCAATGAAAGGTTTAAATAGGAAAGAAAATACTATTCTGGCCACAGGGTGAAAAATAGAATGTAATTGAGGTGGAAGAAAGGCAAGGCTGTTGTTATTTTAAGATGTTTACTTGCAAATTGTCTTAGTGGTCTTTTTCTTAGACAACCAGATGTCAATCTGGCATCTCAGTGTATGAAGTCTGGAATGGGCATAGCAAAGTAGAGTAAGAAGAATGGAGCCTTCCCATAATGGTAGGTGAAGAGGGTTGGGGTAGAGTAGCTTCCTTGGGGGACTGATGCTTGGGCCAGAATCAGAGGTGATGATAAGAATTTAGGATTTATCTGAAACCTTATAAGCCATTTCAACAAATGTTTAGCAATAAACTCTCTCCAATTCTGTAATGTCAGGTAAGTCATCTGAGCTTAATAACAACTGGCCGAGATGGGTGTGCTTTGCAGCTATTTAGGAATGTTGCAATTAGAATACTGAAGGTGTCATCTGCCCATCAGTTAGGCAGTAGTGGCCTGTCGTAATGCCAATCTCACTCTCTAGTCATAACTGACACTATTTCTGAGCCTTTTCCCAATATAACCAAAGAGGTCTGGGGCTGAAGGGGTAATGGAGGTCACCTTGTCTTCCTTCCTCATCTCATGAAGAAGTAAGGATAGTGTACACATCTCCCTAAGTATGGAAAACTATGACAACACCTGGTCTTTCTGACGTTTGTGTGGATTAAAAAACTCCCAAAGCACCATATTATTTTTAAATTAGAAATTTCTGAACAGACAGAGGATTCAGAGCTCTCACAGCTAAATGCTAAGGAAATATTTATTGATGTCAGTATACTTTAAATTATGGACTTCTCTCTCCTAAAATATTTCCCAGCCGTCAAATTAGCCACCAGAGGAAATCCTTTGGCATTTCTAATGCCCTCTCTACTCCTAGAAGAATTTTGAGCTGCTCTGGGGACAAAGATGGTCTACTTTTTTAACAGTTGGAAAGATAGGTGGATGTATTGGTTAATTGATTTATTTTGACGATACATACTTGTTTTATTTCTTAGCTTATTTAGTATTCACAGCAATGCTATGGGGGAGGTTGTCAACATTTAAATTTTCCAGAAGAGAAAATGACATTTGTAAAAGTAAGTCTGCTGTTCAAGATGGCACAGCTGGTATGTCGGAACACCAAGGCCAGGTCTGTCTGACATGAAACCTTATCAGTAAGTTTAAAGAGTTTAAGGTAAGAAGATCACTCTTCTTGGAGAAACCTAAAACTCAATTCAGCAGTTACCCCAGGCTCTTCAGTTGAGAGAAAAGTGAAACGTGGATGACGGTGAGGAGCTGCAACTTGCCGCAGGTTCGGATCTGTTAAGGCAGCACTTCTCTGTGCTTCGCATCTCACTCGTGATCTTTATTTTAGTCATGTGGAATGGTGCCTTAAAAGGCTACGCCCAGATCAAATGTCCCCTCAAAGTGGCCTGGAATACCTCGTGAGCTTAAAAAGTCACCCAAGAGGGAACTGAGCACAGAGGAAATAATCATTATTCCTCTTTCAGCTTTGCTGAAAGTATGGAAGCTGTCTTCCCTTGTCAATCTTCTCACCTTAAAGACACACACCTTTGCTTTTGGCCAGGATTCCTCATTCTCATTGGGCCCGTGGGGTTTAAAGTGACTATGTGTTGTTCACCACTACACTGAGCAGTAGGTGTTTGAATAACCACACACTGGAGAGTTTCTTATGTATTTCTTCCCACTGCATTCAACCCAATGCCATTTGGCAAGTATATATGATGCATTGTTGGATAACTCGAAGCCCAAACTCAAATGGATGAAAAGGCAACTACTTTGTCTTCTGTCAGATTGCCAGTGCTTTTTAGCTCCTTCCTACTCAAAATGCGGCTCCTGGACATGGCATTGGCATCATCTGGAAGCTTATCAGAAGCATGGGAATGCAGAGTCTCAGGCTTCACCACTGCTGCATCACATGTATTTTAACAAAGTCCTCCCATCCCATAATTCAGGCAGAAAGTTTGAGAAGTCTTGAGAACCGTTGTTAGGAAGCAGATCTCTCATCCTCTCTAGGGTGCACAGGCTACAAGAAGGAGCCTTGGCAACAACCTCCAAAGACACAATTCCTTTCAGAGCTTGTTTCCTGTTTGATAACTCACCAAATCTCTAAAACTGGAATGTGAAGCGAGGGTTCAGCCAAGGAACTGGGTGAGAGTTAATGGATCAATCTGCTCTCCCCCGTCAGTGCTTTTACCGCTGACTTCTGGAATGTGTTTGATGAAAAGAAAGCAACTTCTTCAGACAGAAGATACTGATGTAGCCTGCTGGGGTTAGGACCTACAGGAACAATACACCAATGTTATCAGGGCTTCGTTTGCCTCCAACATCAGTCCAACACTGACAACGGGAGGGAAAGCATTTTTTAAAGCCCTTGCTGTCAGCTGCCATTATTATAAATAGCAATTGCTGTGCTTCTCCCTGGGGGAACGTAGGCATCATTGTTTGGTTTTCGTTTAGGTTAAGAGGTGTTTTTCCCGATAGCTTTTTACAATTAGATCTGAAAAATGAAACTAGTAGCAAAGAGACACTGCTTCCATTTATCTTTCCGGAAGCTGGGACATGTTGAAAGTCAAAACCAGAGAAGGAAGTTCCTGCTTCTTTCCTATCATCAGATTTGAGTGCCCTTTCTCAATGGACAATTAACAAACAAGTCAGCTCTTTGGAATGTTTTAGATTCACTCCAGAATTTCAGGAAAAATAAGAAGCAAGGAGAGTCGAAAGAATCCTAAGTCAGCTGGATGTGGTGACTCGTGCCTGTAATCCCAGCACTTTGGGAGGCCAAGGTGGGTGGATCATGGGGTCAAGAGACGGAGACCATCCTGACCAACATGGTAAAACCCCGTCTCTACTACAAAATACAAAATTAGCTGGGTATGGTGGCATGCACCAGTAGTCCCAGCTACTTGGGAGGCTGAGGCAGGAGAATCACTTGAACCAAGAAGGCGGAGGTTGCAGTGAGCCAAGATCACCCAGTGCACTCCAACCTGGAGACAGAGTGAGACTCCATCTCAAACAAAACAAAACAAAACAGACAAAAAGAACCTAAGTCTCTCATGTCTTCATCAACCCAATCATTGGTGGTGACCTCTAGCTGATTTTCTCAATAAACATTGTTTATCTTTCTCACTATGGTTAAATGAGATTATGAATACAAACAGAATCATCTGAGTCTAGATTTTGAAATGTGGCTCTAAGAGCCAAGACTAACTGATGGTTTGTAGGTATATGAGGGTAAAATCAGATCTGCTGACTCCATCTGAAGGAAGCAATTTTGAGAAAAAAAAAAAAAAAAAGCATCATCATGGCAGGTATAGGACAAGGCTTTAAGTTTAATAGTGCCACCTTGATAAAGGTGGTGATAAAGATGTATTCAGGACCCACTCATGAGCACTGTCTGCCCTTTATGTTGTATTTCTGGGAGTAGTCAATTTCTGGGAATTGGATCAATTGGCCTGCTTTCCACCAGATTTCCCTCCTTTGGTAGGGTTGGCAAGCATTACAGGTGGCTGAAGTCAGTTAGCAGACCCACCTGGCATTTACAAAGATACTTTTTACTTCATTAGCACTAGGAAATGGAGCCAACCTACAGCCAAGGCCTTGGAATTTGTACACCTGGTTTGGAAAAAAATGAGCCAATCAGAATTAATCAAAACTGAAGTGCAAATGACTGTCCTGAAGCAATGGGACATCTAGTGAAATTGGCATGTTGGGGCCCAAAGAAAAACCCCAGCTGAAGGACTTTAGCTCACCGAGGGACCTGTTGACTCTCAGAGGAATTTCAAACTTTCCCACTAGCTAAGCCCATTAATATCAAGAGCTTTATTAGATTAACTGGATTCTGGTAGCATTTTCAAGGCTCAGATTCCATGGCCTTTGTCAATAACAGTTTCCGCTGTGAAAATAGTTTATTTTTGTGTTTCTTCAACTCCACAGATAAAGTTGATTCTCAGAAGGGTGGGGTGCTTGTGAAAGAGTAGACGTACAACACCCTCGGGGACTCTTCCATCGTAGGACACTTCCTGGGCATGCTCGGGAACACTGACATGCCTTTATGCAAAGAAAGTGTTCCACACCTGATTATACTCAACCTGGATCGAAGGAGCCCTGTGCCATGTCAAAGGAAAATGTTCTGTCATAAATCTCCAGGAGCAGAAAAGGTCAGAGCCACTCTTGGTAATTAGCCTGCTGAAATACAGTGGCCCTGCTTTTTGTTTAACCTTTTAAGAGAAAGGCTGCACTCTCAAAGTAGCCTTTAATTAGGCACATCCTCAACACTCCTACCCTCTGCTCAGCCCCTTCCTCTACCTGCAGCCCTAACAGAACATGCGTTTGGTTTGTTGCTTGAACCCCCTAAATTTGGATGGATTAGTGTTTCTTTCCCAGTGCACGCTTTGCAGTCCTGACTACTTTAAGTCCATGGAACCCTATCACTTTGCAGAATAAAAATAAGCTATACATAGAATGACCTCCAAGAAAAAGCATCATGTTAAACAACCAGAAGAATCAGCAGGCATGTCTTGCACCACCAGCAGTTTCTTTTTAAAAAAAAATTCTGGCCAAGTAAGTAATAAGCATGCGAATGTTCTTGTTATGTTACTAGGTAAAATGTATTTTTTTTTTTTTTTTTTTTTTTTTTTTTTTTTTTTTTTTGAGACGGAGTTTCGCTCTTGTTACCCAGGCTGGAGTGCAATGGCGCGATCTCGGCTCACCGCAACCTCCGCCTCCTGGGTTCAGGCAATTCTCCTGCCTCGGCCTCCTGAGTAGCTGGGATTACAGGCACGCGCCACCATGCCCAGCTAATTTTTTGTATTTTTAGTAGAGACAGGGTTTCACCATGTTGACCAGGATGGTCTCGATCTCTTGACCTCGTGATCCACCTGCCTCGGCCCCTGAAAGTGCTGGGATTACAGGCTTGAGCCACCGCGCCCGGCCTAGGTAAAATGCTTTAATGCAGTAGCCACTAGCTATGTGAGCACTTGAGGTCTAGTTTGAACTGAGGTGAAATATATGCACAAAATACTCATTGGATTTTGAAGACTCATTATAAAGGAAAGGATGTGAAAAGATCCGTTAGTACTTTGTATGTTGACTATGTGATGAAATAATATTTTGGTTATACTGGGTTAAATAAAAAGGTATTAGTAAATTTGAATTTCCTTGTGCTTTTTGTAAATGGCTATGAGAGAATTCAAAATTACAAGCATGGCTTGTATTGTGTATCTTTTGGGCAGTGCTAGTACAGCAGATCAATTTTTCCATGTATAGGTAGAGAAAAAGAAATATCCTATGTTTGATTTGGTTACCACATCATTTATCATACATTTTTGCCCTATCTTGTGTTATTATACATCTTTTTTGTTTCTTGATCATCTTCCAGCCATATTGGAAACTTTTAGAAGATAAATATAAAATCTTAAACTTATTCTGTGGCCCATATTGTACTTAGCACAATGCTAGTCCCATGATAAGTATTTAATCAATGCTTGTTAATGGAGTAAAACTCAATGGTAGGACATTTTCAAAATGGTTAGATTTCTTTGGGGACTAGTCTGAAAGTTGGAATGGAGATTAGTCACTGAATCTGATGGAGTATGTCTAGCTATCCTTGAGAATTGTTCTGGCCAATGAGTTGTGAGTAAAAGTGACACATCACTTCTGAGCTGAGTAATTTCAGAGTGATCTTTTATTCTTTTTCATAACGTTTAATTATCTTTTTTCTTTTTGTCTGAGACAGAGTCTCGCTCTGTCACCAGGCTGGAGTGCATTGGCATGATCTCGGCTCACTGCAACCTCCGCCTCCTGGGTTCAAGTGATTCTCATACTTCAGCCTCCTGAGTAGCTGGGACTACAGGCACGTGCCACCATGCCCAGCTCATGCCTGTAATCTCAGCTCTTTGGGAGGCTGAGGCGGGCAGATAATGAGGTCAAGATATCCAGACCATCCTGCCCAACATGGTGAAACCCTGTCTCTACTAAATATACAAAAATATAATTATCTTTTATATAGAGACTACTCCTACTACTCCTACTGTCTCCAAATGACCTACAAAAGACATGGAACCAAGCAAGAGACACTCCTTTGTTGTTTTCAGCCACCGAAGCTCAGAAATTCTTTGTCATGGCTATACAACTTCACTTCTGCTAACTGAGAGGACATGGCTATTTAATTACAGATTGGCTTCCCAGCTCTGGCTTTTGCTTTGCAAATCTCATATTTTACTAATATTTCGTTTAAATGACCAAAACCAAAGAGTATCCGTGTTATACTCACCTCTTGACTCAGCGGTGATCTTTAATTACAATGTCCGGAGTCCGAGTGTCTGCCATTAAAACATTTAATTTTTAGCAATAGCAACAAGTTGAAAATGCTGATCAAACTGCTTCAGGTAGCTTCCCCTTTGAGCAAAGGAGGTAACTGTAAATAAAGCAGCACATTTTAAAGGGCATGTTGAAATTTCCCTTGAGCAGCACCAACCAATGTTTGTTGATCACTGAATTCCCTATTTTGAAAAGGACCTGCCTCCTGCCTTACCCTACTGAACTGATTTTACAAGGACACAGGACCATCATGAGGTCCTTTGTAAAGATGCTTGAGAGATTACTGAGGAGGGGAGAAACAGAGGAGAAAAGGGAAAATCGCAGTGAAGTGGCCCCAGGCAAAGAGCAAAGAAAACGAAAGTTAATCTAATCCTTTGGCAGGGCAATCCGAGTCCTGAGCCTTTTTTTTTTTTTTTTTTGTACTTTGGGCTCTGTCATACATGCACATCCTGCAGGTGCAGGATTGTTGCATAGGTACATACGTGCCATGGTGGTATGCTGTCTCCATCCCCCCCGCCATCTTTCTGCATCAGGCATTTCTCCCAGTGTTATCCCTCTCCATCCTTCCCATCCACCGCTGTCCCTCCCCTCCCCCACCAACCTAGCCCAGTGAGTGTTGTTCCCTTCCCAGTGCCCAAGTGTTTTCTTTGTTTATCACCCACCTATGAGTGAAAACATGAGATGTTTGGTTTTCTGTTCTTGTGTCAGTTTGCTGAGAATGTTGGTTTCTAGATTTATCCATGTCTCTACAAAGGACACAAACTTACCATTTTTTATGGCTGCATAGTATTCCATGGTGTATATGTGCCACATTTTCTTTGTCCACTCTATCACTGATGGGCATTTGGGTTGTTTCCAGGTCTTTGCTGTTGTGAACAGTGCCACAATGAACATATATGTGCATGTGTCTTTATAATAGAACGATTTATAATCCTTTGGGTATATATCCAGTAATGGGATTGCTGGATCAAATGGAATTTCCATTTCTAGATCCTTGAGGAATCGCCACACTGCCTTCCACGATGGTTGAACTAATTTACACTCCCACCAACAGTGTAAAAGTGTTCCTTTTTCTCTACATCCTCTCCAGCATCTGTTGTCTCCAGATTTTTTAGTGATCACCATTCTAACTGGTGTGAGGTGGTATCTCAATACTGTCCTGAGCTTTAAAAGGACACCTCTGACAGAGAGAGAAACTCCAGCTTGCAGTTCCCACACATAGCCCGGTTATTGTTTTACTTCTAAATAAAACACTTGTTGTCTCTAAGTATTTCAATTCCTGTGCCTTATCTCAATTTGTAGAGCAGTTCCACTCAGGGCACAGATGAACAAGATGAAAGACTCATTTTTACTGTAGACTGAAATTGGGCAGTGTGTCTAATGAGCTGCATGTTTAGGCTTCGAAGGCCCTGGGATGCCTCACACGGGAGGCATCATCTAAATCCTACCATCCCTGGAGGCTACGTAAGTGGTCACTGTGTTACCAGACAGAAGTGCAGACCCTTCTTTGAACCTAAACACAGAGCTAGTATGACTGTATATTAAGGGATGAATTTCAGACTTTGTAGCTCTTTTCCTGGATGAAATACTGGAAACACTGAACTATTTGAGAGAAAGAGAGAGAATGGGAAAATCTTTGATTATTCTGGGACTAGAGTCTCCTCCAGGCTAAGTGTTAAGTAGGCCAAGAATTGAGTTGCTTCCTCCCCTAGTCAGTATCCTGCTTGTGTGAGGTTAGCTTCTTTAGAAACACAGCCTAAAACAGAAATTCAGATACACATGATTTACTCTCAAGAGGAGAAGAGAAAGGCAGATGAGGGTAGGGATAGGAGTTAAGTCAGGATGTGGTCCAGCTGTGACCCAGCTTCAGCCTGACCTCATGGGAAGGACAGAAACGTGCATTATAGTACAGATGTGATTCCACCTGGAAGTAAAGAAGCTGTTCTTTTATAATCCTGTCTCAGTCAATCATCAACTGTGGGCTGCCCTAGGTAGGGGGCATCATCTCTTAGGCAAGATGGCTCCTGGTGGTTCATGACAATTCTCTGGAGAAGCAAGGATAAGAGGTAGTGGGTAGGCCATTAGTAGCCAACACTCACAGCTGCCAGGGAATGAGTGCCTCTGACCTGTAAAGGGATGGGGGCAGAGCACCCACAACACCCACTACCCTGCCGCAGTTATTCCTATATCCATTATCAGATCCCAGTATCCCTTGCTTCCATATCCCTTCCTTTCCAGTTTCCCAGTTCACTAATCTAAAAATCAAGCACCAGCTGTGTGACCTCTAAAATGAGAGGATGGTCTCACTATTCTAAGCCCCCTCCTGCTTCATGAGTCTATTGTGTTGGCCTATTGTAATGAAAGTTGACCCTTTAAAAAAAATAATAAATGACCTTCTGTAGAGAGAATGTCAACCCCAATGACTGATGTCAAGGTGGAAGTTTCAGGGCATCTGATCGGCTGTTAGGTCTGGAAAGAGCTGGGTGTGGACTCTGGCTAATGCTGCTCCATCATACCTTGAGAACTGCTGCCTATATTGATGTTTGAGAGGACTGACCTTGTTAGGTGCCTGTGCACCATGTAATGGTGCTCATGCTATGCTGAGCCTATTTGAGGAAACATGGAAAGTTGCATCCAGGGGAGATGTCTGGAACTGAAGTCAGCGGATGAAGCCAGTTATACTCTACTGTCTTTAGCATCCCTGTGGTAGCGGGAGCAAACCCTGCTTCCACCAGTCTGCATCCGCGCTCTCTGGTTATCTTTGTTTCCTTTTTAATCTTCTACGTTTGTCTTTCCATCTCCTCCATCTACCTCCTTTCTCTTCCTTGGAAGAATGCGATACCATAATAATTGAAACCCACTCTGTTATTCTTTCACCGGACAGTGACTTCCAAATGGTGGAGGACTGTCTGAATGGTCCAGAACTTGCCAAATGCAGATATCCCTGGAGTAAGCTAGCTGACTAACTGGCTTAGAGAAGAGATTCCCACACACTTCTTCATTAGGATAAACTGCACTGCATGAAGGGAGCTGGATTCTGGAATCAGGCAGCTGGGTTTAAAACCAGACCCTGCCATTTATTAGCTGTGTGACCTTGCACAAGTTACTTAACCTCTCTTCTGCCTTCAGTTTCCCGAAACTTTTCCATAAGCCTTGAATCTTCACATTCAGTGGGTATATGTTGTCCAAGACAAAACTGATTTAACAAACACCAAGATAAATCCTAGTGCGTTGTTAAAACACAAGTACTAAGGAAATACTTTAATGGGCTTCTAGATAGAAAAAGTGATCACTAATTGGGAAGATATTAGATTGTTCTACATGCAAAACAATGCCAGAAGACAGCAGAACAGTGTCCACGGAATTCTGAAGAAAAGTGTAAATTTTACACACACACACACATATATACACATACACACGCACACACAGAGAAACCAAGTCGTCTCTTAAGCATAAAGTCAACATTTAAAAATACACAATAATTCAAAAAATAGAACACCCAAGAGCTCTTCTTGAAAGAGAAATCACTGAAATATTTTATTCAGCCAATGAATCAAAGAATTAATATATTTTTTAAGCCTCAGAAATGAGGCATTCATGAGAAAATGGCGGTGGTGGTGAGCATTGATGTTATTAAAATGTAAAAATAAAACTAAATGACTCTTGAAATTACTGTGACAGAATGGAATGTAAGTGTCATAAAAACCAAATATAAAAAAGAATATAATTAAAAAGGGAATCTAGTTTTCATATTTTTCATAAAGAAGAGTCAATAGATACTATCTAACACTTAATGTTTTTCACATTTTTTCCTTTAGAGAGAGAATTTAAGAATTTATTTTATGAAGAAATATTCTTCTAAAGTTGAATAGTTCCTTAGCATTCTTTTTGTTCCTTTTATATTCAAGAAAAACTATTAAACCTTTTATTTCAAAATGCAGTCATAGCATGTTCCCATTTTTTATGCATTCATCAGCTGATTTATTAATCTGTCCCCCATTCTTCCTTCCGGCCATCCCTCTGTTCATCCACTTACCCATCCATCCTTCTGTCTGTATGTAAACATGGAAAATTGTCTGTGATGAAGATCTTCAAATGCTAGTAACCATTGTTCCTGGATGAAAATGTTTTTAGGTAACTTTAAATTTTATCTATCTTTTTAAATGTCTTGAATGAATGACATCTTATGAATGTACATCATTCTATTATAATAAAAACTGTAAAGACATTACTTTCAAAAGTGAATAATGAAGAATTATATGGGCTAACACTGTTAACTGAAAATGAGCATAGTAAAACCTCATCTTTGTAAAAGAGTGGATATAAATACATTAGATACCTAGTCATTTTCTTGGAGATGCACAAGTACCATATCACTGTGGTTATTAAGAATGGGGGACAGTGAGACTGTATTATCAGGGAGACTTCTCTCTTTTTTTTTATTTTCCAAATTGTATGTAACTTAATCATATTGTAATAATGATGGGAAATAAACACTGAAAGATAGCTGAAGACTGTCTCTGGATGAGTACAAGAAGACGACTACAAACCTTTTGGTTTATTTTCTGTGTAGTACCCAAGCCTTCGCCTTCAGAACCAGTAGAGTCTGACAACTCCTACTCCAGAAGATGAGAAGAAGCCTAGGGCCAAGCAACAGCACTCTTTTGCGAGCTCTCCCTTCTTTCTTTCTTTCTTTTTTTTTAGATGGAGCCTTGCTCTGTCACCCAGACTGGACTACAGTGGTGCCATCTCGGCTTACTTCAACCTATACCTCCCGGGTTCAAGCAATTCTCCTGCCTCAACCTCCCGAGCAGCTGGAACTACAGGCACGCACCACCATCACGCACAACTAATTTTTGTATTTTTAGTAGAGACAGGGTTTCACCATATTGGCCAGGCTGGTCTCAAACTCCTGACCTCATGATCCACCCACCTCAGCCTCCCAAAGTGCTGGGATTACAAGCATGAGCCACTGTGCCCAGCCTTGTTTTTTCTTTTTTCTTTCTTTCTTTCTTCTTCTTCTTTTTTTTTTTTTTTTGTCTTATACGATCTCTTTAGTCTTGAAATCAATTTCTTGTTTATATTAATCCTTCATGCAGCATATGGTTTTACCTCTCATTTCTTAAAACATTCAGGCCAGTAGCATGTAGGAAAGATGTAAGACTAAAGTAAGCCTGGAAGCAGAGATACAACTAGCAAAGGCAATGATACATAGCAATGGATGCTTTGATACTAGGGAGGAGTGGGGACCATGATGTCTAAAGGGGCAGTCACATTCTTCTGTGACATTTGTTGCCACATCAGAACTTGGCATAGTGTGGCATGACCCTCTGGAGAAGTTAGAAATGTAGGTTCATGTCTGGGCACGCTGACTCACACCTGTAATCCCAGAACTTTGGGAGGCCGAGGCAGGTGGATCACGAGGTCAGGAGATCGAGACCATCCTGGTCAACATGGTGAAACCCCGTCTCTACTAAAAATACAAAAAATTAGCTGGGCATGGTGGCGCGTGCCTGTAATCCCAGCTACTCAGGAGGCTGAGGCAGGAGAATTGCCTGAACCCAGGAAGCGGAGGTTGCGGTGAGCCAAGATCGTGCCATTGCATTCCAGCCTGGGTAACAAGAGCTAAACTCCATCTCAAAAAAAAAAAAAAATGTAGATTCATAAGCGGGTTTTCTCAATTTTGAAATCCTGTACAATTCAATTGGAAAAACAAAAAGGACATTGAGAAGACCACACTAAACATCTGGCCAGGCTGGGTTTGGACAACAGGCTGCGATTTTTTTTTGCTTCTACTGTAGCTTACAAACGGTGTACATTAGCACTTCAGCAGGAGTTGTTTCATGGCATACCGGCTCATTATAGATAGGTATGACCAGTGGCTGAGTGGGCTTCAAATTATGTGGCCCTAGAGAAGAAGGGCGTTTCTGCCTCTTACTGTCTTCCAGTGCCTTGGAAACCTTTTCTTTCCTTTTTTCTTTTCTTTTTTCTTACTTGAGACACGGAGTCTTGCTCTGTCACCAGGCACCAGGCTGGAGTTCAGTGGCACAATCTCGACTTACTGCAACTTCCGCCTCCTGGGTTCAAGCAGTACTTCTGCCTCAGCCTCCCGAGTAGCTGGGACTACAGGTGCACACCACCATGCCCAGCTAATTTTTGTATTTTTAGTAGAGACAGGGTTTCACCATGTGTTGGCCAGAATGGTCTCCATCTCTTGACCTCGTGATCCACCCGCCTCAGGCTCCCAAAGTGCTGGGATTACAGGCATGAGCCACTGCACCCAGCCTGGAAACCTTTTCTTAAGAAACAGAAGGCCAATCAGAGAGTGTCCACAGAGGAGGTGACATGTAGCATCACCCGTGGGTCAGGATCATAGCATTTTTCAGTCTCCTTGGATGAAAACAGGGCTGAATTTTAGTAGCAGGAAGCAACCCCCAACAAAGTCTACCTGTGGGAGCCCAGCAAAAGAAACTTGGTCCATTCTCCTTTCCTGGGGATTTGACAAAGTCCAAGGGCAAGTGTGGCAGTCTGAGCTGAATTTGACTTTGAAATCTGGGTGTTTTGACTCAAAACAGAAAACAAATGATGAGTCAGGGTAACAAGAGTAGATGGAAAAGGGATGACCTTTTTGAGCCACACAAAATAAAAAGGCCCTTGACTGCTTGAGAACAGGCAAGTAAATCAGGCGCTAGGATCCTAACTCCAACCTCAAGTTTCCATAACATCAGAGTGAATCTAAACTCAAAGGCAACAATCGGAGAGTGCACAGGGCAAACCCATCTCCTAAAACCTTTGGTTTTGCTTCACAGTTCCATTCTCTTCCTGATGTGTATGACACTATCATGAATTGACAGGACCATGGGCTGTTTTAGTACTTTCTTTTCAAAATACCCCCCTTTGCTTCCTCTCAGGCTAGTCATACACCACAGAATTCATTCTTCTGCCTGTCCTTTTAAAATTCCTTTCAGAGAGATAAGAACCCTACCATTAAAATGTAGGTGGCATAGCTTTGACTGTTAGTTTCCATTTTAACTTCTGCTGGCCCACTTGTACCACCTAAGATGTGGCTTCTGCAGTTACTCTAATTTACTGCATTCTGTTTCATAAGAAAATACTTAGACATAGGAAGCAAGGTGTCAGCATGCAAGGCAACATGCATTTAGCCAAGATCTCACAATCTTATTACAAGATAAAGAGTAGAATGCCTCCTGCTTAAAGATGTTCTGTAGATGGCCCCAAATGCTAAGTGCAATTTGATTAATAATCCCATCTGTTTTACTCCTTGAATTTGTTTCCAGGGAAAATGTGCCTTTGATCACTAGGCGCTGACGAGGGTATAACCTGGCCCGAGGTGTTTCCCTGGAGTGAAATATGCGGCACTTCTCAACTCCCAATTCCATTTAATTTATTGTTTGTTTTTGCTCAAGAAGAGCCTGTTTTTACAGCTGAACAGATTTGGAAGCTGGTTTGGGGTGTTTCATTTCCTTACATGAAGAGTTATAATGTAGGGGATGGTAACCAGCTGTTTCCACCTTCACTAAGAGACAAAGCAAACAAGAATTACCCGCCCCTGTAGCAAAAGAGACTTAGGTTAGTTGTAAGAAGGAACTTCCTAAGAGTTACCAAGGGAGGCTAAGATTCTCCCTTGAGGGGTCTTAGATAGGATTTTGTTATCTCTTTTTGAGATGGCTTATGTGAGACCAAGATTAATGACACTAGAATCAGCCAAATACCCTGTTCTTGTGCCTTTCAGTACTGTATTTCTGTGTATGATAACCATCACCTGGAGCTATGCCTTGTGGATCTTTGGATGATTGGGGTAACATACATTTATTTATTTATTTATTTTAGAAGAAGGCTTGTTTTCCATTTGGTTTGCAAGTAAATGCCACAGCAGTGATGGGCGGAAGCCAGCTGGAGAGTCCATTGTTAAATGTTTGGGTTTAATTTTTTGGCAAGTCAGTTGTTATACATAGCTGCTATTAAAAAGTAAATAATATAAACAAAATTAAATTATATTTAAAACAAGGGAAAAATACATAGACCTCACTGTTTCTTAATAATTTCACTGCATTTTACTTTCATATATGTTCTTAAGGTTATTTACATCTATTGTGTTTATCTTACTCTGTTCTATGCTATTACAGAATGCAGGAGGCTAGATTCTTCCTTCCCTCCCTCCTTACCTCCCTCCTTGTCCCTCCCTCCCTCCCTCCCTCCCTCCCTCCCTCCCTTCCTTTCTTCCTTCCTTCCTTCCTTCCTTCGACTTGCTCTGTCACCCAGGCTGGAGTGCAGTGGCACGATCTTGGCTCACTGCAATCTCCACCTCCCAGACTCAAGAGATTCTCCTGCATCCCTAGTAGCTGAGATTACAGGTGTGTACCACCACACCTGGCTATTTTTTTTTTTTTTTGTACCTTTAGTAGAGATAGGGTTTTGCCATGTTGTCCAGGCTGGTCTCAAACTCCTGACCTCAGGTTATCCACTCACCTTGGCCTCTCAAAGTGCTAGAATTACAGATGTGAGCCACCGTGCCCGGCCTGAAACTGGATTCTTTATAAGGAAAAGAAATGTAGTCTCCCACAGTCTGGATACCTGGAAATTTAAGGTCAAGGCGCCAGCATCTAGGGTCATGCTCCTTGCTGAATCTTCCTTCATTCATATGGTAGAAGGCAGAAGAAGAAAAGGGAACTCTGTCCTCACATGACAGAAGAACAGAAGAGTGAGAACCGACTCCTGCAAGCCCTTTTAATAGCAGCATTGGCCTATTCATGAGGGCAGAGCCCTCATGACCTCAAAACCTCCCATTAGACCCCATATCAAGCACTGTTGCATTTGGAATTAAGTTTCCAACACATGAATTTTGGGGGACATAGTTAGATGATAGCAGCATGTGTGTGATGGAAATAATATGTAATAATGTAGCACTGCACATCACATTCCAATTCCACATTTTGTGGCATCGTATTGGTGGGTTTTTAAAAATATTTAATTTTATTTTTTATTGCATTTTAGGTTTTGGGGTACATGTGAAGAACATGCAAGATTGTTGCATAGGTACACACATGGCAGTGTGATTTGCTGCCTTCCTCCCCATCACCTATATCTGGCATTTCTCCCCATGCTATCTCTCCCCAATTCCCCAACCCCCGCTATCCCTCCTTTATTTCCCCCGACAGACCCCAGTGTGTGATGCTCCCTTCCCTGTGTCCATGTGTTCTCATTGTTCAACACCCACCTATGAGTGAGAATATTCGGTGTTTGATTTTCTGTTCTTGTGTCAGTTTGCTGAGATCGGTGGTTTAAATCTGTTGTGGGAGGAACATTTACACTATGAAAATTGGAAGACTCTATAAGTCAAGTTTTCCCCAGAGCCAGGAGTTAAACATTTATCAGACTACCTACATGGAAGAGAGTTGTGAGAGAGAGGGAAGTGAGAGAGGGAGAGAGGAAAAGAGAAAGAGAGAGAGACAGAAAAAAAAAGAAAAAAAGAAAGGAAAGAAAGAAGAGAGAGAAAGAAAAGAGAGGGAGGGAGGGAAAGAAAGAAAAAGAGAAAAGATAGGAAGGAAAGAGAGAGGGAGGGAAAGAAAGAAAAAAAGAAAGAAATTGCCCTAATGCCGTCTTTTATACCTTCTCAATATTGTCTCAAAATCTTTTTGGAGATAAGTTTTATAAATAAAGGCCTTTTTGAAAAAGAAAATGCTCAAGATTTCTTAAGTCTAGACACTCTTTTATCTTGAACTAAATTAGCACAATAAAGTCTGACCTTGGTGGTAACAATTACGTATCAGTCCCTCTTCTACTTTACTGCTCATAGTTAAGCTAATGCTATCTAATAGAGATATAAAATAGGCCGTATATGTAATTTTAAATCTAGTAGTTCAATTAAAAAGAAAGTAACAAGAAACAGAATAAGTTAGTTTTAGTGATGTATCTTATTTAACCCCAAATTTTCAAAATTACCATTTCAGTATATAATCAATATAAAAATGTTACTAAAGTGTTTTTGTGGGGTTTTTTTGGTAATGTGTCTTTTCTAACTTGAATGTATTTTACGTTCACCTCACTTCTCAATCAGACCAGACAGACTTCAAGTGCTCACTAGGCCATGTGGCTAGTGGCTGTCATACTGGCCAGTACATGTCTATTTTCTCAAGGATGCAGAGGCTGGGTCACAGCCATGGCTATTGCCCATGCAGACCTGCACACTCTCAGTGTGCACAGACAGAATACGTTGAGGTTATCTCATGTTAGTGCTAGATAGGCCGTGGAGTTCAGTTTATCCTGTTCTAAATTTGTAAATGTAGGGATGATTACATCTCAGGGAGGTGGTTGACTTGTCCTAAGTCATACGTTGGTATGCTCAGTAGTTTCAACTGGATCCAGACTTTGGTTTCTGAATTGTGTAGTGCTTAAGGACCTGATGCATGAATCAAGCTTTCAGCTATCACATCTCCAAGGCTTCCTCATCTATTGGCTGAATAACTGGGCTAATTACTAAATTTCTTGGTACCTCAATTTCCTCATATATAAAATGAGAAAAATTATAGTATCTACCTAACTAAGATGTCCATATGATGATGTTCATTTTAAATACATTATTAAATGCTGAGCATAAGGCACAGAATAAGTGTTCAATAAATGTTTGTTTCGCTTTTACACAGCAAAGAAAACAGTAAACAAAGTGAATGGGACAAAATATTTGCAAACTCCATATCTGACAAGGTACTAATAACCAGAATACTAGAAAGAGCTCAAACAACACTATAGGAAAAAGTCTAATAATGTGATTAAAAATAAGCAAAACATTTAATATACATTTCTCAAAAGAAGACACAAATGGCAAGCAGCATATGAAAAGATGCTCAGCATCATTGATTATCAGAGAAATGCGAATTAAAACTACAATGAGATACTGTCTCACCCCAGTTAAAACAGCTTGTATCCAAAGGATAAGCAATAACAAATGCTGGCGAGGATGTGGAGAAAAGGGAATCCTCATACACTGTTGGTGGGAACGTAAATTAGTACAACCACTATGGAGAAGAGTTTGGAGGTTCTTCAAAAACTTAAAATAGAACTACAACATGGCCCAGCAATCCTATTGCTGGGTATATACCCAAAAGAAAGGAACTCAGTATATTAAAGACATATCTGCATGCCCCTGTTTGTTGCAGCACTATTTACAATAGTTAAGATTTGGAAGTAACCTAAGTTTCCATCTACAGATGAATAAATAAAGAAAATGTGGTATGTATACACACTGGAGTACTCATCAGCCATGAAAAGAATAAGATCCCATTATTTGCAACAACAGGGATGAAACGAGATCATTATGTTAATGAAATAAGTCAGGCACGGGAAGGCAAACTTCAAATGTTCTCACTTATTTGTGGGAGCTAAAAATAAAACAATAAATTTGTGGAGATACAGACTAGAAGGATGATTACCAGAGGCTGGGAAAGGTGGGGGTGGGGGGCAGATGGGGAAAGTGATAATGGGTCCAAAAGAATAGAAAGAATGAATAAGACCTAGCATTTGATAACACAACAGGGTGACTATAATCAATGAGAATTTGTTCATTTTATAATAACTAATAATATAATCAAATTGTAACACAGAGAATAAATGCTTGAGGAGACACCCCATATTTCATGATGTGATTATTATGTATTGCATGCTTGTATCAAAGTATCCCACGTATCCCATAAATATATACATCTAAAACGTACTTATAAAAATTAAAAATAAAAACATTAAAAAGTTGTGGGTGGATCACAAGGTCAAGAGATCGAGACTATCCTGGCCAACATAGTGAACCTGTCTCTACTAACAGTACAAAAATTAGCTGGGGGTGGTGGCACATGCCTTTAGTCTCAGCTACTCAGGAGGCTTAGACAGGAGAATTGCTTGAGCCCAGAAGGCGGAGGTTTCAGTGAGCTGAGATTGTGCCACTGCACTCTAGCCTAGCCTAGCGACAGAGTGAGACTCTGTCTCAAAAAAAAAAAAAAAGTAAGTTTGTATTGTTATAATAGAAAGCAAACATTTCATGGTTTGAATAAAGAAAATACTAGTGACAGGAGTAAAGGGGATACTATGGGACAGTTCTCAACCTGAAAGTTCAAATTGCTTTATAGTTACTTGTATAAACATTTGTATAAGAATGTATATGACATGTATCAGATTACTATTTCTTGATTATTTAGATAAGAGTTTTGCTTTTTGTTTAAAAGAGTTATCTCCTGCTTCTGGTGTCACTATTCTTATTAAAGTGGTAAATTTGCATATATTTTTAATGAGACTTAATGCTGATTCATAATGATGCCAATTTATTTGAACTTATTTGAATTTCTAGAATTTGGAATTCTAAAAGATTTTGGCAGTAGGCTGCCACTATTCCCTCCATCCCATCTTCCAAGTTTAATGCGTAAGACACACACATTAAAACTCAATTTCTACTCTACATTGACCCCTTCACAAGAGAATTTGAAAAGAAAATTGTTAGATTTTAAAAAACCACATTTATATATGTATATATGTATGTGTGTGCATATATATATATATATACACACACACAGATTCATAACATTTGTAAACATTCATTCATGTTTTCTGAAGGTTTCTAGGATTTGGTAACTAACTTGTGCTTCTCAATAGAATTTTCATGCCACTTTTAGTGTCCATGTGAACCACTCTTTATTTGATCAACACAAGCTTTGGCATGCTTAAAAGGAGCAGTAGTTAATGCAGTTATGCTGGAATTTCTTTAGAAGTGGAGATGGCATTTTCATTACCCAGAAGGGTGTTATAATTAATGAGAACAAATGCCACTGGGGATAAAATTATGGTGAGACTAAAACTTTTAGATTCTGTTGGCATTTTAATATTCATATTATTTTTCTCCTAATGTATATTTCACACATGGCCAGGGAATTATGGAAAACATTATTCAATTTAATCAAAAAATATTTAAATTCCCAAAGTACATTCAGGGCGGTTCATGGTACAGTTAGGGAATACTTTCTGAAATTTCTATAACGTAGTCTTTACATTACATACCCTTAAATATCTGGGTAATGCCATGAAAGAGTTAGTTAGCAATATAAAATAATGAGGCCAGGCACGGTGACTCATGCCTGTAATACCAGCACTTTGGGAGGCCGACGCGGGTGGATCATCTGAGGTGGGAGTTCGAGAGCAGCCTGACTAACATGGAGAAACCCTGTCTCTACTAAAAATCCAAAATTAGCTGGGTGTGGTGGCACATGGTTGTAAATCCCAGCTGCTCTGAAGGCTGAAGCAGGAGAATCACTTAAACCCGGGAGGTGGAGGTTGCTGTGGGCTGAGATCTTGCCATTGCACTCCAGCCTGGGCAACTAGAGCAAAACTCTGTCTGTCTGTCTGTCTGTCTCTCTCTCTTTTCTTTTCCTTCCTTTCTCTCCTTCCTTTCTCTCCTTCCTTCCTTCCTTCTTTCCTTCCTTCCTTCCTTCCTTTTATGGCAACCATTTTATTTACTCACATGTCTATGGATTCTCTCTGTGATTCTTCTGGTCTGGACCAGCTTTGCTTATCTCTGCAAAGTTCTCTCATGTCCTATAGTCAGTTGGCAAGTTTGCTCTGAATAGGTTTATTAAGGATGACTTCATTCAGATCTCTGGTTGTTGGAGGGCTGGTTAGTCTTTATGAGTTTCTATTGTGCCAGTTCATGTTTGTTCCATGCAGTTTCTCAATCTTTAGCAGGTTCACTTAGGTTTCTTCATACAACTGTCTAAGAATTCCAGAGAATGCATACTTACGCACTTCTCAAGAATCCACTCAAATCCCATTTCCTGATGTCTCATTGACCAAAGCAATTTATATGTCCAAGCCCAGAGCCGTTGCGCAAGAAGATTACCTAAGGGGATGGATACAGGGGGAGAATTATCACAGATGACAAATTACTATAGTTTTGCTAATGGCCTATTGCATATGACATGAAGCTTCCTTGTTTGAAGTCACTGATATTTTGAGTTCATTGCTAGTGCATCATGACCTTGCTGTTGTGACTGATACAATACCTGCATCAATAACTAGGATGCTAAGCCAACAAAAATTAGCTCAGCCATCCTCATTTTACATAGCTACTGATTTTCCAGAATCAAAAGCACTATTTCCTTTGGTTTTATGCACACATCTTCTTTTCTTACCTCTTCATAGACCAAAACTCTCAGAAGATAGCATTTAATAATATAGGAAGTTTGTGAGAGGTGTCTGGTATGGAAGAGAGTGAAAAGTTGTGATAGAAGAAGCCAAGCTTAGGTATGACAATAGCCCAGACTCTGACTCCAGAAGATGAGGGAAGTCTTGGATTTTCATGTGTATCACTCATTCAGTATTACAGAAAAACAGGCAGCAGAGATGACTAAAAATCTCTCCTCTATTCAGCAGCTACAGAATTTTCTGGGAGTCTGGACACTCAACCTCCCACCAAGCACTGAGAAGAAATTTTAGCTAGAAGCCAAGTGAACAGCATGCAGCTAAGATAATGTGACAGCCAACATACTCAGACTATTAGAAGATACTGGGTTAGGCTGAGTAGTATTCCATCATATCCATCATATATATATATATATATATATATATATATATATATATATATATATATATATATATACATACACGCCCCAGTTCCTTTATCCACTCATTGATTGAGGGCCATTTGGGCTGGTTCCACATTTTTGCAATTGTGAATTGTACTGCTATAAACACGCATGTGCAATGTAGTACACATTGCTTTGAAATATGTGACATGGATCATGAGAAACCTTCAGATAAAGAGAACATTGTCTCAAATTCCTAGTCAAAGTGCAAAACTGATTAGCTACAGAAAACTGAAAAATTTTTGAAAGAATTTTTTTCTTCTTAAAAAGAACTAAAAATATAACTTCTAAGAATGAAGAGTTGAAAATGAAAGGAAGACAAATGAAGAGATAACAAGAGACGCTTGGAGAGGAGGGACAAGGAAGCCAGGTGTGGAGGTTGATGGACAGGCTGCCATCATCTGTTAGCAAGATGATGAGTAAAAGTGAACTGGAAGATCTTTCCCCCTAAAACCCCACTTGGAGTAAGCAGTGCCTCAATCTGGCCCTAAGACAGACACTAGCAGAAAGAGTTTCATCTCAGAGTGGGTAGGAAACAAACCCAAGAGAAAGCAATCGGAATGAGGGAGGGAATTGTGTGGTACGCTTTCCTTTCACCCTATTACCTGAATGGGTCGTTTCCTGCCATATCGCTCTACAAGGAGGTGGCATCATCAGTGCAGGTCCAGGCTGGATGGCAGCCATCAGCATTGGACTTAGATGGGGCTAAAGGGAGAGATAGTGGATACCAGGCTCAATCAGGTCTACAGTCCCAGAAAATTCCCTCCTCTCATCCTCTGTCCCTTGCACCGGGGTGACAGGTATTTACCAGTAGCATGGAAACGAGATCCATGCTCTGGGAAAAGGTATAGGAAGTTTACCTGGTGATGAGGTGGCAAACAGAGAGTTGTCCCTCCTTTTAGGATTATTTTTTGAGATGCAGTCACCTATTCTATTTTCTAAAATCCCCTGGAGGGGTCCAGGCTGGGGCCTGCTCTTATCCCTTCCCACAAGCACCCATTGTGGACACCCCCCAAGAAAAAGACTACAGAAGAGAGGAACAAAAAAAAAATATATATATATATATATGTACATTAATATTTGTGTTTCAATAAAAGTATAGACTTAAATATAGGTGTACTTAGGTATACACATAGGTATATGTAAAGATACTGTATATGTAAAAACAGAAAAGTAAAACTGGACAGATTATATTGCACAAACTTGAATAAATATATTAGAACAAGAATTTTAAATGTCAAATGAACATATTCAAAGTGATATGGCAAGGCATGGTAAAATGGAACAGAAATAAACAGTAATAAAGACGATTCAAGAGTAATTACGAGTTACAAAAAACAGAAGAGTTGTACTAAAGTAGCCGTTCCTACAGTGTGATTCCCAGAGCTACAACATTGGCATCACCTGCAAACTTGTTAGAAATCCAAACTCTTGCATTCACCCCAGATCTACTGAATCTGAAACTCCTGGCATCTGTGTTTCGGGTATACTCCCGGGGGTTCTGCAGCACTCAAGTTTGAAAACCACTGCTGTAGAAAAACAAACTGATTGATTGGGTTGAACTAAAAAATGGTTAGAGATAAAGAGCAATTCGTTGAGCCAGAAGATAGTGCTGAAAAACTCTATCAGAAGGCACTGGGAATGGACAAGGAGATGATAGAATTTATGTGAATGTTAACAGTCATGGTGGGTAAAGTAGAAGGGTCAACATCTATATAATAAGATATCAAAAGAGAGGAAGAAAATAATGAAGGGAGGGGAAACAGCCAAAGATCTGTTGACCAAGAACTTTCCAGAATTTAGAAACGATCAAGCTATTTCACATAAATGTCCTTATTTCAATCTTTCTCCTGATAGATTAGATCTGGCAACACTGGCCCACACTGTCACATAGCAGTTTACCCAAGCTGACAAGCAGCTACTCCCTTGAAATGAGGCATTCAGAAGATGAGCATGTGGGCTCTGGTCACAGACTGGCTGGGATTCTATCTCAGCTGTACCACTTACTAACTGTGTAACTTCAGGCAACCCTCTGAGCCTCGATTTTCTCATCTAGGCAGAGAGGATCATAAGATGCTTATCTTATATGTATCTATCTATCTATCTATATATTTTTTTCGAAGACAGAGTCTTGCTTTGTTGCAAGGTTGAAACCTCCAACCCCCTGGTTCAAGCGATTCTCCTGCTCAGCCTCCCAAGTAGCTGGGATTACAGGCACATGCCACCATGCCCAGCTAATTTTTGTATATTTAGTAGAGACAGGGTTTCACCATGTTGGCCAGGATGATCTCAATCTCCTGACTTCGTGATCCGCCTGCCTTGACCTCCCAAAGTGCTGGGATTACCGGCGTGAGTTGCAATGCCCAGCCTAAAAAATGCCAAGAATTATTTTTACTTGTTATAATCCCCACAACTCAGTATATGATTCCTGCTCTTTTCCTCTGTAACTTCTATTGGTTATGACTTTGGTTGCTTTTTTAATATCTCTGGGCCTCAGTTTCCTCTTGAGGAAAATGAGATAATGACCTAACCCAACCTCCCACATATAGAGAAGCGAAATCATGTTTGTGGATATGACTTATATAAAATGGGAACTCAGTAAATGCTTGAATTTTTTAAATTTAGTCACTCATCTTCACGTTCTGTACAATAATTAGCACAGAACTATGTGTTGCAGCCAGCCTGCAGTGGTGCAAGAGAGACCCATTGCTAAAATTTAAGGAATTTTGAGGACTGATTGTTAAATATAGCTATTCTTAAAAATTAAATCATCTAATTTTACAATTAAATAAGTTATAAAATCAAAGATGGTAAATTCTCAAAAATCCATCTCTTCTTACTTTTGTACTACATTTTTTACCACAATCTATACTAGGTGTCCCCAAACTTTTTACACAGGGGGCCAGTTCACTGTCCCTCAGACCGTTGGAGGGCTGCCACATACTGTGCTCCTCTCACTGACCACCAATGAAAGAGGTGCCCTTTCCTGAAGTGCGGCGGGGGACCGGATAAATGGCCTCAGGGGGCCACGTGCGGCCTGCAGGCCGTAGTTTGGGGACGCCTGCTCTATACTGTTGAGATTAAGTCTATTGTATCTATATAATAGAAATACCATGTAATGGTATTCTATTGAGCATCTCTTCACAACTTCTGGTCGAGCCACATTGTCTTGGTGGGTTGAAATTGGCCATGGTAGAAGAATTTATCCTGTGGAATTTGGCAAGCACTTCAAGTGAGGGATTTATTTTCTCTTGAACAACCAGTTGAAAAATATTTACCAGAATAGCATTGTTAATACTCATAAAATTTGTTTAGAAAATAAAAGACACATAAAATTATGTTTATTACCAGAGGACCTCAAAACGCTGTGAAGTACCCATAGTGACCATAAAAAGATAACTCCATGATAATATTAATTTTCCCTGAAATTTACAGGCTCAGTATAACATTAAACATTTAATATATTTATCTGTAAAATGCCAAAGTTGTATACATCCTAGAACTCTGTGAAATACACTATACAAACATTTTAACCTTCACCTATAACTGACAACTGCAAGAGGCATTCCATTTACCATGCTTGAATAAAGATTTGTCTTTATAGTAACAGCGATGATCCTAAAGTTGGACTAAATTCTTTATGCACATTGACTCATTCTCACAACATCCTTATAGGGAAAACATTATTATTTCCCCTAAAGATACTAAAAAGTAGTAGCACCGGCAAGCCCCTCTGAACACAGAAATAGAAGGGGAATTTAAAGATTTGCTTGTTATTATGAAAAACCAACCCAAACTTGGTGACTTAAAAATCAGCATTTGTTTCTCATACTTCTGGTCATTGGCTGGGCTTATCTGTTGTAGTTCTTCTTCTCCATACGGCATCACCTAGGGTCACTCGTGCAAATAAATTCAGTTATGGGTTTGGACTAGAACATCTAAGATGGTGTCATTTCTAGGTGGGTTCATTCCGCTGGGTGGCCAGAACAATCAGGGCTGGCTGTACCTTTCTCATTCCACATGGGTTCTCCAGGGTTATTTCCGTGGCTGCTGTAATGTAAAACTCCCCAAAAGATGAAAAGGGGCGAAACAGAAAGCTGTCAGGATTCTTAAGTACCAGACCATTCATGTAGCACATTCAATTGATCAAAGCACATTACAAGGCCAGCTCAGATTCAGTAGAAAGGAAATGGCAGCTGTTCCATCCCACCCTGGAAAGGTCATATCTCGCTTCACCCAAGTTTTACTTATGTACACTCAATTATTCAGCTTCTTTTTGGTGAGAGAAGCAATGATAATATACAAAGTCCCGAAGACCTATAGGGATCATCTGTATCTGATAACTTTATAAATCTGGAGCTCCTCTATGTTTAAAGTTGGATTTTCTGTTAGATGCCACTGAAGCATTCCTAATGATGAAGATTATGTGGAAAGAGAAGACTATAGGAAAGCAAATAAGAACAGTGCTCATATTAGATATGTGTGGTGTATGCTTTATGTAAGACATATGAGGAAAGGCTGTCTGCTAAACAATCCTTTGCGTGACATTTGCTTTTCTGGTGAAAGCACCACAGTCTAGAGTGTAGAACTCAACTCTGCAAACTAAGAAACCTAACTTGCTAATACACTGAGGGCAATTCCGTCTTTCAGAGCCAAAGATATGTTATTCAAACTCATAAGATGGCATAAAAATAAAATACCAATTACAATTTATAATAAACACTATAAATATTGAGGAGACAGAAACTCTGAGGTAGTCATGACCTGTACATTCTGGAATCAGAACAAGAGGAACTGGAAGAATTAAATATTTAATGACCTCTAAAATAGCCTGATTCATCTACATTACAGTAAGAATGGTTTTGTCAATGGGAATAGACCAACAAAAGTCCCCTGGCTAGCCACTTCCTGCATCCACTTTCATATTAGGCATATTCTTGCTGGTAGGAGGGGATATACCCAAAGATGACTGATAATGTCTTTCTCTTCCCTGGAAGGTGCTGGGCAGACATAACTGATGATGGTCTCTGTTTATCTCTTTTTTTTTTTCTTTTTTTCCATGACTGATCAATCCTCTGTAAAAGCCATTCAGTTGGCATGAGATTGTTTCCAAATACTTCTCTAAACAGAAATTCACCCTGATGAAGTCTGTAATGGTCTGTGGGAAAATGATAAAAATAAAGACACATACACAAACCCGACACACTTATCTCACTTTGATAGTTTATATAGGCATATCATATTCACCTTCTCCCCTTCAACCGTCATCTTTCCTGCATGTCTTAGATATCCACCTGTCAGTTGCTCCTTAGTGTCTTGTCCAGCCCCCATATCCAAATGAACTATGACGCAGGTAGATTGTGATTAGAGCCCCTTAGTTGGCTGCCTCTCCTTTTGCACAGATTACAATTTCCCTCTTGATCTGTTGTTTTATTCTCCATTCCACAAATATACGAAGTTGAAGATGTATATCCATGTATTAGGGAAGATGAGTTGCCAAACATTCCATCTTAAATTTCAGCAGCTTAACATAATAAAAATTTATTTCTCACTCATGTAAACTTCTGGGCAGCTCTGTTAGTTGGATCTCTTCCATGAGCTACCTCGGATATTCAGGCTTTTTCCATCTTGTAGCTCTGCCATCTTCAACACATGGCCCTGAAACCACTACAGAAGCGGGAAATGAGGGAGAATCATAAATGGCAGCTGTATTATTAGCTTGTCCTGGAAAGGTCGTACCTCAGTTCACTTTAATGGTGAACTCTAATAGTCTGACCCAAATGAGTTTTCCTGAGGATTTGAGATCTCTAAGAATAATAATAGATGAAGAAAGGCACAAACTTGAACACTAAATATGATGTCTATGGGGCTCAAGGGAAAAGCTACCAGTGAATTAAATTCCTTATGTGGTCTCTCCTTAAGGATGTCTGTTTTACTTAATCTTACTTTCCTGATTTTAATTTGAGGCCTTTCTTCAAAATACTACTTTTTCTAAATTCTATTTTTATGCATTCTTCTCCATGATGACCTTGTGAGTGGAAAAACAACTCCAACTGTTTTTCCTCTGCTCTCACACCAATCAACACAGAAGACATCTGTGACCAAATGTGTGTGGGCTTTTCTCAACACACCAAGCGAGCAATCAATTCTGCAGCAGACGCCAACAGAGTATCCTCCAATTTAATTCTGACACTATCTACTTGAAGATAGCATCAGACACCACAGGTTGAGGGCTCAGTCTCACAAGACTGCCCCTCCAGATGACAGTCACAAGTCATGTCTGGCCCACCAGCTTCACGTTGGGGGTTCCACAGTACCCACCTTAGGTTTAACTAAATTGCTGGAGCAGCTCATAAAACTCAGTGAAGCATCAACTTACATTTACCAGTTTATTATAAAGGTATTACAGAGGACACAGAGATACATAGAGTGAGGTATGGAAAAAGGGTCACAGAGCTTTCATGCTGTCCTTGAGCATAGCACCCTCTAGGATTCTCTATGTGTTCAGCTATCTGGAAGCTCCCAAACCCTGTACTTTTGGGCTTTTATGGAGTCTTCATTACATAGGTGTGATTTATTTAGCCATTGACCATTGGCCAATGATGATCAACTTAACTTTCATCCACTCTTCCCACCTCTCCCCAGAGTTTGGGGATAGGGGTGAAAGTCCCAATCCTCTAACCCTGCCTTGGTAGTCCTCATGACCAGCCCCCATCCTGAAGCTATCTAGAGCCTGCCAGTCATCAGTTAGCTCATTAGCAAAAATTGTCACTTTGGAGATTCCAAGGATTTTAGAAGTTGTATGCCAAGAAATGGGGTCAAAGATAAAATATACATTTTATAATATCACAGACCTCGATCAATTGCATTGCATTTTCCTAAGTCTGATTTATTCAGCTTAGAATAACACCCTGGGGTAACGGATTATGGTAAGTTGTTCAAGGCAGCCATGAACGCACACAGATCCAGTTGAAAAATCCAGTCAGGTGACTTAGAGATATATCCATTGATTCTTGTGATTAACCCATCACACTGGCATACATATTCACATATATATTCTAATATCACAAAACATTTCTAAAATCAAACTATCAGAAAGTCTACACCAAGGATCAGCAAACTGTGGACCTTGGGACCAAACTCAACTTATTGCCTGCCTTTGTAAATGAAATTTTATTGGAACACAACCACAATCACTTATTTACCTATTTCCATGGCTGCTTTTGTGCTACAATGGCAAAGATGAGTAGTTGTAACAGAGGTTGTATAGTTCGCAGAGTCTAATATATTCATTACCTGGCCCTTTATAGACATAGTTCCTCAATGCCTGATCCTCAACTATGTAAAGAAGAGTCACATACTTAAGGAGCCAGAACAGCAATATTGATGAGTACAGTTTAACAACTAGAATATTGAAAGCAATATAATTTTTTGAGCCAAAAATTATTCTCATACATGTCTAAATTATTGAATTTTTAAAACATGTAGGCCAAAAAAATTTCACAGCAAATTAGTCCCGTAATCAACCAGTTTACAATTTATGGAACGAGTTCATAAGCACAAAGAAAGGCATTCCTTCACCACCCCATAATGAGTAAGGATTTCTCTCTACAAACAAGCTTGGCCACAAGATCTTCTCTTTATTATGTGAAATAAGGTTACTTCCTTTACATCCTCAACACCTCAGCCTCCTGCCCACACCCATCTTAAAATTGTGACTGCTTGAATTTTTCTTAAATAGGAAACTTGTCATGCTCAGCTATGTCCCATTGTTGCTCTTCCACAAACACAAAGACTAACAGAGTTCTGACATCACAGCTTATAAGGGTTTGATTAAATGCTTACCATGGAGCCATCGTATTCCCTGGTACATGGGGGGAGGGATGTCATCCTTTATAATATTTCACTATTTGCAGCTCTCATGTTCTTACTTGGCAAATTTGTAAATGGAAACCCTGGGTTTTATTTTTTTTAATTTATTTATGAAATTCCGAAGTATGGAAACCACTGGCCTGAGGGACACATAACGTAGCAGTGCAAGGATGACTTTGCTCATCTTTGCTTTGGTTCTTTTTTGGTGACTTTATATAAAGTAAGCTCTCAACTGGACAAACTTCTTCTTATGTCTAAATTCTTAAGGAACTTCTCACTGAAATCAAAATTTATAACTAAAAGTACATACCAAGGAGGTAACAGCTATTGCTGACCCAGTCTTAAACAAGAGAAAGTGGAATCCTAGAATGTTTTATGTCTTGAAGGAAGCCCCAAATACAAGAGAAAGGCCTTGAGAACTATGTGTGTAGAAGGCAGACATTGCAAACATACTGCTTGAAGGATAGGAGTGTAGGAACTTGCATCCAGTGAATTTCTACAGTATGCAGGTCCTTTAGCAAATCATATGAAGTAGAGCTATCTCCAGTTTATGAGTTAAGAACTTGAACCTTACCATGATTAAGAAAACTTGCTCAAGGTTAAATAACAAGTCAGTGAAAAACAGTATAACTGAGGCAAAAGCTTATGTTTGCCTCAGTCATACTGGAGGCATAGCTACCCTTTCAATTCTTTGGAATAGAATATTCTCCAACGAATAGAAAGGGTAGCTGTGCCTCCAGTATGACTGAGGCAAACATAAGCTTTTGGAGCAATAGCTAACCTTTCTATTCCTTTTGTTTTGCTTTATTTTGTTTTTAAGATGGAGTTTCAGTCCGTCATCCAGTGGCATTATCACAACTGACTGCTACCTCCACCCACCTGGCTCAAGATATCCTCCCACCTTAGCCTCCCAAGTAGCTGGGACCACAGACACATGTCACCATGCCTGGCTAAGGTTTTATAATTTTGGTAGAGATGGGGTTTCACCAGGTTTTCCAGGCTGGTCTCAAACTCCTGAGCTCAAGTGATCTGCATGCCTTGGCCTCCCAAAGTGCCGGGATTATAGGCATGAGTCATTGTGCCCAGCCTACCTTTCTATTCTTCTTTCTTTTTCTTGGGAAGGGGGAACCTCTAAAGTTTAAAAGATTTAGAAAATTATCCCATGTCAGTTGAAGCAAAGTTAGAGAAGATCTCAGGATGGTATCACAACATTTCTTTAACAAACTCAAATCTTTAAGTGAAATCCAGGAGTATGAGAGTGCAGCATGTGGTATACAGAATCTCTGTCACCAGTCTTTGGGAAATTATAAATAATAAAAGAGGTTCCTACATACTAGGAAAGATAAAATGTCTCCACGTTTTCAAGGAGAGAAAAAGATGGGTTAGAGCAACCAGTGAATTAAATAAATTCCTGTAACAATTTTAGACTTGGTTATTAAACAGAAATTTTATTAGCTCTTAGAAAAACAAGTAATAGTCTTTTCTTGATCAGTTAGTTTACAGGAATCAGAAGGTTAGAAGGCCCATCTTACAGAAGGAAAACTCTGGTATATGCTTCATAATTAAGAGGAGCAGACGATCATAACCTTGATCCTAATGTTGACTACTCAAAATTCAGTCTCAGGAGAGAAGCTCTGATTGGCCACGCCCATTCCCAACCTTGTGTCCTTGTCCTATCAGGGCAGATAAAGAGGTTCTGGACTCTTGGGCCATCATGGTCCAAGGAAGGAAACTGGGTCTGCCTGTCTGCCAAGCCTACAGAAGTAGAGGGTTACAGTTCATTCTCTAAAAGGAAATCAGCGTGCATTTTGGAAAGAAAACAGGATTCTAGACCAGAAAAAAAATTGGCAGTTGTCCTCAACAACTGAAAAATACGTTGGACTCATGACATACTTGCCTCTTTGATTTTTAAAAAGTGTTTTTGGACAAGTAGATACCATGTATGCGATTCATTTATCAAGGTCCTTGGAAGAGTTTCTCATGAGATCCCTGCAAAAAGGTAGAAAAATGGAAGTTGGCAGATGGCATATGTTCATAGCTGTTGGAATATTAAAACCATCATTGAATCTCAGCGAGGATTGCTCTCTGGACTGAGAGTGCTATACTCTTTTCCAGTTCAACATTATAATAATCACTTGAGTGAGAAAAAATAAAAGAATTAAGACTTGTAGTTGCAGGTGACAGAAATTTAACCAGAAAGTTTCAGAAGTGAGGCCGCAAGCACAGCTTGGATTATGAAACTTGACCAATGTGATAAAAATGTTTTCCTTTTCTCACCCTCTCTTGGCTCTGTTTCCTCTCTGTTGGCTTCATGCTATAAAACTATCTCCGTATGGGGTTAGAGATGGCTCCATGACTCTGTTCTTACATTCCATCAGGTTGGCAACTTCAGACAAGGAAAGTTTTCCCAGCAGAAGCTCTGAGATGACTCTCGTTGTCTGAGTTGGTAATGTGTTCAATATTGAATCAATTACCAGTGTCCAAGTTGATGGAGTGTTCTGATAAGTCAGGCCAAAATCATGTACCCACCCATGGAGCCAGCGCATTAAGTAAGCTCCACTCAAACCACGTGGATAAAGAGTAGAAAATACATAATTCTCAACACAAACAAACGAACAAAAAAAAACAACTGAGGTTTTGTTACAAAAAGGGAGGATTTTGAGTAGACAAAAATTATGAACATCTTTTAAAACATGCTTATTCAATTTAGAGGTGGTACAAAACTGAGAGATGTAGCTATTATTAATATTGACAGGATGGAAGGTCAAAAGATTTCAATAAGCTACTGGATTGGGCTTAATCTAACACAACTAAATTTAATCAGAATGGAAGGAAACTTCAACACTAGCTCCCAAATCTCAGTTACATAAGTAATGTTGGGGTGGTTTACTTCAATGGCAAAGCATGGAAGTTTTAGTTGTCTACAAATTCAATTTTTATTAACCACCTAAAAAGTTATCTAATTCTCTGCTGTTTTATAAGAGCTAAACTGCCTCAGTGATCATTGTCCCACTGTATCATGTACTGCTTGAATATTTCTGGGTGTCTATTTTCAATGCTGGGCATTGACAATAACAAACTATATAACTAGAGGATATAGTTACAAGAATACAAGAATAACAGTTATTCTGTCTACAAGAATAACAATTTATTGCCAAGCAAATTAAATAATATGTTCTAAAGTCAAATAGAAACAATATTTTTCCATAATTTCCATCCTTTTTATTATAGTTAAAAGTAAGTTGACTATGTCATAATGCCATCTCTGGAGTGTATATAGAGAATCCTTTGTGCTCTATGAAAAAGAAACATCATTAAAATGTCTTTTTAACATACACACACATAATATGTATATATGGATAAGTATGGCTATGGATATATACAAATACTTATAAACTCAAACACAAATACAAACAAATCTGTATCAGTGTATTTGTTTCACATAGGAAAGTATTTCTGTGTAAGAACAACTAGCACAAAGCCCTAAAACTGTTCTAAACCATCGGGAAGGACTGTGTTATCTTAAACGTTGTCTTTTTGAAACTTCCTTTAGTGACACATTAACCTCTGTGTTGTTGACCACAGAACAAACCAGTTTTCCTCGCTTCCTGTTATCTTGCTCTCATTTTACAGTGAGGCTCAGAGGGTGTCTGAGGGGAGGGAACTTTTTGGTACAAAGGCAATTGGCAAACAGGAAAAGCAGCCACCTTGCTGGTTACAGGTTAATAAGGACAGCAGGGAGAGGAGTTCCTTAGAATTCCCTTGAGCCGGTCAGCTTCCCTTGAGGTCAAAAAGTCCCAGGGCAGCTTTAATTTGCTTTATAAAGGCAAGGAAAAGTCACTTCTGGTTTACCATAAAACAAAAAGAGAGCTCCTGATTGGATCAGAAACTGCAGACATGCTTATAGTCAACTGGGTTCTGTTGGTTGTGGAGAGCTGATGAGGTTGGTTGGTTAGAACACACTGTGAACCATAAAATCTATAGAAGTAATTTATAATTGTTTGCCAAAGGGATTTTTCTAGGCAGCTTCTATATACTATATCCTCTTTTAAGTACTTAAATTTTAATTTTAATAACATTAATTGAAATCACAGTGGTTAAATCTAAAATATATTGCTTTCTTTCTTATCCTTTTAAGTAAAATATATTTGGCAAAATAGAGTCTTTCTTATACAACCTAATGGGATCATCATAAACATCAGGTTTTGAAATATGGTTCAATATATACTAATTGCCATTTTTTGAAAATTTGTTGTGTGCCAGGTTTTGTGCTAAGCCCTATGCAAAAAATTAGAGGATTTAATCTCCAAAACAACCTGGAAAGTCAGTGTTATGCCCATTTACTTATTTTACATATAATTAAAACATGATCTAGAAAGCTTAGCCCACATGAAGTTGAACAACCAGTAAATAGTGCCCATAGAAGTAGAATCTAGTTGTGCCAAAATGCAAAATCCTAAAAATCACCAGTGTGTACCTTACAGTAGTGCTCTCAGAAGGGTGCTGTGTTGACTAATGTTTAATGAACAGCTCTCCAGAAAAAGTATATACATAAGCGCACACGACACTCACATATGCGTGTGTGTGTACATATATACTTTGTAGTAAAGTATATATATGCTTTATTAGAAATTTTACTGATATAAAAGGAAGTAACAGAAGTTAGAATAGCTAAAATACATAATATAGTATTATAATTAAATTATTATAAATTCCATATTGTCAATTGAAAAACATAGAATACACTTGATAACTTTTTGCCTAATTCTTTTATTGTAGACAGCTACAATAGAAACTCTTAGAAGAGAACACAGGAGAAAATCTTTATAATCTGGAGCAAAGTGGACAATTCCACAAAGCATTCTTAGACATGAGGCCAAAAACATGACTCATAAAAGAAAAAATAAATTGGACTTTATTTTTTTGTGCTTCAAGAGACACCATTAAGAAATTGAAAAGATAAGCCACAGATTGGGAAAAATACGTGCAAATCATATATTGGACAAAGGACTTGTACACAGAATGTATATAGAACTCTCAAAGCTCAATATTAAGAACAAAAAAACACTATTAATAAACACTGAACAGATTTGAATTTGTATCCCCTTTGACCCAAGAGGGAAAATAAGGAAGGAAAATGTGCACATGAAAAGATGTTTGACACCATGAATTGTTTAGAATACAAATTAAAGTTTTGATACTACTACACACCTATTAGATGGTGAAAACAAATAGGGCAGATCACACAATATCAAGTGTGACAAGGATGCAGAAAAACTGGAACTCTCACACATTGCTAGTGGAAATGTAAAATGGCACAGCAGGCCTGGAAAATCGTGTGGCACTTTCTTCTATCATTAAACATACACTTATCACATGACTCAGCCACCTCACTCGTAGGTATTTACCCTAGAGAAATGAAAACCTGTATGTTCATGCCGAAATCTGCATGTGACTATTTAAAGCAGGCTATGTGGCATCCAGAGATAGAAGCCCCTCTCACACACCTGTTAAGATGTGGTGTTAGTGGCCAGGTGATGGGACTTACCGGACAGAAGGTTTGCATCTCTACTGCTTAACTCTGATTAGCAAAAGGTTAAGACATGATCATTCATTATGCTACTTCATAGTGTCCATCTTAACATCAGTAAGGATGTACAGGAGAGATTGTTATCCATCCATATTTTCCAAGGTTAATTCTAAATAGTTAAATAGCTTACTTTAAGGCAAGAAATTCCCAATAGAATATTCACTCACATTATAAATTCTGGTTTCTTGGCTTTCCTGCATTTCTCTTCAAATGGTTTTGAGGACACCTTTATTTCTGAGACTATTCCTAGTCGTTTCCCTGTAGAAAAAAACAACCTGGAGAATTCTGTATTCTAAAACACAAATTGTAGACAGCTTAGCCATAAGAGTATAATCGCTGACGAGATACTTGATAATACTTCAATGAAGTATTACAGTGTGATGCCACCAGAGGTTGGGGGAAGAAAGTTTTCCTAGGCTCAGCTACATCTGGTGTCCCATAATCCTCAGTGGGATGAAGCCCACCTGATGCCTCCCCAGGGGTAGTTTTAGCCATGCTTGCAGAAGGCCACGCTGGAAAGACCTAACACTGACTCAAAACAGTATCCTTACCTTATTCAGCGAGGTTCACCTGTAATATCCAGTACTTACAGCTGATGCTGGGAACTTCTGTTTCCTATGTCAGGCATTCTTATACATGTTAAACCTGAAGCTGGTGTAATTACCAATAATATTTAGTGTTTCTGTGTTACACACATATTCTAATCTTAAAATTCTCAACCCCACCACAATTAGTACCACATTCAGACATTCAGACTGTGAGACTGGGATAAACTGGCATCGTTTCAAATATTTCTTAAATTGCTGTCTAACCAAGACTGTTAGAACATGTCCCAAAAGGTAGAAAAATCTTTTGTGTTTAGCCCACAACCTAGATATGGAAAGGAAACGACTTACTCCTAGCTTATAGCTTTATCCTCCACATCTCATCCCATTCTACAGCAGTTGGGAAATCTGCGAAGTCCATGCTTTGAACAAGGAATTATCAGCTTTATCCCTCCTCCTGTTTCCACCTTCACTGCTCACAATTGGTTGGGTTGGATGCAGCCTGGAACTACAAATCTTTTCCCCAAAAGCTCATGATCTATCTTTTCTAAAGCCAGAGAAGGATCCTTTGCATAGGTGAAGTTCTCCAATGGCCTTAATTCTTAGTGCTTACAATAGTAAAAGGAACTAATAGTAAAAGGGAAGATTCTGAGCTTATCTAAGAGTTTCCTCTAGTCTTTTTGCAGATGAAACTGATAGGTTTCTGATACCTACCATCTTTGATTGGGCTCACATCACAAGATGCCTCATTCTTTTATGATTTCTGCATTTGGTCAGGCAGCATGGTCATTTGAGACTCAAAACACTTGCTTGTTTTTCTCCCAACTTTCTATGTTCCATTTCTCTTTCCACCCTTCCATTCCCAGAGCTTTACACAAAAAAGTGTGTCATATCATTGTAGACTGGAAGTTTCTTCATCATCTCTCTGCTAGGTGATCAGGATCTTATGATGAGTTTACATGAGGTTTTTTCATGGGCTAAGGATTTGTTCTGCTACTGGAAGTCAGTCAAGCAGGAGTTTGTGCTAAGCGAGACAGAGTGAACACAAGAGCTATTCTCTTTGAACAGGCACCCAAAGACTGAAACCTTAAAATCTAACCTCCTGACAATATAAAGCCACAGCTACCTAAGTGCTCTAACCATTGAACTTCTACCATGCTCTTACTCATAAAATAGAGGAGAAGTAATGAAAGATTGATTTTAATTCCTTTAATTTTCAAATATAGGAAGAGAAAACACTAATATTATGAAATTTTCTGACATCTTATTTTGATGCTTTCTGGCTTGGAGGACTGAAGGAAGAATATAAGCCATGTAGTCAACCTCAGGGAAAATGTATAAACCTAGCTTTTGGGATCTGAGGTCAAGAACTGTGGTTGCCTGGTACTACTTTACTTGGCTTAATTCTCTCTGGCCTTTGTAACATCTAAATAGTGTAACTATATCCGTCAAAGTCAAACTAGGGATTGGAAACCACTTGAGTATTTGAAACAGAAAAAATACAACGCAAGAAATTCGTTACCCAGATGATGGAAGCTCTGGAAGCCACAAGAGGTACAAGAGGCAACCTTGGAATTAGCAGCAGTTAGAATCCTCTACCACCCCTTGGCTGGAAGGACATAGGAAAGAGGTGGTTTTACTGGTGCTTAAGGACTGAGATCACACGGTGAAAGACAAAACCACTGCAGGCTACCTAGAAAGAGCTGGAACCATCAAGAAGATGCGGCCATGGCAGGGGTGCTGCCCTAAATAGCGAAGGGGTAAGGGTGGGGAAATTCTATTTTTTTCCCTTCCTCTTACGCTCTAGTCTCTTAGAAGTGGCTCCCATGGGCCAAACCCATCTAGAGGCAAGATAATGTGGGATGCTGGCAAATTCAGCCTGATGGGATCAACCTCCGTCTTCCACAATAAAGAGCAGATAATGGAAAGGATAAGTGTTGACTCTGTGGGAAAGAAAGCCTAGGACCAGCCTGGTTAGTGTGAGACACATCACAAATGAAGAGCTAGTTGGACCTGATTTTAGGACTCCTCCTTCCTATAATGGAGAATTTGTAATCAGGTTGGGAAGCCCTCTGCCATCTGCAGCAGCGAGAATGGCAGCCATGGGATGGACATAAGCCGTTTGGGAGAGCTTTGTAACAGCGACTTCAAATTCTCAGCCTTCTCCCATGAACCACCTCATGGCAATGACCCTCTAAGGCTGATGTGGTTCTCCTGTGTTCCCGTGTGTGAGATGGCCTGTTCTCACATTTTCCTAGTGAGCTCCAAGTCACAGTTCATTTTATTCTTTGCCTACATCACTCACTTTCACACTCCTTAGAAAATCATATGCTTCTGGTACCCAATGGTGTCTGGCACAGAGCTGTCTATTGTAAGTTGTCTTTCCATCTTCCCAGTGTAGGAGCCAGAGTCTTTTGTTCCTCTCACAAGTCCATCCACCACTTTACCCAGTGAGCTTTGATGCCTTTCATGGTGCTGCCTGACTCTTTAAAAATATGAAAACAGTTACTGTGGAATTCTATGCAATCCTCCATGGCTCCCTTCTTCCAATAACTCCAAATAGAAATTCCTGTTGGGGGATAGCCCCATAAACACACATTATCCAGCAGAAGAAGGGCTTTCTGGTTGGATCATTCAGGGTTTACTAATGAGCACGGAGCCCATTCCAGGTACTCAGGTAGAAGGAATTTAATATGGGGAACTAGGTACAATGGTGCTGGAGGTAGTGAAAAACCAAAGGCCAATAAGGCAACAGCTTGAATTCACTACTACTAGCTAGTAGAACAAGAGGGATAAAGGGAATAGTTGGGTTAATTAGAACCCAAGAATCAGAGCCGTCCACAGGAGCTCATTGATAGCAGAGGTTTCCTGTTGGGAGCAGCAACCAAGCTGGAGACATAGCCCCTGCCAGAGTTCATGCAACAGAAAGGAAAAGGGATAAAAACCTGGCTTCTTCCTGCTGTCTGTCCTGCAGTCTCTCCAGTGGTTTTCATTGCCTAAACCAAGCCAGAAGCCACTTAGCAAGAGAGTCCAGGAAATGGAATTTGCAAAGGAATGGCAGGGAAAAATTTAAGAGCAAACAAACAAATAACCCAGCATACAGGTTGCAATATTTGTTCTCAAGCCTTATACTTTTCGGTAGTTCTGAGATTTCTAGCATCTGCTGCCAAAGCTTTTTGGCTCCTTAAAGGTCCACTTTTGATACCCCAGCATCTTCCTACTAGTGGGTTAAAAGACAGGCAGATGCAGAATATCATGGGCCTGGGTCTAGCATATTGGCTGGTTTTTCATACAGTGTGAAGCCACGATTTAGTAATTTGCTGTGAACTCCACCCTCCATCCCCTACTTCCAATGTGCCACTCCTCACTCAGCCATAACAGTCTATTTATAGCCATAAAATGTGGGAGGGCATATTGGTAGAATGTTGATTTGCTAACAGAGCATGTGTGCAATTGATGTTGAAGACTGTGTGCATTATTGATATATCTTTCACTTTTAGTGACTGGCTGGTCCACCAAGGCACCTCTATAGCTGGTAGCTCCCTCTTTCTTCTACCACTCTCTTTCATACCATTATTTTTCCCTTCGTTTACCTTCATGGGGTCTTTTATGCTTCCTTGCCAGTTCTAAAGCGCATGTAAAGAGCAGATACATCTATGTAAATGATTTGTATTTACTGTGAAAACTTATAAAATGTGAATTATTAATGCCATTTCTAGGGCCACAATAATACTTCTCTCTCTCTCTCTCTCTCTCTCTCTCTCTCTGTGTCTGTGTGTGTGTGTGTGTGTGTTTCTCTTGCTCTGAAGTGTGACCCTTCCTTTAATAGGGTATAACTTTCTCAGACTGATTCTGCTGCTTACTCAGGAGGGATTATTAAATCGTGCTTATTTTGATTCTGTTTGTAATCTTTTTAGTGTTCTGTTTTTCCAAACTGGATTGTTAGATTCTCTAAGGGTCCCCACTCCCTTTGTTCAGAGCACAGCATTTGATGGGCTGTAAAACAGAAGAGCTCCTTCAGACTTGTTTGACAAATGAGAGGAGAGGGGCAGTGATAGCAGGAGCTGGTACAGATAAAAAGGCTCTCGATCTTGGGCTAAAAGGTGCTACAGGGCACCACCTCCACTTCCCACTTCAGCTCAGGAAGGAAATCTGAAAAAACAGGGAACAGACCTTGCCTTGCCTGCCTCACTCACACCCCGATTTTGAGAACTGCCATCTTGTTCTCAAGATGGGGCATATACTTGTCTCTGTTTCTATTACTCCAGCTCTTGTCCATGCCACCCAGACGACTGCGATGGCCCCTCCTTAGTTACTACCCTGTAGATTAGTTTTGCATTATCAGATAAATGGAATCCTATAGTTTTCACTTTGAACAATTTCATCTTTGGAATCTTTCACCTAACATGACGCTTATAGAATTCACCATGTAGTTGCACACAGCAATATTTTATTCATTCTTTCTGCTGAATATTATTCTACTTTTGCCAGTTTGAATGGATTTCTATTCCTTACAATCAAGTGGGCTGTGACTAAGGGAGACAATGAAGCATGTAATTGTCTTCCCCAGAGAAACCACAGACATGGAATCAGAAGTCCCTGAGGAGGACTTTTCTGTCCTTCCTTCATCAAGCTGGGACATTATTTTCATTTTCAGAGAACTTCAGAGCAACACCGAGTTTGACTGAGTGGGTTTAGAGTTCCATATGGCAGCTGTCTCGGTTCATGGCATGAGGCCAAAGGATGACAGTTCTTATCTTCTTTCATGTTCTTTTGCCCAACCTCAGGGAACATTTCTTTACCCTGTGATTGCTCATATCTGAAAATCTTACTCACACTCTACAATCTTCCATCAGCCCAATGCCATGTGGTGTTAACCCTTTGCATGCTGCAGTGTTAAGCTGAAAACCTGATCTTTTATTGCAGTAATCCAACTGCAGTAATCCAGTATGTCTGGCCATAAAGTCTTGAGGCAGACAATGTTATTTTGTCATGTATGTTCCTAAAATATCAGCAAACCCGTTTATTGTGTTTTTGCTTCTCTTACAGACATGGTGGCTGCTTCGTAGAATGAAAATCTCTGTTATCTTTTTTTTATAATTAGTTAAGAAATTCAAGTTGTGCTAAGGAGCCAGGTGAAGCCACTGTGATTTGGGCAAGATTCCTGTCATTAGACATGAACTTTCAGACATACAATTCTGTTTGGCCACAGTAGAATAGAATGGGTGGTGCACGTTTTCATTATGTAACTACATCCTGTTTTTCCCATTGGTAGTAACATCTTAAAGAGCACAAGGAAGTTCAGGAAGGAAAATTTCATAATTTCAAGACTAGTCACTAAGTAAATTATTCTTTAGAATAAATCTGAGAGATGGATTGTCATATCAAAGCTAGTAGAAACTGAAGTATGATGATGTCAATACATGTTCTTCCTAATATGCTACAGAACCATAGTTTTGAAAGCCTGCTTTTAATTTTGCTGGCTGAATCTATTCTGTCTTGCTGCCACTCTCCTCATGGGATGCCTCAAAATCCTACTGACTCTCGCCTGGCAATGGAGAAAATGAAGGTGTTCACCACTGAGAAAGCCAATTGAAGAAGTAACTAATGGATTATCCAGTCCATAGACCAAACAAAATGGATATTACTTTATGTCTTCAAGTATCTAGGTATGAATCGGCAAAATGAACTCACAGTCAGACTTCCCTGCTTTTCCTGCAGGGAAAATCAGATGCAGAGAAAAACAGTAAATGGTCATTTGTCTGCTGCGAGTTAAAACACTTACTTAGAGGTCAAGTCACATTCAAACTGGTTGACCCATGGAGACTGACTCTGTCCTGTGGGACATTTCTTCTCTCCTCCTAGCTCTACTTTTCTTTTCTCTGTCTCTCCTGCTGTTCTTCTTTTTCTTTGCCCCCTCTCAGGGTGCAGATCCAGGTTTTTAAGGCTGAAGTTTAAATGACAGTCAGGGGCCAGAGAAACAGGAAGAAATGATTACAAAAGTAGCAATGAAGCAAACATTTATCTAAAATTAAAAACAAACAAACAACTAAGTCACCAGAAATGACAAATATTTAAATGTTAAAAGTGCTTAAACAGTATACAATACCAAAAAGTAACACCATGTTTTTTAATGAGGTGCTTTGTACTTTTTTCCTATATATTTGGCTGTATTCCAGCTGATTGCCTTTTGATACAACAATGAATGTTATATATAATTTTTAAAAGAAAATAGATTATTTTTTAGGCTATCATGGTTTATCAAAATCTATTTTTGATTAGATGAAATGCATAAAATGCAAAAAACCACCTCAAACACAAGCACATCCATTCTTTTTAGTTTTTAGTACTGCCACAAGCTTGTGCCCTACAAACACAGAGATTCTGATATGTTTTGTTTCACTTGTTTTCCATAAAAAAATGATGCATTTATAATTGTATGTGTTGGGAAACTCAGTGTATTCTGCTAGCAGAGAACTTGCATTTTTATAAGAACTGAATGTTCCACTTATAACTCCACAAACTGCAGACTAGCTTCGGAGTCCTACCTTTAAAGTTTTTTTATACTGTCCCATTATCTAGAGGCAATGAAATTTTATTTCTATCTCTGCCATCTAGGGGCGAATAATCCTGGGTATATCATTTAATTGCTCTCATCTGTGGTTTAGAGATAATTGGAGGCAGTGACCATGGCACCTACTATCTGTATGACTTTGACACTCCAACACATGGAAGATGTCATGCCCAGTGTTCAAAGCTTACAGACCCAGGCTAAAAATCCTGATGAAACTACTGTCCTGGCATCGAAGATGGAAGAAATGGTAAATGCTGTTCAAGCCTTGTTTCTTGTCCACCACTTGTACAGATGCCATGTCAGGTATTACAGGTCTTATTCACGCCCTGTTATGAGGTGGACCCTGTAGCTTCTTGTCAAGACACTAGATGAGTTTACACAGTGGGCAACAGGAGTGTTTCTGGAAGCCGTTCCTACACTGCAGTGGAAAACGGTAACTTATTATACATTATACTTGTGACTGTAAACTACTTAACTATTTCCACTACATAATAAGTAAGTGCATTTCTAATTCAACTTTCCCTTCTATATATCATCCCCCAAGCACTCACCCCTGTTCATCAGCAGCTAGCACAAAGGGAATTGTGGTGGAACCAAAGTTAAAGTGGAAAGAGACAGCTGTCTTAATTATGATATATTTTTTTTTCTGAACATTTTTCAAAATCAAAAGACCATAGGAATTATTTCTGAAGTCTGTCCTAGGGTGTGGGAAGGTCTGGAGGAACTAGGTCCCTGACACTTGAACTTCCTGGCAAAGCGTTCTTCCTTAATGCTGGCAATGGCCAACTTAGTGTCTGGTCTTCTGCTTTCCCAACCCAGAAATGAGAAGCTTCTGGTTGTTGAGGAGGTCCTAGCCCTCGGGTGGGATAGTGCCATGTGTCCTGGAGCCCAGAGGCTGCCTGGGCAGAGAGGTCTGACGACACACAGAGATGGGTGTTGGCGGTATGACTGATGGCAACTGAGGTGGGGCTTTGGAAACTGGGTCCTTTTAGCCCATGGATAAAACCTGAGATATCATCCCCAGTGTTAGAAGCTTACAGACTCAGCTCAACTGACTAATAGGAAGCCTTGCTCTGTGCACTTAACTCCAATGTTTCCTCCCTCCCTCCCTCCCTTCTTCTGTTCCTCCCTCGCCCCCTCTTTCTTTTGTTTCTTTTCTCTTTTCTGTTTCTTCCCTCCCTCCCTCCCTATCTCCCTCCCTCCCTTCCTTCCTTCCTTCCTTCCTTCATTTAATCATCCTGATAGGACACAGAACTAAAAGCTTGAACTGTGGGGTTTTGTTCTGATCTACTATTCATAGCTGTGTGTCCTTGAATGATCCCTTAACACTTCTGAACCTCACTTTCATTATCTATAAAGAAAGCAAGTGAGCTTGACAGTCTCTCAGTTCCCTTCCCTTATAACATCAGATTTTTCTAGATCTTAATAGTACACCAATTCACATGTGATGTTGAAATATGTGAGGTTATGTTCTCACTGCTAAGTCATTCCCACTGAATCTTTATAAAGATAAGCTAAATATTAAGTATATAGTGTGAACCTGGCATTACACAAGGTGCTTCACATGTATATCTCATGTAATTCCCCAACAACTAATGTTTTAAGAAAAAAATGTATTTGTCTCTTGAGATGTCTCAGATACTGTGAAGGGCTCTTCCAACAAAACCCACATCATGTAAGTAAATCCTCCCTTAAGAGATGTGTGATATTATTGTCTTCCTTATTTTAGAGAAGAAATCGAGGCACAGGAAGTTTAAGTGTTGGAGTGTCAAAGTCACACAGATAGTAAGTGCCATGGTCATTGCCTCCAATTACCTCTAAGCCACAGATGAGAGCAATTAAATGATTTACCAAGGATTATTCACCCCTAGATGGCAGAGATAGAAATAGAATTTCATTGCCTCTAGATAATGGGATAGTATTAAAAAAGCTCCACTCACTTGAGGTTCTTTCTAATTAGCAAATACAGCTGGCAGTTTATTACCCCAAGAGAAATACTTTTCCCCCTTGCTTATAGATTTATCTGTTGTTAAAAGGCTGGGTGGGGGAAGGGACAAAAGTATTAATTTTGTGTAAAGAGTTAGGAAATTTTTGAGTTTTTTAGATTATCACATAATCTTTGAATCTGGTTTCATTCAGCAATATTTTGAAAACTACTCAGGCCAAAAATCTGGATAAAGCTACTGTCCTGGCATCAAAGATGGAAGAAATGGTAAATGCTGTTCCCTGTATCCTAGGCATTTTCCTGGGCTTAGATAGAATTTATTTCAATGTTCCACCAGGTGGTGCTCTGGTGAAGACAAGGTTCTCAGGCTCACCCCTTGACTTTATGCGTGGCAATGTTTTGAGCAGATTAAGTCATTACTTCTAAGAAAAGAGGCTGCCCAGTAAAAGGAGTATGGTTGCCCATCTTGCCAATAAGACACAATGTGCACACAGAGAAAAGTTCACCAACAGGAATCCTCAGATGAAGGACAATAGTCCCTGAAAAAGTCAGTCCCTAAACATCTTCTAAGCAGGTAGTAGAACAGCAGTCTTGGTTGAGTCTTATGGGATAGAATCAGGACTTTGGAGCTTGTGTTTCTGCTACTAATCTATGAGTCATTTGGAGAGTCTCATTATTCTCTGGACTGCAGTGTCCTCACCTATAATATGTGTATATATGTACGGGGGTGGTGGGGAGAGGGTTAGACTGTGTCAGGCTTCCCATATAGGGGGCTCATAAACTCAGTCAATGGAATTTGTGTTCTAACCTCCTAAAGTTGTGAAAAAAAACTTTGTGTGTACACATGTTTTTCTGGGAAGAAGGTCTATTGTTTTTGACAGATTCTTATCAGAGGCAAGGGGTCCTAAAATGTTAACATCTGGATCACATCATTTCTAAGGTCCTCTCTAAGCTTCAGTATTCTATGATGTTATAGTCTTTCTGGGAAAGAATTTGTGGCTGTCAAATTAATTGGATGACATCCCCAGCTATGTTCTAGCCGCATCCTTTCTTGTGTACTCTATAATGGTTTCGTTAAGGCAGTCACACCTAAGTTCAAGGAGTCCTGCAACACCCTCTCTACTAGATTAGGTGGCACATCATGTGACGGATGTGGTTCATTAGAAAGCCAAGACAGACCAGAGGAGCTGTGAGAGCAACTAGCCAGATCCCACAGGAGCTCAGTGGTGGACGCAGGTGCTAATTACCATCCTTTGGAGGAACAGGATATGCATTTTTTGGGAGTGGGTAAGAATTTCTGGTTAGACAAGCTCCAAATTCTTTGGCCTACTTTGAAGGCACTGCCAGTTCCATTGGCTAGGATGAGATTTTGTTTCCTGATGAGCACCAGCTCAGCCAGGAAGGAAGGCTCAGAAAAGGAGGTGTGGATATTCTCTGGGGAAGAATTGTCGTACAAATAAAGGCTCCTTCTCAAACCAAGGTGTAAGTGTGAGGGAGTGTCAGGGTCCCACCTTTCTGGCTCAGGAAAAGAAATATCTCTTACCTTTTTACAGGAGTAGGTTTGGTAGCTGAGTAATATAATTACATAGATTACAGATTAACAACAAACACTGAGATCTCAACCTGTTCTGGATATACATTATTTGTGAGGGGTGGGGCCTAGAGAAAAAGGGCAGGAATATTGGTTAGGATGTAGCCAATGGGAGAACCCCATTCTTAAACAGAGAGTGCAGTCCAAGTATTGCACCCACAAGAGGAATTCAATGTATGGAGATGCTGGGAGTGGAGATCAGTGCCTGGAAGAGGGGAACTGGGGAAAAAAAGCAATTCCTCTAAAGGCTCTAAGTCAGCATGTTGTCCAGAATGGAAATTGAGTATAGGAAGAAAGATCCTTTCTTGGACCTTGGAAGATCTAGGCTGCTTACCTTTCAGAGTGATCAGACCACCTTCCCTACCTATGGCCTAGACCAGTGGTTCTCAGCCCTGGCTCTGTGTTAAAATCACCTTTTACAAACTTAGCAATGTCTGGGGCAGGTGTGGTGACTCACATGTGTAATCCCAGTACTTTGTGAGGCCAAGGCGGGTGGATCACTTGAATTCAAGGGTTCGAGACCAGCTTAGCCAACATGGTGAAACCCTGTCTCTACTAAAAATATAAAAATTAGTCAGGTGTGGAAATATGGGCCTGTAATTCCAGCTACTGAGGAAGCTGAGGCAGCAGAATTGCTTGAACCCAGGAGGCGGACGTTTATGTGAGCCAAGATCATGCCACTTCACTTCAGCCTGGGTGACAGAGTGAGACTCTGTCTCAAAAACAAAAACAAAAACAAAAATCTTAGTGATGTCTTGGTCCCACCTTAAATCAATAAGTCAGAATATCTGATGGTGGAGCCTGAGCATTGCTACTAAAAAAAATTATCTCCTTGTGACTTTAATATCCTGCCAAGGTTGAGACCTACTGGCCTAGACCAATGATGGCAAACGTGGAACATGCATGCTGATAACCCCCTCCCAAGTTCATGGAATATGTTTATTTAATAATTACAACAGTCTTTGTGCACTACAGAACTTGTGCACAATGCCTGGAACATAGCGGTTGCTCAACAAACATTTATTAAATCTGGTGATCTTTGGGGGCAAGATGGGGCGGTGATATCTTTCAGCTCAGCACCCATTTCAATATATTCCTTTTCATTAAAAATCCAGCAAAAAACATGCTTCCTTCCTTTCCTTCTTTCTTTCTTTCTTTCTTTTTTTTTTTTCACTCTTGCACCCAGATTGGAGTACAATGGCATGATCTCAGCTCACTGTAACCTCCTCCTCCCGGGTTCAAGCGATTCTCTTGCCTCAGCTTCCTCAGTAGCTGGGATCACAGGTTCCTGCCTCCATGCCCTGCTGCTCTGTATATTTTCAGTAGAGATGAGGTTTCACCATGTTGGCCAGGCTGATCTTGAACTCCTGACCTCAGGTGATAAAACCACCTTGGCCTCCCAAAGTGCTGGAATTACAGGTGTGAGCCACCATGCCTAGCCATCCTTTTTATTCACCATTCTCCTTTTATTTGAAGTATTGTTCCTCCTTTTTGTTGTTGTTGTTCTTTTCTCTCATTGCTTTCTTCCTCTCCTTTCCTTGGAAAGATATGTACTAGCTCCAGGAAGTTAGGGTGGAAGTAAGAAGCATGGGAGGAAGGAGAACAGCACTATTATAGTTTCCTTGATTACCGGTCACAGAGGATGCCTTGGGGAGCACAAATCCCATACCAACGCCAAAGAAAAGGAGCTCTGTTATGGATCTCAAGAAAACCAGGCCAACCCAATGAGGCCCCCTTGGCCCAAGGAGGTGGCAACATTTTCAGAGGGGTGCATGAAGCAGATGGAAATAAAACTGGGGCATGAATAAAAAAGAAGCTCTCTTTTGCTCCCACACCATGTTGTCATCTGTAAGCAGGCTTGCTTGTGGAATGCCACAATGGATCCAGATAAAGAAGGCAGCCTGTAAAGCAGGATAGGTTTACCCTAGATTTCAAGGGAGAGAGGCATGACTCATCCCATGAGGGTGTTCAGTCTAGAGGGCTAAGAATAGTGTGTGGAGGAAAAAGAAAGGATAAATTTCTTAGAGTATTTCTAGAGTAAGCCTTCAGTTAAGGGAAAAGGAAATCTTCAAGACTTATGCAAGGGCCAGTTCAATTCTCCAGGGACCCAGAGCCCTTCCTAGAAATAGTGTACATTTGTTCTTGGCTACATAGGCTTCAAGATGTTTTCTTTTCATATACTTATCACAGTTTATTAGCATGTATTTATGTATTGCCTACTGCATTATTCCATTCTCACACTGCTAATAAAGACATACCTGAGACTGGGTAATTTATAAAGAAAAAGAGTTTTAATGAGCTCATAGTTCCGCATGGCTGGGGAGGCCTTACAATCATGGCAGGAGGTGAAGGACGATCAAAGGCATGTCTTACATGGCAGCAGGCAAGAGGGCATGTGCAGGTGAACTGCCCTTTATGAAACCAATCAGATCTTGTGAGACTTATTGACTCTCATGAGAACAGCATGGGAAAGACCTGCTCCTGTGATTTAATGACCTCCCATCAGGTTCCCCCGACAAAACATGGGGATTATAAGAGCTACAATTCAAGATGAGATTTAAGTGGGGACACAACCAAACCATATCATCTAACTTACTCATTACTCTTTTGGTTCAATGAGGGTAAAAACATGAATATTTGTTCACCACTGAATCCCCAATGCCTTGAGTATTAGTATGTAGAAGTCACTCAAAATTATGTGTTCAGTAAATAAATAAATTGCACAAAAATTCCCATAGTATTTATTGTCCAAAGAAGCAGAGAATGATTGGTAGTAGTTTATGATTATCCTATTTATGCTTGTATTTATTGAATTAGTCCTTTGTTAAGTGATTTTTTAAATTCAATTAAAAAATTTATAGCCTCTCTGTGTGATATTAGGAGCAACATAAAAGACTGGGTGAGTCCTATGAAGCCTCTAGGAGCTCACAGTCTAGAAAGAGAGTTAATGAGGCAATATTAAAAGCATCACTTAGGTCTCAAGGTATTCTGGGGATACGCAGAGACATACCTTACCCAGACAGGCACAGATTCCAAGAGAATATTTTGGAAGAAAACTAGGGCAAACAATGAAAACCAAGGGAAAGATCAGCTCTAGGGAGAAGAATTTTTCCTTCCAGTTTGGGAATGGGTAGAGAATAGATCAGAGGAATGAGCAAAAGTTGGGAGGATGAGTTAGGCAACTGGTGAAATAAATCAGGAGAAATGGATGGAGGCCTAAGATCAGGCAGTATGTGAAAAGTGTAAGAAGGAATAGATAAAATGTGAAGGAAATATGGTTGAGGGCGTTTGGGGAGTGATGGAAATAGGAGCAGAGGAGAGACTGAAAAGGAGCACCTGCAGTAGTAAGAAAACCAGGCAAAGAGGTGTTAGGAGACTAAACCAGTATGCTAAACAGAAGGAGTGGTCTGAAGTGTCAAAAACCGTTGACTTTGGCAGAAAAATCAGCATTGGTGAAATGAAGATGGGAGGCAGGTTATAGGTGGGAGAGGAGTGAAGCACGGATGTCTCTTTCTGTTAAGATGCTGTATCAGAAAAGAGAGACAGGGAGGACGGTAGCTAGAGGGAGATGTAGGACCAAGCTAAGACTTCTAAAATGGAAGAAAATTTTTATTTGTGTAGGCTGAGAGGAAGGATGCAGTGCAAAGAGAGAAAAAAAGAGGAACTTGGACATGTATTTTACCCTTTTGCAGCAGGTTCCGTCTTTAAACACTTTTTTTTATTGTCTTCAATGACTCTTCCGTCTGATGCACTGTTAGACTCTCCTGCTGAAGCAGGTGCTCAGTTAGACTGCAAGCCTCACACAGCATCTAACCAAATCTGATCTATCATTCTCACTTAGCAGGCTTCTGATAAATGGGCAACTTTATCTCTTGGCTCAGGTATTCTTAATCTGCTGTTCACAGATCCCCAAGGGATCCACATATAAAATTATACCTTAACATAATTTATTTCCTAATCTGTGTATTGTTTTATGCTTTTGAAAGGATATATTGGCTTCCCCAGTATGCCAAAGAAGTCCACGGCACAAAGATAGCCCCAAACCCTTCATCTATATACTCTGAATTATAGCTATGACCAGCTCTGTGTTTAGAAACTAACAATTTTCTCCTCTTTCCTTTGGATCACTCACTTACCTTCTCTGTTCCAGATCAATGAATCAGGCAGATTAATAGACTTGAAATGCCTTCTGCCAGATATTCCCAAAGATATGTAAGAATCACCTTGAGAAAAAGACAAAAGGATAGATTCCTAAAAGCCCATATTTCAAAATCCCATTCTAAGAAAGTCTGAATTTAGTACATTTAAGAAGAAAACCAAGAATCTGCATTTTTAAAATAAGCTCTTGAGCTAATTTTAATGCAAATAGCCTTTGGACAACACAAAGAAACATATCACTTATATTTTCCTGGCTTTAAAAAAAAAATGTGTCCTACGTATGCTTAATTCTATTGAACATACTCAGTTACTGTGAGAAATGTCAAATCCTCAGACTTAAATCTTTTCCAAATTTCCCCAAAGAAATGCTACCATCTCTAATATTTACTCATGTGAACAAACCAACCTCCTTTGGTATTTGTTTAAACATTCTGAGAGGCTCATCACATCACAGAGAACAACGTACAAATCACTGCACATAGAGGAACGTGTATGGAACCTTTCAGGATGGAGGGAAAAGGGAACCATATTCTTAGAAAGGTACAGTTTAAAATTTTTAGAAATAACAAATCTTATAAATATAAGAAGTGAGTTTAAGAGAAGACAAAACGTAGTAGGTGATGATGTGGCCAGGAAAGAGAAAAGCCTAAATAATACAATTAAGTTTTTTTTTTTTCTTCCTGTGAAGCAGCCACAAAGTAAACCAGGAATTTCCTCTAATACCAAACCATCAGATGGGTTTCCCTGGGGGTCACTTCCCATCCCTGAGCAAAATTCCAAGTGATCCCAAGGGAAGTGATCCCAAGGGATACAGTGTGTAAAGATGTCCCACTATGAAAAGGTCTCATGATTGCAGGACTCTTGGCAATACTAGTGTGAGTTTGCCCATGAATAAATTTACCTGATCTGATTAACAGTTCCAAGGTACAGTGGACTCACTAATCTTTGAGATCTGGGAAAACCTTGAGTGGGGCCTTCATGTTCCTATCTTTCTGAGTTAAAGAAGGAACTCATCCTTCATCTCCAAGTCAGTGGTACCAGTGGCTTCTATTCCCAGATATGTCAAATTTTTGCCAGCAAAGCTAAAACAACATTTCAGCACCTTACCCCTCATAGAGGAATTTTTAAACCAGGGTTAGAAGTGGAACTAATCTGGACACAGGGAGGAGGTAATAAAAGACATAGTATCTGTCTCCAGTGCCTGCACTTCAAAGCCCATATTTGAGTCATGAAGTAAGTTGGGTCTTTTGACTTCTCAATAACGTTGGGTTTCAGTAAACTTGCAAAGACATTCTAGAGCCTCTGTCAATACATCACTCAATCTATAACTCTTTCGGCCCCCAATGTTTATTTAACTGTGCTTACAGGGTTTTTTGGTTGATCTAGTAGGTGCTTGAAAGCAGTTTTTTCATTTATAGAAAAAAAATGAACATGAGTATGGAATACTATTCTCCAGATTCAAGAAAACCATTTTGCTGTAATGACAGCCACTAATGGGCAGCAGCCACCAGTTAAATAACACCAGCCAATGATGGCAAGATAATACGGGGCACAGTTTTTATGTGAGTCTCCAATTTAACAGGGGTTGAAAATAATCTTCAAGTTCATAATATTGATAGCACTTTTTTTTCTTATCAGACACAGGGTGTAATAATTCATGAAGTATTTTTGAGTTCACCTGCATACCTGCTCCTTTGGACCAGGGAAAGCTCTATGAGGAACATGCTCTTCCCATGTTCTTATGGTACAACAATGCTTATATTTTATTGACGAGTTTTTAAAAATAATGGTAAGTAAAAAATACAACTTTAGGCTTTTCCAGAAGATGCTTGATTACTATCCAGTAGCCACCTGCTCATCCTTTTCTCTTGTCTGTAGAGTCCTCCCCTTGTTATAGGTATGGAAAATGCCCGGCAATCTTTTCTCAAGCCATCCTTGCAAATAGGTTCAGGTCATGGGACCATAACCCAGCCAATGAGTACTGAGGGAGACATCTGCACAGAAAATCCCTGCAGAAAGATTTTATTTTCTAGTAAGAACCTGATGTTTGAGGAGTGATTCCTTACCTCTTTGTCTGCTGCCTGTACAGCCAGTTGTATGAGAATATGTGCTCATAATTGTTGCAGCCACCTTATGACTATGAGGGGCAAACTAAGAGATGGACAGTGAAGGGTTGCAACATGGTTGATCTGCTCAAGTAACCAACTCTGGAAACACCTGCCTCTGGACAGCTTATTAAATGCAGTCAAGTAGCTGTTCTTTGCAGCCAAAGTCTTCCCCACAATGCTTTACTAATTCATTTTAAAAATGTGGCCGGGCACAGTGGCTCACACCTGTAATCCCAGCACCTTGGGGAACCAAGGCGGGCAGATCATGAGGTCGAGAGATTGAGACCATCCTGGCCAACACAGTGAAAGCCCATCTCTACTAAAAATACAAAAATTGGCCAGGCATGGTGACACGCGCCTGTAGTCCCAGCTGCTCAAGAGGCTGAGGTGGAAGAATCGCTTGAACCCAGGAGATGGAGGTAGCAGTGAGCTGAGATCGCGCCACTGCACTCCAGCCTGGCGACAGAGCAAGACTCTGTCTCAAAAAAAAAGTTTACTGAGTACTCACTAAAGGCTAGCCACTGTGCTAGGCATTGAGCTATCGTGGTGAGCAGAACAGACATTGTTTCTGTACTCTGGAGATTCTTGCCTAAGGGACAGACAGAAGTTGATTAGGGGCTATCCAATGTAATATTTCGCTTGATTGTGTTGGGGGTTTGTGGTCAGAGAAGGCTTCCCTGAGAAAGTGACGCTTGAGCTGCTATCCGAAGAATACATGGAGACTAACCAGATGAAGAGGGCTGTTCTCACTTTGCCTTTGTGAATTAATCAATTAAACGATTATTGCCTGAAAGCCAATGAAGTCAACAAATAGAATCACAGGAGAAAGAAAAGTCACCTCCAATTGTCAACTATTCAGCTGACTGTCTCCCAAGTCAGCGAAAACCTGGTGTTGATGAGGAAGGCTTTTCGCAGACTCCCTGCCCAATCCTTCTTCCCGTGGGCCCATGTGGACACCTTATTCTGATCAGTCTTAAAAATAGAAAACATCATAGTTTTTGTGGTAGCTGAGGTCATAGACATCAGTTTACATTTGCTCGTTGTGCTTGTTACAAATGATCTAATAAATAAATTATCTCTCTTGACTAGGAATTTCCATAATTGGTTTCAGCCAGAGGGCACTTTTTTGGTTTGTTTTTAAACATTCAGCCATTTTGATTTATGTGAATGTGAAAATATCTACAATTTTTTTCTGTGTTTAATCCAATCTACAGAATATTATTTAGCGCAAGGAAATCTCCAAAATAGCTGAAGCTTTTCACTTATTTAGATTTCACCAGAGTCCCCAGGGTAGAATGAAAACATCTCCAAGCTAGGGTAATTTTACAAAAACTGCTTAGAGTTCAACAGCTATTTCTGTACTTTCAGAATTCTGTAAACATATGGGGAAAATCTGTCCACAGTTATGCCGGAGCAGTGCCCAAGCCCTGAATTCCCTATCGTTTCATTGTTGGGAAGGGCTAGAGCCCAGATTCAATGTCTGTGTTGCAAAGGCCCTGGAGCTTTTGCACCTTTCTATTTTTGTCTGGTTAGACAAGGTTTTCTGTTTTTTTTTTTTTTCCCCTTGAAAAATCTGGTTATTTCCTCTTTCTTCCTCTCTCCCTTCCTCCCTCCCTCCCTACCTTCTTTCCCTCCCTTCTTTCCTTCCTTCCTCCCTTCTTTCCTTCCTTCCTTCCACCTTTCCTTCCTTCCTTCCTTCCTCCCTTCCTTCCTTCCTTCCTCTCTTCTTTCCTTCCTTCCTCCCTCCCTTCCTTCCTTCCTTCCTCCCTTCTTTCCTTCCTTCCTTCCTCCCTTCTTTCCTTCCTTCCTTCCACCTTTCCTTCCTTCCTTCCTTCCTCCCTCCCTTCCTTCCTTCCTCCATCCCTTCCTTCCTTCCTCCCTTCTTTCCTTCCTTCCTCCCTTCTTTCCTTCCTTCCTTCCTCCCTTCTTTCCTTCCTTCCTTCCTCCCTTCTTCCTTCCTTCCTTCCTCCCTTCTTTCCTTCCTTCTTTCCACCTTTCCTTCCTTCCTTCCTCCCTCCCTCCCTTCCTTCCTTCCTCCCTCCCTTCCTTCCTTCCTTCCTCCCTTCTTTCCTTCCTTCCTCCCTTCTTTCCTTCCTTCCTTCCTTCCTCCCTTCCTTCCTTCCTTCCTTCCTCCCTTCTTTCCTTCCTTCCTTCCTCCCTTCCTTCCTTCCTTCCTTCCTCCCTTCTTTCCTTCCTTCCTTCCTCCCTTCTTCCTTCTTTCCTCCCTCCCTCCCTCCCTTCCTTCCTTCCTTCCTTCTTTTCTTTCTTGGTTCCTCTTTTCTTCTTTCTTTTCCTACCTTATCTCATTTCCAGATATCTGCCTAATTTCTCCTAGTCCTGGTACTACATTCTCCTCTAACTGGGAATCACCCTTACGTGCTATAGGCCAAGCATGTGGTGTGTTAGGGAGGAACAGAGTACTTTCTATTTGTATCAAAAGGGATTTTCATGATTAATGGCAGGAAGGATTTTGGTTTGTGGGTGAGGAGAGGGGGTGCCGAGAGGGAAGTCTGTCTTAATTCTAAAAACAGAGAATATTTCCAAAGTGAAATATTGCTTCTCATGTATGCCAGGGTCCTGGGCAATGACAGCTCCAAAATATCAGCCACTTTTCCCTTTTTGACCGGGGCATGTCCTGGGACACTTCAGTGTGACCTCACATTTAGACACTCAGTGTCCAAAGGAGTTAATAAATAAGGCTTTGACATTTTCTCCAAATATGATTGTACATACATGTATGCTATTATAGAGGTTAATGATGAATCCAAAGATGTCTATTTTACAACTTTAAACTTGTGTCCTTTTAACTGAACCATTCAATTTCCAATAAACCATGAAGTAATATTATTTATAAATACATGTACTAATCTTATGAATAGCACAATTTTCTATTGCATTGTATTCTTAAATTAAAAGTGTTAACATGATTAAGATAAATATTTAAAACATTTAGTAATTTTTTAAAATAAAATAACCTTTATTTTTCAACATTATAGGATCTTAAAAGAATGATCTATTTTAGGCTTTTCTTGACTTCTGGGAGAACTTGATCTTTCCTGTTTCACTCAGGAAAATATTCTTTTGGTATTATGATGATAAGATTCCTAATCGGAAATCTAAACAGTTTCTGCTAGAAGGTAATGAGATTTTACACAAACCTTATTAAGTCAGGCCTTTGCTAATTGCATTTTTAAAATTTGGGATCTATTGGGTATAATATTTATTGAGACAAAGTAATTAACATTTTCTTTTTTGATGCATTTCTTTCAATATTATGCTTAAAACTTCAACACATAGTAGAATGCGTAGCATATAATAGGAGCTCAATAGCAGCTATTAAAAACGAAGTATTAAGTAAGAGAAATGTGTTCTAGAACTGGCAGTTTTCTTGAACCAAAAGAGGCTCAAGGGAAACAAAAGGAATCTCAACTGTGTACCTCAGATTTCTGAGTCCAGAAGTTCATTTTCAGTGGCAATACAAATGTGGGACATTTTTGGTTAAAATACATATTTCACTGTATAGGCTCACTGTGATTTTAAATGCCCTTCTATTGCTTAACAGACATGGCTTATATCTACTTTACAATGTGTACTGGGCTTCAAAGAATTAAAGTTGGATTTTTTTTAAGTGGCCTTTTTAGTAAGTCAGCTACATTATTGTTATGCTTCCAAATACTTGGTTTAGGAGGAAAATAAGGGGAAAACATAGGATATATTAAAAAAAATTTTTTTTCTTGGAAGAAGGAGATATTGTTTACATAAATTTGAGAATTTGGTATTGCTTAATTCTCCCTGATGTCCACAAGAACTTCTGCTTTAAGTTCTTCCAGTCCCAAGAACACATTGGTCAGCTAACTCTTGTGCTGAACCCCAGAATATCAAGAACCAATGTAAATGCTTATTAAAATTATTATTATTGTCTTATTTCTATATGTCTATTTCTCCATTCATAGATGTATGTGTAGTCATCTCTATCTCTATTACCTGTCTAAATATAGTAATGCAATACATAGAAATCTAAAACAAAGAGAAATCTTAAGACAATTATTTATGTCAGAAAGAGTTCACTCAGATATTGTTGCATTCTTTCATGGTTGTTAAATGCATTTATTCTACAACGGTCTCCTATGCAGCAGGCCCTGATGTAGGAGTAACATTAATGATAAATACAGTAGAGGCAGAGGTGTCAGGGTGATGCTCAGAAGAAGCCCATGTTGAGCCAGGTATTTTATAGAACTAAAATATCTAAAAAGGAGGAGAAAAAAACATTTTTAGTTTCCTCAAAATTCATGAAATTGTGGAAGTGCACATTTTCCAAGAACATGGAGGACTGTGGGTGACTTGAATAGAGGATGTTTTTAATGGAGAATGTGAAAGAAGATATTTCCAAATTAGATTCGCACCAGATTTTGACCTATGGTAAGGAATTTTGTAGTTTAACTTTTATTTTTTATTTTATTTATGTGTTTATTTTTGAGATGGAGTCTTACTCTGTCACCCACGCTGGAGTGCAGTGGTATGATCTCAGCTCACTGCAACCTTCACCTCTCAGGTTCAAGTGATTCTTATGCCTCAGCCCCCTGAGTAGCTGAGATTACAGGTGTGTGCCACTGCACTCAGCTATTTACTATTATTATTATTATTATTATTATTATTATTATTGTAGTTTTAGTAGAGGTGGGGTTTCACCATGTTGGCCTGCTTGGTCTTGAACTTCTGGCCTCAAGTGATCCTCCTGCCTCAGCCTCCCAGAGTTTTGGGATTAAAAGCATGAGCCACCATGCCCAGCCTGTTTAACATGTAGACCATTTCCATCATAAGCAGCTTTAGTGGCTGCCTTTTCACTGTTGAGTCCACAGTGATTATTCTAGGGCATTGCATGTAATAAATGCTCAATAAATGTTTGTTGATTGTATTAACAGATAGGTATTTTAGACAGAGGGGCAAAAGGATCATATCTGTGTATTTAGTTAAGAAGAGAAAAATTCAGACAACATGTTAACAGAAAGGAGCAGCCCTCAAGCAATAAAGGTGGAAGGTGGGAGATAAATACCTCAGCTTCCTCACGCTTGTCAGCAGGAACGAGCCCCAGATTCCCATGGTGGTAACATACAGTAGCCCCCTTATTCACCATTTTGCTTTCTGTGGTTTCACTTACCCAGTCAACCAAGATCTGAAAATAGGTGAGCACAGTGCAGTAATATTCTTTGAGAGACAACAGTCACATGACTTTTACCATATATTGTTATAATTGTTCTATTTCATTATTGGTTATTGTTGTTCATTTCTTACTGAGCCTAATTTATAAATAAAACTTTATCATAGGTATATATGTATAGTACTATCTGCGGTTTCAGGCATCCATAGGGGAGACTTGATGTGCATCCATCAGGGATAAGGAGGAAGTGCTGTATTTACTAACAAGTCCTGCATTGATTTCCTTTCTTTTCTGTTTAACTTCCTTACTTCCCCAGCGACATTTCCTGGGTTTACCTTACAAATAGACTTCCCAAACCTGTAGCATTATATCTAAGTTCTGCTTCTGGGAGAACCTGATTCAAGACAGAGTCACGTGGTCCTTATAATGGTCTACAGAGAGATTATGAAGGCCTCATCTAAAGCAGTGAGCATGAAAAATGTGGAAGGCAGAATTCTAAGATATCATCCTAAGCCCACATATCTTCTCTTAGCTATTCAATCAAGCATTAGTCTGAGTGCTTCTATGAAGGGATATTGCCGAAATAATTGATGTCACAAATCAATTGACTTTAAGCAAGGGAATTATCACAAATGTGTCTGAACTGATCCCATGAGTCCTCAAAAGGGATAGGTATCTTCTTTATGAGTGAGATTCAAAGCATGAGAGGGATTTGATAGGAGAAAGATTCTGCATTGTAGCTTTGAAGATGGAAGTGCCATGTGGCATGGAAGGTGGGCCTCCAGGAGTTCAGTGTAGCCCACAGCTGACCCCAGCAAGAAAACGGGATCTCAGTTCCACAGCACTGGCTCCTGTTAATGACTTGAAAGAGCACACAGGCAGAAACTTCTTCAGAGGCTTCAATGAGTATGACTCTGAGCTTTGGACTCAGCCAAATCATGCCCAGGGAATTGGTGAGATAACAAATTATCTTCCTTTAAGCTGCTAATTGCTTGGGTTATTTGCTGTGCAACTGTAGAAACCTAATACCCCCCACAATGGGGTTAGGTTTAGGATAGCGGTAGAAGTCAAGCCTTACAATTGCTGGGATTTGGTGGCTGATTGTGTCAAATGATTGAAAGAAAAAGAGGAATAATCTTAAGCTTCTAGTTTGAGTTCTTAATTATGCCATTAATGAAACAGAAAATCTGTAAAGATATTTTTTTTTTCAAGGAAGAAATGGGGTTTTTTTTGTTTGTTTTTTTTTAGTTTGTTATCTTTGAAATGAAGCTGTCTAATAAGCATCTAAAAATATAATCCAAAGCTCAGGAACAATTCTGGTTCTGAAAAATAAACATTTGGAAGTCACTGGCATATGTTTAATGTGGAAACTATGGAGGAGGGTATCTGGGTATTTTGTGTAGAGGTGTTCTTCACTGCTTAGCCCTTCTAAATTTTGATAATAGGGCTTTCTTGACTGAGGAGAGATACAGAGTACTTATAAAAACGGTAATTTATAGGCCAGGCGCCATGGCTCACGCCTATAATCCCAGCACTTTGGGAGGCTGAGGCAGGTGGATCACGAGGTCAAGAGATCGAGACCATCCTGGTCAACATGGTGAAACCCCGTCTCTACTAAAAATACAAAAATTAGCTGGGCATGGTGGTGCGTGCCTGTAATCCCAGCTACTCAGGAGGCTGAGGCAGGAGAATTGCCTGAACCCAGAAGGTGGAGGTTGCCATGAGCCGAGATCGCGCCTTTGCACTCCAGCCTGGGTAACAAGAGCGAAACTCCATCTCAAAAAATAAAGGGGGGAATTTATTAGATAATGCGTTATCTTAAGATTGTATTTCATCTTGTTTGCAATAAAGTAATTTTTAAATTTATGGCTTATGAAGTAGGGTATGAATCTCAAATACACGGCACTAAAGCCACCACTCTCCAATTCGGAGCCTATGGCATTACTAATCAATTCAGTCATTTTCTTTTTGGAACCAGTATCCTTTTCAGCCATGCTCTGGACAGGAACTAATTGATTATAGTTCACATACATTTGCCAGCATGGGTTAGTTTCGAAACCATATCCATTTAATAACAGATACATTGAGTTGCTACTTGAGGGTGGAGGGTGACAGGAGGATGAGGATCCATAATGATTGCTTATTATCTGTGTGATGAAATAAACTGTACATCAAACCCCTGTGGCAGCATTTTACCTATGTAACAAACCGGAAACTAAAAATTAAAATAATTTAAAATTTATTTTGATTTTTCTTTAGAAAGGACATTTTCTTACCTCTTTACATGTTGTTAAATGATATTAGATAGTCTCCTGAGGAAGTAAGATGGCAAGAAGTGATTTTTACAGCCTGCAGGTGGTTTGGATATCAAACATTGCAAAGCTAATTTGAAATATCATGAAAAAAGTATAAATAGGAATTTCATTCAGTCCTTCACATGGGGCTGAATGGCATTGTATTCACAGTTATTAAGTTCAAATATTATAATTTTTGATTCCTATAATGGGAGGTAGGGACAGTTCTTGCAGTTTTAAGAATGATGGTATAACGTTGAGAGCCAACGTAAATGCAAGACGATTGATCTCCTTCCAACTAAAAATGGGTAAGATTTACAACAAAGTCATGCATATTAATCACCGAATTGTTGTTTCATCCTGCCATCATCCTGGGAGACACCGAACATTCTAGAACCACTGCCAGAGACACAATTTATATGACCCAACCTAGAATAAAAGCTTAGGCAGCTCTATTTCTGGATCACAGGGTGTTAACATATTAGTCAACCCATAAAAGCTCTCAGTGATTTATATGGAGTTGTAGCATTGCACCACAGGTGGAGGGGCCTAAATTGTTTTTGGAGAAATATAGGGCTCTGTCTTCAGGATCATGACCCATGAATCACACCCAGGACTCCCAAAGCCGAGGCCAGTGGGGACATGGAAGAACTTGGCTTAGACACAGGGATGTGACTCATTAAAAAAGATGAACTGGTTTTGAAAAATAACAAGAGCCACCTTCTATTCTCTACATACCTACCTTCATTCCATAACTTACAAAAAAAGCAAACTAGGGGATTCATAAGTTTTTATCAGATATATAAACAGATTGTTGCTATTTACTTTTAGAATCTTGGTCTGCTTTGCTGTTATAGAAATGGTGGCCATAGTTATCTTTTGAATAACAGGTTGACAAAATGGTAATTGCATTACTTGAAGAAAATCACTTGCCAAATTTATACAATCAATTGACTAAAGTTGTGATAAATTCATATGATGTGATGTCCAGATTCAACTTTCTAGTCAGTTAAGGGACTCTAATTAGTAATTTATGAAGGCTCATTAGCAGAAAGTTCAAGGTGATTGTTAACTTACTGCTGTCAATGCATGACAGGTAACCTGCCAGCAGAGTGACATTACAAATGTGAGCTGTGTCAATCATATCCTTATGTGGCAGGGAAAGCATTCACTCCGCAGAAAAGGTGAGGCATATGTGGTTTGGACTAAAAAAGAACAACATTATGATTCCAGGCCACCAGAACTCTTACTTCATCATTTTCAAAAATTAAGTTGGGTCAGGTGTGATGGCTCATGCCTATAATCCCAACACTCTGTGAGGCCGAGGTGGGAGGATCACTTGAGGCTAGGAGTTCAAAACCAGCCTGGACAACATAGCAAGACCTCATATCTACTAAAAACAAAAATCTTAGCTGGGTTTGGTGTTATGTGCCTATGGTCCCAGTACTTTCAGAGGCTGAGGCTGAAGAATCACTTGAGTCCAGGAGTTCGAATCTGCAGTGAGCTACAATCCTGCCACTGCTCTCCAGCCTGGGCAACAGAGTGGATGCTCTCTCAAAAAAATTAAGTTGAAAATAATTTTAACATTTTAATATTTGAGCATCCATTTCTACAACTGCTGAATTTTATTCTAAGCATAGATTTAAAAAACTAATTTCAAGTGTCAAAAACTTGCCACTTTATTTTTTCATGTTTAGATTACAGGCCTAGAAACTTCACAGTGTGGAAAACATAAGAAAAAAAATAGACTACAGGAAAAATGAGAATGAATGGAGATGTATATGACATTTTGAGAGCAGGCTAGAGTCGGATGTTCTCTCCCCATAGCTAAGTTGGGTGGGCAGCTGGCCTCAAGAACAGTCCACCCACCACCATTCCAACTCCTGGCTCAAACCTGCTCGAGCTTGGACAAGCTGTTGTCAGCTCCGGATCTCACCCTGACCCCTGCATGTCTAGGACGCCTCCATCACTACTGCGCAGGGAAGCATTTTCTTCCTTTCTCATTCATTTTCTTCCGAAGGAGGGGCTCTGATTTTCTTCTCTCCTGCAGTGCTTTTTCCTCTGTATAACCCTTAACCACCTCTCATTCTCTTCATCCCCACCTGAAAGGTGCTAGTTCATGTGCCACCACCATCTTTCCTGAATGACTGTTCCGGTGCTCTTTCTTCTACCATTTGCCACCAGAAGTCATTCTACTCCCAGAAGCCAGTAGCACAGTTTCAGAAGGCTAACGTAACAGTGTCTTTTCCCTGTGGGAAACCCTCCCTCAAGCACAGTCAATAAGGCCTTCAATGACTTGCCCCTACAGCCGCACTGGCCTTCATACATGTCCCCAGAAGTGCCCAGTTCATTCTCACCCTGGGGCCTTTGCACGTGCCACTTTGAATCCAAGCTTGCAGACCATTATATACTTTGGCACCAGCTCTCACAGAGCCTGCAGCGCTTATGGCGATGTGCATATGGCATTTCCTGTCTGCCTGCCCCATTAGACTTGAGGAGCGCTGTGAGTAGAGGGAATATAGGTATAGAAGAAACATGTGTTTTCCCAGGGCCCAGTCCAGAGCCTGCCCTATAGTGGATGCTCAATAACCACTTGCCAAGTGCTTCCTAGAGATGTGTTGACTGTTGCTCTCTGATCATTAGATTTTCTTATTTGATCTTTTCTAGCAAAGTGGTTGCTTCTGTATTTACTTAGAATTCCATTTGTTTCATAAGCGATCTCTTCGCTATCTGTGTGTGCTAGATCTCTCACCAGAACCAACAATTCCGTAGCTCTTCAGGCTAAGCAGTGAAGATGAATTTCAGGGATTGTGAGTGTTTTCCCAGGCTTTCTACACGCCTTTGCACAAGCATAGGCAAGTGCCTTTTGGGCCCTCAGTAAATATTTGTTGGGTGGAAGGACAGGTGGATTGATAAATGGATGGATGGGTGGGTGGATGGATGGATGGATCGATGGATGGATGGTAGAAGACAGATATACTTATGGATGGTGTGCTGAAGATGCTGACAACTCCTTTAGCCTGTTTATCGCTAAACTCCTTTCCTCTCTCTGTGAATAAACCGTCAGATCCCTTTTTCTCTAGAGATACTGTCAAGCAAAGAATTTCCTAATGCTTGTTACACTCCTAAAGCAAGAAGAACATTGGCAGAAACTTCTATTTTCAATGCAGTTTTTAGGAGGGTTAATTACTTTGTGTCTCTGAATGCTTAAAGGTTCCTCAAGGAAAAACTCTGAATAAAACTCAATGACAAGATCTTGATAATAGACTCCTGGTTATTGCTTTGCAATGCCCTACCTATAACTCTCGTTTTAATTAATGTACCTTGAGCAAGATTTGAAACAGATCTCTTTCCCTCTCTTCTCATTTTAATGAGTCTTCTCCAGCAGACATCCACTTCACCAGAGAGATGCGGAGAACCTCAGCATATTCTAGATAGGCTTCCCCTCTGCAATTTATGATGAAATCTGACTTCAGGGCGAGTTCACAGCCTCCTTCCTGCCTCTCCTCTGGTTTCCTGGTAGCAGACCCTCGTCTCCCTTCAGACCTGGGCTCCCCCAGCTCAGTCCCACTTGGCATTTCTAACTGAGGTTATGGATACACATTGAGCCCAGAACTCATTGCTTTTTTGGAAAAGGCAAAATAAGAGAGGGGATTTTCCATATTCACATTTTTCCACAGAAATGTATTCATAAGCTTTAAACTTGCCCAAGCTCTGTTAATGTATGTGGTTGGCTCCTGTGCCAATTTTCATTGTGAATAAGATGCTAAATAAAAGGGTTCTTGTCTTTCCCCTTTCTCCTCCCCTCCCATAACTTTAACTTCATAAACCCATTTTGTAAGTGAATTAGGTCTTAGGAGAGAATCAGAAATGATGTTGTTCTTTTAGCTGCTTACAATGTTTGCTTTAAACCCTTGATAGGAACATGGGCTTGTGACAGCAGCAGCAGAGGTAAACAGATGACTTTATATATAATGCTTTTTACAAGGTGGTTCAGTTCATTTCTAACCTTGGTCTTTGCGTCATGGAATGAGCCAGGGAAATTCTTCCCCTTAACCCTACCCTGCACGTCCTCCTGTCAAGGGCAAGGAAATGTCCATTTTGCCTTTGGTTTCACAGCTCTTTCTCCACAGTGGAGCTTACATAATGCTATACCCCCCAATCTCAGAGAACCCCAGAAGTGTCATCAGGTATTATTATTATTATTATTATTTTCATCAGGTAAAATGTTCACAATAAAAGTTGCGATTTTTATGAGCCATGAGCTGGCGTGTCCTGGCACATCCTGGTTGTCAAGTTTCTGTGCGTTTTAGTTCAAATGTTCCCTGCCTGTGTTTATTCCTGGTCAGACCACACCTCCTGGGACTGTCTTTGTGGCTTTTGCTCAGCTGCTGACTCAAGTTGCAGAAGACATGGGGGATAGTAGAGCAAGGTCTACAAGATTCTGGCCCGAAGGGTAGGGCTCCATCACTCTGCCCTTTTGAGACATGGAAGCTGCCTGCTCTTCCCTTTTCCTGGAAGGTCCCATGACTAGTTCCGTGCCAACAACTAGCCAAGAATATGTAGGGCTAAAGGGGTGTTAACATTAACATAAGTGATACAGTGAGGACCAGAAACCTTGGATATATGGGAGAACATGTGAGCTTTCTGACAGAGAAGATTAGGTTTAAATACCATCCCCCAAAGAATAGCCAGCTCCTTGCTGGGGATCTTGGGCAAGTTCTTAGTTTCTGATTTCTTCATCTAGGAAATAGCAAAAATAATGGAACCCATCTTAGAGGATTGTGTAGCATGATGTGAAAAAATGAAAGTTCAATGCACAGTGTATGATCTGGTACAGGACAGGATGCTATATTTTTAATACTATTAGCTACTATGAACATTATTGGTAACTGATAATTACCTGTAATTAATATAAATAATATTGGTGTCAAAATTATAATCTACATTATTAATACTTATAATCTATAATTACTTATTGGTAATTACAGATATTATTATACATTGATCGATCTTGCAGAACCTTCTTTTCTTCATCTAGAAAGCAGAGATTAACATGGACATTGAAAAAACCTCTGACTCTGTAGGGTTTCTGTGAAGATGAATAAATGACTTTGCACAGTGCCTGGCCCATCGGCCGGTAGCAAAGCATTGCTGTTTTTTGTTTGTTTGTTTGTTTGTTTTGAGACAGAGTTTCGCTCTTGTTACCCAGGCTGGAGTGCAATGGCTCGATCTCGGCTCACCGCAACCTCCGCCTCCTGGGTTCAGGCAATTCTCCTGCCTCAGCCTCCTGAGTAGCTGGGATTACAGGCACGCGCCACCATGCCCAGCTAATTTTTTGTATTTTTAGTAGAGACGGGGTTTCACCATGTTGACCAGGATGGTCTCGATCTCTCGACCTCGTGATCCACCTGCCTCGGCCTCCCAAAGTGCTGGGATTACAGGCTTGAGCCACCGCGCCCAGCCAGCATTGCTGTTTTTAATGAGAGGTTAGTTGTCTTTCTCAGGCCCTCTGTAAAGAAATGTGTTACTTTGCTTTTCAGCCTGCATGACTGTCTCATTCCAGCACTTCTATTGCTGTCTAAAAAGGTGACATGGTGGCTCACGCCTGTCATCCTAACACTTTGAGAGGCTGAGGTAGGTGGATCACTGGAGGTCAGGAGTACAAAACCAGCCTGGCCAACATGGTGAAACCCTGTCTCTGCTAAAAAAAACAACAACAAAAAATTAGCCAGGTGTGGCAGTGAGCACCTGTAATCCCAGCTTAGTGGGGAGGCTGAAGAAGGAGAATCGCTTAAACCCTGGAGGCAGAGGTTGCAGCAAGCTGAGATTGTGCCACTGCGCTCCAGCTTGGGTGACAGAGCAAAACTCTGTCTCAAAAAAAAAAAAAAAAAAAGATGACTGCAAAGTGACTTTAGAGGTAGGTCATGGGCCTGGTGACACCCAGGCATGAGGCTGGAAGGAGGGGCTCAGTCTCCTGGAGAAGATGATCCCTCGGCCTTGAATATCTCAGTCAAGGACTAAGAATCATGGATTCTTCTTAGCAGGCTGGGCTGGTGTGCTTGGTGTATGAGCCGCAGGCTGTGCCTGTAGACACCTAGGAGGAAGAGCTTTGATGCTGAATGCGCTTAGGGGGCCTTCCCCACCTCTGTTATCTGTCTCAGATTCTGGGATAGATGCAGGAGAGCTGTAAAAACCAGGCTGGCTTGCATCACACCTTGCCTGTCCCTTTAAGCTAGGGCTTCTGGCAGATGGACCTTTGACAGTCTGGTTAAGCCTACAGATTCCTTCCTGAGAATAGTTTTAAATCAATAAGATAAAATATGTGGGTTTATAAGGGAAACCAACTACACATCAAAAATTTTTTTTGGAATTGTACTAAAGTAATGGATATATTTCTCTAGTAGTCTATTAGATAGAATGATATGAAGTGTGACGCTAAAAATATAATAATTTTGAAGAAGCAATGAGTGAAAACGGTACTAGAGGGCATCCCTATGATATACAAATATTTGATTTCTTTTAAGGGCAACATCGTGTGGCCTCCTAATGCTTCTGTGATTTGTAGCCTGTGTACATATTTAAAGGAAGTGAAACATTTCAGTTGAAGGTTAGGTCAAACAAGGCAGAATTTTCTCTCCTGTTCAGGTTCACAGACCACATGATAAGGAGCTTTGCTCAGCTGGTCTCCTAAGTCTCTGTGCTGTGAGAGGTCCTGGCCCCAACTTCTCTTTGTCTTATCATCTCGTTTGTATCACAGCCTCCTGCACGCTCTGTGACCTTTATGCAGTACCCCTGCGCCCATGATCTGGGTCACATCAGGTCTGGTTTTGCAATCTCAGGGTTTAATGGAAGAACCCATCTTTCATGCTTCACTATTTAAAGAAGGCTGATTCATTCTCCTTTAATGTATGTGTTTATTGCTATAAACTTCTCTTTTAGTACTAATTTTTTTGAATTCCATATGTTTTTCTCTGTTGTACTATTATTTTCATAGTTTCAAGATATTTTGGGATTTGCCTTTTGAGTTCTTCTTTTTCCCATTGGTTGCTCAAAAACGTATTATTAAATTTCCACATATTTGTGAATTTTCCAATCTGTCTCCTGTCGTTGATTTCTAGTTTTATACCACTGTCTTCAGAAAAGATACTTGACATGATTTCAGTCTGCTCAAATTTGTTAAGATTTCCTTTGTAGCCTAACATGTGATCCATCTTGAAGAATGTTCCACATGCAGTTAGGAAGAACGTGAATTCTGCTGCTGTTGGGTAGAATGTTCTTTATATGTCTTTTGGGTCCCTATAAACCAATTCCACTCTGTGTCAAGGTCAGCCTGATTTGCCAAGCAGCCCTTCATGACGTTCAGGCAGTAATTGTTGCAGGGCCTCACCGTGGGAAGCCCCCGAGTTTGTACCTCAAGAAAGTAGAAATAAAGAGCAAACTAAACCTAAAGTTAGTAGAAGGAGGGACACAATAATCATCAGAGTAGATATAAACAAAATGGAGATTGGAAAAATAGTTAAAAGATTAACAAAACTAAGAGTTAGTGTTTTGAAAAGATAAAATTGACAAACTAAGAAAAGGTAGACTAAGATAAAAAGAGAGAAGAAGCAAATATATAATTAGAAATTAAAGAAGATGCATTAAAAGTTGATGCTGCAGAAATACTAAGGATTGTTTCACTGCTGTGAACAATTACACACCAACAAATGGGTTGTTGTAGAAAGAAAATGGATTAATTTCTGGATACATACAACCTACTGACACTGAAACATGAACTAAAAGAAAATGTAAACAGACCACTAGGAAGTAACAAGACTAACTCAGGAATCAAAAACCTCTCAACAAAGAAAAATCCATGACCAGATGGCCTCACTGGTGAATTCTACTAAACATTTAAGGAAGAATTAATGCCAATCTTTCTTAAATTCTTTTAAAATATGTGAAGTGAAAGGAATCTCTCCAAACTCATTTTATGAACCCAGCATTACCCTGATACCAAAGCCAGACAAAAACAGTACAAGGAAAAAAAAATATAGGTAAGCATATTTTTATATCTTACGGTAGGCCCTCAATATCCATGGGTTCTGTATCTGTGAATTCAACCAACTGGGGATTGAAAATACTTTTAAAAACTAAAAAATAACAAGAAAAATAATACAAACAAAAAACAGTACAATATGTCAAAAAAAAAAAAAAAGGCTGATTCATTTTAAAAGTACAATGTACCCCGAAATCACCTGAAGCATTTGATAAAATCCATATTTCTATACCCCTCAATTTGAGTTGATGTGTCTGGGGAGAGGTTCTGGTTTCTATATTTTAAAGAACTCCCTAAATGCTTCTGAGGAAGGTGCTCCTTGAACAAAATGGTGCTTCTGCTCAGAGACAAGCCTTTTCCATCTTGGAAACTATTATCTTACTATCCTATATTCTGGACGGGAGATGAATGGACGGCTTGTAGGTAGTGGTGTGATATACAGACAGGGATGGCAGCTACAAGAATGTGGACGTGTGGAAGGAAGAAAGAAAGGAAAAGAAAAAGGAGAGCGGGGAGAAAAGCAGAAAGGAAGATAAAAAGAAAATAAGAAAGGAAGGAAAGAAGGGAAAAAGGGAGGAAAGGAAGGAAGAAAGAAGGGAGGAAGAAAGGAAGGGAAGGAAAGAAAGAAGCAGAGAGTAAAGGAAGAAAGAAGGAAGAAAGGGGAAAAGCAAGGGGAAGATGTTGTAAGTGCTTTTAAACCTATGGGGAAAGAAATGTTTATGAGCAGGATCCAGCGATAATATAAATCAGCAAGAAGAAGGATAGATTGATTTTTGAATTCAACAAATATTTGTTATATGGTTGCTATATTCTAGGGCAGGGGTTTAAAACTCCAACACAGAGGAGCCAGGTAAGATGGTGCTAATATAAAAGATTCAGGGTTCTCTCCGTCTTCTACTTTTCCAATTTGAAGGAAACAGTTTGGCTGCATAACAAAAACAAAAGACTGAATGTAAGTTTATGCCGTCAAACTTTGGTTTGCAGCATCAGGCATGGCTATCTAGGGCCTTCCTTTGTGTACATGTGAAAGCTCTCTTCCATATTGTCCAATTTTTCAAGAAAATTTCACATTTTATAGAAATCTCTTTATGAATAAATGTTGGAAACTATTCCAGTACTATTTCTGCAAAACAAATTTACTAAAAATGTATCTGCTTTAAAATGACCGTTTTATTTTTCCCATGGATTATTTTGGTTGGAATTCACAGGCAAAGTAGAGCTGTTCTTTTCTGTACTCCACCATGTCTGAAGCCTCAGCTGGGAAGTGAGGGTAATGACTGAGCATCTGGAGGCTAGGATCACCTACAGAGGCTCACTTGCATGTCTGGTGCTTGAGCTGGGAAGACTCAGTGATCAGGACTATTAATTGGAGCAACTTAATATGGCTTCCCCATGTGGCTTGACATCATGGTGGTCTCATGGTAGTGGGGCTCATTCCATTATAGCTTAGAGCATCAACCACAAGTGTTCCTGCAAACAAGGAGGGAGCTGCATGGACTTTTATGATCCAGTCTTAGAAGTCATATAATGTCACAGTATGTTCGACTGTATTGGTCAAAACTGTTATAAACCCAACCAGATTCAAGGAGAGAAAGATAGTTTCTATCTCTTGATGGGGAAGTAAGAAGTTTACATTCTGGAAGAGCATGAGAGCGAGAGATATTATTGCAGGCATCTTTGAAAAATAGAATCTGCTGTAGTAACTAATTCAAAACTATTTTAGCCCGTAATCCTCACAAAGAACTTTGTGAGGCCGAGGCAGGCAGATCACCTGAGGTCAGGTGTTCGTGACCAGCCTGGTGAACATGGTGAAACCCTGTCTCTACTAAAAATACAAAAGTTAGTCAGGCGTGATGGTGTGTGCCTGTAATCCCAGCTGCTTGGAAAGCTGAGGCAGAAGAATTGCTTGAACCCAGGAGGTGGAGGTAGCAGTGAACCCAGATTGTGCCACTGTACTCCAGCCTAGGAGACAGAGCAGCAAGACTCTGTCTCATAAAACAAACGAACAACAACAACAAAAACCCTTATTTTAAAAATGAGTTAAACACAGTGTGTACAGTACAATGCATGTGTGTAGGCTAGCATAACAGAGGGGTACACTAGTTTTTTACCTCTATTATAGGGTATAAAAGTTCAGAGACAATGAAGATTTGGCTCCTCCTTTTGGGAAACACAGCCTTCTAGTGTGGAATTTTGGAATCTATGAATTACATATTTATACTTTTTGTACCCTTGCTGGAGTTGAGAGGTGTTGGATGAGTACAGGGAGAGGTACTGAGACTAGGAGGCAACGATTTATTAGAATAACCTGGAAAATGGACCAATACCCCCATTCCTAGCCCCAAGAAGTTTACCGATACCCAAAAGAGGGGCATTTGCATTTTTAATATGTTTTTGAGAAGGTTCAGAAACATGAGCTCCCTACTGCTTCCTATGGTGAAACACTGTTCTAAACAGGCTTCTCTATGGATGGCAATTGCTACTTATATATTTAGAGATCATTCTTACCACTTAAATTCTTCATTTGCCTGTAAAAGCCATGTAGCTCTAAACTCAGAATAATCCATCATCTACCACTCTTCATCCCTCATGATCAAGTTTTTCTAAATAGGGTTGGAAATTGACATGTGATTTAAAAATAACCTAAAGTATGTCTGATAGCCCAGATAAGGACATGTGCTTTGTAGTGCCATTCATGGAAATAGTGACATTGAAACAAATTCTGGAGGCCCTCCCTCTCATCTTCCTTTCTCTAATTCCTAGGGATACAGGATAGGGCTAAGAATTGCTGTCTTCTGACTTAATGAGGAGGCTTTTGCTCAAATAAACACTGAGTTCCTTTTATTTTCTACCCATTCACCAACTCACATAATGTATTTTGGGGAGGTCTGTTCATTCCATAGGATAATTCAGAGTTATACCTAGGCTGGGGACAGAGGCTCACACTGATGATCTCAACACCTTGAAAGGCCGAGGTGGCTAGGATTGCTTGAGGCCAGGAGTTCAAGACCAGTCTGGGCTACACAGCAAGCCCTCATCTCTGAAAATATTTTAAAAATAATTTTGTAAAGGAAAGTTATACCTGAGCCAGGAATTCTGTAACCTTCGTAATCTTGTGTTCCAGGGTGTGTAATATTGGGAAGGTTTAGGTTTATTGTCTAACTGTTAATTGCATAAATAAGGTGGCAACCATGGCAGCCCAATCCCGTCCCCCTCAGCATTGGCAGGTGGCCAGCGAGGTGTGATCACAGCCTCTGTCTGAGCTCACCTTTGCAGGTAATGGGGCAAGTATGTGGTGTTAAAGAGCAGGAAGGCCGGCAAGGGTTGGTAATTGTTTAACTCTTCCAGTGGCACTCCTCTGAGTACATGGACCACACCTGCAAACCTGGCAGGACGTGCTGTGCATGACTGGACAGAGGCACTGATACACTCGGAGCCAAGGAATGGGTTTAGGCAGGAGCTCAGGGTTGACATAGGGAGCCCAGCCTGCTGGGCTGCTTGAAATCTAAGGACTCAAAATGCTCGTGCTTTCAGGAGACAACTGCTCATTATCTGGTGAAATTAACCAGTCATGTCACCTTTTGGCACCTCAATTTCCTCATTACTGAATAGTTAGGGATTTGAACATATTATCTATCCCTAAGATACCTTTTAGCTCTGACGTAGACTGAGTACAGTCTATGTCAAGACTCCGACTATAGTGTTGGTATTTTCAAATGAGAAGAATTACCAAATCACGTGGAGAACTTGACAAAACACAAAACGCTGAGCTCCACCCCCCAGATTACTGATTCTGAAGGTCTGAGATAGGGCCTGAGTATTTGCATTTCTAACAAGTACCCAGGTGTCACTAAGCTGCTGGTTTGGGGCCCACATTTTGAGAACTGCTGTTCTAGTCTGTTAATGCCTGGTTATGCTCTGGGGATTTTCCTGGGCCACCTCATACAGCTTCAACATGCTATGAAAAGGGCTCCTTTTTTAAGGAGTGAGGTTTTATTTCCTGAATTTTCCCAGCCCTTTGTTGTTAATTTTTCCACCAGATTGGGCATCTTTGGAACATCACAATTTGACAAGAGAAAATAAAATGAGACATAGCTCATTTGATTGGGCCAAGGGGCCATAGTTTACCCAGCTTTATGTCTTATGACTTGCCTAGTATTGCTTCTTAGGAGGAGGAGGAGGAGGAGTTATTGAACATTTTCTGGACTTATTATTCAACTTACATTGCCTTAGTTAACATTCTTTGTAATTGTATTTGAAATATCTTCAGCACAGACAGTGTGATATATACTTGGGATTCATTTTTATCTGTACTCTAGAGCTCATTGTATGCTGCTTTTAAAATAGCTCTTAATGATTTCCACCTTCTAGTATTCACACCCCTGTGTAATCATCTCCCTCTCCATGTGGGTTGACCCTAGTGACTTGTTTCCAAAATAACAGAATGTGACCAAAGTGATGGGATGTCACTTTTGAGATTAGATTGTAAAACACTGTGACTTCCATCTTTCACTCTCTTCATTGCTGGTCTATTCCTCTCTGGCTTTTCCTGAATGCTTGCGGTGATGATGAATTCAGAGAGGCCTGCATGGCAAGGAAGGGTGGGTGGCTTCTTGCTAATTTCCAGCAGGAACTGAGGTCCACACCCTTAAGACTGAGCTTAGAAGTAGATCCCTCCCCAGTCAAGCTTTCCAATGAGACCACAGAAAAGACCACCTCCTTGATCATCGTCTTCAAAGAGACCCCGAGGCAGAGGACCTGGTTAAGTCATGTTAAGATTTCCGAAGCACAGACACTGAGCCAATGAATGTGTGTTTTGATAAGCTGCCAGGTTAGGGGTACTTTTTAATGCAACAAAATATAATTAACACAAATCTATTGACAGAGGATGTTTCTTAGGGATTAGGTAGTTAGCATTTGAAAAACTCAAAATCAGAAGACCACACTTCATAGTAATGCAGAGCCAGATTGAACTGGCTTGTGAGAGATGCTTGTGCACAACTCTTTCTAACTCTGTATACAGAGATGGCATGTTAATATAATAGTTTGAAGTAAGCATAATGGGAATATTTATACAATGAAAACCAGCAAATAATACAATTTTGAGACCCATTTTACTAGCATAGCACTGTACTTTAAAAGCCCTACCATAAGCCCTGGCTCTCACTGCATCTGGTGAATAACAGAAGCCTGGTATATTTGCATAATGGTATGCAGAGTGGGTGTTGCATTCATGAAGGTAGGGTTGTTAAAGTCATGTCGTTTGTGGAGTAATATTACACATGGCTGCTCCCTTGTGTGAACAGGGTGGATGACCCCAAGAGTCTGCAAACTTCTGGATAGCATCTTTAGCTTAGGAATATGAAATAATCCCAACTTTGTTTATAACAGGTCATTGTTAACCTGAACTGGGTGAAATTTTGGTATGGAAATATACATTCTTAATCTGTCTCAAATGAACCTCCTAGGCAAGGCTCTGTGGAAGCATCTAGCTAGACAGAGAGTTAAGTAAGGAATTCCTAGCACTTGGTACCTGCTTGCAAATAAATATTTGTATTGGGGGACTTTATCTCCGGCAGTTGCTTTTATTGCTACATATTACCTGATTGGAAGGTTAGGGAGAAGAGACCTTGCTTACCTCTAGTTTGTTGAAAGCTACCAATGTCAGTAAAAAAGGAACTAGTAATTGTGAATGATCAAAGACACTCCGATCAGTTTGTGGTATCAATTATTACAGTATCCATAAAATACAGATATGCTACAAGTCTTCAATTTACACTTGAAGAATTTGGAATGTAAGCACGGTGGTCATCTAACTGAGTTTATGAAGCTTGTACATGACAAAGTTAAAGGGCTCCAAGTGAGCTCTGACCCCAAAATCATGCTTCTAACCTCTCTACTAGAGGTCACTCCTCCCCCTTTTCACTATTAGAGTCTAAAAACCTTAGAGGGGAAATTCCAGGGAAGGAAACTCCACAGGCTCGAGTTTCAGAGTCTTCCCTGACAGGAAATCCTAGCTAACCTTGAACTTCAGGGTCATCTGTTGCTGTTGTGGTTTAATACCATTTTTTTTTAAATTTCTAGTTAAAAGGGCAGCTCTGCTCACTGTCCCTTGCATGCCATGCCCTTAAAACATCTCAGCTTCCTCTTGTTACTGCCTGAAAAATGGATTCCCGAAAATAACAAGTCCTTCAAATTCAGACATCAGTTTTCCTCAGTTAACTTCTACATCATCATTTATAATATTGGAAGGTTTTAGTTTTAAGAAAATTTGGACCAATGCCCTAAACTGTCTTCCCATCTCAGAGCAACTGAAAAATGTGACTCGCTGCTGCCAGAATCCCTACATGCAAATGACCGGGCCGTAGAGAGTGAAGTCTTCGGACCCACACATTTTTCCCAGGAGAAGTTATTATTTCAGGGCTTTTCACTGTGTTCATGAGTTTATTCTGTGATCTAGGCCTTGGGGAGAACACCCACCTAATTTCCTATACCCACTGTAGCATAGAAATAAAGACAATCGGTGTTCACATCATAGTTTTGTCTTTTACGGCTTGTATAATCTTGGGAAAATTATTTAACCTCTCCATGCTAATGCTTTCTTATCTGTGAAATGGAGGTGTGAGTACTGCCCACCTTATGAGTCATTAAAAGGATTAAACACATTAAGCTATACAAAGTGCCTGGAGCAGTTAACTGAGCCAATATGCTCAGTTAATGTTACTTTTTACACATGGTGGGCCTGTTTGTCACTGCTACTTCCTGGAAGTACCCATGCATAATGGAAAGGATGGCTTCATGCTGTCCTGCTTGTAGCCAATCAGTTTCTTAGTTTATTCGGCTTGTTTTTTACACTCAAGGAGTGTACCAGTTAGCTGTTGCTACATAACAAATGTCTCCAAATTTAGCAGCTTACAACAGCAAACATTTACTGTCTCACAGTTCATGCAGGTCATAAATTTATGAGTAGCTTAGCCGGGGGGGTTCTGCCTATGGGTCTTTCATGAGGTTGCAGTCAAGCAGTTGGCTTGGTGCAGTCTATTTCAGGCTCAGCTGGAGATGATCCATTTCCAGGCTCACTCAAAAGGATGCTATCAGGCCTCAGTTCCTTACCATGTGGGCCTCTACATAAACTGCCTAAAAGTTCTCATAACAGATACCTTGCTCTGGGGAGTACAGAGATAGAGAGAGACGGAGAGAGACAGACAGAGAGAGAGAGAGAGAGAGAGAGAATGCAAGCAAAAGTCAAAATCTTTTATATGGTAATTATTAACTTATGCCACATTCTGTTTATTAGAAGCATGTCACTACGTCCAATCCATACCAAAGGAGTAGGGAATTAGGCTCTATCTCTTGTGGAGCCAAGTATCAAAAACAAATGTGACATATTTTAAAAACCACAAGTGTCTTTCACAACCCAGATACCTTAGACGTTTTAAAGTTTAAGTGCACTTTGGAGATCAGCTAGCACAGCTGCCTCAGTTGAGAGATGAGAAGAGTAACTCAAGAGACTTGCCCAAGGTCACCCAGCTAACTGGCCCCAGGGACTGGATTCAGCTCTCTTAACTGTTGCTGTGTGCAGCTGTACTTCATTTTCAAGTCATGTTGATGGAGTCACTTCACTGATATGCTGTGGCACATCCTGAAGCCCTAGGCTACTGAGAGATTGAAACTTGTACATCATATCTTGAGACTTGCACTGTCTAGTATGGTAGTCAATAGCTACATGTGTTGTGAGTTACATGTGGTGTCAAATATGTATCAAATTTCTAAGAGTTAGTATTAAACATGTAAATTATCTTATTATTTCATATTGATTACATATTGAAGGGGGAACTATTTTGGATATATTAGGTTAAATAAAATATATTGTTAGAATTCATTTTCTCTATTTTATTGTTATTTTTTACTTTTTTAATGTGGCTACTAGAAAACTTGAAATTCCATATATGGTTTGCAACGCATTTCTATGGCACATTTGTATTTCTGTTACTGCTCTAGACTAACCAAACCGATCTCATCATTCTCCATGTCTTTGGTCTCTCAGGGTCTTGCTTTTACTTCCAACTCTGTTTCCAGCCAAAGTGACTGAGTCACAGCAACACAAGCTACTCCAAGGCCTCTGTTCTCTGCTGACTCTGCAGAAAGAGTGCCTGTAATTTACAAGTCTGCTCCTTTAGACCTTTCCAAAGCAACTAGTAACTAAGGGTGTCCTGTGCAACTGCAGCAATGGTTTCCGATGACGTGTGTGCTCTGATGAGCTCAAAACATTCCCCGTGGACCGAACTTCCACTCAAAAACTGGGTCCCAGCCGGGCGTGGTGGTTCATACGTATAATCCCAGCACTTTGGGAGGCTGAGGCGGGTGAGTCAGAAGGTCAGGAGTTCGAGACCAGTCTGACCAACATGGTGAAACCCTGTCTCTACTAAAAATACAAAAATTAGCTGGATGTGGTGGCAAGTACCTGTAATCCCAGCTACTCAGAAGGCCGAGGCAACAGAATCACTTGAACCCAGGAGGCAGAGGTTGCAGTGAGCTGAGATCGCACCACAGCACTCCAGCCTGGGCAACAGAGCAAGACTGTCTCAAAAAAAAAAAAGAAAAAAAGAAAAAAAGAAGTTGGGTCCCAACATTCTGCTTACTCTTTTTAAAGACAATGCCAGACTAAGTAACCTCAACTAGATCCATTACATAACCTAACCTTTCCTTTCTTTTCCTTTGCTTTCCTCCCTCCCTTCCTCCCTTCATCCTTCCCTTCTTTTCTCTCGCTCTTTGTCTTTCTCTCTTTCCTTCTAAATTCTGAGTCAATACAGAAAATTTCAAGCCCAGATTTTGTCTTGAAGACTATTGTAAATAAAGTGATCAGTTGAATCTCCCTGAGCTGGACATTTGGACTGGACATTTGGAAGAGTGATTAGTGAGAGGAGTTAAAAGACAATCAACTCAAGGTCTCGCCGTTTATTGAACAGATTGTTGGCCCCTTCACTGTAGGGTATTGTTTTCAGAAGATCTGCTTGCCCAGGATTCTTGGTTGTAATTCATCTCAGGACTGGGGAAGATAAATATCTCTTTCATGATAATTTAAAGTAGTTAGTCTGCACACTCTCTAAACAGCTTCCTTCCATTGATCAACGAGTGGGCCATGAAGCCTTTTACAGGCCTCTGCCCCTAATCACCCTTCTTGTTGACATTCCAAACTGCTAAGCTCACAAATGTACTGGGAGGACAGTAGCTAGAGGACACTTATTCCCTAAGAGAGAATCCTTGACTTTCACGGTATGTGACTTTGTTATTTTCCCATCCTTGTAAGGGCTTGACATTGTTTCAGAAAGTAGTGTTAAATTGAGGAATGTCATTTTCAGTTTCTTTCTCACTGACCCACGCCATTCAATTTCTTCATCCTCCTCAAATCCTTTTTTGGAATGAGGCAGTAAATAAATAAATAAATAGAACTGTCTCTAATGTAAAATGAGTTGGGTAGTTTGAAGATTTGTTTTCTCTTAAACACTTGAAGGAAGATAAAGACTGAAAAGAGAGGAGCTGCTACATTTTCGATGTAAACAAGAACACTAAATAAACAATGGCCATTGGATAAATGTGAATTATACAGGGCTAGCATTTTGATAACTTGTGATTTGGACAAAGTACAAGTTGGTACTTCCACTTTTTTTTTTTAATCTTTGTTTTTGCTAATTGTATGCAGCATAGAAATCCCATAGCTCCCAAATCTTCTATTCCAACTGCCATTTCAAATTCTACCACAGTCCTATATATCATCATCAATGACCCACCCAATCTGGCCAGAAAGGATACTGAGATCTTCTAAATTGAGCTAGAATCAAACCAAAAACCCTGTGAATATAAGCAAAAGGTTAAGAGAAGTAGGAAAGCTGGTTTACATCAGAAAAGACATCTCCCCACGGAATTTTCTGGAAGATGCCATTTTGTAACAGTAACTTTAGATCCAATTTGTAAATCTTTTGGTTACAAAAATCAGGACCATGTCTATGTCAAGTAATGGAGGTTACTGTTGAGTCACTATGACGATGGCACAGACAGAAGCTAGTGCCTCCCTTAGACTATGGTAGTACTTCTCAACAGTGGGTGAGAGCAGGGTAGAGATTTTGCCTCTGGAGGACATTTGACAATGTCTGGGGACATTTTTGATTGTCATAGTTTCATAGGAGAATGCCGGCATCTAGTGGGTAGAGCCCAGGTACACTACTAAACATCCTCCAAATGCACAGGTCAGCTCTTGACAACAGAGAATTACCTAGCTCAAAACATCAATAGTCCTGAGGATGAAAAACCCTGAAAAAGGACAACAGGTGACCCCCTACTTCCTTCCTGGCCCTGTGACCTGGAGGACTTTGTATGTTAAACATTAAAAAACAAAGACAATAAATGTTATTTTTGTTTTCCACGTTCAAAATAAAATTCTTTACTTGATTGGACATAAAATTTTAAGACAAGAGAAACTGACAAGAAATAAGCAGCAGTGGCACCTATCATAAAACCTTTGTTTAGATTCAGAGAGCAGACATTTAGTTTCAGTGAAGTTTCCCTTGGAAATAATCATTCAAAGGCTGCATCATTAAGCATTGTAACTGCTAGATGAGGATAAGTCTTCCTCATCCTTAAAGTTCTTTGGAAGTCAAATGGACACCCACTTGCCTGGAGTGGTTAGGGCAAGGAGGAAAGACAGGTAGTCCTGGAGAGAGATACTGCTTCTCTACTCTGCTGTGGGTCTAGATTATGTGTTTCTAAATATTATAGAATGACTCAATAACATATTCTACTGAAAAATAGTAATATATCATTTAAAAACTCTTCAAAAAACAACAATGCTCTTAAAATTGCATGCACTGTTGCTTATTATACTGTCTTGATCATAATTGTGTAATGTTTGAGAGAGCTACTTCTCACCTCCACCTTACCTCTCAGATCCATCAGCCATCCTTCTCTGCCCTGTCTGTCCGTGGTGATTGACCCTTACTGATGACATCACGTGGATTCTCTCGTTCTTTAGCTTCTACCTGGCTGAGCTAATGGGAGGTGCTAGCAGGGGAACAGAGGGAAAGAGTGGAAAGGGCTCAGAATACTTATTCCCCTGCCCTTACCCAGCCTTGGCACCTCTTTTCTGGTAGTGGCTACTGGCCTCCATCATTACAGCTTCTGTTTGGTGGAAACTTCTTTGTGGTTTCAGTTTTTTTCTGGCTCTGTCAACCCTACTTTTATATTTTTGTCTTTCAGGTCGATTGGTAAGTTTCTAGCTGTTGCTGGACTAATAGTTCCTCAACATCTTTTAACAGTTCAGTTAAAACTATCAACATCTAATAGAGCAAAAAGAACCCTCATTTATTGCTAGTGGAGATGCAAAATGGTACAGCTACTTTGGAAGTCAGTGTGGCAATTTCTTACAAAGCTAAACATCATTTTACTATATAATCTAGCAGTTGTGCTCCTTGGTATTAACTCAAATGAGATGAAATCTTATATCTGTGCAAGAACTCCAGACAGATACTTATAGCAGCTTTATTCATAATTACCCCAAACTGGAAGCAACCAAAATGTCCTTCAGTAGATGAATGGATAAACAAGCTGTGGTCATTCATACAATGGGATGTTAGAGAAAAAAATAAATGAGCTGTCAAGCCATGAGAAGACATGAAAGGACCTTAAATGCATAGTGATAAGTGAAAGAAGCCAGTCCAAAAAGGCTGCATACACTGTGATTCCAACTACATGACATAGTTAAAAGACAAAACTACAGAAACATGAAAAAGATGAGTGGTTGCCACAGATGTGGGGAGAGAGGAAAGGTAGAGTAGGTGGGGCACAGAGGAATCTTAGGGCAGCAAAATATTCTGTAAGATGCTGCAATGGTGGATACAAGGCACAATGCATCCTTCCAGACCCATAGAACGTACGACACAAAGACTGAGTCCTAGTAGAAACAATAAACGTTTGTTAATAATAATATATTCATACTAGTTTATCAGGCGTAAGAAAGGTACCCCACCAATGCAAGATATGAATAATAGGGGCAACTGTGAAAGGCATGGGAGGCATATGGGAAGTCTGCATGTTCAGCTTAACTTTTCTGTAGACCTAGAACTACTTTATAAATGAGGTTCATTAATTAAATATATCACTGAACCATATGTATATTTGTGGGAAAAAAGTCTACCCTCTTCTCTGTGCATAGCCCCATTATTAATTTTATCTTCAGTTAAACTCTTTCCTGGGAAATTCTATTTCCTGCTCAGGGCCTGATTATTGTCCATTGTATCAAAAAGACATTGTGAAAATAAAGAAAACGCTAAAATGATAATATTATCAAAACCTTGTTATTCATGAAATGCATGTTAGACACCAAAACATTGGTGGCTTTTCATATTACCAATGCTACAAAATTAATTAAGGGGTATATATCTTTTTAGATTCCTTGGCATTACCCAAGGTTTAGAAAATAGAGAATGATCAAATGTCCTGGATTTCCTGGGGCAATCCTGATTTAGGCTGTTTTTCTAAATGTAGTTGTTAACAGAACCCCATTTTCCTCTCAAACACATCCTAGTTTGGATGGTAAGTTATATAATTGTTGTGCCTCTAAGATTTTCTTTGCAAAAGGAGTTACAAAGCACCATGAACAGAGTCTAATCATACTCACCCCAGCCTGTCTGTTTGGGCACTGTCTGGAACAGACAGACTAGACTGAGAACAAAGGTGTGTCTGCCAGGACTAAATGTTCCAAAAGCAGATTTTTTATCAGATGAAACTATAACCTAGATCTTAAAATGATTGAATGCAACTTCTGTAGTGAAAAATCAGCTGAAGTTGTATAAGGATTTGCTAAAATTGAACCTCAGGCCCCATGAGATCCTCAGCAGCTTGAACTGTGGAGAGCTGGCATAGGTAGAGTCATTTGTCTACTGCCGGGACTGTGGATCAGGTACAGAGTACAGAGGCCTTGCTCTATACCTACATAGCTACTAGCCAGCTCCAGAAGCCAATATTCCACCTACCAGGATGGAGACCTTCCTTGAGATTTCCCTTTATTACTGTCCATTCATTCAATGAATACCTACTCAACTCAGTCACTACCTTGAAAATACAGTGGTGCATAACACATTTTTAAAAAATCAATTTTAGTGGGAAGAGAAAACCGATAAACAAGTGATCAAGTCAGTTAAATAATTCTTATGATGCTGAATGCTATGATGGGTATAGATGCAAAATCCTTGTGCAGGAGAGAGGGCTTCTTTCTAAAGATGATAGTTGAGCTAATTCTGAAGAGGAAAGGGAGGTAGCCAAGGGAAATCTTGGCTGTTCAGCCCACAGCCCGTCTGGAATTAATGAAACTAATGAATAAACAGTGTGCCAAAAAGAAATATTATAAATTGTTTAAATGTTTTTTCCTGATAAGCAAAAAGAAAACCACTATTCTAGGCAATATCTGTGGGCACCGTAAGCTTTAGAAAGAATTGTTCTCTCGTTAGCAGTCATTTGTTATTGATTGGTAATTGTCATCATCAGAATGCTAAATCATGTTGACCCATCTCTTTCTCCACTCCAAGACTTTCCCAACCTGTTCCAGTTACTACGGCTGCATAACAAATTACCCAAAACCTTAGTGGCTTAAAACAATGACAACACTTGTTGTGTTTATGATTTTATAATTGGGAGGACTCCTGGAAATAGATCATCTATGTTCCACTCAGCATTAACTAGAAAAGTGCAGTGAGGGGTCCTGGAATCATCTAAAGTCTTTCTCATTACCTGTCTGGCACTTGGTACTAGCTATTAGCTGAGATCTCCCTAATGCTTTTGGCCAGAAAATTACACATAACCTTTCCACATGGCCTGGGCTTCCTCACAACATGGAGTTTATGAGAATCCTGACACAGAGAGAAGGCCAACTGAGTGCTGTGTTGCTTCCTATGATCTAGCTTCAGAAAACACTTAACAATACCTCGGTTATACTCAGTTCGTCACAGTCACGAAAGAGGTTGTCCAGATTCCGGGAAGGAAACATAGACCCCATCTCTCATTGCAGGTCACAGAGGATGAAGAACATGTGAGATGGCATTTATTGGTCCAGCCATCTTGAAAATATATAATTTTCCATGAAGCTCAATCTTTTGAGCTTCTTGTAAGACACTTCTATTTTTCCACTCCACATGCCTAAAAGAACACATAAGGCAACTGCAGAGACAGGAGAAGTGAAAGAAACTGAGTGAGAAACTCAAAAATTCTCATCCGTGAGCAGGCAGACAAGGAAAGCCTAGAGACTCATTCATTATTCATCTCTGTTCTATGTATTTATGATAGGTATCAAGCTTGAATGAGTCAGTACAAATATGTTTAGAAAATTTTGGTTTGGAGGCCAGGCGCGGTGGCTTACGCCTGTAATCCCAGCACTTTGGGAGGCCGAGGCGGGTGAATCATGAGGTCAAGAGATCGAGACCATCCTGGTCAACATGGTGAAACCCCGTCTCTATTAAAAAAATACAAAAATTAGCTTGGCATGGTGGCGCGTGCCTGTAATCCCAGCTACTTGGGAGGCTGAGGCAGGAGAATTGCCTGAACCCAGGAGGCGGAGGTTGCGCTGAGCTGAGATCATGCCATTGCACTCCAGCCTGGGTAACAAGAGCAAAACTCCGTCTCAAAAAAAAAAAAAGAAAAAGAAAATTTTAGTTTGAACAAAGTAAAACATTTTCTATATTTCTTATCTTCTTAGAAATTTTAGTAACTATTTGTATGTCCTCCAAGAGGGACACATAGTATGAAATTTATCCCCATCTTCTTTGACATGGAACCCTTTTCGCATGCAATCCTGAAATAGCTCATGGAACCACTTAGGAAATTCTATTAAGCCAATTTGTCCTAAGAGGGGTTATAGGAGACCTACAGAAAGGGGTGTTTCATGGGTTTTGTGAGGGGATGAAAAATCTCTTCCAGGTTGAAGCTGTGAAAGGAATGTAATGTCTGCTTTTCAACTCTGGCTGGCAGTGTGTTGTACCCTATGGTACCTGAATGAAAGATCTAAGCTGAGTGTGCTAAATGAATAGGCTGTTTCTGGTATGCCAGAATTCAAAACCAGAGCCCATTAGCATGAGTACTTCAAGGATTGCCACTGACGTAACCTTTCAGGGGAAAGGCTGGTCCATCAACAAATGATTCAAGATATGATGAACCGTAGGAAGCCAAGCCAGTGAGTAAGGGACAACATTTGCTGTGGATGGAGCTCAACTTCACCCTGCCTCATTGGACCAAGTTCACTATCTGAGAGTGATGAAATGAGGCGAAAGAGAATGTCCTCCAACATGAAGACTGCAGAAACTTACAAAAGAACTGTAGGCTAGAAATCTAGACCAGCCTCACGATGCCAAGATTCCACTTAGAGGAAAGGGAAATACATCTGTGGAAATTAATGAGAAACACAGATATTCCATGGGAGTTCAGAACCTGGAAATTAGTGAGGCCAAGAAAAGACAGGGATATGACAGAGGGCAAATTTCATAGGCGTTTGCAACATGATATTTGAGTAGAAAGGAGCTTGGTTTGCTTTTGGCAGCAGGAGGAAAATCTCCATTTCCCATTCAACAACAAGAAAGGGATCCTGGTGAGGACTCATCTGGAATACCATCTTTGAATTTGGTGCCTTGTTACAGTAGGGAAGTAGTTGACCTGGCCAAAATTCCAAGAGCCAGCTGAATTCTGTTGGGTTTGGGTACACTGATTAAATAAGTCAAATCCTCTTGGCCTTCTGAGCATCTTAACTCCCAACAATCACCCCAGGAAACATTCAGGAAGACTGAAAGTCCTGGAAAATTCCAAGGGAAATATTTCTACCCAAAAGTATATGAAGATTGAAACAGCCAAGGAAGGAAAGAGATTATTGCTTTTGGAGACTGTGGAATTTCAACCAGAGACAGAGAAGATAGTTCATCCTCAAGATGCATTAAATTTTATACAAGGTCTTTCGTGGACTGTTTGGACACATTCTGCCTCCGGGCACCTCAAATTAGCTTCAGTACTAGAGAGTTTGATGATTTTTCAAAAACCATGAATCCTCTCTGACACTGGCAAAGAAGCTTGGAAAAGATGAGATACCATACATTATTTACTAGCTCAATGATAGCTAAATGGTATTTTTCTTCTTTCAACTGGATTTAAGAGTGTATTTAAAGAATGAAATGTATTAAACAGAAGCTATTTACACTTAGGCAAAAGTCCTGTTTCAGAGCTGGGCAAGTGTTCACTGCAATCAGGATCATAATCACACCTGTACGATTTCTAGCATTAATTAGAAAACCTACCCAGACACTGAAATAATAAGATTGACGACTTTTGCCCTCTCTGGGATCCGTGCCAAATGACTGATTTTCAGCATCCTGGCTCCATGTTGCTCTCATTGTGATCTCTCTTCTGATTCCTTGCTTCTTCCTTGCCTGCTTTTTTGCTCCTTTTCATTATCTGCCCCTGACTTCCTTCTTCTTCTGGCTAGACTTTTGCCTTACTCATAAGAAATACCGTAGATGGGGAGCTTGCAAAGAACAGAAATGTATTTCTCAGTGTTCTGGAGCCGGGAGTCTGATATCACAGTGCTTGCCTGATCGGGTTCTGGTGAGGGACCTCTTTCAAGTTGAAGACTATCATCTCCTCTTTTTATCCTCATCATAGAAAGGGAGCAAGGGATTTCTCTGGCGTCTCTTCTTTGAGGACACTCATCCCATTCATGAGGGCTCTATCTTTATGACTTAATTTCCTCCAAAAGACATCACCTCCCAACACCATCACACTGAGTTAGTATTTCAACGTAGGAATTTGGAGGGTATGTGAACATTCATTCTATTGCAGCTTGCCACTCCCCTTCTCTGTTCACTCCCTTCTTCCACTGTGGACTCTATCCTGCTTTTATTCCCTCCTTTTGCCTCTGGTTATAAAGGCATCCCCTTTTTTCATACCCTTGATTAAAAACCACCCTGTATTTGTAAAAAAAAATTTCTTCTTTGGAGGAAGTTTCTAGGAACTGTTTTCCCACTCTCAAAGGATCTTGGGTGCAAGAAGAAATTACTTTCTGAGTGCAGGTACCTTCTCCATAAATTGTTGATGTTCAACTCAAATTTGGAAGGAAAATTTGATATCTATTAATTTATTTATTTAAAAAATGACTGATTGTAAGGTAGGTACTAGGAAGGAATATAAAGATTTGCCTCCTTTTCTTGAAGACATGCCAACTGGCAGGCTTCATAAGACCCAAGTGAGAAAATGATGACAGCCCTTATGGAAATGTGTGTGTGTGTGTGTGTGTGTGTGTGTGTGTGTGTGTGTGTGTGTGTGTGTGTGATGTTTCATATATGTTTATAGTATAGGTAGATATGTTTCTCTCATATGTGTGTGTGTGTGTGTGTGTGTGTGTATATATATATATATATATACATGTATATATATATACATGTAGCCTAGTAGAGGTCAGAAATGCCCAGCCAAGTGCCGTCAAAATCAGCCAACTCTGTCAGCCTGCAGACTTGTTTTAATCCATGAGTTCCAGTGTGATTTCCTATGTAGTATTATTGTGACCACAGATAGTTGATACAATATATATGTATGTGTGTACATAGATAGCATACATATACGTTTATGTTTATATAGAAAAGCCTGAAATGATTTAATTATATTTTATTTCCTGTAAGTACTTGCTATATGATATTATGAATATTTAAAAAATCAAAAAATATATGTTCCCAAGATAATAACCTGTATGTGTATAGGATCCTACCTGACAGGTAAACATTTATACCTCAGTGATCTTTGAAGAGGTATTTATTTTCCTTAGAAAGCTGGGATTGCTTACATAGTCTTCTACTGGGTCTAGGTCATGTGTTGTATTCAATGAATGTAATGGCATGGATTCATTTGTGCAATAGCAAATTATCATTGCAACACATTTTCTGTTGTGAACCTTTTGTTTCTTTCTAAATTTCAGTAGAACAAAACTATCTGCATTCTTTTCAATGGGACATCATCTTGATTGCCATTTATAGCTCTAGGTATCCAACCATTACTGCAATTGAGTCTCCACAGTCACCAAAATAATTGCCAAATTTTCTCATCAGAATTCACTCAAAGGTGCTTAAATATTGGCAATGTCCAATCAGCAAATGGTGCAGGTAGTAGTAAGGAAAAGAAAAAATACGAAGAACAGTTTAAAGCATCAGAAAGTAATGTGTAAGAGGGCAGACAAGGGGATGTGCTAAACTCTGGGAGGTTTTGTTGGAGAGCAAGGGGGACATTGGATGAAGCTTTATAAACATTCAGCCATTAAATGAGTCTGAACGTGCAAATAACTTAGAATAGCGCCTGGCATAAAATAACTGCACAAAAGATGTTGAAGCATTTTGTTTCAAACCTTTGGAAGAAAATAAAAATAAATTCCTGTTAAAGTTTACCTTTGAAATTAAGTCAAGAATTTTCTCCTTGTATTTGGACATTTGAAATAAGCCATTATTATATTCATATACTTTTACACACATGAAACATTGTTGAGTAAACACAATTATACTCCATCATCTTTTAGTCAAGTGGCCCATAGATAGATGATAAGAACACACAACAATATTTTTATTCTTTTCCTTTATTCTCCTTCTCTGTTTACCAGGTTTTTTGTTTGTTTGTTTGTTTTGAAATAGAGTCTCACTGTGTCGCCAGGATGGAATGCAGTGGCGTGATCTTGGCTCGCTACAACATCTGCCTCCTGGGTTCAAGTGATTCTAGTGCCTTAGCCTCTCGAGTAGCTGGGATTACAGGTGCACACCACCATGCCCAGCTCAAATTTTTGTATTTTTAGTAGAGATGGGGTTTCACCATGTTGGCCAATGTGGTCTGGATCTTCTGACCTAATGATCTGCCCACCTCAGTCTCCTCTGTTTAGCAGTTTTCGACAATTACTGTTTGTGGATACTCTGCCATGGCCATGAACACTAGAAGATCTAAAATTGTTCCTTGCTTTCGTAGAGCACGGGCTGGTTGAAGCAGTAAGATGCAGGTGTATAAGGAGTGCTGACAAAAACAGGCAAGAATGCCATAAGGTAAAAAAAATCAACAGTGAAATTGATTCTAAAGGAAGATACATTGTAAGAAATTGGAGGAGTGTTTTAGGTAATATTTCTCATAAATGATTAAAAACTGATGTCAGAGACATGGAGAAAAAAAAATCAGGTTGGGAGCTAGTTACTTCCTTTCTAAATAAGAATGTAGTAGATTGAAGAAGCATTGTTCTCAGCCCTCTATAGGGACTCTATGCTTTATTTAAGTAGTTGATCTGAGGTAGCTCAGAGCACCCTGGAGTTTGTGAAGATTATATTCAGCTTTTGCCACTTGGACACCCAGGACTATATTTGTGGCCAGATTTAGCCACTGTTTCGATCTTATTTTATTTTCTATTCTCTTATTGTATATCTGTAAATTACCTTAAGTCCTTTTGTAAGATATAGAACAAATAACTAAGTAATGAAGACTATAAGAAAGTCATTCATAGTCCCCACCTCTCAATTTTTTTTCAGTTATAAATTGAAAGACTAGGATTAAGTTAAACTGAGTTTATTTTTTTCTAGCTCTAATGTTTTATGATTACATGAATGAATGTAGGATTGTTCATAAATGAATAATAGCTTAATTTAGCCAATACTTAAAAGTAGTAGACATAAAGACTCTCTCTGTAAGAGCATAAATAACTTGACTTAAAACCATTGGGTGAAGTCAATATTCCAGAGTGTTTCAATAGTAAATGTCTCCTCTGATTTATTCCCTTCTAAGAGTGGTTTGACCATATAAATGCATAAATAAATAAATGGCTTTGTGTGTCCAAAATTTACTGGCAGACATCAGGTCTTATGAGATATCATATTATCAATGATACCTTTCAATTGCTTTTAAAAAATAACCAGCAACTTTTCAGGTTTTAGAGGCCATATCAAACATATATTCGTAGAGAAAATAGTAAAAAACATGTATTCAACCCTTAACTAAAAATAAACAATGAAAACTCTAAAGGGTATTCCAGTCTTGTATCATTAGCTATCAATATTTGTTAACCAACAGGGGAAGCTTCAAAAAATGAAGGATTTGGTTGTTCATGGTGGTAGATTCTTTAGGAAGGTGAAAACTACGGAGGGGAGAAACTTCACCTAATGCTTTAATAACAATAAGAGTAGATATTATGAAGTAGTTACTAGGAACTGGAGGGCTAGTAAGTTTCTGAGCTCTTAACAATCTCATTATAGATTATAAATGAAGCACATTTTTGTTTTTTATTAATTCAATTTCAATTATGTTTAGTTTGATGATCTAGTATTTCTGAATATGAGACAAAAGAATATGGAGTAAAAATGCAAACTTGCTAAAAATTAGACATAAATTAAAATATTAGAAGGCAGAGAAGAAAACAGAAGTATTGCTTTTGATATCTACTTCCACCTTGATGCTACTTAGAAACAATTTGGATAATCATGTTCTTATCACAACATCAAATTTACACTTCCTGTCATCACAGTTGAAGTTTCTTAATCAACTAAAGAAGCTTGCTTCTGGCAATAAGTATGGAATTTATTCTTCTAAGAACTGAGTAATTTTAATCATTAAGATAAGAATGTCAGATGGCATGATGTTGATAAGTATTTCACAGCTCCAAATACATCACTTCTGTGGAATAGAAAATGATAACATGTTTGAGACCAGAAAAAAAAAATTGGTTCTCTGATAACTTTGGGTATAAGCCCTGATCTTAGTAGGGAGAAAATCATCCTTCTAAATAGAAAAACATCACTGAGAAGACAATCTTAACTGGTTCAACATTCATGTTGAAAAATGAATGTGCATTAGAAATTTGAATAGATGTTTTCAGAACTTTGCTCCTGGGGACAAATAAAAACAACTTATCCTGGGGATAAATAAAAAAAAAAAAATTACGCCAGATCAATGAGGAGAGGAGTAGTGAAGTTATATCTCTAGTCATCTTTGACTGTCAAATTTATTGCATTTTCTTCAATAAAGATTGTCTTTTGTTTAATCTTAGACTTAAACTTGTTTTCAAGCTTCAGTGAACAGGGAATGGTGGGTTTCCAAAATCAGGCTGAGAGACAAAGACAGACAGCTTGGTATTGGTGGGTAGTGTGCTCACAGGTGGCACTAAATGTGCCAGATTTCAGCTACTGAGTACTGTATTGGAAGTCATCAATATAGGTGGACAGGTATGTGTTTTAAGATTGAAATTCCAGTTGATCCTCATTTTATCTTTGATGATACCACCATTTTAATAGATGCTTAAATTAGGATTTTTTTTATTTCCTCTGAATGGTCAAAGGTTCATAATAAAAAATCCAGAAAAATAAAATGAATCCACTGTTTTGGCAATGATTCCCATCCCCTGGAAACCCCTGTGAAATTTATATTCCTGGGCAGTTAGAGATTCTACTAACATAAATCATGTGAACCAACTGTGGGACAATGCTAAAAACAGCCAGGGTGAAATATCACTGTTTTTCAAACTAACTCTTGTTGCCAAGTAGCGCGTCTTATACCTGTTTTCTGGGGCCTATAACATGAAGAGTTCATGTGAATGACCCCTTTCTACTGAGAAATCACGAAAGGCCGGGAGGAGGTCACATATTCTGACACTCTTCTAGCAGGCTGAGAACAGGCCAGATCCCAATCACAGTGGACCACACAGGGCCACAGGGAAGGGGAACTGCTTAACTTGAATGAAGTCACTACTTCCTGGGGGCTGAAAGGGAAATTTCATCTAAAATTCCCTTGCTGGGCTCCCAACAAAAGCAATAAAAGTCACTAGTAGTGCCTGGCTCCTTTATTCTATCCCTTCATTTACTTTTGATTAACATTTTACATTCTTTTATTTATTTTGGATTGATTAAAAAAAATAGAGCCACTCAACTTCCACCTTGGAAGCTGAATGAAAGAAGCAGCAATGGATATTTTTGAGTGGATACATCTTCATTCAGGGATGGGCAAACCAGTGCGTTTTAAGAAAGTATTTAGGATGATATGGCATCTTCCAAGACAAAGACAGGCCTCCTTCTCCTTTGACAAACTGAATTGGAGGCAATGGAGATGTTACTATGTCTGCACCCTTTGATATATAGTAGAGACATTGGGCTTCACCTTGAAGGGCTCTTCAGGCTGCTGGGCAGGCCTCTCTTTCCCTTGCTGCCCTACTTTAATATCATTTACCATACAATATACCTTTTGGCATGACAGTTCCTCTGCTTCAAGTTCCTACCCATCCACCCAACAGCTCTCTGCTGCAGTTGGAATAAAATCTGTACCTGACATTGACCTCCAAGGTTCCGTGTGACCTGACTCTTGCATATATCTCCAAACGCAATGTTACACTAATTCCTCCAGCTCAGTCCCACCTCACTGCCTTGGGCCTTCAGTTCCTTCTCCTTGAAATATTCTTTCCCTGATCTTTTAAAGCCACAGATCCAATGTCATGTCTTTGGAGACACTTTCTCATCTCCATCCCTCCTAGCTAAACCATCAATATCACTACACCACCTTGTTTTATGCCCTTCACAGTATCTATCACATCTGTCACTTTCTTCTTTACTAATTATTTTTTGACAAGCAGAATATGAACTCCAAGATGACAAGAGCATCTCAGATGGCTATATCCCTATTACTTGAAACACTTTGGGCGCAAAGTTGATAATCGATAAAGATGTGATGCATGAAGTAATAGATAAACCATTACTGTCATATGATTAGCTCACTGCAGCCAGAGAGAATGGCCTCAAATAGCTTCTTTTCATCCCTACTTCTAATGAATTCTGTTCTCATTGCATATGTTTTTTCTCAATCCCTTGCTATGCCTACACATAAGTGTCCTTTGTTTAGCTTGCACTTCAAATCTCTGTTTACTTGTCATCTCTGGGAAATCTTTCTTGGCTGTCCCAGACAGGATTGGGTGCTTCCTCTACATTTCCTTTGGTTAGAGCACTGCTCACACTGTGTAATGGCTCCATGAAGCAGAAGCAATTCTATTTCTCTTAGCATCTAGAGTGTCCATGAGAGACTTTACACCTGTTTGTTGAATCCATGAGTGTGAGTTTAGAATGTTTTTAAACATACACACTTTATTACTTTTTCAGATAGTACACAGAACACTCATGATTCCTATTTGTTGAATGCATGAATGCATAGTTAGAATCATAGATTGTTTTTGAACATGTCAATGTGATTACCTTTCTACATTTGTACATAAAACAACCATGGTGTTCCACAGGAAAGGCATAAGTCATCACCCTGGTGCTTTTTTTTTTTTTTTTTTTTTTTTTTTTTTTTATCTCCTGTTTAACCTAGTAATTAACACCTTTAGAGCTCTTATGTTTTGCCAGGCTGTAGCTGAGGCCTTTGCTTGGATAATTTCCCTCACGTCAGCTCTAGGAGGTAGGAAGTGTTGGAACGACTATCATCCAGTTGACAGAATTGAAGCTGAATTGCTCGGCATCACACAGCCAGTAAGTCCTGGGGGCACAATTGGAACCCAGGCAGTCATGGATAGTAAAGTCTTCACTGGTAAGCACGGAGCAACAGCACAACCTCAGAGCAAATTTGATATAAATGCCACTGGTAACTTCTGTGCTTGCTAACTTAGCATGGCTACAAATAGCCTACTTAAAAACTCTACTTAGGCTATTCGCCCTTTCCAACACCTCTCTGATCTCATGAAGGCCTAAAGAACAAATTCCCAGCTCTCTGTGACAGCAAGACCTGCTACCTCTGCACACTGTTCCCACCATTACTCAATGTGAGCACAACCTTTTGCTGGTCTCTAAATGAGCCTTGATTCTTTCTCTCTTTGCTTGTTGGTTTTCTCCTTTGGCTTCTACTCATCCTTCTAGAACAACCATAATGCTTTTTTTTTTTTTTTCCTCTGATTTCCTTCAAAAGAAATTTACTTCCCATGTATTTCAAACTTACTCATTGTTTAATTCTAAACCTTGATAGGCTGCTTTTATTCGAAATGGAGGATTTCTTTCTCTCCATGCCTTCTGCATAACTGAAGGAAAAAAATACGTCAAAAAGTAGATGAGATGATAAACAAGTAATCTTCTGCCAAATGCATGAAGAATGAACTAAGGGAGTAAGCAAAGCTTTAAGTAACATTTTCTTGAATATATGAAACAAAAAATTGGGTTATTAGCGCACATTAATCATATGAGAAATTTACATGAAGTTTGGAAGCTTCACATAAAATAAAAATAAATATATATATTTCTTTGTCACTCATTTGAAGAAATACTCCCTTGTTTTATCCACTGCATTTTGTATTTACTTTTGTTATACCCCTCACTACTGTGGATTTTATGCATTGTTTTATTTCTCTGTCTCTCTCATCAAATTTCTAAGATCAGGATCTGGCTCTTTGTGCCTAGGACAGGCTTTGGAACATGACATATCTCTAAAACAAACAAACAAACAATAATCTTGCTACAAATAAAAGAATACATACACCTAAATGGCTAAGATGTAAAAGTGAAAAACACCAAGTGTACAAGCTCTTTGCCAGTCTCTTTGGTTGTGTCTCCTGAAGTTTAATGTGCCAAAGGACCCAGCAATTCTACTACCAAGCATATATCGTCACTAAAAAAAAAAAAAAAAAAAAAAAAAATGGGCGTTAATGATCATCAAAAGACTTGTTCAAGATTTATAGTATCACTATTTGTTATAGTTAGAACCTGGAAATTACTCAAATACCCAGAAATAGAAGAGTGCATAAACAAATGGTAATACCCAGAAATAGAAGAATGCATAAACAGCAATGAGAATGCACAAACTGGAACAACAACAAAAAGCTAGACACAAAAAGTACATCTGTATGATTTCATAGAAAGTGGCTACATGAAGTTATGCAATTAGAATTCAGAAGAGCAGTTACCCTTGGTGGAAGAAGTAGGGACTGCAAGCTCCACAAGGCAGCTTCTTGGTGCTAGTAATCTTTTGTTCTTCACCTAAGATCTGGTTATGCAACTGTGGTCATTTAGTAAAAATCAAGCTGAGAACCTTTCCTGGGTCCATTTTTTACTTTACCAAAAGGTAGAGATAGACAGTAAAAGAGGAACAAGGGAGGAAGGAATAAGGGAAGGAAAGAGAGAAAGAGAAAATTTTTGAATAAAGTTAATTTTTTGAAAAGTTCTGTGTCTTTGCAAAATCCCAAGCCCCGCAATTTACTTCAACTGTTTATTCAGAACCACAAGCGCTTCATTTGAGCACAAAATCTTACTTAATTGGCTGAGAAGCTTGAATGTTCCAGTTATATGGACCATTATAACTGATCGAATTATAGACACTGAATTCTCAATGATTGCAAAGCACAAGATGGTACCTCTGAAAATGGATGTGAAAACGGATGTATCCTTGTAAGCATCCATCCACGTGGCTACCAGTGAGTGAATGAGGAATTCTAGCTCGTTCAGCTGAAAACATAGTTTTCAGCTTGCCAGGGGAGGCCTGATTGTCAATTGTGCCTGAAGGAAGTGAGTGCTATTAAGCATCGACATTTCTCCTTTGTGGACAGTGGAAGTGATGGGCACACACACCTCCTGCTAACTTGCAGTGACTGGACTCTATTCAAGCCAGTGCTTCCATCCCACAATGCTTGCATTGGAATGCCCGCATTCATACCATTTATTTAGTAAGTTACAAGGTTATATTTCTTCCGCCTGTCACAGACGTGGAATTTGATCTGTGTTTGTTGGCGAGGGTGGACACGTGAAGATCAAACGAAAGCTTTGTCAAACAGACGGTAGTCTTCTACTAAGGAAAATTACTTCCCCCCCCACCCCATTTTCCTAAGGCAAGTAAGTGAGAATGTTAGGAGTTATGATAGTGTTGAATTTCAGATCAGGTAAACTGACAATGAGCCCTGCTGTGAATCGGAGTGTTTTCTTTTGAATGTTTTGGCAGCTCCTTGAAAGCAGACCGTGAGCCTCAGACTGTCAGCTGTTATGTTTGATATTCCTTGATGTTGATGCTGGATATGGATATGAAAGTACATTGTGCATTTGGTTTAAAAACTGTGTGTGTGTGTGTGTGTGTGTGTGTGTGTGTGTGTGTGTGTGTGGTCAGTACATTAGAAATAGCTTGAGGACAAGGTACCACTAAAATAATCCCAGGTCGTAAGTCAGTGAGTAAAACTATTTGAATGACATCCTGAGCTGCCTACCTTTTCTAGAAAGGGACACACCTTTGCTTTTTATAGACAGTTAAAAGAAATTGCATCTGTTCTATATGCTTACAAGCTTTATAATTGTCTTTGGTGTGCATGTCAGATTTTGTGTTTATATACAAATTCAATTGCCAGAGCCCCATCTATGTGATGAAAACACATGAAGCGATGTTTTATTAGAAGAACACTTAACGATCAACTTGACCCTTTTCCTTTAATGCTTTAACTAAAATTTTCTCCTAAGGTATCCAGAAATATTTGGATTCCTTGTAAATATAAAATCTATGTTTTCTACTTTGTGCTTAATGATTGTTTCAAGTCAAAATGTCCCTGGGATGAATATGTCCCTAGTTATTATATAACTCATTAACAGTTATTAGCTAAATATTATTGCGGATAAATTTAAGATTCATTTGATTCATTCCTGTAGATTGGTTTTAACAGCAAGTGGGTACCACTGAGAGGTCTGTGGAAGAAGAAAATTGCAAGGACAGAGAGAGAAGAGATTTCCAAAGGAGGAAAGCATATCCTAACAGTGCTCTTAATCATCAGAAGGGAGTTACAGACTCCTTTTAGAATTTGAGAAAGACTATGGATGTCCTCAGAAAAAAAACGTGCACATATATGAAAATGCAAAATGACAGTCTTAGTTTAGATTCCCCAGAACCAGACACAAGGCAAAGGTTTGAAAGCAAGTAGTTTATTTGAACAGTACAAGGAGCTTGGGTGGGTGAAGGGAGGGAATTGATATGAGGAGAAAAAGCAGGCCAGAAATCATGTATTATTAAGGCACTTTCCACAAAGATGACAAAAGCCCAGGGAGAAACTCTGCAAAATGATGCAAAATGCACACCTCAATATTATCTCAGCCAAAAGACCCAATGCCCAGTCATTGGTTAGGGCCGCCTTGATAGGATGTGAATTCACAGACACAGCCATTGGCAATGCACAGGGCAACATGTATTCTGAGCCCAAGGGAAGTCCCATGACAAAGATGAAGGTGTTATCCCCAAAGTGGTGGGTGCTAAAAAAAAAAAAAAAAAAAGAAGAGAGAGAAATGCAGGTGATGGTCCTGGGAAATCAGGCTGGCACACCCAGCAGTGAGAAGAAAAATCAAGAATTTATGAGTAGACAGTGTCTGCTGTAGACATGCCTTGGAATCCCCTGTTCACCCTTTAAAAGTCAGCCTGGGCCAGTTTATTAAAGAATTCTGTTGTGTGGAAAGGGACACCTGAAAGTAAGATGGCCATTTTGGAGATGAGTTCTGTTATTAACATCTCTGAGAAGGGCCAAGGGCCAAGTTATATGCCCAACCGTGTTTTCAACTTGTAAAATTATTCTAGAAGGAAGGGATTCAGTGAGTCAGCAGACACCTTCAGAAAGAGTGTTGGGAGTCTTGGGAACTCTTTAAACTCTTCTGACTCATTGTGTCTCACAGGGTCAGGCATGTGATCTCTCTTTATGAGAGAGTCTCCATCTAGGGAATGGGATAATAATGGTCTTTCTCATTCTTGGGAAAAAGGTGTCCAGGCCCATGATGCCATGAGACTGCCGGCATCAACGCCCCTGTGTGACACTCTTCCTATTTGTAATCTCTTTTCCCCAAGCAGTGAGTTGAGTCAACAGGGCAATCCTATCTCAGACTTCAGGAAACCAAATCTCGGAGCATCAGGTTGATATACCAGAGTCATCCAGTGAGTCACTGTCACAGTAGGCAGCAGGTATTAGAACATCAAATTCCAGGTCATTCCTAAACTCCTCAGGCCTTACCATCTCCTCCTGAAAATGGGGAAATGGGTGCTAATAATAGGCCTGGTTCTCCCATGAGCCAGAATGACCTATTCACAACCTGGGGACAGAGTCATTTAGGGCAGGTGAGTTAACCCTTTTTGGCCATAATTTCTTGACAAAAGATGCCTAAAGACGCTCGGAAATGGTAATAGTTCACACATTGTTCCTGTCGCCACTGGACTGGGATTCTGATAGTCTGACCCATTTTATACTCATATCCTTAACACGCTGCTTCACACAACGCTTTTTGGCATTAAGGAACATGATCAGGAACCCTGCTGAAGTCTTTTGAAATTGTCAGATGAATGAAGAAATGGAGATTACCTTTGGAAACACTTGGTACTTTCTTACAATGTTAAATGTGCGCTTACCAATATGGCCCAGCAATTTCACTCCTGAGGATTCACCCAAGAAAAATAAAAATTAGGCTCACAGACAAACTATATGCAGCAGTTTATAGAAGCTTTATTCATAATCAATAAAATCTAGAAACGATCAACTAGTGAATAACTGATATGCAGATAACATCCTGCTCAGAATAAAAATCATCATAATCAAGTACTGATCAGTGCAACAGCATGCATGCCTCCTTAATATACTCTGTTATGTGAAAGGAGCCAGAAATGAAAGATGACATACCATATAATTCCATTCATAGGATAGTCTGAAAACTACATAAGAACAGAAAACTGATCAGTGGTTGTCAGGGCCTGTGGGTTAGGGAAGTGGTTAACTACAAAGGTGCAGACGGGGATATTCGGGGCTGAGGGAACTCTTCTGTATCTTATTGCGGTGTCAGTTACAGGACTATGTGCATTTGTCCAAATAGGGTAAATAAATTATACTTCAGTAAACTTGACTCCCACCCACTGAAAAAACAAAATAAAGAAAAAGTGGTAGATCCATGCTAGGTCACCAAGGTAGTGACATGGGAAAAGAGATTAGAAAGACAGAAGTGTAATAAGATCATAAGGAATTCTGACAATAATGTAACAATATGTTGTGGCATTTCTTTCAGAGCCAAAACTCTGACCAGCAGGAACCCAGGAGCCCAGAAACCCCAGGCCTGACCCATTCTGGCAATTATTATAGTGTTACTCTTTTTTTTTTTTTTTTTTTTTTTTGAGACGGAGTTTTGCTCTTGTTACCAAGGCTGGAGTGCAATGGCTCACCACAACTTCCACCTCCTGGGTTCAGGCAATTCTCCTGCCTCAGCCTCCTGAGTAGCTGGGATTACAGGCACGCGCCACCATGCCCAGCTAATTCTTTGTATTTTTATTAGAGAAGGGGTTTCACCATGTTGACCAGGATGGTCTCTATCTCTTGACCTCGTGATGATCCACCTGCCTTGGCCTCCCAAAGTGCTGGGATTACAGGCTTGAGCCACCGCACCTGGCCTATAGTGTTATTCTTAAAAGCCAAGTCAGTCAGTCTCTCTCTCTCTCTCTCTCTCTCTCTCTCTCTCTCTCTCTCTTTCTCTCTCTCTTCCTCCCTCCCTCCCTCATATTTCCCCCATCTCTCTATCTCTCACACACACACTCACATGCTCACATGATCACACACACACAGAGAATAACAGGCTCTGCAAAGTGCAAACATTTCCATTGCTGCCAAAGGTCAGGCTGAGGATGAGGCTTGAAACCTCGAATTTGTCCAGCTGTCATCTCCCGGTCTCAGTCAATACTGTGAATGTCCAGTCCTATCCCGAACATATCTACAAATACATCTACTTGGAAAATACTGGCACATAAATTTAGAGAGGTTTAAAGTGGGAATGAATACCTCAACCTACGGGGTGGAAAAAACCTGTGCCCTGCTCTTTGTGGGCAACCCAACCTGTTTGAACTGCTAAAAACACTCAGGGCAAAACAAGGAGGGCTGAAAAAAATAAGCTTTTAAGAAAACAGTTCTCTCAATATCCCTAAGTTTAATGGCTCAATATTTAGCATGCGTTTCATAACTGCAGCTTTTTTTGGGTGGAGGTAGGTAGGGGAAATGGGAATACAGTAAAGAGTTTTCAAAACACTTGCTATTTGTAAGGCTTCTTTTTTTATGTACCATAATGCACGCAACCCTCGCAGGCATGGGGTCAGGCTGTTTCCTTGGAGTGGAATTGAACACGAATGAGGAATAGTGAGAAACTGGGTTAGGCTACCATGGAAAATATGAAGAGCCCTGGAAAACGTCATTCCAAGGTCTGACAATGATTCCAGGGTTATTGGAGAAACTTTTTTTTTTTCTCTTTTCCCTCTTTCCTCCAAGTACCCAGATCCCTCCAACAGGATCCCAGAAGCGTGACACTAACAATGAATTTTCAATGGGTCCTGCACCCAAGGGACTTACTTGCAATTTAGTGGGACAGACAGGCAGACAGACAGGTTAACAGACAACTAAGCCAATGGTCACTACAAAGTGAGACAAGGGCTACCATAGAGGGACAGAGAGGCTGGAAAGCTGATTGTCATGGACATAGATGGCCATTGTTTCTGTCTTTAGCTCTACCATATGCTAGCTGTGTGGCTTTGGGCAAGCTACCTAACTTCTCTGAACCTTAAAATTTTAATCTGTGAAGTGGAGATAATAATAGCACTACCCCAACATGTGTTTGAGAGTTAAATGAGAAATCCATTCAAAATGCATTAACAGTGCCTGGCACACAGTAAGTGGTCATAACTGGTAGCCATGACAGTAATTTCATGGGAAGAGAGGTCCCTTCAGGGAGGCTTCAAAGCATCAGGGATGTTTAAGCTGAGTCTTCAGGGAAAAGTAAGCACAAGCTAGGTAGATACAGTGTACCCACTTGTGGGACCGGGAGGACATTTCAAGCAGAGGGAGAAGTATACAAAAAGGGTAGGTGGGAAATATCCTGATATGTTCAGATTAAGATCTCTGGGGGGAATCTGAAGAACAATGGAACATAGTACAAAGCCTCTCTCAAATGTATTCTAATATAAATCACTGTTGAGTCAGAAAATAAATGGGAGGCACATTTCTAATTTGATCTTGAATGCTTTGCTTTTGCTTCAAGAGAATTTTGCTTTTGTGAGTACCTAGGAATGGTGAGTCTCCCTGTAGGGTCATCCGGGGACCTCAGAGTTAGCTACGAATGGAGTGGGCAAGGATTTTGGCCAAGACTGAAATGTGAGCAGAAACCGAACTGTGAAGGATCGGTGCTGGGGGCTTTCTGAGCAGTTGTGCCAGGAAAATGTGGTGAAAAATGTCAGGCTGATTGCGTGACATGCGAAGGCAACTTTGGTGGCTTTAAGAGGAATGGATTTCAGTGGCAGTTTTCAGTGGGAATGAAGGGACTTGTTGGGAGATCAAAAGAATCCAAGAAGCCTTTTAGCAATGTATCATAACCCTTGGGTCTTAGGGGCACAGTGTCGGGAATGTGTAGGGAGAGCCAATGAGGAGACGGAATGACAAAAATCCTAAGAAAAATTATTAAGAGGCTGTTGAAATATTATCTCCCTCCTTAGCCTTCTTCCTTCTGTCCACATTTCTGTCAGGCTTAATTTCACCCTATCACACACACACACACACACACACACACACACACAAGAGACATATTTTGTCTCTATGGAGACAAAATATATGCTATATATACATTTGTATATATGTTACATATACATATGCACATAGGTATATATCATGTAATACATTGCCAAATGTGTACGAACATTCTGAATTATTCTTTGACACTTACATCAACCTGTAGTTACCTTCCTGAATCTTAAACCAGAAGCAAATCCTATTTTTATTTTTTGTAGTCCTGAATTATAGTACCATAGAGACAAAATATACAGGTGAGGGTGGGAGCTTCTCCATTCAATCTGTGCATGTGGTAGGGTGGGCACCTTCGTATCAGCCTTCTGGTCTCACATGCATTTGGTGAGAATGTTGCAATCTCATTTAGTTTGGCGTCATGTGTGTACACTAATTCAGGTGTGTCCATGTGTGTACACAAGCCCCCCGCCCCCCACACACACACAATCAGAGTGAAATCAGACTTAACAGAGTGTGGTCACCTAAAGACTTCAGAGCCAGGAGAAGCAATCAGCAACCTACTCTGTGAGTGATTTTGTGGTGGTGTTGTTACTATTCTTTCTTGCCATGAAACAATACATAATATTGTCATCTCATGTTTAATGATTCAGCAATTGAATATCCTTGACTCTTTTGTGGAATTATTATTTAGTTGGGAATATTTTTCAAGACCCAGAAGCATTATGTTTCTGATATGTTTAGAACTTGACATAAGATGTACTTCAGATACCAGACAATATTTTATGTTCCATGATGACTCTGAAATTCATGCAGCTTTTGTTGTCTGAAGTTTCATTTGCTCTGTGTTAATTTTTTGTATTAATAGCTTGCCTCTTTATTTTTATTATTACTGACAAATATGTGTTTACTATATCTACTACATATAAAATATCATGTAAGTATTCTGTGTATTTTCAATTTGAAAAACTTTCTAATTTGGCAAAACATAGAGACTGGGGAGAGCTGAAAAAAAGATTTTACATATAGCAAATACCCATGTAGTAGGATTTCAGAATTAACAAACACCAACATTTAATCAGATTTTCCCAAGATAAATAACGTATGTGTGAATAAAAGAATTAAACATTCCTGGTAAAGTTCTTTTTACTTCCTATTGTTTTTATTTTTTTTTAAAAAAGGCTCTTAATTTAAGTTTTTGAATAGAAGGATTCGATATTTACACTACTTTATCACACTGTGTTCCTAGTATCCATTCTTAATACATAGTAGTTCCTCAATAAAAATACATGTTGATATGTTTTGTCTGATCCTTTCATAGCCAGGACTGGCTTCTATGCCCACTCTTCTATACTTTTTATACATTTTATTCAAGAGAGCACATTTACTTGGATGACTTATAAAAACATCTATAAACATCTGAAACATCTATAAATATAGCTAGGTGACCTTTTAGGCAAGTTAATCTTTCCAGACTTCAATTTCTACATCTGCAGAATGAAAATAAAAATTACACCCGATTCCTAGGTTTACTGTGGGGCTTACTTAAACTAATGCATGCGCTTGCTGTTTAGTAATTGCTAAATAAATGTTAGTGTTGTTCCTTTTATTGTTTTTAACCAACACCTTTCCTCATGGGTTCACAGTCCACAGCAGAAGCAAACAGAAATATTTACACTTTTGAAGTGCGGCAATACAAATACAAGTTAGTGCAAAGAAATGTAGATAAGGGAGTGAACAGGGAAGTGAGGAAGGCTTCACAGTGAAGCAGTGAACTTTGATTCATTTCCTAGAGAAGAAATCTGGTTTCACTAAGTGAGGAAAGAGGTTGTTGCAGGCAGAGGGAGTAGCATGTGCAAAATATGACTGCACAGAAATGGGCTCATGGAGATGTCTCTTAGGAGGTGAGAGGTGGATACATAGGGGTTGAGGGTACATAGGATACCACACAGAGAGTAGTAGACCGAAGAGTGTACAACCCCATGTGTTTGTGCATATCTGGGCCTGCTTCTTTCTGGGAACTTACATTCAAAAGTTAAATATTGGCCGGGCGCGGTGGCTCAAGCCTGTAATCCAAGCACTTTGGGAGGCCGAGGCGGGTGGATCACGAGGTCAAGAGATCAAGACCATCCCGGTCAACATAGTGAAATCCTGTCTCTACCAAAAATACAAAAAATTAGCTGGGCATGGTGGCACATGCCTGTAATCCCAGCTACTCAGGAGGCTGAGACAGGAGAATTGCCTGAACCCAGGAGGCGGAGGTTGTGGTGAGCCGAGATCACGCCATTGCACTCCAGCCTGGGTAACAGGAGTGACACTCCGTCTCAAAAAAAAAAAAAAAAAAAAAAAAAAAGTTAAATATTATTGCATTATTTATGAAAAGACTTATGAGTAATGAATGACCTTCCACCCTCCTCCCCCTCACATTCCCATTCCTGCAGCACTAGCAATCCACTGACATGTCTTCAGGGGGAAAAACCCTAAATGTAGTGAGGCTGCAATGATAGGAGTTGTCGTGATGCCATTAACATTGATGACAAGGACCATGGAGCCATTGCCAATGAAGTTAGAGCTTCTCAAGTTCCAGTCATCTTATTATAGTCTCGAATATGCAATACGTCTTCTTACACATCTGTCATCTAGCTGGACCTGGCTGCAAGGTTCATGCTCTTTGGACTCAGAGAGAGCAGTGCTACAGCCCTGGCTCCGTGTTGCTGATTATTCTCCACGTGGCCCCCAGACCTCTTCTCTCTTTTTTTCTTCCCTGTTGTTGTGCCAAGAGACTGACCTCAGGAACTACGCTCTCTGGTTCCTTTATCCTTTAGCTTCGATTGTCTATAGGCAATAAGAATGTCTAGCAGGCAATGTCTATAGGCATTGAGGCAATTTAGATTGTCTATAGGCAATGAGGAGGGCATAAGAGAGAGAGAGGCTGGGATATTTCTTCCTCTTTTTCCTCCTTGCTTGTCTCTGGTTCTGCTGGTGGCTGTGTTCCTCTGTGGCTCCAGCTCCAGGCAGGTGTCCCATCTCCTTGGCCTCTGCCTTCCCTAGGCTCCAGTGACATCCACTTCATCCCCATGTCTCCTTGGGCTCCCTTGCTTTTGGCAGTCCCAGTGCCTGACTATTCCCTGTGGGCTGCTTTAGCCCTGCCCACGGATCCATAAGGAGCCCCTATATTTATTCTCAGTTAAATCCTTTGGAACATGTCATCTTTTTCCTGCTGAGACCCTGACCAAATCAGCTACTTACTACATGACTTCGTCCAAGGCCCATAATGTTTTATGGCCTTAGGTTCTCCACATACAAAAATCAGGATAATAAAGTTCCCTACCTCATGAGGCTCTTTAAAGGAAACGATGAAATCGTGTGTTTGCATAGAATACATTTTAAAGTCTCTAGCACGGTGCTTGACACGTAGGAGGGGCCCAGGCAATATTAGCTGCTATTGTCACTGCAATGATTGTGGAAACTTCTGCCACTCTTTATATTCAATAAAATTGAGGGACGTTAGATCTAGAAAGTACCTGGGCCATTGCCTTGCATGACCTGCTCTTTTATATTTGAGGAAACTGAGGCCCAGCATGCTTGTCCAAGTTCACACAGCTAATTAGTGGTGGAGCTAAGGATAGTATGAGTCTACATTGAAAGGAGGCCAGCTGTGTTTACATCAATTCTATTTAACTTCTTTAATTAAGGTGTTGATTCCTTCAGTGACGTCACCCACTTGTTTTAGAAATGAGTTACATAAGCGCATCTCCCTCCACTAACACTTTATTTGCTCGCTCTGAGAAGAGTATCGGGCTGTCCCAAAATAAGCAAGGATTCGAGAGAATACCCCTGTTTCATTGCTCCTGCTCCCTGCTGCTGACTCATTTACTCCTGGGCCTCTGAGCCTGCTCACATCAATCACCCATCCTCAGAAGAACACACTGCGTCTGGCCTCACACCCCATGCAGCTGGAGCTCTGCAATGCCACCCCTGGGAGGCTTCACTGCAATGCAAGGCAAGGCCACTTTCGGGTCCTCCCCCTCTGCACAGAGCATGGTACCCAGCTAATGATCATATCCAGCTAAAAACCCTTTTGGTTTTTAAAAATCCAGGTCAGGCAATCCCAAGAGGAATGGCGTCCAAGCAGATGTGCCTTTTAACCACCCAGTTTTGAAACAACTGGATAAAAAGAACATTTGTTCCATCTTCCCATTACCAGGCATTCAAATCTCAGTTTTAAACAGGTACACAAATAACCATGCATTTCAGGTTGACGGTATTCACTCCGTGGCTACTTTCCTAACTAAACTCGAATAATAAATGCTTAATTATCTTTTTATTTTTCCTCAACAGTAACAAACTTTAAACTACTTTCTTGCCATTGCTCTCAAAACGTGCTCTGCAACCAGTCTGTGTGTGTTTGCCGGCGCAGAGCTGACATTACCTGATCTTATTTCACAGAAAGCCTGTGTTTGCAAGATGTCCAAATAAGTGGTTGATTCAGGGCAAAAATATCAGTCCAGCCATTTGTTTCACTGAGTTAACGAATCAGTTCAGGTGAAGTAGGCGAGTCAGTAGCCCAGCGTAGGCAAAGCTGCGTGTCCTCGAATGATCTTTCCAGCCGTCATTCCTGGGCGGGCTGGGCTCTTGGGTCACTCCTAAAGGAACTGCCTTGGGCTCAAGGCAACATTCTCTCTCAACAGCTTCTTCTTCCCCATTTCCAGTGGTTATCTCAGCTACTTCACCCGCAACCTTAAACTCAGCCACAAGCAATTTTACTTGATAGTAAGAACACGGAACATGAAATCTACCCTCTAAACAAATTTTTAAGTGTATATGATCCTTTAAAACAAAACAATCCTCCTTCCCCCACAAAAATGTGAGGCATTTACAGCATCAAAAAGGCAGGGATAAAGAAAAAGCTAAAAAAGTAATTAAAAAGATTGAGAAAACCACTGTGAACATCTCAAATAGAGGAAGGAAACTACTATGCATAGCACACCTACTGTGTGTCATGCATTTCTGCATGCACTAACTTATTTCATGTTACATTAGATAAGTGAGGTCTGTGATGCCAGAGTGCCTGTGTGCAATGGTGTTAAGTTGTTCACTGCACAAGGGGCATGAGGACAGAGGGGCATTGGAACCCAGCCTGTGCTCTGCCCAACATGCGGCAAACTGGCCTGCAGGAAGGGGCATCATTTTCTAATTTGCCCAAAGACATTATCTTAGTTTGCGTTCCCCCAAAGCAAGTGTGGGGCAAAGATTTGGCTGCAGGCAGTTTTTTGAGAGGTAATTCTGGGGAGAACAGTGGGAAAGGAAGGTGAGAAAGGGAGGGAAGAAGACCAGATGAGTTGATGAGTGGTTTACCCTTACGGGCAACTGAGGCTTAATCCCACCCTGGACCCTCTGAGACAGCGATCATCAACGTTTTTGGCATCAGGGATCAGTTTCATGGAAGACAATTTTTCCACAGACTGCGGTGGTAGAGGATGGTTTGGGGATGATTCAAGCACGTTATGTTTATTGTACACTTTATATTAATGATTACATTGTAATATATAATGATAATTATACAACTCACCATAATGTAGATTCAGTGGGAGTCCTGAGCTTGTTTTCCTGCAACTAGACCATCCCATGTTGGGGTGATGGGAGACAGCGAAAGATCATCAGGCGTCAGATTCTCATAAGGAGCGTGCAGTCTAGATCCCTCACATGTGCAGTTCACAGTAGGGTTTGCTCTCCTGTGAGAGTCGAATGCCCTGGCTGATCTGACAGGAGGCAGAGCGCAGGCAGTGATGTGCGCAGTGGGGAATGGCTGTAAACACAGATGCAGCTTCGCTCACTCGCCCACCCAGCACTCACGTTCCGCTGTGCAGCCTGGTTCCTGACAGACAGGTATTAGGGGGTCAGGGGAGCCCTGTTCTAAGAGACTGTGTGGAACATGCTCAGAGCCATCCCAGTGAGGGGCAAAGAGCTTGAGGTATTCCTGCCATATGAATTCCCATCCCTCAGAAGTTAAGTGTTGCTCATAGGGCACTCGTACCTTGGCATGTGGGTCAAGCACAGTGCTGTGGCCAGAGACCAACCTCAGGCAGAGAGACACGGGAGGCCATCTGCGTATTGGGAAGTACTGCAGGTGACCTCAGGTGAGCCAAAAGGGTCTGTGGGCCTGCCAGTCAGAACACTCAGAGAAGTGGGTACATAACCCACATACAGACATGCGTTTGTACTGAACGCTTATTTGTCAGCTGTTCCTTTTACAGTACAACGATTGTAAAAATGTCAGCCCTCTTGCCTTTGTAAGGAGAGTTAAACAGCAAGAGAATAACCCAGAAGGCCGGGTGTCCAACCTCATTCCAGACCCAGAATCATTATTTCATATGATTTATATACATTCTCAGTTATGAATGATTCCATTTTAGAACATGAACAGGCTGAACGTCTACTACATATAGAAGTTTTTTCCAGGCTTTTCCATCTCCCTGAATTTGTTCATTGTGAAATACGTTGCCTAATGGCTAAATAAAAACAAAAAACTTAAAGAGCTTTGGCACTCCTCAAACGCTTCCATGCTGCCTCTGTTTTATAGTATTAATGAATCACAATGTGGCATACACCAAACATCCCAAAAATATGTCCAGGAAAGTCACATAGATTGTGTGTGGCCCCGTGTGTGTGTGTGTGTGTGTGTGTGTGCGTGTGTGTTTATACATCTAGATTCTTCCACCATTCTCCCACCAACAGTGTTTGGGTAGCCAGCCTCTTCATCCTCTCCAAAGCCCCCATGCTCTGCAGTAAACACGGAGGCCAGGGCTGTGCCTCAGGACTCCCAGCCAGGCAACAGTAACTCCTGCTGCCACCTCGAGGAACTAGGAATTCTCGTGTCTCATGAGTCCTGTTCACTGAGCTGACAAATGGTGACTTAGAAACACTCCCCTTTTGGTGGTGTTTGTTGTTTCATGTGTAGTATGCCCTAAGCATTTTACATTAAAAGAGAGAAAAGAAGAGAAGAGGGAAATTAATTCCAGTTTCAGCAAGGTGTGAGGCAAAGAGTATTATTTGGGGAAAACTAAGAACTATGACTATTGAAGTGGCAATGTCTTATGGTGAATCAAGTCTAGTGTTGTGTTTTAGAGGTGAAAAACTGAGATCAAGGGAACAGAAGTGGCTTGGTCAAGGCCACATGGACTCATGGACTCCGGACCCATCTCCTGGCTCTCTCTTTTGCACCAGGATGCCTGTGTTCGCTCTCAGGCCTTCCCGGCAGAGACGCCCTCTGCAAGCCTAGTGAGGTTGCTTCATGTGCTGGCTGTTCTTCGTGTGTCCCCTCAGATGCATCCTCTGCCCTTCTTTGTCATGCTCTGTGCCCAGGAGGCTGACCCTTGGGGCCCACTTCCTGTGCCTCCTCGCTTCCGTGACATGAGAGAGAAGTTGGAGTGTTTGTCCTACATCCCTTTGGCTCGGGTCCGGTGTTGGCAGTGATCACGGCTTTGAGAACGGCCATGGCCCCAGTCAGTGGCCTCCCTCCCATGGCCGCAGCTCTTTCTGGGTTTGGTGGCGTGGCCCCTTTCCCTCTGCTTTACGCCTGGGGATGGCACAGGCTCCTGCCGTTGCTAGCCCCTGGCAGTTCAGCCCCCTGTTGCTTCCCTTCAGCCCGACCACACCTCTGCATGCAGTCACTTCTCTAGAGTCTTTAACATTCAACATCTGAGTGGACTAGCAACTTCCTGCCAGGCCAGGAGGATACACTTAAGGGTTTCTTCCTTTGACAAATGGGAATCACAGGTCTACTCGGGGTTTTAGTGAGGGCCAAATAAGGTCATGTGGGCAAATGTGCTGTGTCTGTCTGGCCCAGGTGAAGGTTTGTTTTCACCAGGGATTATATAAGGATTTTTGCTCAATCATAGCTTATGCCTTAACTAGTTTTTACACTGGTGTACCGCAGGGACATCCTAACCATCCCTCTCTGTTTCTGAGGTCAGCCAGATTGATAACATGTGGCAGAGCCTTGCAGTTTCACCTTGAAAGCAGTGAAATTGTGACCCAATCCCTTGATCTGGAGGCGAAACCGTGAGACGTCACACACTCCAGCTTCTACCTCAGGCAGCTGTGAGCATTGATCTGCAAAGAGGGCCCTGCCTCTTCTGTCTCCACCTGTTTCTTGAAAGCCAAATCAGAGTGACTCATCAGCGACCTAATGCAGCAAAGAAGACAAATAAATCAGCAGGTAGGGTGTCCCCAGCCTTACTCCACTTAGAGTTCTGAGCAGCAGGACCAGCCTAGGGAAAAAGGCAAGTGGGAAAGGCTGACTCCAGTGGCCTCGTGGCCTACCCACCTCTGCCAGTCTCTACACTCTGACGTGTAGCTCCCCCATCCTCAACTCCCACCTGCCCCATCTCCAGAATACTAATCCTGAATCCTCTAAGGACTTAACCAGAGAACATCCCACATCCTTTTAATGCCAGCCTATTAAACTTGGTGAAATTCCAGTAACACGTATGGGTGCCTAAAACATGCTGGTACTATCTCAGAGGCAGGGAAGACAAAAATAATCAAGACATGTTGTCATTTCGTCTCTGCCAACAAATACCATTGTGATTATCTGTGAAATTAACTGATTAATTAAAATAAGCACTCCAAACAACCTGCTAATCAGAGCGGGCCCTGCTAGTTGGCTCTAGCTGTGCTTTATTAGTGGTTAAGAATATGGAATTTGGAGCCAGGCTTCTCTGTGTTCAAACGTCAGCTGTACCAGGTACATGCTCTGTGACAGGAAGGAGGTAACAACCACTCTGTCTGGAGAGTTGCGCTGGAGCCAACTCAAGAAAGCTGATTGTGCAAATCACTCCCAACCCTGTGTTCACCAGCATCGTGTTGGCAATTTAAAATCTTCTATGATGGGCCGGACATGGTGGCTCACGCCTGTAATCCTAGCACTCTGGGAAGCTGAGGTGGGCAGATCACTTGAGGTCAGGAGTTCCAGACCGGTTTGATCAACATGGAGAAACCCTGTCTCTACTGAAAATAGAAAAGAAAAAAATACAAAAAGAAAAAAACCATGGTGGCAGATGCCTGTAGTCCCAACTACTCAGAAGGCTGAAGCAAGAGAATCACTTGAACCTAGGAGGCGGAGGTTGCAATGAGGTGCAACTGAGCCACTGCGCTCCATCAGGGTGACAGAGTGAGTCAGACTCCACCTCAAAAAAAACAAGTCTATGACACAGTGAAGATTTACCCCTTCAGAAACTGGTAAATGTTACACATAAGGCTTCTTTGTTCTTTCTTTCTCTTTCTTTCTTTCCTTCTTTCTTTCTTTTCCTTCTTTCTTTCTTTTCCTTCCTTCCTTCTCACTTTTTTCTTTCTTTCCCTCCCTCCCTCCCTCCCTCCCTTCCTTCCTTCTCTCTCTCTTTCCTCTCTCTGTTTCTTTTTGTCCTGTAGAGTCCATTGTGAGCATTTACCAGCACATCACTGCCTTTTTACTTCATTTCTCACCTCTAGAATGGTGAATAATAACAGTACCTGCTTCACTGGGTTCCTGTGCGAAGTAAATGACACAGAAAACATACATGTCACAATGTGTTTGCTAAATATATATAATCTGCTTTTGTAATTTTAATAGTCAATGGAATTTCTCCATTTCTTTTGGTCAATGATGCAGCAACCAGGTATCCTAGGAATTGCAGGCTGTGCTGACCCGGAGGGAGGAGAGCCTTCCAAATCCCTATCCAGACTCCTCTAAGACTCAGATTTTTAAAACAAAGCAAAACGTAAAAGCAACTCTTTGCTGTGGATGACTCAACTTCCTTTTTGGGTGGCTCAACTCTGCTTCCCAGGAATCAGCCGTGATTAGTGATAGAAAGAGTAACCCTCGTGACCCCAGGTGACCATCAGAACACTAGGGCAGGAAGGAGCCTGTTGATTCAGTGCTGACCAGCACAGGTGTCCCACAGTTTCATTCTTGAGAAGCTGGAGTTGAGTTTCTGGGGTTGCTTTGGAGGGTTCAGGACATGCTACAGGGTAATAGGAAGGACATGGGGTGAGAAAAAGGTTCCTGCCAAGTTGCTGAGAGACACATGATAGCTCTACAGGGAACCAAGAGTCAGGTTTAATATTGTTTCTGCGCCACACTTAATAATTGAGGTCAATGGTTTATCAAGTCCTCACTGAGGGCCACAGAGAGGACAGGCTTCTAAGTGCAGAGAGGCAGCAGTAAAGGCTGAGGCTGCAAGAAACATATTCAGAGTTTAAAACACTAACCCTTACCTGTTGGTATGGTTGGGAGGCATTCCAACAAGCCTTGGCCCCTGACTTTTCACTGTGCCAAAATCCCCACTAATACATTAGGTCTTGAATAACCTTTGAAAATGTGTGCTTTCCCACCTAGTTAAGGCAAAGTTATCTCAAAGACAAATAACATATTAGCACAGATGCACTTATATGATCAATTACCATCAAAGGTCACTCCCTGGAAGTAGGACCTGCAAATGACCCGCTGTATGGTCATACTCTTGTTAGATGAGGTGTGCGTGTGATGATAAATGGGAAACGGCCTGATTTAAGGGACATTTTAGTCCAATGGCTAGCACAGTAAAGATCTTGGGAAGTCTGAAGCTGTGTCTTCTTTTGAGTGATAAGTTGCGGGGCGCAGGAAGGGCAAAGTGAGGCAGGGAGTCCAGTTAACACGTGAGTTGGGAACTTAAGGACAGGGACGGAGCATGTGGAAAGCACAAGGGACACAGCTTTTTGCTGCATGTTTTGCCTGTGCTAACTGATGAATTAGAAGGCACAACAGGAAAGAAGCTTGTGATAGCAAAAGGGGTCAAAAACGGGAAGGACACTCAGAGGCCAGGAACTATGACAGGGCTCTGCGGCCTTGTGGGCAGGAGGGAGAGTGTATTTTTGGCCTGCGGGTCTCGTGAGCTGGAAGAAATCAGGAAATGGAAGCTGAGCATTTAATCCTACAGAGATCACAGGCTAATTGTCCCCATTTAGTGTTTGAAAGTGAGAAGTTGTCAAGTCTTTGTGGCAAGCTTGAAACCGCAGACCTTAGAAGATAGAAGTCCTGAGCCCAGAGGGAGGCAGGCATACCCATCTGCCCAATTTGGTCCAACTTTTTAATATTCCAAAACAGAATCAGACTACGCAGAAGTGTTCATGATAGTACTCCAATTTAGCCTCCACCTTCTCTCTCTTTCTTTCATCCTGGAGGCCATGTCCATTAGGAGTAGAGGTTATGAATGTTCCAGAAATCACTTTGGCATGCAGGAGAGAAGCAAACTTCCTTCCATGCAGCAAATGCCTACAGAACACACTAAAGGGCAGGCACATGCCTCGTACTGGGGCGCAATGGTGAGGGGTGACACCCGGAGGGAGTGTTCCCCTTTCTGTATTAATCTCTGCCTGGTCTTTTCAGTAGACTTCAAAACTGGTCATCGTGACTCCCTGAACTCATCTCCTTCCACCTTTCTCTCCTGAGCTCTGAGAAGCAAAGTCAATTCAAATCCAAAGTGCTGAGCATAGGAGTGAGTTTGTTTCCTAAGAATTCAAACTTTATTGTTTTACCTCTAAATTTGGCTTGCTTCTGTAGTGCCTGAGGCTTAGTAAGCTCTCATTAACTGTTAGCTGTTGTTGTTGCCCTGGCCGTCAATATTATTTAAAACTGATAAAGCTGTACAGGGGAGTTGACACAGTCAGGGATTAAGTCGATATGCCTAACATTGAATGTCTGGAGCAAGATAACCTCACCTCTGACTTGATTCCTAACAAACTACAGTGAATATTCAGTTTTTAGTTTTATCGCAAATGTATTACACATGCCTGTATGGGAAGGTGAAGATGGTCCAGTTGTTTTCTTTGAAAGGAGGAAAGAGTGAGAATGTACAAATGAATGAAAAAAATATTTTGGTCACAGACACTTTTTCTCTTGGCTTTACAATAATAAAATATGTACTGGGATTTTCATTTTGCTTTAGAATTTTTAGTTGCTTTTTCCTTTTTGAAGTGCTCCTTCAGAGGAAACAAATCTTTCTATTGACATTGAAAATGAGTCATGAGAGAAGTGTTGCTACTTTCCTTTTGAGGGATTTTTTTAATTTAGTTTTGTTTCCATCAAGTTTTAGCAACAGGAAAATACGGGCTTTCAGTATCCACAGGGATATGATCAAATGGAAACATATGCCCCCTGTTTGTCCATTATTACAAACCATGAGAAAACACACAAATCACTCATAGACTTTCTAGAAAGGTTGATTTGACAAAATAGCCTCCTGCCTCCTTTATATTTCTGAAACCAAATTGGTATTTGTATCTCAAGAAAGCAAACTTGATTTAAGAAAAAAAAAAGGCAGCTGATGAAAGGCCCAAACTGCCTGTGGGTCAACTATTTTTATTGCAGAAACCCTAGACAGTGGATGAGAGATGGATCAGTGGGCATGAAAGCCCACTTGCAATTGCACTCACGCCTTGGCCCACATTGCCAAAGAGACGAATATATCGGCAATTGATTGGAAATACCACAAAGATGAATCACAGATCAGGGAAGCAAATGACAGTCAATGATTGGGCATAGGCAATAATATATGAGCTAGACATTTATCAAACCTGCGAGCAATTAGAGGACTTGCCTAACATGGCTGAGAAAGCTACATAGGAACCAACTTTCAGAAGAATTCAACCTCTTATTTTTCAGTCCTTTAGAATAAAAAGGGCATATCTTAACTCCTGAATTAATTTTGATTAAATCAAGAATTGCCTCCTGTATCCTCAGGATCTGATGTCGAGTAGGGGCATGATAAACACTTGTCAACCAGAAGGACTCTATCAGCAGCTCTTGGGCTCCATTTGAATTTTTAACTAACCTGCTTAAGATGTCCAACCATAATGACCAACATGTCTACCTTCAGTTACAGTACTTGTACCCTGAGGAAGTGAAATAATTTAGCCTCCTGCCCCCCACCCTCCTGCATTTTCTCAGCTGCAGACAAAGGGATTGAACTTTATGTGGTTGCTTTCAGTTCCATGAGAGAGGTCAAAGCCACTTTATGTTGTCAAGGATGTCTTTTCTGTTTTGTGAGATACCTGGTTTTTTAGATTCCTTTCCTTTTTAAATTTTTCTCCAGTTCTTCCTGCTTTCCGCAACCTCTTCCTGCCTTCCCATTGTTTTCTCTTTAACAATCACCCGTTACAAAATGTGTGGAGGCAAGTGAAAAATACATCTCATGCTCTGATTCTGTTTAGTGTATCCTCCAGAGAATTCATGGTATAAGGATGGTTAGGACGCTGTGTTCTCTGTGGTTTCTATTTTTATTGTATTACAATTTATATTTTCATGCTTATTACAACTCTGGCTATGATTTGTTTTACTATTCCAGATAAGGTGAAAAATAATACTATATGTGTGGTTTTTGTTTTTAGCTGAATTTTAGCAAGAATCATTCAATTTTCCCTGAGACATCTTGCTCTAACACCTTGCAGTACAGCTATTTTTATTACTTCATGTCACTATTAAATATGTGCTTAAAGGAAATAGATAAACTTTGAAACAGAATTCAGCTCAGAAAAGGTTTATTCATTATCTCCTGGGTGCGTGGCTCTGGTACTAGGTATTTGGAGAGTACAAAGGTGAGTATGTCAAAGCCTATGGTAGAGACGGCAGAAGCTAAGAATTTAGGTACTCTCATGTGTGACTTATGTGTCAAAAGAAAGGCCCAGAGTGCTTGGAGTATTGAAGCAAGGGAGAAATGATATATGTGTATGGAAGTAATTTGTTTGGGTGAAGTCCTTGGGGTCTGTGAGAGAGAAGCCTTTCCATATCCTGGAGTGCTTGGGTGTGGAATTCAAATCTTCCTCAGTTGGCAAAGGGGTACTAGATGGAAGGCTTTTACCCAGGAAACCATGATGCCACTGGTGCTTTGGGAAGATGAATCTGGCAGGAGCATGCGGGGTAGTCCGGGGGCCGGGGGAGGGAGGCCTGGAAAGAGCCTCTCCGTGTCCTGCTCCTGGTTGCACTGCTTTTTTGCCAATCCCCACTCCATGTGGTTGCAGCAGCTCACAGCTATAAAAATGTGTTGACCCAAGAGGTTTAATATTAACCAAAGTTATAGTCAAAGTCAATTTGGAGGATTCAAGAAAAAATCTGATGCTAATAGAGAAATAGAAGTCAATATTTGTAATGTGAGTCACAGCCTCAAAATAGAAAAGTAAAACACATCACTGCTACAGTTCCCAGAGGGCTGTGGGTTACACAGTGCAGCAGATCTGTGAACCAGGCCTCACCACCCTCTAGGTCTATTTTAAAATTTCCTCTGGCCCCTTCCTCTAATTCCTAAATTCCAGAGCATGATATTCTAGTGGAATTCACCAGATATCCAGCCCTGGTGAAGTCATAGCTTGTTTTGAGTGGGTCAATGGAAAAAAAAGATTTTTTTTTCCCCTAGTTGTGTATAACCTTTTTCTCTAGTGACGTGGCATGGAACGAACTTATCATGATTTTATTTTATAGTCTACACTTTATTCTACAGTGGCTATCGTTGTTTAAAACTCCATCTTTACATATTGCCTATTTTGAAGACGGTGAAGGAGAAGAGAGGAAAGCAGAAATATCCAGAATGGCATATATATTTTGCTTTATAAAAAATTTATATAGTAATACTAGAGAGGAGGGTGTTGTCCATGCAGGAGCCGTGACATGTTGAGGAACTTCTAGAATTTTCCTTGATAAGATGGTTCTTGTGAGTGTTCATGGCACGACTTTGTTCTGACTTGAATGTTAATCCTGGACAGAGGCTTCTATGTGTTTTCCTGAGTGTGATTAGAAAATGAGAAGATTCATGAAGATAAAGGAAAAAAAAAAAAAGGAGCAAATCATAGCGAGCATGCCCAATGATCAGGAGTTACTTTCTTAACAGTGCTTCACCTAGTTTATGTTGTGGGATATGCAACACAAAAGGCTAAAATTAGCTGCTCTTCATCCAATGTGTTAGGACGTTATGGAGCCAGATAGTATCTCGTCACTGCTGACCACAGGAAGGACAGCTCATTCCAAACTAAGTCTTCAAGGGCCAAGATAGGTTTGATAGAGTCTGAGATTTACAACCCAGGCTGTTGTAAATGAATCTTCTGGAAGGCCTGACAGATGCATGGTACTTAGTTCTCCCTTGAGTTCTTTTTATTTGCTTTGCAAGAAGCCCAGCTTATAAAGTTCAGCTTGAACACTATCTGCTTCAAAGAGGAGCATATATTGCCTGGTGATGAGACCAGAGATAATCAGACAAGAAAGAAATAGGAAGTGGTGAGGATGAGTGCAGCCAGAGCAGAGTGGACTGGCAGCTGATGAACCAAGCTAGGCAAAGAAGTAGCTTGAAGGCTCTGTCTCGGCGTTGGCCATTTTTCCTCTTTTCTCATACAGACCTTGTCAAGATCCTGTGGTTTATTGTAAGTCACCAATCCCTAACCAGCATCTGCTTCCTCATCAGCACAATGGTCATAGCCCCGTCTCCCTCCCAGCATGTTTTCAGAAGTAATTAATGCTTATGAGATGTTTTGAGATCACTGATAAAAGACATTCTACCTGCCCAAGGTGTTATTATCTTATTTTCCTCTTCATAGTCAGGATCAAACCCATGATAATGTAGAAATGAGACAAATTAATAAAATGCGGTATGTGAAGGCTGCCTTAACAATTGGGTATCTATTGAACTGGGCATTGCACTTGAATTATATACACAAAATGTGGTGTTCAGTTATGTCTTAAGCAATCTTAATTACTTTCAGGTTCTGTCAGGTTACATTTCATGACTCTACATAGATCTCCTTGGAAATGGTAAATCATTAAGAGCAAGGCATCCACTGACGTTGTCCATCAAAATGGACTTTGTACCTAGCCCAAGAAATGCCCAAACTACACATGACCTTTTGTGCATTTATTTCTGTCTCCTTAGAGGACTGTGTATCTCTTTGAAGAACAGGAGAATAGACAGGATGTATAGCAACCGGTCATTTCAGTTTATGATGCTCATGTGAAAATTGGATTGTCACCAAAACCCTTCAGGGTAGGATCCTCCTCTTACAAAACTCAGCACTGTACTTCATGTGAGCCATAGATTAAGAGAGTTTTTCCTTCCCCAAGGAAGGGGCACTGGCTTGAAAGCTTACATGGTTATTAAGGATACTTCCATCAGATCTTTCGAAAGAAAGGTGGAGATGACCAAAGGGCAGAAGGTCACCTACGTAATAAGATCCACATGAGACAATAATTAAAATGGAATGCTTAAGGAGGACACATGTGTCCTGACCATATAATTCTCAATAAAATTACTCTAAATTGATCTTCATTGTGCTTGAGATTTTCCAAAAGGCTACCTCCCATTGCATCTAAAATTCTTTATAAGAAATTCATGAATGAAACTCAGGAGTTAGGCAAATGTCTTGAAATGAATGCAAAATGTTATCCACTTGTGCATTTTTCTGGGGAAATAGTTTATCCCCCTTTCCTTATATTTCTAACAAAGATGGTCCGTGACCCTTAAGAATCACAGTACCATGTGAAATAGTATAAATTATTCATGTGAAATTGATATGCAATGTAGGTTTGTCTCCAAATGCAGATTACGCATATTATTTTTAGACAATATTTAGTTGTGTTTTCCTTGATGGCATCCTGATTTTTACTTTCCTGTAAACCTCATCCAATCACAATGCTCTACTAAAGTCTGAAGGTGCATATAAAATATGTAATGTGACCTTTTAACCATTTGGAGATACAGAAAAGCATCCTAAGAGGTGTGTCAATTACAGCCTTCTCAATAGAGAACAAAGATCATCTCTTGGAATATGGCCTAATGTTGTGGGGAGGGGGACAGGGACAAAGGATCAGTGGGGTGGAACCCATGCATTCTAATCAGTGGCCATTTCCTATTCTCCACCCCATGCAACATGCAAATGCAAGCATTTTAACCAAGACATAGATGTCAGGGAAAGAATGGGTAGTACAAGCTGACACCACAGATCTTGCAACAGGGCAGGGATATACAGCTCAGTGTTTAAGGGCACTTAAACTCTGAGTTGGGAGAGCAAGTTTGGGTAAGACCCAATGAGCCACGTCCATAAAAGTGTTTGCAGGGTGACCTAAACTGAACATCAGGCTGGAGATAAAGGAGAGGGAGTGGAAATTACTCCCCAGCACAGTTCTCTTAGGAAGTGGCTGGATGTCTTTGGAAGGCATAAGCTTTAAGCTCCCCTTCCATCACATGAATGGTGACTGATGTCATGAGCATCTATACCAGGAATGCTCCAGGCCACGTCTTGAGTGAGCAAGGGTTACTTAAGGCATATCACGTAGCTGGTCTGGTGAAGAGAGAAACTGAGATTGAGAAAAGCAAGAATTCAGGGATTACCTTGCGTATCAGTATGTCTGCAGAGAACAGCGGCTGTCAGTGGTCCAAAACCACAGGGTCTGTGGTAGGTTGCCTACAGAGATAACAGGCCACAACTTCTCTCAAGTCTGCATATGCATGCTGCTTCTCCCATCAACAGGGGGAATCTATTTCCCTACCTCTTGAAACTGGGTTGATCCTGAGCCTTACACTACACCAGCTTTTGAATGATGCAGAAGAGATGTTCTGGGATTTCCAGACTCAGGCTTTAAGAGAACTGGTAGTTTCTACTTTAACTCTGACTATTCTGAGACACCACATGAAAAAGCCCAGGCTATCCACCTAGAGAGACAGGCTAGGTAGAGAAAAAGGCCTGGAGCATAGGAGACCACATGGAGGTCTCTCAAGAGAGTCCACAAGGAGAACCAAGGTGCTCCAGCAGCCAGCCAGCACCAGGGCCATATTAGATCCTCCAGCTCAGCCCAGCCTAGCCCAGCCCAGCTCAGCTGACATCTGAGTGCAGCTGCATTAGTCCAGCCAATCCCACGTGAAGCAGAGACAAGCTGTTCCACTCAGCCCTGCCCAAATTCCTGACCCACAGGATCATGAGCAATGAAATGATTGTTGTTTTAAGCCACTATGTTCTGAGGTGATTTGGCACACACACAGCCATAGATAACTGAAACAATATCTGAATGGTCCTGGGGAACTCAGGCAGAATTTAAGATTGTAACCTTAACCTCTTGGTTGTGCTGAGTGAGGTTTGAAAAAGGGAGATTTAGACAGAAAAGTGCCAGCCCTGTGGTCTTTCTGGTTTAAAGCGAAACACCGGAATTCCCAAAGTACAGCTCTTTGGGTAGAAGACTGGCCAAAGTAAGAGTGTGCAGGCTTTTGTACGGACTGTTACATGCATATGAGGCCCAACCCATTCATCTTCCCCCTTGCTGGAGAGGAGGCTTCTAATGGTCTCTGTCTTGGTCAGAACTGGGTAAGGTAGCCCTACAGGCTGGGTGCTGGCATAGCTAGTGGCATTATCTCAAGCAGCTGGTGCTGTTCATACAACCAACTAGTGTGCCCTCTGCCCAGCAGAAGGTAGAGAAGAAGGTCAGCCCACCAACAAGACACTAAGGGAGGTTTTGTGCCAGACACTTGGTAGTCACCTTGAAGAGACAAAAAGATAAATAAGACATAATTTCTATTTGTGAAAAGTACACCATCTTGGGTTTTACTTTTTTAATTTGTCTTCCTTTTAGAGTTGCCCTTGGTGTCAAATCGTATCAAATCTCACCTAGCCAAGCATAGCAGGGATTCAGAAATCTCTTAGGAGGCTGTCCTAGGCCCTGCTGGCCTCTGGGACAAGAATGCAAGCTTGAGTGCGTACACTACCACTCCGTGTGTTGGCCTAAGAGCATACAGTTCTTCAAGGGTTTGCAGGTAATTCTGATACCTACACATTTTATTTGCTTACTTGTTTGTTTGTTTGTTTGTTTGAGTCAGAGTCTTGTTCTGTCACTCAGGCTCACTGCAACCTCCACCTCCCGCGTTGAAGTGATTCTTGTGCCTCAGCCTCCCATGAAGCAGGGAGTATAGGCATGCACCACTATACCTGGCTAATTTTTTGTATTTTTAGTACAGACAGGGTTTCACCATGGTGGCCAGGCTGGTCTCAAACTCCTGACCTCAGATGATCCACCTGCCTCAGACTACACATTTTAAAATGAACAGGTGATTTATCCTCAGTGACTCAGTAAATAAGGAAATGCTTAAACATTCAGCAAGAATTTGCAGCATCTCAATTTTAAATGAGCCCCAAGCTGAACCGATTGCGGAAGGACAGAAAAGTCTTCCCGACATGCTTGCCTGGGCACTGTGGTGTTTCCCAATTTGCTGCTGTTGTTTCTGCTATTTCTAATCGGTTTCGCTATCTCCATTCTTTGTGTTGAATTTCCTTGAGGTATGGAGAAGTTGAGGCAAGGGTTAACTTTTATAGCATTAATTCAAAGGCTAGAAGATGGGACATTGATAAGAGAAGAAAGGAAAGGTAGAAAAAAGATGATCTACAAGCCAGTCCCTCCTGCTACTCTTTTAACTGAAACCATGGAGAATGAACCCAAGCTTAATACAGCTGTATGCCCTGTGTTGTGTATTTGTGTGCATGATATTGAGGGTTGTTGTGTGCATCGATGTTCCATTGAGAACTTAGTGGAATTCCATTCAGTTTCAACTTAACCCATCAAAGAGTGTCATAAACCAAGAGCAATTGCCTCATTTATCTTCCTGATCTAACTGTTAAGGACTTTACTCAGATTAAAAAGGGTTAAAGTTCCAAGGGAATCACTAACTCTCTTTTGTTGGGAAAAGTCCCCCTAATCTGACGTTTCCTCACATTCCAGCCATACCTCATGGTGGAGGAACTAAGAGATTTCCTGGTCCATGGTGTATGATTTAATGATTTGTGAAAGGCAAGAATGTTAACTTAGTTGATTACTCAAAACTGACTGATAAGGTATCAGACAGGTTAATTCGCTACTTTTCTAACCTCTCCCAGAGCACTTGAACCAAAGCCTCCTTCTCCGTAGGTCATCTTTATGGCCCTCCACATGGAAGGCTAAGAATTTTTGAAGGAGACAAACATTTTATTCCTGTGCTTTCATTTGCTCCATCATTTCATTCCAGAGAGACAGACTTTATTTGTGATAACCTAATCATTTCCTCAACAACCGATGGTGATGTCACAGTTGAAATATTTTGACCTCAGATGGAAAAAGAACCCTGGCAGATAGCCCCGGTTTACACTGAGAAAGAGGGCTTAGTGCTGAGGGTAAAGAGCAAGGCATTCTAGTTTTAATTCAAACACCAACAGTTATCAGAGTGTTATCTGGCAGACAAACTCCCGGGGATCCTGTGATCTAAAAGAGTGGCTTTTGACTCGTACCTGGTTCCTTACAGCCATCGCCTCCATAGACATCCTACAACCCCATTTCTAGAAGGGACCCAAAGGGCACCAGTCTTTTCCTTTGCCTGCAGAGGTTTAGGAGATCTCCGTTTACCTTGGTCTGGGAAGCTTGTTTTCTATGCATTTTTGAGAAGGTGCTTATTTTCTGAAATGAGCCAATAAAGAAATTGTTGCTTTATATGCATTTATTACAGGAAATAAGGCTAAAGTCAAAAGGTTTAAAAGTGAATTATAGGTCAGGCATGGTGGCTCATGCCTGTAATCTCAGCACTTTGGGAGGCTGAAGTGGGTGGATCACCTGAGCTCAGGAGTTTGATACCAACCTGGCCAACAAAATGAAATCCCATCTCTATTAAAAATACAAAAAAATTAGCCAGGTTTAGTTGTAGGTGCCTGTAATCCCAGCTACTTGGGAGGCTGAGGCAGGAGAATCACTTGAACCTGGGAGGTGGAGGTTGCAGTGAACTGAGATCATGCCATTGCACTCCAGCCTGGATAATAAGAGGGAAACTCTATCTCAAAAAAAAAAAAAAAAAAATGAATGATAAATTGAAATGGTCGCAACTGCATCCTTGAGTACTTGGCATTTAACAAACCAAAGGATGTTTTCTAATGATAAAATGGCCCTGTGGGAGGAGATAAAAATTCCACAATATAATTCTATCATGTATCAGAGATTAAAAAAAACACTACCAGCAATAACATATATCATTTACAGAATTGTATACAGAAGATATACTGCTAACAATATAGACCCCCAATATGTGTCTAAACAATTCCAAATGATTTAACCTTCTTTTCTACTCAGATTTTATTGTTTTAAGAAACACAGGCACACATATGTTGAGACTGTTAGTTATACGTATATTTTTTCAATTTAATTGGGTGAGATATTTGTGGCAAGTGAATGCAGTCTTCAAATGTGGGTGGAGTGGGAAATGAAATTCAGATTTAAGGATGATCATCTAAAGCTATTATGTCATAAACATTGTAGCAGGCACAGCAATACATTAACATTATAGACCAGAGAAAGCTGGACAGAGTTTAGAAATTGTGATGGTCCTAAAAAAGGCCCTGATAATTATTTAGGATCAAGTTATAAATCCTTCAGTAGACACTTTATTATTATAATTCTGTGCATTAAACAAATATCCAATTTAACTGAAAATAAGAAAAATGAGAATCATCAGCTAAACCCTGGATCAAATTTTTTTCACCTGATTTTCTCCAGAGTCTCAAAGCAGTCTATTTAGAGAGCACCCTCTGACAATGTATGAATAAAATATGTCCTCCTCTGGTCACCACGTAAAGGAGTCACTAAGGCTCCTTGCCTCAGGGTCACACATGCCAGGTCTCAAATCCCCTTGGCTTTCTAATCAGCCTTGATTCTGAATGTTCATTCATTCCTTGTTGAAGGTGAACATGCAGAATTTATTGTACATAACTTCACTAGTGACAAACGAAAAAAAAAAGGGCCAGCCAGAGCACAACAGTTCCAATTATCTCAACCTGCATTCTACTGAAAACCACAGAATGCCTCAGTTCCAGAGAGTCCTCCCTATCTAAGGCAAACAGTGCTAAGTAGCACTTTATTACTTAATGATTATTAAGAAATGAATTCTCTCAACCCGTAGGCTTCTTTGAAATACTATTATGTGTCTAGACTCAACGGACAAATATAGAACTGAATGCCACTCTTTTAACAGTGCTCTGAAGCTGGGCAGAGAGGAGGGTGCTTATGTCGAAGAAGCCCAGGAAAATCCCTGCATGTGACCAGGAAGGAGAGAGGTCAGACTCTAGGGAAGAACAGCCAGGGGCCAAAAGGGTAGTCAAATGTGGTGCACAGGGCATGCATCTTCAGCCAGCCTGGCAAAGGTTCAGAACAAGCTCTGTAACCTCCTGGGCATGTGACCTGCAGTGTGTACTTAACCCTTCTGATCCTCAGCTCCTCGCCTCTAAGATTATGATAATAAGGTTGCCTTCACAGGGCTGTCATAAGGATTCAACGGCATAATGTATGTGAATCAGCACAGTGCCTGAGACAAACTCAATAAACAGTCGGTGCTATGTCAAAAATGTTATTACCTATGTTGTTATTATTATTATTAAAGTAAGCTTCAAATGCTGGCCCTGTGATAAAATACAAATATGCCCCAAAAGAGGTCTGTGAAGTAAAGCAATTTGGAACTAAGGTGGCATGCAAGATAATATATTTATTTTATGAGTGATTTCTATTTATTAATTCATTCATTTCACTAACATTTATTTCTCAACCACATTATTCCAGGCACTGTTCTGATCATGGTTTTGTTTTTGTTTTTGTTTTTGTTTTTTGAGACAGGGTCTCTGTCACCCAGACTGGATCACAGTGGCACGATCTCGGCTCACCACAACCTCCGCCTCCCAGGCTCAAGCAATTCTCCTGTCTCAGCCTCCTGTGTAGCTTGGACTACAGGTGTGCATCACTACCACCTGGCTAATTTTTATATTCTTAGTAGAGATGGGTTTTTTGCCATGTTGGCCACACTGGTCTCGAACTCCTGACCTCAAATGATCCACCCACCTTGGGCTTCCAAAGTACTGGGATTATAGGTGTGAGCCACTGTGCCCAGCCAGTTCCAGTCATTTGAAAGGCAAAAACAAATGAGCCGATAGTCCTTGCCTTCAAAAAGTACCTAGTCCACAAGAGAGAGAGACACACAGATAGATAATATGATAAAATATAGGAAATAAATTAAGATTGCTATGGTAACCTTAAGACATGGATGGCAACCTGGAAGCAAGGTGACTAAGACTGTGAAAGACATGGAAGCCTGCTTGGGGAAGGTATCCAACTGGAGTTTTGTAAGATGAATAGACGTTTTCCAGACAGCACAGCAAAGAATGTCTCATTTAGAGACAGCCTCAGCAAAATTATCAAGGCATGAAACAGCATCATGTGTGAGGAGAATGGAAACCAGGTGAATGTGTGAGGCAGGGTGATTGCGGGAGAGGATGCTGGAGAATTACAGAGGAGGAGACTTACATATAGCACGCTGCAGGTGTGGGAAAAGGAGATGGGAGGGAAACCAAGGTTAAAGATGAGGAAGCTGATGGAACCAATTGAACTGAGCCTGGAAGAAATGGGATGAGATGAGAGGCAATCAGGGCCAGGTGATTGGGTCTGGCCTTAACAAAAGGAAGAGCACCTCCTCATCTGAGAAGGTAGAGAAGACTGGTGTCAATGAAGATAAGCTTGTAGATAGTAGAAGACAGAAGCTTCACCTAGGAAGGCTTCTCTAATGTTTGTGTACTAGGAGCATGGTTATTTACTGAGAAGAGGCGTATGGCATGGACTGGATTAGAGTTTTGAGGAGAAGGTGAAAGTTCAGAAGGTGGCTCCAGGACCTGAGCATCTGTGAATGAATACATCATAGAGTTGCGCACAGGCCCAGTGGAGGCTAAGACGATGCATTCGTGGTGGTACAATTGGGTAATTTTTCTCTAGCCATGTCCAGTTTCCCAGATGTAGAAAAAATAAGGGCAGATGATGGTGCTCCAGATGCAACGAGAAAGAAAAATAGAAACTCAAGAATATTGAGTGTGTTTCTAAGAAAAGAGTTGGGATGGCCCTCTAGAAGACCCGTGTTACATACATAAAGGCAAGAGGTCAAGAGACAGTGGAGACATCAAGGATGAAGGCATTGAAAGAACAAGCATTGCCAGAGGGAGGGAGGAAGGTTGGAGAGGACAGGAGGTCACTGGGTAGGATATCAGTGTTTAAGTTCTCTGATGCACAGCAGTTCTGGCTGGTGGCCAAGTCTGGGGTGTGGTGCTTGAAGCAGTAGCTGCAGTGGAGTAAAGGTGATGTTCATTTTTATTTTTAAAAAATAAAAAGTTGTGAGAGTAGGTATCAGAGAGGCAGAATGTATGAGTGTTGTAGACTGATCGAAGTGGATGGATCATGATGGTTATGAGTCAGGTGCCAGCCTCCACCAAATGACTGTGTGAACAAAATCACAATGCCAGGGACAAGAGCAGAGAGGGGGTGACGTAGGCTCGAACTTCGAAGAGGATTGAACTTTTTTACCCAAGGGTGGAAAAGCAGTTCTGGAGCCATGAAATTGCTCCTCATCATGGTGACATGGCACAGAGGATCTCAGATGAGGGGATATAGGATTGGCACGTTTAGATGGAGAATGGAGAGAAGAGAAGGACCAGCCAGAGAGGACAGTCTAGACAGTGTGGACAAGGAAACAGTCGGGGGCGCAGAGAGTTCTCTAACACCTGGCCACAGTAGGTGTGGTCCAAGTACCGGAAGCATAGGCATGGCCTGGTAGCTTGTTAGAAATGCAGGACCCACCCAGTCCTACTGAATCAAAATCAGCGTTTCAGCAAGATCCCCTGGTAATGCGTGTACCAATTAAAATTCTAGAAACACTACTCTAAAAATAGGCAGGGTAATTACAGATGGATAAGGGGAGAATAAATACAAATTGTTTCCATTGATCCCAGCTCTCTCTGACCATGCTCACATGAGAAATTCAGCTTCCCCAAGCAATAATAGAAGGGTACTCTATTTCTCTCAGGATGTTAAAGCACCTTAGAAACATCCGTTTTAATTCTTTGCAGGCTTAATGAACTGTTTTCTCTCTCACACTCATTTATGCCAGGTGAGAGGGTGTTAGCAATCAAAAGGATTTTTACCTTGACTTCAGAGAGTGAGACAGAAAAGAACAGAGAGAGAGAGAGAGAGGGAGAGAACAGCAAAAAGAAATTGCCGAAGGCCACAGTGCTTTTAGACAAGGAGTCAGTGGGAGAGCCAGGAGACAGAGCCAGGGCCCAGCCTTCTCCACCACTGTGTGTTCTAAGCATGGGACTACACTTCCTCTTCAGCCAGTCCCTTCTGGCCAAAAAGCTGAGAGGAAATGATCCCAGGGAACCGGTAATTGTATAGCTTTTCCAGCGCACTGCTCCAGTTCCACATAACGGGACATGTCAAAACCTACTCTCCCGTCTGAACGCTCAGCAGTGACCAAACGGGCTGGAGGAAGTGGGAGAAATACCATGAAAAATCCTAGGCTGCACCTCAGAGACGAATAAATAATCGCTAACAGGAAAGAAAACAGAGGAAAGAGAGCAAAGGGGCAGGCAGGACAGGCAGAATGGGTTCTGGCCCACGACAGGGGAGCAGACTTGGGGCTAAGTGCAAACAAAAAAATTTAACACCCCAAGAGCAGTGACCCAAAGACAGCAAAAGAAGGAGAGTCAGGCTGGCTGGGGAGCCTTTCTGTTCTCACATTTGATACTTCTGCTCACAACATGTTTCAGTGACTTACTGAAGCTTGGAATTGAGCTGTTAAATCATTCAGCATATGAGATTTGTCCTAAGTTAAATGGATTACTTCCCTTTGTAGGTTTTTGGATAGTGGCTTGTTTTAAAGGAGAGAACTGGAGGGTCTCTGCTAAAATATTGATGTGAGGGAGTAGAAATGACCGAATGAAGACACGGGCAGGTGCCATATTGTAATTTGTCTGCCTCTTAAATTATGTAGCGTATTGTATCACAATATATTGAATTTAAAACCTGAAGTATGACATTCAGTAAATAATTTATACCAGCTCTTTCATTAAGTGTGAGCTGAGGCTTAGGATGATGAAACCCGATTTTAGTTAGTGCCTCATTTAAATACAGATGCGGAAAAGGAAATTTCTTTAGCGCCTCTTAAGACAAGGCATGCTTGCTATGTAGAAAACTTAAACTGAATCTCTCTCTCCCTCTCTGTCACCTCTGTCATACACACACACACACACACTCACACACACTCATACACACCCCTTCCCCAGGAGTAGTCCAGGATAAAAATGAATAATACATTAACTTTTTAAAACATGAAGTTCATTCAGGCTTCTCCTGCCTAACAATTTCTTTAAAATATATAACTGAAAAGATGATTGTTTCACTTGGTATACCTTTTTTTTTCTCACAGAAGATTCTGATCCTGAGAAATATGCCTGGGATTTTGGGGATGACTGATCCATTCAATAAACACCTATAAAGCAGCTCCTCTGAGTCGTTCTCCTCTGGGTTCTACAGGGAACCCACAGGGAGATACGTTTTGGTTCCCACATCACTCGTGATCTAGCTCAGGGAGACTATTCATGCACATTTGAAAATTGAAATAACCGTGCAAAACACCCATGCCCACAGCATTGCAACCAGTGTACCTCTTGGCTTGCAGGATACTGGTCCCACCAAGCTATGTTCTATGTTTTACAGGAAGGATGAAACTTGGGACTGATACGACCACAGATATCTGAGCCGGAAAACTTTGGTGGAAGTTAATGTCTCTTTGTACTCCTTCATGCATTTGCTGTCATAGTGCTACTTTTAATATCTTTATTTTGTGGGCTAAATAGCCACCATGTTTGCATGCTGCTTTTAAAGTTTCATAAAACCGTTAGAGAATATATTCAAAAGGAATGATTCCTCCCTCTCCCCCATTCTTTCCATATCACGTTGAGGCAATAAAGACATAAACAAAGTCAGCTGACACAGCTTCCAAGAAGATTAAATAGGAAAAAGATGGCTAAGGTAAGCTATTATGAAGTTTTGTGTACCCGAAGACATGATTTTTCACCTCGATCTTGACTAATGGAATTAATTTAGTATGCATGCATGATAGAAAAACTATTAAGAGGTGTACAAAATGCTTTAGTCCTGAAATGGCACATGAATCTCTTAGATAATTAGCCATTGGGCATGAGTCTGAGCCAGGTGAGGTGTCAACTATACACAACAGTAGGGACTGCGAGACTGGAAAGACCCCTTCTGACTGGAATAGTTAAAGAAGGTTTATGGAAGAAAAGGTATCTCGTATGGGTCTTGAAATAAGGGTAAGGTACTGTTAGGCAGGCATTGAGAGGGGAAGGTGACATGCACGAAAATGTAAAACCGTAAAAAGGCAAGGAATACCTGGGAACATAAAGCTCGAAGAGGTTGCATAAGGTACTGCAGGAAGAACAAGACTAGAAACGTAGGTGGAACCTGATTTTCTGAGACCTTGAAGCCAGGCTGAGGAGGTGAAGGGGGACTAGTGGAGTCCTTGGAAATGGGTGAGGTAGAGAAGGACATCATTAAAATGTCACCTTCAGGAAATTGCTGCCACGTGGGGTACAGAATTTGTGGGAGTAGGGAGGAATAGTGATTAGGGAAGTCTGTTAGGAGGCTTCTGCGATGCACTTCAAGTACTAACGTGCATGAATTATGGGTGATAACGGAGCCTTGCCATGTGCAGCTTCTTGCCTCTAAGTCAATTCTCAACCTATTGTTATTTGGTTTCCTCTACTGCACACATTCTGGACAGAATTTATTATCTCCCTCTCAGATCTGCTCCTCCTCTTATATTCTCTCTCTCACTCATGACACCACCAATGTCAGCCAAGCCAAATAATTTCAGGTCAATCCTGGTTCCTCTCTCTGCCAAACGCTTCTTTATCCTATCAGCCTCAAGTCTTCCTTATCTAACCACATAAATGTTTCTTAAATCAGCCCCTCGCGACAAAGCATGCTGTCTCTAGTTAGCTCATCCTACCATTGTACAATCACAGTGGTTTCTCTCATCCAGCCATAGCAAAGTTGTGTAGTGGTTCAACATTTGAATTTGAACCCAAACTTCCTGGGTTCAAATCCACACTCTCACACTTTTAGCTCTACAGCCGTAGACAGATTTAGCTCTTTCTGCTTCCATTTCTTTATCTGCAAGATGGCAAATCAGAGTAGGCTGTTAGGAGAGTTACATGAGCTAATATTTGCCTAGCACTCAGAATAACATCTGGCGTATCAGAGGTGCTATATTATGTTTTCTGTTTTAATTAAAATAGAAAATAATCAGCCTTCCACTAATGCACAATGTTAACCATGCCTCTCTTCCCTAACTCTGTACGCTGGAACCTAAGCTGGGTAACAGAATGTAGGAACTTTTCCATGGCATGGACCTTACTTCATCTTCCCATCTTATCTCCTACGCTCACCTCAGTTTGTGTTCAGGTAATATTGTATCACATGTAGTTCTCCAAGTCCCCCACACTCAACCATACCTTCCTGGTTCTCCTCCAGTCGGCCTGTTTGCCCTGTCCTCACCCCCCTTTCCTCAGTACTGCTTACTCATTCCTGAAATGCCAGCTCAGTCATCATTTCCCCCCAGGCAGCCTTCCGTGAATGTGCCTCTCCTCTCCACCTACAAGATAATGTTATCAGGGCACGAATAGTTTAGTGCTGAAATCATCTTTATGATCCTGCTCCCAGATCTGACTGAAAACTTCTTGAGGGCAGGAGCTATGTCACGTTCATCTCCAAACCCCACAGAGAAAAGCGCCATGCTAGATAAATAGTAGGTTTTCATCAGCATTTATTGAACTAAAGAAAAGAATTCAACAGGGTTGGCAGTTAACTAAACGTGGAAGTAGCAAGATAGAGGGAGACTGGAAGCTGATTCCAAAGTTTGAAGTCCAAGTTAACTCAAAGATCAAGGTCATATTTATAGAAACAGGGAAGTCAGAAGAAGGAACTTTTTTGAAAAGAAAAAAAAACCGCACAACCCTAATGAGTTAATTTTTAAACAAACTGAGTTGGAAATGCCAACAAAACATGCAGTTAGAAAATGGACCACGTGGCACTACTAGAAAAAGGCCATGGCAGATTTGAGGGTCACTGAATTTGTCATAGTTCAGCAGACTATGCTGCCTAACAAATAGCCCCCAAATCCCAGTGGCTTATAATAGCAAAAGCCTATGGCTGCTCACACAGCATGTCTCCTGTGAGTCAGTTGCAGCTCTGCCTGGGGCTTTGTTACCCCGTTCAAGGTTACATGTGCATCTGGTGCATACTGTTCTCACAGTGAAAGGTCAGAATAAGAACAGACATGGAGCCAACCAAGGAAGCACACCTAAAGTCTTGCTCAAAAGTGACATACATAATTTCCACTCACATCCCATTGGCCAAAGCAAACCCCATAGCCAAGTCTGAAGTCAATGGAGTGAGGAGGCATGGCAACAACAAGGGAATAAAATATTCTGAACAAATATTGCACTCAGCACAGTGAGGATAGATGGAATTATGTAGATCGGATCACACACTTAACTTCCCATTGGAGGGGAAAGAGAAACCAAAGAAGGAAGAAAGAAAATAGCATAAAGGTAATCAGAGAGGTAGAGAAGAGAACTGAAACTATGATTTATATGCAAGTTTTAAAAGACAGGCATCCAAGGGAAGATAGGTTCATTGTCCTATACTGCAGATGTCAATGAAAGTGAGAACTGCATGTGACTATGAGGAGGAAATCGGAGCCACCTAAGAGAAAGGATTCATTAGCTATCTTGAGCCCATTTCTGCAGATTTCTGGTCAAGTTATACTTGGCTAATGGAGATTTAAGATAACTTTCATTGGAGATGGTTTAGAATAGATTTTCACAGCAATCTATTGCTACAGCAGCTGAATTGTGTGGATTAGACAGTAAGCTAAGAGCACATGATACAGTACTTGTTACTCTCACCGAATATCAGGAGAATTGCCCCAAGGGCCAGGGAGACCCCTCCAGACTCTGGGCTTATCTAGAGAGGAAGATTATTGACAGTAGCTGTGTGATCCTACCCAGTAGACTTGCTAAGAGAAGAATCTTTTATAACCAAGAAAGTTAAAAAATGGAGTGATAGCTCTCATCAAAAGTGGAATGGTAGCCCTCATGAAACAATCATCTCAATGCCATGGGGGTTTTCAAGCAGAATCAAGTCCACACTACAACAAACATACGTGGAAAAGTGCACGCATTGGACAAAAAGTTAAGCCAACAGATATATATATAGAGAGAGACTCAAGGGGTACATGTGCAGGTTTGTGACTTGTATACATTGCACAATGGTGAGGTCTGGGTTTCTATGTACTCATCACCCAAATGGCGAACTTTGTACCCAGTAGGTAATTTTTCAGTTCTCATCCCCTCCCACTCTCCTCCCTTTTGGGGTCCCCAGTGTTTCTATTTCCCTCTAGATGTCCATGTGTACCATTGTTTAGCTCCCACTTATAAGTGAGAACATATGGTATTTGATTTTCTGTTTTAGGTTTATTTCACTTAGAATAATGGCCCTCAGCTCTATCCACGTTGCTGCAAAAGACATCATTTCATTCTTTCTGTGGCTGTGTAGTGTTCCATGGTGTATAGATACTACACTTTGTTTATCCAGTCATCCATTGATGGATACCTAGGGTTCTTCCATGGCTTTGCTATTGTGGCTCATGCTGTAATAACCATGAGTACAGGTGTCTTTTTGATAGAACAATTTCGTTTCCTTTTGGTAGATACCCAGTAGAGAGATTGCTGGGTGGAATGGTAGTTCTACTTCCAGTTCTTTGAAAAATCTCCATACTGTTTTCCATAGAGGTTTTAATAGATCCTTACTGTCTCATCAAAATATACATTGGATAGTTTTGTGATCATCATATAAAATATGTTAGTTAGTATGTAGCTGCTATTTACCTTTTCTGCTTCTCCAACTTCTTGCAAATGTACTTAGCTTTACTTGTTCTGAATGAATAGGTGTTTCCAGGTAACTGAATGCCATGATTTGGATTGTGTCCCTAGAAAGATATGGTGAAGTCCTAACCCCCAGGACCTCAGAATATGACTTTATTTGGAAATTGGTGATTGCAAATGAAATTAGTTAAGATGAGGTCATTCTAGAGTAGTGATGGCCCTTAATCCAATATCACTGGTGTCCTTAGAAGAAGAGGAGAAGAGACATACAAGGGAAGAATGCCACGTGATGACAGAGGCAGAGACCGAGGTGCTGCAACTGCAAGCCAAGAAATGCCAGAAATTGCAAGCAAACCACAAGAAGCTAGGAAGGGACGAATAAGATTTTTCCGTACAGATTTCAGAGGGAGCAAAATCCTTCCAACACCTTGATTTTGGACTTCTACCTCCAGAACTGTAAAATAATAAATTTCTGGGTTGGTTTTTTAAAAATTTTTTATTTTTTGAGACAAAGTTTCGCTCTTGTTACCCAGGCCTGAGTGCAATGGCGTGATCTTGGATCACCACAACCTCCGCTTCCTGGGTTTAAGCAATTCTCCTGCCTCAGCCTCCTGACTAGCTGGGACTACAGGCATGCACTACCATGCCCAGCTAATTTTTGTATTTTTAGTAGAGACAAGGATTCCCCATGTTGACCAGGATGGTCTTGATCTCTTGAGCTCATGATCCACCCGCCTCAGCCTCCCTAAGTGCTGGGATTACAGGCGTGAGCCACCAGGCCCAGCCAAATTTCTGGTATTTCAAGCCACCCAGTTTGTGGTTCCTTCTTACAGTGGTCTTAGGAAACTAATACACTTAAATACATCTTGAAAAGTGATAAAGTAGCTTTTGAAATGTTGCTGATGACTATTGCAAGAAATTTTAATTAGTAGTATTCTTTTTCTTGAAGTTAAAAATCTGTATCAGTATGAGAGATTGATCGAATTCCATTCTTTATGAAGATATAGGAAAAAGCGTGTTCAGCAATAGTCACATCCACCTGCCAATGACTTGTGAATTAAGAAACATTCCTCTAAGAATGCTCTTTAGGAAACATATTTTTAAGAGTTGCTAGTCTTTTTGCCTTGTTTGCCTTTTTGTGTTAAAAGTTTAAACTTTAGTTTGAGGCACGTATTTTCAGAACCTCAAAGGAAACTCCCTTGAGATGATTAGGAATTGTAACTGCTTTGAGGAGAGAGAGAATACAGACTCTCATTTGATTAAATAAACTACTTCTGCTTACTGTTTGAAATGCAGCCACAGTAGAATCTTTATATTCCATCATTTGTTTTTTCCTGAGAAGTTCTTGGCACAAATGAACTGGAGGGCACAATGCAAAGGACATTAGGCTTTCAATCTGGGAATGCCTTTGAGACAGATGACCAGTACTTCAGAATGTCTACTTGGAAACTATGGTGGAATGTCTGTAGAGGTACATAAGAGGGCACAGACATGGACACCAAGATACAGAGAGACATCTGGATGTGGAAGCAACTCTTATACCCATTTAATGTCCACTATCTTTATTTTACAGAAAAAGCCGAGGGATATGCCCAAGGCCACTCATGCCAGGTATGGACTAGGTTAAATTTACTGAACTCATCAAGGGCTTGCTAAGCACCAATTGTGTGCTTCTGTTGGCCATAGTCACCTGCAAATTATGATATATCCAGAGCATGTAGTTATATAAGTATTGTTCTTACAAATCTCTAGACAAGACAACCAAGTACAAGGCAGGAATTGCTACTCCCCCAGTGTCACATAGCAGGGAAATGGCAGAAGGGAGTCTGGAACCCAAGTCTCCTTCTACCAATCCAGTAACTAACACTTATATTGCAACTTGAAAAACATAAGCACCACAGTTCATTTTCACATACAGTTATATATAAGACACATCTATTTGCTCTAATTGTACCCCCTCACTTTCAAAGGAGTAATCCTCAACCCAAACTCCAGTCTGCTGAAGATATTCTCATCAACAGCTTTGTTTTATTTTAAACCAAGCCTTTCTTTCCACTCTGAAATGCCACCAGAAGGAAAATCCATTTCAGTTCAACTGTTGTCATAAAATATTAATCATCTCGGCAAGCAGCCATTTCCAAACTGCCTGTATTCTGCGTCGATATTTTCTTTAGAAACATACCAATACCTGTGTATCCATAGAGAATGCAAGAGTTTGCAAATATTTTGAGCATTTAGAGGCTAATCACTGCTGAGTCACAAGAAAATTCTCTTCTTTGTCTTGATGCCAATGGTTGTGCCATTAAATAAAAAAAAAATCTCATGCTGCTCTATCCTTGGTACCATGGAGATTCATGGATTTCCTTTGAATTTTTCAGCTCTACTCAGGAGTCCAGTTCAAGAGCCAAGAGCCCACCTAGTTGAAGTCCCTCATGAGGGCACCCCAAAGGGAGAATTTGGCTGGGAAAAGGCCAAGGTTAGATAGAAAACCTTGGGATTAACTGACTAAAGATGGAATCAACCATAATAAAAATAAAAGGTACTGGTTTGGGACACCTATTATAGGCCAGGAACTTTCTATACATTATTACTATCACAAACTAGGGATGCTTCTCAACATTTTCTGGAAATTGATGCTGTGAGTTTTATGTTGCTCCTGTTTGTCCAACTATAAAGTGGCAGACCTGAGGCTGAGAGACAGGAGTGTACAACTTAAAGATTCCATTCTTCTGGCCAGGCGCGGTGGCTCACACCTGTAATCCCAGCACTTTGGGAGGCTGAAGTGGGTGGATCACTAGGTCAGGAGTTCAAAACCAGCCTGGCCAGGATGGTGAAAGCCTGTCTCTATAAAACAAACAAAATTTTGTTGAACAACAAAATTAGCCAGGCGTGGTGGCAGGCACCTGTAATCCCAGCTACTCAGGAGGCTGAAGCAGAGAATTGCTTGAACTCAAGAGGCGGAGGTTGCAATGAGTCAAGATCACGCCACTGCACTCCAGCCGGGTGACAGAAAGAGACTCCATCTCACACACACACACACACACACACACACACACACACACACACACAAATTCCCTTCTTTCTTTCTATACCATGGTATTGCCCTCAAAATACTACCTCCCACTTACTGATTACTAATAGAATAGGAACTGCTCAGCACTATCCTTATAGCACTACTCTCATAGCCTTCCTGCTTATAAATAGGCATCATCATCATTTTGCAAATGGAGAAGATGATGCTGAAGAAGTTCCATTTATGATAGTAAAAGAGGGTCCTATCCCACAGAGCCAGGTCTCTGGGCCACAAACCCTTCCAGCCAGGCTGCCTGTCAATGGATCGATAGAAGCAAAGCTCCATGCACTTAGGACAGAAATTTCAGTAGCCAGAGTTCAGCTAGTGACCCAAAATGCTGATCTGCTCTTTTTTTTTTTTTTTTTTTTTTGAAAAAAAAGAAAAAAAAAGAATGAAAGAGAGAAAGAAAGAGAAAGAGGGGAGAGAGAATGGGAGTCTTGCTTTATTGCCCAGGCTAGAATGCCGTCTAAAAATGGGTATTAAAAAATTCTTTTATGCCAATAATTGTGCTTAACAATGGAGACAGGAAGGAATAAGGGAGGAAAATAACAAACAAGCAGCCAACCAATATTTCATTTAAACCTGTGAAATGCTATGCAGTTACTGAGGAGTGATTTACTTCCAATTATGTAGTCACTTTTAAAGTAGGTGTGATGTGGTACTGAGAAGAATGTATGTTTTGCAGATTTGGGGTGGAGAGTTCTGTAAATGTTTATTAAGTTTACTTATTCCGGGTCTGAGTTCAAGTCCTGGATATTCTTGTTAATTTTCTGTCTCGTTGATCTGCTCTTTATAACCTCCAGATTCTCTCTAGAAATGCCTGCTTTCCACCCTAGTTTCCTTGAGCCCAGCAAGATGGGTGTTGACACTCACAAGTTGGCTCTGTTATCAAACAAATTCCCTAAAAGGTCATGGAGACCAAGGTCCTGAGAAATCACTGCATCCTGGATAGCCCATTTGTTAATCTTAATAAAGTGATAAGTTTTGTTCTTGGCACATGGAAGGCTCATCATAATTATTTATCATCAGGGCGCATGGGCTCCCGTGTGTAACCCCAGCATTTTGGGAAGCTGAAGCAAGCAGATCACTTGAGATCAGGAGTTCAGGACCAGCCTGGCCAACATGGTGAAACCCCATCTCTACTAAAAAAAACTAGCCAGGCGTGGTGGTGCATGCCTGTAATCCCAGCTAAATTCTAAAAAATAAAAAAGGATGTAATATCATCCTCTTTATAGAAACATTTCTGCATAGAATTGCCTACTGCCGCATCAAGTCCACATGTTTCATTTTGTCCTACCTTTCTTTAGAAATGCTACCCAATAAGTGATGAAAGCTAACATTAGTAATGAGAGTTATTGTCATAATATATCCTCTGACATGCTGCCTTAAGGAGAGTCTAGCATCACTTTTTTGGTGTTCCTGTCAAAAATTTCTAACTTCAATCTAATCATGAGAAAAAAAATATATCAGGTAAATCCAAATGGAGAGACATTCTTTGAAATAACTGAGCAGTACTCTTCACAAGTGAAAATATCATAAAAGACAAGGAAAGATTGAAAAAAAAAAACACAAAAACTGTCACCGGTTGAGAAAAAGCAAGGTGAAAAACAACTAAATGGAATGTGGGATTCTAGATTAGATCCTGTAACATAAAGAGGCTCTTCTTGGAAAAATTAGGACAATTCAAAAAACATCTGTAGTTTAGTTAACATTGTACTATGAAATTCAACTAAAGTTGACCTGAGGATGCCTTCATACTTTGAGGACTTAACAAATGGCAACCTAAGTATATAAACTAACTGAAAGCCTAACTTTATTATTTTGTAATAAATAACCTTGTCTCAGTCAACCACAGGCATCCAGTGATCAGCCCATGTTCAAATAAGGCAAACACAGAACAATAGCCAATAAAACTGTCCCTGTACCTCACTTCCATTTTCTGTTAATAGCGGCTGCCTCCCCACATTGTGAAGTGAGCTCTCTGAATGTTTTCTGGTTCTGAGGGCTGTCCAATTGGAAAATTGTTCTCTGCTCAATTAAGTTCTGTTAAACTTAATTTTTCTAGTTTTTTTTTTTTTTTAACAGTAGTAATGTTAGTGGCCCTGTTTTGATCACTGTATTAGGGTCATATAAAGAGTTAATATCAGAGGAAGTGGGGTAAAGGGCATTCAGGAATTCTTTGTACTATTTTTACAACTTTTCTGTAAATCTAAAATTAGTTCAAACTAATTTTTTTTTTTTTAAGTTTTGGTTGGTAGGTTGAGAGAAAGCTTAAAATCAGACTGAGGAGGCAAAATCAGACTGGTCGGGTTGGAATCCCAGTTCAACCACCTCCGACCTGTGTGGCCTCAAACAAGTTCCCTAAACCTATCTAAGCTTGGGCTTCTCAACTGTCAAATGTGAACTGTAATAGCTATCTCACAGGTTTGTTACAAGTACAGACAATAACACATGTAAATTGTGTAGCACAGTGTTTGACACACGTTAGGTATGCAAACTAGAAGCTATTGTCATTACCTTTAATCAGTATATGTCATTTTTCCTCCAAGATGGGTACATAATCAAAAATAATCCTCAATAGGGCATTGACTGGTAGCTGTTTATTGTATTACCTTTCTAGGAATATTTGCATTTTAATAAAATGAGTTTGATGCCATTAGAGAATTCAGTGGCGACTGTATTTTCTAAAGATGTCCTCAACAATGCCTGCCATCCTACAGTCTTTTCTAGAATCTTTTCATTCCTCCACCGAGGGTGGAATCTATGTGCCCTTCTTTTGTGTATGTAAGATTTTGTAAATGCCTTGGCCGATAGCGTGCGGTAGAAGCGGTGGCATGTGATTTCCAAGGATAGGTCTCTAGCCTGTTCTCTTGGGTTGCTCATTCTTGGAACACAGCCACCATGCTGTAATAAAATCCAAGCAGCTCTTTAATAAAAATAAATAGATGGGCATGGTGTCATGCACCTCTAATTCAGCTACTTGGGAGGCTGAAACAGGAAGATCACTTGAATTCAGGAGTTTGAGGCTACAGTGAGAACCGATCATGCCACTGCATTGCAGCAGTTTATGGAGAGGTCCATGTGGCCTCTGACCATATCCCTAGCTGAGCTCCCAGATGACAGTCAGCACCCACTGGCCATCCATGTGAATTAACTGTCTTGACAGCACACAGTCCAGCTCCCAGTCAAGCCATTTAGCCCACACCTCACGGAGAAGAGATGGCCAGCCCCATCACTCCCTCCTCCACTTGCAAATTTATAAGCAAAATATATTATTGTTATTTTTACCCATTCAGCTTTCGGGTGGTTCACTAGACACATCTTTATAACATATGATGACAGAAAATTCTCGTAGAGAAGGGACCAGGAATAGAAATGGGATTTTAAAAAATGTGAACTGATTTGAGAATGGGAGCTAGGAATGGGCTTGGGTAGACTTGAGGAATATTTGGTGAACTTGAAGTTTGTTCATCCTTTCTACAGTGCAAGAGAACTAAAAAGTACTTTTGCCCAGCAGACTAGAAATGAGAACAAAGTGAGAATATCTAAGATGGGGCCAATAAAGTAGGGCAGGGCCCTGGTGTAATTTCTCAGAAAAAATGGTGTCCAGAGTCAATATCAAAGTTTGTCCCCAGGGCTGGCCTACTGTAGTAGATGAACATTGGGGTTTGAGGTGCCAATTGATCATGCTACTTTTTCCTTCTTGGTTTAAATCAATTGAGAACAGAAGCAATAAGAATTCAAGTCCAGTATCAGTGTTTTGACTTTCAGATGAATGATTTCCTGTATTTTGTGTTTGGGAAAGACAGGGCTTGAGTTTAAGGGCAAAGGAGGGCTGCCTACTCCTTCACATCCTCGTCTAGAACTTGCCTGCAGAAGACCTGGGTTTGTGGAGCAGACACTGGGTAGATCATGGAGATCACTCCCTGGCTCACACCCCAGAGATGAGCTCTCCCATTTTTAGGCCTATCTCTAAGAGGCCAGCCCCACCTGACCTGCATCAGGAGTGCTTCCTACAGGGAAACAGATAGAATCGACAGCTGCGAGCAGAGACCTGCCAGAGACAGGGCCAAAAATAAAGAGCCCAGTCCACATGGAGAACTGACTCTGCCCCATCTCACCATTAACTATTAATAGATCATTCTTTACAAGAGAGTAAGAAGAAGCTTCCCCCCCCCCCCCATACCTTCTGAGAGGGCAAAATGTGCTAGGTAGAGTCTGAGCCAAGACTTTGGGTGACAAGAGCAGTTTTTAATTAAGTGCAGGCATGTGTCTATGTAGCACAGTGGCTTTCAAAGTTAAGTGAGCATCAGAATCACTTAGGCTTGCTAAAATATATTGCTGGACCGCACCTCAGTTTCCAATTCAATAGGTCTGGTTTTAAACCTGAGAAAATGTTTTATTATTTGTTTTTAAGAGTCTGGGTCTCGCTGTGTCACCCAGGCTGGAGTGCAGTGGTGTAATCATAGCTCACTGCAGCCTCAGACTCCTGAGAGCAAGCGATCCTCCCACTTCAGCCTCCCCACTGTATTCCCAGTAGCTGGGAATACAAGCATGCACTACTATGCACAGCTAATTTTGTTTTTTTTGTTTTTTTTTTTTTTTGTTCGTAAAGAATGGGGTCTCACCATGTTGCCTGCACTAGTCTCAAACTCTAGTCTCAAATGATCCTCCCCTGTTGGCCTCCCAAAGTGCTGGGATTACAGGCGTGAGGCACTGGGCCTGGTTGAAACATTGCATTTCTAACAAATCCTAGGTGATAATGACACTGGTGCTGGTCCAGAGGCCATTGTACATTTTATAATTCAGAAGACACCTATGCACAGCTTATCTTGTTTAATTCTCACATCATTCGTCATTGACAAATGAGGGAACTGTGGCTGATGAGGACTGAGGGTCTTATCTAAGCTCATACAACACTACGCGAAAGACCTAGGCTTCAAATCTGTCTTATGATGGCAATGTGAAGATTCTATTCCCTGAAATCTAGCTGTTTCCTGGAGTAAGCACAAAACACAGAGAGAAAACCAAGCATCTTATAGGCATTTACGAAACAGAGATGGATATTTTGTATGCTTATCATTTCAAAAATTGGATTATTGTTAATTTTGCAATTCCTTTTGAAAAATTCCAAAATTTCTTGTAATTGTTGAGGAACAAAGAACAAGAAAATCTTGCTTGTTTGTTTTATGTCAACTTGGAGTAGCAAAGGTAGGAAGGGTTGAGGGCCCTTTAGGAACAACCATGGTTGTACTAGCAGCCACGCTGTTGCCTAGAGACCAGGCAAAACCTGGTGTCATTAGACAAGGCAGTTGCTGGCTATCACTGATAATTCTTTTTTTAAAAAAATCATTCATCGAAAAGCTTTAATCAAAACAAGTTCATCTGCAACTGCACTATTTCAATCAGTATTAGGGAAGCTATTTTGAGGATTATGAGAGCTTTATATTACCCTTTCTATTGCCTCATTTGGCCTGCAGCTGTGATGCCAAACTCTCCATTAGTTCTCCTGATTCCTTAATTAACTGTTTGAAAAACCAGGACCAAAGACCAACCAGTGAAAAGGATTCATGGAGGTCATGAACTGATGAGGGCAATTTGCTGCGCCTCGTTTTTCATGTTGCCAAAGTGAGGACCAGAACTCTTGTGGACATTTCCAAAGATTTACACCAATTTTATGATACATCCATATGTATTTATCACAGGTATTTATATTTACAAGTATATCTTGATGCCTTACCTAGCACAACTAAATCTATTGTCACAACTCTTTGTGGCTTCTTGACAACCTGGACTGTGAGGCACCTGCTCCTGCCTCATGACCCCACTTTGTGAACCAAGGTTACTTCTCAGTTTTTGTGATGTGTGTGTATTTGTGTGTGTGTGTGTGTGTGTGTGTAAATGAAAGTAGAGGATTGAAAATACCAAAGATTTAAAAAAAAAAAATTGATACTCTTCCCTGAATAATAACATGCTTATAAAAAGTGCACAAATTAAGTGCAGATGTAGATGAATTTTCACAAGCTGAACACACCTGAGTAACTAGATCAATAAACAAAAATTACAAGTTCCTATTGTATTCCTTTCTTGTCACTACCCCAACCAAGGATAACCCCTATTTCTGACTTCTAACACTATATATGAATTTTAGACACATATATAAATGTATCATACAGTATACTCTTTCGTGTCTGGCTTCTTTTGCTCAACATAAGAAATATCCATAGTAAGGCCGGGCACAGTGGCTCACACCTGTAATCCCAGCACTCTGGGAGGCTGAGGCAGGCAGATCACTTGAGGTCAGGAGTTTGAGACCAACCTGGTCACAGGGTGAAACCCCATCTCTACTAAAAATACAAAAAATTATCCAGGTGTGGTGGCAGGTGCCTGTAGTCCCAGTTATTCAGGAGGCTGAGGCAGGAGAATCACTTGAACCTGGGAAGTGGAGGTTGCAGTGTGCTGAGGGTGCAGTGTGCCAAGGTCCCACCGCTGCACTCCAGCTTGGGTGGCAGACCAAGACTCCATCTCAAAAACAAAAACAAAGAAAAGGAAATATCCATAGTGTTATGTGTATTTATATACTGTCGACTCTCATTGCTGTTTAGTAATCTATATGTTTACCACAATTTATTGATTCATTCTACTATCAATGAGTACTCAAGTAATTTTCATTTTGGAGATATAAATAGCACTGTTATAAATATCCTAGTACATGTTTGTTGATATTCATATGTATGTGTTCCTATTGCATATAAACCTGGGAGTGAAATTACCAGGTCACAAGTTTGCATATGTTATGTTTAGTGCAAAGTGCCAGTTTTGAAAAATACTGGGCTCAATTTACATTACCCTACACAGAACATGAGAATTTTGTTTGCCCTACATCCTTGCCAACAGTAGGTATTGCCAGAGGTTTTTATTTCAGCCATTCTGGTGAGGGTATTTGGTAACTGTTTTAGTTTTAATTCAAAGATGTTAGATATTTGGATATTGTCTTTGTAGAAGTGCCAGTGTAAGCCTTTTGCCCATATTTCCATATCTTTCTTAACTTAAAATCTCCTTATATCTTCTCTACTCTCTTCACTCCTTTCCGTTAAAAACGCCAAACATCCAACAGCATGGAGACAATTACACTGTGGCACATTCATACACCAGCACACTATGCAACAATAAAAAATAAATACTCTCTGGATACCCACAGCATACATAAAACTCAAAACCCTCATGACAAGCCAAACACAAAAGAATACATGTAATATTCTACTTGTATGACATTCTAAAACAGGCAAAACCAGCGTAGAGTGACAAAACAGATCAGTGGTTTCTGGGAATCAGGAGGCAGAGTTGATTGCAAAGAGGCACAAGGGAACATTTTAATGTGGTGGAAATGTCCTGTCTTGATTTCAATAGTGGTTACATGGGTCTTTACATTTATCATAACTCTGAACTATATATTTAAAATGGATAATTTAATTGTATTAAATTATACCCCAGGAAAGTTTATTAAAAAAAAAAAAAAAGAAAAAAAAAGAAACCCTCTTACTGAGCCCTACCATTTGTAAGCCATAGGATACGGTGAAATTAGGGCTTTTCATGGGCCACAGTGATAAGTCAAGATGCCCATAGACCCATGTGTACTCTACCCAAGAATCCTATCTTTCTAGAAGGAAAGGCCAAGTTGGCAACACCTTTTGAAATAACTGTTTCGATTGAAGACATCACAAAAGGCTGGTTCTAGCTACCTTGGCCACCTCACACCCCACAAATGGTTTTGTTTCCACTCACTTACGGCTGCCTGCCAGTCACCCAGTGAGCAAGCCAGCACACTTAACAAGCTGGCCCATCACCACATTTAAAATATACAGCGCAAACGCAGGCATTTCCAAACCCTGGGCTGGGGAAAGAAACCTCCCCAGTGAGTTTTCCCAACATTTTACCTTTTAGAAGCCAAACTGCAGTCATTTTTTCCTTTGACTCTCAAGGGAAATCTGACGGGGACCACGTTTCAGAGCTTGTCTCCCATAGAGCACCAGAGCTGTGGTATTTTAATAGCCTTTTTCGGCCCCTCCCCTGGGAACATATTATTATGTGATCATTAGTGATGGGCACACCTCACTGGGTTTCCAGGTTTGAGTCTGTGCCAGAAGTTCAGAGTTCCTCCTTTCTTGACAACTCAAAATCTTCCCTATTTTTTTTTCCATTTTTATTCATTCAGTTGTTTTTGTGTGCTTTGCTCAGTTTCTTCTATCTAGCTGAGCACACTCTCTAGCCTGTTCTCCACTTTATATCACAGAAGAAAGGAAGGAGATCAGGCAGGAAGCATGAGTTCCTTGCTGGTTTCTCTCTCTTGAGGTGCCCTGGATGAGACAGAATTGTAATCAGGCCCCAATTATTGGCACAACCAGAAAAGGGTGACTAGACACCTGCTGTACCCCCGTGACCACAATTCTGGGAGTGCCCAGTGAGTTTGTAGGTGAATAACGGATAAGGGCTTTTCTTAGGGTTCCCATTCCAACTGGGATGCTGGGACAAACAGGCCAACAGATGTATTGACAAAGGCATGCAGATATTGCTCCACCAATGTATTTTAAGGACTAAGCAGTCAAGGGTACAGGAAGGGTGAATACAGTGCATTAAGATGTTGTAAAACAAATGTGTAGATTCTTCATTTGTGGTGACAATTGCTGTTTCTGGAATATTAGAATAAGGCACTGAACTCATTATTTTGAAACTCAAACACTCCAATTGATGACTCCCATCTATATTTCCTCCTCTAGAGAATGGGAACACTAGCATTTATTCCACGAGCTATACTGTTGGTTATGGAGCTAACTAAAGTACTGAATTTATAGTTAGAGATCACATTCAAGTCAAATCCTCGCCCACAAGGCTGACACTCAAGCCTGTGTTTGTAAACTGGACCCACCAGTCAGGGTCATGGGGACAGTGGGGACACATAGTCTCAAGCCCTTCCCATCTTCCATTAGAGGAATCCCAGAATACAACATGTCCCATGACCTTGTAGAAAGCTGGGAATGTCCAGGTCAGAGGCAACAGCTGGCCTAGGAGGGCTGCCAGAATTTCCGGGACACTGATGCATTCAGAACAGGAGAAAAGGGAACATTGGAGGGGGTGCCTGGCAGCGGGGAAAGGGAACGGAAAGCAGAGGGAGCTCAGAACTGATCGATTCAGATTTGTGTGTTTCACTCACCCTGAAAACACCGGTGAGTCACTTATGCTAATTTGTCTTTTCTCCTTAACACATTTTCCCGTTTGTCTGAAAGTATACTGTGTCTACTATGAATAATTTCACACAGTTACAACACAAAATTTGCTTTTCTGCCCAAAAAGCAGCCATTTGTTTTTGGATCAGGTTCTCCCAATGTGTAATAAATCAGGGAGATCATTTCTGCCACCGTGAAGGCCTTTCCACGGCTTCCTGTGAGGCTGCACTCCTTAACATACCTGTTTCTTACAGAAATTTGCTGACAGACTAAGGAGATTTGCATCCTATTCATTTTTTTGTTTTGTTTTCTTTACCAAATACCTTGGTTCTCCCTTAACCTTTGTTTATTGTACTGATTGCTGTTTGTAGACAGTCTTGGGGCAGAAAAATAATATGTGTTCAGAATACTGTAATTTATGAGTATTGTCATTTTATGACTGCATTGATTTTTTGTTTGTTTGTAGAAAGTGATTTATTTAGAGACAGAGAAACAGGAGGAGGAGAGAGAAACAGCTAACTCTCACGCTGAGGGAGAGAATCCAGAAAGACGGAATCCAGAAGAGGAAAGCAGCTTCCACACTGAGTGGAAAGGAATAGAGATGGAGTGTAGGAGGGGAAGGCAGGCTTCCACTAGAGAATGTGGAAGATTGCATTGATTTTTATTTTAGAAGTGGTTTTACAAACTGAAAATTGACAGAAGGTAGAAATGCATCGAATAGAGGATGATATCAGAAATGCACAAAATATCTAAGACAAGAAAGGTAACTAGATTTCATCTCAGGTGCTAACTCCATCAATTAGCAGTGACTGCTGGCAATGTTGTTCTAAGACGGAACCTGAGGCCCCTTCCAGGCTTAACAGGAAAAAGGGCCAGGAGTTGATTAGTAATGTCTGCCATAGCAGAGTTGATTAGTAATGTCTGCCATAGTGGGTGGGGACACGTATTGAGTAGGGTGTCAACACAGACATTATATATATTTTATTTCTGGTCTTGGCAAAATGTTCATTCAAACAACTGATATGTCAAAGAAGTTGTGTAGGAACTGACCAAACTGAATAGAGATTTGAGCATTTCCTTTTGAGTACGTAGCTGGATCAAAACACAACTCATAGTACTCTTAACCCAATGATTCCTCATCTATGTAATCATATTTTTATCCTGACACATAAGTAAATGACTTGGAGGTTGCCCCTGGTTTAAGGTGTAAGCAATAAAAAACACACTTAAAATTTGCAGCGGGAATTGAAAATCCCTTTCATGTATACACATTCAACATGCTATCCACCCCCTGCTGCCTTCTGCATCTTTCTGGCATCATGTTTCTTGTGCCGCCTAGACAAAAGTGTGGGACTGATGCTAGAAGAAAGAGAGGGATTTAAATGAAGAAATGATGTTGTCATTATTTGTAATTATTGATTTGCTTTTCCTGTTTACCTAGAAAACAGGTGGAAAATAGAAGAAAGAGATTTTTGGCCTGAGCCAGGACTGAAAAACCAAGTCTAGTTAGTGAGTCAAAAAAGAAATGGTATCCCCTCTCTTATTACATAAAATCTCATAAATGCATCATCTATATGAAACATCCTTGGACAAGTCTGAAATATTTCCTTTACTTAAACTCCAATAAATTTGGTTGCTAATCTATAAAGAAAATGAATGTACACTTTCTAGTGTTAAATAGTAACTTTCTGTATGTGCACGTGTGTGTGTCTGTGTGTGTAAGAACCTCAATTCTAGTCACAGAGGGTGTAGCTAAAGCAGGGATTATTTGTTTACATAGGGTCAAAAATAATATGACATATATACATGTTTATAGTAGGTTCTCAAAAAGTACAGATGTATATAATTGTGCCAATGAGAAAAACACTTTCTTTACAGCATTGTGTTAATCAGCCCTTGCCATAATGAAGCTGCATAACAAATCATCCCAAATCTTAGGGGCTTACAACAATAAGCCTTTATGTTTCTCACTCATGCTTCTGCAGGGAAGCTGGGACTATTCTGCTTCAGATGAGGAGATGACTAGGCTTGGCTCTAGGCTTTAGGTTGGGCTCAAATCTGTTCCATGATCACATTTTGGGGCTCAAAATGATGAGGCTGTTGCTACCTGTGTTATACTCTTCATATGGTAATCACAAGAGTAGAAGAGGTGAGCGAAACAGCCTTTTCTGGGAACTCTCTCACAGTCATTTCTACCCACATTTCACTAATTAAAGTGAGTCACATGGCCAACCCCACCATCAATGGATGGAAAAATTGAGTCTGCGTCTAGAAAAATGAACTGCAAAGTTACATAGCACAAGGGTCACACCTTTTGTGAAAATAGGAAGTGCCAAGGACTTGAGAAAATGAACCAACTTACCAAAAATATTAAGAGGTTCTATTTAAAACATTGAATAGGGAAGTGGTATCATGAGGTAGATAATGATGATAATGGTAGTTAGTATTAAAAATCAGGCTTTGGAGCCAGGGTAATCTGAGTTTGAATATTGGCATCATTCCTTTCTGACCATGTGGCTTCAACAACAGGCAGGGTTTGCAAATACTAGAACTGGAAAAGCATTCATCAGCAAGACTGTGGATATCTATCCCTGTCCTCTTCCAAGAATGAGAATCAGTTACTTGGCTTGTATGTTTCTCCACTTGGACATTTCGAGTTCCTTAAAGATGTTATCTAATAAACCCAGCTAACGTTGTGCCAGTTGGGGCATATAATTTTGCAACAGGATGCCATTGGCCAGTCTGTGACCAAGGCGTGTGCATACTCCAGGTTCAATCAGCTGTGGTGGTGAGGGTAGAAGGGGAGTCATACATAATAAGATTTCCTTGGCAGACATGGCTCGTTGTCTACCAAAGACTTAGGCTTTTAGAGAAAAGCTGCTATTGGGCTGGGGTGACCTTTCCTACATTTCCCAGACCCTCTTGAATCTAGGTGGGGTTGCGTGACTAAGGTTCCCCAGTAAAATATAAGCAGAGATGGTGTGTACCACTTCCAAACAAAGGAGTCAAGAAGGTGATGCCTTTTCTACTCTCTACTTTCCCAGTCAGTACTTAAATGGTGAGAACTCTAAGACCCTAGAAGAGGACAGAGCTACAGTAGGGAAAGAGGCTGGGTAACTAATCACATGGAAGACTTCCTGTGAATGAGATACCAACATTTAAACTCAATACTTTAAAAAAAAAATCGGTCAATAAAGACTGTCTATTTCACAGGGTTGGAACAGAGCCATTGCTCCTAGAAGCAGCTGATGGCAGAGTAGTCATTGGGATTGGGGTGTTGAATGAAGCAAAATATAAAAGGCTAATCAGCAGAGCAAAGACTTGAGCTCAAAGGTCTGAACATGGCCCACTTGGAGGGCCTCCCTGATGTCACACTCAGAGAAGGCTGGATTCAATAGGAAGTCAGCTGTAACTGCCAAGGAGTATGGCCTTTGTGAGGGATGAGCTCTAAATTCACACAGTTGTCCACATTTCCACTGTCACTCATCAGGAAGAGCTTTCACTTAACACAAGGATGTGAGGATTTCCTTTGTAAATCAGTTGTTCCCCTGGATATGGTTTCTGAAATATCTGTCTTAAGGTCCAAGCTGCTCTCTTTCCATTAGAAGCTCTGCTCACCCAACTCAACAAGTTTTAACAAAATTTTAAAAGCCGTTGACTCTCTAGGGAAGGCTGATTTCTCTCTTGGCCTCCATTTGTGGCCAGCACTGGCACCAGCTATACTTACTTAAGCTCACTGATGAGGAGGAGGAGCAGGGAGCTGTTCTCTCATTAATAACCATACTTTGAACCTAGTTTCAAGCTCAGGGCTTTGGCAGGTGATGGAAGCCTGGGCCAGAGGACTCTGCTAAATGAAGTCCATCTTTGTCTGCAGGGTATTCCAAGGCCAAATAGGAGGGAGGAAGAAGAAAGCTCAATCCTCTGCTCAATCTCTCTTTCTCTCCCTCCGTCTGTCTCTCTCACTCCCTTCTACTCTCTCTCATTTTCCTGACACAAATCCAGTTATCCAATTGCTGCCTTCCTCCAGCTGGCACGCTACCCAGGCAGTTGAATTTGCTCCATGCTCCAACACTTTCTCTGTGAGCTGTGCTACAACTGTTTCTGCTTCTCTGGTTAAAGACGGTTCTGTCTTTCCTTGCCTGGATCTAAGCTGCTTGCCTCTCATTAACAGAGTCCAACCTCAGCCTGTGTGTTGCCACCACCCACTTGCCTAGTGCCTCCCCTTTCTCCTGACAGACACACCTTTATACTGCAGGACCGACTTCCCTTTGGACCCCAAGAGTCTGCTAGCTTAGTTGCTCTCAGCCGTGGGAATCAAAGCAGAGCTCCCTTTTAGAACTCTATGGTCATCATCATAAACAAGAACCTCCCGACAACAGTGGTGGAATGGGGGCCTGTTCAGCTGTTGGAAACAAAGGCTTTATTCTGAATCTTTTCCCGACTGATAACCAGTCTGTCATTCTAAGTGGGAAGGGTGGGGGTGGCAGGGCATTGAAGAGAGGGGAGGAGAGTGCAGTGCAGAAAGCTTATTAACCTTTCCAAGAGGCTTGTGATTCAAGCTTGTGGAGCTTAACATTTTTTTTCTCTCCCAATTATTTTAATGATGCTGCAGAAAGTCCTAACTTCTGTGCTGAGACTGTGTTGCTGCCACAGTCTGGGCTGATCACATGGTAACATTCCGACCCAGGCTTGGTCACCCCGTAAGAAAAATCAGCTTGGGAAAACCACTCCTCCTTCTGCATGCATCTCAGTCTCTCTCTTAAGGAAAAAAAAAAGTCTCATTTTTAAGAGCTTTGAAGCTTAAGTCTTAGATGTGAGCTTTGCTTCAGAGTTTATTAGTTATATTTTATCCCCATTCAACACTCCCTTTGAAAAAGTTTATGTTCTCTCAGGATGGCAATTATTTGACTCTAATTCAAACCATTTTGTATCATTTAGATCCAGGCACATTGCTTGATTTCAATAATTAAGGGAAGGTACCAAATATTTTTGTTGCTAAAGGAACGTTAGTCACATAAGCCAGTTCATCAATCATGTTTTTTTTTAAACTTCTCAATCTTAACGTATCCATCATCTCATTTTGAGCAAGAAAATTAAACCAATAACATAAACCTAAGAGCCAACTACTGTAGTCTGTACTTTGAACCCAGATACAAAAGTAAATATTCTTTCCTATGAGGTTTAAGATCAAGATGTATTGATTTAGAAGGTTAACTAATACTTAGCAGGAGGTTGATTGGGGGCTGGAGGTGTGGGAGGAAGAAGACAGGAGGAACAGAGGAGAAAATGGCTTTTTCACTTCTGTGCATGCTTATACTGTCTTATCTGGAGGCACTGATACATTTTTAGTAACCCACCATGAACATCATTAGAGTTGGGAGAATTGGAAAGATAGAGAAATCTTTCTGCAAGCCCAGCCCCCCTTTCCATTTAACAAGAGCACTAGACATTGATGAGATTGGAGAGACATCCATTCTTGCCTGGATTGCCATCTACGTATATCTTAAAGTTTTAAACCTTCATGTACATATCATCTACCAATGGATAACTGCACACTTATCATAAGTGAACAACTTGGTGAATTGTCAGAAATTGAATACCCCTGTGTAACAAGCACAGGGAACATCAATTGCATCCCTAGAAACCCCTCTCATGCCCATTTATAGTCATCACCCCTAAGGGTAATCACTATACTACCCCCTAATATAAATTAATGTGTTTTTAAATATATCATCTCTTTTAATCTGGTTTGGGCTATAGAAGTAGAATCATAGCATATACACTTTTGTGTCTGACTTCTTTCACTCAATGTTTGAGAGAGTCATCGTTTTTGTGTGTACTTATAGGCTGTTCATTCTCTTTGCTATGAATATTCCATTGTACGCCAAAAATTGTACATCCATTCTGCTGTCGGTGAGCATTAGGGCAACTTCCAGTTGGTCTACTATGAATAGTACTGTTACGAGCATTCTGGTACATATATTTTGGTGAACACATGTACGCATCTTTGCTGTCCTTCATTGTAGGAAAGACGTTGCTGGATATATGGTATGCATGTGAATTATTTTCGTAAAAACTGCCAAATAGTTTTCCAAAGTGGCCATAACCGATTTACACTCCTGCAATCAGCGTCTGAGAGTTCCAGTTGCTCCACATCCTTGCCAGTGCTTTGTATTTTCAGTGTTTATTTTCCCTCTTCTGGAGGACATGTGGTGATAATTGCATTGTAGTGTCACTTTGTATACCTCACACAATAGTTTTCATTTCTCTGCTTTAGTTAATTTCCAGTCATCCCCTGACCTAACAGAAGCCAACCTGACCATCATTTTTTTTTTTCTTTACAAAGGCTCTATCATTACTGAGATTCTCATAACACCTCCTCCACCTACCTATGTGGACTTTTCCTTTTGTTGAGCTCTTGTCGAGCTTAGACATGGAGCCAGTCCACTTACATTCAATTAGCTGCTGTGTCGTGTCATGTGCTAAGCATTTTCCCCATGTTGTTCTGTTTTCCCAAATGGAGACAGGGTTCCTTGGCTCTGCAGAGTCCAGCTCTGCAGGCACTGTGCACATACATAAAGCCACTGGGCTAAATTCAGATGGGCGTAGGCTATGCCTCTATTGGACTGGACTTTGTCCTTTTCACTCAATCATTCGGATGCCCGGTATCTAGATGCCTGATATTGATCAAAACCACTTAAGAAGTTAAGTAGTGTGGGAAGTCAAGTAATGTGGTTTAAAAAAAAAAAAAGGTACAGTTCTTATAGTTAGAGCTGGGCTTGAATTTCATACTTACTAGTTTGGTTCTTTCTGATCTTAAGAAGTTACTTTCCGGTTCTGAGCTTCAATTTCTACATATACAGAAAGAAAAAGTTGTAAAGAGGATTCGACAAGATAACAGCAAAGTGTCTGGCACGTTGTAGGTGCTGCAAAAGTTTCTTTCTATATGCCCTTCTTCTTCGCAGTGGTCTCAGCCTCTCAGGTTTATAAGAGGATAAAACTCAAAATACTTTGTAGCTCTTTAGTTTGGTTTGGCAATGAACAATTCTTCCTTGTCAACCTCTCTGAAATCAAGCAGTATGCTGAATGAGGTGGTGACTTTTGAAACAAATTTAATAACTTTTTCAAAAAAATGTTTTTTGAAATAAAATTAAGGAGAATATAACTTCTGAAGTCTAATTAGGGCCTTTAATGGCAAAACTTTCTTTGAGGCAAAGCTAGTTAACAACTTTTATATTATTTCCATCTTTCTATCTGCTTGGCCCACCATGACAAGAAGGAGATACCTTAAGTGCGGCTCATGGAAGTAGCATTCTTCTCTGCTCTTAAGTACAAGATGAAGATTCAGCCATCTCTGCTTTTAGAAGGGTTCTTGGAGAAGTAAATGAGGGCAAGGAGTTGCATAAGAAATTTCCTGCTCTTCGCTGGAGGATGTTGGCTGCCTTTTTCAATGCGCAGGCAAGCTCTGGAGTCACATACTGACTTTGCCCCTTAAAATGACTTAAGGCTTGGAAGGGTGGCCTCTATTTTTCTTGTTTTTAGGCATTGCTGTGCTGTGCCAGTGTGGGTTGGTGTATCCAAAACCAATTTGGCAGGTCATTAGTTTGTTTCCTCTGATAGTGCTACACTACAGGCAGGGTTACAAAACACAGTCCAGCTGGCTGGACTTTCTGATATCTCAAAATGGTTTCATGGCCTTTAGTTAGATTTAGTGACCAAGATTTTGGTAGATTTCCCTTTCTCTTTCCTTTTAATTTATAGCCAATTTCAATGGAACCACACTATAATACAGATCGATGTGTATATGCCACAGGTCAAAAACCATGAAATAGAAATCTCGGATATTAGTTCTCTAAGCATATTTTTTAATAAAGTGATTTTCATATAGATTCTTGTTCTTTGCCCTAGTAGAAGAGAAGTGAATGGAAATGTTAGAGTGAGAGACATGGTAAATGCATCTGATAACTTTTCCAAGACTCTGTCATTTAATTTTGTACTAAGAGAAGTAAGTGTTATTATCTTCATTTTTAAAAAACTAGAAAAAGGCTCAAAGAGATTTCATATATTATTCAAGGTCACACAGCTCTGTGAAGTTAGAATTCGATTCTTGGGTTTGACTAGGTCTCTTGCTTTTCTTCTCTTCTCTCCCACCTAGAATCCATCCAACATTTCTACTCTTCCCTTCCACCTAGAATTCATGTAACCTCAACACGAATTATTCGGTATTGGAGTCAGATATTACCTAAATGGTCTCAGGTCCTATCAAGCACAGGAATTCCCTCTCTGAGGTCCATGACAGCTCATCAAACTTCTGCTTACCTACAGTGATGATTAACTCATTCCTCCACAGGGTAACTGAGAGTCATTTTGCATGGTTTTTCCTCTTAGTCAAAATTCACTTTTTTTTGGAGCAGATTCTTACCTACTCTTACCAACTCTCAAGCTGATTGTGCACAGCTCTTCCCACCTCCACACTTAGTAATACCAATTTGGTGGCTTGAAATTGGCTATGATGGGTATGTTTACATCGCAGGAATTATCAAAAGGTACAGATTAGGGCTACTCCCTCCACAAGTATCACCCACTCTGCTACACTGAGAACCACTTGTTAAACATTTATCAGCACACCATTGCTTCCACCCTTTGGAAGTGATTCTGCCCTTTGGCCTTCTGTAGAAGTCCAAATCTTCTTCCACAGCAGCCTCTCAGAAATTTCAGAACAGCTCTTTGCCCACTCTGTCCTTCTATGATAACTTCAGGAAAACCCAAGTTTGAGTTTCAGGTTGGTCTCTTAGTTGCTGCCAAACCGTGAACAAACAATTTAATCTCTCTAAATTTTAATTTCCATATATGGAAAATAGAGATGATAATAACAATATCTTACCGCTGAGGTGGATGTGAACCTTAAATGAGACAGTGGACATAAAATACACTGTCTAATCTACAGAAAGCTCTCAATTAACTTTATTATTAAAATGATTATTGCTATTGATCATATCACTGAACACTTAGAGTTAGCCAGGACTTCCAGCAAATGGATTGTACCTGTCAGGGTCTTGGCAGGAGCAGAGACTTAATTACAAGGGAGTTGTAACACATGGGACTTGGTTAAAGAGAGGTTAATGCCCAGACCATGTACAGAAGAGTGAAAACAGTTGAATAGTTAAAGAAACTAGTAAGGTATGTTGAGACACTCAGGATCTACCAACAGCAAGAAATTGTAACCGCCTCAAGGTCTAAAGGCACACACAAAAAAAGGAGCAACAATGCCATGAGTGACAGCCCCATGGGAGCTGGAGCATAGATAGGATCATAACGACTGTCACACATGAGACTTAGCAGGAAGAGAAGAGGGGGAGCCATGCTGTCACCTCTCTATTTCTTTCTAACTGCCCTCCAATCTCTTGGCAGTACCTCCAGCAGCCAGAAGCCAGAGACCACAGGGTCCTGGATAGCATGGGTCCATCCATAGATATCACCTCATGAGACACAAAGCAGGATAGTGCAAAGAGAGCAGACTGGGGCAAAGGAGGTGTGAATGAAGAACAAGCAACATTTGAATTTTCAATCTTTCATTCAATCCACTGAATCCACTTTTGGCATCTTTTTCTTGTAGAAGATCTAGACTAAGAAACCGTGCAAAAATTTAACTGGAATTTAAATTCCAGGAAATGGTTTTGGTCCTTGAGATTAATTATGCTTTAGATTTTCTATAATGCATTTTTTAAAATCTAGGCCTGGGGTTTGCAGGGTGCCCATTATCCTGCACTTTGAGAATCGCCCATATCCCAGGAAGAAAGGTCCTGTGTTACCAACTTGATTCATATTGTTCCATTCATCAGCCTTATCCAGTACTTGCCTTCATTTCATTTCCTTTCTCTTTGAAACCATGCCTCTTGGTAAATGTTATTGCGATTGTCCATTCATGTGTGCGTTTTATATTTTAAGGGTCTTTAACTGTTTGATTCTAATAGCATTCCCCTCCCTTTTAAACTACCTCAGAAGTCTATTTTTTTAAAAATCGACAGGACCTGAAATGTATTAAAGACTTCAGAATTTCTCATACGATGTTTTCATCTGTTTTTTGTTTGTTTGTTTGTTTTTTTAAGAGGCATTTTATAGCTCAGGGAGAGCCACTTTAAAAATCTCATTTTACTGCGACACACATGCCCCTGTTTGTTCAGAAGTCTTGACTGACAGGAACTGCTTTACCACTCACCTGTGTCTGTCTAAACCTGCCAGATTCTAAGAGGTCATTGACTCTTTTCATAACTCAGTGTTTATGCAAAGTTCTCTGTCATTCACATGGTTAATAAAGGTGGTGTCATTTAGCCTTTGAAAGCTATTTCCAGGGATCATTTCTTACAATAATGAAAGAGTCAAATAAATCCCAATGACCTGAGCAGATGGATTCTTGAGCCAGTCAAACGTCTACATTTTTGATGTCCATATTGACATAGCTGTCTACAGAACAAGGACAGAGGTAATGACATCCCCCACAAATGCTCAGGTTTATACCACAGATTGATTTCTGTCCAACCCATTTTCATTCACTTTTCTATTCTAAATAAGTCTAACTCAGGTAATGTACATGAGTTAAGTAAAACAGGTATAAGAAAACATACTTTAGTACACAGATGCTCTAGGCCTGTATTTGTTTCTTACATTTGATAGACATGTTGGTGCAAGACATATTTTACTGTTATTTTATTCTATATTAAGAGAAAAAATATTGTGGGTGTGATGACAAATGGCAACAGAGGCCAGTATTTTGGGGTATGAAAAACTGGGGAGCATGTGTCCCATCTAGAGGGACGCCCCTCTGCTTCGGTTCAGCACACTGATGCTACGTGGGAAGGAAGGCCTGGCTGGTGTTGTCAAATCTTCTCTCTCTTTAAAAAAAAATAAAGCAGGAATATTAGGTTTTTATAGAAAAATTTCCAAATTTTAGATTTTTGCAACAATTTTGTAAAAGTTAAAAGGCACTTTTTAGACCAAATCTGATACATATTAAAGCTAGGTATCACTGACTGGCCACCAGTTAGGAGCTGCTGAACTCAGTGAGACCCAAATGCAAGGCGCCTGAGCAGTCCGACATGGAGTAAGGAGAGGGAATGTTTGCTCTGATTAATTTCCTTCTACAGTAACAAAAATACAGAAGTTGTGGAATGTTCTAGAAGTCACCAGGAAAGTATTCAACTGCTTTCAGGCCAGTCCTGGGTCCTGATCACCTTCTTCCCTACTCCTCAGAGTCACCTCTTCCCAATGCACAGACACTCTTACACACACACACACAAACACACACACACACACACACACACTCACACGCACACACCCTGGTTACCTAAAGCTGTCTTTCCTTGAAGTCCAGTCTGTATTTAGACAACTTAGCTTCCTGCTTGGGTATTATGCTATTAGAGCTTGAAAATATTTCCATAATGACATTCCTGTTTCACTAAGTTCTAATTTAACCTTGATTCAAAGTCATTCAAAGTCATTTGGCCATGTGAAACCTCTGGCTCCTGAGATCTATGTGCATACCCAGGTGCCTCTTTGCTGGCTGTATGAAGTCGACTGTGGATTTGTAAGCACTCACCTTGATCCCATTGAGAACAGCATCATGTCCACTAAACACTAGGGAAATCTTAGGGTTGTGCAATTCCTAGTGTTGGCTGGGTGAGAAAACCCATCTAAATGATTATTTATCATTGTGTGGATAAAGCTTCTCAAACAAGGGATCAGCATAGATCATTAAGTATGCCAGAACAGCGGTTCCCAGTCTTTTTTGGCACCAGGGACCAGTTTCATGGAAGACAATTTCCCTATGGACTTGGGGCAGGGGGATGGTTTTGAGATGGAGCTGTTCCACCTCGGATCAGCAGGCATTAGATGCTCATGAGAAGCATGCAGCCTAGACCCCTTGCATACGCAGTTCAGATAGCGTTCTCGCTCCTATTGGAATCTAATACCATCGCAGATGTGGAGCTCAGGGGTGATGCTCGCTTGCCCACAGTTCACCTTCCGCTGTGTGGCCCAGTTCCTAACAGGCCACAGAGCAGTACCAGTGGCATTAGGTACAGGACTGTAGTGGATGTTGAGAACCACTGTGCCAGATGATGTCCTTCAGTATTTTAAGGCATTTCAGAGCAGACCTAGTGGCTCCTGCTCCTAAAAGGGATACTACACAGTGTTGTGGTATCTGAATACCTTAAGGAACCAAGACAATTCTGAAATTAGACCCAGAGCAAGGGACGGAGGAACTCTTCCAGAGGCAATCCCGAGGTTAGCTCCCTCTAGCGCAGCCAGCCTTTAGCTTGTGACCTCATCTCCATTGTCTACTTCCTCTTTCGTTGCCTCTGCACTGTTTGACTGAGGTTGCCATGATTCTGACGTGGCCTGCTGGCTGGATGAAGATCTTCTGGCTTTCCGAGATGGTCTTCATCCTGTTTACATCTGCGTCCCTAAGCTCCTTGTGTCACTGTTTCCAACCAAAATGCATTAGCTTTGAACCCTTGGCCCCTGAACTCTACTTTGCTAAGAGGATGCTGGCCTTGACCTTGGAGGGAGCCAATTTCCCACCCCCTCCAAGAGCATCTACCTCATGGAAGGATATACAAGTTCCTTCCTCTGACAACAACCCCTCTTGCCAGGTGCTGTGCCTTGGAAACGCAGTCTTATTTAAGAATGAACGTTGCCCCACCGTGTGCACTAAGTGAAGCTGACTGAGTGCTTGTGCACAGACAGGACATACCAGAGTCAGAGCACTGGAATTATTATTTTATGTCTTTTCTTCTAGCCTAAAAAAGGTATTTTAAAAAACTGATTTCATAATGGACAGAAAGTATGACATTATTGACCCGAAAATAAAAAAGCAAATGCTTATTAAGGCGTGTTGGTCACTATGTGTTAGAGGACAGGAATTCCTGGTGATGCAATCTGCTTCATCCAGCAAGGGAGTACAGAAAACCTTTTCATACGTGCTAAGCTGCAATAAAGCCTCCGTGCAAACAGTCAGCTCTGACTGCGGATCCCAGCTTCTCTGCTGAGGTTCAGATCCCTCAGGACGGCACTTCCTAATGGAGTCAGGCACTCAATTCTGTCTCCAGGCACTCACATTGATGACATGCAAGCAAATAAAATGGTTTATGAGGAACGATTGCTACCAGATCTTGTTAGTCCTGAGGGTCAATAAAAATGTTACTTGAGGAAAAGAATCATCAGCGTAAAGATTAATTATCTGTTAAATCATGGTAGTGAGAGTAGCTTTTTCTATTGGGTGATGAATTTTTATGCACGGTCTGACATGCATAAGTTTGACAGATTACACAATTGAAATGACAAAAGCAGAGAATGCACAGTGAGGGGCCCATAGGAAGGTGACTGTAAGAGGATTTGATTGCATCTGAGAGGTAATTCACTCTCTTGAGCAACTCAACACCAATGCCCACTAAATGGAATTACCCTATACACAGAAGTAATTGCTGGAATTACCCCTAAGTCTATCACAACCATGGCCCAGTTATGTAATAAGAAAATCATAATTCATATGAGTATTTTAACATCTTCAATATAAGCAACTGTTTTGTTTATAAACTGTCAGGTCAATGAAACAACACTACTTACTCCCTTGTATTTTAGATCATAAATAATAAAGAACTGCTTATGGCGTAGCTAAGGTATAGTCAGGAAAACTAAAATTACTCTAGGTGTATTAAACAGAAGGAATTTAATAGAAAGACTTGACAGAAATGAGGAGGAGGAAGGAAGCCATAGAGGGGATGATGAGGGAACCCACATGTTAATAACTGCAAGAAGCAGCTACCACCTTAGCAGGAGGAAATGCTGTTACCAGGGCCAGAATTTGGAAGCTACGGGGTTGGTGAGGCCTCCCAGTGGAAGTTTAAATCATACAGGAGACAACCATTGCCAGGGTTGTAATCTGAAGCACAGACAGAGGGGAAAGATTACCCTGGCTTCTTCCATCTCCCACCCTCCAGTCTTCCAACAGAGCCTCTCTTTGCCTAAATCTGCCAGAAACTTAGGGAGAAAAGCAGCCCGAGAAATGCAGTTTCCAGAGCAGGACATGGGAATTATTACAAACTGGCAGATGACTAGTACATTGATGTCTCAGAAGACAAGTATATTTGTACATTTGCCCTAGATAATTGACCTATCTCTTCAGTGTACTTTGACTAGTGAATTTGAGCTCCATTTTTATTATTCTGATTTAAGATGAATGAAGGAAAATCACAATCAGGCTGTGATGTGTTTGCCGATAATTTGTCCTGTGAGATATCTAGTTAGGTCTCTCTGTATCCATATATCTTCATTTTTTCCTTCAATGTTCTTTGCTGTCCACCTCCTTCCATTTTTTATTTTAGCCTTGGGATTGTCCACTAAAGAGGAATGATGATTTCATTCATTTTTATAACCTAATCCCTCAGAGGGTGAGGCAAGCTAGAAGGTGGGGGAGTACATGTTGGTAACTATTTTAGACATGTAAATTTTATAAGTTCAAATATCTTACCCAATACTAGGGTATGAGTAGGAAAATGCCTGGTTCAATGATATAAACACAGCAAACATCAGCCCAGAATGTAGTAGGAGCAGTGCAAGCAAAAGAAGTATTTTAGAAGCATCCTGCTTTTTAGACCCTAGAAGTTTCTTTAGTCAGAATTGCTGAAGTCCGTCACAGTTTTAGCAACCTTTTTACTTGCTGCCATGAGGATCTGTTCTCTGCAATCCAAAATGCAGAATGACTTGATTCTAAAACATATTGAGTGCAATCTGCTTCTAAACCTGCAAGGCAAATCTAAAATAACATGCATGTTTTATTGAATTGATACTGCCATAGTGTCTATTATTTGCCTGTATTATTCTAAGGACTTAATGAATATTATCACATTTTACTTTTTCAAGCTATGGACGGTACAGACATGAGGACAGGTCATATGCACTGGTCTATTATGTCTCCTCATTTTACAAATGAGGAAACTGGAGTACAGAGACATTAAGTAACAGTCCTGCAGTTATAAAGTTAACTGTTGGTAGAGCCAGGATTTGAACCCAGGTGGTCTGGTTCTAGAGTCTGTGTTCTTAATCAGTAAGCTATGCTGTTCTCTTCAGTATGACAGTCTCAGGTTAATCAGACCTATTGCAGGATCACTCACAGCTCTACTAGTGAGCATTCCAGCAAACAAGGTGGAAGCTGCCTGGTCTTGCATGATTTGGCCTCAGAAGTCACCTAGTGTAATTTTCACTGTAATCTCTTGGTCAAAGCATTGACGAGCCCACTCAAAACTAGGAGTGTGGGAAGAGTGTCAAAGCGTCAAAGAATTTGCAGCCATGCTTGAATCCATCACACTGGGCAAAATACCAGAAGCAATATCCACAATATACGATACCCAGAATGGTGTGTTGGTTTTTATTTGCTGAAATGACCTTATGGTTTCCTATATTTGGTCCTCATTTATCTACAGCAGGAAATGGAAGGAAATAGAGTCTTTCCTTTAGGCAGTTCTCTGTTCCAACTGGTATTCTTCTAACGCCTCCCTAAACTCTGACAACCTTCTAAATGGCATCGGACAAGACTTCCACGGACTCAAGTTTCATTGATGTAGTTGTACCCAAACAGAAAATGTTCTGTTGCCTATATTCAAAACACATTGCTAAGCCAATTTTCTCTAAATTCTCCTGAATTTCCTCCCCTGGGAGGATTTTACAACTGCCAAGTTTGAATATTAAACCTTAAGGTACTTTTGAGTAATACTCAGCAGAGAGAAAAAGAAAAAAAATATTTTAGTAAGGTGATGTTGGGGGGAGAGAGAGAGTGTGTGTGTGTTATTCTCAGAGAAAAATGTAGTTTTTCTATTTTAATGTAACTGTAAACTGAACTAATTTAGCTCAATTCTTTTGAATATAAGTTCAATTTATGGGTCCAGTGACTATCAAAAAATTTGAGCTGAAAAATAACAGGAAAAAAGCTCAACTCACCAAAATTCTGTTTTTCATTAAAATTCGAGTTTGTGATGAACGTGGCTGTGTAAAAAATAGCTCTAGTGAACGCCACTATTAATGTCCTCCATGACATTTCTTTATGATGTGTCCCAAGGGAGCAATTTGATTGGTATAGAGAAAATTTTCAAAAGAAGGTTTCCTTCTGTGTCATGATCTAAGACACGAATCCCACGTGCAGACAAACAAATATTGGAGTGATCAGGCTGGTTGGTCTGTTGCGTCTTTATAGCCAAGGCTAATTCTAATTACATGACTGGCTGCAAGTTTGTCCTTTCCTCTCCCACCAGTGCAGAAGCAGACAAAAGATGGCTGTTGGAACACAAGAGTTCACAGTAACATTCTCTGCCACAACCTCTAAATGTGCAGACAAAAATGTTAAAGGGGCTAGCACTGATATTATTTTTATTAATTAAGGATAGGTCAACATGAAATCAAATCGCTCAATTAGTTTAGCAAGAACTTGAATAAACCCAGTCATCAGGAATATCCTACATGGACTATCTGAATGACAAATGGAGTTGACAGAGTTAACTTAATTAGAAAGCTTTTTTGGCCTTCCTAGGGAAATCAAACATTTTAAAGTCTACATGTGCAGTAAAGAAAGCTTGATGTAACTTGGACTCAAGCTTAGACAGCATAAGAAAAGAGTTCAGACCACCACTTCTGGGATTGGCCCACCAAAATGTGAATACCATTTCTTCTCCTTGGAGCTGGATGGCTTTGGATAAATTCTGTAACCACTCTGTGTCTTTTGTTTTTCCTCTATAAAATGGGAGTAAAAAAAACGTGTGTACTTTACAGTATTGTGAAGAGGACCGAATGAGTTCATTTTTGCTCAGAGTAATTGGCACAGTCTAGGTGCTCAATAAACTTGGTTATCATGTATGCTGTAATCACCTTCAGCTATTCTTAACAATTCATCACATAATTCCTCTAGCTGCCACACATGAGCAGTCCCACCTCCATTATAATCATCTAGTGGCCTTACGGAAGTCACTTATTGCCAGTGAACATTGTGGGATTATAAGGCTATTCTCACATGGTGACCTCTGCTTTTAAATCAAAGTAGCTCTAGCATATGGGATACTGCACAATACATAAATAGCAGATAGGCATAGTCTGAAGCAAAATGGCAGAGTAAAACATAATAATAAAGTTTTTAAAATAAAAATATTTTAAAAAGAGAGAAAAAATAACCACTAGGTCTTAACTAAAGAAAGGGCCCACTACTCAAATGAACATCTTTAAAAAGAGACAGGCAGAGTTGGAGACCCTAGAGGCTCTGATGTTTTCCCGCCACCTCCCAATGCACCCCTCACCTCTATTCTACTTCTCTAACAGAGATTAGAGATTGTGAGTGAACGTCTGTCTCCAGTGGGAAGAAATGTGCCCTTGGAGGGTATGGGGCCAATCCAGTGAAGATGTGAAGTATCTTCATTATAAATCCTAACAAATGGAAGAGAGATTAGAATATGTAATATAAGGAAATGACTTGAAAAAAAGCTGTTTGAATTAGCCAATTTATTGACTGCATTATATAATGTGTTCCAGAACAAATGAATACATGACAACAAACAGAGATATATATCTTACAAAAATTGCCACTTCAAAGATCGAGATAATTTTCTTAGGAATACAAGTAGAAAAAGAAAATTGAGTATAAAGTTAAAAGTCAGGCTGGCCATAGACTTATCTACAATAACATCCACCACCAGTGGTAATACAGCAACATCTTCAAGTTATTTGGGATGGAGGTGGGTAGGTAAGATGGGGGTTCATGTAAAAATTCTAAACTAAGCCAAGAGGGCACACTTATTTGATGCCAACTGAATTATTTGCAAACATTTAAAAACTATAGCTTTTATTATTAAATTACTTAATATTTATAAAGCACTTAGGACCTGGCATATAGAAAGCATTATGTAACTGTTAGTTAATTCATTTAATAAGAAAAAAAACTGAATCTTGTGAAGTCCATAAGCTCTTCTTAATAAAATCTACCTTAGCAAAGGAAGCCCTGATAAGACTACAAATGTGTGCACTGAGCCCATTTACATAGAGAATTAAAATTAAATCAGTGTGGAACCAGGGATAGTGGCTCACACCTCCCAGCACTTGGGAGGCTCACGCAGGGGAATGCTTGAGCTAGGAGTTTGAGACCATCCCGGGTAACATGGAGAAATCCTGTGTCTACAAATAGTTTTTAAAATTAGTTGGCCGCGGTGATGCATGCCTTTAGTCACAGCTACCCAGGAGGCTGAGGTGGGAGGATCACTTGAGCCCCAGGGGTTGAGACTGCAGTGAGCCGTAATTCTGCCACTGCATTCCAGCCTGAGCGACAGAGGTTTTTGAAGACCGCTATGTGCCAGGCACTGTTTTAAGTGCTATGCATATAACTATGGTTATTCTTTATTTAATATCATTGGTAGGTTCTTAGAAACTGTGACTGTAAGCCAAATGAGGTACAGCAGGTTCTCTAATAAAACGGTTCTATTTAAAGGCACTTCATTATAATTTTGGTGAGAAGAAAATGTTTTTTGTATACCTCTCTTCACTTATGGTTGCAGTTTCCAAGAACCTATTGACATGGTAAGGAAGGAAGGCCTTTGTACAAACAAGACATGCAAGATCCCTGCTCCCTCACGCTTTATCCTCTAGTAGGAAAAGACTAGCCAATGCAACTAGATAAGATAAAAAGAGATAGATGGACAGGTCAATGAAACACTGAAACATATGTGGGATAAAATATGACAAATGTCATTTCAAACCAGTAATAATAGACAGATAATTCAATAAATGTGTTGGGAAACTGGCAAACCAAAACACATTTCAGATGAGTCACAGATTTAAAGATAAATGATTAATCCATTAAAATAGTGTGAGAAAGCATTGATAAATGTATAGTCTTGGAGTATGAAAATACCTTTTAACTTAAGGCAGAAAGCACAGAAATTACAAATCTGAAGATGACTAAATTCTAAATGTTAAGTACATCAACATTTAGAATTTCTGTACAAAAAATATATAATAAGATCATAAGATAGTCAATAGATGGAAAAATATTTATAACACATTTCTGAGACAGGACAGATTTCTTTAATAGATAAAATTCCTGAAAAATCATTTTTAAAAGTAGATGTGATAATAGTAATGCAATGTTTTATTGTTTGCTTGCTTTTTTAAGTCAATGAGGAAAAGGCACAGAAACCAGAAAATGGATAATGGGCAGAGGATCTGATAAAAAAACAAAGTGAAATACAATGGCTAGTAAGTATAAGGTAAGATTTTCAGTCTCATCTATAATACAAAGAAATGCAAATTAAAATAAAATAAAGCAGAATTGTTACCTTATTGTTTTATTAACATTTGATAGTGCCCAAAGCTGATATGAATTCCATTAAGGATGGAGGAAATCAGCACATACTTTTGTGAAGTGCAATTCATGTACAATCTTTAAATCTTTTTTCAATGCACATTCTCTGACACAGAAATCTATTGTTAGAAATGTACCCTCCGGATATATTAGTAAAATTGTTTATCAATGTGTTAATTAAAGCGTTGTTCTTATTTATTTATTTATTTTTATTGCATTTTAGGTTTTGGGATACATGTGAAGAACATGCAAGATTGTTGCATAGGTACACACATGGCAGCGTGATTTGCTGCTTTCCTCCCCTTCACCTGTATCTGGCATTTCTCACCATGCTATCTCTCCCCAACTCCCCATCCCCTGCTGTCCCTCCCCTATTTCCCCCCTACCGACCCCAGTGTGTGATGCTCCCCTCCCTGTGTCCGTGTGTTCTCATTGTTCAACACCCGCCTATGAGTGAGAACATGTGGTGTTTGATTTACTGTTCTTGTGTCAGTTTGGTAAGAATGATGGTTTCCAGGTTCATCCATGTCCCTACAAAGGACACAAACTCATCATTTTTGATGGCTACATAGTATTCCATGGTGTATATGTGCCACATTTTCCCTGTCCAGTCTATCATCGATGGACATTTGGGTTGGTTACTATTAAAACATTCTTATAAGAGCAAAAAGAAAAAAAACCTGAAAGTAGCTAATTGTCCATCAGGAGAAGAAGTTAAACAAATTATGGAGTCTTGCTGTATTGCCAGGCTATAGTGCAGTGGCACAATTCCGGCTCACTGCAACCTCTGCCGCCTGGGTTCAAGCGATGTCCCTGCCTCAGCATCCCAAGTAGCTGGGATTACAAGCACGTGCCACCATGCCTGGCTAAATTTTTTGTATTTTAGTAGAGACAGGGTTTCACCATGTTGGCCAGGATGGTCTCGATCTCCTGACCTCATGATCTGCTCATCTCACCCTCCCAAAGTGCTGGGATTACAGGGACAAGCCACTATGCCCAGTCAAGCTGTATTTATTTTAAAAATGTGTACATCTGTGTATGTGCCTTGATTCTTGTGTTTAAATATGCATGTTAGCCCTGTTTATCTTTAGGAAAAAAGTCTTTTATTAGTATTTATTATTTATTATTTTAATTTTATATATTTTGGCACTTTTTAACATTTGTGTATATTATTATTTCATAAATTAACAGAGGTCATCTGGGTAAGAGAACCATGGGTCATTATATTTTTCTTTCCTTACTTTTCTCTATTAAAAATACTTTGGCTAACTATGGTTACTCACACCTGTAATCCCAAGAACTTTGGGAAGCTGAGGTAGGAGGATTGCTTGAGCCTAGGTTCAAGTAAGCTATGATCATGCCACTGCATTCCAGCCTGGGCAACCAAGTGAGACCCTGTCATAAAAAAAAAAAAAAAAAAAACTTAAAAATGTTATTCAAAATATAATATGATGTCATTATTGTTTAATTGTTAATAGTTAAAAATAAAACTTCTCTTACATTAAAATGAGAGAGAATCCCCTAAATATTTAGCTCTTTTGTAAACTGGGAGTAACATATTTGGTTTACTGTGTGAGACATGTCTTACGGGGCTAAAGAAGACTAGCATTTGCCATTTATCTTGGGAGTAGGGTCCAGTTGCACTCTCCTCCTTCCCTGATGGCAGCCTGGCCCACATAGTAAGACAGTGACCTTCTTTCCCTAGATCTCCTTCTCCAACTCTGAACCTGCTTCTTCCAAAGCAAGACCTTTCAAGTTGATTAAAAACAGAAATATCGGCAAGTATTTTCTCCCATTATACAGGTTGCCTTTCATTTTGTTGAACCTTTTTTTTTTTTTTTTCTGAGCAGAAGCTTAGTGGTTTGATGTAGTCCTACTTGTTTATTTTTGCTTTTGTTGTCTGTGTTTTCAGTGTCATATCAAAAAAATTACTGCCAAGACCAATGTCAATGAGCTTCTCTCCCCCACCCTCCCCCTATTTCTCTAGGAGTTTCATGGTTTTAGACCTTACATTTAAGTCCTAATCTTATGATATATGGTATAAGACAAGGGTCCAATTTTATTCTTTCACATGTGTATGTTCAGTTTTCCCAATACCATTTATTGAAGATAATTTCCTTTCCCCATTGTTTATTCTTAGTGTCCTTGTCAAAGATCAGTTAACTATATGTGTGTGGATTTATTTCTGTGCTCTTTATTCTGTTCCATTGGTCTATATGTCTGTTTTTATTTCAGTACTATATTGTTTTGATTACCATAGCTTTGTAATATAGTTTGAAATAAGAGCATGTGATGCCTCCAGCTGTGTTCTTTTTTTCTCAAAATTGCTTTGGCTATCCAGGTTTTTCGTTGTTCCATACGAATGTCAAGATTGTTTTTTTCTATTTCTTTGAAAAATAACATTGGAATTTTGATAGATTACATTGAATATGTATGTGGTTTGGGGTAGCACAAACCTTTTATCAACATTAATTCTTCCAATCCATAAACACAGGATAGCTTTACATTTATTTATGTCTCTCTCAATTTCTTTCATCGATGTTTTATAGTTTAAAGTGAACATATCTTTCAACTCTTTGGTTAAATTTCGTGCAGCATTATTCACAACAGCCAAGATATGAAAACAAACTAAACATCCATCCAGGGATAAACAGGTAAATAAATTATGGTACATATATACAATGAAATATTACTCAGCCTTTAAAAAAAAGAAGATCATGTCACTTGTGACAGCATGCATGAAACTGGAGGATGTTATGCTATGTGAAATAAGCTAGACACAGAAAGACATACACTGTATGATCTCACTTATATGTGGAACCCAAAAAAGTTAAACTCATAAAAGCAGAGAGTAGAGTGATGGTTGCCAGTGACTGAGGGGTTGAAGCAGGTAAGGGGGAGATGTTGGCCTAAGGGTACAAACTTTCAGTTATAAGATGAACAAGTTCTGGGGATCTCATGTACAGCAGGAGTGGTAATGGGCATGTTAATTCATATAATAGTGGTAATCACTATACAATGTATGTGTATATCAGATCATGTGTATACCTTAAATATATTTAAACTTTGTCAATTAAATACTAAATATACAAAATATAAATAAATATTTCTTAAAACAAGAAAAATCCCAGACATGCCTGGAGGCTTTCCTATTAGGTAGACTTGGTGGGGAGACCATAGTGCTCAGAAAACGGTGTGAACAGCACAGGAAAAGAAGCAACTCAGGATACAATTCTGAAAGTGTTCACTAAAGCACACTCAGTGTAATAATTCATTAGTCATTCATTTTATGGTTAATCCACCTCACTCAGGTTATTTCAAAAAGGGGTAGAAAGACAACTGGAGAAAAACTGTTCACATTCAGTTCCTTCTGAGGCTTAATTGAAGCTAGAAGCCAAATCAGCAAAACAGGGGAATTGCCCAGTTTTGATTTTTAATGACTGATTGATATGGTTTGACTCTGTGTCCTGACCCAAACTCTAAACCCCACATGTTGAGAGGGACAGCAGGTGGGAGATGATCGGATCATGGGAGCAGTTTTACCCACGCTGTTCTTGTGATAATAAGTGAGTTCTCACAATACATGGTTCTTTGATAAATGTGTGGTGCTTCCCTGCCACGCCCCCTCCTGCTGCCTTGTGAAGAAGGTGCTTGCTTCTCCTTTGCCTTCCATCATGACTCCTGAGGCCTCTCCAGCCATGCAGAACTGTGAGTCAATTAAACCTCCTTTATAAATTACCCAGTCTCAGGTAGTTCTTTATAGCAGTGTGAGAACAGACTAATAAACTGATGTAGGACATGAAACAAGAGTCAACTGATCTAAAAGTTACTTCCTATCTAAAAGTGCTTCATTTGTTTATTGCTGAAAATGAAAAAGGACATGTGGGAATGCAATTCAGGCATCTCCTGGTAGCTCCATAATGAAAATCACTTAAAATATATGAGCGAGGTAAATTTTGGCAAATACAGCAAATACTTCTATACTGAAAATAGCCAAATAGTTCTGGTTCTGTCTGATTCTATGTTTGGTACTTTGGGACACTGTGTTAGCTCTCTAACTAAAGTGAAGAAAATCCAAATTCACTCTGAACTAGATAAGAACAGTCAAATAATCGGATATCTTTTCTGCCTATAACACTTTTATGAGAAATGAACAAATAGGTAGATCTGATTTCTCTTTTTCTCTTCCTCCCTCTCTCCCTCCTTCCTTCCTTGGTTTCTTTCTTCCTTCTTGCAACGACCACTCCAAAGTGTCTCAAATGGTGAGAACAAATATAGTACAATTTCTATATTTTTACCAATTAACAGCTGGTACAAGATAATACTTGGCCATAAACATGTCTCTGAGGCTTTCATTATAGGAAGCTAACCTAACTTAAAATATCCAAAAATATACTAAATGATATTCAGGGATATTTTATTATAATTGTGTATAAGGCACATATAAGTAAAACAGAAAATTTAATTTGCATTTTGCCTTTAAGTTGTTACGTTTTTCATCAGCATTCATCCATCACTATGTTAAAATAACTCACTTCCCCAGAGTGCCATCTTTTCTGCCTACTTAGTAGTTTACTTGTCTAATGAGACATTGAAACAGTAAGCTGCTGAATCAATACCAAGTCAGCAAACACCAAGTGCAAGGAAAGCAGACTAATGCTAACATTTATTTTTAAGGCATTTAATGAAATTATAACTGTTTTCTCTAATGGTTTTAGAACTTACTATACTCTGGATTAGACCAAATACTGTCCATCTGTTAGCCTCTTTATAGATGCAAATTGGTCTGTTAGTAATGAATCGCTTAAACCAAAAAAAAAAAAAAAAAAAAAAAAAAAAAAGGCCCCCTAATAACCTAAAAATGATTCGTTTTACTTTGTAAAAAGACAGCTTACCTATTTGATATATACCTACCGGCATGAATGATCTTAAGAGACTCATTTTCAGGGCATAATAATTGACAATTGTGGGAAATGACATTTTGGACTCTGGAACCTAAATGAGCTTCCCCCCCCCCCCAAGATTTTTCTCAATCTCTATGCATTTGAAGTAGAGCATATTCCTGCTTCTGTATTTTCTATGCTGTCATTTCGACTCCTTTTTCATTCCTCATGGACCATTAAGTTCCACCAGATCTTACCATTTCAATCTCCTGCAGCCTTCTCCTTCACCCCATGCTTCTACTGAGTGCAAGGACTCTCTATCTCTTGCTTAAACAACTATAACAGCCTTTTAATTTGTCCTTCTGCCTGTGATCTGGCTGTAATCCAAGCCATCATGCCCACTCCTACCAAAGAGATTTTCTCAAAAGCAAAGTAGTTCCTACGGGGAAAAGTCCAAATTCCTTTGCCCAGCAAAATATTGGCACCCCTTTCTCCTCTTCTGTGCAGTCATACTAAGTTGCTGATCATTTCTTTAATGCATCTTGATGTTTCATGCTTTTCTGCCTTTACCCCTGCTGTTCCTCCTGCCTGGAATTCCCTCCCCCCACCTTGTCTATCTGCCCAACACCTGCTCAGTTTTTATGATCCAACTCAAGTGCTATGTCCTCCCAGGAAACCTTTTCTGAACTTCAGCTATAGGTGGTAACTCTATTCTTGGTTCAGTTTCTGTACCTTGTATAAACTTCTGTTTGGTTAATTTGTATAAATCACCATATTCATCTTTGTAGCTCCGGCAACTTAGCAGTGCTCGAAAAAGTAAAAGTCATTGAATGAGTAAATGAAGAAAGTGCAGGAGGAAATAGGTCTCCAAAGCCAGCAGATTTATTTCATTCATGACAAAGTGCCATTCAATTTAAATTCAAAGCCATTTTGATAGGTACTATCTCAGGTCAACAGAAACTCCAGTGTTCATTTTGGTTTCCTCCAGAAGCTCACTGGATGACAAAAGTTCAAGTACAAGTAAGTTAGAGGGAGGTGAAGAAAACACAATTAGGGGAATGGGAAGGTGAGGTAGGGAAGGGAAGGCGGCCTATGAAGGATGCGTTCTTAGCCAGTTATGACTGCAGCTGACTGGAACAGAGTCAGTTCAGATTATGCACCTCAGAATTACTCCTCTTAGAGGCAGATGGGGTATTCAGATGCTAACTTCCATTGTTCATTGATTGAGGGTTGCTCCTGGGAGGTATTAATTCCCTAGGGCATCTGGCCAGCAGCACATGTGGGCAGAATAAACTGCATTAAGTGGGAAAAGCCCTTAGTTGGCAATCAGGTGTGCACTGGGGTGTCAGGGCTGCTGGGGCTGTGGTAGACCTTGACATAACAGCTACATCTGGTCTTCAATGTCATTGGGTGGTCACTGCAGAGTAAATATAAGAGGATGAAATATATTTCTCAGAATCTCTCAGCTCACATATACCTCAGACTATTTGCTCAATTCAATATTAATTAGGGAAAGGAGCAGAATCTTTTGTTTGCCATTAAGACAATTTGTGAAATATGTCCAGGGTAAGAATATCCACTAAAAATCACCATCAAAGGCATTCTCTTGGGTTTCTATTGTTCAATCTGAGTACGTTGTAATCACAATTCTGAAGTCATTAGCCTCAAACCCTTTATGCCTTCACAAAGTTATCTCACCTGAATTAACAGGTAACCAAGAGGAAATAATTTACAATTTACAAGTGATCCCATTAAGGCCCTATGGGGAGATGCACATGACTGACAGTTCAGAGATAACTGTGCCAGGCTGCTAGGCTTTGTGTGGCCCAAAAAGCTGTGAAAGGCACAGAAATATGTAAATAAGTAGATGACGAATCCATAGGCATCAATTAAAACTTACAAATACACTATTCTCCTGGAAGATTTTGTCTTGTAAAGAATCAATGACCACACAGAGATTCTCCAGCAAAGCTAACATAGGAACTCTTCGTTGATTTTGTTAAAGTTCTCAAGATGACTTCAACTATTTAATCAACTATTTGGAGACACTTTTCACCTACTGATAATGCCTTCTTTTTACTTTCTTTTATAACTTGGATTACCTTCTCTGCTCTTGAAATTATTGTTTATTTATTGGAGAGAAATATAAATCTGGGGAAATCACTCATAAAGAAGTAACTCTGCCGGGCGCAGTGGCTCACGCCTGTAATCCCAGCACTTTGGGAGGCCGAGGCGGGTGGATCACGAGGTCAAGAGATTGAGACCATCCTGGTCAACATGGTGAAACCCCGTCTCTACTAAAAATACAAAAAATTAGCTGGGCATGGTGGCACGTGCCTGTAATCCCAGCTACTCAGGAGGCTGAGACAGGAGAATTGCCTGAACCCAGGAGGCGGAGGTTGCAGTGAGCTGAGATCGCGCCATTGCACTCCAGCTTGGGTAACAAGAGCGAAACTCCATCTCAAAAAAAAAAAAAAAAGTAACTAAGTAACTCCAACAGTTGTGTCAATAATCAAAGTTTCATTTGTCAACTGGTTATTTTTCTGTGATACAATTGATCTTTTTCGAATCCTGCATTTAAAATCTTTTAAAAACTTGAGGGCATTTTGAAATCACCAACAATTATTTTTACTTTCTTAATAAACATTTCTGACCTTAAGCAGCTTACAATCAAGGAGGAGACCTATTTTATGTGTACTTAGCCCCCTACTAACCCTTAATTATTCAAATAAATGTTTTGGAAATAAAAAAGATAAAATATTTAAATGTACCCAGTAAGTTACATCAAACTTAAAAGCATTTATAAGAATTTACTGAGATTTATCACTCTAATAGGTACTACCGATTCATACAAAGAAAGTTTAAGAAATTAAGACAATTATGGATAAATGTGGCAGGGGAAGGGATAGGTGAGAACACTCCAAGATAGACAAGAAATAGTATTAAAAGTTGCATAGACAAAAAGTGGACTGGGATTTCAGGGAAGGGAAAGAGCTGAGATCTGGAAACCTCAGGAAAGGTTTTCCGGAGTGACCACAGGTCTTGTGGGCCTGGGACAGTTCTTGTTTACCCCTATTATTCCAGCATATTCATATCTTCACATTTCACTCTCAAAAAACCGTATCTGTGTATGACAGATTATTGGGTCTCTTTATTCACAAAGCAAAATTGAAAGAAACAACAGCATTGAGACTGTTGTAGAAAATGGCAGTGGCTCAAAGGGCAATAAAGGACATGAGTAGAAGTCATCAGGGTGAATATGAATGTCATGTGCAGGAGACAGAAAGAGCCTGTTCTTGCTGTAGTAGAAATTCCCTTCGGGAGATAAATGAGGTGAAGATAGCTGGGTGTGGAGGAGCAACATTGGGGGTTTCCTGAAGATCAGCTTAGACAGAAACAAGATCTTATTTTCCTACTCTCATCTCACTAGAAATTCACTTGCCCATTCATGTTATTTTCTATTAGCTTTCCATTCAAAGTCCTGCACACATACAGTAACTGGTGTCCTGGATTGGAAGAGAAAATAGTTTCCCAGGTATCTGTCATCTCCACAGAAATTCTCTGTCTTTGCAGTGCTTAGATTTCCACTCCCATCCTCTTTCAGAGTGAACTCTGAAGAAGCTGTGTTCTGAGATGGCGGTGACAAGTTTCCCACAGTCCACTGTTAAGTTCAAATGAAGAGGAACCCCCCAGCAAGCGGTTATGGGTAAAACCTTAGGTCCACCTCATTTGTGAAAAATCACTTCTGCATAGCTAGCTCTGTCACAGGATGGTGGGCAAGCGACCAGGAAACAGAAAGGCTGCGAGTTTCAGGTGATATGTTGGGAAGCAAGTTATCTTGAGAATAAGTTACTAAAGAGGAAAAGTCTCAGGGGTTGCCACATTTGAGCAAACACCTTCTAGGCAATACCACAAGGGGCTTGTGGACTTCTACCACAAGGGCTGATTTCAAAGATCCATTTGAGGATGAAGACTCCTGGCTATCATATTAAAGAAATTGAGAACATTTGCCAGATGAGCCCAAAGTGCCATATAGCGAGGGATTGATCAGATTTATTGTTCAGGTGAAAACTTGAGTTCTTTTAAGTCAACTCGTTCCTACGAGTGTCAGCCACGTTCACATTAAATATTTTAAAGTCTCTCTTTTGATCCTAGTTTCTGTCATCATCTGAATTACTTTTTAAACAACCAAATTATCCCCCAAAGTTACTTCCCACCCTGACTCAGCTTCCTTTCCTTCCACTCCCACGTCAACCCCACTAGCCTCCCTCCACTTCATTCTTCTGGATCTGCAATCTAGAGCTGTGAACTCTTCATCTATTTGTTCCACACTCCTCACTATCATTTGAGACTGCAGATCAGCTTCTTCTTTTGAAAACTCCTCTCTTATTAATTCTAGGACAAATCACCATTATCTGTTTTTTATTTTTCTGAACACTTTTTCTGTGACATCTTCTTGCACTTCTTGGGCAATTTTTTTTTCCTTCTCAAATGGTTAAGCCTTAGCTCAGAAATCCATAATTCAACTCCCTAATCCTTCTCCTGAACCCCAGGCCAGTGCCTAATTATCACTCCAGAAGAACTTCATGAGGATATTTAACCAGAACTTTCTAGGTACTTCCAGAAAGAACCATCCCTGAGTCTCTCATCAGGCTGATGCTCATACTTCTCTCTGTTAAGGGCCCCACTAGTTTTTGTTCTTGTTTTTTTCACCTGGGCTCCAAACTCTACAGACATTGTTGATTCCTTCCCCCTGCAAAACTCTCCTACCCATCCACAAGCCACACCTTGCTCATCCCATCTCCATTATAGCTTTCACACTGATTTGTTTTTCATGTGGATATTAGACCCCGTTACCACTTCTGAGCAGCATTACAAAAGCTAGGGACTGGTTCCATTATCTACAGTCTCTCTCTGTGCTTCCTACAGTGCCACTGCACTATTGCACTCTACCAAATAGGAGATTTGTTTTGTAACTTGCATCTCCAACATGTCATTCCTCTAGTAAAAACATTTCACAGTGATGCATTTATATAGAATAGAATACAAACTCTTTGGAGTAGGAGGCAAGAGTTAAGATCCTGTAGTCTGCCACTTTTCAAATCTTACTAGGTTGGATATTCTCTTTTTGTACCCGGAGATCCACACCATAAGGAAACCTACTCTTTTTCTTCCTCTGTGCCTGAGAGGCTAACGTCTACAGGCTGCATAGACAGAGTCTGAGCATTTGGTGTAAAAGCTCTGAATACTTCCCTCCTCTTGAGTATGAGAAGGATCTATGAATATCAGGAGATATTGCCCCTCTTATTGCAATATGTTATAACGTAACAGTGAAGTGACTTTTGCAGATGTAATTAAGATTTCTAATCAGTTGACTTCGAGTCAATCAAAAGACAAATTATCCTGGGAAGGCTTAATATAATTATGTGAATCTTTTAAAACGGGGTATAATAGTCAGAAAGACAGTCTCCTGCTGGCCTTGATGAGAAAAGCAACCAAGAATGAGTTCTACAGCTGTAAGGAAGTGAATTCTGCCAACAACCACCAGAGCATGGACGAGAACCCTGAGGCTTGTACGAAACTGCAGCCTCTGTCAAAACTGATTACAGCCTTACAAGACCCTGAGAAGAGAACTAAGTTCTTTCTACATTCCTGACCCACAAAAACTTCAAGATAATAAAATGGGCATCAAGCCACAAAGTTTATGGTTACTTATTACACAGCAATAGGTAAGTAATACACTTGCTCTTCTGGTTCAGTTAGGCCAATGGGCGATGTCCACAGATGTTCAGAGAGTAAGAGAAAAGAAAGGTGGAGATATTTATTTGCCCTTCCAGCTCCCGGCTTCTGCCAATGGCTTGCCTTCAGCTGTGGCTTTCTTGGGGCTCTCGCAACTGCCCCTGTGTTCCTGGTTTGGCTGCCCAATGTAGGGCCATGATACTTCATGATCTCTAGCCACCTCCTCTCAAGTCTGCCCACAATTTTGTATAATGTTTCTTTGTTCAACTGCCTTCAACTGGCCCTTTAGAATATCCCATCATTTTCCTCCTGGGGCTTGGTCTAAGGAATAGACTTAATTTCTAGTATAGTCTTAACCCTATCCAACCCCACCTCCAAATTTGAACTACCTCTTTGTACTCCTCAAAACAACATCCTAATTTTTTTTCAGGTGATGTCTTGGCTTTGAATTGAGAAAACATAGCATAGTGGGTAGGGCGGGTGGGGGGAATGAATTGAAAGACCATGGCATAGTTGGGGGTGGGGGAAGTCCAAAGCTCCCAAAATATGAGTCTAGTGTAAGCTTTGCCACTTGCTAACCACGTAGCTTTGAGAAAATGGCTTAACCTTTCTAAGCACAGTTTCCTCACCTGTAAAATAAGGGCAGTGACCCTCACTGAGCAAGGTTTTTTTTGTTCCACATTTCAGAAGTGAGTTGCTCTTTGTTAAACCTGAAGCAATTGATTCTCAACTCTCTTAAAGTTCTTATCTCATATGCCATATATTTTATATTTATTTACCTGTAAACATGTTGCATTTCTTCCACTGAATTCTAAATAATGATGTGCAGACATTATATATCTTTGTATTAACTGGAACCTAGTGACATAGTGCCATGGGCTTCATAGCTGCTCAATAAATATTTGTAGACTGGGTATATAAAACGAAATACTGTGGTTGGCTCTTCACAGTCTAATTATCAAAACATTTTAATATCATTGACAAGGTATGCAAACGTATTGGTATATGATAATTAAATAATATGTAGTGGAGGTTTAAAACAATCATACTTGGCCAATTTGGCCTGGCTCTGTGTATAAATTACCCCACTCCACACATCGTTCCTATTATGTCTAATCAAAGTGTGGCGGTGCGCGCCTGTAATTCCAGCTACTCAGGAGATGGAGACAGGAGAATCACTTGAACCTGGGAGGCGGAGTTTGCAGTGAGCTGAGATTGCGTCATTGCACTCCATCCTAGGCGAAAGAGTGAGACTCAGTCTCAAAACAAACAAACAAAACTAAACAACAACAACAAAAACTTCATCCAGGTAAAGTAAGTATGGCTGGTTTTGGGTGTCAAACTTGTAACAAAGCGATATGTATGCTAAAAAGCAAAGAGTATTTCTCAGGGCAGTTATCACAGGTTTCCAAGGCAGATGGATCATGTAATGCCTGCTGTGAACTTTAGAAGACATGAGGATCACTATTTTAATATTAATTTGCATAATGGTTGGCCTAGCAAGAACAATGCTGAACGCTAATAACTACAGAATGCAATCAAATGAAATACCATGTGAGCTGAAGTGCTAAAGTAAAAGTTGCCTAAGTGTGACTGTAAACACTTCATTTCATCCTGAGTTCTGTCCACGCACAATCAAATGCAAATTCCCACCATCTCTTGAGAAACTGACAAGAAATGACTGAAATGGAATAGCAACGACCTCCTTAGTGTGGAATCATTATCTGGTCATCTTTGCTTTTATACATAACTTGTCTGTACCCTATGAGGCATTTGAATTTGCAACTTCTATCCCTTTCTTAAACAACTCCCCACTCCCACCTCCGCCCCTCCCCACATTTGCTGGCAGATACACCAAATCTGATAGGAAGAATGAAAGTCAGCCTCTCAACTGAGAAACTCTGATTGAACCTTTGAAAAAGTTAGAATCAATAACGGTTAGCAGCAAGTGATATTTTCAAGGCAAACAGACACTCTCCCAACGTATTAAATAACCCAGCAATCTAAATTGCAGATGGAAGGTAGCCGTTAGTGGAGAAAAAAAAAAAAGAAAGAAAGAAACAGTTCATCTCTATTTAGATTTATCATTTCTGCCTATTGCTCTTCCCTGGAAAATGGGTATACAATCAGCCTGTACTTCGCATCCCAAACACAGTCTTTGGAGACTATTTATTTTTTATTTATTTATGAACTTCTTTCTTTCAAGCGTTCAAACTCATTTCCACCACAAGAGGGCAGCCATCTCTTAAAAAAAAAAAAAAAAAAAAAAAAAAAAAAAAAAAAAAAAAAAAAGCAGCCTTGCTTTTGAGAGAAATAGGGCCAAAATTTAGGTAAGTTGTGCTTGGGACAGGCATTCGGTAGATCCTCAGAGGTCGCACACCCTGCATAAGAGAGGTTCTGCAATTGGCAACACTAACATGAAACAGTGGTCAGAATTACCCATTTCCCCTCAGATTCTAAATTGACAAGGTTTCCGCTTACCAAGTTAAGAAGTTCTAAAGCTGCAAGGCATCCTTGATGTCATCACAGGACATTTATTTTTTACTTTTTCTTCGGGGAAATTCAATAGTTATCAAGTTTTCCTCCTCTTTAAAAGTTACCTATTGATTGAAGTCTCATAGGGGTTTGGTTTTGTTTTTGAAATCTAAGTAATGACAGAAACAATAGTTAACTTCTCAAACTTGATAGGAAAGGAAGTATTTTCAGAAGCCCAGTAAATACTTTTTAAACTGTGTCTATTTGTGTACTATGTTTTATTGGCTACTTGTTTGCTGTCCAATGACTTAGAGTGACAGTCAATTTCTATAGCGCCTTCCGCCCTCCCATCCCCGCAAGAAATAAAGTAGCATGTTCCTGAATAACTCCCCCCCACCTCTCTTTTATTTTCCTGGTAGAAAGGCTTCCTCCAAAATACCTTATTTGACCTTTATACCTTTAGAAACAGCAAGTGCCTAATTCGCCTCTGTGGGTTGCTAATCCGATTTACGTGAGCGGAACCTAGAATTATTTTAGTTCCCCCACCGAAAAAATAATACACACGGATAATAGTTTTATTACCAGCTCCCGCTTCTGACTTTTTTCTCTGTGTTTTGCAGGCCCGATAGCTCTGGGAAAGCAGAACCTGGCCTTTACCAAAAATTTCTGCCCTTGATTTTGGGGATCATTTGGGCAACCCCGAGGTGCTGTGCAAGGGGGGTCCTGGAATTCTGGGAAGGGTAGAAAGCCTTGGCCCCAGACTCACGGTGCAGCAGCTCTGAGAATATTTCAGCTGAGGGGTGACTTGAGTGAATATTTAGCTGAGGAGTGATGTTGCCACATGTCACAGCCCTGCTTCTTGAGGGCCTGGTGGAAGAGGGTGAAGTAGAAGGTTCTGAGGCCCCACACTGAAATTGTCCTGTATGCTTGGTTCACGCTATGCGTTGTTTTACCTTCCTCTGAGCTGCTAATCACCTGCCTCTGAGGCACAAAGATACAAGGATATATTTATATAAATATACATTTACATGCGCATGGATATGAAAATAAATGCATACACATATTTATGTAAATGGAATTTGTACACATGCATTTACATATGTAAATACACACATCTCTATGTATTAATGTTTAAAAGTACTCAATTTCCAGCCTCCTGTTTCTTTTAATTTTCCTCCTGTTCCGGGGAAACAGAACTGTGGATCCCATGTCTATGCTATGCCAAAATGCGCTGCAATTTAGGTGTCTTGTTTTACTTTTTGAAATCGTATATTACCGAAAAACTTCAAACTGAAAGTTGAATAACGGGCCCAGAGGGGAAATAGAGGCCAGACCCTGACCCTGCATTTGTCCTGGATTTCGCCTTTAGAGTCCCCCGAGGGTCCGGCGCGCCAGCCGATCTCTCCTTTGAGGGCAGGGGGTGGAGGCGCGAGCGCTCGCCTAGGCGGCCGCACGCCCCCGCCCTCAGCCCCACCCCGCCGCGGCTGCCCGGGCGCGCCGTCCACACCCCTGCGCGCAGCTCCCGCCCGCTCGGGGATCCCCGGCCCGCGCCGCCGAGGGGGAGGTGTTCGGCGGAGGCCGGGAGGGAGCCTGCTGGCGGCGTCCCCTTTAAAAGCCGCGAGCGCCGCGCCACAGCGCCGCCGCCGCCGTCGCCGCCGGAGTCCTCGCCCCGCCGCGCTGCGCCCGGCTCGCGCTGCGCTAGCCGCTCCGCTTCCCACACCCCGCCGGGGACTGGCAGCTGCCGCCGCGCGTAGACCGCCACCGCGTCCGCCGGCGACCCTAACGCTCTCGGGGCCGGCGCCGCGCAGATCACCCGCGGGGCGCGAGGCACCCGCGCGCCGCAGACCCCGCGCGGGCTGGAGCACCCGGCCGAGCGCGCCGCAGCGCCGTGGCCTCGCCAGAGCCGCGGACGGGCGCGCAGGGCGCCGGGGACTCTGTAGCCGAACCCGAGCGCCGCGATGCGGAGCACCTCCTGCCGGAGATCCGGGGCCTGGGACGCGCCGGCAGAGGTGTGATCGGACCCCAGGCTAGCCACAAAGGGCACTTGGCCCCCAGGGCTGGGAGAGCGAGGGGAGAGCACAGCCACCCGCCTCGGCGGCCCGGGACTCGGCTCAACTCGCCGGAGAATGCGCCCGAGGACGACTGGGCGCCTGAGCCTTGGTGCTTTCGACTGGCGAGCGCGAATGGGGGTGCACTGGAGTAAGGCAGAGTGATGCGGGGTGGCAACTCGCCTGGCACCGAGATCGCCGCCGTGCCCTTCCCCGGACCCGGCGTCGCCCAGGATGGCTGCCCCGAGCCATGGGCCGCGGCGGAGCTAGCGCGGAGCGCCGGACCCTCGCCCCCCGAGTCCCGGAGCTGGCCCCGCGCGGGGCCACGCGTCCCACGGGCGCTGGTTCCTAAGGAGGACGACTGCACCAGCTTCTCCTTTCTCGCTTTCCTTCCCTTCCCTGCCCCGCACTCCTCCCCCTGCTCGCTGTTGTTGTGTGTCAGCACTTGGCTGGGGAGTTCTTGAACTTGCAGGGAAAGTAACTTGCGCTCCCCACTTTGCGCCGGTGCCTCTGCCCCAGCGGATCCTGCCTCACCACCTCCGAGCCCCACCGCCCCTCCACTCCTCGGCCTTGCCGGACCCTGAGACGCTGTTCCCAGCGTGAAAAGAGAGACTGCGCGGCCGGCACCCGGGAGAAGGAGGAGGCAAAGAAAAGGAACGGACATTCGGTCCTTGCGCCAGGTCCTTCGACCAGAGTTTTTCCATGTGGACGCTCTTTCAATGGACGTGTCCCCGCGTGCTTCTTAGACGGACTGCGGTCTCCTAAAGGTAGAGGACACGGGCCAGGGGCCGGGGTGGGGGTAGGTGGGAGGGGGATTTGGGCAGCCACTGCGGCAGAGCCCTTACTTATGTCCAGGCCAGAAGTAAACAGACCCCTCTCCAGGTCCACGTGCAACGGAGCCCTGTGGGGGTGCCCCCTTCCAGCTGCCCCGGGAGACCATCAGCCTCACCCTCCCAGCCCGCACTCTTCCACCCGTCTTCTTTCCCTTCTCCCCCGAATACTTGTGGAGCTGTTAACACTTAGATGAATTTTTTTTTAAGAGTCAAGGGTCAAGGAAATCCCTTTGAGAGGGTAGTCCCTGGCTTTCACCCGTTAGCTGAGAATCTGTCTGCCCTGCCGTGGTGATCTCCCTTCTTCAAGTGTGGCCGAGAGACTTGGTTTCTTTACACAGAGCCGTGTCCCATTTAGGACAGTACTAGGAGTTGGGATTCTCCCTACTTGTTTCCAGAAATGCGAGCGGTCAGTACTGAAGGATCACTTGGTACTGTGTTTTTAACAGCTGACACGTGCATTAATAGATATTCGCCATTTACGTAATCCCAGGAAGATACATGTGTGTCTTGACTGTACTATGGGGATGCGGGATTGAGTGGCCTCTCCAGACACCCCTGAGGTTAGGGGCCTGGGCCACAAGTTGTAAGTGGCTTTGGAAGTTGTGGCCTTGAGCTTACAGAGTCTGGAAATTATAGGCGCTCTCTCTCTCTCTCTCTCTCTCTCTCTCTCTCTCTCTCTCTCTGTGTGTGTGTGTGTGTGTGTGTGTGTGTGTGTATGAGGAAGTTCTATACAGCGCCTCTAAGGAAATCACATGCACCATTTGCGTGTGTTTATATGCCAGAGAGCGCTGAGCACTATGCATTTGGGTTTGTATAGGGGACGCAGGATGTCAGACCAAGCGGTGGTTCTCCCAGGTTCCCTGCGTTGACTGTCAGCGCTGTGTCACAACAAAAAGGTGACCATCATTGCAGCTGGTTTGGTTGGGAGGGGAGGGCAAACCCCAGATCCGATGTCAGACGAGTTAAGAGTTGTATGGGAGCGAGAACTCATCTGGTCCTGGAACTTGGGACCTTTCATTTTCCCAAACATTTGAGCCTTGGTCGGTCTTACGTAGACTCGCGAGTGTGCCAAGCCAGGAGGGCACCCTGGAGGAGGCAAGCTTGCCAAACGGGAGCCGGGGCCGCGGGGGCGCGAGGGGGGAGGACTGGGCGGGGAACTCGGGTGACTCACGTCGGTCCTGTCCGCAGGTCGACCATGGTGGCCGGGACCCGCTGTCTTCTAGCGTTGCTGCTTCCCCAGGTCCTCCTGGGCGGCGCGGCCGGCCTCGTTCCGGAGCTGGGCCGCAGGAAGTTCGCGGCGTCGTCGTCGGGCCGCCCCTCATCCCAGCCCTCCGACGAGGTCCTGAGCGAGTTCGAGTTGCGGCTGCTCAGCATGTTCGGCCTGAAGCAGAGACCCACCCCCAGCAGGGACGCCGTGGTGCCCCCCTACATGCTAGACCTGTATCGCAGGCACTCGGGTCAGCCGGGCGCACCCGCCCCAGACCACCGGCTGGAGAGGGCAGCCAGCCGAGCCAACACTGTGCGAAGCTTCCACCATGAAGGTGAGGCGTGGAGCAGGGCGTGGGGGCGGGGAGTCACCCTGCAAAGCCCTCCACCGGGGGCGGACTGCAGCCATCCCTGTAGAGGCAACTTGGCCAGGGCACCGGGGACGTTTCCCCTCTTGTTTCTGTACCATCGTTTCTGAACCTGATTTTAACTCACCGCTTGTGTGGTGGGGGAGCCAGGGATTCCCCTTAAGTAACTCCGCCACCCTCTTCCTGGCTGGCAGCCAGAAGAGCTACTCCTCCCCAGGAACTGGAGAGAAATCAAATGATGGGGAAGATGAGGGCAAAAGGCATGCCCCTAGTCAGCTAAACGTGCAAGAATTCCACAGAGAGAAAAGGAGAAAAAGGGAGGCAGATTGAGATTTCTTTAAGTCTGTTTGGAAGCTTTTGCTCTATAAATCTGCTGCTTAAGCCAGGGTTTCAGGCTAGACAGAGCCAAGGGCAGAGTTTGCAGAGATAGTATTGAAAAATCAAAGCCCAAAGTCTTTCTAATTTATAGTTGATCTGTGCCTGGTTTGGAAGATTTTGAATCCCGATCTAATCCCCGTGGGAGATCAATTCTACAATCAATCTTATTGTTTCCACAATGGCTTTCTTGTCCTGTGCTTAAATCTGAGATAGGCTCTGAGTAGCGACAAGGCAAGCCTTCAGATAAAAGCATTTGTAGCAGCTGCCTGTTATTATTATTTTTTTCATGTGCGCTGAAATGTGGATTTTTTTTTTCTTTTATGATACTACATGTGGTTTTTCTAAGTTGGTATATATCTGCTTGTTTCATCAGAAGGGCATTTAGTGGAGCGGAAATGTCTTACAGCAGCTATTGAGAGCCTCTGTATCTAAGTTCTTAGAGCAATTAGTCAAAAATATATTCCACTCCAATTCTTTTTCTACACTTTTAGATGCTTCTTTGGCTTAATACGTTTAACATAGAGCATGAGTTTCTTCAAATCCTAGAAAAGAGTACAAAGTTGTACATCACAGAGCAATGAAGGCTATTTGGAGAGTTGGGAGTGAATTTCTCTTTCTTGCCTTTCCCTGCCTGGGTGGTAAGTTTCAAATGGGAAGTCTGCACTGATAGTACACTAATCAGAAATGGCACAGCCAGATGTTTTCTCCCAGTGTGAAGGATGACTTATGCTTGTGAGAACATTTGCTGGTAATGGAAATAAGTCCCAAAGGTAGGCCATATAGCAGAAGATACATTATCATTGAGGCAGCTATGCATCATGGTGGGGATACTGAATTGATCATCAGTTCATTTTCAAGCACATTTCTGCTAGCAGAAATCAGATTTGAAAGGCAGTAAGAACTCACTCCGCTCTTTCAGAATCATCCAGTGAAAGCAGAAGTCATCTGTTGTATGTAAAATTTGTGTGTGTGTGTGTGTGTGTGTGTGTGTATGTGTGTATTCTGCCCTCTTAACCCTGAAATTATTATAGATCCAGCTAATAATTCCCAATAAATGCTGATTAGAATAGTTTTGTTTGTTTGTTTGTTGTTTGAGTATAGACATGTAATAAGAACAGCTGTTTTAGGCACCTCTTCTGGAAATTTAGCATGGAGGCTCTTAACTTTATTTTTAAGGCCAGGAAGATGCTGTGTCTCTGTTATAACTTAAAAGGAAGATCATCATTTAAGTTAGTTAACAAGTAAAACATTCGATTGTGTGAGGATTTTTATCAGTGATGTCTGCATAGTCTCATCATTCCTCTAGAAGTGGCTCGATCAAAACTGAACAGGCTACACATTATTCAACTGTGTTACTATAACTTAAAAAGCATGTTTGAGTTTATAAAATCAGAATTTATATCTTTGTGAGTGTAAATGTTATCTGCAAAACAGTACAGAAGTTACCAACTTGATTAAAATCAACTTGTAATAACTTCAGGTCTTAATGCAGTTAGATAATGGAGAAAAGCTATGTAATCTTGCCCCAAGTTTCAACTAACCCATTTCTTGTCTAGTTATGACTAATATATCATCATTAGGCTGGATAGAGATAGCACTTTTTTCAAGACTAATCATTGTTGTATAAACTCAGGATTTGCTTTTTATAAACATCCTTGTGCCATGCATGCCACTAAATTTTTTTTTAATAAACCATGTGATTAAGGTTGCTGGCTCAACAACCGAATTTAGCTTCTACAGCATTAATGAGCATGTATTTGATAAAAGACCATAAAGACCCAATCATAAGAATTACCTGTTGGGTTTTCTTTGAGGGTGTGATCGAATGGTTTGGTGGAATTACTAGACAAGAGACATCATGATGGAGTTCTTTCAACCAATATGAGTATAATGGGACCATATCATAGAGGATCTGAGTCCGAATTATCAGTTGTATTTTTTCTGTTGAACTTTGTCTAGTCCTTTCTCCAGTGGCTTTTATTTGGGAGAATATAAGCTTTACTAAAATTTTATTGGTTCCAAGGTCATTAAAAGTGCTTCAGCTACATGGGCCTTTTAGAACTGCCACTGAATATAGAAAAGTCACTTCTCCAAGTGGAAAGAGTGTTTTATGCATTGCTGTAGTTGGAAACACATTGAAACTGGTTGACTTCACTGCCCCACCAAAAAGTCTTTATGTTTTTTGTCAGATGGGAATATAGAAAGACCAGGTGCTTGTTCTCCTCACTCTGAAGGACACAGTCTTCTTGTTACATGAAATAACTGAATTATATTACCTCTATGACTGAAGCTTTCAAATAGAGATTAACCTTCTTTCTACAAATATAATTATTATGAAAATATCCATATAATAGAAAAGTTCAAAAAATAACTATTGCCCCATGATAAAGACTTTGTGGCACAAATTCCCGGTACAAAGGATGGATTTGGACACATAGCTCCACCAAACCGATGCTTACGTGGTATAGTCCCCAGGGCCCCAGGTATTTCATTGTCATTACAGAGGCTGTATTCAGTAGGAAAGTTACTGTATTTGAAAATAGTTGTTGAGATTGAGGCTTGGTGTCCCATGATACTTCCTTGGCACTGACATTTTCTGTTCCACCTCTTTTTTAGTGGTTCTCCTAAACCTCTCTCCATCCCTTTGCAGTGGCTCTTTTGTCGTCTTAGACTTGCTCTGTCTGTATTTTCACTGAGACAGTAAGAGAATACCTGATCATTCCAAAGGTGTTGGTGCTAAGGGTGGGCAAAAGCCAAATCAGGGTGGCTGATGACAGCCATGCTCTCTGTTCCTTTAAATTGCCATTTCCTTTGTTGTCTTTAAAAAAAAAAAAAAGGATTATTTTTAACCTTTTGTATTTGACATTTTTTTCTCTTTGATCAGTTCCCTGTTATTTCATTTCTGGAAAACCTTGTCTGTTTTACTCTGTCTCTTTCATCTTGTGTTAGGAAAGTGACTTCTAGCCTTGCTGATCTGCCAGCATGTCCCCAGGTTTTCTTATTGTTGTCATTGTTTTAATGGAGATGTTTTCAGTCCAAAGTGTGTTTTAAAATTCTCAAAGCAAAATGGGAACTGACTTTTTTGGTAACAGTTACCATACTTTATTTAGAACAAAAGGGCAGCCACAAAATAGCAGTGGCTCTGTATAAAATCCGCATCTTCCAGTGGGCCCCGTCACTTTTCTGCTCATTTCTGTTTTCTCCATCATAACTAAGTCGTATGTTTCTGTTTCTTTAGTTAGGACAGACTTCACCCAGTGTTATCATTGTACTAAATATAAATATTCCCCTAATAGTTTTGACTTTTAAGTTTTCGAGTCCTCATGTATGTTAGGTAGCCAGAAATTTGGGAACTGGCCGGGCACGGTGGCTCTTCCCTGTAATCCCAGCACTTTCGGAGGCCTAGGTAGGCAAATCACTTGAGGTCAGGAGTTCCAGACCAGCCTGGCCAACATGGTGAAACACAGTCTCTACTAAAATATAAAAAAAATAGCCAGGCATGATGGCACATGCCTTTAATGTGAGCTACTTGGGAGGCTGAGGTGGGAGGATTGCTTGAACCTGGGAGGTGGAGGTTGCAGTGAGCTGAGATTGTGCCACTGTACTCCAGCCCGGGAAACAGAGTGAGACTCTGTCTCAAAAAAAAGAAAAAAAGAAAAGAAATTTGAGGACGGCAATAGATTCAATTACATATATCTGCTCTTAATTTGCTAGGTCTGTGACTTTAGGAAAGTTGCATAACATCTCTGAACTCCAACTGTTTCATTTACAAAATGGAGATAATGATAGTTTTTCTCTAATTGGTTTGTTGTGAGATAATTCATATAAACCTGATAGTACCAGATTGCATTCAAAAAAGCATTCAGGTATCATGATCAGTATGACTTATTGTGTTACTGCTATAGTCTTCTCTTCTCTAGGGAAAAGGAAGCTAGAGTGGACCTAGGCTGGCTGGGAGAATTCAGCTCAGTCTTTTGAATTATTTTAAGGTAGATGAATGATTGACGTAGTATAGATGACTAAATTAGGACTTCACTTTTGGAGGAGAGGGCAAATGTTATTGTTGTCTTATTTTTCTTCACTTTCCCACATTTTTGCAGCCGTAGCTCCGTCCATTTGGTTAAGAACTTAGGAGCTCACAAACTCGGGTCAAAGATAGGTCGTAATCCTCAAATCCCTTAAGAACTTCAGCTTATTCCGGAAGGGATATTTACAGAAAACTAGCAATTGTATGTCTCCAATAAAGCATACATTACTTGAGAATCTATATATTTTTGGCATCTTCAGGGTTGCCGTGATAATTTATAGAAGGTTTGTTTATTTATTTACTTTATTTCAAATAGGTTTTAATTTTTCTACCCTTAAGAAAAGATTCATACTCTTCCCTGGCAGATTAAAGAAAATGATGGTATAGTCCCTAACCTTGGGCAATGATTTTCCTGGGTGTGAGGGTTTCTGTGAACTTCTAACTTATCTCTGTGACCTGAGTCTGCAATCAGGTGTGTTGCAATGATGCCTTTGTATTGAGGATGGGATCTTTCAAGGATAGATTCACTGAGGTGCAGTTGGAAGGTCAGAGAAAGATCTTCATATCACCTCTTATTATTTGATAGTGTATTTTTCTCCTTTCTTAAGGCCACTGAGTGATTCTCTTTTGCTAAGGCTACATACTTCCACTGAGATTTGGAACCATATGAAATTGCTGCTGTCTGTGTTTCTGGTCAAATAGTGGCAATTTTATATGATTCATTCTTGTCTTTTAATATTTTTGCAGGTTATTATTTTACTGTACACCTGTTGTATACCCATCTTCTTTCCTTCATTTGCCTGTCCCTGATGCTTGCCTTGGAGATGGTTCCTTCATTGTCATTGTCTGGCCCGTGTGGGTGTGTACGTGTGAGAGAGAGTGTGTGAAAGTATGTTTATTTATGGATTGGGATTTAGGGTTTTCTTGCAATTGTGATTTCTCTAGGCACTTTTGTTAATACAGCTAGTCAGTGAATGCTCTAGATAATTTTCCTTGCCTTCCCTCTCTTTGAAAGAAAAGAGGGTGTTTTTAAGTGTATTCGTACCAGGTAAGGAAGTAGCTCAGGTGCTTGTTTGGCTTTAGTGTCCTGGGGGTCTGAGGTTACTGACTTTTACCATCTCTGCTGAAAAATTACCTTCATCAGAAACATCTGAATTGCAAGGAGAAGGAGGAAAAAAAAAAAAAAGAGGCTAAACACAATTCTTCATACTCATTTGGAGCCACTGAGAAGAGCCCAGGTTCGAATGGTTAGAAGGTTATTTTAATGATTGTGCCTGGCCTTTAGGCACATTAGCTTCCATTAGCTACCATTAGCTTCCGGTGGAGTTTAGAATGTGGATGGCTTCTGAAAGGTATTCCCTATAGGTGTGAATTCACAGGTGCAGGGGAATCCTAAAGGACTCTATTGGCCTGATGGTCTCCATATCCATATAGAAGAGCTTTAGAAGAACCTTCTGTTCTGAGACCCTGGCTGGGCCCACCCAGGCCCACTTCTACTCTTTTGCCACCACTAATGGTTCTTCTACTAATTTTTATATTATTTAACAAAAAGGCACTCCTTTAAAAATGCACTCCTCTGGCAGTCTACACTTGAATATGAAAAACATCCTGCAAAACCTTGACACTCCAAGTGTGGTCTACCAGTTCACTGAATCCCCTTCTCGGGGAGCTGCTAGAAATGCTGAATCTCAAGCGTCGCCCCAGACCTATTGAATCAGAGCCTGCATCTGAAGCTTTATGGTGTACAAGTTGTTTTATGTGAAGGTTGAAGTTTGAAAAGCACCGCATTAAAGTGTTACTCCATAGTTTGGTATAAACTACCACACTGAACTTGGTATGTCCACTTAGCTTGCATAATGACTGTTGCTTTGATGATGAAAGGTTACACAGGGTGATCCTTTGAGTGAGTGATCTGACGTGATTCTCCCTTGCTAAGGCATCTAGATTCAGTGCACAACTTATAGCTGTTTGTCTTTAGGGGAAATACAACCATAAAATTAATAAAAACATAGTATCTTCTTACAATAACATGGAACTATGGCAAAATAGATTTTGTTAGCACTTGCATAGGAATTCTGAATGAAGCAGGCAAATTATTTTGGCAGTGAAATGATAGGATGTGGTCAAGTTAGAATAAAATAAACCCAGGTATCTCAAACTCTCATGGTATATACTATCAATTTAATAACAATGTCATACCTTTGATGATTTGCAGACTACAAGCATTCAAGGGGCTGTGTTATATATTATTTGCTTGGAGAACAATACTTCTTAAAAATTGGAATTCAGAAATTTAAAATCAGACAAAACTTTTATGCATAGCCCATTTAAATGGCCATTTTGAAATAATGATAGTGGGTATAGAAGGATTATTCTGTAATAGGATGAGATTGTTCCTTTTGTCATATAGATCATAATAGTATTTTTGTAAATTTTTGTAATTTTTATTTTGGTTTTCTGTCCATCCTGCAGCCTATTACCAGGTAGTTATGATGTTTTTAATACGGTTTATCTTTTAAAACTATAAAGGCATTACAAACAGAACACAGGTCATTTATTTTTCTTCCAAAAGCACCTAAAATGAGATTTTGATTTTTGAGGTCATAAAGAGGTGAGAGAACAGACAACAGTTGGGAAAGCTATTTCTCTTGAAATTGTTTGGCCTTAATTACTACAGTGTCCTGGTACCACCCATACGTTTCCAAAGAAGTAGATCCCTGTAAATGCCTTTTTCTCTGGACTTTTGAGTAAAATAGTAGGGTGTGCTTTGTAAAATGTCATCGTTGATGTTGAGTTTCAGAGTCTTTAATTAGGAAGCTGAAATCTGTATATCGAGATTTGTAAATCATCTAAATTGCAGAGTAATGTTTTAGAATACTGCTTAAGGGATTGACATTAAAGCCTTTTTTAAAAAAGAAATGCAATAATTTCCTCAAATCCTTACTCATTAGACCTCTACTAACTATAGTGCTGACTTTTTTTTTTTTTCCTCTAAAGTCTGGAATTCCAAAGAAATGCTTCACCATTTCCCCCATTATTATAGCCACCTGGAAGCAGTATTCATGTATTAGATCAAAATCACAACAAAGAATTATGAAACGTTGTTTCATGATATGCATTGCATGATGACATGAACTTATGGAATAGAGAGAAGGGAGGCTCCATTTTTATTTAAAGAGGAAATTTTTATTTTCTGTTTATCTACTTTCACATGGGCTAAATCAAATCCCACAATGAGGTTTAAAAATGCTCATAATCAAATGTCATTACTTGGCTTACTGAAAGACCTTTTCTTCTTTCTTTCCTGCTTTCCTTTATTAAATTAGAATCTTTGGAAGAACTACCAGAAACCAGTGGGAAAACAACCCGGCGATTCTTCTTTAATTTGAGTTCTATCCCCACGGAGGAGTTTATCACCTCAGCAGAGCTTCAGGTTTTTCGAGAACAGATGCAAGAAGCTTTAGGAAACAATAGCAGTTTCCATCACCGAATTAATATTTATGAAATCATAAAACCTGCAACAGCCAACTCAAAATTCCCCGTGACCAGACTTTTGGACACCAGGTTGGTGAATGAGAATGCGAGCAGGTGGGAGAGTTTCGACGTCACCCCCGCTGTGATGCGGTGGACTGCACAGGGACACGCCAACCATGGATTCATGGTGGAGGTGACCCATTTGGAGGAGAAACAAGGTGTCTCCAAGAGACATGTTAGGATAAGCAGGTCTTTGCACCAAGATGAACACAGCTGGTCACAGATAAGGCCATTGCTAGTAACTTTTGGCCATGATGGGAAAGGGCATCCTCTCCACAAAAGAGAGAAACGTCAAGCAAAGCACAAACAGCGAAAACGCCTTAAATCCAGCTGTAAGAGACACCCTTTGTACGTGGACTTCAGTGATGTGGGGTGGAACGACTGGATTGTGGCTCCCCCGGGGTATCACGCCTTTTACTGCCATGGAGAATGCCCTTTTCCTCTGGCTGACCATCTGAACTCCACTAATCACGCCATTGTTCAGACATTGGTCAACTCTGTGAACTCTAAGATTCCTAAGGCGTGCTGTGTCCCAACAGAACTCAGTGCTATCTCCATGCTGTACCTTGACGAAAATGAAAAGGTTGTGTTAAAGAACTATCAGGACATGGTTGTGGAGGGTTGTGGGTGTCGCTAGTACAGCAAAATTAATTAATTAAATACATATATATATGTGTGTGTGTATATATATATATATATATATATATATATATATATATATACATATATATGTATTTTAGAAAAAAGAAAAAAACAAACAAAAACCCACCCCAGTTGACACTTTAATATTTCCCAATGAAGACTTTATTTATGGAATGGAAAAAAAAAAACAACTATTTTGAAAATATATTTATATCTACGAAAAGAAGTTGGGAAAACAAATATTTTAATCAGAGAATTATTCCTTAAAGATTTAAAATGTATTTAGTTGTACATTTTATATGGGTTCAACCCCAGCACATGAAGTATAATGGTCAGATTTATTTTGTATTTATTTACTATTATAACCACTTTTTAGGAAAAAAATAGCTAATTTGTATTTATATGTAATCAAAAGAAGTATCGGGTTTGTACATAATTTTCCAAAAATTGTAGTTATTTTCAGTTGTGTGTATTTAAGATGAAAAGTCTACATGGAAGGTTACTCTGGCAAAGTGCTCAGCACATTTGCTCTTTTGCAACGCTACTGTTAAGTTCACAAGTTCAAGTCCAGAAAAAAAAAAGTGGATAATCCACTCTGCTGACTTTCAAGATTATTATATTATTCAATTCTCAGGAATGTTGCAGAGTGGTTGTCCAATCCATGAGAATTTACATCCTTATTAGGCTGAATATTTGGATAAGAACCAGACATTGCTGATCTATTATAGAAACTCTCCTCCTGCCCCTTAATTTGCAGAAAGAATAAAGCAGAATCAATAGAAATAATTAGGAAAATGATGAACCAGCAGGAAAGTGAATGATGGTTTGTTGTTCTTCTTTCCTAGTGATCCCTTCAAAGGGGCTGATCTGGCCAAAGTATTCAATAAAACGTAAGATTTCTTCATTATTGATATTGTAGTCATGTATATTTAAAATTGATATCTCGTGGCCCTCATCAAGAGTTGGAAATTTATTTGTATGTTACCTTTACCTCATCTGAGAGCTCTCTCTTCTCCAAAGAACCCAATTTTCCAACTTTTTGCCCAACACGCAGCAAAATTATGCACATCATGTTTTCTGCCCACCCTCTGTTCTCTGAACTCTAAGCTTGCTTTTCTTTCCAAGGTTGTTTGTTTGAACACATTTCTCCGAATGTTAAACCTATTTCAGATAATAAATATCAAAGCTCTGGCATTTCTTTCTATAAAGTCCAACCTGTAAAAGAAAGTGGTGCATTTGTATAGCACCCACAATGATGACCTTGTGTTTGCATTTTTGTTTCTGAAGTTATATATTTTAGAGGGGGTAGGGGAAAGGTAAAGAATGGCTGGAAAATTGCAGGCAAGTCATTTGACAAGTCATGTTTGCACCAAAGGTGCTACCAGTGATTTAGTATTTTTCAAATGAACTTTGGGGCAGAAAGATTTAAGGGAAAACTAGAGCCTACAAAACAAGCAAAACCTGGATAACCCGAGATAAAGTTTCAGAGATAATATCCCATGCCACAGAGGCAAGGGTGCCAAAAAATTAGAAAGGGAAAGTGTCTGAGATCAGCTTCTATGAGAACATTTGCCAATTGGACTCACGCCCAAACAGAATGAAGTCAAATTAGGCTGCTCAGAAGGAACACTTACCAGTGTGTCAGGGCTTCCATACTCTGGGTTAGAATTGGACCCAGTGAAGGGTTCAGCAGATATTTGCAAGAGCAGGGCACCCACAACTACTTTTACTGGCAGTATTTTAGGTCAGTTTCTAAGACTTTGCATCACCTCTGATCCTGCCATGCATGATTGGTGAAACCTACTTCTAATCTCCTTGGAATTGGCTAAAAAACAGTGTGTTTATAATGGAACAGATTGTTATAATCAAATTCTTCCTAGGAATTAACTTTTGATGACCATGAGCTTAGTTACATTTTGGAGGTTATGAGGTTATGTAAACCCTATCTTTAAATGTGCACCATAGTTATCTTTTACTAATACTGGTTGACTTTTACAATCTTTTGCCTTCTTTTTATCTCTAGTTCTGTTGTTCTTGATTAGGTGAGAACCATTAGATTACAACCAACTAAGGAGAGTGGGGTCTTCTTTGTTCTCCAGCTGTTCTTCATCCTGTCTTGCCATGGACATGAAGGACAGACGCACAGTCTTAACACGTGGAAACTAATAACCCATGTTTTCTCATCTTCACATTCTCTAGATGAGAGCATGAGAATATAGCACAAGAATTTCATCCTTCGGCAGTTCCATCCACCTTTCTGATTTCTCTGCTTCACTGGTTCTAATTTGCTTAGTTAAAACTGTTTTCAGTGATATCAACTGAACTGTGTTATCTTCCATATATGTACTTAATATATAAAACATAAAATACACAAATATACATATAAAGATGTATCTAATATAACATATGTATAGATGCTGGTGTTTTCAGGTTAGTTTCAGAGATTTTATAATCAGAGACTGACCCTCTTGGCAGCTCACGTGAGAAACAGTATTTTTACAAACATTCTGTTGTTACAGACATTTTAGCTCACATTCTTCTTTCTGAGGAATAAAGAGTCATAATGAACATAACACTGAATGTCTTCAATTTCAGCCACTATTCTCTAGGATCCTTTGAATCATTTCAGAGTTGGCTTTAAAAAGTCAACACATAGTCATTTCTGAATTTTAGGGGCCCACTTTTCAAAATTGATTCAGTTGACCATCTGTTTTTCTGCTTGTCTTGACTGTGTGTGCCTCTCTGGCATGGCTTTAACCTGTATGGCATGTCCAGGTTGGCATGTTCATTATTTGCCTTCAAAAATTGGGAAGAGGGAGGGTGGGCAGCTTACAGATCTGTGCTTCCATCTTTTTATAATTCCTACTCCAGTTGCTGCTTTAAACTGTACCCTTAAGAGGCCAAGAATGGAGAGACGACCTGTAAACCTGGTCTACATGACAAGTTATAGAATCACTAGATTACTAAGCAATCCATGTTTTTTTTTCTCTCGGTTTTTTACTGGAGAGGGAAAATTACGTGCATAATTCAAAGGGCTTTTAAAAATAGCACATTTCTATTCTACTGTCATATTAATGTTAAGATAGTGATTCACTGAATGTTTACACGCCACAGCCTCCTGATCTGCTCTAAGGCAAAAGGAACATAACCGTGCAATCAAGAACAATTAACACCGATAGTAACTGTGGCATAGATTCACAATCCAAAGAAAGTAAGAATCTCCTGGTGCCATTTCTTTTCTATTTGATTTTTTTTTGCAGGGGATGGGTAGAGTGAAGTGGGGGATGAGATGCAAGTCTGCTCAGCTTAGGTAAATTGCTTTTCCTCTTTCCTCCACCCTGCTGACATAAATTACAGCCTTTTGGTATCCTCCAGGGCAGGCTTTTCTGACCATTTCCCTGCCCTGCAAACTTCAAAGTAAACATCTACCTGACTTAGGGGACCAATGCTCTAAATAAAACTTTGATTTTAATGTGCATCCGAATCACAGGAATTCTGTAAGGAGAATAAAACTTTAATGTGTGTACAGACCCCCTGGAATCATGTTCTATTATAGATTCTGTTTCAGTGAGTCTGGGGTGGGGCCTGAGATCCTGCATTTCTAACAAGCTCCCAGGCGAAGCCCTTATAGGCCGGTCAAAGGACCGCAGTTTGAGTACCAAGGCGCTAATGAATAGCTTCGTCGTCACTGCAGAAGTTGGACCAAGTTTAGGCCCCTATCTAAGAAGCAGTACTTAAAGGGAAAAAAAAAAAAAAAAAACAAGAAACAAACCTGTATACAGGATGGCATCTTAATACTTTTCACCATATCTGAAATGATGCCCTACATATTTTTTTTCAAAGGCATTCTTTCCCCCTACAAGATGACTGGCAATTTTGTGTTCTAGCCACCCTCAGACATGAAAACACTTGGTTGCTTATCTTGTAAAATCTGCTCCGCTTGCTTGCTTGGGCATGCATATAGTCAGTTTAGTCAAATACGTGTCAGTACATCTATGGGGATGAGGGAGCAGGTGCAAGCCCTTAAAAACGTACTTTAAAAAAGTTTAACACTTAAGTCAGTCCACTGAGCTGATCCTGTGTGATCTTAGTGCCAAGCGTCTGAGTTAAAAGTTTTCCCTTTGAAGGCAGCAAATAGATGTCATACATTTGAAGCATTTGTTTATACTAAATATGATGCTTGGTTTTTTTTTTTAAGTTCTAAGGCAGTTCACTGTTCAACACCATTGCGCCTACAGGGTGGTATAAAGCTTCCAAAGCCGGTATTTGAGGTTTGATTTAATGGATATTGGAATTTTCAATGCTGCAGTTGGCTTCAAATAAGGTGTTTAAAATGGGCCCAAGCTAGAGAAAACAACAGGAATTGATTTCCCTCTGAGACGGGGAGTCAGCAAAGAAGTAACTTTCTGCCTTTGCTTGGTGCTAGCACCTCTTTGTTTAGTAAAATGTCCTGTGAGGGTCATCTAGGTAGCAGCCTCATTTTATTTTAAGGAGTACTTGGAAGATTTCCCACAAGTAATTCAGATTTGAATATTTCTTGAAGACATGCTGGGATGAATGAACTCCTAATCGCAAATACACTCCTTGTTGTGTGTACATAGATACATGTATGCATATATATGTGTGCGTGTCTGTGAATTTATCCATACATATATAATGATTTGTTCCTGTCTGGAGTCCAAATGCCAAGCATAAGGCACCTTCTTTTTTACTGAGTTTATCATTTTGCATAGGTCTCTGAATTTTGCATTGAGTCCCTTTGAGGTGCTTAAGCACTGCTAAGCAAGACACTGACTTTCACACCACTTAAAAGCTTATGTTTGCCCCGTGCTCTGGTTCCCACTCCCCAGCACTGCCAGGAGTACATTATTGTTGCAGTCCATTCTGATGAGGAGGTCTCTAAGCAAACCACCGACCTGCTTAAAGCCTCCCTCTTAAGGAGCAAGATCTCATCTGGACTGCATTTACACTGGAACCGCTTGGCCACAACACTATGGGAGAATAATTATTGAACTATTTTACTGTACAACTATTTCCAAATTGTTGATTTTTTATTGATTTCAGGAGGCAAGCTAATTGCCCCATGGCAACTTGATGTTAACGTTTAATGAAGATCAGGAAACAGAGTTTATGAAAAGCTTTTGTATAGTAACTGCAAAGTTTCAAGAACTGTTTTATACTTCCTGACAGTGCTGGGCCCAGCTTAATGGTTTGTTTTTATTGCTTAAGAGTGTAAACCTTGCTTTAGCCCGGTGTGTGGAAACTATACCCTCATCCTGCATTACACATTTTCTCATGGCTTTTTACTCACTCCTGACTTCCTTTCTGACATCTACAATTGAGACTTTTTCTGTTTTTATTGTCTCAAAATGAGTTTCTGTCTTTGCATGTTGAGAATCTTACACACACACACACACACACACACACACACACACGTGCATGCATACACACTCATGAAGTTAAGTGTCTGTATTGTTTCACTTTGTTTTGGGTGGAGTTTCTTGTCGGCACTTGGTTGCTAGACGACCAAGCAGACAAAAGTTAAAGATTGAAAAGGCATTTTTAAAGATGCCAAATCTTGGCGACTGAATTATTTTATCGATGTCTTTATATGGAAGGCTTAGTATTCCTACCAGGTTACCATTGCTTTTGTCGGGTAGATGGCTGGTACAAGATATTTTTGAAGATTAGCTCTTAAGGTATTATCTGTTTGAGAAGTTTCTTAAGTATTGTTCCCATTAGAGGGAGCAAGCTTCCCACCTGGATAAAAAAAAAAAAAAAAAAAAAAAAAAAAACAAGCAAGCCAGCTAGTTTCCAAGGGTGTGTTTTAAATCACTAATAAAGTGGAGCTCCAGCTCCCAGCTGCTTCAATTGTTTCAAGGCAAGGAGGAAGAGAAAAGGTTGCTTTTGGAGGCAACGTTTCAGACACACAGGCTTTAGTGTGTGGAGAATACTATCTCCAGGAAGTTACCTTTGCTTTTTTGGTAGATAGTACTGAAAAAGTTTTTTAAAATTCTTAAAAGCCTAATTTTAAATCAAAGTTATTTGTGCATTTGGTAAGATGTTTCAGGAGCATGTTATAAATACAGAATCTTTATAGATCTGCCAAGTTGGACGTGTGTTCACAAGTTCATCTTGCATGTGTACACAGCTTGTAGCTGACATGCGTTCCTCACTGAGGCTTCCATTCTTTCTCATTCATCCTCTGAGATGCTGAATCTTTGACTCTCCTCTTCTTTGTGGGATTTGCGATGCTGGAATTAGGTCACATCTATGGCAAATTTGAACTACTTTCCTGGTTCATTTCCAGGCAAGGTTTCCTGGCGTGGGGATCAATTAGGGAGCCCTGAGGTGTGCTCATCACAGACTCTCTTGAAAATTATGATCTTTTAATGTAAAGATTACATTTACACTGTAAAGTAAATGTAATTTACATTATATTTACATGAAGCCTGTCTGGCCTATACATGTAAATGTGACAAAATATTCCTCTACAAATAAATCTTGCTGATTTAGACATTGGTCAATCGCTTGATTTAACTGGTAAGCCTACAGTCCTCCAGGACATATCAGTATTGTCAATATTAGAAACCATGAAAATAATTTTGTTTAACCACTAAGGCCCTGAAGTGAACCAGACTGCAAACTTAGTGATAATCAAAAGGTAAGCTAAATAGAAATAGGAAAAACAGATTCAGGAGAAAATTTCAATATTTCCTAATCTCAGGATTTGGAGCATGTTTGCTGCCAAAAGATAGGTCAGCTGAATACTAGAAAGTGGGGAGAAATGGAGTCGTTAGAGGTAGTTAGTGATTAGAAATATGCATATACATATATACACATGTATATACACACACACAAGCACACACATATGTATATATAAAAGTTAGGTCAATGCTGCTTTCAATAGCAAAACAGTGAGTTTCAATACAATTAAATAGCACAATCATCCCTTCCTTGGTGATAGTATGAAACATTTTACCTGCATAGAACAGGGCCCAGAAGCTCCTTTTGAAGGTTTCCTCTTTCTTGAACTTTGGAGAAAGAACAAGTCTCAACTGAAAGAGAAACCGAAGACTAAGAAATTCTAGAATCCTCTTACCTACAACATCTGCCCAAAAGAAAATACATTTCTGCCTGACACACAAGTATCAGATTTTGTATTAATATTATGTTTTGTGGAAATGTATCTTTGGGAGGTTGTCATGTTAGACATCCACATGTGAGCTCCAATTCTTCTCTCTCTTTTGTGAGTACCCTGATGCCTGAGCAGCCCTTTTGATGGCACAGGCAGGTGGAGGCCAGGATGTTGTAAGGAACTGCCTTTGTGCCTTTGTTCAGCCTTACTCTTGGTGCACTAAGGTATTATTAAGGATTTGGTACAAGGAACGGAGAGGGGGCTGTTTAACATTCCTAAAACACAGTCGGTGCGTTCTTGTCGCATGGTGGGCAATGTTGCAAAGCACTCTCATCCTCAGAACCAAGAGGGATAGGACATTGAAACTGTAACACTGCCATTAATCATGAGAAGATCAAATAAGAAAATTTATGAGGGAGGGGACATGCTTCTGTTTTTTGTGCTATTTCTGGAAAATTCAAGGGGTTGCATTGTTTCAGTCCCACTGGTGTGAAAATAAGAACCTTCGTCCGAGGTTGCGGTGAGCCGAGATCGCGCCATTGCACTCCAGCCTGGGTAGCAAGAGCGAAACTCCGGCTCAAAAAAAAAAAAAAAAAAAAAAAAAAAAGAACCTTCGTCCACTGGCAGCTGGTGCTGAAATGCAAGTTTCTAGAAGTCTCCTGCCTAATGAGTTTCGACCTCTGGGTCCCAACAGAGCCCAGGACCCACAAGGCTGTTTTGTGATAAGGCAAGTTACCTGGTGGTCTTTTTTTTCGCAGGAGTAGAAATTGATATCTTTAATCTTGTCCCCATCACTTACTCAATCCTCAAACATTATGAACAGACTTTTCCTATACTTTCCATTTTACATTCATTTCCCTTTCTATTTCTTTCTTTGCTCTGGGTGTCAGGAACTTTTGTGGAGATAAGGAAATATGATAGGGCAAGGGGAGCTGAAAAAGTCAATCTTATTTATTAAAAAGGGAGAGCGATGCAGTCCTGTGTCATCACAAATCTGGGAGTTTGTTAAACCTGACTGAAGCTGTGCCTAAGATCTCCTGTGAGAAGCCAGTTTGGACACAGAACAAGATCCTATTGTGTTTGTCCTTTTCCATGGTAATGCGACTCAGCTTGGGAGGCTGTCATTCCACAGACTTCCCTCGTGGAAAATGCTGGTGGTGAGGGAGAAATGGCTCTCCTCCCATCCCTGGAACACCACCTCTGGGATGCTGAGAAGGGCTGCTCCAGCTGGGGGTGGGGTAGTGGGGCGGGGAGGGAGCTGGCAATCCATTGGTCTTCAGCAGAGTGTCAGCGCAGACCAAAGAAAGCGCTTCTCCTCTGCAGCCAGAAACAGTGATTCATTTGATTTTAATTTTAACATTAGCATTTTTCTCATGACTCATTGATAATTTAATATGGAATTTAAAAGATTGAAACAGTTATTTACTTTTTAGGAACTTAAAACATTCCCTAGGTGGATATATATTTTCCCTCTGAGATAGAAGATTGATTAAAAAAAATAAAGGAGGAGGAAGAAGGACATTTCTCTCATCCTTCCCTTCCCAGCTCCCACCTGCACCCATACACTAGTTCATCTCACTGATGTTAACCAACTGTCAGCCAGTCTGTTTCTTCTTATTATTTCTCTTATATTGAATTGCTCAGAAAACTAGGTGAAAATGTCACTGCAGTAAAAACTTCCCTGCTGTCATTTACTAACTCTGGTCTTTGTTGTAGCAGCATTAAATGAAGACAATCCTTCTCAAATGTATTTTGTGAATCTCATGGGCTAAGATCCTGCCCAAGATCTTGTAGATCTTTCTGGATGGTTTTGCTGAGGGTATTGTAGGACTTCTGCTGCCTGGGTGAGGAAAAACCCAGGCTGGCGCAAGGATCTTGTCATAATTGTTGTCATAATTTAAAAACACACACACTCTCTCTAACTTTCAGATACTAAATGCAGTTGTAACTGGATAATAACAGGTTGTAATATAGAATGTGATTCATTCAACAGCTCCCACTTCATAACTTTTTGCACATCTGCAGAATAACACCAACGAATTGATGCTCAGGAACTTACTTTAATAAATAGGTAATAATTATTCTAAATTGCCATGACAAGAATATTTTTGTGTCATTGCATAATGCCAGGAACATTTTCAGGAGTCTAGGCATTTCCATTGGAAAGTTGCACATTCATTTTTATGGCTAGAATAAAGAGCACATTGGACCATTCTAGATCTCTGCACAGAGGATCCTTTCACCATCATCTTTCCTGCCTTCCAGTTCTGTTCTCCAGGAGAATGTATCAGGAAGAGAAAAAGCAAATGGAAAGCAGGGTACCCCCGTTCTCAGAATTTACCTGCATGCTAAAATCAGTTGTGAGATGTGGCTTTAAGCATTTTATACTAAAATGAAGGACCAGATTTTTTGCATGATATCCTTAGAACAGAACTGTGCAAAAACGGTAGCCACTGGTCACACAAGGCAGTTATACACTTGAAATGTGACTAGTCCAAATTGAGATGTGCTGTAATTGTGGAATACACACTTGATTTCAGAGTTAGTATGAAAAAAAGATGTAAGATAACACATTAAGAATAGTTGCATTGATTTTATAATGAAAGGATAATATTTTGGTTATCGTAGATTAAATAAAGTATTTTTAAAATTTATTTTATCATTTCCTTTTATTTTTAATGTGGCTACTAGAAAATTTTAAATTACACATGTGGCTAGTACTATGTTTCTGTTGGACAGTGGTTGGTTAGAGCAATAAATTAGAGTGGACTCGCATCACTTGTGTTCACTTGCAGACTGATAGGGTTTCTCAGGTGACAGAAAATGATGGTGTTGGAGCCAACACTTGAATAGAAAGTCACGAATAGTTATGGGACCCTGATAAATGTTGATGATATTCAACTACTGTGTCTTAGAAAAGGTTGGGCGCCATCAACAAAGTAGAAAGAGAACTGGCTTCACCTGTTGGAGGTCTGTGTTGCCCTTCCAGCTTTGCAGGTTGCTAAAAGCATGTCCTTTGGGAGGTAGTTTAACCACCCAGAGCCTCAATCTTTTTTTCTTTAAAACAGATTATTCTAGCCCTTTCTATTTCACAGGATTTTTAGAACAGATGAGACAATGCTTGTGAATGTGTCATTGTTCAAAGTTAACATGGTTTTTAAAGTGAAAATTGAATGAGTAAGTGGAGCCTGTATTAGGTGTCTATTACTGCAAAACAAATTGCCTCAAACTTTGTGGTTTAAAGCAAGCTTTTATCAACTCGCATATTTTCTGAGGATCAGGAATTCGGGAGCAGCTTAGCTGGGTGGCACTACTACCTCAAAATCTCTCAGGACACTGCAGCCAATATATTGACCAGGGCTAAAGTCATTCGAAGGCTTGAATTAGACTTGGAAGATTTGCTCCTGAGATGGTCCATTCAACATGGTTGTCGCCAAGAGATCCCTGTTCCATCCCTCATGGAACTCTCCATATGGCTGCTGGAGAGTCCTCATGACATCCCCCAGTATGAAAGAATAAGAGAGAATCAGGAGGAAGCCACACAGCCTATTTGACTCAGTCTCAGAAGCCAAACACTGTCGCTTTGACCTTATTCTATTAGGAGCAAGTCACTAAATCCAGTCAAGTCTCAAAGGAAGTGGGAAGGGGTATTAAACCCCACCTTTTGAAGAGACTGTCAAAAATTTGTAACATGTATTTCACCTCCACAGACCTTTACCATCTAAAAGCTGATGACACAATTTGGATTATTCTTGTCTTACCTAACTAAATCAGCATTGAAGAACCAGGGGGAAAAAGTGCTTGGGGTACATAGCACCCAGTTTAGGAATTATCCTCAAACCAGCTACTGAAAGGGGCTGCTGCTATAACCTTAATACCAGTTTTACCTCACAGCTGTTGAAATGACCCACCACGACTCTAAGACTAATTTTATCTAAAGCCATCACTCACCAATCAGAGCTTGCCAGTTCCCAGAAACTTGCTAGTATTCATGAGCATTTTTTCAACACAATACAGAACATTTCTCTTTAATAAAACTCCCAACCTTCTCTTTGTTCTTTGGACACAAAAAAATTCACCATGGTCTATGTGTATGCCCCAAATTGCAATTCTTTGATTCCCAATTAAAATATTGAGTTTAGAGATTTGTCTCTATATTTTATTTGATGTTGACAACCACATTTGAAAAAAAAAAAAAGAAAAAACTGTTTCCATAAAGGATTGAGCTCATGGCCTGGTTGTGTTCAGAGTGGAACAATCTTTTGGTCCTGTTAGAGGCTCTAAAGAACAAAATCTCCAATTAAGCTTCATGTTCATTAGAACTAACAGTTTACTTTGCCCGTCGTTAACTTAACTCATTTTTTGAGATACAGCAGAATAGCCTTCTGGAGTTCTAACTCCTCTTCCCTCTCTTCCCAAGCAAAGTGGCTCCAGCAGAATCCAGGGATTCAGTCACAAGCATGAGAAGACAGAACGGTGCTGCAGAAGTCAGGAGGCCGCAGGAGCACGCTGGGAGTGACTATCGTTCTTGAGCTTTTCACCTACCTTTGCCCCTTCTTTACACCCTTCACTGTCCTTTCTTTTTTATCAATGGCGATTTTAAGGAGAGGAGACTGCTTTCCTAGATTCGAGAATACATGTGGAAGCATTTTATATTTCCCTGCTCTATTGTCTTGGTGTAGCAGATAAGGAACCTTACTGGTGCCTGGATTAAATTAAGTCCTTTGTCTTCCCTATCGCCTTTCTGTCCCAAAGCTGTCTGCCTTGCTAGAGAACATTTATCTTGAGAAAGCCCTTAGGATATTAAAACTCATCCTATAGTACCTGTCTTATTTGCAGGTGGACAAAACACTTCCCTTCGCCCTTTGTGGAAGGTTGTCACAGATGTCTGTTTCTTTTTTAGTAATTTTGAGGTTTTTTTCCTTTTTTGAGTTTTGGAACTTTCCAGAGGAAAATAAACTTAAAATCTAATGACCACCATTCACAATTCTCCCTATTCTAGAAAAATAGATGGGTATTTCTCCTTATCTTTCAGAGACATTTAAATGAATAACACCAACAACTTGATAGAAACTGCTTTCACATGAGAGGAAAGACAAGAGAAATATAAATCAGCACAATACTGATATCTGTGTTAATGTTTTGGAGTCACAAAGAATAATAATTGTAGGCTGGGTTTATAGTTTTGAAATATTTAGGTTCAAGATTTACCATGCCAGCAGGTGGGGGTCCAGTCTTAACTACCTTTTGAAGTAAGCTTAAATACCAACTAATTATGAAACTAAAATTCTTGAGAATCTAGCAAAAAACAAAGTCTTTATCAATAAGTAAACACACTGATGAATGAATAATTAGTAAACATAATGTGCTGTACAGGAATCAGAGCACTGGGCTGGAAAATAGCAGGTACCTATTCAGGATGATCTCTCTGAAGACGTCCTTAAGGTGGAACTTCAAGGAGGAGAAAGAGACCTGCTAAGCAAAGAGTTTGGATATGGGAAGGTAGGCATAAGGGAGCATTCCAGGCTTCTGTGTGCCCCCAAAACAGTGTGCCCCCAAAATGTTATGGAGTGAAATAGTTTGACGTCAGCAAGAAAGAGGGAAAAGGCCATGGTAGGAGGAGCATCTCGATCATGAAGCGAGGAATAAAATAAGACTAGAAGGTAAACAGAGGTCATAACATATCACTCTGCTATTCTAAATCTGGTTGAAAGTAATTTAAGGCTTATGAAACAAGGGTGATACGAGATTTAATGCATTTTGTTCAAGGTACCATGACTGCTTGTGGAGAATAGATTGAATAAGAAAGAAGTTGGAGAATGATTAGGAGGCTGCAGCAGGGATAATTTTAAGATGGCCCTCAAGATTTCTGCCCTCTGGTGTATGCACTCTGAAGAACCCTTCCCTTTGAGAGCAGCTGACCTGTAAATACGATGGGAGGCAATCAATTGACTTTGAGTTAATCAGGAGATTTTCCTGCGTAGCCTCTCCTCACCAGGTGAGATATTTAAAAGAAACTGAACAGGCAGAGAGAATACTCCTACTGGCCTGGGAGAAAGCATAGAGCCACGCTGTAAACTACCAACGTGGGCCACGTGGCAAAGAACCATGGGTAGCATCTGGGAACTGAGACTGGTCCCTGGCCAGGAGCTACCAAAGGAAGCTGGGACCTCAGGCACAAGGAAATAAATGTTGTTAACAAGCAAGAGAAACTTGATCCTCAGATAAGGCTGACAGCCCTCGTCAACACCTTCATTGCAGCCTGGTGAGACCCTGAGTGGAAGTATCAGCTGCCACACCTAGACTGCTGCCTACGGAAACTGTAAGATAATACATTTATGTTATTTTGGCAAGGTGCAGTGGGTCACACCTGTAATCTCAGCATTTTGGGAGGCCAAGGGGTATGGATCAATTGAGTTCAGGAGTTTGAGACCAGCCTGGCCAACATGGCACAAATGCATCTCTACTAAAAATACAAAAGAAATTAGCTGGATGTGGTGGTGCATGCTGTAGTCCCAACTACTAGGGAGAGGAGACTGATGTAGAAGAATTGCTTGAACCTGGGAGGCGGAGATTGCAGTGAGCTGAGATTGCTCCCCTGCACTCCAGCCTGGGCGACAGAGTGAAACAACGTCTCAAAAAAAAAAAAAAAAGTTACTATATTTTAAGTCACTACATTTGTGATAAATTGTTACATAAGCAATAACTAATATACAAACTATTTGCAGTATTCTAGCTTAGAAAAGATGGTGGCTTGTATCAGATTTGTGGTAAGGAAGATGAAGAGAATTGAGTGGATTTGAGATCTTTTTTTAGAGGCATGTTTGATGTTACTGACTGATGGAATAGACATGTCAAGGAAAGAAAAGGAAGAACTAAAAGTCATTTGTGAGATTTTTAAAATTCAAGCTACTTGATGACTCGCGACCGCAGTGAATGCTGTCACAACTTAAGCTATCATAATTTCAGAACTGGAAGCATGGAGGAAGAACATGTTGCTTGGGAAACATGAGTTTTAGCTTGGGCATGTTGAATTTGAGATGTTTGTGAAATATTCAAATGGTATTGTCAAGTAGGCAGTGGGTACATGAGATGCATTCAGACAAGACTCCTAAGTTGGAAATAGAAATTTGGAAGTTATCAGCATATCAATACTAAAGCCACGGAAATGGAAGAGGAAAGAAGGGGAAAAGGGGGGCTTGACCAAACACTGAGGCATTTTGACATTTAGTGGTCAAGTAGAGGAAATAAAAGTGAAAAAAGGCTGAAAATAGGAGGCCTGAACAATAACAGGAAATGTAGAGAGTGTAGTACTATGAAAACCAAGGAAGGACATTGTTCACAAAGGAGGACAGAGTCACAATTTTGAGTGCTACTGACATCTTCAGTAACAACAGGGTAGAAAAGCATCCACCGGGACTGTGACCTTGCTTTAAGTGAACCGTTAGAGCTTTGAGCAGGAGCCAGGCTGTCAAAGGTGAAGAGTGAAAGTACTGAGTCAGTGAACATGGACAATCCTTTGAAGAAGATTGTCTGCGAAGTATAGCAAAGTGATAAGGCAGCATTTTGAGGGAAGTGTGTGTATGAGTGCATGTTTGTTTAATGTGAGATATTAATTTACATGCTAAAGAAGAGAGAGGTTGATGATAACGGGGGAAGAAAAATATTTCAAATAGACCCAAGTATCTGAGAAGTTTAGGGGAGATGGATTCAGAATACTTGGAGGACAGACTGGCTTTTCTCAGCTGAAACTAGAACAAAGAAGGTGGAAGTAGAAGGAGGCAATTTTTCTTTTTAAAGTTTAATTTTGAAGTCACTAGAGATTCATGTATACCTTTCATATAACTTCCCCCAGTGGTTATGTCTTGTATCATTATAGCTAACACTGGAATTTGACAGTGGGTCAATTTTGTCTATTTCTATGGCATTAGTCACATGTTTAGATTTGTGTAAGCATCACTGAAATCAAGGTGTTCCATCATCATAGAGATCTATTTTATGCTTTTGTGCTACTCACTAATAACCATTCCCACTCCCTTATTCCCCAACATCCCTAACCCTCTGCAACCACTAATCTTTTCCACAGGTCTATTATTTTGTCATTTAGAAAATATTATATAAATGAAATCATACAGTGTATGACTTTTTCAGATGGGCTTTTTTTTTTCACTCAGCATAATGCCCTTGAAATGTATCCAAGTTGTTGCAAGTATCAGTAGTTAATTCCTTTTATTCTATGATATGGATGTATCATAGTTTATTCCATCATTCACCTCTTGAAGGACATCTGTCTGAGCTTATTCAGTTATTGGCTATTATGAATAAAGCTACTATGGGCAAACATGGTTCTAAAGCTGCCATGAGCAATCATTTTTGGTGTGGATATAAGTTTCCATTTCTCTCAAATAAACACTCAAGTGTTCAATTGCTTGGTCATAAGATAACTTCATGTTTAGCTTTGTTAAGAAAATGCCATACAGTTTCCCACAGTACCATTTTACCCCATCACCAGCAATGTATAAGATTCAGTTTCTCTGTATCCTGGTCAGCATTTGGTGTTGTAACTATTTTAACTATACCAAAAGTTGTGTAGCTTGTGTCCTTAATATCAATTTTTCTAACGCCTGAAAAATCCATGTGCTTATTTGCCACTTCATTCAATAAAATGTTTCCTTATTTTTTTATTTTTTGGCATTTTCTAATTGAATTGCTTATTTGTAATGGTGAGTTTTAAGACTTCTTTCTATAATCTAGATATGACTCTATTCTCAGGTATGTGTTTTGAAAATATTTTCTCTCTGTCTGTAGCTTGCCTTTTTCATCTTAATAGAATCTTTTACAAATTTTTTAAAATTTTTTTTGCTTTTGATGAGACCAAATTATCAATTTTTCATTTATGAATTCTGTTTTTGGTGTCATGTCTAACAACTCTTTAGCAAGTTCTAGGTCTTGAAGGCTTTTTTTCTATTCTTTTTCCCTAAAAAATTTATTAATTTATATTTAAAGCTATGATCCTGAGTCATTTTGAGTTAATGTCTGTATAACATGTAAGGTTTAGGATTTTTTGTTTGTTTTTTTGCCTGCGGATACCCATTACAAAAAGTTTCTTCCTTCATTGAATTATTTTTGTACCATTGTCAAAAATCAGCTTTTCATATTTAAGTGGAGTTATTTGGGGATTCTTCATTCTCTTCTATTGAGCTATATGTCAATCTGTTTGCTAATATACCATACATTTTCAGCCAAGTGTGGTGGCTTATACCTGTAACCCCAGCACGCTGGGAGACCCAGGAGGGAGGATTGTTCAAGCCCAGGAGTTTGAAACCAGCCTGGGCAACAAAATGAGACCCTGTCTCTACAATCAATCAATCAATACAATAGTATCATACATTTTCACTATTATAACTATATGTCTTGAAATAAGGTACGATGATTTCCCCTACTTTCTTCTTTTATTGAATAGTTTTAGTTATTCCAGTTCTTTTGCTTTTCTATATAAATTTCACAATAGTCTTACCTACATCTACAAAATTACCACACTAGATTTTTGTTGGAATTCTGTTAAACCTGTATATCAGTTTGGGGAGAACAGACATTTTTTACTCTATTGAGTGTTCGAATCCATGAATATTTTGTCTCTCCATTTATTTCTATTTTTTTTATTTCTTTCAACAGCATTTTGCAGTTTTCAGTATAGGAGTCCTGTAAATATTTTCTTAGATTTGCAACTAAGTATTTCTCTCTCTTTTAATGATTTTTACATAGTATTGTATTTTAAATTTGTTTCAACACATTAATTGCTAATAAACAGAAATCCAATTCATTTGTGGATGTTGATCTGTATTCTGTGAACTTGTCCAATTTATTTATTAGGCTAGAAGTGATTTTGTAGATTTTATGGAATCTTCTATTTATATCATAATGTCACCTGCAAATGGGATGGTTGTATTCTTCCTTTCAAATCTGTATTCCTTTTATTTCTTGTTCTTGTCCAATTGCACTGGCTAGAAATTCCAGTAGGTTGAACAGCAGTGGTGAAAGTGGACATCGTTGCCTTGTTCTTAATCCTGTGTGGAAATCATTTAGTCTTTCATCACTACATATGATGTTAGCCAGAAGTACTTTTTTAAAGATGTTAGATATTCTTCATTGGGAACTAGGTATAGGATTCTCAGGTGATTATTATTTTCTCTAATAATTTCAAAAATACTGTGCCACTTCCATGGTTTCCGATGGGAAATGCTCTGTCATTTGAATTGTTTGACCCCTCTCTGGCTGCTTTCAAGATTTTCTTTGTCCTTAGTTTTCAGAAGTTTATCTACATCGTATCTTGGAATTTGTTTCTTTTCCCTTTTTTATTTGTTTCTTTGAGGTTCATTCATCTTCTTGAGTCTATAGGCTATTTTCATTTCACCATATTTAGAAAAATTTTTGCCATTTCATTTCTGAGCCTCATCTTTTTAAGCCTCATCTTTTTTTTTTTTTTTTTTTTTTTTTTTTCTCTCCTTTCCTTCTGGGACTCTGATGACAAGATCATTTGTGATAATTCCATGTATATCTGAAACTGTTCACTTTTTTTTTTACTATGTTTTCTCTCTGTTCTTTTTTTTGTTTTTTGGATTAGGTAATTTCTATTTGTTTATTCTAGTTAATGGAATATTTCCTCTGTCTTCTTCATTCTGTTGTTGAGCCCATCATTGTTATTTATGTCAATTATTTTGATTTTTAGTTCTAAAATTTCCATTTTATTCTTCTTTAGTTCTTTTATTCTTTGGCTGAGACTTCCTATTCAATCATTTATTTCAAGCCTGGGTGAGACTACTCATGGGCGTAGATTTATGGTGACTGCTTTAAAATTCTTCTCACATTGGGGCAGCATCTGATGATTGCCTTTTATTCTTTAGTTGGAGTTCTTCCTGGTTCTTGGTATAACCAGTGATTTGTTATTGAAACCTGGACAGTTTTGATATTATAGGATTGTTGGATCTTATTTAAATCTTGTGATTTAGCAGGCCTGCTGGATGAAAGGGGAGAAGTGCCACTTTCACTCTGCCAGGTGGAGACAGAAGTCCAGATTTTTCCCTCTGCCTCCACTGAAACTCAGAGGATGAGGGGCTCTTTGTTACTGCTATGTGGGTGTGGAATTTTGGGATCTGAATCTGGTTTGCACTGACTTTGTGGATAGGGGTATCATTATCCCAAGGGAGAAGGTGTGGAGTACCTGTCCCTGCCATGAAGCCTAGGCTCTCCCTTGGCCTTTGGTATCAGAGGTGTGGATAGAGCTGAAGTTTTTTTCTGTGGTATTTGGCTGAGTAGAGTGGTTATTATCTAAATATTTCTTGTCTTTGTAGACTACTCCTTACCTGGTCTTTTGGCAAGAGTGCAGATTTTCCTGTGGGCTTTTTTTGATCTGTGTCCATTGGTGTTTTTAAGATGTCACTTCTCTATTATCCAGTCTGGAATGTATGAAGTAAAAAGAAACCCCAGGGAAATTACCACCTGTGTTCTTCAAGTCCTAATGTCCCTAGTTGGCCTGCCTTTCTCTCTCTATTTTTCAGAAACTCTTAATTTATTTAAGACATAATGCTCAGGATTTTTAGTTGAACTTAGAGGAATAGGGAAATGTGTGTCTACTTTAATCTTCTTGGAAACGGAAGTCCCAGCAGATAAGTTTTATTTACTCTCTAAATGTCCTTATAGATCTGCAGAGTAAAAGGTGATAAATGATTTTAATTTTCCAAAGGGAATAATTGAGATATGTAAAAGTAATTTATCTGATCAAAGTTACCTAGAAATGCAGTCTTGGCTTCAAGTAAAACCTTGCATTTTTAAATAGCTATTATTTTGCTTTTCTTTTTTCTCTCTCTGTTTGCTAAAAAGAAAAAATAACTGGTTGGTAGAGGGAGGGGAAGAAATAGTTACCCACAGAAAGACTAAAAGGACTATTTTTTTGGCTTGGAAGCAGTAACTGTTTAAAATTCCTAAAGGAGGGCTTTTCAGAAGTGATTATATAATCTTCTTAGTTACTCCTTTATATCTTATCTTATAAATGAATGACTTCAATTATTTATACTATGTTCTGAAACTTAAGTATCTGGGTCCACATTTAATAATCATTGTTACTCCCTTGATTAAAGACTCACACAAAAACAGGAAAAGGGATAAAAATGTTTCATTACTATCTTAGACCATTCTTGTGTTGCTATAAATACCTGAGGCTGGATAACTCATTTAAAAAAAAAGAGGTTTAATTGATGCATGGGTCTGCAAACAGAGCCAAAAGTGTCCTGCCAGCATCTGCTACTGGTGACTGCCTCAGGAAGGTTACAATCATGTCGAAGGTGAAAGAGGAGCAGTCATCTCACATGGTGAGAGCGGAAGCAGGGGAACAAGGCAGAGGTGCCACGCCCTTTAAAGCAATCAGATCGCATGTGAACTCAGTGAGAACTCACTATAGCAAGGGTAGCACCAAGTCTTTCATGAGGGATCCATGGCCATGTGAGGTGACCCGAACGCCTCCCACTAGACTCCCTCCAACATTGTGGATCATATTTCAACATGAGATTTGGAGGGGACAAACATCCAAACTGTATCAATTAATTTGCAGGGTGTTCGTTTTTCATCAGAACACCTTTGGTCCTAGAATTTCTTTAAGTTGTTTAGCATTTCAAGAAAGATCTTAGACTGCTCCCTTAAAACCCATTATCTGAAGTTCTTGAAAGGTTTCCAGTATTGTAGAGGCAATGATGAGCTCAGGGAATTAACTTCCCTGTGCAATTTTTCCTAATTCTAATATATTTCCTAATAGACCATTTATAGGCCCTCTTTCCCTATTTTAGTTTTGATCATTTAGCACCACGCTTTAAAATTTGCTGTCTAAAATTTTAGAGTCTAAAATCAAAAGACCGGGGAAGAAGGGAAAGACCTTTCAGGGACAAGTGAACTGGCTTATAGTTTGCTCCTATCATGAACATTTCGATTCACCTAGTTTATATGAGTTTAGATGTGGCATATATTACAGGAAGAAGGGTGGAAGATGGCATGATTTCTTACAGAGAACATAGAAATCAGCACGTGATGATTGGCAGAGCAGAGGGAAATAAAGGTGTCCTCATTCCAATGGAAGGTTGTCTTTGTTTCCAGGGAGAGTCAAGAGTTACAAATGTCCTGGATTTACTGAGGGATGTGGGATTTCACTCCAACTACCTATGGCTCAGGAATCTAGTGAATTGCTTCCGTCCTGTAGTCTGCCCCATGGTCTTCCCACAAAGCTCAGCACAAGAAAAATAATTCTTTGAAGGAAGTAGCCTCTAGGACTTATGACAGTTTTCAAGATTTTTTTTTCTAAGTTTCATTCTCTCAGCTGCAGAACTGGCTCAGCTGATGCTCTGGAAGTTGTCTCAGCTGGGGCAAGATGTTCTGTTGCTACTTTCATTTTCAGGGACAGCAATGAGCCTGACTCTTCTATGTCCCCTTTGTCTGAGACATAGGCCATTGACTGCTTATGGAAAAGAATGGATAATGATATCCGTCTCCTGCTTCCACCCACCAACCAACGCAACTTTCTGCCATGAACAAAACCAGTTACACATAAACTATCTGCAGAAAAGGAAGATCCATCATATAAACTTGGCAGGAGGGTATTTAGGGTCAACAAAGAAATCTCGGCTACTAGTTTGCAGTCATTTCCATGAGGCTAATTGTCACCTCCAGAAATCAGCCCAGAAGGAATAAATGCATTTTCCCTGATAAGAGAAAGAACCTAAGGAAATGGAGATTGGAGATTAGCCCTTTCAACAGGAACTGACTGGGCCTCTAACAGGCATCTGAGTCCTGCTACCCAGCAGATAAACTAGATAAGAGTTTACATTAGCTTTGGCTTCTGTGAGGATGCCTCTGCTCTCTTGGACTCCAGAACAGTTGGTTCGTTAAAGTACCAGGGTTGGCAAGTGCCAGGGTTCATGAGTCTGAGTGTTTATGTTTTATAATCCTCCATCTGATGTTCTTTTTGTGTGTCTAGAGATAACAGCTGCTCTCTAGATCCATCCTAGGTAACTGTAAGGCATTCAGGAAGGCACCTGTATAATTTCTTCTCCTCTCTTCAGAAATCGAAACTACTACTGACTGCAGCAAAGAGTAAGGAACACAGAGAGAAGGAAAAAATATTGCAAAAATATTTCTTAGAAAAGAATTGTAAGTCTATTCAATTCTAAGTCCTATGCTTTTATGTTTTCAAATGGATCAGATGACATGTGTCAACAAAAGCATATCTTATTTCAACATTCATTTCTATATTTCAGTTTGAATCTGGATACCCTTTATGTCATTTTCATTTTCTTCTCATGCCATTTAACCTTGCTCCATTTGAGAAGGCATGCTAAAAAGTTTGCAAAGAATAATGCAGTTTACTTCTATATTCAAACATTCAGTACTCTTTCTGTATAATACTTTTAATTGCAAAATTTTGTGCATCTAGAAAGAAGATCTCTATATCTAAATAGTGATGTCTCAATAGGGTCATTGTACTGATGTGTTACTAGTAGTCTCAAGGAAAGAATTTATTTGTAATGCTGCAGTTTCAAAGTGCAGATGTTGTATCATTTATTCATGTTTAGCTTTCAGAATCCATTGAGTGTTTTAAACAGTAATGAAAAAGCTCAAAGGTTGATAGTGGTACCTGGAGAGGGATAATGAATTAGAAAGATCTATTACAAGACTACGCATTAATTTTTCAGTTTGGGAAAATATGTGTTTCAAAGTCTTCAACAAATACTTATAGGATGCCTATTATGTAGTAAGTGGTATTATTGGCCTTGGGAATTCAGCAGTAAATAAAAACAAAGTCACTATTTTCATGAAGCTAACAGGGCTTCCATATCTATTCCAGATCCCATCTGTTCTCTTGTACTGAAAGTGCAGACCATCTACATTACCTGGGATGTTATAATAGAAATGCATGATTTCAGACTCCACCCCACATCTCCTGAATCAGAATCTACAATCTACTAAGATTCCTAGATGATTCACGTGAATATAAAATTCTGAGAAGTTTGTCAGTGGTCAGTTTAAGAACCCAGGCTGTAGCCAATCACATATGGTATTCTTCTGACCACAGAAATTGGCTCAAATGGGTATGTTTTCAAGGCGGTTTTAGTTAAGAAAGTGTTTCTTTTCTTTTTTTCTTCTTCTTTTTTTTTTAAATCTAAAGAGAGACCCAGAGGATAAAATAATCCCTTTATTTCTCTGTCTGATGTGCCACTCAGGGATGCTTCCTTAAACTGCTGCAGTCTGATGATAAAGGTGAGAATGGACAGAGGCAAGGGAGACACAGGAACACAAAGCAGAAGCCTGATTGAACTGTACTTGATCCCCCCCCTCTCTCTGGACATTGTCAGCTGCAGAAGCCAATACATTTCCAATCATCCCAACTGACGCACTCGTATAGGCTGTTTCCTAGATACTTTTGGAAAAGCCCCTATGTCAAAATACAACATACATCAAAGTGGGTAAATGTGATCAGCTCTGGCAACCTGTCAACCTAGGGACCATCCTTACCACTGCCTGTAAATGGGGATAAATGAGGCACAGTTTTGGAAATCTCTGGGCTTGGGACCAATTTGGGAGGCAAGGTGGAGGAGTGAAACAGCCTATTTTGCTGATAGAGAAGAGATAGTGGTGAGTCATACAGCTACACAGATGCTTGGGGCTGTTGTGAAAGAGAGAAGGGAGAAGCCCTTGGATGACTGAAATGGGATCTATGCAAGGTGGCCTCAGGCAGAATCAGTACTCCCTGCCTGCCTCTTGCCACCCTCACTTATTCTCACTTAGTTTCTTCCAACTCCCCCAGTAAATCGGTAGCCCTCTGTGGCCTTCTGTTCAGTGTGCCCTCCTTTCTCATCTTTTCTGCTTCCCCTCCCGCCTCATCCCATTGCACAAAAGTTTCACATGATGGGGTTGTGAGGGAATAACAGGTACTAATACTTCAAGAAGGAGTCTCTTCTCCTTCTTTATCTTCTTCTTCTTTCTTCTTTTTTCTTCTTCCTCCCTCCTTTCTTCCTTCTTCCTTCTCCTTCTTCTTCCTTCTTCATTTCTTCCTTCTTCCTTCTTCTTCTTCCTTCTTCCTTCTTGTTCTTCTTCCTTCTTCCTTTTTTGAGACCGAGTCTCACTGTTGCCTAGGCTGGAGTGCAACGACATGATCTCAGCTCACTACAACCTCCACTTCCCAGGTTCAAGCCATTCTCCTGCTTCAGTCTCCCAAGTAGCTGGGACTACAGGCATACACCACCATGCCCAGCTAGTTTTTGTATTTTTAGTAGAGAAGGGGTTTCACCATGTTGGCCAGGCCGGTCTCAAACTCCTGACCTCAAGTGATCCGCTGTCCTCAGTCTCCCAAAGTGCTGGAATTACAGGCATGAGCCACCACACCCAGCCAAGGAGTTTCTTACATGACTTATCCTAGCACTGACCTAATAAAGGGAAGAGAGATCTTGTGTGAAATCCCTCCCATCTTCCATGCAACAGCTGCCTCCACTGTCATCACACAGGACCATCCTAGAGATATAATTATAACTCCTACCATTTGTGGAGCACTTATATATCATACTCTGTATACTATCTACTTGAAATGCCACATTTGTTTTAATCCTCTTAGCTGTCAAAGGAATCAATGATTTTATATACATTTTCCAGTTGAGGAGCTTGAGGTCTAGAATGGTTAAAAATTCTTGCCCAGTTATTAAGTGAGAAGCAGAGATTTAAAACTTTGTCCTTAAATGGGCAAATGCCATGTTATACTACTCATTTGCAGTGCTCAGGCCTTGGTTATCTAGTTGTATTTTATGTTCTCAAGCAGATCATTTGTTGAAAGTTTTGATGATAAGAGCCTGTCAAAAGGGCTATTGGTGCTTGGGTCTGACGATGCATTCACAGTCTCTGACTGTGTGCTGAGCCAAGTTCATGTTCACCTATGGGTTTTACCAAGATGGTGCTCTAAATGTTTTAGTGCAGCAGTCTCACTTATACTTTCACTGTTATTGTGATGCTTTAAGCATCACTTAGCTATGTTTTGCTGTTTTAGTATGAATACAGCTGTTCATTTTATAAAGACCCTTATAAAGAATTTAATTCCAGCTGGTTTTGTGGAAGACTCAGCTAGATAAACCAGTATACTGGGATTTGTGCTTCATGAGCATCGGTGGCAGAACCAGAACCAGAACTAGGTATCTTAATGCCTAGATTCCAAACTCTAGATTAACTGTTGATTTTTATTTTATTTTGTTATAAAGTGATATTTTGTAGATTTATTCCCCTCAAGATACCTTTTGTTAAGGTTTCAAAGGTATGCAATTTTATCTTAGAGGCAAATTCTTCCTGATAGAAGAAGTGAAAAATAGGGCAAATCCTATTGACAAAAATGATTAAGATTGTGGAATACAATAATTTCAGAATTATTAAATCCACCAAAGATATAAAATACACATAGAAACATTTGTTCAAAAAATCCTGCCAAACCTTGGTTAAGAACTGTGAAAGTCTATGGCCTTTAGCCTGGGATGCTCCTGTTCAACCCAACCACAAGACCACTTCTGCATGTAGTAAAGAAGTTCTGCTAGGGCATGGCAAGTTGAGAAAACCAGTAATTTCACTGCTGAAGAAGATGGCTTGATTTGAAACAGTGTGCACAAGAAAAATATCATCCATATATACACATATATATGTATATAATGGTTGAGTTAAGACTTTAAAGGCAGACCTTAGTTCATTATAATCTACTTCAGATTAAGACTAATTTATTTTTTGGAAAATATAGAAACGTATTCCAATATAGCTCTATTTTTTCCTTCCACTTTTTCCTTTTCTCTCCAAATTGATCTATAGATTCAACACAATCCCTATCGGAATCCCAGAAGACTTTTTTTTTTAATGATAAGCTAAATTATATATAAAAGTGCAAAGGACCTAAAATAGCCAGAACAATTTTGGAGGAAAAAAGTTGAAAGATGTATATTTTTCAGTTATAAACTTACAATAACTGCAGTAATCAGGACAGCATGGTGGTGTAATAAAGATAGAGATAGATTAAAGGAGTGGAATTAAAAGTAAAAAAAATTAAGTCCCATATTTACGGTAAATTATTTTTGACAAAGCCACTCTAATAATTCAATGGTGGAAAAGATTGTGTTTTTAACAAATGGTACTGAGAGAATTGTCTATCCATTTGCAAAAAGAAGAATTCAGACTTCTATCTCATACCATGCATAAAATTAACTTAAAATTTAGCATCTGCCTAAAAGCAAAAGATAAAACTCTAAAACTTCTGCAAGAAGAAATGTAGTAGAAACTCTTCATGGCATTGGGGTAAGCAAAAAGCTCTTAGATACGACGCTGAAAGTAAGATCCATAAAATAAAAATTTTATGAAGTGGGCTTCATTTAAATTAAAATCTATTGTACTTCAAAAAGACACCACTACAAAATGAAAAAGTAAACCACAAGCTGGGTAAAAACATTTGCTAATCTTCTATCTGATAGTGAACTTGCATCCACAATCTATAAAAACTTTTACAAGTCAATATTAAGAAAAGCAACAACCTAATTAAATAATAAACAAGCCGAGGCAGGCAGATCACCTGAGGTCAGGAGTTTGAGACCAGTCTGCCCAACTTGATAAAATCCTATCTCTATCAAATATACAGAAGAAAAAAAAAAAAAAGCAGGGCGTGGTGGCGGGCACCTGTAATCCCAGCTACTCGGGGGGTTAAGGCAGGAGAATTGCTTGAACCCAGGAGGTGAAGGATACAGTGAGCCGAGATTACCCCACTGCACTCCAGCTTGGGTGACAAAGAGCAAAACTGTCAAAAAAAAATTATCTGAATAGATATTTTACCAAGAAGATATACAAATAGCCAATGAGTATATGAATAGATGCTCATCATCTATTATAAAAAAGTCCAATTTAAACTGCAATGAGAAACCACTGGAAAGGCCATAATCAAAAAAGCAGACTATAGCAAATGCTGGACTGGAATACTCATACATTACTGATGAGAACTTAAACTGGAAAACACTTTGGAAAACAATCTGACAGTTTCTTTAAAAGTTAGACATAAATTTACTGCACAATCAAGTAGTTCCCCTAAGTAGCTATCCAAGAGAGGTAAAAACAAGTTCTCCTAAAGACTTCAAGTTTATTTTGTATTTATTTTTAAATTCATGGCATTGCCATTATTTTAAAACTATAAAAAGGTAAATAATGTCCAAATATACAATAGCCCCCAAAACAGTCTCTTCATAAAACCTTTTTAGCATTGGTTTACTGTGGTAAAATACACATAGTATACAATTTATCATCTTAACCATTTTTAAGTGTACAGTTCAGTGATATTAAATACATTCATAATGTGCAACCATTACTTCCTTCCATTTCCATAACTCTTTTCATCTTGTAAAACTGAAACTCTATTCATCAAACAATAACTCCCCATATCCCTTACTCCCAGCCCCTGACAATCACCATTCTACTTTCTGTCTCTATGATTTTGACTATTCTAAGTACCTCATATATGTGGAATCACACAGCATTTGTCTTTTCATTACTGAATTATTTAGCATAATGATCTCAAGTTTCAACCATATTGTAGCACATGCCAGAATTTCCTTTTAAAAAAAAAAGGCTTAATAATATTTTATTGTGGGTATATACCTCATTTTGCATATCCATTCATCCACACGTGGACAGTTATGTTGCTTACATGAAATTTCATATTATGAAATATGCTGCTACAAACATGGGTGTCTCTTCAAGACCCTGCTTTCAATTCTTTTGGGTAGATACCCAGAATTGCATTTTCTGGATCATATGGTAACACTGTTTTTTAACAAGGAAATGTCATTCAGTTTTTCACAGTAGATGTACCATTTTACATTCCCACCAACAGTGTGCAGGGTCCTAATTTCCCCACATCTTCACTAATACTTGTTATTTTCTAGTTTTTTTTAAATAGCAGCCATTTAATAGGCATATGGTGGTATCTCACTGTAGTTTTGATTTGCATTTTGCTAATGATTAGTAATGTTGACCATCTTCTCATGTGCCTCTTGGCCATTTGTATATCTTCTTTGGAGAAATATCTATTCAAGTTCTTGGACAATTTTTGAATTGGATTTTTTGGTTTTTGTTGTTAATTTTTAGGAGTTTTCTATATCTTCTTGATATCAATCCCTTACCTGATATTTGATTTGCAAATATTTTTTCCCATTCTTTGAGTTGCCTTTTACCTTTGTTGGTGTTGTCTTTTGATGCCCAAATTTAAAGGAAATTTTCATGAAGTACAATTTGTTTTTTCTTCTGTTGCCTGTGCCTTTGGTGTCATATCTAAGAAATCCCTGGCTAATCCAATGTCATAAAGATTTTCCCTATGGTTTCTTCTAGGAGTATGATAGCTATAGGTCTTTAATCCATTTGAGTTAATTTTTGAATTTGCTATTAGTTAAGGGTTTAATTTTCTTCTTCTCCCAAATAAAATTTAAGTATGTTTATAGCAGAATTATGCATAATAATCCAAAAGTAGAAATTATCCACGTGCTCATCAACTATTGAACAAATAAAGTGTGATGTATTCATACAATGGAATATTTATTCACCAATAAAAATAAACTACTGATACATGCTACAATATGGATGAATTAAAAGATAAACATTATACTAAATGAAAGAAGTCAGAGGCAAAATGGCACATATATGTGATTCTTTTCATATGAAATACTCAGCAAAGGGAAATCTATAAGATCAAAAAGCAGATCAGTGGGTGTCTGGGGTAAAGACTGACTGCAAATGGGCATGAGGAATCTTCCTGGGGGGAATGGAAATGTCCTAGCACTGGATCATGGCAATGGTGTAGCAGGAAAGGCTGCAAACAAGCCTCTGGAACATGGAACTGGTCAAAGCAGAAGGAAGTGGTCATTTATTCGGCTGGGAGCTGCGCCGGGCCTGAATGCCCTGATAACCAAGCTCCACTACTAGAAAATCCTATCCCCTTTTAAAGGCTCACAGTCTTAGAAATTACAAGTGAAAAGATCTTGATCCATGAAGTAGGCATGGGCTATGCAACTTAGGTGAGGGTCTGATCGAGTTTAAGCAAAAACAATGCCTTCCGGAAAGATTCCTCCATACTATACCTGCTATCTATAGGGGTGCAATTAAGGGTGGCACCTGGTCTGCTAGGTTTTACCTCTCCTATTGAAATGCAATGCAGAAGGCCAGGGGGAAGTGGTCTTAAAGCTTAAGAGGATTAAGGGTGATTAAGGGTCTCCTTCCTCACTCCCCGCTTTGAGAATCTCACCTATATATTTCTCCTTATTTTCTTCTGTTTTAGCTATTAATTTAGTAGGGCTGTTCCATTGTCCTGGGTTACACACCTTATACTGAGTACTCTTATATAAACAAGTTCCCTTCTGTGTACCTGCACATTCATAATAACTGTATAATAAAAGAATGGCAGTAACTTTCCATCTGACCTCAGTAACCTGGTGCATACACAGAGCACTCTTGAAAATTAGTTAATGTCCCTATTGTATAAGTCCAAATTCTAAGAATAAGTCCCACGATGAGTTTCCTCATGCTTCGGCCCTGCGTGGACAAGCCAGCTTCAGGAATGTGGCTGGAGCAAGGCTTGTTGTCCTTCTTAACGTGATTCTGCAGTTGTTGTCTGGGTCTGGTCTAGCTTCCCAAGTTGCTGCAGGTTTGGCACGGCTGTGGTGGATCCAGGCTGGGATTCCCTCTACCTTTACGACTGTAGTAGTAGTCAGGATCACGGTCTGGGTTCCCTTTCCCTGTGGCTTCAGAGGAACTGCATTCCAGTCCTTTATCCACACACAATCACCTGGTGAGAAAGGGTGAACTGGGGAGAATAAGCGTATAGGGCCTCTTTCGTTTACCCAGGTTGATATATTCTGAGTGATGTTTCCTAGAGCTTGTAGCTGTTGTCCTTGCTCAATTTCTCCTCACTCCTGGGGAGTTCCCAGGAGTGCCCGCAGTATGGGAGGGGGCCTATGATATAAGACTTTATGGGGGAATATCGGGAATACATATAATGTTGAATAACACTAAGGGAAGTGCCTGTAGCCACTTTAATCCTGTTTCCTGACACATTTTCCCTAAGCTATTCTTAAGAGTCTGGTTCATTTGTTTCACTTTTCTGGAACTCTGTGATTGATAGTACTACTCTTCCATCTGGTAGCTGGATCCATCCCTCTTTAATTATTTGCCCTCCTTCTGCTTGGAGAAAGTCCTTTGGTATTCATTGGAGTCACTATTGCATGGGGTGCTTTGGTATTTAAGTTTTGCTCCAGTGTTAGCTTATCAGCCTCTTGTGCTAGCAGAGCAGTTGCTGCCAGGGCCCTTAAACATGGGGGCCATCCCTTGAAAACTCTGTCCAGATGCTTGGAGAGATAAGCTACAGGCCTGGGCCAAGGTCCCACTGTTTGTGTTAGAACTCTGACTGCCATTTTTTTCTCTCTCTGAAATATGCAATGTGAAGGGCTTTGTTAAATCAGGTAACCCCAGAGTTCAGGCTGACATAAGTTTCTCTTTCACTTCCTGAAAGGCCTGCTGCTGCTGAGATCTCCATTCAAAGGGTTCCTTGTCTCTCGCCTTAGTGATTTCACAAAGGGGTTTGGCCAGTACCACAAAGTTTGGAATCCACATTCTACAGAAGCCCATGGCTCCCTGGAACTCTCTCATCTGCCTTCTAGTCTCGGGTCCTGGCAGGTTGCAAATGACTTGTTTCCTCTCTGCTCCTAGGCTGCACTCTCCCTGCTGGATGGTAAACCCCAGATAGCGCACTTGCTGTCAGGAAATCTGGGCTTTCTTATTAGACACTTTATACCCACAGTCCTCCAAGTGCCAAAGCAAGGCATCTGTTCCTTTAGGGCACCTGACTGCCAAGGGGTGTCATAATAAAAGGCCATTAGCATATTGGAGCAACATGCAGCCTAAGTCCTTAGCAGGAAACTTCTGGAGGTCATGGGCTAGTGCCTCCCCAAAGATGGTGGGAGAGTTCTTGAACCCCTGGGGTAGCTGGGTCCAGGTATACTGGGTGGTTACATCTGTTTCTAGATTTTTTCATTGAAAAGTAAATAGTCTCTGACCCTCCGAGGCCAGTCAAATGCTAAAGGAAGCATCCTTTAAGTCCAAGCCGGTGAACCAACTATTCTCCGCTGGCAATAATCCCAACAGCATGTATGAGTTGGGTGCAGTTGGGTGCAAAGTCAATGTAGCCTGATTAACCAAACACAAGTCCTGCACTGGCTTGTTGTCTTTGGTCCCTGGTTTAGGAACAGGCAAGTGGCAGGGTGTTCCTAAACCAGGGACCAAAGATTACAAGCCACAGTCTCCTAAACCATGAAGACTGGCAAGGAACTATAATTCCATAGTCCTTTAAGTGTTTTAGGTGGACCTGAATGCCTTCTAGGGCCTCCCAGGGAATGGATATTGCTTTTGCCTAACTGTCTGGACCCCAGGCTTGACCTCAGTGAGCACAGGGGCCTGGCTGATTGCCAGTCCTGGCAGATTGTCCTCTGCCTAGATTTAGGCCACCGTTTTGCTAAAGCAGCCTCTATCTCCTGGTCTGGTTTGGTTAAGAAGAGCCTCCACTCTTCTTCACAAGGAAACCTGAGGGCCATCATGACTCCTGTTTTAGGCAATGCCAGCCATAAAGTGCCACTCTTGGTGAAGGTGATGGTAGCTTACTGAGCAGATCCCTTGCTAGCAGGTGCAAAGGGCAATCAGACATGTATAAGAATAAGAACTGGTGAATCGCCTTGTGCACCACCCCCCACATCACAAGTCCTAGGCAAACAGAAAGACTGTTTCTCTGACACCCCGGTAGCTCCAACAATATTGGTTGTTTCCTTTGATAAGGGGGTTATAGGACTGTCATCCAGACCATGGGCTCTTTGGGGTCAATTGAGCCCAGCCCCCTTTACTCCAGTGGCCCTTCCATTAGATTGAACAGAGCTCCTTCACTTTCATCTGAAGCCTCATGCTTAAGATCACCATGTTTTCCTATTAACTGGGGGCACTTGTCCTTCCAGTGTCCCGCCTCCTTACAGTAAGCACACTGGTCCTGCTGCAGGCACAGGCAATTAAACTGGGTAGCCTTCCAGGAGCCTCCCTTTCCTCACCCTTCTGGGGGCACTCCTCTAACAGCAGCTATCAAGTCGGTGCTTCGTCAAGCCTGATGCTCATTTTCTCTATGACTTTCTCTACAGCTTACTGTGTCTCTGTTCACAAACACCTGGTTAGCTGTTTCCAATAACTGTGAAGTCTTCATGCCCACAAATCCTGCTTGCTTCTGTAGCGTTCTCCTAATGCCTTCTGCACACTGGCTGACTAATGCTGTATTGACCATGTGTTGGTTGTCGGGGCTCTCAGGATCAAAAGGAGTACACATGAGATAGGCTTCACATAGCCTTTCATAGAACTGTGCCAGGCTTTCCTCTTTCACTTGAATGACCTCAGAGACTTTATTAATGTTTGTAGCTCCCTTCTTCAATCCTTCCAGTAAGACCTCTCTGTACCAGATTAGCCTCTGCATGCCCGTCGGGGTGTTTGTATCCCACTGGGGGGTCAGTTTCCGGTAACTGGACCCTGATATACTCTCCGGGGTTCTGATAATCTGCTGGAACATGATCCTCCAACCATTTAGAAGCAGCTTGGAGTACTCTCTGCCGTTCATCAGTGTTATAAAAGATACGTAAGCAGCTGGTGGCAGTCAGTCCAAGCAGGGTTATGAGTTTGGACAATAGTTTGCAGTAGATCAATGAGAGCTTGTGGCTTCTGAGTATGACAAGGTGTTATTTTTCCAGTCGATAGGATCAGCTGAGGTGAATGGCAGGTACGTGAAAACACGCCTTTCCACCATGCATCCATCCTCATCCACTCCCGTATACCTCTTGCCTCTTAAAGGCATCTGCACTCCTGCCTTGGGTTGCAGACTGGCTGCTATAGGAGGATTTCCTCCCATGAAGTGGGCAGCTATGGGAGAAGTCTCTCCACATTCTTTCATCTACCCTGGGTGGTTAAGGGGTATGCAATCCTGGTGGGGGTGCTGAGGTTTCAGGCCCAGGAGCAAGGAATCCTTCTTCCTGATGTGGGGGATATCATCCACAAAAGCTCTTCTGTCATTGGATCTGCCAGGACCTTAGGATTCTGTGTTCCTTGGCGGGTGCAGTGGGGTTTCTCCCCAGCTGTCTGCCCCTTTGCCATCAGTAAGGTTGCTGCTTGTCCTCTTAAACACTGTGGAAGGTTTAGAACTAGCTGCAGCCATGAATCTATGTACAGAAATTGATCAAGGTATCCGGGCGTGCGTGTAACCTTATGCCATACTTTGGAGTCAAGACCTATCTAGGCTCCCCTCTGAGGGCCAATCCACCCCAAATGCTGGCCAGTCTGCCTCATATAAGGTCTTCGGCTTTCCTGGTGTCATAGTAACTCCATAATCCCCACTAAATCCCTTCTTGAAATTTTTCAGCATATTCTCCAGAGGAGTAGGCTTGCTATGAGTGCAATCCATGTTTTTTGCACAAAGAAACAGTACTCGCAGGCAGTAAAGAGAGTTTTACTCCACCCTTAGTGTTTCCTGCCCTGCACGATGCTACACACTTTTTCACTTTTGCTTCAGGCCGGTAGGATCATCCCTCTTTTGGGAGTATTTCAGATGCTGCTTAGCATCGGAGAGTTCATTAATCCCCCTGTAATACCTAGATTGCAGGGGCACTTCTTTCTAGCTGTATGGGGATGGCCCGTAATCCAGCTGGCCCCACAATATGCCAGGAGCTTGTGGCCCTCTCTAATGGACCTGCCGCTCCCACATTTCATGGCTGGTGAGTCCAATTGGACCCCTCCAATCACGCACTGAGTCATACACCTCCCTCCACCCAAACTGAAACCAAAAGCAAGACTTCCAACACTAGCTACAGAAAGAGAGAGAGAGAGAGAGATAGAGAGAGAGAGAGAGAGAGAGAGAGTGCGCTAAGTTCAGGAGTGCCAAATGCAGCACATGTGGGTGATCAGGCCACGTGTCCACCTAAAGGAGGTAGGCAAGTTTCCCAGGATCGATCCCTAAAGGAGGTAGGCAAGTTTCCCAGGATCAATCCTACCATGTTTCTGTTGTCTGGACACTCCAGGCACCCATTCCTTCTCAGTGTTCAGCCACTGGGTGGATCCACACTGCAAGAGCCTGCCCTACTATTGCTCTGGCGAGGCATTCCACTGGGGAAAATGCCTACTGGGGAGTGCTCTTAGGACTCGTGTTGCCCAAGTGGGCTGGAGCTCCCTGCAGGGATGATCCACAGGGCAAGGCAAAATGCCTGAAAGTCTGTCCCGGGCGACTGCCAACCAAAACTCGCTTCCCAGTCGGGGAACCAAATAACGTAGCAGGAAAGGAGGCAAATAAACCCGTTGAACACCGAACTGGAAAGGAAGTGGTGATTTATTCAGCCGGGAGCTGCGGCGGGCCTGAACGCCCTAGTAACTGAGCTCCGTGACTAGAAAATCCTGTCCCCTTTTAAAGGCTCACAGTCTTAGAAATTACATCTGAAACGGTCTTGATCGATGTGGATCTGATCGTGTTTAAGCAAAACAATGGCTTCCGGAAAGATTCCTCCTTCACCACTCCTGGTATCTGTAGCGGTGCCCCATCTGCTAGGTTTTAACTCTCCTATTGAAATGTAATGCAGAAGGCCAGGGGGAAGTGGTCTTAGAAGCTTAAGAGGATTAAGGGTGATTAAGGGTCTCCTTCCTCAATGGCTGCACAACTCTCTAAGTATACTGAAACATTTTGAATTTCTTAAAGTGGGAAAAGCATTAGACCTCAATAAAACTCTTAAAACAATTGAAAGCTCTAGGTAAATTAAACCAACCAAAAAACAGGCAAACCAAATAACAAAATATTTATTGTATCACAAATTATGTGTGTGTGTGTGTGTGTGTGTGTGTGTGTGTGTGTATGCCAGTCTTGCCATGAACCTCTTGGTCAATACGGAAACAATGTTCCAGAAACAAAGCTACTTTTGTTGAACAAAAATCAACACAAATGCCCTGCCCCTTGAAAATGTTAGATGCATCATATACTGTGTATTCCTAAACAGTTGCAAGCTCCTTTAGGTACTCGTTTCTTCTATTTATTTGCTATCACCTTCTAATGGTTCCCTTCAGGAATCCACAGTTGAAGCTGAGTCAACACTGACTGACACCCCTGAAAGAGCCTGTTGTCCCTTCCCAGTGTGGGGAGAACTGTATTTAATCTTTTTTCAACCTAAATTCTTGTGGGAGGAGAAAGAGAGCGCAGAGCCATGTATCTGATCAGGATTGAGCCTCTCACAAGGGCCAGCAGAGACCATTACAGTCTGTAACTACAATTGTCACACATTCTTACACCAAAAGGGGCTTTCAGAGGTCACCTGGCTGAGTCCACTGCTTCCCAGCTGGTGACCACCTGTCTTAGTGACTTTAACACTCTGGATTCAAAATAGTAAAAATGTGTGCTCTTACTTCTCTGGCTCAAGGCAAGGTTTAAAGATTTAAAAGTCCCTGGGTTCATTGGGTAAGGATTTCTCATTGTGAGTATAAAGGGATTCTTATCATTACCAAAACATTCTGAAAACAATGCTGTTCCTGGCGTTTGACCCAATTTCATATCTGCACACAAGATAACTATGCACTGAAACCTTACTATCTAATGTTTTCAAGGTTTCAAAAAGCAAGAGAGTGGTAAATAAGGCGGATATTACAAATGGAATTTCTCTGTAGCCTCACAATTAAGCTTCTGAAAACACCATAAACAAAACCACTAAGTGAAATCAGCCTGTAAAATCTGCATTGTCCCCACTTTTTTCTTCCTTGATTCCTCAAAGTCCTCAGACTTAAAGACCCCAGGGAACTAGCAGGTATAGATTGCCATGGAAACCAACCCTGAAAGAATGAAAACCCAAGGAGAGAATTGTGTGAAGTGCCCTCACTCCTGTGTCATTTCCTTGCCAACAGTTTCCGAGGTCAACCTGGCTTATTTCATGAAATGAGAGGCCCTGCTGTCAGGATTTCCCCAAGCAAAGAAGGTTTGCTCAGCAACATTGGTTGTAAATCCACAGACTGTGGTTGTTCTCTGCTTCTAGAAGAACAGCCTTACGATTCTACCTGACTTTCAAATACCCTTTATTCTGATTAACCAGAGCCACGCTTTTCTCCACAGTTAGATTGTGTGTGCTTACATAAAATATTCATTAAAAAAAGATATTATTTAATATGATGTTACTGAATATAATATTCAGAAATAATATATTTTAAAATGTTTTTTAAAAACATTTAAAAAGAGTAATATGTGTATATAGAGTATGTATCTGTATGTGTGTGGTTAAAAACTTCCAACAGTACAGAAAATAAAAAAGAAAGAACAGGCTGGATGCAGTGGCTCATGCCTGTAATCTTAGCACTTTGGGAGGCTGAGGTGGGCAGATCACCTGAGGTCTGGAGTTTGAAACCAGCCTGACCAACATGGAGAAACCCTGTCTCTACTAAAAATACAAAATTAGCCAGGCGCGGTGGAGCATGCCGTTACAGGAGGCTGAGTCAGGAGAATCACCTGAACCCAGAAGGTGGAGGTTGTGGTGAGCGAAGATTGTGCAATTGCACTCCAGCCTGGGTAACAAGAGCAAAACTCTGTGAAAGAAAGAAAAAGAAAGAAAGCAGAAAAACGAAAGAAAGAAGGAAAGGAAAAGAAAGAAAGAACGAAAGAGAAAAAGAAAGAAAGGGAGGGAGGGAGAGAGGAAGAAGGAAAGAAGGAAAGAAGGAAGGAAGGAAGGAAGGAGGGAGGAAAGAAAAGAGAAAAACCTCTATGAGTCTCTCTTTTTAAAGGCAAAATGGATAAAAAGTCTTCAGAGTCATGATTTCTCCAGCACTGGCCTAAGAAACACCATCATTAATGTCTGCCTGGATGGCACTCAATTTTGGACAATTTCTAGCCTTGAAATCTATTAGGGAACTCCTCTGTACCTTGCTTTTATAATTTAATAAAAATATAGCTTAGAAGATGTTCTTTTTGTTTTTCCTCCTCTCCCCTCAAAGACGTTCTTTATCTGCTCAGAGCCAACTCATGTAGTAGAGCAGTGTTTCTTAAACTTGAGAGCACATTGAATCCCTGGAGGACTCGGTGCAGTTCCGATAATCAGCTGCTATCCACAGAGATCCTGATTTAGTAGGTTTGGAGTGGGATCTGGGAGTTTGTATTCACAACCAGCTCTCAGGTGCTGCTGTGCTGCGGGGTGCTGTACTAGCTTTAGGTAGTCCTGTAACTGATTGCTTCAACCAGACTTAAGAGATCCACCTCAGCAGTTGTAATATGCCATCGTTTGAGCTTACACTATTTTTATCCAATCTCATATTGTTGGACACTTTTAAGTTCTTTCCATTGTCTTACTGTTATCCTCACAACAGCCTTAAGATAAGATAATAAGAATAGCTCCTGGTTTTGAGTACTTAGAATGGGCAAAGCACTGTGAATTATTTATCTGTACAGCACTTCCATGCTGAAGGTACTACCTACTAGCATTCTTATTTCATAGGTGAGAAAACTATGTCTCAGAGAAATTAAGTAGTGTGATTAAGGTCATCCCAATAAGAAGTGGGAGAGGCTGGGAATCAAAGGAAGACTCATCTGATTGCCGAGTTCATGCTCTTTCCAGAGTCTCCGCCCACAAAAACTTTACAGGCTAGTCAGACAACTACTACAGATGAAACACAATGAATAAGAGTAATACGAGTAACAATTGCCATAAGCAAGACAGAGGAGAGAAATTGGAATCCAACTGTAACTTTGCATCCTACTGGACCCTGTGTTTAGAAGTGCTTCTGTATGCTTTCATACTCCAGTGTCACCACCTTGAAATCCTTAACAATTTTTTTTAAGAATTGTCTCGTATTTTTATTTTGCATTGGTCTCCACAAATTACGTAGAAACTCCTGGGGGGTTAATTTAGTCTTCAAACTTCTGCCAGCCAAGAGTTTTAGCAATGACTTAGTAACCGTATTTCACAGATGACTTTTGCAATTTGTTTTCCTAGTCTGCTTTGTTTTTACCCTCCAAATGGACACACACTTGGGCTAATGTTTTCTACCGTGAACTTGTTCAGAGAGGTATTTGCTTGACAAGAATAAACATCATTAGGATGATAAATATGAAGGGAGATAATACTATACACAGCTTTCCAAAATCAGTCAGAAATGTTGTCTTTGGTGGGGGAACGAAATCTTTTGTTAATGCTGCATCTCTTGCCCCTCATTGGTTTGCTAATATATTGTTATTTAAGCTGTAGCTTACAGCCTCTGAAATTTATTCTTTTTATATAAAGCAAAGTAGAGATTTTTTTTTTTCAGGCAGAGTCTTACTCTATCACCAAGGCACCGGAGTGCAGTGGTACGATCTTGGCTCACTGCCACCTCCACCTCCTGGGTTCAAGCGATTCTCCTGCCTCAGCCTCCCAAGTAGCTGAGGTTATAGGTGCCTGCCTCCATGCCTGGTTAATTTTTATATTTTTAGTAGAGAGGGGGCTTCTCCATGTTGGCCAGACTAATCTTGAACTCCTGGGCTCAAGTGATCCGCCCACCTCAACCTCCCAACGCGTTGGGATTATTGGCGTGAGCCGCCGTGTCAGATCAGCAAAGTACAGATTCTGAAGTTTTGCTACATTAGCTAATTTTCATATATTTCCCTGGGAAAAAGAGTTATTTCCACTTTTATACTCTAAAGCCGGGAGAATTCCATTTTGAACACAGTGCACATCAACTACGCCCCAGGGGAGTGTTGCCTTGTGTATTACATATTTCACACCATAACAATGTTATCCGATTTTATAATTAACATTAAACTTTTATAGGAAAAAGTACCTTGTTATACTAGTTGTTAACTTTTGGATATATTTAAAGCTCATTTCATAAGGAGCCATATGCTGCTTCATCATCATCCTAAGTGGGCTGTGTTGCTAAGTGTTATGGGATCTGGTAATAAAGGATACAAACACAATGTACATGCCCAACAACGGGGCAGAATTAATGGAGCAATGGGAGCCTTAACTTGAATTTCCTGACTTCTGTGGGTTTCATTTGCAATTTCAACATTCCAGTAATACTTCGCTTTCTCACACCACTTTTTAATTCTTTCTTCTTCAACATCCCTACATCCTCTCCAACCTCTGGAATAACTGTTTAAACATTCATACTCACTTTCCTACTGCATTGAGTTATTTGATTAGTTTGAAATGTTTTACTGCCGTCGATGATGGGGACTGATTATTGAGTCAATGTTTCTGAACTATGGCTCCTGACACAAATCAATCTAGCAAGACGTGTCAGAAGAAAGCACTGGTGAACCTAACAAGTATTTAGACAGTTTAAAAAATATACAAGCAGCTTACATGAGGATAAGTTCTCAAATGGATGTTTGTAGTAAAAATAGAGAATGATAAAAGATGGTCATTGAAAAATCTCTTACATCCTTTCTAAGGAATATGTGTGCATGTGCATTTAATATAACAATGATCTTCACAAAAGCTAAAATTAGAGAACAGTTACACCGGACCAAAAGAAGGAATCAAATAACCTTCATGCAGACACCTGGGAAACGATCTGTGTCCTAGCATTTTCCTAGTGGTGAAAAGGGAATGGGTGGGTGAGGTTAATGTGTGTCTTCTTATCTTTCTGGAGTTTATTCACTTTTTAAAATAGTAAAGCTTCAAATATTAATTTAATTGATTGCTTGTTCATGAGGATTAAGAGAAATTGTAGCGTCTCATTGGATGGAGGGTGACTTTTATCATTATTTTTTTTCTTCTGAGATGGAGTTTCACTCAGTCCCCAAGGTTGGAGTGCAGTGCACAATCTTGGCTCATTGCAATCTCTGCCTCTGGGTTCAAACAGTTCTCCTGCCTCAGCCTCCCAAGTAGCTGGGATTACCGATGCCCACCACTGTGCCCGGCTAAAGTTTTGCATTTTTAGTAGAGACGGGGTTTCACCATGGTGGCCAGGCTGTTCTCAAACTCTTGACCTCAGGTGATCCATCTGCCTCGGCCTTCCAAAGTGCTGGGACTGCAGGCATGAGCCACCACACCTGGCCGAGGGTAACATTTTAAAGTCAGCACCTGAGTTAAATTTGGTGCAAATGTATATTTCTGGCATTAACTTGAATTTCTGTAATATTTCTATTCAGAGCGGTAAGACATTTTGATTGCATTATTCTCCAACTTCTAGGAAAAAGTAGTAATTCAATTAGATTGTGTGAAGCTTAAAGCGGTGCTTCTCTTTTTATTTATTTATTTATTTATTTATTTATTTATTTATTTTTAACAAAGATGGGGTTTCATCATGATGGCCAGGCTGGTCTTGAACTTCTGACCTCAGGTGATCCATCCACCTCGGCCTCCCAAAGCGGTGCTTCTCAAACTCCGATCAGCCTGTGAATCCCCTGGTGAATTTTTTTAAAATACGTATTTGGTAGGTTTGAGATAGCACCTCAGATTACATGTTTTCAACAAGTTCTCAAGACGTGTTGCTGCCGTTGGTCCACAGACTACATGCTGGATAGGGAGAGTCTAATGGAATAAGTACTGCAAACTGGCCAACTGGGAAAACACTGGTCATAATACCTGTCTTTGCTTCTGCCTTCTTGTGCAAAATGTCTTTATTTCAGCTTCTTCACTAGAAAACAAAATGAGAGAGAGAAGGTTGCCTTGCTAAGTTTCTTCCACAGATGAGTGTTTAATCCTAGTTGGGACATATCTACAAAATACCTTTAATATGAAAATATTTAGGCCGGGCACAGTGGCTCACGCCTGTAGTCCCAGAACTTTGGGAGGCCAAGGCGGGTGGATCACCTCAGCTCAGGAGTTTGAGACCAGCCTGGGCAACATGGTGAAACCTCGTCTCTACTAAAATACAAAAATACAGCTGGGCATGGCAGCATGTACCTGTAGTCCCAGCTACTCAGGAGGCAAAGGCAGGAGAATTGCTTGAACCTGGGGGGTGGAGGTTGCAGTGAACCAAGATTATGCCAGTGCACTACAGCCTGGGTAACAGAGCAAGATTCCGTCTCCAAAAAAAAAAAAAGAAAAGAAAAGAAAAAATATTTATGTTACTATTTATAATGTATGTGTGCCTATTTTCTTCTTAACATTAGAAAAACACAATGCTGAAACTGTTAATAGCTACTATCCAGATATGAATTTTCAGTTATAGATTAAATGTACACAGGTGAAAGCATCTTGGGGTGAAATAAACTCCTGGTTGGCTGTCTTCTATGTCTGATGCTTTTTGTTTTACTTTAAAAAAGCCCAACCTGAAATGTTGTAACTTTATTTAACATAGCCTGCTCAATTTTAATTATCTTTTAAATTAAAAACCAATTCTCTTTGTTCAATTTAAACTCTGCAGTTGAAAAGACAGTGTCCCAGGATAGGATCTCAGCTAAATGAGAGAATATATATGCATTACCCATTTAAAGAAATCACAGTGGGATATCATTGATTTTGTACAAACCATGTAATTTCCTTTCAATGTAACAAGGCATTTGAGGGTTAAAAATTAGTTTTTTAATGATGCAAATTCTGTATAAAAATATTACAGGCTGCATGCAGTGGTTCATGCCAGGAGTTTGAGACCTGCCTGTGCAACATGGCAAAACTCTGTCTCTACAAATAAATACAAAAAATTAGCTGGGTATGGTAGTGTACACCTGTGGTCCCCGCTACTCAGAAAACTATGACTAGAGGATCACTTGAGTCTAGGAGGCTGAGGCTGCAGTGAGCCAAGATTGTGCCTCTGCACTCCGGCCTGGCCAGCAGAGTGAGACTCTGTCTTCAAAAACAAAAAACAAAAAAAACAAGTGACCTGTAATGCCAGGCACTGTCATTTTCCTGTATAATATGTCATTCCATGAGAAGTTATCTAACAATTGGAGCCTCACCCTCCTGATTATTCCATAAACCAATAACTAATATTTCACAATGATAATGTCTTTTTATTGGATTCCCCAAAACACATTACCAAACTTTTATAATTTAAAGATTCACACTTAAAATATATTTACATTCATTTTCTTTTTGATATGGTTTGGCTGAGTCCCCACCCAAATCTCATCTTGAATTCCCACATGTTGTGGAGGGACCTGGTGGGAGGTAATTGAATCATGGGGGCAAGTCTTTCCCATGCTGTACTCCTGATAGTGAATAAGTCTCAGAAGATCTGATGGTTTTAAAATGGGAATTTCCTTGAACAAGCTCTCTTCTCTTGTCTGCTGCCATGTGAGACATGCCTTCCACCTTCCACCATGATTGTGAGGCTTCCCCAGCCATGTGGAAATATAAGTCCATTAAACCTCTTTCTTTTGCAAATTGCCCAGTCTTGGGTATGTCTTTATCAGCAGTGTGAAAACAGACTAATATACTTTTTATAATAGATTAAATTTTCCTTGCACTAAGAAAAGATAAAAAGGAAAAGAGCAAATTGTAAGAAAATTTAAAATATAAGTTAACCAGTGTAAAGAAAATAAATGGAAGCCTAGATCTCCTCCTAGAAGAAGGTACTTTGGGATTGCTCGTTTCTGTAGTCTTCTTTTAACAGGAGGATGGAGACAGGGTCACTGATGAGGATGGGGTGAGAGCTAAGGATGTTGGTATGGTGAGAGTTCAGGGTGAAGCCGCTGACCAGGGTACTGAGAGGGGAAATTCTTAGAAGTGCGCTGCCTGCCCATTCCAGTGAAGAGTGAAGATGGACAGAGCTTTGCACTGACTCTGCTACTCTTTCCACTGGGGTGGCCAGTGTGGAGTCCGGTGGGCCACTAACAAGGACAGCTACCTTTGCAGTTAAAACAACAGAAATTTAGAAGAGAATTGCAATTTATTGGGATTCACTAAAAGACTTCCCAGGAGAGAATACTACTTGCTATTTTATATTCATCCAATCAAATTTAAAAGATGTTTATTAGCTCGTGGCTTTCTACAGTAATATGTCATCTTGGATTGTAGAGCAGCTCAGTGCATTAATTTCTTTGGTTCAATTCCTTTGCCACATATAATTAATCTGCATTGATAACTATTATATTTTTGGGATGTATAATTTGAGAATTGTATTCTCAAATAATTTTATTGTGATGCCAAAGAGTCCCAAATCATAGTGTATTAAACCAGATATATATATATGTTTTTCCTTTCATATAATCAGAAGCTTGAAAGGAGGTGGTGCAGGGATGAAATGGAAAGTCCATAGCCCTACCAAGGTCTTAGAGCATACTTTATTATTATTATTTTATTATTATTATATTTTAAGTTCTGGGGTACATGTGCAGATTGCGCAGGCTTGTCACATAGGTATACATATGCCATAGTAGTGGTTTGCTCCATCCATCACCCCGTCATCTAAATTAGGTATTTCTCCTAATGCTATCCATCCCCAATCCCCCCACCCCCTGCTATTCTTCCCTAGCCCCCCACCCCACAGGATCCAGTGTGTCATGTTCCTCTCCTTGTGTCCATGTGTTCTCATTGTTTCAACACCTACTTATGAGTGAGAACATTCAGTGTTTGGTTTTCTGTTCTTGTGTCAGTTTGCTGAGAATGATGGTTTCCAGATTCATCCATGTCCCTGCAAAGGACATGAACTCATTTTTTTTATGGCTGCATAGTATTCTATGGTGTATATGTGCCACATTTCCTTTATCCAGTCTATCATCGACGGGCATTTGTGTTGGTTCCAGGTCTTTGCTATTGTGAACAGTGCTACAATAAACATGTGTGCATGCGTCTTTATAATAGAATAATTTATAATCCTTTGGGTATATACCCAGTAATGGGATTGCTGGGTCAAATGGAATTTCTATTTCTAGATCCTTGAGGAATTGCCACACTGTCTTCTATAATGGTTGAATTAATTTACACTCCCATCAACAGTGTAAAAGTGTTCCTATTTCTCCACATCCTCTCCAGCATTAGTTGTCTCCAGATTGTTTAATGATCACCAATCTAACTGGCATGAGATGGTATCTCAAAGTGGTTTTGATTTGCATTTCTCTAATGACCAGTGATGATGAGCTTTTTTTCATATGTTTGTTGGCTGCATAAATGTCTTCTTTGGAAAAGTGTCTGTTCATATTCTTTGCTCACTTTTTGATGGGATTGTTTCTTTCTTTCTTGGAAATTTGTTTAAGTTTTCCATAGATTCTGGATATTAGCCCTTTGTCTGATGGGTAGATTGCAAAAATTTTTTTCCCATTCTGTTGGGTGTTGGTTCACTCTATTGATAATTTCTTTTTCTGTGCAGAAGCTCTTAAGTTTAATTAGATCCCACTTGTCTGTTTTGGCTTTTTTTTTTTTTGCCATTGCTTTTGGTGTTTTAGTCATGAAGTCCTTGCCCATGACTATGTCCTGTAAAGAAATAAGAGAGGAAACAAACAGATGGAAAGACATTCCATGCTCATGGTTAGAATGAATCAATATCGTGAAAATGGCCATAACACCCAAAGTAATTTATAGATTCAATGCTATCCCCATCAAGCTACCAACAACTTTCCTCACAGAATTGGAAAAAAACCCTTAAACTTCATATGGAACCAAAAAAGGGCCTGCATAGCCAAGACAATCCTAAGCAAAAAGAACAAAGCTGGAGGCATTACACTACCTGACTTCAAACTATACCACAAGGCTACAGTAATCAAAACAGCATGGTATTGGTACCAAAACAGAGATATAGACCAATGGAACAGAACAGAGGCATCGAGAAGGAATGCCACACATCTACAACCATCTGACCTTTGACAATCCTGACAAAAATAAGCAATGGGGTAATGATTCCCTATTTAATAAGTGGTATTGGGAAAACTGGCTAGCCATATGCAGAAAGCTGAAACTGGATCTCTTCCTTACACCATATACAAAAATTAACTCTAAATGGATTAAAGATTTAAACATGAGGCCTAACATCATAAAGACTCTAGAAGCACGTTCTTTCTTTCTGTTTTACCATCACTAGCATATGGTTCCCTGAAGGTTTTTTCAGAATTGAAAGATGGCTGCTACAACAAGCATCATAGCATCCATTTCATAAGCAGAAAGAATCAGCAAGGGAGAAAAGATTCCTACTAGTTCAGCAGTCCCCCTTTGGACAACTCTCTTAGATGTCCCACACAAAGACTTCCTCTTCCATCTTATTACCCACCTTGATCTTCTAGAGAGGAGGGGAAATGTAGTTGTACCTACCCTCAACAACATAAGGATTCTGTCAGTAAAAAGGAAGGGTAAGATAAATATTGGGTAGGCAACTGGTGGACTCTCACTACCAATGGGTGGCATTTTAGTGAATGAAAGATGACAATGTAGAGTGTATATTCTTAAAAGGCCATGCAAGATGATGTTATCTGTGGGTCAAATGAATTTCTCTACAGGTGACCAAAGTAGCGACACACATTCCTTACAGGTATTAAAAAGAAAAAGAAAAGGAAGGAAGGCAGGGAGAAAGCCACTACCCCTGTTCTGGCCGAGTGAAAGGTGAACACCCAGGTGTGGCAGTTCCAGCATGGCAGGTGCAATTGTTCACTCTTTCAGTGCCCCCTTGTGCCCAGTATACTGTAACAGAATCATACCGTGAAACAGTCAAAAAACTTTTTGAAAACCTCTATTCATTATAATGACAGTGTAGCAATCGGTGGTTTAGCTACTAGCAATGCAAAAAATTAAAAAATATATACAGCATAAAACTTCATAATACTGGGACAAGAAATCACAATGCCAAGTCATATTTTTATTGGGCTAGGTGGTTCTCTTGTCAAAAAATATGTTTTACTTACATTTAAATTTGGAATTGTTGTGCTTTTTTCCTTCCTTCAATTTATATATGGTCTAATTTTTTTTTGTATTGGTTGGTTCTTCATTAATCTACCAAGCTAACTGTACTTATATGTACACTCAACTTAAGCCTGATGCAAGGATCATTTTTTGCTTGTTTTATTTCATTTTTAAATAACTGTCTGAAAACTGTTTTTAAATAACTGTCTGGAACATGGGTTGCAAAACTCACCAGCAGCACTGTCATCCATAATCAGTTAAAAAATGTGAAGCAAAAATAAGGCTGCTCACACGCTTGTGACCGGTAGGCACTCACTGAGCATTGTCTGTGCCCTGCAGACCTGCATTCTCCAGTGGACCCAGGCCAGATCCACAGGATCAACTTTTAGAACTGTAATCATCAATACAGACCACCTTACTCAACTTCCTCTTTTCACAGATAAAGAAGCTGAAGTCACAAAGGAAAAACAAAGCCTCTCACAGTCTCATGGGACAGGGTAGCAACTAGAACCAGTGACTCATCCAGGGTTCATATTAACTCCAAACTGTTGCCACCACGTACAAAGACTCATAGGAGAAGCTGCTTGCTCCGCAGTGTGAGGACTGCAAGCAGGACTACGACTGAAGCTCGGAGTCCCTGAGCCTTTGTCTCTTGTTCCTTCCTGTGTGCTAATGTGGTTTGTCTACTTTCCTTCTCCAACATGAAGACTTGGCCCTTCCCAAGCCTCCTTTGGAAGAAAATGGGTAGACTATGAATGCCATTGGTTAACACTATCAATAGGAAAATTAAAGTGTTTCTTTCATTTGAAATCAACGTTTGTCAATTTCAACAGTGGAAGCGTAATTCATCACAGGGGAAGGGGAATGAGAACCTTTGGAATTTATTTTCAATAAAAGATCCTGCAAGTAGAAGAAAACTCCTGAAACCCTGGTTTTATTTTCAATAAAAGATCCTGCAAGTAGAAGAAAACTCCTGAAACCCTGGTTTTATTGATGCCCATTAACATGTATACTTGAAGCAAGAATATGAAGCTCTTAAAATCTGCCCTTTCAAAAACTTTAAAAAGTTATGTAGGGAGTTATAAGTATGTAAGATGAAAATGAACACTTTCTCTTAGTAAATGTATTTTAGGAGCATAGAGAAATTGTAAAGAGAAAGGTGAGAGTAATAGAAATTCACCTGGTAATTTTCTCTTAATCTTCTCTGTAATCTCAGTCACATATACAGAACTAGATTTGACAAGCAGGGAACATTCTAGGTTAGTAAAAATTGGCATGTAACTTCTTTGAAACTGGGTTTCTTCTTAGATGAAGAAAACTTGGAAAAATAATTTTTCTTTTCTTTCGGATAGAGCTTTAAGGAGACTGTTTTATAGTGTGCAAGATGGTTTCTTATTTTTTTAAAGCTGGACTTCGTGTATGAATTATCGTTTTAATTTATCTAATAGTAACAATTTACTCTAATTGAATCTTTTAATTGAGAAATACCAGAGTATTTTACAGGCATTAATTAATGCTTCCTACTTCCCCGTGCGGTAGGTAAATGTTAACCTTGTTTTATAGGTGAAGGACTTAAAGAACAGAGTTAAGTGTTCTGGGGCCACCCAGAAACTCAGGGGGTGGAAGGCCTAGACAACCCATTTTTCGTTCTGGACCGATGCTCAGTCCCTCAGCTCTCAAGCTAGAATCTGGCCTTTGCTCTGATTTACGTGGAGTAAAATAACAAGGAAAAAACATGGAGATTGTCTAACTTTTATTCTTTTGTTTTATAGATGAGGAAACGGAGTCAGAGAGCAGTGATATGAATTCACTATCCATGATAAAGTTGTTCATTCCTTGAATAAATATTCATTTAGTGCCTGTGGCATGGTGTGCATGCTTAAATTCTGGAAACAGATCGAACAAAACAGGCAAAGTCCCTGTTCTTGAGGAGCATATGTAACAATGAGAGGAAAACAACAGTCAGTAAACAAATAGAAAAATAATTTGATACTGCATCAGGTTGTGGTGCTAGCCTGCTCTGCATTGCTATAAAGGAATACCTGAGGCTGGGTAATTTATAAAGAAAAGACATTTATTTGCCTCATGGTTCTGCAGGCGATCCAGGAAGCATGGTGGCAGCATCTGCTTCTGGTGAGCTCAGGAAGCTTTCAGTCATAGTGGAAGGCAAAGCAGGACCAGACAGCACATGGCAAGAGAGGGAGCACAAGAGAGCGGATGAGGTGCCAGGAGGCTTTTTAGTGATCAGATCTCATGGTAACGAATAGAGTGAGTAATTCCCCATTACTGTGGGAGGGCACCAAGCTACTTATTTGGAATCTTTCCTGATGAGCCAAACACCTCCCACCAGGCCCCACCTCTACCACTGGGGAATCACGTTTTCACATTAGATTTGGGGGAAACAAATATTGAAACTGTATCAGTTGTAATAAGTGTATTTTTTTGTGGGGGGGCGGGGAAGCCAAAACTAAAAGGCTACAGAGGAAGTGCTATGTGTGTAGGAGTGGAACTGTTGCCCTTTCATATATGATGTGCAACAGAGGTCTCATTTGTAATATAATGTTTCTGTAGAGACATAAAATGAGGTACAAGTCATGTAGGTAGCTGAAGAAACAGTTTTTCAAGCAGAGGAAACAGCATGTGCAAAAGGCCTGAGGTAGGAGAATACTTGACTTCTTTGAAAAACAGAAAAGAGGCTGATTTATCCAAGAGAAGCAAGCAGATAGAAAAGTCACAGGCAATGAGATTAGAGTAAAAATAAGGGCAATATTTTAGAAGACCTTGTAAGCCATCATAAGGACTTCAACTTTAACCCTGATGTGTGAAACCGTGAGAAGATCAGGGCAGAGGAGTGATGTCATCCGACTTACACTATAGAGGGCTTACCTTGACTATTAGGGGGAGACATGTCAGGGGTGTGTAGAGGAAGTGTCCAAATAAGGAGACCAGTTGAATGTGCAGAGCACTATAAGGAAATTGAATATTGATCAAGACTAGCGGCAACCAATAAGAAAAGCTGTTATACAGCTGAATAACCATTGCATTCAATTCCAACTTGAAGGCACATGTCTTTCTTCTTGCCATGCCAGGCAGTTAGTAAGTTTCAGAAAGTTTAAAAATATTCCTCCTGGGTGAATAATAGTAAATGCATCTACATTTTTTTCAATGAGTGCTCTATAAGATTACCAAAGGGCAAGCTGTACCTTAAGCATGGATGCCATGTTCACTTAAATGAGCAGCTTTCTCTCTCTCTCTCTCTCTTTTTTTTTTTTTTAGATGGAGAACTAGCTCTGTTGCCAGGCTAGTGTGCAGTGGCATGATCTTGGCTCACTGCAACCTCTGCCTCCTGAGTTCAAGTGGTTCTCTTACCTCAGCTTCCCAAGTAGCTGGAATTACAGGCACCCACCACCATGCCCAGCTAATTATTTTTTATGGGGCTCCATGTTGACCATGATGGTCTCGATTTCTTGACCTCATGATCTACCTGCCTCAGCCTCCCAGATGAGCAGCTTTCTAAGATTCTGACTCTTTAGGTCAAGAAAGAAAGGAAGGAAGGAAATTGCTAATGGGTTGAATATTCCTGCTTTAGCAAGAACATTATAGGCTGCAGTAAATCTGCTTCTTCTTTGGCATCAGGTTTGTACCAATTAGGAATGCCCTCAGCTGCATGTAACAGAAGAATCTGATGAAGGGTCTTAAGTGATTAACATATGTAATTATTTTACATGCCAAGGAGTCTAGAGGTTGGTGCAAGAGGATTGGTGTAGTGGCTCAAAGGTAAAAGTCCTGAGCTCTTTCTGTTTTCCAATTTCATCATTCTTAGTGTGTTGGTTTTTCATCATCATCATGCTTATTTCATAGTCACGAGATGGCTGCTGCACCTCCAGGCCTTACTCCTTCACAGTGGAGTCACACTCAGAAAGGCAGTGGTAGGGGCGAAACACCGTCTCCTCATTAGATTTGCTCTTTTTTTTCCTTGGAAGAACAACCCCTAACAGCCAACCTCTCACCTCTCACTGGTTAGTAGAGGACCTCAGGAATTTCTAGACCCTTTTGCTTTGTTGTCAAAGAACAAAGGATTACCTTGCCTGTTACAGAGCCATCATGAATCATCTCCGGTGGCTAAGAGGAGACCACATTCCCCAAGATCAAGGTCTCTTTACCTGTGCTTGGGCACATCAGGCTTCTTTTAGCAGGCATGAAGATGCACACTTGTGTTTGTGGTGAAGCGTAGAGGGAATGGGGCAGAAATGGCAATTGGGTGTGGGAGTGGCTAAGTGAATACTTTTGATGAGATAGTCTGGGCTTGTTCTTCTAGACTTCCTAGACTTCATATTCAAGCTGTGACCTAAATCTTTCAAAGGAAAATGAGCACAATATAGTTGGCTGGAGGAGCAGAAGTATATCCACAGTGCTGGCAATGATGGGACATGAGGTGTATAGCTAGGCAAGAACCAGATTAAGAGACTGGATCTTATTTTAAGTACAGTGGGGAGTCATTGCAGGTTTTAAGTACAAGAATAACTTATGTTTTCAAAAAGATAGTTCTGGCTGCTGAGTGGTTAATAGATGGCAAGGAAAGAAACAGAAAGAGGGACTAGAAGGAGATTTCAGGTATCTAGGCAGTAGAGGGTGGAGGATGGAGCTACGATTCTATGATGTCTCCCATCAGTGATTCTCTCTTTTTGGTATTTACACTCTTTGGAAGTCACCGTCTGCATTTTACCAGGGTTAGTTTTAATATAACCAATAGAATGCAGCAGAGGTGACGTCTGCTGCTTCTGAGACTAGGTCATAAAGGCTATGACTTCCATCTTGGTCTCTCTTCCTTGGATCTCTTGCTCTCGGAGAAGCAAGCTCCTAAGTGATGAGCTATTTTAAGGAGAGGGCTATGTGGCAAGGAACAGCAGCCAGCAAAAAATGGAGACCTGCCAACAACTACACAAGGGACCCCAGAAGGAGATCCTTTTTCAATAGAGATGGCAGTTGGCAATTGGTTATGATTTCAAAAATTATGGGGGTAAATCAGGAATGGAGAAATAGATTTAATCATCTCTACTGCCAGGTGTAGTGGCTCATGCCTATAATCCTAGCACTTTTGGAAGCCACATGGGGTGGATTGCTTGAGGCTCAGAGTTCAAGGCCAGCCTGGACAGTATTGTAACACCCTGTCTTTACAAAAAATTAAAAGAAAATAATCAGGTAGGGTGACAAGTGATTATAGTCCTAACCACTAATGAGGCTAAGGTGGAAGAATTGCTTGAGCCCAGAAGTTCGGAGCTGCAATGAGCTGTGATCGCACCACTACACTCTATCCTGGGCAACAAAGAGAGACTCCGTTTCTTAAAAAAGGAGAGAGAGAGAGAAAAAAAAAAACATCTAAAATATAGATAGCATTTAAAGGCTGAGGAACTGGATGGGATGACCTAGATTAAATTTATTGAGAAGAGATAATATCCAGGGCATGAATGAATGAAATTTGAATATCTATATTAAAACACAGTTCCCTTTAAAAATTAAAACTCAAAATGGGAATACATAGAGGTGTTACGTTATCCCTACTGGGGATATTCAATACTAGACATTAGTACTGAAGAAATTTTTTAAACCTCTTTATGATGTGACATTTGTACACCATGAGTGTGTGTTAAGGTTGCTGTGGGGACCTTAACTCTTGAACTTCCTGATATTTGGTATATTTTCATATGAAACCTTTCTATTCTATCACCATAAATTTACAAGTTAAACATGTATAGCTATGCACAGTGGCCTCGAATGTGTCTGAATTTCCAAGGAAACATGCATTATGGTATTGGCTATTTATGAGTGTGGAGAAATCTAAGGAAGTATATTTTCATTTCATATTCCACAGCAAATTACAGCTCGACATGGGCCTTTAAAAAATAGACTTGCTTTACTTCAAACAACTTGCTTACCCTGAGGTTTTCTGGGAACGAAGGCCTGTATACTTCTGAGAGCTCTTTCATAAATGATGGGATGTGCTGCAACCTCTCAGCTCAGGCACCTTGAAACAGGCAGGGGCAAGAGGGTTTATCTTTTACCGTCCGTGTTTACTTAAGGAAAACTAAAAGCAATCTTCTATTTGAGGTCAAGTTCTATTACATGGATAACACTGAATCTTCAAGATACAAGATTAAGATAGCACATCTGTAGTGGTCATGAGGGTACATGCCCAACACTCTCCACAGAAAGATAGTAAAGGCATCTCCTGCATTGTTGGACTAATAGGACTGACACACAGCAGAACTTCTTGAAGGGAGAGGATAACTAGCATCCTCTCCTTTTGCTTTCTGGACACATCTTTTCCCATCTCAAGAAAGACTGAGTCCCCAGGGAAGGAAGACTTTCAATGTTGCCTTAAGTTTGCAATTTGTGCTTCCCATAAAAATACTTCCTCCCCCAACTGTGTACTGTATGCCAATCATGACATGTCACCAGCAGGTGGCAACAGCGAGCGCAAGAGAATGAAAAACCCCAGGTCAGAATCTCTGCAGATCACTAGGAAGGGTGGCATGCCGGTGAACACAGTGTATGCAGAAGAGAAATGACTGCTTTTTTTTTTTTTTTTTTTTTAAGTGCCTTACTACTCTGTTCCACCTCTCCAAGAGCCCATTTTCTTTCTTCCACAAAAATTGATTTAGACCAGAGGTCAATACTCTATTAATCAGAGGGAGGTCCTTTTAATAGCCTGTAGGTCTTTTGCTCTACATAAGGGACAGGGTGGCTTGCCCTTGTTTGTTAAGGAGTTCTCATTTTCTGACTTGCCTACCCCTATGGGCCTCTTAAAACAACTCTGAAAGCAAGTGGCAAGGAATAATTTTTTACTAGAAGACTTAGCAAGAGCCAACTAATTTGACCCATTAAGTGGGATGTCCGAAAGCTGAAAGAGGATTACGGGGTTGTTTGCCAATATGCAAGAAAGAGAGATCTCACTGTTTTGTTTGTTTGTTTGTTTGTTTGTTTGTTTGTTCATTTGTTTTTTAAGCTGGCGGCCGCTGTAGTCAGAGGCATTCATCAGCATTGACTGTCACTTGGTTGGGGTAGACTCCTATATCTTTGCGGATTCCATCTCAGAGATGGGACATTGTCCCCCTGTAATTGCCTTTGTGTGATTTCCAGGCTAGCATCGTGACAGATACTATATGGCAGAGCAGGCATGCTTGGGCTTGTCACGTGTACAACGAGGGACTCAAGCTCTCTTTCAGGTCCAAGGAGCAAGGTTATTTGAGGAAAGCTCACCTGGGCGTGAGTGTTCTTGAGGAAACATCTGCTCCATAAGGATGCAGACCCTTAGAAAAACATCTTTTGCAGATTATGCAGGAGACAAGCCATAGATGAGCAAGATGAGCTCCCCCTATAGTCTCCTCTAAGTACAGAAATATCTTACAGACTTCACAATTCAGTTAGGCCTCAGACATCACAGTACACCAAGGCAAATAAATACGAAAGTGTGAGGATATGTTTACAGACACAGCCTTAGTGGGGGCAGCTCTAAGAATGATCCCTTCATGTTCCTCTGAAAGCAAGTGTATGAGCATTTTACGGAAACCTAGTGCCTTCCATCAAAACCTGGAATCTGAATTGCTTGCTGTTTCCTCAGATGCCACTCCAGCTATCCGTGAGGTCTCTTCTCCCTTCACACAGTCTCTAAGACCAACAACTTGTCATATTATTGAGAAGGTGGGAAACTACAATACCACCCAAAGAAAGCACATTATAAGAACTCAGGCTATGACTTGGTTTTGCCGATAGCTGACATTTCAAATTCTGGCAAGTCACAACATTTTCATTTCCACTTATTCATCTGTCAAGTAGGGTAAAGGTCTTGCCTTAGAGACCCTACAGAATAGGTAATGAAAATAATAATAATTAAATGATTATCACTTATTCACCTGCTAATTTCTAGGTAATCTGGCTTGGTTCTTCACCTATCTACCTCAGAGAAAAGCCGATATCCTACCACCGCCTCCAAGGCTGCATATATCATCCGACCCCTTTACTTCTGACCTTGTTTCCTCCCATTCTCCCTTCACTCACTCAAACTAAGAAACTAGCTTTCTTGCTGTATGTGGAATACACTAGGGTCTTTGCATTACCTGGTTGCTCTTCCTGGACTGCTCTTTCTCCAAATACGCAGATGGTAGAATTTCTTAACCATCTTTCGATCTTTATTCGAATGCTGCCTTCTTAATTAAGTCAACCTGGACCATACATTTTACAATTAGAACCTGTCCCCCAACGAGACTCCTAACCTCTTCATCTGCCACATTCAAAGGCACTTACCTGTTAATTATGATTACTGTTTACCGTCTGTCTCCAATGAGAATGTACATTCTTTGAGTACTGGAATTTTTGTTTTGTTTGTTTGTTTTCAATGGAGTATCCAAATATCTTGAAGTGCCTAACAAAGGCATTTGATTAATATTTGGCAAATGAATGGCAATGCAGCAGTCCCGTTAGGTACGCATGCACAAACACACATGTATGCATATATTCACACTCTCACACTCTCACACACACTTGCATAGAGAATTTAGATTTATTTCAGATCTTGACAAGGTTGATTAATAACTCGTCCTCCCATTACAAAAGGAGCACAATTAGAAATGTTTGAATACGTCTTCAGGTGAATTTGTTATTTTTCTTTTAAATAATTTTAATCAAAGTAAATAAGTTTATATGACAGAAGAAGTACACCTCCTTAGGCATTTTAAGAGGAAATGTAGTTTTACTGCTTTCAGTGATGTGTAATATAAAGTAATAGTAAGGGGGCTACTAAGACACTGCAAATAAACACCCTGCTAGGCCTAGCTGAACGGATAGACAAGGCTCATTCACAGTTAATGCACTGTTTGTATGTAGCTGGGCAGTTGTAAATGTGTTTGAAAATAACTTGTTCTCAAGTAAATTGAAATGCTCTCTACATTCATCCTTGTTTCCATTAATTTTATTAATCTATTTTCTATAGATAATGAGAAAACTGTAGAGACGTAGACAAAGCTGTTTGAATTGTCACAAATTACACATCACAAGGAATCTTCATTGATGAGCTTCTTTCTTGAAAGGTGCTACTGTACAATGTAAATATCAGGTGATTCTATTGCTTTTGGCCTGCTGGTATTCATGCTTCTTTATCCAGGATCCTTCCAAATAAGGCATTCAGAAAATGTGTGAGTCACAGAAAATATTTGAGGACTTTGTTTTGTTTGCAAAGGAATACTGATGGTAGAGATGAGGGATGGATTTTAGCTCTATTTAGTTTCCCTCATATTTGGTTTAGCATTTCCTATTTAGGGGCTATGATTACATGAAGAAAGTCCTACCAACTTTTGCCAGGAACTCTGCAGCTTCCCTTGTTTTGAGGGAAATGTTCTAGATTCTTTCACGTCTTCTACCACAACTTTCAGATGGCTATTTGGCTTTGACTGAACATTCTAGAAAAGCCTTATCATTTTCCCAAACAGAGCATGACATAACTGTATAGTTGTAGAAATTAAAAAGTTCTTTCTCACATATAGGTAAAATTTGACTTTTGGGAAGCAGCTTTGTAGCTAGCTGTAGATCTGCCTAATGGAATAAGCTGGTATTTACCTCTCCTTTCCCCTACAGGTCAAGATCCTTTCTCAAGAAAGCTAAGAGTGATGTTGCTTCTCAGCTTTTTTTCTCCAGACCAATAAAACTATTTTTTAACATTTTTAAGAAAGCAATCATTTATATGCACACACACACACACACAATAGTTCATATCACCATTTTTTTTTAGAGGTTAACTGCTTTCTTAGATGTGATCTTGTGCTTTTTGCCCCTTGGAAGAAATATTTAATTGATAAGAAAGGAGAAGGAGAAATAATTTGCTCTGCAGAGGCTTTTGACTGGATATCTTCTGAGGGACACATATTGTCTGGAAAAGGAGGCTCAAGTTATTTCATGGTGAAGTCTACATAGGATACATTGTCAATTACTGTTTACCTCTTTCAGGTCAGATGTAGATGTTCTTACTGACATCATTGGTACTCAGAACATCTCTGAGATTGATCATTAGTTCTATCATTCCAGGGAAGATAATATTGATATACAGATTGACTGAGAAACTGTCCAGATATTAGACAAATCTAGCCAAGAATCAAGTCCAACTCTTTGGTCATAGATGAACAACCGTGAGGGAGGGTGAGTGAAATGCACATATCTACCCATGAAAATGACATTACTAGAAGTAATGACAATTTCAAGCCTTAATCGTGATGCCTTAGCATTTTCTACTTGATAAAAAAAAAAAAAGGAAATGTGGGCCAGGCATGGTGGCTCACCTCTGTAATGCCAGCACTTTGGGAGGCGGGGGGAGGCAGATGATTTGAGTCCAGGATTTCGAGACCAGCCTAGCCAACCTGGTGAAACCGTGTCTCTACTAAAAATACAAAAATTAGCTGGGCATGGTGGCACATGCTTGTAGTCCCAGCTACTCTGGTGGCTGAGACACAAGAATGGATTGAGCCCAGGAGGTGGAGGCTACAGTGAGCCGAAATTGCGCCACTGTACTCTAGCCTGGGCAACAGAGGGAGACTCAGGGAAAAAAACAAACAAAACACCAAGGAGACGTGGAGGGAGTTTGCCATCTTTGGCAAAAATTAAGATCACTAGTTTGGCCATCTTAATTTGATCTCTAAATGTTGTTTTGCTTTGCAAAAAAAATAGCTGAACACATAGCAATGTTCAGTTTAAAAGTCATAATTAACAAAAGTATGTATCTTTTCTCAGACCCAGATAACAGAATCATTGGTAAGAGATTAAACACTGGGATAGAGCAGGGTAAAAAGAATCATGAAAGAAAATTATCTTTTACATAAAACTAAATTTGGTAACGTCTAATGTCAAACGGAATTCATATTGTGTGTGGAATTGTTTAGTCACTACTGTAATCATTTCAAAACCAGATTTTCTGTTTTACCACTATAGCGGTTCTTGTCTAGCAAATGAGGAGCTGGTCTTGAGCTTTTGGAAACATTCATGCTATTTTATAGAACTTCTCAGACATCTGGAAGGAATGGGACTGTAAATTAATGGTTTACATAGCTGTCACCTGAATTCCTAGAATTGGAACATTTTGACTTCCTTGATGAGCTCAGACTTTTGCTTCATGCCACCTACGAACATATTTCCAAAATTTGTAGAATAAATGAGTTTAGTTTCAAAGTTTATAAAATTTTTTTGTGAATTTAGAGAGAATTAATGTGGTAGAATATGGTTACAAAGTAATGTTGTTAGCTATAATTAATCAGCACAAATATTGTGTCCTAGGATAAAAGTTTAATTAGCAAGGACTTAAGACTAAATAGAGGCTGTCAGTTAATTTATATATAATTTTGTAGATTAAGTAGATAGAAGTACATTATACAAATGACTAATTTGCATATTTATTTATTTTTTCATAGTTTCCTAATTGGGAATCAAGAAATCTGTGCATATTAAAGTTATAAAGTGTGCCACATTGTGACAAAGACTGTGACCTCTTTAAAGAAATATTTCCCAGCCGGGCACATGGCTCACGTCTGTAATCCCAGCACTTTGGGAGGCTCAGGGGGACAGATCACCTGAGGTCAGGAGTTCAAGACTAGCCTGGCCAACATGGTGAAACCACGTTTCTCCTAAAAATACAAAAATTAGCTGGGCATGGTGGCACATGCCTATAATCCCACTACTCAGGAGGCTGAGGCAGTAGAATCACTTGAATCCAGGAGGCAGAGGTTGTAGTGAGCCAAGATCACAACACTGCATTCCAGCCTGGGTTACAGACTCCTTCTCGGGGGAAAAAAAAAAGAAAGAAAGAAATGTTTCCCAGTTTTTAATGGCCTCTGATGATTTGAACAAAAATGCTTGTTAAATAGAAGATGAGATACACATGACACCTTTGCCCAGAAGTCCTCTTATCTCTCTGTGCCAGACAATTTAAAAATAGCATGTAATTTCTCTCCCTATTCTCAAATAATTTATTTCCTATTGTGGAAAACAAGTAAACTTTTAACATGTATTTAAAAAATCAGCCTGATCCTATTGCTTAAAACTAGTAGTGTTAGTTAATTAATTAGTTAATTACATCATTTACTTGTAAAACAGAGTCTTACTCTGTTGCCCAAGCTGGAGTGCAGAGGTGTGATCAGGGCTCACAGCAGCCTCAACTTCTTGGGCTCAGGTGAACCGCCCACCTTAGCCTCCTGAATAACTGAAACTGCAGGCATATGCCATCATGCCTGGTTAATTTTTTGTAGTTTTTGTAGAGACAGAGTTTCACTATGTTGCTCAGGCTGGTCTTGAACTCCTAAACTCAAATGATCCACCTGCTTCAGCCTCCCAAACTGCTGGGATGACAGGGGTGAGTCACTTTGCCCAGCCAATTGTTAATATTTTAATGTTTCTTTCTCATCTTATTTCTACTGTTGCATATTATAGAGTCTATATTATTCTGTGTTTGACTTTTTACTTCATATTATCATTTTGTATATTATGATCCTTGCATATTGTGAGCTCTTTCTTTCCTTTTTTTTTTTTTTTTTTTTTTTTTTGAAATGGTGTTACCCAGGCTGGAGTGCAATGGTACAATCTCCGCTCACCGCAACCTCAACCTCCTGGGTTTAAGTAATTCTCCTGCCTCAGCCACCCAAATAGCTGGGATTACAGGCATGCACCACCACATTCAGCTAATTTTGTATTTTTAGTAGCGATGGGGTTTTCCATGTTAGTCAGGCTGGTCTCAAACTCCTGACCTCAGGTGATCTGCATGCCTTGGCCTCCCAAAGTGCTGGAATTATAGACATGAGCCATCACGCCTGGCCTATGAGCTCTTTCTAAATACATTGTCATATTCCAACAGGATATTATCAATGGATAACTAATAGCACAAATTACCAAATCTTTCTATGTTATAACAACATTGTTTAGAAAAAGCATACTTTAGATATTTTCGGGAAAAACATGAAACCTAAAAAGCAAAGCTTCATTTATTACTAATCTTTCTTATGAAAATATTAGGTGCCTGTGAAATCCCTCCTGGCTGCCTGATTTCCCAACATGCTGAAAATGGTGATCTAAAACTATCGTTTAGATATTGGGAGTCGAGTTCTGATAGCTGAACTTCAGACTGGGAGGCTTACTGAAAAATAAAACCACCAAGAAAAACACTCTGAAATTTATGAAACTTCGAGAGAGGAATTATGTATTTTAGGTTTTCCTAACTTAATGTTAGGCCTCAAGGAAAGCTGAAAATGATAAATTTGTAAGGGTCCTTTTTTGTATTATTATTTTAAATGAAATAGAAAATATTCCCAATATCTATAACACATACATATATTATACTTTATGGCTAGAAAGGAAAGATGCTATTTTCTAAATAGACTTTTTGTCTTTTTGATTTTTCTAGGTTCAAAGTTCATATTACAAAATGGCAGGTGTTCGCATTTTTTCTGATTTAAGTTTTTTTGGGGGGGCAGAGGAAAGGGGAAGTTTGTATTAGTACAGTTTTTTAGTTTATTGAAACTTTTCAATACTTAAGCATAATATCCTCACCTTTCAAGATATCATGTAACTCTTGTTTATTTAACAGGGAGAAAAAAACCCAAACTCCCCCAAAAAGTTGTATTTGTATTAGTTTGTATTAGTACAGTTGAGTTTGTATTAGTTACAGTTTTTTAGTCTATTGAAACTTTTCAATATTTGAGCATCATATCCTCACCTTTCAAGATATCACGTAATTCTTGCTTATGTAACAGGGGGGAAAAAACCCAAACCCCCCAAAAAACCTCTGACCAAACATGAACATAACACTCTTAGATCAAATTGTTCTCCTGGCTATTTCTGAATAAGTCAAACTAACACATGGTTAGTGAGATATTTTAGTTGCTGAGGTGGCATTCTTTTTGTACCTGGGGCTTTGAGACTTTTGGATTTTCAAAATTCACCCTTGTCAACTTAAATAACAGAGAGGCTCCCTAAAAAGAAAGATATTTATTTGGGAACAAAGCATTGTAATGGGAATACACATGTCATAGTAAAGTATATGTGTATTCAGGGAAGAAACGGCTCTGTTTACTTCTTAACATTTGTGATTCTGCTTTGATTCTGACAGCTTTTACACCCTGATTATCCTATACCCTAGGTTGATATCCTAGAGCTTTCAAATGCACTTTTGAATTAAGCAAGGTGATTAAAAATGTAATAACATAATTGAGAGATACATAAATTCTTCTTTAGATTTGTAGTTCTGAATAAAGACAGTACTTATGAGTTCCTATTTACAAATTTTAGGGTTCACATTGTGAAAATCTTAGACCTGGAAGGCTTATCACTGTCTTGTCCCAACCAATCTTTATTTTCCTAAAGAGTAAAATCTCCATGTGTTTCAGTTTACCTAAGACAGTCCCAATTTATGCCCGTTGTCCTTGTGTAATTATAACAGCACCTGTTATTACTATCAAGCGTTTCTGGCTTAAAGGATTAGTTATATAATCATCTTACTAATGAGAGAACCGAACCCCAACCCTTGAAGGGGTTGCACAAGCCTTTGAACTAGACCAAACTAGTTTATGGCAAAATAGAGAGGCACTCTTTAAACTTCCAAACCAGAGTTTAATTTATTATTACCATTCATGATTTAAGATGAATTAGGCAAATGCAAAACTCATAAGATTTTTGACCAAGCAATGCAGGTACTGGTGGTTCTCAATTTTTAGCTTGCCTTTGAATCACCTGGAGGTCTTGTTAAAACAGATTTCTGAGCCCCACCCCAGAGTTTCTTAATTTGAAGATCTAGGGTGAGACTAAGAATTTGCATATCTAAGTTCCCAGAGATGGTGATACAGCTTCTACAGGGAGCTCTTGCTTTGAGCACCTGTCACACAATGTTAAGGCAAACTTTCCATGCTGTAAAGGTAGACAGAGGTGAGAACATGCCCTTCCACAGCTGTAAATATTCATCTCTTCTTCTCAGCATATAACTTATTTGATATGCACCAGAATTTCCTCACAGCAAAAACTATAGCTGTGAAGTGAAAAATTTGAAATACAAAATTCACAGAAGATAGGGTTATGTGGGGTTGGGCTGGTTGGTTTCTTATCAGGGAGTGCAGGGCCATTCTTTGTCAACAACACAGCAAGTCTACCCAACCAACAAGAAGAAAAAGTGTTTACATTATGCTCTAGAAACTTCCTGCTCAAAATAGAGGAGCCATCAGCATCATCTGGAGATTGCTGGAAATACAGAGATGGGAAACACAAGGCCCCTGTGGCAACTTCTTAAATAGATCATAGCTAACTTGCTACTGTGAATGTGGAAGGAACTGAGTTACTGAATTGATGAGAAGACTTAAGAATTACCTTGATATGGAGGAGGCATCAAGAGAGACAGAAATGCAAAAGTTCTTTCCCACTGAGATACTAGTTCAGAGATTATCTGCTTTCAAACCACTATAGAAGTAGCATTAAAGTTTACCATAAATTGATCTGAAATAGTTCTGTGTTCTAAATGCTTCATAAAATCCTGAACCAGAAATCTGGGTGTGGAAGACACAATTTTCTTCCTTTTTCTCCCCCTTTGTTCATTTGGAGAAATAAGTAGCTGGAATAGTATCTTAAGAAAAACCAGCATCACTGCAAGAAAATAGAGGCCGATGAGTTTAGAATCACAAGGAAAGCATCAGGTAGGTTAGAGAAAAGTTTGTTGCAACAAATGTTTAAGCCCGGATTAGGGATTGTAATTGGTAAGAATGAAGTTATATATTGACATCGGATTTAACAGAAGGTTCTAAAAGCAGAGTTAATAAGTAGAATTTCCGGTAGTGTTATTGAAACTACTTGGAATTTTCTAAGAACAGTACTGAAAGATAAGATCGTGGCAGTAAATTCTCATTCCCTGCTTTTCTTTAAGGACAACAACAAAATGGGAAGACTATTTTCCTGTCAAATACACATTAAAAAGAGAATTTCATGTGAGTCAAAAAGAATTACCTTTGCAACTGTAGCAATGGTGAGTCACCATGTAAAATTACTTGTCAACTCTCAAAACTCTGTGGTTGCTATGAATGACATAGCCTTTCCTGGAGACAGTCTCGAAGATATTCAGCCCACAGAGCACCATTTTCCCTCTGCCACTATTCCTTTGTGCACCTGCAGCTTTGAGTCAACAAAAATTGCCAACCCAGGGTGATAAGCTCCATATAAATAATTAATGACATGGAACTAATTACTCCTGAATTAGGCCACCTGCACCCTCAAAGCTCAAGAGCCCCAGGTGTGAAAATTGCAGGGGCAACTAACGGTGAGCTGCATTTCATCACGTAAGCCCTGTGGAGGAGGCCCTGGCTGCTTCCGGCTCACGGTTTTTTCAGGGTTCAGCAAGCAGAGCACGGGTGGGACTGACTGCTTTTGTAACATCTCAGAAGGCAACCAGACGACGTGGTGACTCTTGAAAACTGAGCTCTTACAGGCCACCAGGAGGTAAGAGGGATTAGGTTTAATTAGAGGAAAATACACCTTGAAGGATATGGTTAGAAATTGTCCCTTGAGGTATGAGAAACCTGCTCCAACAAATCCATGTGAGCAGGCTACATTTAAGAGTTTGGAACTTCTGTTTCGTTATTTAAGCAGATTTCATAGGGCTTCAGGATTTCAATTGCAAATATGTGAATTAAATTATATGCGTATCTATACATCTGAAATGTATATTATAACCCAACATTATAACATTTATAATGCTACTGTAATATTGAGGTTCAGGGTACCCTCAGCTCCCCTGAGAGGATGTTTCTCCAAGTTCTTGGCCTCCTGCCCTCTCAAGAATGAGAGAGGGGATCACAGCGCAGTGTGCAGTAAATGCCAGACTCAAAAGTATTTGTAGAAAGTGATTTCTTTAGAGAGAGAGAGAGAGAGAGAGAGAGAGAGAGAGAGAGAGAAACAGGAGGAGACAGAAATAAACAGCTAACTCTCACACTGAATGAGAAAATCCAGAAAGATGGAATCCAGGAGAGGAAAGCAGCTTCCACACTGAGTGGAAGGGAATAGAGAGATGGAGTTTGGGAGGGGAAGACAGGCTTCCCCAAAGGGAGTGTTCGTGGAAGGGGACTCCAGATGGGAAATCCAGGAGAGAGAAAAACAGTTTCCACGAGCACAAGACTGTTCATGGAAGGGGATCCAAACATGGAGTCTGAAGGGGTGTGGAAGAGAGGACTTTTAACCTGGGAGGAACCCCACCTTCTCTAAGACCCCAGGCCAATGAAAGGAGTTCCTTAGAACTTCTGCTGGAGTGATTGACTCTTACTTTTTTCCCATGCCCACAAAATTTAAACATAAACTGTTAAATCTCCTGGATGGAGAGAGATGGGAGGGGGCCGTGGCACTAGGAAGTTCTTGCCCTTAAAACTACACCTCCTGTGGACCCGGAAAGAGAACACCTTCCCTCATTCCCCGCTTTGGAACAGGAAAGCCCAAATTCTGTTGGAATTATCAATGTCGATCCTCTTTAACTACTTCTTTCTGAAATGGGGCACAGAAGAGGCCCTGCAGTTGAGGTTTCCTCCAGAGGGGAGCCTTTCAGGGGTGCAAGTTGATCTGAGGTCCACAATAGAGCCCACGAGCCAAGGACATCTGGGGTTCCAGCGGCAGGATTATTTGTGACCTTATGGTTCTATAAGAAATGAATGTGACAAGGTGGTTAAAGATGAGAGGTCCAGAGGCCAAAAAATATAGATTGGTTATAAACAAGCCTAAGAGAGAATAGAGCCAGGACGGTCAGTTGTTAAACAAGCTTCACAACACTTAAATGGTTTACAAAATAGCAGCATCTTTCCTAGAAAGAGACAGGTTCCCTTCCCACTATGAAAAGGATACTCGGCATTTGAGATGGCAAAGTTGAGGGTTACAGTCCTGTTAATGCCAGTATGTAAATTAGACTTGTGGTTACTTCTTTGAGAATCTTGTTGGAAAAGCAGATGCAGATCCTCTAAGGGCTCACAGGGATATGAAGGATCATCTCCTGGAACTTCAGGCTACGGAGTGGAGGGTCTGTGACTTTCCTTAGGAATTATCCAAGGCTTTAACCAAGTGTGATGAATCTAGGAGTTAATTCCCACCACCTTAACTGCCATCCTCGGAAGGACCGAAAATGGTCCTTCCTAGGATGGGCCTACAGAGGGAGAGTCTGAGGAGAGAGAATTAACAAGCACCAAGTGTCCAGGGCAGGAGAGAAATATTGAGAAGGCCATGCAGTGTCCAGGAGAAGACTGATTTTCTGGACTTCTAAGGTCAGCTTTACCCAGGGCTCTGTGAGGGTGACGGCTCCTGCTGGCACTTGCTCCAGGCACCCTCAGTCCTGCCATGGGGTCATCTGGTCAGGCACCTCCGGCCCTGAGAACCTTTGTCCCCTGGGACATTGTGCTTTCCAGTGATTCCCTTGGCATAGTGGGCATGGAAGACATGGTGGTCCATTCCTCTGGGGACAATTTCTTACAAATGTCCCTTCAGACCGCACTGATAACAAGTTCTACCAGTCTAGCAGCTAACCCAAGCCTTTCCCTCATTTGGGCCCCTGGGGTCTGCTTGCCTGAAGGCCGTGACTAAGGCTGATCTCTCCTGTTCCTTTCAGCCTGTTCCCTCTGGTCTCTATTATAAAACACGGAGGTTGCCTGGTTCGGTAATGATTCTAGACTCTGTTCTGGTCCCAAAGCCAGCCTCTGAAGCTTCCTCCTGATATCTGCTGCTGACTAATAGACTTGTCCTTTATTATTAACTGATTCTCAATGGAGTCTGGTGACAGGGGGTGTATTTTCTTAAAGCCTCCCACAATCACTCAAGGAAAGCTGTTGGGTTTTCTTCCCTTCCCTTTGGGGGCTAGACTTTCCCCTCAGCAGAGGGTAATTTGGCCATGCTATTTGGCAGAGAAAAATGAGCTGCTTCTTCCTTAAAGACTGTGTGTCAAATTGGGCCCAATTTTCCAGTATACACTTTAACGGGTACTTGAGCTCGGGAAGATAGGCACCCATTTGAAATCAAACACAAGGCCGCTTGCCGCTGTCACTTTAAAAGCCTCATCCGCATGCGCTGCTGGGCCCGCGTGAGTTCCCCGCCCCCTCGGCTTTCCGCGGCCATGTTGACCCCGCCCCACTTCCCAAGCGGCAGCCCACACGGGGACCTGCAGCCAGCAGGCAAATGCCCTGCGGAAGCCTTTTTCACACTGCGGCCTGGGAGAACGCTGGAGAGGCCTGCCAGAACCCTGCGCCGGGCCGCCATGCTCCCCAGTCCCCCGCAGGCTGGGGCTGTACCGGCCGTCCCCGCCGTTTTTCTCTGGCCAAGCCCTGGCGCTGGGTTCTGCCCCCAGGGCTGGACTGTGCCCCGAGGCAAGGAGCGGAAAGTGGGGGTGCTCACCCTTTCCACCCCACAGGCTCCTGCATGTTTTGGTCACTGAGATCATATCCGAAGGACAGAGGAGAGAGAAAGCAGAGAGAGAGAGCGCATGGAGGTAAAAAAAAAAAAAAAATGGCGCTTTTAATTCCAGCTGGCCCCCGCCACTTAAGACGGGTTGGGCTGCAGCTGCTCCGGTTCCCCACAGCCCTGCCTGGCTGCAGCCACCTCAGGTGTTCTTAAAGAGACAAGACAGAATGGGGCCAGTTTTACTCATGGTTTTGAAGCCTTCTCTGGCTGTACCCCTCTTCTGGTGTATCCCTTTCCTGGCTGTACCCCTCTTTCTGGTGTACCCCTCTTCTGGCTGGTTCACCAAAATGTAATATTGGGGTTCAGGGATTCCGGGTGCCCTCAGCTCCCCTGAGAGGATGTTTCTACAGGTTCTTGGCCTCCTGCCCTCTCAAGAATGAGAGAGGGGATCACGGCGCAGTGTGCAGTAAATGCCAGACTCAAAGGTATTTGTAGAAAGTGATTTCTTTAGAGAGAGAGAGAGAGAGAGAAACAGGAGGAGACAGAAATAAACAGCTAACTCTCACACCGAGTGAGAAAATCCAGAAAGATGGAATCCAGGAGCACGAGACTGTTCATGGAAGGGGATCCAAACATGGAGTCCGAAGGGGTGTGGAAGAGAGGACTTTTAACCTGGGAGGAACCCCACCTTCTCTAAGACCCCAGGCCAATGAAAGGAGTTCCTTAGAACTTCTGCTGGAGTGATTGACTCTTACTTTCTTCCCATGCCCACAAAATTTAAACATAAACCCTTAAATCTCCTGGATGGAGAGAGATGGGATGGGGGCATGGCACTAGGAAGTTCTTGCCCTTAGAACTACACCTCCTGTGGACCTGGAAAGAGAACACCTTCCCTCACTACTTTTTGGTAGGGGTCTTTATTTTCATGCCTTGTTGGGGGGTGTGTGTGTGTGTGTGTGTGTGATTGATTGATATAGAGTCTTTCCAAGTAAAATCTTAAAATCTTGTTTGAAGGAAATCCATTACAAAGTTGTCTATAATTTATGCGGATTTAAACACCAGCAGAAATCCTCAAGCCATCTTACAGAATACTCATAGTTGTGCGTTGGCTTTGGAATGAAGAAGAAAAGGAGAAAAGATGATTTAAATTACTATTTCTAGGGACTTTGGGCGCCTTGATTTCACTTGCTGCAAAGCTCAGTATGGGAGATGCAACTTTTCATTTAGTAGCAGCCTCTTATCAGTTATTATTCCTTTGTTACCATTTGAAGGTAAGTTGAGGAAAACAATTGTCTACTCAATAGAGCACTTACAAAGTGCTAGATTAAAGATTCTAAAAGTCTTTGGGAAAAATTCCAGGGGAATTTGTCTTAACTATATTTTTCTACAAACACACAGACTAGTTTACACTAATTAGCCCACAGAATATATTCCTATTGTTTTCATCTTGCGAGTTGGAAAGTTAAGTAAAAAATTTTTTTACTTTAATCCTCTTCTGTTCCCTTAGCCCCACAATTAAGCTTAAATTACATTTTTCTAGACTGGGCACAGTGGCTCACGCTTGTAATCTCATCACTTAGGGGGGCTGAGGCGGGTGGATTGCCTGAGCTCAGAAGTTTGCAATCCTGAGAACGGTGAAACCCCGTCTCTACTAAAACGCAAAACATTAGCCAGGTGTGGTGGTGTTCACCTGTACTTCCAGCTGCTCAAGAGGCTGAGGCAAGAGAATTGCTTGAACCTGGGAGGCAGAAGTTGCAGTGAGCAGAGATCTCACCACTGCACTCCAGTCTGAGTGACAGAGGGAGACTCCATCTCAAAAAAAAAAAAAAAATTACGTTTTTCTATACTCATCATATTTAAATTCATATCCAAATATATATAGTAGCCTCTAATAATTTTGTTTAATTAATAGACTGTAGTTTTTGAGCAACTTTAGGTTTACAGAGGAATGGAAAGTAGAGTTCCCATATATCCCTCTTACCACCTGCTCCCCCAGTTTCCCTTATTTGTAACATTTTGCATCAGTATAGGACACTTGTTATGGCCAGTGAGCCAGTAAAGCCAGTATAGATATGTTATTATTAACTAAAGTCCACTGTTTACATTAGGGTTCACTCTGCGTCATATATTTTATGGGGTTTGACAAATGTATAATGCAATGTATACACCATTACATTACTGTACAGAATAGTCTAACTGCCCCCAAAATCCTACCCTCTCCCCACCTTTTTTTTTTTTTTTAAACGAAAGATGTATTTTACACTTTGATTTTTCTTTCAATTTCTTCAAGTCAACTGACTGGGTTGATCTACCGCATTCCTTTTAACAGCTGTGTAATATTCTGTGGTGAAACGATGCCATAGTTGATTCAACATTTCCCCTTGTGGATTAGAATTCATGTTATATCCTTGTGTAGATTATGCTTTAACACTCACAGAATTCAACTTCCGGAAGCCGGGCTGCAGAATCAAAGGCTATGGGCACTATTACTTTTAATGGGCATTGCCATGTTGCTTTTAAATATAGTTGCATGGAGAGGCATTTCCACCTGTGATATGAAAGTACTTTTTTGCCCCAGTCCTCTCCAGGAGCAGGTATTATACATCCATAGCTGAAAACATGTATATGTTTGTATATGTTGGCTCTGCATCCTGATTGGGTTAGAGCTCTAGCACTACCACTTTCTGCTCAGGGCAATTCGTGTCACTTCTAGTGCCTCAGTTTCCTCACCTGTAATATATGAATGGTAACAATCCTATTACATCATAGGGTTGATTGAGTGATTAGACAGGATAATACATAGAACAGGGTGAGCCTGTACCTGGCTTAGACTAAGCATTCAGTTAATGATAGCTTTTAATATGGATGGATCATCAGATCCTTTGAACAATATCCAGGAATATTGCTTCATTGTAATATTCTTGGATAAATTGTGGAATTCTAAATTTTGTGGTAATTAGGTGAGATCAAAGCAGATACAAACATTCTCGTAATGCCAAGCCACAGAATATAGTGTCCAAAAACAGAAGGCTATCTCTTATCATCATCATCCCTCTGTAATGTGCAAAAATAATTAACTAAAATTCAGGTTATTAGAGAACCTCACTTTGTATAAGCACAAACCTTTTGCCAGAGTTGAAGCTAACATCTTGACATTAAATTTATTCAGGTATTATTTCTTCCCTCTATGTTATTTCTTCCCTCCTTATACTTAAAGTCAAAGCTGTTATAATCAAATTATTAAGTGGACAATTTCTCTTCAGCTCTTATTTTAAATCCTTTGTCAAGGTGGTGTCTGTAGACTGTACTTCAGGGCACGTGATACTTCAGGACTAAGACTGTATCCTCCAACTTTCCTCATACCATCATGCTATTTCTGCTCTTCACCTGTAACCCCTGAGGCTGGCCCAAAAATTATTCCTTGAATTTCTTACCAGGAGCTGAGTGCATCCTTGAGAGAAAGGGAGGCAAGAGAGAGTGTGGAGGGAGAGAGAAAGACAGGAAGAACAGAGATTTGGAGGCAGAGAGATGTGGAGGAGGGATGGGTGCCTGGTCCCTACCTTTAAAATGCAGTCATCCTCCCTGAACACTTGAGCGGATGGTACTCCCGATCAGGTGAAATGCTCCCTCCTTCTGATGGGAATTCTTGTGATAGTTTAGGAAATTGTGAATGTTCTGACAGCATGGCTCCCTGTTACATACTGGGCAACATCTAGTTCTGACGGAAAGCTGGTTACATTAGATAAAGGCCATGAAGAATCTCGAGAATTTTTGCTTGTTTTTCTGTGGGCTTTCGTGTTATCCTGAAGCAGGAACTGTGGAGTATAAACTGTGTGACTTCCTAGTAAACATACCCTGCAACGTGGGCCCTTCTTTCTGAACCAAGAGTGATGGAATATTGTCTCACATGGGCATTTTCAGTAGCTGCTGTAATGCCAAACGTTGAAATTTTCAAGACCTTTTTACTCTTTCTATGGTATTTGTGGAAAAGAGTATTCAAAATTGTTATTGGCTTAAAAAATCAAACATGTAGCTCATGGACACTAAAATGGAAATTATTGAAGTTGTGTATTTTAAAAATAAATTGTAACCAAGTTTTATACGACTCCATACCGAACAGCAATTTATCTTAGAGGTTTTAAATTATTTATTCAGTAACATTCTCTGAATGTCATACTATACACAGAATGAATGGAAAATATCAGAAGACCTGCTCTAACTTCCCTTCAAGATTGCCATGGGAAATGGGAAAACAGTTTCCTATAATTTCAATATAGATGAAGCACTGAGCGTATAAGCATGACCCTGAGTGTGAGAGGAAGAAGGAATAACAGAAAGAAGCAGTGACACGTAGCTGAGAGTGGGTGGAATGTTCTAGAGAGCATGAGTAGATTGGTTTGGATCCCGGATGTTATGGGACCAGTCTTAATTGCAAACATTCCCTCTTGCTTTTTAATTAAACATATTTGTGAATCAGTTAAAGAAAAAAAACCTTGTCTGGCCATGAATTTCTACTCTGGGTTCACAAACATGTTCACCCAAATCCAAAAAAAAAAAAAAAAAAAAAAAGGTAGGCAGTAAATCCTGAATGGTGGTAGGACTGTCATGTTGTGGGCCCTGAACAACAGTTTTTTTTAAAAAAGGACTTCCATTCTGGGGTCCCAGGTAATACAATGTTTTGAGCAGGCATGATTGTAGAATTGCCAGAGATGAGAGAATCTCTAAGAGAGTCAGAGGCAAAATGACTTGCCAATCATTTATGTAGAAGAGACAATGAACTGGGAGGATCAAGAGAGGAGTCTGAGTTTTAAATTGTGGAATGATTGAAAAATGATATAATGATTGAATGCTTGACCTGCAGAATGCATGATGTAGTTTAACTCTCATTTCCCCCAGTTCCGAAGAGTGTAACTTTAGGAGAGTTTTCTTATCTTTAAAATAGAGATCCTGTTAGCACCCAGGTTGTAGAATTCCTTAAAATAATCTGTACTACATAAATTTTAGTTATTTATATTATGAAGGCAATATTTCAGGCAAGAAAGCCTAAACATTCTCACTGCCCATCTATCTTCCCTTTGTTAGAGTCAATACATCAGAGGAAGGAATCAAAATTAGCATGAAGTAGTGGGTAGGATTTTGCCCTCTTTCCCCCTTCCCTCCAGAATGCCATTGATGATTTATGGAAGTTCCAATAGTGAAGGATTAGAGAGAGGAAAAAAAGTGAGAATGATAAGGTGGGATATCCTGAAACAAGGCAAAGAATTATTACAAGAAAAGAAAGTGTAATAGGGGATGGGAAGCCAGCAGAAGGAAGCTGGATCATGTGTGTATTCACTACACCACTTGTTTTGGAAAAGATGTGGAAAATTGTAGAGTTCAAAAATGACTGTCCCAGCTATGATTCACTGAAGAAGTCACTCTCGGCCACACAAACCCTGGCTTTTTTTCAGAGGTCATGTTTAGACATGATTTATAAAGTTCTAACATGCAGTTGAAAGTTTCTCTGGTATATTTAGAAGTGTCTGGAAGGGCAGTTCTCACCATTACGCTCTGCCTGCCTTTGATTTCTGCCTATGTTTTAATTCAGTAAGTTTTTATTGTACTTAGGATGAAGAAGGGCTCCAGCTTTGTAGGGCTCCAGCTTTGTGTGCTATGAACTGCAAAGCTGGAGCTCTTTAGAGAATTCAGTTCCTACCATGTCTGGCACCTGATTCTCACCTGGCAAAAATTTACTTTTAATTTTTTGACACAGGATCTTGCTCTGTTGCCCAGGATGGAGTGAAGTAGAACAGTCTAGGCTCATTGCAACCTCTGCCTCCTGCACTCAAGTGATCCTCCTATCTCAGCCTCCCAAGCAGCTGCTCACCTTGGCCTCCTACAGTGATGGGATTACAGATGTGAGCCATTGTACCCAGCCCTGGTAAGTTTTCAATAATGAGTAAATGTCTGTGCTGTGGACTCTGGATGTCTGCGCCTTGCTTATCCACCCCCTCACATTGGTCCTCTTCATTTTCTGGGTCATAACTGGGGAGAAGATTTTACAGATGCTTTGAAGGAAAGTCAGCAGGTCTGGAGTATGATGAAATCCCATCTCGCTGTTCCTTTTCTCTTGTGATTTGCTACCATGAAAGGCAGATGACATCTGCAAAGCCATCTGTCTCATTTCTAGGCAGTTCTGGTTGCTAACAGTTTCTTCCTTAAAATCTGGGTCTAATATTTGCTGATTACTGCTGGAGCTCATTAGAATAATTTCATTTCTTTTTTTGCATAGAGATTAATTTGGAGTTTCCATTTCTCTCCTGGATTGTTTCTTCCTCCTTCTAAACTTTACTACTCAATCCCTTTAACAATTTCTCATAAGACAATGTCAGCACTGTTTCCTCTTCAATATTTGAAGACTTTCCTATTATTAATAAATAGTACAGTATTATGTCTAAAGGAATATATAGTCTCAAGCTTCAGCCTTCAAGCAATCCTCCCCTCTTGGCTTCCCCAAATGCGGAAATTACAGGCGTGAGCCACTATGCTTACACAGGATGTTCTTGATAGGTAAACCAGGCTTTCACCTAGATAAACATGAACTTTTAAAAACTATTTTCTCTGAAAGCCTGTTGACTTGTGGAGCTGATAATTTCAATTATTTGATCAATTTTCTTTCTTCGAGATAGAGTCCCACTCTGTTGCCCAGGCTGGAGTGCAGTGGCACAGTCTTGTTCACTGCAAACCCCACCTCCAGGGTTCAAGCAATTCTCCTGCCTCAGTCTCCTGAGTAGCTGGGATTACAGGCGCCAGCCACCATGCCCAGCTAATTTTTGTATTTTTAGTAGAGACGGTGTTTCACCATGTTGGCCAGGCTGGTCTCAAACTCCTGACTTCAGGTGATCCACCTACCTCAGCCTCCTAAAGTGCTGGGATTACAGTCATGAACCACCGCACCCAGCCATCTGATCACTTTTCTAAGGAAAATTCCATGGGCCTGATTTAGAGTTTGCCATTTTGCTTCCAAAGAGGTTTCTGGTGACCAATGTGATCTGAATATGCATCAGATTTTTAAATCTAAATGCATTTAGATTAAAAAGGAATTTCTGGCTTTGGGAAAAATTATTTAACATTATTAGTTTCTTCATAGCAATCTCAAAGTGAGCTCCTTTATTCATTTATTTATTCACTTGATCATTAAATGTTTAGTGCATGCCTGACACATATTAGGCTAGAAACTTTAAAATGTGAATAATGCTACTGCCAGTCACCAAAAGCTCCCCTGGCCTCAGTTGGCTCTGTCCTTTCACAGATAAAGCTCCTTCTGCTGTTCAGACTGCTTTCATCTGTATTATGGCATCTGAACCACCTGACACTGGAATCTGCAGGAGCAGAGGGGCCGGTGGTCTCACCTGAGAACTGAGTTAACTGAAACCCAGAGTGTTAAAGGCATTTGACCTTTGTCCTATCCCATCCACCAGACCCTGCAAACAAAGAAATGTAAAGTCACCAAAGCCAGCCTGGGATTGAGCAACAAAGTCCTTACTTTGAAACCAAAAGTAACGTGAGAAGGTTTAAAACTTACAAATAAGGTTATATATAGATGCACATATATATATGCACTCTCATATATATATATATATATATATATATATATGGAGAGAGAGAGAGAGAGAGAGAGAGAGAGAGAGAGAGAGAGAGAGAAATGTGTTACTCTTCATACATCCCAGAGACTACTTCTGGTGTTTACTGAATACCAGCAACTCCTGGAGAAATGTTTAGAGGCTACTATTATATGTTCTGATACCTCTAAGATAGCAGTATATTTTTTGTGGGTGATTTGGCAACAAATGTATCCATAGGACATTTTTTCTAGCTGCTTCAACTTTGGGAACAAAGACAAAAAACAGAGTGACTCAAAAAGTCATAGAGGATTCTGCAAATGCAAGAAATAGCAAAATGCAGTTTACACATTATCCTTAGGATGGGAAAGAATTTAATACATTTTAAAAGATGGTTAACAGATGTATCTTTTAATGACATTAAAAAGTGGAAATCTTATGTATAAAAATTAGTAAGGTAGAATGATGTCAGATACATGAGCTGTTGCAATGATCTATTTAGTGGAACACAAAGGAAGCTAGAATTGAAATTGAAGATGTTGGAAGAAGAGAGATCACAATTGATATTGGTCCAGAAGAGTTTGATTTTTTTAAAATTTTAAATGATGTTGCTAAGTAAAAGGATTTGTGAACTACAAGTCTTGAGGCCTCTCCCTACCCACTGAAGCTGTGATTTTTGCCTGTGGCTATGCCATCTTTTACCTCAATTTCATCACCATGCTTCCACTCTGTCATTAAGTGCATTACTTAGCAGTATAGGTAAACTATTTTCAAACAAATGCCACTAAAATGCAAACATGGTTCCTAGACATCACTAGCTTTACATGGCATTGCATATAATAAAAGTTTAGAACTGTAAAATAATAAACCTGTGAGCTATTGTATAAGAGAATTTGGACTGTGCTCAAGTTATCTGAAGCCTAATACTGTTATTCACCTGGGCTGAGCCTGACTTCCCATGAGCTTTGCCACTGAGGTCTTGAGCTAATTAGTCAGTTCTTGCCAGAGGCCAGGGATTAAATCATGTGTCCTGGAAACTGTATAAATCTATAGATCTATTTCCAAAGGCTTGTACCTCTGAACGGCAATCTGCAAAGTTGCATGGCATTTTTTTCATCATTATTTGACAGCCTGGGTTTGAAGGGAGAAAAAGAAATATGGTTGGATTGATCTGAAGTTTGGAGGTGCTGAAAAGGACAGGCAATGAGAAGTTAATAGGTAAGTTGGAAGTGGAAAGAAAAAAGCTTGAGTGAGGGAGTGAAAGACATACAAAGACGGAATCGTGTTCAGAGAGAAAGGCATTTGGAATTAAAAATGTGGAAGTAGAACAATGCTGAAATTCAAGCTATAGCTACGGAATTAGATTAGCAAGAGGCAGTAGAAATTTTAGTCATTGTATTTGGGGAGACAGAGAATCATAGGTACCTGATAATGGCTGTGTTGTCTGCTTGGAGCAAGAGCTATAGATCTAAGAAGAAAGTGATTCAACTTCCAAAGTCTTCAGTTAATGAGGAAATATTCTAGGAGCCAGTAGGTGCTAACCCTGCAGAGGGGCAGGGAATGATGGAGTTTAAGTGCCATGAGGCTTGGTGGAAAGGAGGTTTTGCAAGATGTTGTAAAGCAGTGAGGAGAAAGGAGAATTGCTGAACTAGTCCATGAGTGATGGGAGATTAAATAGTCTGCCCTTAGGAAATGCAAAAGGACTGAACTTGGAAAGGGCAGGTTTACTTGAGTGGGAGGGCGTGGGATACATTCAACTCCAGTTCTCCATTCTCCAATTTCTCTCTCTTTCTTTTTTTTTCTTTTTATTATACTTTAAGTTCTGGAATACATGTGCAGAACGTGCAGTTTGTTACCCAGGTATACATGTGCCATGGTAGTTTGCTGTACCCATTAACCCATCATCTATGTTAGGTATTTCTCGTAATGCTATCCCTCCCCTAGCCCCTCACCCCAAACAGGCCTTCGTGTGTGATGTTCCCCTCCTGTGTCTGTGTGTTCTTATTGTTCAGCTCCCATTTATGAGTGAGAACATGTGGTGTTTGGTTTTCTGTTCCTGTGTTAGTTTGCTGAGAATGATGGTTTCCAGCTTCATCTATGTCCCTGCAAAGGACATGAACTCATTGTTTTTTTATGACTGCATAGTATTCCATGGTGTATATGTTCTACATTTTCTTTATCCAGTCTATCATTGATGGACATTTGGCTTGGTTCCAAGTCTTTCTATTATGAATAGTGCTGCTGTAAATACGTGTGCATGTGTCTTTATAGCAAAATTATTTATAATCCTTTGGGTATATACTCAGTAATGGGATTGCTGGGTCAAGTGGTATTTCTGGTCTTAGATCCTTGAGGAATCAACACATTGTCTTCCACAATGGTTGAATTAATTTACACTCCCACCAACAGTGTAAAAATGTTTCTATTTTTCCACATCCCCTCCAGCATCAGTTGTTTCCTGACTTTTTAATGATCACCATTCTAACTGGCCTGAGACGGTATCTCATTGTGGTTTTGAGTTGCATTTCTCTAATGACTAGTGATGATAAGCTTTTTTTCATATGTTTGTTGGCCGCACAAATCCAGTTTCTTTAATCCGTAAGCTATACAGGATCTGTTTTCGAAGTTTAGACTTCTCAACATCATCTACAGCAGAGCAGCCAGTGGTACAACCTGCAAATAAAGAGATCTGGTTGCTTGGTTTTAACACCGTGTTTGAAAATCAGCAGCCTGAGTCGGCAAGTCTCATCATGTCCCACAGCTGTGAATTCCCCAGTTAATTATATGTCGGGTAATGAGAACTTGCTTTTATCTGTACTAAATTTTAGTTTTAAGCCCTATTAATGGGCTTTCATTTTGGCACTTGCGGGAAAGGGGCAGTGAAGAGGCCTATTAAATTTTCTCTTGGGTTTTTATATCCTTCCTTCCAAAGAGGAATAATAAAAATTTCCTTCCTTACTTCTCTTGTAACATTCTTGTTGTTTTAACCCAGATGTCCTTCCACCATTTCTGTATTCCAAGTATGCCCCTTATTAGTTCTGGAGCTTCCCTGTGCCTCAGTTTTCTTATTTATAAAATGATGGCAATAATGTGATTTACCTCAGAGCATTGTTTGAGATATAAGTGAGGTGGTATTTGCAAAGGAATAATAAGAATGGCAATAGTAAAGCCCCATTAAATTGTTTGTTAAATGAAAAAATATATATATTTTAATATTTTCATTAAAAACAACAACCAAAACCTTGCTGGGAACTTGGCCATAGCAGCATAAAGCTATGGACTGGTGTTGTCCTCTTAAGAATGGAATGCTGCTGCTTGGGGCTCCCCATTGTGGTTCTGCAGACTTGAATATCTCTAGTGAAATCTTGTGAACAAATACATCCTCAGTATCACCCTCATAACTTCCTCTGCCACTATCACCCCAGGCCCCTTCTCTCTATGATGTCTCACACTTGTTCCAGATAGAGATTAGGAATTTCAATCAAAGTCTTAGTAGTGGATTAGAAAGCCTTCTTCTGCTTTGGTGTGCTGTACCAAAGCCTCTCAATGCTGGTACTTGGGCCATTAAAGGGCCTTAGCTGAACTTAATTGTCAACCCACTTCCTAACCAAACCTCTAACTCAATTAGCACTTATTTGACTGTCTAAATCTTTGACTTGAAGCACCCTGCCAGTTTGGGTGGGAGCTTTTGGTATGAAAGACATCCTTTTCCTGGGAACTCAGCCCGGACAAACCAATTCATTTCACACTCCTTTCCAGCCGCCTACAAATGGGAAGCAAATCTTCATCCCAGTTTGTGTTCTGGGATTGCAGCCAGTAGGCTGATATATCCCATCAGCCCATCTCTTAAGTTACCTGGTCCTTTCAAATGTATAATGGCTTTTGAGTAACACTTTTGCTTTGAATAACCACTTCATGGAGAGACTTCCCTCGCTGTCTGGCAGCACCTTTGGGGAAGTAACATTTTTTGAAGATGATGTTTGTGTCCCTCTTAAGACCCTTTTATGACTTGAGCGTTGAAGACTGTTGAGCAGACAAGTACAGCCTTGGGTTTTGTACTAACGTTTTATGACTGGTGAATTCAGTGACCTTCTCGTTAGGCTTTGATCTTAATTATTTTAAATATCATAGGGTCTGATTCACAAGGCAGTAACGGCAGGTCATTATTCCTGGCATGATTAGTCTAGGTTAGAAATTAGCTTTGAGGCCCCTCCGGCACTATGCTCTAATACTTTCTGAAATAGAACACCTGTGTAATGGCTGCACAATCATTTGGTTATATCAGTCTCTAATTTAATGAGCTCTGACTTCACATGTTTGTTGTGATTTTTAAAAGTTAAATATGCATGCATAGTTTTATATTTGCCATGTCGTATGATTTTTCTGTATGCACACCTAGCGTACCTTGTTGCCACTAATTTGTGTAAGAAACTTTTACATGGATAAGCACCTGTAAATTGAGGAATCAGTCTTTAAGAAAAACAAAACAGAAATACATAGTAATCTATTTGTACATCAACTTGCTGGCTGGAATATAAAGGGCGGCAGCAGAACACACTCGTGATTTATCCTCAGAAACTTTGGATGAAGCCACAGTGGATATGAGGCTTTAGCGTCTGCTCCAGAGGTTCAAAATTCTATATTGCCAACCAATATTTAGTAAGTTCCTTTTTCATATTTTGGTTTCTGAACTGTTTGCATCACCTGGGAGCTTAGAAATGCATAATCTCAGGCCTAACCAGAATCTGCATTTTAACAATATCCTCAGGTGATTTGTAGGTAAAATGAAGTTTGAGAAAGACTAATTAGCTCAGGTTCTTTAAGCTGATATTGAATTCTGCCTCCATTGTTAGTATTAGAGGACAAAATTCCTAGAGAGATCAAATCAAGCAATACAAACAAAAACTAAATAATGTGTATTCCCAGCAATATCAGACAATCCTGACTCCAACCATTTATCACCAAGGACACCCTACCATACTTTTCTCTTTCTTGCTTGTTGTCTTGCTTGCTTGCTTTCTGTTTTTGAGACAGTGTCTCACTGTCGTCCAGGCTGGAGTACAATGGCATGATCTTGGCTCACAGCAACCTCCGCCTCCCAGGTTCTGGTAATTCTCCTGCCTCAGCCTCCTGAGTAGCTGGGACTATGGGCGTGCACCACCAAGCCTGGATAATTTTTTTGTATTTTAGTAAAGATGGGGTTTCACTGTGTTGCCCAGGCTGGTTGTGAATTCCTGAGCTCAGGCAATCTGCCTGCCTTGGCCTCCCAAAATGCTGGGATTATAGCCATGTCACCCGGCCACTACCATACTTTTCTAAGCCTTTGTATGTCTTGCCTGAATTATTGCTGGAGCCTGCTAAGTTGTCTTGTTTCTGCCTTACTACTCATCTCTCTCTGTGCTTAACACCTTTTGTTGGCTGCTCATGTTACTCAAAGTAAAATAAAAATAATTCATTACACATAGATATGGTCTACCCAAGCATTTAGACCTAATGAGTACTCTTGGATTGATGTGAATACTTCCTGGAGTGGGTGGATATTGGCCATCAACCAGATATCCATTTCCCTAATCATATTTTAATAGAGTTACTTCTCATTTTCCCAAATCTTTGAAACCACTGGGGTTGATCTTACTGAACTTACCTTGCTAGATAAGGGAAGGGGTTGCTACTGGCTGCTCACTTCTCCTTGCTTAGAATTCTAGGAAATCAGGATTGTGGGATGGGAGGGAGGTTTCTGAAAGAGTGTGTTGGAGGTGTGGTGCCTGTAATTTGGCAGCTGCTGGAACAACTATTTTGGGTAATCTTGTATTATGCTGATACAATTGCACTCCTTGCCTTAACCTCTGGCTACCTTTGTCTCTTTCCTGCTTGCTGTATAGTTTTTCTTTCTTCACATTTTTTTAATCTATTTTCTTTTTTCTTCTTTATTTTCTTTCATGCTTTCATGTACCCTTGAGAACTGAAGCATATTGTGAGTTGCTGACTATATTCAAATGTATTTATATTCCCTTTTCTAATTTTAAATAAAATTTGAATTATTATTTCTTTAAGTATATCCTCTAGCCTCAAAAATCAAGTATTTTGGCCAGATGCTGTGGCTTATACTTGTAATTCCACTACTTTGGGAGTCTGAGGAGGATAGATCACCAGAGATCAGGAGTTCAAGACCACCCTGGCCAATAAAGTAAAACCCCGTCTCTACTAAAAATACAAAAGTTAGCCAGGTATGGTGGTACACACCTGTAATCCCAGCTACTTGGGAGACAGAGGCAGGAGAATCACTTAAACCTGGAAGGCAGAGATTGCAGTGAGCTGAGATTGTACCACTACACTCCAGCCTGGACGACACAGCAAGACTCCATCTCAAAAAAAAAAAAAAAAACAATTATTTTTCTTTAGCAATTTAATGGATCTTAAAAGACAGAAACTCCCATCTCTGCCCTGAATATTCAACTGCATTTGAGCAAATACTATACAATTAGTTCACTCATGAGGATGTTACTGAAAAGGCATCCTGATCTTCACCCCAAGAGAGGGTTCTTGGATCTCACTTAAGAAAGAATTTGGGGGTAGTCCATACAGTAAAGTGAAGGCAAATTTATTAAGAAAGTAAAGGAATAAAGAATGGCTACTCCATAGGCAGAGCAGAAGCTTGAGTTGCTGGTTGGCCATTTTTATGGTTATTTCTTGATTATATGCTATTATGTGATTATTCATGAATTTTCCAGGAAAGGGGTAGCAAATTTCCAGAACTGAGGGTTCCTCCCCTTTTTAGACCATATAGGGTAACTTCCTGATGTTGCCATGGCATTTATAAACTGTCATGGTGCTGGTCTGTGTGTCTTTTAGCATGCTAATGCATTATAATTAGTGTATAATGAGCAGTGAGGATGAACAGAGGTCACTTTCCTTGCCATTTTGGTTTTGGTGGGATTTGGCTGGCTTCTTTACCACATGCTGTTTCATCAGCAAGGTCTTTGTGACCCATATGTTGTGCTGACCACCTATTTTATCCTGTGATTAAGAATGCATTAACTTCCTGGGAATGCAGCCCAGTAGGTCTCAGCTTTCTTTTATCCAGGTCCTGTTCAAGATGGAGCCACTCTGGATTAAATACCTCTGACAGGGACACCTATCTGTGACCAGTAACCTCCTATGAGCCAAAGTTTTTGCTTTGGTTTGAGCAAATGCAATCAATCATTTGAGTATTGAGTAGATTATATATTGTATTGTCATAGATGGCAACAAAATCTCTTCTATCCCACATATTCTAGAATCTTGACATTCCATTATTGCCATTAAGAGGTGAAGCATGTGTCCCCTTTCACTGAAACTGGATGGGCCCCTATAACTGTGTCAATGAATAAAATAAAATGAAATTAAACACTGTGTGACTTCTGAGGCTAGCTCATAAAAATGTTATGTGCTTCAGAACATCTGAGATGTTCACCAGGCAGCCCATGGTGAGGCTACATTGAGGGGACTCATATCCCCCAGACCACAGCCACAGCTAAGCTCCCTGACAATCATCCAGCACAATCTTGAGCCAGCCCTATGTCAGCCATCTCCAAAATGGCACCTCCAGCCCCTAGTTAAACCACATGGAGCAGAGATGAGCAGTCCCCACCAAACCAAACTACATATTAATGTACAAAATATACAATTCTTATAAGCTACCAAATTTTAGGATGATTAATCATGCAGTAATAGATTTAATACAAATTTATATAAATTAAAATTTTATTCTTGAATTTATCCAAAGATGTTGAAAAACATTAATGATCAAATGCTGCAAATCACTTATTTTAAAATGGAAACCACCCACAAAGAATAGACGCTATCTCACTTTTCTGAAGCATTTACTTTGCCCAAGGGTCATAATTTAAATGCAAACTTCTTGGAACTCTGTCCAGAATTAGTTTAATTTTCTAATGACTTATCACATGAGTATAAATAATGTACTATTATTCTCAGACCTATCTCAGATACCTAGAAGCAGTGATGAAGGCCCTTGAGATGCTTCACATCATGAATGAAAGTAGCAAGTGTATCATGAGCAAACTCCCATTCACAATTGCTACAAAGAGGATAAAATACCTAGGAATACAACTAACAATGGATGTGAAGGACCTCTTCAAGGAGAACTACAAACCACTGCTCAAGGAAATAAGAGAGGATGCAAACAGATGGAAAAACATTCCATGCTCATGGTTAGAAAGAATTAATATTGTGAAAATGGCCATACCACCCAAAGTAATTTACAGATTCAGTGCTATCCCCATCAAGCTACCAATGACTTTCTTCACTTAAGTGGAAAAAAACACCTCTTAAACTTCATATGGTACCAAAAAAGAGCCCTCAAAACCAAGACAATCCTAAGCAAAACAAAAAAGTTGGAGGCGTCATGCTATCTGACTTCAAACTATATTATAAGACTACTGTAGTCAAAACAGCACGGTCCTGGTACTAAAACAGAGATATAGACCAATGGAACAGAACAGAGTCCTCAGAAAGAACACCATACAACTACAACCATCTGATATTTGACAAACTAGACAAAGACAAGCAATGGGGAAAGGATTCCCTATTTAATAAATGGTGTTGAGAAAACTGGCTAGCCATATGAAGAAAGCTGAAACTGGATCCTGATCCCTTCATTACACCTTATACAAAAATTAACTCTAGATGGATTAAAGATTTAAACATGAGACCTAACACCATAAAAACTCTAGAAGAAAACCTAGGCAATACCATTTAGGACATAGACACGGGCAAGGACTTCATGATTAAAACACCAAAACCAATGGCAACAAAAGCCAAAATCGACAAATGGGATCTGATTAAACTTGAGAGCTTCTGCACAGCAAAATAAACTATCAACAGAGTGAACCAGTAACCAACAGAAAGGGAAAAAAAATTAGCCATCTACTCATCTGACAAAGAGTTACTATCCAGAATCTACAGAGAACTTAAACAAATTTACAAGAAAAAAACCAACAACCCCATCAAAAAGTGGGCAAAGGATATGAACAGACACTTTTCAAAAGAAAACATTTATGCAGCCAACAAATATATGAAAAAAAGTTAATCATCACTGGTCAGTAGAGAAATGCAAATCAAAACCATATTGAGATACCATCTCATACCAGTAAGAATGGTGATCATTAAAAAATCAGTAGACAGAGAATGTGGAGAAATAGGAACATTTTTACACTGTTAGTGGGAGTGTAAGTTAATTCAACCATTGTGGAAGACAATGTGTTGATTCTTCAAGGATCTAGGACCAGAAATATCATTTGACCCAGCAATCCCATTACTGGGTATATACCCAAAGGATTATAAATCATTCTATTACAAAGATACTTGCACATGTATATTTATTGTAACACTGTTCACAATAGCAAAGACTTGGAACCAACCCAGATGTCCATCAATAATAGACTGGATAAAGAAAATGTGGCACATATACACCATGGAATACTATGCAACCATAAAAAAGGATGAGTTCATGTCCTCTGCAGGAACATAGATGAAACTGGAAACTCTCATTTTCAGCAAACTGACAAAAGAGCAGAAAACCAAACACCACATGTTCACACTCATAAGTGGATGTTGAACAATGAGAACACAGGGACATAGGGAGGGAAACATCACACACTGGGGTTTGGAGGGTTGGGGGCTAGGGGAGGAATAACGGGGTTGGGGGATTGGGGAGGGATAGCATTAGAAGAAATACCTAATGTAGGTGACGGGGCAATAGATCCATTAAATCACCACCATGGCATGTGTATGCCTATGTAACAAACCTGCATGATCTTCACATGTACACCAGAACTTAAAGTATAATAAATAAATTAAAAAAAAAAATAAAGTTGTCAAAAGAAAAAAGAAAGAAAGTAGCAAGTGTGAATTCCAAGCTCAGTCACCACCATCATCTGGGCAGCTTTAGCTTTCTCAAGGCCAGACAGTACTATAAAGACGACATGATCTAAAAGGCAGTGGGTCTTTTTCCTTCTAACTTTCATTTTAGCTGCAGAGGTACACATACAGGTTTCTTCCATGGGTAAATTGTGTGTTTCTTGGGCTTGGTGTACAAATTATTTTGTTACCCAAATAGCATAATACCTAATAGGTAATTTTTCAACCTTTGCCTCATCCCAGTTTTTACTCTCAAGTAGGCCCCAGTGTTCATTGTTTCCTTTTTTGTATCCATGTGTACTCAATGTTTAGCTCCCACTTACAAATGAGAACATATGATATTTGTTTTCTAATTTGGTTAGAATCATGACCTCCAACTACATTCATCATGCTGTAAAGGACGTGATTTTGTTCCCTTTTAGAGCTGCATAATATTTCATGGCATATGTGTACCATATCACTTTGATCCAGTCCACCAGGGTAGGCATCTATCTAGGCTGATTTCATGTCTTTGCTATTGTAAATAGTGCTGCAATGAACATACACATAAGGCATCAAGTCTTAAGTGAGAAATAAGATTTACATTAACAGGACTTAACAGTTATCCAGGACTGACCCCCAAAAACCCTGGATGACAACTAAGTGGAGAGAAGGATTGTACATTGAGAACCATCCTAACTGACCTCAGCAGCCTAGGAATTCAACCTATTAGGTGTGGGCCTAGTGTTAGGAACTTTTGGGCAAAGGTGATGTGCAATGCCAGGCAATAGCTAGCAAAGCTCATCCATGTGGTGGTAATGTCTTACCTCTTGTTTGTGATCCAGCGTCTCTGAGAGTGAGGCCAGCCAGCATCACGCAGCCTGCCCGAGCTGTGGTTCAGAATAGGACTTCCAACCCAGAGGGGAACTGGATCATCGGCCAGTGAGGGATTGAAATAGACTTTCCCAGGGGATGGAAAACAACATCAGTCTGTAATACAGTCAGCTATTTCTTAAGATGTTTGCCTTGCTTGTGATGTTTTTCTTAATCCCCTGCTATTTTCTCTCTTTTTTTTGAGACAGAGTCTCACTGTGTCATCCAGGCTGGAGCACAGTGGCATGATCTTGGCTCACTGTAACTTCCGCCTCCCATGTTCAAGTGATTCTCCTGCCTCAGCCTCCTGAGCAGCTGGGATTACAGCCATCTGCCACCATGCCAGACTAATTTTTGGATTTTTGGTAGAGACGGAGTTTCACCATGTTGGCCAGGCTGGTCTTGAACTCCTGACCTCAAGTGATCTGCCTGTCTTAGCCTCCCAAAGTGCTAGGATTACAGATGTGAGCCACTGTGCTTGGCCTACTCTATTGTTTTCAACACAAGCTCTCAATTACTAATTTATTTGTCCCTTACAAATTTCAAAGACCCATTTTTAATAATAGATTCTCAAAAACGTTAGAAAGGTCATCCCTTGGATAAATGGATTCTTCTGCCAATTTGCAGAGGTGGCAGCGAAGAAGCAGGAGGCAGATGAGTTGCAAAGAGGTTTACATGACAATTCTACAGTGGGAAGAGACTTAGGCAAGTGCCTGTTAAACACTAGAAAAATGCCGAAACATCCTAGAGAATAGTGTGGGGAAGTTGAATTCTCATGTAGAAGAAAAAAATAGAAAAAAAAATCATCTATACGTCTGTTTTATTCCCCATTATATCCCTGGCAATTAAGGCAATGCCTGGCATATAGTAAGTACTCCAAAATATTTAGAGAAGTAATGACCACACACATACCCTACAGCTCCCCCGCACATCTCTGGAATAAATTCAGGCTATTGGCTCGGAATTTTCCGGCCTTGTAACCATATCCAAAGTCTCTCTTGCCTCTTTAAAATTATTAGTGGCTGTAGAAGAGTAAGAAAACTCTTCTTTAGAAATCCTTGTAAATATTAAGAAAAAAAATACTTTTTTTGACCATTGTCTTATTGATTGGCTCTTTCAAATGCATTGGGATGAGGACTATGAATTCTAAGGCATAAAAGTCAAACAATTTCCCCCGCTCCCTGGCCTTACCATAAAGCCCTTCATTTCCTGGTGGAAGTTATAGAGGTTAGAATCCAGTACTATTAGTTTGGGATCTTTAACCTTCTGCTGAGGAGAGTTCTTCCTCGTGTTTTAAATGCCCAAAGTGTGGAGACCTGCCCACCCCCCTTAAATAAAGAAAAACAGAAGTTAATTCACCAGAGAGATCTATAGACATGGTCAGGTTGCAGTTTCCCAGGGGGCAAGGAAACCTGACTCTCTTTTTATTAAGCAGATACTTGACCTTGGTGACATCCAATTATCACTTTAACTTTCTCATTTGAGGCCTTGAGAGGTAGGTTTCCTCTCTTCTCTAACAGACATGAAATTCCGAGCATACACAGTTTCTCAGGACTAAGAGCAAGGTATAAAAATGAGCAGAGTATCTTGTGCTTCAGATTGGTTCTCAGGTTTTAGTATTTCTAAATCATCTTCTTGAATGAAAGGATCCTAGGCTTATGGCTTCATATTCCAGGAATAAGAGTGTCTGTTTATCAAGCTAATTTATTTCCCAGTTTCAGGGTGATTCCAATCTGTAAGCATTGATTTCTGTGCCGTATGCCACCTTCCCTCTGAGGACCTTGGATTTCAGCTGCAACACATCCAACATGGTTATTCAGGGGTCCCCACAAGATGGACCCCAGTCATGCACAGTGTGAATAGATCAACTCACCTTTCACCTGGCTTTCCCTCATGTCCCATTTCGTTCTCCTGGGATCGTTCCTGGAATCACCTTTTAAATGAGCTACCTGTGCCCAAGTCCTTAATTAGGCTTTACTTCTGGGAAAACCCAAACTAAGAAAAACGGTCGTATGCACAAACAGACAGTATTGCAACTTTCACATGAACCTCATAGGCAGTGGTGTGCTGGTTATCCGGGTCTCCCAAATAAAAACTCCTCATTTGTGGTGTTGGCTGATTTCTGTGGCGTAAATGCCTCCGCCAGGGCCATTTTCAGCTACCAACAGGATATTGCCGAACTCCAAGTGGGAAGAGATGTGCACCATCAGTTCTCCAAATGCATACGAGCTCCAGCGCACCACTGCTAGAACCCAGGCCAATACAATTGTCAAAACTGACCACCAAGAAATATCAATTAAGAGCGTGGGTACTATTAACGTTCTGTTATATACCCTAACACATTATACTGCATATTTATTTATTTTTTCTTTTTTGAGAGGGGTTCTCGTTCTGTCACCCAGGCTGGAGTGCAGTGACGTGATGGTGGCTCACTGCAGTCACAGCCTCCCAGGCTCAAGAGATCCTCCCACCTTAGTCTCCTGCACAGCAGGGACTAGAAGCACACACTACCACGCCTGGCTAATTTTTTTAAATTTTCTGGAAAAGCGAGTTCTCACTATGCTGCCTAGGCAAATTCCTGGGCTTCAGCTATCTTCCTGCCTCAGCCACCCAAAGTGTTGGGATTACAGGCATTAGCCACCAAGCCTGACACTTTATTTCTTTTAAGCAACTAAATAATGCATGTTTTATAAAGACACCTATATTCAGAATGTGAGTGACTGAGATTTAGAACTGCCTTTATCTAGTTATGTTGCATAAAAAACAGTCCATTTTCCTTTTTCCAGAGGATAACCAGTGATACACTCCAGAATAATCTGAGGAGAGTTTAGTAAAAGAGCTATTTACAAAGAGGTGGCAGAGTATAGAGAAAGCAAGATTTGTGACCTACCAGCGAGTCTCTGTTATTAATCCTAGAAGGGAATGAGGGAGGTATAGCCATCAGACCCAAGGACGAAGGAAATGTATGGAAGAGGCCACCTGGCAAGAGTCAAAAGTTTTCAAAAGACAAAACCAGTCCACAGTTAGGTCCCCAGAGGCTGCAGGGAGGAATTATTCTGGCAACACCCTTCTCTTTCCTCCCAGTATCCTACTCAGGCAACCCACTGGCAAAACCCTCTCTGCTCTTACAAAGCTTACTTTCTGGTTCCGGTAGAATCTGCACACTCATTTGAGCCTCAAAAAATTCATTATAATGGCACAAGAATGTGTTTCCACAAAATGTAGTAATTGCAACCATAGGAATTAGGTTACAATACAGTTATGTTGCAATATGAAATAGTAACAGCACTTGGGCTGTTAGGAGTGATCATGGGAAGTGGAGTCAAATGCAGTGCTGATCTGCTTACTGGAAAGCTGTGCTTTAACTAATGAAAGTACCACAATCGAAGCTGGAAGAATTGGTTCATCTTGTGAAAAGCGGAAAGTTACGAGGCAAGTGTGCCAGGGAAATTTTGAAGGAAATCCAAGAGAAAGGTGTCTAGACAATATTAAGGAGTGGCTGGACAGCACTGTCAGCTGGTGACACAAATAACTATCTTTAAAGTTAGTGGCTCAAAGTGGTTGCCATGGATACCCCTGGAATGGAACAATAGGGTTTCTAGCAATGCTTTTTTCCCCCAACATGTTAAAATGCTTGAAGGAAATCTCCTTAATTTTATTTTTAATTCTTGACTACTGACCTGTTTGCGTGGAAGACCGTAGGTTTTAGAATATGAGCTTGGAACCAGTATTCCATCCTGGCCTAGATTTTGACCTCATTTTCCTTTCTGATCTTTGGTCAACAGGTTCCAGAGAAACTATAATATATGAGCTTGGATGTGGATTTCCAGCCTTGGTTCCCATTAGTGAGAATTTGGGATTAGAATAAGGTGAAGGAAAGGTTGCTATTAAGTAAGAGCTTTCACAAATATATCAATTAAATAAAATGGTGCTGGTGATTCTTAACTTACAGTCACTAGATTCCTGACAGCTGAAATTTCTATCTGAATTTTGGTCAGTGTTGCTTATAGGGCTTATGATATCCTGTAGCTTGTATGGTATATGCCACTGTGTTCCCTTCTTTCTATAGACCTGGGACCACAGCTTCAGCATGAAATTTTTGAGGGTATGCTTAGAATGTGGTGTAAGCTCATCTTTATTACAAAGAGGTAGGGACAGAATGATGATGTCCTGAACACAAAAGCAAGAGAGTTTATCAGGATGCATTTTGCTTATAATTAGGAGAAGACCAACTCAAGCTGGCTTAGACGATATGGGTTTGTGTCAGTTTTCGTATCTGGAAGGTTTATGAGCTTCGAGCTTAGTGTTTTCAGGTTCAGGCTCCTCAGTCTCTCAGTTCAGCCCTCTTTTGTGTGTTTTTGTGCTAACGGCACTAAATCCATACCCTGCATCACTCAGAGAATGAGCCCCCATCCCAGAATCCTCAGGGAATTTCCCAAAGTCACTCTGGTCATATTGACTTAAGCCATACATTTATGCTTGAACCACAATCCTGGTGAAAGAAATAGAAAGTATTTTCTTTACCCCCAGAGTCTCCCTTCTGGGCTCTTTCACAGGAAGGGAGGTGTGGAATGAATGCAAAAGAGATCACCCTGGAACCTGTTGCAAAAAATAAGTATGAGATGGAAAGAAGAGAGGACCAAAGGAGAATATGTCAATAAAAAGTCTAATTTTATCAACAACTAGTTCAGGTGATACCCAAACTGAATCTGAGGTGGTATAACTGAATTAAGTCAAAGTGGTTCTACCAAACAGTAAGATGTTTGTGCTGTCAGCTATAGACTGTGTGTTCTTGGGTGTGTCAGTTTGCTTTTCTGAGTCTCAGTTCTTTTTGATTGAAAGACAGATGATAATTACTGTTGTGTAAGGTTTTATTAATGATTAATGTATATAGTGTTTATAAAGTCCCTACTGTAATATCTGGCAAGAAGGCACAAAATGAATTGTAGAATTAGTCATCAAAATGACAATGTATTGCTATCATTTCTAGTACATTTTAGGTACTACCAAATGCTAGTTACTATATTTTAGAGTTATTTTGATAAATATAAAAGTGTCTCTAAACAATGTGGAAGAAGTGGGTAGAAAATTAATAATAGAATTAATAACAATAGATTAATAGTACATAACATATAGTTAGTATTCATCCATCATAATTTATTGTTAATTTCACATTTTATATAATTCTAATATACTAATTTGAAACAGTACTTCCCTAAATATTTAAATTTAATGATAGTAGCTTATAAGGTTTCTGTTGTTACTATGTAGCTCTATATCACAGTCATTGCAAAAGGCCAGTAAATTAACAGTGCTTTAGTGATTGTTATAATTCACTATGATTACGTGTCAATAATTATTAATAAAAGATTAACTTCATATATACTCATTTGTTTACAATGCTGTATACTTTCTGACTTTGGATACTAAACACCTAGTGTATACAATGTTCTAACTTTTGGGAAAGCAAAGTTCAGATGGCCACATTTGGATTCCAGGGATGGGGTCAACTCCTGGCAATGCCTTGCCTGGTTATACTTTCAATTATGTTCTAAAGGGTTTATCTTCAGCAATGTTATAAGTTGCTTTTAAAAATTTAGAGGTGTCAAGCAATGGGCCAGATGAAAGTTGTGCAAACTGGCAGTATTTAGGGTATTTCTGTTTTGATTTATTTTGTACCACTTAAAACTTGAATATATGTCTCACATTGCAGCCATCTATAGTCACATGCACATTCCATATTCATAATCATACTTGTTGACTATTCATCTCTGACACTGTTATTAATTCCTATGGCATTCTTGTTGTTAGTTCCAAGTGTTCTCTTTATTTAAAGCCTTTATCATAAGCAATGGTTAATCTTAGTACCATAATCCATGTGATTATTTCTCTAGTATTTCCTAAGCATTCCTTCTGGGTTCTTGTTCACCTTTCAACCATTTTAATATATCCTAGAACATTTCAACTTTGTTTTAAGTCTCAGAAGCACATGAAATTATTTGATCAAATAAGTAAATGATGAGAAATTCATAGGTCTCTTAAAAATATTTTATGTCCTATATTAAATGTCAAATAAAAGACATGAGTTTGTGATTAGATAATATTAGAAACTTGAGCTTACTTTTTTAAATTAAGTAAACAAACGTTCAGAAATGCATGCGATTCTTATTGAATACACCTACCTGTCACTTTTAAGCATTGACATTTATCAATTAACAGTTGTTTCATCAAGCAATCATTGTATGCCTGGACATTTGTTTGCTGACATCTTCATGTGAAAATCATTCCTTCTAAATCTTAAGGATGCACACACAAGCAATGTATTTCCCTTATAGGTTATAGATGACATGAGAAATGGTTTACATTTAGGATGTATGATTAAGTGCACTGGCTCTTCTTGAATTTGATAACCAGTGAAAAGAAATTTGGGGGACTTTGAAACTGGGAAGTAATAAAATGGGTTATCAAAAATATGCTTTCTTTTTTTTCTAAAAAAAAAAGGAATGTATTTTAGAATGAGGTATGCCTTACTTAGAAAACACCAAAGTTTAATTCCAAGACTAAACCATTAAAAGATAGGGGGGAATAAACACCCTTATGCTGGTGAAATGGTGGCTTCAGAAGGCATAATGGCTATCTTTTAGGATAGTAACAAGACCAACTACAAATTATTTACAACCAGAAAAAAATGGAATAACAGAGGAGGCACTACTGGATCAAGGCCTCCAAACTCATTTAGTAGGACTAGGTTTTTCCCTTAAAAAATAAAAATCTGTGAAACTCTCCCTGGAGACTTCACTTTGAATATGATGCATTTGATGAAGGATGCTCTTCATCCTTTATTGTGGTAAAAATAGAATAATAGAAAAGTAAAGTTAAAATAGTAAGATTATTGACATAAGATTAAAATAAA